>NC_066275.1:0-1250000 GCF_905404315.1 Leptidea sinapis | reverse complement strand
CACCAGAGGAATCACAACAACAAACCCACCGTGACCGTCCTTAGATAGTGTCGAATAAACGTGTATATTCAGTCTGGTCATAAATACTGTTACAATTAAAAATAAACAAAATATTACATTTGAATTTAGAATCTGTCTTTTTTATATGATTGTTCATTAAGTTTTCTAATTTTGGCGCCAATACATTTACCAAGAATGGTCCTTCCAGCAAGACACGGCGCCGACATAAAGTCGGTTTACGCAGTCTTGGTTGGAAACAAACGTTTCGGACTTCATCATAGCTGAAGACTAGCCATCGTCTAGTCCCGATCTTAATCCTGCCTGATCTTAAGCCTGATTATGATTAATGGTGAGTTATAGAGAGTACGGCTTGCTCATCATAATTTGGAGTCCCAAAAACAATCCGTACGATTGGCAGTGAATAATTTTCCCATGGAAAGAGTGCGTGCTTCTATTGATAACTGGCCTCAACGTTTAAAGGACTGTATTGCTTTTTATATTTTAAATTGTTTTATATTTATGTATTATTTTATATTTTGAAGAATAGAGAGGAAAAATGCTGAGGTGAATCACTTTTAATATCCAAATTTTGAATCATTTTATCAGTCAAATACATAATTTAAAATACGATAAAATACAGAATATACATAGAACATAAAATAAAACAAAATAAAGCAAGATATTTACAAGTTTCTATTGAAATTCAGTAAACTAACCACAGTGTTTCTACTTTAAAGTCAGGCCTTTAACGTGACAACTTCGCGCGAAACTAATTTAGTACTTGAAAATACTCGCACAGTAATCACAGGGAATAATTAATATTAGCTCCAATTATACGGCGAGTGATTGTCAGTTTGTGGCGACGAGTCACTACTACTGTTCTACTAGTATTGTTTACTTGTTTAATTGTAAAGGGAATTTAAACATAAACTTAAAATACACTAGCCTGCAAAAGTAAGTATCACGCTTTTCAAATTAAATTTTTTTCTTAACTATAGAAGGTAGAGATTTAAGATTAAAAACGTTTTGTTGCAAATTTTATAGGCTTTAATTCTTAGAAACTAAAATTATACATTAGTAACATTTCTTACTTAAAAAAGATAAAACAATGAAAATAGACATTTTTAGTTTAGTGTAAAAAAAATCAACTAAAATGTATTACATGTTATTTAATTTTTAATAACTGGTATTGCCTCCTCGAGCTCTGATTACAGCTTCGAGCCGGTTTGACATACTGAACACTAGGTTTCGGAGCCGATGTTGGGAAATATTCTCCCATTCTTCTACCAGGGCCTGCTTTGGTGCCCTGAGGGTAGTAGGTGGTGGTCTGCGATTTCTGACTAGCCTCCCAAGTTCATCCCAGGCGTGTTCAATCGGGTTGAGATCAGGACTTCTTGATGGCCAAGCCATCACGCTGATACCGACCTCCTGAATATACTCTTGTACGATATGAGCCGTGTGTGGCCGGGCATTATCATGCATCAGCATCGATCCATCACGCATGTTTGCTAAATACGGCCCTGCATACTCATTGAGAATTTCTTGAGCATAATATCTTTGCCCAGTGAGGGTGCCATTTTCTATGGCTACTAGCTCTGTGCGACCTTCTGAAGATATGCCAGCCTATACATTTACACTGCCTCCACCGTATTGGACTCTTTCTGAGATGCAGGCTTGAAGGTATCGCTCCCCAGGTCGCCTGTAAACACTTCGCCTTCCATCAGAAGTGTAAAGGGAGAATCGAGACTCAAACTCTGCAAACAAAATTCTTGACCATTCTTCTTCATCCCACTGCATGTGTTCACGGGCGTATCGCAGTCTCGCTACTCGATGCTGTCTCTCGAGTTTTGGGCCACTCGCTGGTCTTCGGGGTTTCAAATTTGCTTCAGCAAGTCTTCTTCTCACTGTACTGTCACTAATGTAGTCCCTCCGGGTCTGAAGTAGCTGTTGCTGGACTTCAACTGCATTTTGGTGGCGATTACTTAACACAGTGGAAATAATATAACGATCTTCTCGGGTACTGGTACACCTGGGTCTGCTATTACAAGGTGTCCTCAGATGGTGTCCAGTCTCTTCGTACCTTCGCTTTACCTTCTGGACCGTTCGTACCGTCACACCCACCATTCTTGCAGTGCGACGCATACTGATACTTAGTTCCAGAAAAGCCATGATCCTAGCACATTCTTCAAATGAAAGAGGCATGATAAATAAATGTTATGTGCTTTTTAGCATAAATTTTTAAAAACAAGACCCATCGATCTTGAAAAAAATTTATTCGGAAACGTCCACTTTGAAAAAGGTTTCTTTTTTGAAATTTTTTTTCAGCCAATTTTTAAAAGAAGATTACCGACTATAAAGTTTTTATGTACAAAATTAAATTCTCTTTGGAGTCCTTTTTATTTCGAAAGTATATCTTGTGAACTTAAAACGTTATCCCAATTTTAAAAGTGTGATACTTACTTTTCAAGGCCAGTGTATATTTATCGCATAAATGTTATTATAAGATTAGTGAATTTTTAATAGAAAATGACTTTGAAGCCTTGAAGTAACATTGACAAATAAGTATTTTGTAACTGGGTATTTTGAACATAATTTTTAATTTAACTATGACATTTATAATAATTTTTCTTAATAATGATAAAATTTAAATAAATGATGTAATCAACTTTGTTTTATGATAATTATTATGATTTGATTATAATATCTATATGTCAAATATTTGTATGCTCAATAACGGGCACGACTTGGAGAGCTAAAATGTATTTAAATCATCTATAATGTATTACCCTAGTCAACAAATAATGATCTTATATACGATAACCTACATTTATACTGTTACTTATTTATTACTTTTTATGAAATAATTGGACTGGACACATTCTGAGGGAAAAGGAAGGGAAATGGACAAAAACCGTTACAGAATGGTATCCAAGAGACGGGAAACGAAGGAAAGGTAGACAGATTAGAAGGTGGGAGGACGATTTTGAAAGGATAGCAGGACCGGACTGGATGAGAGTAGCTAGAGACCGAATGAGGTGGAAGTCTTTAGAGGAGGCCTTTGTCGAGAGACAAATTACTAGTTAAGATAATTTAAGTTTTATATATAAGAAAAATTAAGTAAGTAATATTATTTATTTATTTATTATGAAATAATTTATATATAGCACCTTATTTTGTTATGTATATTACAGCCATTGTAAAATACTCTATTTGATTGAAAAGAGTGGCCGATGAGTTTCGTAGAATATGTTCTTCTCACGAGCTCAAATTTTACGAACATATTGGAAATTCAGTAACTTAAAAGAAATATTTGTAGTGACGATTCAAAAGCGTTTAATTTAAGCCTAATTGTATAAAGTTTATTTGACTTTGACTTAAATCATCAAATTCCTTCATCTGTTTGGTTCAGCTTGTGCCGTCAATATCTTTATATATCGATAAAGGTGCTCAATGTACCCGAAACCCTAATAAAAAATTAATTAAAATTTAATATTTTTACTCCCCAGCAAAATAAATTTAACTTGCAAAATCAGCAATCCTACTGAGACGTCACATCGTTAAATTTCCAAGAAATGACATCTGAAGCTTTAAAAAACATGTATTAATACAGTCATATCCACTTAACATATATAATATATTTAACACTAGCGATAAACACATCCCAAACATCTTTTCCTGAATCTATCATGGTAAAAGTCATTAAACTGTATGTGTATAGACGTTTACGTAACTATGCACTGTATCCTACACTGTAAAGTGAACAAGATATTAAATTCAATGTAGTCACTCACACAGATATGCCCCTTATACCACGCACCGTCATGCCAGAATTGCTTGGCCTATTATCTTGTTTGCTTCACATAACCTGCTTTAGGTTTACACTCATAAAGTATCTCAAGATTCAAACTCTCTTCCCCAACGAGAATTTCTCTGAAATCTTTCTCGAAACTGATCATTTCATTTTCGGTTCTAAGCTTGTGCAGTTACGGTTGATTTTTATATTATCCTGAACATGCAGTCATCGATGCAACGGTGGTTCACTCACAGAACACCAATTTGCTTGATTTTGTTAGTCTCGTATATGGACCCAGTTTCTCATGTCTATTAAAACTGTTTCACTTAACTAACTAAATGTAGTTTTGTTCTGAAATTATGCTTGAGTAGGAGAATCTTATGATGTAATAGGATTGGTGCAATGAAGTTCAAAAGCTAGTTATTTCGTATGGAAATGAGATAAGATTCGAGCGTTTGGCATTCCTTGTTCTCGCGGTCACTTCATGATTTGATAAAAATTATTATAATAAATAAATTTCGTTTATTTCAAAGATTGCATATATAGTTTATACTAGCGGCACGCTATGATGGCTGTTTTGACATATTATAATAGTGATGTGAAATGTCAATTAATTCTCGAAAAAAAATATTAAAGACTTAGTTTTTGTTGCAAGTAGTAGGTACCTGATTAAAAAGCATTAATATAACAAAAATATAAATGTTTAAGTACTTAATATATTTGAACGAACTGAATATTGGAATGAAAATAAATATACATACTTTATATGCACATAAGAAACATGAATACAAAAAGAGACCAAAAAAAAAGAAACTAATAAAGAAAAGAAGAAACTGCTTTGTTTTGCATTGAGCATTGACGCGAGTTTGCCGTAGGTTATAATTGTGCTGGCCAGCGATCCTACTCGTATGTGAAAATCGTATTAGATTTCATTTTAAAAAAATTTGAATTTCGAATTACAAATGCCGTGTTTTGTGGTAAATAAGTACACCAATAATTAGAATCTTATAAAAAAATGTTCGTGGGACCCTAATATAGTGTAGAAATCAATGTAATAAATAAATTTTGTGTCCTTAAATTATACATTCGATAAATATTGATGATTAACTGTACGTCACTATTGACAATAAAGAACAGTAATTTGCTCCTTTAATGTAATTATTAATTAATACGATACTTCATGAGTGGACAAACTTCAAAACGGCCATCATAGCGTGCCGTACGTATTATTAGTGATTGAGACTTCCCAGTTAGTTGTCTTAAGACACTTGTATTGGGAATATCTCGGAACTTCCTTAGCGGATACATAATATTTGATAAACAAATCTTATAACTATATTACAATACTACGACTACATAAAATTAAAACTATCATTACGTGGAAGCGTACCAAGAATACTGGCAGCATTACCGCGTTGGATAGCAAGGCTGATCCGTTGACCGAAATAGCTGCCAGCGCTTGGGTTTCCGGTAGTCTTATTGAGGCGCGAAGATAGTATTTTGAACATTCTCCGGGCCTCTGGGCCCCACGGGCCAAGTGTCTCGACACCAAACGGCACAAAGATGTATGACTCACTGAGACCAACATATTTGTCTTCGGCAGTCGAAGCAGCAGCCCCACCACCAACTGACGTAACTTGGACATGAGAAGGAGCCAGAGAGTCGATAAACAATAATGATTAAAAACCAAATTTTACAATTATCGCACAATTAAAACAAGTCTGAAAACTGTGTGTGTGTGTGTGTGAGTTTGTGCACGGGGGTTTGAGATTGGACCTGCAATTGGGTTTCATCTATAGACTGCGTGTGCTTGTCATGTCAGTCTGATCAGAAAATTTTCTACTTCATCATAAGCAAGACAATTTAGCCAATGATTTAAAGCTTTTTTGCAAAGATGTAATGACATAGGAAATTTTTTAGGTCACGATTTATTTTATTATAGAAGTACGCTTTTTGGTGACATTTAATTACGATTGAACAAACGCTTCACTTTATAATAAATAATCAGTAATCACTGCTAGCGTTGTTTTTTGAAAAATACTACTGGCCAGAAGCTTTGCTAAGCGTTTCTTATAGTTGGTTAGTTATTTAAACAGGCCAAGTTTATTACTTTAGTGTGGAGGACAGCTACGTCTTACACTTGTGATTCGTTAGCCACTTTATTTTAGTCTGCGTGCATTGCTGAAAATAGAGGCTAACAGTTCACCGCTAATTTTACGACTTGTTCACAGCTGTCATATGCAATCTAGACGTACATATTATATGAGGATTAATTATCTCTAAAAATAGAATTAATAAAACTACCCAATCAATATTTTTTCATAAGTTCAATAAAACTTGGCTTCTTAAGTAAAACTTTATTTTACAGTACAACTAATATAGCTCTTATAAGATTATAATATACTTCCCGTAATTGCTTCAAATTTCATTATCAATTTATTTAAAGATCTTATCATTTACCTCATGCTCAACTCTACCTCGATCGATAGGTACATAATCTAAACATAATAGTGTACATACAAATCCTAGAAACTGTAAGCTGAGACCCATATATTAATACTGTTGCGAATACCTGTTAGTAATAGCAAGTAATGGTATCGACTTGTGCCTTTACAAGGGATATAGATGTCAAACACAAAGTGTTACTACCACATGTGGCTATGCTTTTAAGGATATCTAAGTTAGTCAAAGTCAAAGCGAGCGTTTGGAGATTTAATAAAACAACTGCTTGAGTAGTAAATAGAATGTGAGGAATATGTGGAATATATAACTGGTCACTGAGTATATCTGCGGTCTTTGAGAGAACGTGACGATGCTTGTACTTCGATGAGGTGACTACTGTGCTCTACATGATTCTATGACTTGATGTACAGCATTATGAAATGGTTCTTATAAGAGCTAATATTACGGTATATACATTAATATGTTCTTTTAAGAACGAATCTTTCGGTATAAGCTTATTACAGTTAATATGCACGATTACTATTTCTACGATCTAAAATGCTACGATTGTATTACGTTACAAGTTAGATATTAGACATTTGTATTAATTGATATTATTGGTTGTAGGAACAGCTACAAACTTATTTCAATCAGGCTTAAACTAAGCGCTTTGAGTTGGCAGTAATATGAATTACTGAATCTATTGTATGTTTGGGAAAAATTGAGCTCGTATGAAGATAATACAAGAAACTCATCCGTCAATCTTTTAAATCAAATAGAGTATTTTACAATGGCTGTTATACACATAAAAATATAGTTTGTAAGGTGCTGCATCCAATATATTACAAATTCAAAATTTTAAAACAAATATTTCATAAAAGTACTAAATAATAAAGAGTAAAACTGAATTATTGTGTGTGTAAGCATGCTTCGTGAACATGATGGTCGTGAATTTTGTTATACATAGTTATTAAACGCATCGCACAAATACAATGATTTATTTTCTATAACACGTCGAACTGGCACCACAAGCAACACCCGTGCATGAATTGGTGCATGGACCAGTCATCGTTCTTTTCGCACATATTGGAGGCATGTAGACGGCACGACGAGCCGCTTCAAGCAATGCCAATTTCAGTGAGCATGACGAACGTTGTTATAGCATGATAACTAAAAGTAACAGAATAATGCTCCCGAAGCAAGGCAACAATAGTGGTCTGGTCAAAATTTTAATTGGACATGTGAAGTTGCATGAAAATTTCATTTGGTTTATTGTCTACTCTGTGTTATACTTTAAAACACTAAAGAAGAATTAAAACGCGTGTATTTGTAACTGTGTTTTCTAAATTAAATTTTTGCTGAAAGTCCCACTGAAAACGAGATCTGGAAATGTCTTGAAACGTTGGGTTAGATAAAATAATAATAAAAATGTAAATTTGGTAGGTCTGAGAATCGGTTGCATCTACTTTTTATAGCACAAAAATTTTTTAATTACTTTACATGGCAACACAACGTTTGCTGCGTCAGCTAGTTATATATATGAAGATTAAAATGATACAATCACGCGAATATTAATCGAGAATTATATTGCTTTTGAAATAGGCAAACAATCTGACTCTCACATCAAGCATGTTTCTAAAGATTATTATCCTAAACAAACTCAACGTGAGTTAGAACGTAAACGTATTTTTAAGTTAACATAATATTTGCATTCCATTTACTGCTAAATTTAATAGGTCGAGCTTTAAAATTATGTTAAGACAAAAGATTATTCATACACCAGGAAAATGTATGTAAGAATAAATTATTTGCCCCTATATTATATTTCATTACAATTATAGATAACAAAATTTATTTATGGATTTAGTGAAAAGTTCAATGTGTATACTCTGCATCGTGGAAATAATGTTTTTGTTTGATTATTATATTATTGAAAATAAGTTTTAAACATGTCCTCCACAGTGCCGTCTTCAAGGAACTTTCGTTCACTTAAAACAAAGCTGTGGAATGAACTTCCTTGTGCTGTTACATGGGCTTTGCATGTGACATTACTGGGCAAATTAGACTTGACAACTTATGTCTCAAGGTGACGAGCGCCGCTCAGAATTTTTGGTTTTCTCAATAATTCTGAGCGGCACTTCATTGTAATGGGCAGGACGTATCAACTACCATCAGCGGAACGTCCTGCTCGTCTCGTCCCTTATTTTCATAAAAAAATACAAAATCTAACTACTGAAACTAAAACTAACACTAGTTTGAGAACAATGTTCACGGCTTACAAAACAGTGCACTCGTCTTATCGATTGATTGCAGTGGACTAAACCCAAGAGAATGAAAATACTACGTAACAAGAGGCAGGACTGCCTAAGTAAAAATTGAAATTTAGTTTAGTATGAAATGTGCAGTCATTTGAGATAAGTTTGAATTAGTAGTAATTACAGTATGACGATTGGCGATGAAGTATAATACGGCTAAGTTTGAAAGCGAAACAGCTTCTTATCTGCAAATCTAGTTTTTTTTAAATCTTATCAGTATAAAACTGCCCAAGAGTAATAGTTTTCTTTGCACGTTTTTGCGCCATCATAGTTAGGGCTATAATTTGCAAGCTTCTTACATTTCTTATCGATGAACTTTACACCGCAATAACACCATGCACTTTGCTTTATCACGAAAACTTGTCCTAAGCCCTTACTTTATAAGGCTTAACTTTTAGATTGCAAGATGGTTAAACATTACCGAAATTATAATTCACAAATTTGAAGAGTTTCACTACCTCATATCTTCTCTGTTTGTCGATACATTTGAATTTATACTTTGTTTGAAGAGGATGCCGGATTAGTTTCATTACACATAGATCTAATGATGGAATATACTATGAGTGATTTGGGAGATTCTTTAAATTTTATACGTAACAAAAGATTTTGGTTTTTTTTTTTCACAACAAGATTATGCAAACTGTATGGCATTTTTAAGTGATATCCCTGACTTCTGGGATTAAATATACAAATTTAATTTGTACTAAAATTTATAGGTGATGCGGGATTTCAACCCGCGTCTCTCGGATTACGTCACAGCGCTCTTACCAACTAAGCCAACCGTCCGCATGACGCGTGATTCGTAAATATCGGTATATTTGTTCAACTTTCGTGTTGTGGCTTCAAGATTATACAAATATACAGAACGTCTATTATCAGTTCGTATATAGTCAGTTCAGAAAGAAACACAGTAATGCTTACACATTACTGTGTTTCTTTCTGAACTGCGCCGTAGCTAGTGAAATTACTGGGCAAATGAGACTTGACACCTGACAGGTGACGAGCGCAGTTTTAGTGCCGCTCAGAATTTTTGGGTTTTTGAATAATCTTGAGAGGCACTGTATTGTAATGGGTAGGGCATATCAATTAAAGTCCTGTCCGTCTGTCAGTTATGTCCTGCTCGTCTCTTCCCTTATTTTCATAATAAAAAACAAAATCTGTGTTTGTTTGAAAACAACGTTCACGGCTTACAAAACGGTGCACTCGTCTTATCGATTGATTGCAGTGGACTAAACCCAAGAGAATGAAATTACTACGTAATATGAGATAGGACTGCCTAAGTAAAAATTGAAATTTAGTTTAGTACGAAACGTGGAGTGATTTAAGATAAGTTTGAAATAGTAGTAATTACAGTATGACGATTGGCGACGAAGTATAATCCGGCTAAGTTTGAAAGCGAACACTTGCTTACAACGTAGTGGATTTCGGCTATCTCCGTTTTTTACAAAATTATGTCTGTCAATGTATCACTAACTGCACGTTTCATACAATCGAATGAATCGCTTTTATCTTAGGGAGTTTCGCTAGGCTGACTAAACGAGTTGCGGCGTCGGAACCGAAACTCATAGAGCAATTATTTAAGCCTATACCGCTTGTCTAGTAGTATACATAGAAGTCTTTGATTTCAACCAGCCAAGTTTATAGAACCGTATATATAAATATGTTTGGGCTAATTAGAATGGCCATGACCAACGACTTCGTTCTACATCTCAATTGCCCTTGTATAATACTCAGAGCCGGTTAAGCAAGCACGGGGCCCGTAGTCAATTATTTCAAAGAGCCCTTTTATCTTTATTGGTAATAGTCAGTTACCGAGTGTCTGACATGGATACTTTAACCCAAAGGTTATTTTTTTTATGAAAATAAGGGACGAGACGAGCAGGACGTTCCGCTGATGGTAGTTGATATGTCCTGCCCATAACAATGAAGTGCCGCTCAGGATTATTAAAAAACCCAAAAATTCTGAGTGGCGCTCGTCACCTTGAGACATAAGTTGTCAAGTCTAATTTTCCCAGTAATGTCACATGCAATACCCATGTAACAGCACAAGCAAGGTCATTCCACAGCTTTGTTTTAAGTGAACGAAAGTTCCTTGAAAACCGCACTGTGGAGAACCGGATGTATGATTTCCATTTAAATTTAAATAAATTATCAATAACACGCCTCAATAAGGCTACTGGAAACCCAAACGCTGGCAGCTGCCGAAATAGCTATTTCGGTCAACGGATCAGCCTAGCTATCCAACGCGGTAATGCTGCCAGTATTCTTGGTACGCTTCCACGTAATGATAGTTTTAATTTTATGTTGTCGTAGTATTGTAAATATAGTTAGAAGCTTTATTTTGTTTGAATAAATTATTAATTTAAATTTATGTTTAAAACTTATTTTCAATAATATAATAATCAAACAAAAACACAATTTCAACAATGCAGAGTATACACATTGAACTTTTCACTAAATCCATAAATAAATTTTGTTATCTATAATTGTAATGAAATATAATATAGGGGCAAATAATTTATTCTTACATACATTTTCCTGGTGTATGAATAATCTTTTGTCTTAACATAATTTTAAAGCTCGACCTATTAAATTTAGCAGTAAATGGAATGCAAATATTATGTTAACTTAAAAATACGTTTACGTTCTAACTCACGTTGAGTTTGTTTAGGATAATAATCTTTAGAAACATGCTTGATGTGAGAGTCAGATTGTTTGCCTATTTCAAAAGCAATATAATTCTCCATAAATATTCGCGGATTGTGTCATTTTAATCTTCATATATATTACTAGCTGACCCAGCAAACGTTGTGTTGCCATTTAAAGTAATTAAAAAATTTTTGGGCTATGAAAAGTAGATGCAACCGATTCTCAGACCTACCAAATTTATCGTACTACAATTTTTTATTCAATTGCCATCTTGCAACCCTATAGCGGATTTGTGGATGGAACAGAATAATATAAAATCGCGATACAAAAATAGTTGTAGATCGTAGAAGAGCGAAAAATTTAAGTTGTATCTATTTTTTAATGCCAGTAAAACTAAAACTATATAAAAAAGGGGTGGACTACTCTTAACATTTAGGGGGATGAAAGATGTTTGCTAGAAATTTCTTGCCACGCACAGCCACTTTGTGGAATGATTTACCGGCTGCTGTTTTTCCGAACTGATATGATTTACGGACCTTCAAAAAAAGAGCATACTCCCAACTTAGAGGCTGGCAACGCATCTCTTGACACCTGATGTTGCGGATGTCCATGGGCGGTTGACTCACCTCTCCCCATCCTGTGAGAATGTGGCCCGTTTGCCCCTCTTTTAAAAAATTCTGTTTATATTAAAATTTAATAAATAGCTGTGGTCTGTAATTCTACTCGCAAATAATTATTTAAAAAAAGAAGTACTGAGATATATTGGTCTAATTGCCAAGATTTCATTTTTATTGGAAGAGGAGAACGAGCGTATGGTTCACCTAAAAGTGACCAATACCGCCATAAACTTTATTTTGAATATTTTAAATATGCGAAATAAGATTACAATTATCTATATATGTATTTAACTATTTATATAACTACCTACCTGAAAGGTATGCAGAGTGTTGATAAGCAATACACACGATTGCAAAAAAAATACATCCCAGAAAATACACTTAATTAACTTCTAATAAAGACATCAAAACATTATAATACTTATATATTATTAGCATAAACATCTGTTTCTTATGAAAATATACATACGTATATTATATTATAAAACAAGTGTAAGGGAAAAGTAAAAAAACAGTCTTGAATGTCATGTAAGAATTAAGAACTTTTAGTTTTATTTAGGTACTAAATCAAAATCAAATCAAAACGTTTATTGAACTCATAACATTAATTTACAATGGCTTAAGTTCAGTCATACACTAAATTTCATAATAATAAATAAATAATATCAAACAGATAAAATTAAAATCAAACAAATCAATTAAGTAATATAAATAACATCAAACAATTAAAATCACATAAAACAAATCACACTTAAGTAGATCAATTCAATTCCAGGCTGCTTTATCATTTAAATAATCTTGGATATTGTAATAGCCTTTGCTGCTTAATTTACTTTTTGTGAAGGCTTTGAATTTGTTTATAGACATATTAGCTATATGTTCGGGGAGTTTATTATATAAGCGAACACACTGACACCTAAAAGAATTACTGACTTTATGAATTCTTATGGCAGGCATGGCAAGTCTACCCTTATTTCTAGTAATATTTAAGTCACTTAGTTTTGTGAACTTATTTTTATTCTTTTGTACAAACATCAAATTCTCGTAAATGTATTGTGAGGCCACTGTCTTAATACCTATTTCTTTAAACTTATTCTTTAGCGAAATTCTAGATCCCATGTTATAAATGGCTCTCATGGCTCTCTTCTGCAGCACAAATATCGTATTGATCTCATCAGCATTACCCCATAAAAGGATACCATAGCTCATAATGCTGTGGAAGTAACTAAAATATACTATTCGGGCCGTATCTATGTCAGTCAGTTCTCTTATCTTCTTAACCGCATATGCTGCAGAGCTTAACCTGTTTGCTAAGGTAGATATATGTTCACCCCACTGAAGCTTCTCATCTAGAGTTATACCCAAGAACACTGTCTTATTTACAAGATCCAACCTTTCTCCATTTAATTTAATATGTGTGTTAATCTTTTTTACATTTGGTAATATGAATTTTAAGCATTTCGTTTTCTTACCATTCAAAAGAAGATTGTTTACTTTGAACCATTGTTCTACCTTAGAAATAGCATTATTTATATGTTCAATAGTAGTTGCATGTCGATTAACTTTAAATAATAGTGATGTATCATCCGCAAACAATACTATATCATGTGTGTTCTTTATAAGATAGGGTAGGTCATTGATATAAATTAAAAACAGAAATGGTCTGAGAATTGAACCCTGCGGGACACCCATTCCTAGCACGGAGCCTGAAGACCTTACACTATTAACTTCAACATACTGTATCCTGTTATTCAAATATGAGATTAATAAATTTAATGCACTTCCTCTTATGCCATAGTGTTGTAATTTCCTGATTAGAAATTCATGTTGGACGCAATCAAACGCTTTGGAAAGGTCGCAAAAGATTTCTAAAGAATCTTGTGAATCCTCCCAAGCACTTAAAATATGTTCAATTAATGCAACACCTGCGTCAACACTTGAACGTCCCCGAGTGAATCCAAATTGTTTATCATGTATAATTTTATTTATGTAAAAATGAGCGCGTAGTTGACACAGTATTAGTTTTTCAAATATTTTACTCAGGGTAGGCAAAATTGAAGTAGGCCTATAATTAGAGGGATCTGATCAGCAACCCGACTTGAATAAAGGTATTATTTTGCTATGCTTCATGAGGTCTGCCACAGTCTATACATTTGTTAAATATTAGGGCTAGATCAGGCGCTATTATATCAATCAGGGAGCCTATTACTTTAACAGATATACCCCAGAGGTCAGCTGTGTTTTTAACATTAATCTCTTTAAATGACTTTATAATACCTGAGATATTAACATACTTAAATTGGAAATTATTTGAACATTTAGTAACATTTGCAGAAAGTAATGATATTGCCATATAAAGCATAAGTTTAAATAAAACATAAGTTTAAATGTTTAGTGGTAGATATGGGAACATTGGTAAAGAAATTTTCAAAAGCTCTAGCAACATCTAAGTTTGATTTTACAATTACATTATTAATATTTAGATTAAACTCAGAGTTTTGATCTTTTGTTTTACCAGTTTCATTATTTTTGATTTTATCGTTAGTGGTTGCGCGGAATATATGTATTTATATTATATATATTTATTTCTTATTATCCTACTCCTCCTTCAGTATCCTCTTTACCGCTTCTATATTCCATTTCCTAATGGCAGCGTACAAGGCCACAGAGATGGCGCTAGTGGTTCGCAAAAGCCTTCAAATCCGCTAATTACGCGAAGTGAATCGAAGGACGATCGTTATTGCTTTCGAAGTGCCGCTGAGTGACACCGCTGCGCCGCCGCACGCATTATATTGAGATTCGCGCAATCACCGCACTAACTTTATAAATTAATTAAATACCTGTGTATGTGTCAAGTTTTAGTCATAGCGTTTCCTACTTGAAGATCAGCTGGAGACAGAACGAGCTCATCAAACAAGGTAGGTACGTTGCCTTCCTTCCGCCATATTACAATATAATCCTAATTTAAGTATATAGTTATTTCCTACCTCCTTAATTTGAACCAGCGCATACAGTCCACTAAATTCCGCAACACCATTTTTTTTCTGGTCCTTCGAGCCGGATCGTTACTTTATTAAATACTTAAATTCTCAAATGTAATAGGTTAATATATTGTTCGCGAGTGATCGGTATTTTAACCTACATAGTTGTTGAAACCCGCTATAATCGAATACTTAATTCGCTTCTCGTTTCGTAGGAATATAATCCGCTTTAATACAATAGGTATTTAATTCGCTTCTCGCTTAGTAAATATTTAACCCGCTTAATGTAAAAAGTATTAATTAAGACATCGTTTTCGTCTTAATATAACCGCATTGTCGAAGTAGGTATAAAGTCTCGCCACACGCTGTGAAATACCTACCTACACTCCGCTTCAACAAATAATTCTTTAATATTAAGTTTAAATCATAGCTAAGACACCTGTAGGCTTGGCCTGTAGGTAATTATATTGTCGTAATGTTCTTATCGCTAAGCAATCTACGATTGTTGAATGCATGACCAGTCTAGTACTGACCCGTAGCTTCGTATAGATATGCGACGTCGATAGATCATCTGTAAGTGGTCATTCGTTCTGACTTATACTGTAGGTACTTAGTTAACATTGAATATTAGTTAACGAGTTATGATAGATTGCTCATCCTTTATTGATTGATTTATAGTGTTTACTAAATTGTATTAAACTTTAATATTATTTAGTTTGTTCACTTACGCATTTGTATACATATATATACTTACAAATTTAAAATGGCTAGTGAAAATAAATTGTTGCTTTTACACGCTAAGAAGAATGTAATGTTTTCTCGAGTTCAACAATTAGCAGAGAGGGCTAAGGATTTATCAGCACAATCCGCGAAAGAATGTTTTTTAGCTGATATTGAAACCGTAGATCGTTTGCGATTGGATTTCGAGAACATTTTAGATGAAATTAATTTATTGGAAATGACTATAAACCCCAAGTACACAATTAACATACAACCATTGTGTGCTTTCGAAGATTTGTATAGTCGTGTCAAGCATACCGCGAGAATTATTTCATCGGAAATGCAAGACTTGTCGACAGTGTGTCGCGATCGCCCAAAATTACCGCCTATTCAGTTGTGTCAGTTTAATGGTGATGTTAAAAATTGGCCACTATTTTACTCTGCTTTCAAAAACACTGTCCATGATAACCGCACTCTCACTGACTCCGAGAAATTACATTACTTGTTAGGTAGATTAGATTCAAAAGTACTATCGGTGTTTGCTGGTGTGTCAGCCACTGCCGAGAATTATGGCATTATTCTACAAACTTTAATAGACAAATACGAAGACAAGCGTTCGCTCGCTTCCGCTTATTTAGATCAAATATTCGCATTTAAACCTTTAACTTCTGTTAGTATTACAGGTCTTGAACAATTTCTTGATAAGTTCGCTACTTCTGTTTCGGCGTTAAATAACTTGAAGTTCAATCAACTCGCTGATTTTATATTTTTGTATACCGCATTGAAGAGACTCGATCCGGAGACCGCCCGCGCTTTCGAGGTACAACATCGTGGATCTGAAATTCCATCGTTTGAAAGCTTAGTTTCATTTGTTCGCGATCACGCTAAAATATTGCAGCGCACTTCAAACAGTGATTCATTAATTAAGAATCGCTCGCGTAGCGATGCGACTGTAAAACAAAATAAGACTACTCACACATATGTCAATACTAGTGATTCCTCATCGCGCGCTTGTTCACTGTGTAAGTCGTACCATGAACAATTGTACAAATGTACTAAGTTTCAAGAGATGAACCCCACGGAGCGATTTAAATTCGTAAAATTAAATTCTTTGTGTATAAACTGCTTGAGTTCACGTCACCTCGCTTTGAAATGTAACTCTGGATCGCTCTGTCGCAAGTGTCAAGGAAGACACCACACGCTGTTGCATTTCGAAACTAATCGTTATGTAGCTCCCGCGAAAGTCAGCCACACAGCGTCATCGTCATCAAACTTAGGCGTCGACCAATCGAACACACAACGCTCCAACGCTAAAGATGTGACATTGTGCACTTTTTTGAATAGTGTTCATTCCGCTCCGCGTACTCATAGTACAGTATTATTAGCTACCGCACGCGTCGTTGTATTTGACTCTCATGGCAGGGAACATAGTGCTCGCGCTTTACTCGATAGTGCTTCACAAAGCAATTTTATTAGTCGCAGTTTGTGTCAACGATTGGGTTTGAAACCAAACCAGAAGCCCAGGTGTTCCGTAGTCAAGGGAATTGGAGGTCTTACTAAATCGATAGACAGTTCAGTCATGATAAAATTCTTTTCCAGGTTCAATCTAGGTGTATGCTTCGATATGAACTCATTCGTAGTAGATAAGGTAACTGAACGCTTATCTACCGTGTCGGTTAATAATTTAGCCTTAATTAATTTTAATAATTTACCTCTGGCTGACGATAGTTACTCTATTCCAGGAGACATTGATTTGCTAGTTGGAGCTTCAGTCTTTCCTCACCTTCTTTTGTCCCACAAGGTTCAAGGTCAGCCTGATTCCCCTTCACCCGTCGCTCTAGAAACAGTTCTAGGTTATGTCATCGTCGGTTCTGCCCCTGCTTGTATTGATAATTGCTTGTCAGTATCGAATTGTTGCTCAGAAGATCCGCTTGATGCTGCCGTGCGGAAATTTTGGCAGATAGAAGAGATAGATGCTCCGCATCCAATGTGCCCAGATGACGCGGCATGTGAAGAAATTTATAGTAAAACTACTACCCGCCAGGCAGACGGTCGTTACGAAGTCGCACTACCATTCAAAGGAGATGTTTTGTCATTAGGGGATTCACTGCAAAAGGCAACAACGCGCTTCTATTGCTTAGAACGTAAAATGTTATCTTCGCCTAAGCTCAAGGAAGCTTACGATAGTGTCATACTCGAGTATTTAGAAAAGGGGTATATTTCGCCAGTACTTCCAGATACGGACGCAACACAGAGCTTACGGTCGTATACCATTTCGCATCATGGAGTTATAAGAGAGGACAAGGTTACGTCAAGGTTACGCGTTGTCTTAGACGCTAGTGCTAAAACTACTACACAAGTATCTCTCAATGATATTTTATACAGTGGTCAGAATCTTCAAGGAAACATATTTAATATTATGGTCAATTTCCGCCTATACCGCATCGCTTTTTCCGCTGACATACGTCAAATGTTCCTTTGTATTGGGATTCGGCCATGTGATCGCAGATTTCAACGTATTTTATATCGCTTTTCCCCGCAAGAACCTTTGAAGACATATGAATTCAACCGCGTTTGCTTCGGATTAACGTCTAGTCCATTCCACGCACTTCGTACTGTTAAGCAGCTACTTTCGGACGAAGGTGCGTCTTTCCCGCGAGCAAAGGAGACTGTCGATACAGGTTTATATACAGATGACTTTGTGTATAGTGTCGATAGTGATGAAGAAGCTATTAGTACCGCAGCCGAAGTAATTGCTCTTTTTAAGGCAGGCCAGTTTGATCTCGTAAAATGGACATGCAACTCACAAAGGGTTTTAGACTCCATTCCGCCGTCTCATCGTCTCTCTTCAGTTAAGGAGTTCGATGATTCTGAACCACATAAAGTACTAGGCTTATGTTGGTCTCCCGCTACAGACTGCTTTGGTCTTAAAATTAGTACACCCGCAGAGTCTTGTACAAAGCGCACTATTTTGTCTTGTGTTGCTAGAATATGGGACGTTATGGGTTTCGTAGCTCCTGTAGTCCTATACGCAAAACTTCTCATTAAACAACTTTGGTTATGTGAATGTGATTGGGATGACATACCACCTGAACATATTCTCCAACAGTGGTATCGTTTCAAAGAGGAACTTCCTTTACTTAGCAAAATAAAGATTCCACGGCATGTAGGCATCTTTGCTGGTGACATTATAAACATAGTGGGATTTGCAGATGCAAGTGAAAAGGCCTATGGTGGCGTAGTTTACTTCCACGTTAGAGATAGTGTCGGTCTGCGTGAGAATGAATTTCATTTGATAATTGCTAAATCGAAAGTTTCGCCTCGTAAAGTCATATCACTCGCACGTTTAGAGCTTTGTGCAATCCTTGTATTAAGTAACTTGATTACCAAGGTAATGGAAGCTTGCAATAATCGCATAAATATTCATAGAATTTTCGCATTTTCGGACTCAACGGTTGCCTTGTGTTGGGTGCATTCTTCGCCCCATCGTTGGGATACCTTCGTGGCTAATCGTGTAACTAAAATACAAAATGACCTTCCCGTGAATACATTTTATCATGTATCAGGTATTGATAATCCCGCTGATTGCTTATCTAGAGGGCTCACCCCCGCACAAATAATCGATCATCCGCTTTGGTTCTGTGGTCCCGAATGGGTTAAATTGAATCCAGATCATTGGCCAGTTATCGCTTTTAACCCATCGACAGTGTCGCATCCACCTGAAGAAAGGAATCATGTTCATGTCACCGCTGAATTTATGGAAGAAAACTTGATCGTGTCGCTTGCAGATCGCTTTTCATCTTGGTCAAAGCTTCTACGCTGTGTAGTTTTTATATGTCGTTTTGCAAAGTTATTACCGCTTCGTGAAGCTATCGTTGCGTCAGATTTAAATTACGCTGAAAATTTAATATGGCGTCAAGTTCAACGCGCTCACTTCCCTAACGAAATAGCTAACTTACAGAAAGGAAAATGTTGTAGTCCGGCGTTTCAACGCCTCAAACCATTTACACAGGATAAACTCATTAGAGTCGGAGGTCGTTTAAGGAATTCTGATCTAAGTTTTGACAATAAGCACCCTATCATACTTCCGCGAAAGGGTCACATTGTAAACCTTTTAGTTGACTACAATCATAAGTTGAACTGCCACGCGGGCCCGGATCTTTTGATGTCTATACTACGCCAAAGATATTGGATTCTATCCGCTCGTAATTTGATTCGTAGTCGGGTGCACAAATGTTTACCCTGCTTTCGACTCAATGCTAAGCCGAGTTTTCCAGAAATGGCAGATCACCGCTCTTGTCGAGTTACGCCAGCTGTTAAGCCTTTTGTACATACGGGAACGGATTACGCAGGCCCTTTTAAGGTGACTATGTCACGCGGTCGTGGAATTCGTCCAACCAAGGCATACGTGTGCCTTTTCGTATGCTTAACCACTCGCGCAGTGCACATCGAATGTGCTACTGATTTAAGCACCGCCAGTTTTCTCGCGGCTTTTAAACGATTTTTATCACGCCGTGGTTTTGTTTCGCGTCTTTATTCTGATAATGGAGGAAACTACGTGTGTGCTAAACGTGTTCTTTCAGAATTACACGACTTTTTAATGTCAAAACATTTCAAGACTGAATTTGGTCATGTTTTAGCTGAGCATCGCATCCACTGGTCATTAAATGTCCCAACTGCCGGTCACTTTGGTGGTAACTGGGAAACCAATATTAAGAGCCTAAAAACTCACTTATATCGCGTAGTAGGCGACCAAATTTTAACGTTAGAAGAGTTTAGCACTGTACTTACCCAAATCGAGGCAGTAATGAACTCTAGGCCTTTGTGTCGCACGCTATCTAATGATCCTTCAGAACCGCTCGCGTTAACACCGGCTCACTTTTTAACGCTTACGCCTCTAAATTACCTACCGGCTAGAGAAATAGAGGAAGGGCCGTTACATTTGCTTTCGAGACAAGATTTAATTGATAAGCTTGTTCAGTCTTTCTGGAAGCGATGGAAATCTGACTACTTACATACCCTTCAAATGCGAAGCAAATGGAACAAGCCAACCAACCCTAT
The DNA here is from genome assembly GCF_905404315.1 of Leptidea sinapis. Taxonomy (NCBI): domain Eukaryota; kingdom Metazoa; phylum Arthropoda; class Insecta; order Lepidoptera; family Pieridae; genus Leptidea; species Leptidea sinapis. The sequence goes on along the minus strand of NC_066275.1, from coordinate 1,229,422 downwards.
CGAGGTAGGTGATGTCGTAATTATAAAGGTTGATAACGCACCGCCGCTTCACTGGCCATTAGGGCTAGTCGAGGAAGTATTTCCTGGATCAAACAATGTTACTCGAATTGTTCGCGTGCGCACTGCTATAGGTTCATATTTGCGTCCTGTAGTACGTCTTTGTCCGCTACCTAAATAATTTTGTTACTTTCGCTTAGTTTAGGATTAGGTTAAGATTTCGATTACTTTTGTTCGCATAATAGTTTTTGAAGGCAAGGCTTCAAGCCCGGGGGGAATGGTTGCGCGGAATATATGTATTTATATTATATATATTTATTTCTTATTATCCTACTCCTCCTTCAGTATCCTCTTTACCGCTTCTATATTCCATTTCCTAATGGCAGCGTACAAGGCCACAGAGATGGCGCTAGTGGTTCGCAAAAGCCTTCAAATCCGCTAATTACGCGAAGTGAATCGAAGGACGATCGTTATTGCTTTCGAAGTGCCGCTGAGTGACACCGCTGCGCCGCCGCACGCATTATATTGAGATTCGCGCAATCACCGCACTAACTTTATAAATTAATTAAATACCTGTGTATGTGTCAAGTTTTAGTCATAGCGTTTCCTACTTGAAGATCAGCTGGAGACAGAACGAGCTCATCAAACAAGGTAGGTACGTTGCCTTCCTTCCGCCATATTACAATATAATCCTAATTTAAGTATATAGTTATTTCCTACCTCCTTAATTTGAACCAGCGCATACAGTCCACTAAATTCCGCAACACCAGTTAGAATGTCTTATTTTATTTCTTAAGTATAAAGATTTTGCTGCTTGACAAACATGTTTAAATGTTTTTGAATATTTTTTTACATATTCCAGAAAGAGTGGATTATGGTTGAAAGTTTTATCATCATAGAGGCTATAGAGCCTCATTCTACTCTTGAATGAATTCCAGTTGTAGCCCATTCACTAAATTTGGTAAATAAATTAAAAAAAATATTATGTAAAACATTGGGGTTATTTTCCTCTAAAGGCATTACTTGTAATTTATTAAATAGGTAAGATTTAAACAAATTCAGACGGCCCTGTGTAATTGGTACAACAGTGATGTCTTTAGTTATAGTTTTCTTTGTCTGCCAATCAAAACTAATAAATTGCCCACAGTGATCTGATTCTAGTTGATTTATTATACTTTTGCTGTTAGGCTTTATATTTGTAAAAATGTTATCTAGACAAGTAGCTGTGGTCAGTGTTATTCTAGTTGGCTCTATAAACAAGATACTGAGATTATATGACATGAACAGACTTTTAAACTTAGTACACATGGAGGATATGTTCTAATAGATTAATATTAAAATCTCCACAAATCAGAATCCTTTTGTTGCCCTTACAAACTCTAGACAAGACTGCATCCATCACATTTTCAAAATCCTCATATGGTGCTGATGGAGGTCTATACACACTTATAATAATGAACTGCTCTTATTGTATACTTCATGGTTACTGTGGCTTTTCTTCAGTATTTACTCTTGTTATTATATAAAATCATCAAAATCAATTGAACTGTACACAGGTAAAGATGTTTCTTCAATCCTTAGAAAAAAAAGATTATACTGACATCACACAAAAGAAATGAGCAAGATTACTAGCAGTAAATTATCAATTCGTTAATTATTAATTTCTTTTTTGTTGTCACTCAAAATTCTCTTGAGAATCATTATCATCACAATCATTACCAGTGAGGGAGGCTTCTTTGCACCGGATGCCAGCAACATAGATTAAGGGTACCACAACGACGCCTATTTCTGCCGTGAAGCAGTAATGTGTAAGCATTACTGTGTTTCGGTCTGAAGGGCGCCGTAGCTAGTGAAATTACTGGGCAAATGAGACTTAACGTCTTATGTTTCAAGCTGACGAGCGCAATTGTAGTGCGGCTCAGAATTTTTAGGTTTAATTGTAATGGGCATCAGCTGAACGTGCTGCTCGTCTCGTCCTTTATTTTCATAAAAAAAAAAATCAGAAAACAGTTTTCTATCTATTTGAAAAATGTTCAATTACCGCAATACGTGATTAAGTTCCAACATAAAAGCTTCATGTTTTCTAACACTATATATTATGTTCTCGTAAGTTTTTATAAAGGCGGCGTAAAATATAGCGCTTACGGAAGCTGTACTGGCTCGCTTTGACCAAGGAACCATGAAGAAAATTTCACACGTTTTCTGTTGGAAAGTTTATTTTTAACTTGAATGTTTTTTGCTAGACATCGTCCTAAAGGCTGTTGATTTATTCCTCGAGGTGGAATAACGTTGGGTTATTATTTTGTAACTAGCTGTGCCCGCGACTTCAGCCGCTTGGTTTTGGGTGTGAATATCGAAGTGCACATACACATGTGAATGTGTGTTGTAAGTGGAGCAAACTGCAACGCATGAGTGGAAACCGCATTCAAATCGGTTAAGCCGTTACTGAGATAAGCGTGCAAAAACGTACAGACAAACAGACAAAAATTCTAAAAATCAATGTTTTGGGTTCTATTGTGTTCATAAAGTCACTCTATAAATGATTTTCTAATATATCTTCCAAGTACAGACAGTTATGAATCATAATTTATGATTGTTTTATATGTTTTGATTGATTGATAAATGATATACAAAGTAGATATTTCTGACTATTTATCCGTTTCATAGTGGCTCTGAGATTGTTTAACACATAATATAGTCTCGTAACACGATTTAATATACCGATTAATATTTTTTTTTTTTCTAAATATAAAGCATCTTCTGCACGTAGCATCGATGTTCTATCACTAAAACTGATAACAGCAATTGCATCCGTCTGTGTTGTGACGCATGAACGGTCTGTCTGTCCATCACTCGAATTACCACAGACTCTCACCGATACATCAATCTGACGGACACACATGGCCGCCGCAGCACGTGAGATAGTACAAATCCGTATTGTTTGTTGGTGTCTGCTGTGCGAATACAATCATTCTCAGTTTACATCGCGTACGTTTGTTGGTGGAACAAACTAGTGACTTACGGGATATTGCTAACGTATTTACTCTAATTTATACTTTTAAAGAATTGAACAAGGTAACATGGACAGGAAATTTTACTTTGTTAATATAAATCTCATTATCCTATATCTCTAGAAATATTTTTATAGCAGCTATGATTTTTTTTTATGGAAAAGGAGGACAAACGAGCTTACGGGTCACCTGGTGTTAAGTGATCACCGCCGCCCATATTTTCTTGCAACACCAGAGGAATAATTGCAGCGATGCCAGCCTTCAAGGAAGGTTTTTTTGAAAGTACCCATGTTGTGTTTCATCCCGGAAACACCGCATAAGGTAGCTCATTCCACAGCTTTGTAGTACGTGGAAGAAAGCTCCTTGAAAACCGCACTGTGGAGGACCGCCACACATCCACAGACACAAGACAGAAGACACAAAATGAAGCGACTTCACTACTCAACAAGTGATCCAGCCGTTCACAGAGCACTCAGTCCTCGATAATTCGAGATGCTCTGCGTTGCACGCGGTCAAATGGATCGAGAAATCTAAGACGGGGGTGCGCCAGACCAGAGATGACAGCAATGCGATTGTATGTTTATACTTTTTAATACTCTTAATATGTGTTTGTAAATTTACGTAGGTTTAATTTATTTCAGAAACGTAAGGATTCATTCAACTGTAGAATCTCCGGCGGAACGGCAGGGTTGTAGGCAGATGCATGTGTCTTGTCTCCGTCGTCGGAACTCCGACACCATTGGACATTATTTCGATAGTTTTAATAAAACATGCTAAATAATTTGTTTTGACTATTAAGACGAGTTTTGGTTAGTCTTTTATATTAACACATAATATTTCATGATAATGAGTAAGACAACAAGAAAATATGAAAAGAGGTCACTAAAAATAAAATAACTTCTCTGCAACATATTGATGACAGTGCTAATTAAGAGCTTAAATATGGTCAGTACCCTTTCATACGACATGACATGAAAGCAAAATTAAAACGCTTATTTGCATTTCAATATGTTTATCAATCTCCAAATCCATTTAGCATAGAAAACGCTCATCCGTCACATTCATCGGAATAACAAGCTAAAAATACAAACATTCGATAGATAAATTGAAAATAATAAATTGCAAAAACGTTCCACACACCGGTTATTGAAATGCCAAAAGCAGGAAATGTATTAAAATATCAATGTCGGATCGCCAATTTAGTATTGCGGTTGAATATAAAAATTGGGTGTTACTTTTGGCCTTTGGATACGTGAATAAACTTCATTACTATTTGAGGATGTCACTTGCGAATTCAGCGACATCTGTTGACATGTTGTTGAGACTGTTATAAAAAAATAGGACGAAAAACGTATGAATTCGTGGCACTAAACTTTGCGCCGCCGACCTCGGATGGTCTGAATGAAACAAAAAGCAGAATCATTTACGATTTACTTTCACAAGCTTGGAATGAAAATCAGTACATCAACCGCAGTATTTCTAGTTTAAAGTCGGGCCTTTTCCGTGACAGCTTCGCGCGAAACTAATTTAGTACTTGAAAATTACTTGTACAGTAATCACAGGGAATAATTAATATTAGCTCTAATTATATGGTGAGTAATTGCCATTTCGTGGCGACGCGTCACTACTCACAGTTCTACTAAATATTGTTCACTTTACACAATGGTTTCGTTATAATATTTCACAGAATTTGCATATTATGTACACTTTGAAAGCACCTTGAAGAAATTGAACGAATTTTTACAACGAGAACTCCATCCACCCATCCTTCAAAGTTGTATAATGTAAAAATATTTTAAAATCACATATTATCATACGTCATATGTGACATCAAGGTTTCCCTAAAGGGAAAGGAGAGTTCTCGTAAAAAATGACCTGTATTCTTCCACTATCATCAAACGTTTCAATATGTGCTTTCTAGTTTTTGCTTCTCTTAAATTCACCTTGAAATCTAGGTATGTAAATAGATTACATTTCAATTGTAATAGGTGTGAGAATACAATGTGGGTTTTGAGGTCGTTTTGTGAATATTGATTTTACCCTTGTGTAACAAGCATAAGTCTAAACTTTTCATACGCTCTTGGAAAAGGCTGGCAGCGCTCTTATGATTCCCAGGTGTTACGAAAGTGTACGGGGAATAGTGATGGTTCACCAAGAGGAAAAGTTCATCTGTTCTCCTCAAATAAAAATAATGAACTCGTTGAATATTTACTATTGATATGCAAAGAAAGCCGTATTTTTATTGTATTATAAGGTCGTAGTTCGCCTGTCAATCTGTCTGTCAAAACTAGATACTCAGGAACGCCTGGTGGAATCAAATATCTAAGTATACGGTGTATTCAAGTTTAAAAATCAAGGGTATAAGTTAAAAAAAAGTGTTGAGTGTGTATAATCGCATTATAAAATTGCGCGAGAGACACTTCCAAAGTGGTAAAATGCCCCCCCCCCCACCCCACCCCTGTAACTTGATGATAAAACTAAAAAAAATATAATATGGTAGATCATATTATATTTTTTTTTTAGTTTTTTTATTACCATGCAAACCTCCACCAACCATTGGAACATTGTTTGAACGAGATCTTGGAAGTACCTTTTTTAATACGTCATAAATCGACAATATTCATTTACAATGAACTACGAGAACTTTTATAATATGTTACTTGCTGCTACTGAACCCTTCATATTCAACTCGCACTTGGCCACTTTTTCAATTTTTTTTTTAGCTCTACATTTCTCTTATTAGTATATGATTCGGATCATCTTCTATTTAATAATAGGTTATTTTTAAGACTGTACCTGTAAATTTCTCACAACATTTTAAAATACTAGGAAAAGTTGATAGATGTAAACCATTAATATCATAGATCTGATTGCCAATTTGCATCGAACGCCGGTGAAGCCGCAGCCTGAACTGATAATTGGACGGTTAGTAATGAAATAAGTTGAAAGCTGTTAACATGGAGTTAGCAGTTGTGGTCTTATTGGAGACTGTTAACGGGCTTGAACTAACCTTAGTCTGTCATTTATTACGCCAATTATAATAACCAACGCTCACTTTATTCGACAGTTCTGGACTAAGTTCTTTTTACCAGTGGGAGGCTTTTTGCACAGGTTGCTGGCTATTTTATGGGTACCACAATGGCGTCTAATTCTGCCGTGAGACAGTAATGTGTTTCGCTTTGAAGGGCGTCGTAGCTAGTGAAATTACTGGGCAAATGAGAGAAGCAGAGTAATGATTACACATTACTGCTTCACGGTAGAAATAGGCACCTTTTCAATCAAATAGAGTATCTTACAATTGCTACATAATCGGGGATCAAGTGTATTTTATCTCTTTTATGTACTGTTTTAAAAATAATACAGATGGAATATGACGACCCATATAAGCCCACTGGATAGTGACTCACCCCAGTTCACAGGTTCGAATCCCGGTAGGTGTAAACATTTGCATAATGAATATGGATGTTTGTTTCTGAGTCATGGGTGTTTATATTTAATTAAGTATGTATAACGTTGTTTTGCCTATAGTACAGGCTATGACTAGTTGGAGGCAAGCAAAGTTTGTGGAAAAGTGCGTCAATATTAATATTAATACAGGTGTTATCTAATTTGTCACGTTTTTGTAAATTAAAGGTTTACTTTCAATACGGCAACAAAAATAGAATCAAATTAAAATCATACGATGGTCAGTTAATTTAAATCGAACAGAAACCGTCGCGTCGTTCCAATACGCACCTAAAAATTTTGGATGCAGAGCAATATTATCTTATTGGATAAGTACAAATGATCTAAGTAGAATAGTACTTCAAAATTACGCCTTAAGTCATAATATTGTGATACGTGCTTGAGGATAGTGAATGCTTTTATTAAGGAGTATGAAAAAAATTGAGTTTCCAGAAAATTAAAGATAGGTTTGTTCTTAAAAGATTTTATTTTTACTTTGTTTAGAATGTTGCTTAGATGGTGTGTGTTTACTTACTTATCTTATTGTTGTCCAGTACACGGCATTGCAATAGGATAGTGCAAAAAACAAACTCTATAATAATTATAACAACGTAGGTATTTATATTAAATATTTTATCAAAATAATGACCAACATTTAATTAATCATAATTAAAACGATAAAGATCCAAGAGGATCGTTCTTTAGGAGCAAAATCGAACCACGCATCTTAATATATAGCATTTATATATTTATTCCTTACACAAATTAAATTTTAAAATAAAATTTATGTACAATGCGGGACTCGAACCCGCGACCTCTCGCGTTTCGTGCGAGTGCTCTTCAACTGAGCCAACCGCTTGAGTAACGTAATGTTCACAAATTTTAATATGTTTTGTTCAACTCTCATGTTGTGGCTTCATCTATAGGATCTACTTTAGAGTCGATAACCTGCTTAACCCCAATATTTGCATTAAAAGAGCCACATCTCACGATTGATCATGGTTGGCTCAGTGGAAGAGCACTCGCACGGAACGCGAGAGTTCGCGGGTTCGACTCCCACATCGTTCATAACTTTTGTTTTCAAATTTAATTTGTGTAATTAATCCAAGAAGTGAGGCGTTATCACTTTAAAAAAAATACTAAATTGTTCATATTTATTCCTATATTCTTTTCCGTTACAATATTTCTAATTGTAATATATAATTTTATGTAAATATTCGAAAAAAATTACAGCCAAATTATTTACTGGGAACTTAATATAAAAGCATAAATTATTAAATTTAAAAAGAAATAAAATGTAGAAACGATTTAAATTAAAAATAAGCTTAACCTATTCAATTCAAGATGAGTTGACTTGTGATAGTAATCTTTGGAAGTGTAGAAGTTATGAGAGTCAGATTGCTTAATAACTTGAAATGAAATATACTTCACATTAATATTCACGTGATTAAGTATCATTTATAGCTTAATGTATGTATGCATTTGACCTACATACAACTATGACAGGCACCTGTGCTTTGATAAGCTCACAAGCATGGAAAGTATATTATTAATATGGTATTGTTTTCATATTTTCAACTTACGTAGCAATATGTATAAAAATACCTTGATATTTATAACAGGATATAATAAAGATCAAAGCTTAATATATTTTGTGACAGTAACTGATTGATGAAGATTGTGTGATTTTTTTATTTAGTTTAATTCTGTAATTATTTTCTTTTATATCTATACTTACAATAAATCTGTAGAGATGAAATTTTTTGTACAAAGAAAAAAAATGCGCAAAACCAAAAGGTGGAAGGACACCGATTCCAAAAATTGCAATATTCGTAACTAGAATTAGATTAATTAATTAGATTGTATAAAAATAAGCAATTATTTTTATACTTTTTAGTGCATATTATATCTATTGTTTTGGAATAGTGTTTTTGAAGCCGGTTGTTTTTTTGTTAAAATATTTTTTAGTTTTTGATTTTGAGTGAATTTCAAGTACACTAACTCACAATTTATTTAAATGTGTGTAGATTGAGAGCTGACTAAGAATTTAAGAGTTCCGTTACTTTGTCATGGATTCCGTAATCAGAACCTAACCAAACTATCTTTGAAGTATATGCTTTCCAATAAAAAAAGAATCATCGAAATCGGTTGGCGCGATATTGAGTTATTCATACATTTATCATCTTTTGCTATACGTATATATAGCAAACTTAAGACTTTTATGGTTTTCTCGTACATGCCATTGTCACGTCTGGAACAAATTATAATGGGACTCGAGAAGCACCACCTTTCAAATAAAACAAGAATTATCAAAATCGGTTCACCCATTCGAAAGTTTTGAGGTAATAAATAAATAAAAAAAAACCTACCGACGAATTGAGAACCTGCTCCTTTTTTGAAGTTGGTTATAAATGAAGATTGTGTGATTTTTTTTATTTAGTTTAATACTGTAAATATTTTCTTTTATATCAATACTTATAATAAATCTGTAGAGATGAAATTTCTATACAAAGAAAAAAAATGATCAAAACCGAGTCAGGGGGATGTAAGAAGAGAAATAAATAGAAGGAGTCCCGATTTTTTAGAGATTTTTTGTATCTCTATCTGTTTGTCTGTTTGTACGGGATAATCTCTGAATCTATTGGACCGATTTAATTGAACTTTTGCATGATGATACCTTATATCCCCGGACAGCATCTTATATACTTTCCATCCCGGAAAACAAAAAGAGTTCCCCTGGGACTGTTAAAAAACCTATAGTTACTTATATAGCGTAGTAAACAACTAGTTATGCACATAATTTAATTAAATTTGGCATGTTGATACCCTATATTGCCGGTCAACATTTTAGATACTTTACATCCTGGAAAATTAAATAAAAATTTGATATTAATAAAAATACAATTAATACGAAAAAACACATTTTATTATTTATACTCTAAGAACAATATTTTGATAACTGATTTTAGAATAACCAGCGAAGTCGACAATGATAACAAAATAATTATATTATTACTGTTAGATATCATAAGAGCAACAATGTAATTATGATATCAATGAAGTAACACATGTAGATAATCCTATCACGACGTACAGAATAAGGTAACAGAATTCAAGGAATCTCTGCAGTAAATAAGGGAAATGGTTTTCAAAGCTGCTAACTTTCAGCAATCTCCGTAGCAAATCGTAGAGCAGTATGTTACGATTTTCGTAGCAGATGTGGTTACGTACTACGTAGGTACCTATCAATGTAGAATTCAACAAATTCTCTCTGTAATTTTAGTTTAACTGTAACGAATTCATGTACATAATTTTTTTTTATCTGATTATCCTTCTATAACTATTGAAAAAATAAACATACTTAACGTAATTATAAATTTTACATGAAGTAGAAGAAAAAATGACACTTGTTTGTCAGTACGGGTCGGGCCACCTGATAGAGGAGAGATCTCAGCTGTCGATTTTGTAACAAAAGAAGAATCACAGGAGCGTTGCGACTGTTTTAGGTACATTAGGTTACATAAAATCACGCTGAAACGCACGAGCCTACGGGGAAAATGAAATCATTATAATATTAAGAAAAAACTTATAAATTTAGATTTGACATTATTGTATTTTACTTATTTATTATACTGAATTATATCAAAATTAAATAATTCTCGTCTCCCGGTGTTTGTTACCAAACTCCTCCAAAACGGCTAAACGAATTTGTTTAAAAACTTGTGTGTATACCAGATGGGTCTGAGAATCGCCAACATCTATTTTTCAAATCTCTTAATGATAAGGGTTTATTTCTTATGCCAATTTTATTCTTTTTTTTATTATGATTCAGCATTAAAAAGTACATACCACTTCAAATTTTCACCCATCTACGATAACACCTATTTTTATATCGCGATTTTAATATTATTATATTCTATCCACAAATACGTAATAGAGTTTCAAGATGGCAATCGAATATAATGATTATTGTAGTACGATAAATTTTATGTACGGTTGTCATCTATTTTAGATACCCCAAAACTTTAATTATTATTTTTTTAATTACTTTATATGGCAATACAACGTTTGCTGGGTCAGCTAATATAAAGTTGTAAATTTCCTGTATAATCTGTTGAAAATAATAATCAATAGCCTTATGAAAAATAAATAAAGGGAAGAAGATCTTTTTGAATTATATAAATAATTTGATTGTAATAAATAACAATTAGTACTGTTCATAAATTTCTCATGAATACGGTGTGTGAGTGGCTTGGTAGATTAAAGGCTAGCATTAAAGTCAAAGGTATTCATATCGAATAAGATTTTCTTTTTATTTATTTCTGAGACTTCAATAAATAAATACATATTAGATTGGGTATCACCATCATCATCATCAGCTGGAATACGTCCACTGATTGACAAAGGCCTCCCCCAAAGATCTCCACAACGATCGGTCCTGCGCTGCCCTCATCCAAAGTTTTCCGGCGATCTTGACCAGATCGTCGGTCCATCTTGTAGGGGCCTACCAAAACTGCGTCTTCCGGTACGTGGTCGCCATTCGAGGACTTTACTTTCCCACCACCTATCTGTCCTTCAAACTATGTGCCCTGCCCACTGCCACTTCAGTATCGCAGTAATTCGGGCTATGTCAGTGACTTTGGTTCATTACAGATTGGGTATATTACGTCATAAAAAAAATCTAGGGTAATGTTTTTCAAAAACTCACCTTATAAAGTAGGCTGTACAACTAGGTTTCGTGTTAATGCTAAGTGCAGGATGTTATTAAGGTATTATGTTCATCGATAAGGAACTTTAGAAGCTCGCAAATTGTAGCCGTAGCTATGACGATGCAAAAACTTACAGTGAAGTATATTTTGACGGTTTAGGACTTTCATAATAATATATAACTATTTAGTAAATATTGTTCGTAACTCTATAAAAAGACATCCTTTCAGATATTAAATAATAAGAATTGTTTTTATTTGCTTATATTTAAAACAAAGGGTTTATAGCCAGAGTCTGTTGCCATTGATGACATACGGAACGCAGACGCGCTTGTTAACTATGATCCTTATGAGAAAGCTCATGGTCGCTCAGAGGGTATTGGAGAGGGCTACAATAAATCCTTTTTTAATAATAAATCATTTTATTTTAGGCTACAAGGCCCATAAAATAAATACCTTATAATCTAACATACATATTTATATAACTAAAATCTACGTCATATTTTCGCGGCGATGTGAGGCGCGGGTTCGGTAACTTCCGGCGGTCGGTGACGTCCGCGATACTTGCGGAACGCGAGCCCCTTCGGCCACAGCTTCACATCCAGGAAGGTCTATGTATGTTCTGTCGGGACGCGAACAACAAAAAAGTTACAGTCTACTGCGTGACGCGTCACCAACTTTTTGACCCCCAAGCGGAACCTTGTCTTCTCCATCAAGTACTAAACAATGTTGGAGGCCTTGGTGGTATGGTGATAGCGAGAGACGTGGATATATACGGCTATGTCCAGTTTTACTGTGAAATAGTATCTGAAATGAGTAGATCCGTAGGAGACCGAAAGTCACTGCCATAGCCTAGACTAATGCGAAACTGAAGTGGCAATGGGCACAGCATAAAGCCCGTCGGACAGATGGCCGTTGGGGTAGTAAAGTCTTCGAGTGGCGACCACGTACCTGAAAACGCACATTGTTGGAAGGCCTACTACAAGATGGAACGATGATCTGGTTAAGATTGCCGGAATGGGTTGGATGAGGGTAGCGTAAGACCGATCGTAGTGGAGATCTTTGGGGAAGGCCTTTTTCCAGCAGTGGATTACTTCCGGCTAAAATGATGATAAAAATTGTGATATTTAATAAAAAAACGATTTATCTTAGGATAGGATTTTCTTAAAAGCAATTCTGTCATTATGTAATTTTTACTAAAGGTATTTATTTAATTCGATTGAATCTTAGATTTGCAGTTGTATTAAGCAGTTTTCCATTCCATACAATAACCTACGTAAGTGCCAATGTATGTTATAATTAGGTTTTGAACATAAGTGCACCAAACATATAACAACGAAATAGACTTCCCACTCTAGCATACTCCAGCACAAAACTTAACATTTAGTTAGTTAAGTGAACCAGTTTTAATAGGCAGGAGAAATTGGGTTCATATACGAGACGGTAACAAAATCAAGCAAATTGGTGTTCTCAAGCGATTCACTGTTGCATCGATCACTGAATGTTCAGGTTATAGAAAAGACAACTGTAAACGCACGGTTTTAGAAACCAAAATGCAGTGATGAGTTTGTATGTGGAAATTTTAAGAGAAATTCTCGTTGTAGAGGCAGAGTTTGAATCTTGGGATACTTTATGAGTGTAAACCCAAAACAGTTTATGTGAAGCAAACAAGATAATAGGACAAGCAATTCTCGCATGAGGGTATGTGGAATAAGGGGCATATTTGTGTGAGTTTATTGTTTTTATTATCATGTTTACTTCACATTGTAGCGTACAATGCATAGCCACGTGAACTTGTTTGCACTTTGATGAATTTTCCGTCGAACGAATCCAGAATGGAGAGGTTTGACATTTTATCGTCGATAATATTAGAAATATTTTATAACAGACTGTCTGTGAATACCCGCTTCGCTGGGTAATTTTTGATTGTATAGTTATTTGTTATCGCTAATAATCTATCATAGCTAATTTCAAATTTTTTCCAAAATATAAAAAACTAGATCTAGATCGTTCTAAAATTTTCTACAACATTTTTTATTTGATTACAATAGATGCTTACATTTGAGATTTTTCCAATTAATTCTAGAAATCTTTAAATCATTCTAGAATTTTCTACAGCAATCGAAATCATTTTAGAATAGGTAATGATTCTTACAGACCATAACTGACAGAGATACGGCCTGACAAATATACTTTAGTATATTGTTATGGGGCATTGCAGTGTATTTCATTGTTATAGGCAGGGCGTATCAAATATCCCTTAATTAAAAAATAATCGACCTAGCGTCTATAAAGTACCATTTTAAAAGCACTAAGAGCTTTACGAAAATGTTTATCTTGGGTAAGTATATATCAATTATAAGATGGTATAAGATAAATTTTCTCAAACAAGCCCGAAAAGAATGGTTAAAAGACTTTTACGTGGTAAAAGTTTCTATTACATACATGACTTTTTTAATGTTACTACAGATTGGGAATGGGGTGAACGCTGTCAGGCTTTTTTTATGAAAATAAGGGACGAGACGAGCAGGACGTTCAGCTGATGGTAATTGATACGCCCTGCCCATTATAATGCAGTGTCGCCCAGGATTCTTGAAAAACCCAACAATTCTGAGCGGCATTACAATTGCGCTCGTCACCTTGAGACATAAGATGTTAAGTCCCAGTTGCCCAGTAATTTCACTAGCAACAGCGCCCTACACACCGAAACATAGTAGTGTTTCAAATAACTGCTTCACGGCAGAAAAAGGCGCCGTTGTGGTGCCCATAACCTATCCGGCTTCCTGTGTAAAGGCGCCTCCCACTGGTGAATGGCTATTTAAATTATAAATTTGATTGTATCGAAATTTTATTTAAAAAAAATAAGAAGCCGGTTGAGTTTTTTGCGCCCGTTCTGAGCAGACCTGAGAAGTCTTCGTCATCAGTGATTACATGTCATGGTTTGACTAAAAATATTTGAATTTGATCGTAAATCTTCAACCATTTATCCATTTATAAAATATTGGGTTCCTAACGCTTGCCAATGGGGCACATCACACCCATATAACATTCCATAATAAAATACACTTAAACAATATTAAAATAATAAAATACACAATATTTTTAATCCACAACTTAAGTTCTGAGACCGCAAAGCTTAACAACCCCACAATAGCTCAATTATTTAATTAATACGATATTAATTAATAAACGATTAATTACTTCAGTATGATTTAATTATACACGTGTTCACGGTACAAATAACAGATAATCAGATTAATATACAGAGCCTTTGAGTGGTTCGCTATATTAATATTAGGGCTGGCTTATCGTTGGTACTTTTGTGGTTATTACATAGTTGAGTCATGTAAGCTTGTGACGATGATCATTTATTTTTTAATTTTTAACTATTTTAATAATTTGACGACCCGTATAGCCCAGTTAGTGACTCTACCTACTGAGCTGGGTTCGAATCCCGGTCGTCGATCCTGCGCTGCTCTCATCCAACGTATTTCAGCGATCTTGCCCAGATTGTCAGTCCACGTTGTGGGGGGCCTACCAACACTACGCCTTCCGGTACGTGGTCGCCATTCGAGGACCTAACTGCCCCAACGGCCATCTGTTCATCGAGCTATGTGCTCTGCCCACTGCCACTTCAGTTTCGCAATCATTTCGGCTATGTCGATGACTTTGGTTCTCCTACGGATCTCCTCATTTCTGATTCGATCTCGCAGGGAAACTCCGAGCATACTCTCTATTGCCCGCTGAGCAGCAATGAGCTTCCTCATAAGGCCCATAGCTGGTTAAAAACCTTCGTCTTCAGACACTGTGGTATTTTGGACGAGAATATTTTATGGAGCTTCCCGAACGCTACCCATCCGAGTTGGATTCGACCATTGACCTCTTTACCGAAATTTAACCTGCCCAACTGGATTTTTGTCCAAGGTAGATGTACTCGTCTACAATTTCGAGAGTACAGTTCCCAACTATTACGGTAGTGATATGGGGCATTAGACATAATCTTCGTCTTGTCCATGTTCATTTTGAGACCTACTCCTTGGGAAGCTGTATTGATGCCATCGAGCATATGGCTTACGTCTTCCATGTTCTCTGCCATGATAACGACATTGTTTGCGAATCGAAGGTGATTGATGTATTCGACGTTAATATTGATGCCCAGCCCGTACCAGCCCAGAAGCTAAAAGACATATTCCAATGCAGCGGTGAACAGCTTTGGCGATATAAAATCGCCTTGTCTGACTAACCGCTGCAGTCTCATAGGCTTCCAGAACTAATCCTGGAGACGTACTGACATGTTGTCGTTACCATACAAATAATTAAACGCTTCGATATATGGATAAATTATGTGGCACCTCTGGAGAGACTGAAACACCGGTCAGATCTCGATTAAATCAAACGCTTTCTCATAGTCTTCAAACGCCAAGCATAGTGGCTGGTTATTCTCCTCCGTCTTCCGAGTAATGGATGTTTATAAGTATTTATGTATGTTTAATTAAGAATATTGTATTAAATTTATCGTTGTCTAAATATAAACCCATAGTACAGGCTATGCCTACTTTGGGACAAGATAATTTTGTATAAAAGTGTTTCAATATTATATTATATTAAAGGTTCTTTTCGAATCTCAAACTCAAAAATTTAAATATAAATAGGAATTTAAAATCACTTACGGTGAAGATCAACAGTTCTACTCATTCGAATAGATAGATGTCAGACTTGTGAAGAATGGGCAAAGGAGACTCAAATGGCCTTTATTAAAAAAAATTATTAAAATAAAATTATTTCTTCGTGCATACACATTATACATATTATATAGCTAGGGGATGGTCACTCCAATCCCTAGATGCGGTATCAATTAGAAAGTCATTTATGTTAAAGTAGAACCTTTAGAAGAATAATGTTTTCAATATATTTTTTTAATTTCGCATCACATATATTTTATCCATTTTGTGTCATACTGATCAAAAGCTTACTATATAATATCGCCCTGTAAAACTTACTAACTCGACTAAACCGAGTAGTAGGCATAATAAGCGTTTCTTTCTAGTATGATAATCATGGCTTAGGATAGTAAGAATAGCCCTCTGCTGAGACACAAATGATTATGGCTCAGAGTATGGGGATCAATACTAATATGTTATTGGGTGGAATACACAATTCTCATGGTCCTTTTACTTTGAAAAATATGAATAGAAAAGAATAAATATTTATTGATAACAAACAAACACCACAAAATTATTTAATAAATAACCAGAATGAGTAACAAACTCTTACTAATAAAACCAATTAAATAATTATTACTAAGAACTAAAAATAAGGTAGTGTGCGACAGTGAATGTCACCAAATGGAGCTAACTCAGTAATAAGCTGCACTTACGTGGCGCCAATTTAGCACTGGTTTTCGAATAAAATATATAATATTATAATAAATAAAACTCATAATTTATACAAAATTAAAATGTACCTAGATATGATTGAACCCGAAACCCAGAACTATCGAGCAAAGAATTTCAAAATTTGACCTACTACGTATTCAACTGACACGTCTCATGTAGAATTGCTATTAATTTACCATCTGAACTTAACGTTATCGATTAATGTAAGTAATTCTTTACCAAGATTCACATGGATGAAATAAAAAACAAAGGAACCCTGTAACTCCAATTAAATATTAATGAAATGCTAGGAATTCTAATGTTTAGGTTTAAGTGTGTAAGAACAAAGGAAACCCGACGAGGGTAACATTGTGACAATAGATTTAAGATCGGATGCGACAGTCACTTGTCACTTATAGTGATTCTGAATTAAACAATGGACCCCAAACCCTGCTGGAAAATGAACGAAATACACTACCTTAGTTTATATTTCGTCATGTCCTGTGGTATATTGCTATGGGTCAATCTGCCGATATTAATACCATCGTTGTGCTGCAGATGATGGCTATTCGCGCAATTTATAACCTAGGTCCTAAAGAATCATTGAGAGTGAAATTTGAAGGTATAACCAAATAAAATTTGAAAAACAAAATTTTATGAACGATGCGGGATTCGAACCTACGACCTTCGGCGTTCCGTGCCGGTGCTCTAACCAACTGAGCTAACCGTTCGAGTACCGTTATAAAATTTTGTTTGCTTTGTTCAACTCTCAAGTTATGGATTCATCTACAGGATCTTCTTTACAGTTTATAACCTGCTCAACCCCAATATTTGCATATTAGGAAATTGACTTGAGATGTCGCTCTTGTAATAATATTTAAAGGTATAAGCATTTTTACTATTGCCTCCCAATATATTCTTGATAATGTTATATATGTACATAGGCAGAGCAAAACTGTTTATTTATTTATATGTTTATTTATTTATTAGGAAACCACCGTGCATACAACTATCTTAATCTATGGACACATTTAAAAATTATTTTGTAATTTTGTAAGCTCCACTTATAATACTAACTCAACATGCATAGTGAGTATAATATACATTCTTTTTTAACAACTTAGAACTAAAGATAAATTTGAAAATTATTACAAAAATGAAGCCACGAGCAAGGTGATAAAAAAATAATTACGTACTCACATAAAAAAAACAAGGAAACAAAAGAAAAATAAAACATTAACAACGAACAAAGACTCTACCATTTTGCTGTTCTTTCCTATAAAGTTTCTATATCTATATATAACTTCTTTTTCGAAGAAGTTAAAAAATTTATAAGTTATTACATAAGATTGGGAACGGACTTAAATAAGTTCTAATTATTATGCATTGTACGAGAGCTATGAAAGCGGTAATGCTTTTATAATAATTTGCAAGTGTAGTTTCGTAACGAACATTTTTTTGTTGTTAAGGAATTTAGTGAAAAAAAAATCTCGAAATAATATCGTTCTTCGTCTCGATTAATTTAAATTGGATTGATAGTTCTTGTTTTAATAAGTAACCAACGTTTCATCGTTTTCATAAATCCCAGATTTTTTTTTATATTATAAAATGTTGATGTTGAATTTTTGACTTATTTTTTAAAAAAGCTAAAAAGCCTGATATCTCAAAAAATGGTTCATTTTGCAAAATGCATATGGGGGTTAAAATTACCACATAGTGATACCTATCACCTCCTAATCTGTATAAAATGTTGTTAACGAATTAGTAGCTTGATAACATGGTTATTTCTAAAACACGAATATGGTTGCAGAGATTATAATTTAATTAATGTAGGGGATTACAACTGTAATGCATATACTAAGTATTTTATTAATCTAATATATAAAATTCTCATGTCGCGGTGTTTGTAGTTAAACTCCTTCGAAACGGCTTGACCGATTCTCATGAAATTTTGAGTGCATATTGGGTAGGTCTGAGAATCGGCAACATCTATTTTTCATCCTCCTAAATGTTAGGGGTGGTCCACGCCAAATTTTTATTTTTAAATTTTTTTGACATTTTTTTTTAAATTAGTTTGATTATGAGTAAACATTAAAAATACATACAACTTCACCCATCTGCGATCAACAGTTACTTTTGTAGTGTGGGTCGGCTAGTGAAATATAAAATTGACTTACAACATAAATATTCTTATAAGTAAATTATCAGTACATGTAGGTAAGTAATATATATATATATATATATATATATATATATTATATATTAGGAATTATATATATATGTATATATATATATATATATAATTCCCCACTAGCCACCAGCGTCATTCCATCTTATCTTCTATATACATATATATAAGAGATTTCGACGTATATAGACACTCATCACGATATCTCTGGAACCTTAAGGCGTAGACACTTGAAATTTTGGTAGAAATATTCCTTTCGCCGAGTAGAGATCAGCTAAGAACGGATTTTACGATAATCCACAGACAAGATTTTTTTTTATTATGAACAGAACAACGTCTGTCGGGTCAGCTAGTATATATATATATAAGAGATTTCCACGTATATAGTCACTCATCACGATATCTCTGGAACCTTAAGGCGTAGACACTTGCAATTTGGTAGAAATATTCCTTTCGCCGAGTAGAGATCAGCTAAGAACGGATTTAAAGAAATTCCATCCGCAAGAGTTTTTTTTTATAACAGAACAACGTCTGTCGGGTCCGCTAGTATATTATATTACTTTAATTATGAATACTAAACTAAAATAAACTATACTCTAAATATGGAATAAAAAATTAAATCTCATATATACTGTATTAAGGAAATCTGTAAGATCCTCAAGAAGCTGACAACGTTTTAATGTTCTGGTTTAAGTGCATGCAATTTTTTTCTTGGGCCAACTGTCAATGAGTTGCAGGAACTACTCAGAAAGGGGGGTTCTTGCTGAAGGACCCCATGTACTTAAAGTTCTGATGGACATACATTTCTCCTCTTGGGAACCCACTGAGCCTACCACCTGGTTACATTTTTCCATAACTAGGTTTTCAGTTTCTGTCGCTGTTGCTCCTGTTTTTGGATCCTGCTCCACCTTTGGCGTCCTTTCAAGTCAAGGCAGTGTGCATGCAAATGCATCTCACACCAGCAGTCTTATAAGACACTATAAAAACAATATAATACCGTTTTAAAATGTATCTTAATATATATAATTATTACTCTTTATATTTCTATAATATATAACCTTCCTTCCTTGCGAATTTGTGAAGTTCCAAGTTTCGTATTTGAATCGCACAATGAAAACTTAAAACCAAGCTTATTGTATAACTTTTCTGTATTTCCTGATCTTTAAAAATCTAGAGACACAAGTTTACTGGAACGTAACGGGGACGTACTTAAGATTTAGGAGCCATCTTTTATTTATTCACTTGTTTTTGTTCAAATCATTTGTTTTGAAAAGAAGTCTTATCTTATTGTTTGAACAGAGACGTCATGGCAAACGAGCTTTGTGCGTTACTCGTGGTTTAACCACTTTGCGACAATTTTCCTCCTAGTGCCTCAATTAGTATTTGAATACTGTGTCTTGAAAATTCCACGCGATTGTCAATTGCAGTCACCTGAAAATTTTTAAATTCAAAGGGGCATTTCGTAGAACCAAGACTTCAAGATTGCTTATATTATAATATTATATGTGACTCTATGATGCGCAGCAGCGTATGTCCTACCACGTACTGAATATTGTTCTCATATCTGTCTGGTATTCCCAGTAACAGAGCTGCTCAAATTTTGCAAAGGGACTTAATTTTATTACGTATTTATTGCGGTAAATTTTCTGAATAATTTGACCTGCTTCCAACCACCAAATTCCAACACCGCATCTCACGCTGAAACTAAAATAGCTGTATCAATATCTGGATGTTAGATTTTTAATCAATTTAAATCGATATTTACCATTTATTTGAAAAGAATTGCCCTAAATTTTTAAAGACCAAAGAAATGCATCTTTTTTATATTTCAAATATTTAAAAGAAATACCCATATGAAATTGCAAGGGATTACTACAGCATACTATACTTAATTTTAAGTCAGAAACTAGTTGGGTACAGACGTGTAACACTCTTAGCATGGAAATTGTGTAGTACCTAAAACTAAATGCGCACAAGTCAAAAGTATGGTCTCTCTGGTGCAAGCAATATAATATCAACGTACCCGATTTTATACCTGCTTATTTATTGCGCTGACTTCTCAAGATCCATACTATGCGGCACTGTCTTTGACGCTGGATTGTCTGAACAAATTGTGAGATGTATCATATGAGAGTCGTAAGCTGCGCCAAGCTTGTTCACGAGCATTAGTTTCATTGTGTGTATAATATTAAGCTACGGCAAGCATTAAGGTGTATGACGATAAAATCTTGTCAGCATATTTCATGGACTTAAGATGATTTCTATAAGTAAGTTCTAGTTTCAAGGGATCTGAGACGTTTTGTTTATGTGTTTATTGTGTCCCCAATACAAATAAATCAATATTACCCATACATGTATCGGTAATTTTGTAAGGAATAGGTTCAAACTGCCTTTAAGTCAAATTTAAGTTTTGTAACAGTTCCACCGTTTCGGATTTTGCGTATGTTGAGAAAAATCGGCAATATTCAACAGTTTCGTGTTATTTATATTTATATATTAATTTCATTTTAATACAATGGATTTAATCAAACAAGTGAACCTTATGACCTTCTGTGAAAACATTAAAACTTCTTACATTTACGTACATAGAATGATAATTGTAAAAATACAAAAACAATTAGCTAATTCTGTATATTTTATACCAATTACAAACCGGAGAAACAAATTCTAAAGTCAAAACCACAACTCCCGAAATTTTAGATTGACTTCGTCCGAACTGTATAGCAATCAGATTCATAAACCTAATTCAACCGGCTTGTGGGAAAACTTTGTGTATACAAATCCACCTCTGTGATTGCACCCAAACTGGAAATCCGTTGCATGGGAAGAGTAAAAGAAAAGTTTTTAGTTGGAGCTCAAAAGAGAAAGGAGTAAACAACTTTACTTCCTATTTGGTGAACAAATGGCTATACTCGTGAGGGACTTTTCACAACGGATGTAGTATAATTTAATATTGAACTAAAATCTGTCTTTGTACCTGAAGAGTCATTCATAAAAATTGTTGTGGATATTTAATGTGCTTCTTTCAAAAGGATTTATAAAAATCACATTGACAATTTCAATTTAACAATTAAAATTTTCACTACAAGTAATACAATAACCAGTTTGGATTTTTTGTTGGTGTTTTTGGTGAGTAAACTTACTTAATAATATTATGACTTACATTATTGTTGTCTTAGTTGGAGTAAATTTCGTTCCATCCTTTATAAACTTCAAAAGTATTTGGCTATTCGAAGAGCATGCTGTCCTTATTTTTAAATAATAATAATTTGATTCTAAGATCATAAGTAACATAGTAAGATCATTTAATCATGGAACAAAATTTTTACTTCAAAATTTTTTACATGTTATGGGCATACTATATGGGTATATTCCTATTATATCTCCTCCTTTATATATTTTGTATTTACATACCTTTCACTTTTAATTCGTTGCATGTGTTGGCAGGCCACTTGTGTGATTTATTAAATTTCATTTTCGGTACATAGTTGAAACATTTTCCTGTTCTGTGTTATGTCACCGAAGCTTAAACTTTAAGATGTGATGCTGATAACAAATTATTGACTGACCATAGGAGATCTCTACAGACGACCTCGTCTTCTTGAAAAAGAGGAAAATTGCAGTTTTTATGGCGACAGAGCAGATCGTAAAAGTAACCATTTTATATAACAGATTCTATACAAGAGGCACTATATTTGGTGCAAAGCCGCCAAACCTGGTGAACATCTCACCGGGACTTGACGAAGTAATAGGATTAAAGATCTCAGGGGCTGAAAAGGAAACCAACTGGTTGATAAACAAGATTTTGGATCGACGCCACTTTTAGGCTACAATGAAAAAACTATGTATCGTAAAGTATTTTCAGACCAAACCAACTTGTGATATATCAAGTATGTTTTTTTTTAAATTTAAATGGGGGAAATTATTATCTCAATTTATATGAGAAAACCTGTGCTGAAGAACAAAGTAACTGACAAATAAACACAAAAGTATAGTATCTACAGGAGTCTAAGACGACAATTTGATAACAAAGGAAATAAAGTCATAAAGTTGAAGCATAAAGGTGAGTTTGCTCTGTACAATGTATATATATCGTTTCTTGTAAACTAAAATTTTTAGAAATGCTTTGTTTCAAATCAAAAAGTAAATACGCCACTAGAGTAAACGGTATTACTAAAATACAAAATATAAAAAGAACAAAACGAAAGTACTTTTCCTAGACTATAAAAATATACAAGGTGGTGACGACATTATGACTTTAATTTGAACCACATATTGGGTATCATGACAGTAGTTCGTACACCAACTTTCATCAAATTACATTGAACGGTATAGCCACAGTGAATTATTTTCACTTTAATAATTTTAACACATGCTGTAAATACATTACGATTTCGCAAGTTTCGTTTATTAGGTCATTCACCTAGACGGACCATAACAATTTAGATTTACCTACATGCGTAAACCACATACAAAATAAAATGTGCGTCTCAGAAAACATCGGTTACTTAGAAGTAACACAATATTGTTGCTTAAATTTAGACCTTATTACTAAAAAGCTAAAATTCCTATTATTATTAGCAAAAAAATATTTCCGAGCTGCTCTGTTAGTATGGTCGTCGGCCTAGTATTAACAGACAGAGAAATGCTACGTTGCCAATTTGACATCTTTTATGCTTAAACAGAATTAATAGTTCGTATTCACTTCCGCAATAGGAAGAATTAGTATGTCAGACGAGCGCGCGCGTGGGGCAGCACGGGGCGTGAAGCGCGGGCGTCTTTGCCTAGCCTACCTGCATGAATGAAATGTAAGTACTAGATACTCGACTCGTACACCTACAAATTTTACAAAGGCGTGTAGTGACGTTGCCGGTCGTACCCGTAGTACTTACAGGTCAGTAGAGGTCAGAAGAAACATGATCAAAGGTGTTCTTTTTTGTTAAGATTATTTTCGGAATTAGTTTGTTTGAAAACTTCGTTTTTTGTTTGTTGATGTAACGCCCGATTTAATTATTACAAAGTATTTTGATTGACTAGTAGTGATCCTGTTTTAATTAAAAGTCATATTGTTGTCACCACTCTGTATATGGCGGTTATGTATATATATATATATATGCGGTCTGGCCATAAATACAGTTACAATAATAAAAAATAAACAAAATAATTGGAATCTTCCATTGTTCATTGAGTTTTCTCATTTTGGCGCGAATACATTGTACAATATTTTGCGATATTAAAGTGGGGTGATAAAGAGAAACGAATCGCTGTGAGTGCATTACACAAAGTAGGTATGGATCCAAATGCAATTTTTAAAATTTTTCCTACGCCTGGTATTAGTAAAATGTTTGAGTACCGGGCTATTAATAGGTACAATGAGACCTCCTCTGTTTGTGACAGAAAAAGATCTAGCCGTCCACGGACTGTTCGTACGAAAAAGGTGGTCAAAGCAGTAAGGGAAAGGATTCGAAGAAACCCTTTCTGAAAGCAAAATATTTTATCGTTTTTTTTAAAAGATGACTTAGGACTTATAAGAGACGTAATGGTCATTTCTTATTGAATTAATTAAATCTTATTCAATAATTTATGAATATTGTTTGCTCAAATAAAACCCTTGCTGAAACGCCCGTGGATATTTAAATTGGTGAGCTATTAAATATTAATCCGTTTCAATCAGAAAACTAGATTAAAACTAATAAAATATTTTATTCCATGTACAGCTGTTTATGTTAGAAAATTTCTAGCGATTATTCTGTTAAACTAAACTTTTCAATTCGTACTTGTTGAAAATTTCTTTGCACTTACTATACAATATAAATTTCTGTTTATAAATCAGTGATGTATATAAAACTGATTTTTTATTTGTTTTCAACACTTACGTCTATCCTTACACGATTAAAATCATCTTATAAAAATAACTAGCTGACCCAGCAAACGTTGTATTGCGTTGATCGTAGATGGGTGAAAATTTGAAGTTGTATGTATTTCTTCATGTTGACTCATAATCTAACAAATTTAAAAAAAAATGACAAAAATAAAAAAAAAAAATCGCGTGTAAAAAAAATGTATGTTGTAAAAGAAAAATATATGTTGTCCGATTCTCAGACCTACCCAATATGCACTCAAAATTTCATGAGAATCGGTCAAGCCGTTTCATAGGAGTTCAATGATATATAAAATTCTGAATTTTATATATTAGATGTAACATTTAAAATGCATGCATGCATTAATTAAAAAATAACCTATTTTTATGTATTATACTATCAAAACATACAAATAAAATTTTATGCTTTATTCAACTCTCAGGTTGTGGCTTCATCTACAGGGTCTACTTTACAGTTGATAACCTGCTCAACTCCAATATATGCATGTAAGGAACTTGACTTGAGATGTCGCTCTTGTAAATCTAAACAATTTGTTATGTTTTTAAAGTGATAACCCTCACTTCTAGGATAAATACACAAATACAATTTGAAAAACAAAATTTTAACAAACACAACCTGAGAGTTGAACAAAGCATACAAGATTTTATGATACGTCACTCGAACGGTTAGCTCAGTTGGTTAGGGCACTGGCACGGAACGCCAGAGGTCGTGGGTTCGAGTCCCGCATCGTTCATAAAATTTTGTAGCATGACAAATTATCTATCATAACATATAGCCCACATTGCAATCCTTGTGAGTTCACTCAGAGTGCAACAAAACAGGTTGATCATCTCGGCCACGACATTAAGAGTAACAAGCGCTTTTGTATTTATTTATGTGTTCAATATTGAACTAATTGAAGGTATTCAATTATAAAATAGAGATTATTTTATTGGACTCTTAAGGAGCAGTTGAACTTATATATCTGCACATAAGTCGAACGTACACTGATTTTTTACGACAGTAAGGGACGAGACGAGCAGGACGTTCAGATGATCTAATTGATAAGCACTGCCCATTATAATACAGTGCCACTCATGATTCCTGTAAAACCCTAAAAATTCTAAGCGGCACTACAATTGCGCTCATCACCTTGAGACATGAGATGTTAAGTCTCATTTGCCCAGTAATTTCACTAGCTACGGCGCCCTTCAGACCGAAACACAGTAATGCTTACACATTACTGCTTCACGGCAGAAATAGGCGCCTTTGTGATATTTGTAATAGTGCCATCAACACTTATTTCTGCAAAAAATTAAATTGGATTATCGTGTTACACTTTTAAAAGCGTCGGAGTGCTATTCTTACAATAGCAACATGCTTTATTTAATATCTAATAGATTCCTAGAGTATACAAAATTATCGCGATTTCGTAAAAGTAATTTAATAAATCTCAACTGTATCGCGGCCTGTTAAGGTTTACTTTTGACTAAAATCCCTAATAAACATACTACTTGTTGCACCGCGATATTTTATTGCAGTATCTACAGCTTCGCGGTAGTCCAATGTATGGAGAGATTGTTCTATATTTGAATATTGGCTGAATCACCTAATATCTGTTTTAGCATGCGATATTTTTGTGAGCGAATGCACAACTCTTCATGTTTTGACATAAATAATAAGGAGTGTTCACCTGATCAAAATTACCAAACCGATTTTTATTTTTATTTAGAAAGCGAGACTATTTTCTTATCACAGAAGTTATAAATGTGTCAAGGCAAGGTAAGTAATATGAAATGCGGCTATTTTTTTATACTATATGCATAAAACAAACTAATCACTACCTATGTTATATAATAACTGTATTCCGACAGTAATAACTAGGTATAACACATATGTAAACACGAGGAACAAACATAAACTTGTTATGCCTACTACTCGGTTGGGTCGAGTTAGTGAGTCTTTTGTTAGGCGATTTATATGCTTCTACAATATGATCCCAGAAAATGTACAAAACAAATGTGTTACGAAATTTAAAAGAATTGTTAGAAAACGTTTGTGTGGGAAAGGTTACTATAGCATAAACGATTTTCTTAATGACACCACGGACTGGGAATAAAGCGAACACCCTCAGGCTCTTTTATTATAAATGTTTATTGCACGATATCACATTGTAATCCATATTCGATATTTAAAAAAAAGCCCGCTGAGTTTCTTGCGCCCATTCTTCTCAGGTCAGGCAGTCTCTTTTGAATGGGTGGTAGTTTTTAACGTTCAATAAGTGATTTTAAATCTGATTTAGATTAAAAATATTTGAATTTGAATTTGAATTTGAATATTGTACTCCTTCCATTAACACGGTCGGTCATAATAAAAATGCTTTTATTTTATGTATGTTTTGACTTAACATTCATTAATTTTAACCACAAAAGTTGTTGTCTAAGCAAACTATAATGTCATGCAGTCTAAGTAGGTAGTGCTCTTCTTCTAATTGTCACGTGATTAATGACTTTAACACACCTTTATCACACAAAATCGTCAATGTGTATATTTCCTTTTTTATTTTAATCAGTTTAATTTTACGTGCTTAGACAGTAAACTACCTGTCTAGTCGTGAACATAATGAGATCAGTTAATAATAATAATATTGCCACACTTTTTACACAAATTATCTTGCCCCAAGTTAAGCATATATATAGCCTGTGTTATGGGTTATAAGACAATGATATATTAAATACAATATACTTACTTAAACATACATAAATACACTTAAACATCCATGACTCGGAAACAAACATCCATATTCATCATATAAATGCTTGTACCTACCGGGATTTGAACACGGGACCTCTAGCTAAGTAGGTAGGATCGCTAACCACTCGTCTATACAGGTCGTCATTATTTAATTAAAACAACTATTTTAATTCACCTGGATAGTTTAATCTCGACAGAAGGCACGAATATCTAACAGAGAGTAACAACATTTTACATTCTTTATTTATTTATTACACTCTTTTTGACACCACATTAACAAAATATAATTTAACTTATAATATACATTATTACATCATATGGTGCAAATATAAGATTATGGAACCTTTAATAAAACTAAATTTATTTCTTATCAATAGTAGTTACTCAATGGGTCACCTGGGGGCTGCTGAAAATCAGCGCTGTGTTGGTATTATACTAACGTAGCATGACACTGAGTCAGTTCCTTTTGATAACAATAACTGCTACACAGTACTTTTAAATAAAGATAATCACTATAATATTATGCATAAATTTGTTTTTTTTTATCATTTGTATATTTTTATGCTATAAGTTTTTAATTTTTTTTCACCTCTAAGTATTTTTAGTTGTAGTATTCTGTGTGGTTTGTGTTTGTTATTAATAAAGTTTTCATTCATTCATTCATTCATTCATTCATTCATTCATTCATTCATTCATTCATTCATTCAAATGGCAACATCTTACATTTCAATACTTATGATTACCACAGAGTATCTAAGTAAGTTTAAGTGACTTTGACAGGCGTTAACACTACCTAATAAAATAAACAGAAATTAAAATACAATTTAATTATGTTTCTTACTGTCAACTAATCCACTATCACAATGCCTTCTTTATAATATGTTATATCTATTACAAAAAAATTGAAAAATTACAATATATTGGTCATTTAATGTATTTTTTTTTATATGAGACGGGGCAAACGGGCAAGAGGCTCACGGGATGGGGAGAGGTGAGGCAACCGCCCATGGACATCCGCAACAACAGGTGGGTCAAGAAATGCGTTGCCGGCCTTTGAGCTTTATGCCTTTTATGCTTTTTTCTTGAAGGTCCCTAAGTCGTATCTGTTCGGGAAGACCGCTGCCGGTAGTTGATTCCACAAAGTGGCTGTGCGAGGCAAGAAATTTCGGAATTTAATCAAACTTTTAATACCTCATTGCTTGTTCCCTAAGAAAAAGGGTTTCTGAGTTGTTTTTAATGTTAATAATATTATGCAAATCTATGTGCTTTTGCGACGAATTGTGACTTCAACTATCGCAAATTTTATCGATTCATATTGTACAATCCAAACCTTCCTACTTCAGAATATTCTGTAGACATTTTTGTACTGAACCCGCAGGCAAATTGAGCTCAACTTGTATCAATTATTTACAGTTTATTGCTGACCATAAATTTATATTTACGACGCCTAATGTCGGCCTGCAGTGGTCAATGCAGATCCGATATTGGCTGACTCGATACTATCCACAATAGTGGCACGGGAAATGCATGAAACATAGGATTTACATTTAATTCATAAGAATGTTTATAATGATGACAAGGTAAACAAATTTAAGAATTCAAATAAACGAATTCTTTATGAAAAAGCTTACTATAAAATAACGGATTATCTGCTTAAATGATAATAAACCTTGGGGGCTTCTTGATAAAAATAGATTTCATCGACTTGTAAATAAATAAAACTAAAAACATTTCCAATTTTTTTATTTTTCGATGCAAAGCTAAAATACTAATATTCGTTCACTTCGTGAAAAATAAAAATAAAAATAAAAATAAAAATAAAAATAAAAATAAAAATAAAAATAAAAATAAAAATAAAAATAAAAATAAAAATAAAAATAAAAATAAAAATAAAAATAATATAAAATAAATTATCGGAATAGGTTACTTTAGGATGCCATCACGAATTTAAAATATTTACGATACATATATTGCATAAATGTTACTATCGATAAAATAATATAATAAAATACGCTGACATATAACTGTCATATAAATTGAACCTTATTGAACAAACAGATTCTAAATAGTAATTTGATAGGTGCAAATTAAATTATTACTTATTATTTATTTCTAATTTATACAGATAATTATTAAACTTTACACTAAACTTTTATGTCATATTTATATAATAAATAAAAAGTATGTTTATGATTTAATTATTATTTGTTTTGTTATATAAAATCCCAGTTTACCTTGTATCATGATTATTAAAATTTATATATTGTGAGCGAGGAGTCAAGCCCAAGAGTATTATTATAAATTAAAAAAAAAAAACTCTTATTCATTTATTCTCTCATTTTTATTTTTTAGGGTAGTACATAAGCAGTTTTAAAAATGTTAATTCATCAAAGTGCAGAGAGTTGAGTCAAACTCTCTTTTGAACAGCAAAAATAAAGTAGAGGAGACATTAGAAAACATTTGACTTGTATCCCTAGCACACAGTGGAGAGCTCAGAGCCGTAAACTCAATTTATTGAAAGGAAATGCCAGTTTCTGAAAACCGTTACAATTTAATGTTCCATTTACCAAATGTCTCCTTTCATTTTGTTTTTAACGTAAATACTTTTTCGCTTAACACTTTTGTTTATAGAGTATATTAAAGATATAAAATTACTGGGCTTAGCACCATTCGTTATAAGATTTGAAAATTCTTAAAATACTTTGATTCTATTTCTAAGTGCATATAACAAAGAGCTATTACTACCATCCGAGAGCTATATCACCGAGACAATGTTGCGTGAAATTTTAAAGCAGGAAATTTCTAAACTTGTATCTTCGGAACTTAAGAACATCAAAGAAAAAATACACAGTTTTCAAGAGTCTATGAACTTCATGAACAAGCAGTATGAGGAGATAAAAACCAATTTAGAGCAAAAAAATACTGCTTTATCAAATCTTAAAACTGACAACGACAAACTAAAGGCTGAGCTAAAGGAGTTGACTGGTAGATTGAATACGGTTGAATTACACATGCGTGAAAATAACTTGGTAAGTAAACGGTATACCTGAATATAGATCCGAAAACTTAGTCGACACGATCGTACACCTGTCGAAAGTGGTAGAAAACCCCGTTGTCCCTGAGGATGTTCTCCATGTGACGCGCATAGCTAAATTATCCCGCGACAATAATAGACCTAGAGCAGTTAATGTTAAACTCCGATCCCCTAGAATGCGTGATAATATTCTGGCAGCTGTAGCAAAGTTTAATAAAAAAAATGCTCAAGAAAAGCTAGGTTCACAACACTTGGGTATTGGCAGAAACCCATCACCTATCTATGTCGCAGAGCATCTCACAGCGGGGAACAAAATACTGCATGCAGCGGCGCGGAAAAAGGCCAAAGAGATGTCATACAAATTCGTGTGGGTCCGTAATGGCCGAATCTACGTCCGTAAAGATGAAACTCAACAGGCTCTACAGATAAAAAGATAGTATTAAGGCAATAAGTTAAGAGCTATATACTAAATTATTTATTTTTATTTTTTTTACACATAACTAGCGAATTTGATGGTAAAACCAATTTCAAAATGCTTGATATATATTATCAGAATGTACAAGGCTTAAGAACTAAAACGAATGAACTTTCAAGAAACGTACTAACAAGTAACTTTAAAATCATTGCCTTTACTGAAACTTGGCTTAATGAAAAAATATCTAACGCGGAATTATTTGACGACGGATATATTATCTATCGTAGAGATCGTGCTTGCTCAGCACAAACAAAAAAAGATGGAGGAGGAGTCCTACTGGCTGTATCGCGTGATATTCCTTCTGTCAGAATGCAGTGCTGGGAAAGTGATGTTGAAAACCTGTGGGTGTCATTAAAGATAAGAGTTAACAATACAGTTAAAAATCTTACCATCTGTTTAGTTTACTTACCTCCTCCAGTTAAAAGTAACACATTGAACACGTTTTTGCAAACTGTCGACGACGTGTCACATTTAACCGATGACCTTCTTATCCTGGGAGATTTTAACCTTGGATTTATTAACTGGACGACAGTAGACAACTATTCCTATATGAATCCATCTAATTACATACATGTATCTTTGGGACACTCTTTGATAGATTTTATGACAGCAAATGATCTGTATCAAGTTAATTGTGTTAAGAATGGGGATGATCGATTTCTAGATTTAGTTATATGTAACTCACCTTCTGCATCTGTATCTGGAGTCATGAACCACCTCACTAAGTGCTACAGTAATCACCCAGGCTTACTTATAACTTTACCGTATTCTAGCATAGCCTACCTAAGACCCAAGAAACAACTTACATATAACTTCTATAGAGGCGCCTATGACAACATTACCTTTTGGTAGTTACGTAGTGTTGAGTGGATTAATGAATTTTCTGATTACAGTAATGTAAATGAAAAGGTGGCCATATTCTATAAGATCGTGAATACCGTAATCGATAGACATGTACCCAAGCGCAATTATCACCACCGCAGACAGCCTACCTGGTTTAGCAAAGCTCTTATAAGAACACTAAAGGATAAGGATAAGGTTAGATAGCGCTACCGCAAGTATGGTAATCCTCGCGATGAATAAGAGTACCGTCTCCTCCGAAATCGTGCCCACAAGCTTTATGATATTTGTTATAGTAACTATAAAAATACCATAGAATCTAGCATTCCTGTGAAACCTAAAGCATTCTTTAACTTCATTAGAAACAAGAGAGGAGGTCACTCATCGGTACCTGCGAAAATGAAAGGAAATAATATAATTGCAGACACTGGGCAGGATATCGCTAATCTTTTCGCCAAACAGTTTCACTCTGTTTACCTACCAGTGACTGCGGAGCCGAATACCTCTGACTTAATAAATAGGTATGTTGCTAAGGGAAAATCATATTCCAGCTTGCACTTTACTGAAAGAAATATATTGGAATACATTAAAAAAATCGATGAAACTAAAGGCTCTGGGCCAGACTCAATACCTCCCATATTTTTTAAACGTTGTGGTCGAGCTATAATAATATAAAGTTTAGCTCTTATATACAACGAGTCAATGGAATCTGGCATTTTCCCCGGTGAGTGGAAAAAGGCTAGAATTTTACCAATTTTTAAAAAAGGTGAACGAGAAGATGTTAAAAATTACCGGCCAATATCGATTTTATCATCATTTTCGAAATAATTTGAATCGATTGTGTATTCCTCTATATGTCAATTTATTATTGACCAAATTAGCGTGCATCAGCATGGTTTTAGGCCAGGGTGCTCTACTTTAACCAACTTAATTCCATTTGTCTCGGAGCTGTCTGATGAAATAGATCATGGATATCAGGTTGATGCAATTTATACCGACTTCAGCAGCGCCTTCGACAAAGTGAACCATACGATACTTGTAGCTAAATTAAATCAACACGGCATCGAAGGTTTGCTGCTGAAGTGGTTTGACTCCTATTTACAGAATCAACCCCAGTGCGTTGTTGTGGACGGACATAATTCTCAGACGTATATTGCTTCATCTGGTGTGCCTCAAGGTTCCCATCTGGGGCCTTTACTTTTTTCCATATTTATAAATGATATTACAGACAACATTAATCATTGTAAGGCACTCCTATTCGCCGACGATCTCAAAGTTTTTCGTCCAGTCAAATCCCACTACGACTGCACCTTAATCCGGATTGACCTAAATGAGATAAGAAAGTGGTGCGAAGTTGACCTCATGACTCTCAACTTGAATAAATGTTTTCTGGTGAGGTACACTAGGAAGAAAAGACCACTTGTCTATCGATACGAGATTGGCGGAGTTGATTTAGAGGAAGTGGAAGAAATGAGAGATTTAGGAGTTATTATAGATAATAAGCTGAAATTCACTTCTCATATAAACTATTGTACCGCTAAAGCAGCACAGATAAAAGAAATACCATAGGTTTCAAATTCCCTCAAACGAAAATTCTACTCTACAACTCCTTAGTCCGCAGCCATCTCGAATATGCAAGTGTTGCATGGTGTCCTTTTTATGCAAACCAATCACAACGAGTTGAGAGTATTCAAAGATCATTTACGCGTCACTTAGCATTCTGTTCTCATGGTTTTTCGCATCGACAACCCTATGAGGAACGACTGGCTAAATTTAACATGGTCAAACTCAGAGACAGGAGAGTGATGTATGACATAGTTTTTCTTTACAACACTATTAACCATAAAGTAAATTGTGAGTACCTGCTCAGTCGCGTTGCACTTAAGGCCCCTTATAAGTATCCGAGAGCTAAATTATCCAAAATTTTCTATACAACGCCCTGTAGATCAAATCTAGGCTTACAGTCTCCGGTTAAGAGCATTCTTGAGGAGTATAATTTAATAAATGGTCGCATCGAATTGGATGTGTTTCATGACTCTTTATATAGTTTTAAGCAAAAGATTTGGGAGCATTTCAAAATTTAGTAATATTATTGTTATTAATTATATAAAATTATTTAGTATTATTAGTATTTCATAGTTATTTGGCAAAGTTATGTACACCGTAATTGTTATATATATCAGACACAATACCCTGTAATATAAAAAACTAGTTGATAAGGATAATATGTGTAATGTGGTTGTACTTATTAAATAAATAAATAAGCTATTTCTTTTTAGTGAGCAGCCATGTTTCATGATAAATTATTATCAAACTTGTATAAAATATTGTTTTTCTTATAATGGAATAGGAGGACAAACGAGCGTACCAGGTGTTAAGTGATCACCGCCGCCCACATTCTCTTGCAAAACCAGAGGAATCACAGGAGCGTTGCCAGCCTTTAAGGAAGGTGTACGCGCTTTTTTGGAAGGTACCTATATCGTATCGTCCCGAAAACAACGCACAAGGAAGCTCATTCCACTGCTTTGTAGAACGTGGAAGAAAGCTCCTTGAAAACCGCACTTTGGAGGACCGCCACACATCCAGATGGTGGGGATGATATCCTAACTTGTGGCGTGTCGTGCGATGGTAGAATTCGGCGGCAGGAATCAGGTTTAACAGCTCTTTGGAACACTCCCCGTGATAAATGCGGTAGAAGACACACAATGAAGCGACGTCTCTACGCAACGCCACGTGATCCAGCCGTTCATAGAGCACTCCCCGGCACTTTGAGCTGCTCTGCGTTGCACGCTATCGAATGGATCGAGCTGATACTGGGACCAGAGATGTTTAGGTGATATTTCAAATATAAAATAAAAAAACGATTAAAATAGAGTGTTTATAACACTTGCAATGCTTTTTGTGATTCTTCTTGTGTAGGAAGAGATTGGAGACCATAATTGGGGGTAATCAATGAGATGACTGATAGTATTAGTAGAAGTACACAACAAATAAGGTATTTTAATGTTATCTGCCTTCTAAACATATAACAAAGGAGTCTGACAAAAACCTCTATTTTCAACAGCAATATATTTATTCTGAGAACATATGATTTACAAGCTATATATTTTTGTAACCGCACTGAGTTCATTTTATACATTAAATTTTATGAATT
Source organism: Leptidea sinapis (assembly GCF_905404315.1). Taxonomy (NCBI): domain Eukaryota; kingdom Metazoa; phylum Arthropoda; class Insecta; order Lepidoptera; family Pieridae; genus Leptidea; species Leptidea sinapis. The sequence goes on along the minus strand of NC_066275.1, from coordinate 1,194,583 downwards.
AATTTAGTGAAAATGTAAATTTATTTCAAATTTATTTTTGGTATTACTTGATTTTGACGAGTAACGTATTTTAATTTTTTCAATAGAGTATTTTCACATAGCTTAAATATTTATTGTGCTGCTAAACTTGAAATTAGAGTTCGTCACAAATAGATGAGAGAGAAAAGTGTTGGTAGGCCGCCCACAAGATGTACCGACGATCTTGGTAAGATCGCCGGAATACTCTCGTACTTTGGATGAGGGCAGCTTAGGACCGGTCGTCGTGAAAATCTTTGAGGCCTTTGTCCAGCAGTGGACGTCTTCCGGCTGATGATGAGATAAGAAAATAGTTTAATACCAGCCGTCATCATCGTTTACTGTCATATTATTTTTCAAACCAAGCTGTCACTATAAAGATTATCAATATAACAACGTATCACAACAATTAAATATTAAAATTCTTTAAACAGAACCTCGACCTCGTTAAACTACGCACTTAAACGACACGCGAACGAATGAGAAATTTATGTTTTTATTTGAAGAATTATTCGCTAGCCTACTGTGTAACAAGGTGAATATAATATTTTATGTCGACTTGCACGCACCTTTGTTTATAGCGTTCGTGAATGGCTACATTTATTAACATTGTTATAAGGCTAATACGCTATTTGAAAGTAGCTACTTAACTACGTAGCTAATAATTCATTTATTCATTACTGGCAATGTCCGGCGGTTTCACTCGCATACATACCGATCTCGTGGTAGTGGAAAGTCTACTAAGTCGGACGTTATTTTTTTTTATTATTATTGCAATATTTTCTTTAGATTGACATTACTAAATTCGTTATAATATCTTTTGTATGAAATGTCCGATTTTAATAATTTAAGAAGTATTTTACAGGTATTAAAACGGTTTGTAATAAAATATCATTTAATGGGATAAGGGTTACTACAGAGGTATCAATAATGTGGTTTGATTATTGGCGGCACTTTTATCAACTTTTAAAATGTAATAAAGGAGTTATAGTGGCAAAACTACAGTAGTTGGACGTATGGTATCACGGACTATTATATAGATATTGATATGATCTATAATATTGTCAAACATATTTTTGTTCTATCATCAATAGTATTCGCAGCGCACGCGATGACTGATTTTTGATGACTATTTTTTTCACACATAAGATTATATTATTGCAATTATATTAGGGATCCCTATATTTTTGAAAATGTTATATAGCCAATGTTACTCAGTGAAGATGCAGCTTAGTAATGGTGAAAGAAATTTTGAAATCAGTCCAGTAGGTTTTATGTGAAAATAATACAAACATACATACAAAAACACAAATGTTTCCTCTTTATAAGTTATAGCTGATACCCCGCGACGTCGTTCGCGTACATATTTTTACATCTTGGGTTACATTATTGGACTTTTAGTAAAGATCCCTAATTTTTTGAAATTATTATGTACTCTATATCAGCCGGGAATAATGTAGCTTCCCAATAGTGAAAGAATTATTCAAATCGGTTCAGTAGTTGCGGAGCCTATTCAATACAAACAAACAAACAATTAAATATTTCCTCTTTATAATATTAGTATAGATATGTTTTTCTATTTAGCTCCGATTCGGAAAACTTGAGCAGAATTGAAAATAAACTCCATGTCGCACTTTCAAAGTAATATGTGCAGCTTCATCATTTTAGAAATTGTTTTAAATACAATCTGTGCAAAGAGATCATTCGAAAATACTGAAACTCTTTAACTTAAAGGCTGGCAACGTATTTCTTGACCCCTTTAGTATGTCCAGAGGCGGTTGCCTCGCCAATTCCCATTACGTCAGTCTTTTGCCCATTTGCTCCCTCTTATATAAAAAAATACTGAAGCATTGACCAAGTATAGTAACTAGACTAATAGATGGCTTCCGTCTCACCCACACGAGAAAAAGAAAACCTTATGCGAGTCTTATGTAAAGAAATGAGATAGAGTGATTAGATTTTTTGTTTCGTCATGCGTGCCGGTTTTTTCAAGGACAGCACACCCGGTGTGCTAAACAAACTTGACAGCGTTGCACAGATATTTTGTTTACTTTTATTTGCGTCTATAAAAATAAGCTATTATTGTTGTGAAACGTGTGAAATATCCACTATTTATTCAACATCAGTCACAATTATAAGTAAAATCCAAGGAAATATGGTGCGATTTTGTGTTTTACAATGTAAAAGTGATAGTGAAAGAAAACTTGTGTTATATTATATATATAGCATATTATATGTCTCATGTTGGGCACGCCAAACCGATGTCTAGTTACTATACTTGGTCTATGTACTGAAGCGTTGCGATTTACTTAAGAAAAAAAATGTAAATTAGAAATAAAAACTATCAATAAGGTAATAGTAAGAATTGCAAGCATTGCGTAGAGACGTCGCTTCATTGTGTGTCGTATATCGCATTTATCACGGGGAGTGTTCCTAAGAACTGTTTCACCTGGTTCCTGCCACCGAATTCCACCTTCACGACACACCACAAATTAGGATATCATCCCCACGCGGATGTGTGGTTTTCCTCCACAGTGCGGTTTTAAGGAATTTTCTTCGGTGCAGTGTTTCAAGGACAATACAACATGGTACCTTGAAAAAAGCGTGTACAACTTTCTTAAAGGCTGGCAACGCTCCTGTGATTGTGATTCCTCTGATGTTGCAAGAGAATTCGGGCAGCGGTGATCATTTAACACCAGGTAGCGAACGCTCGTTTGTCCTACTGTTACATAAAAAAAGAATAAATAACCTATTAAGGTATTACCCTAAAATTTTATAGACATCAAAATATGTAATTGGAACTACAAAGAAGGAATCTAAATTAAATTTAACGGTAAAGCGGAATTCTTGAAACAGGTTCGTCCAGCATATACAAATTAAACCCGTTCATGAGCATGAAGCATGGCAGGCCACCGCTTCCTTCGACTATATTTTAGGGAACAATATTCGATAAATATCTTATATGACGTTGAGACCTTTTGACCCGATCAAATACATATTGACTGATAAATCAAAATTTATTGCAAACATGGTTAGTTGCAAGAGTATAGCTACAGATAAGTTAAATCAACCACTGAATATCTTACGTAGATACTTCGGATTCCTAAGAGGACAAACCTGAATTGAAATTCCTTTAAAAGGGTTAGCTTCAAATTTCTATTACATTAAATACTCAAACAAAATTACTCCTTCATAGTTCAAAATCGATAATTTAAATTAACTCGAGTTCAACGTATGGTACTATCAGTACCATACGTTAAACTTGAGTAGGTACCTAGGTACACTTGGAAACTAATAAGTAGTAAAGTTACTGTCTGCAATAAGTACCGACACTATCTTAACCTATTTACTCACAGTGATTATACTTGAGTTTGAAACTAGTTTGAACACTGACATTAGTTATAAGTCAGGTAAGTTCCAAAGTTGGTTATTTTACTAGAACTGTAATGGCGGTAATATTTTAAATAAAAAGCTCTTTGTAAGATCGTTAGTTACTTAAAGGTCATATTATTAGTAATAAACGATTGTTTTCTTAAATAAAGAAGAAAATTAACGATGAGATGTATATTTTTGATTTTAATTGATGTTTCTAAATGATTATCAATGAGTAACATATATATTGATTATATAGAGTAACATAACAGTTTGTTATGTTTTAAAGTCCTCACTTCTAGGATTAATACACAAATAAACAAGTTGAACAAGCATACAAGATTTTATGACGAAACGTCCCTCCAACGGTTCGCTCAGTTGGTCAGAGCACTGGCACGGAACGCCATAGGTCGTGGGTTCGAGTCCCGCATCGTTCACAGAATTTTGTTTTTCAAATTTTATTTGTGTAGAGTAACATATATATAGTTTGTTAAGAGCAGTTTATTTCACTGTAAAGCAGCCTTATCATCATTCAAATCTTATTAAATAAATAATTAATGAACACATTAGCTATATAAATATATAACGCATGTCTGGCCGTATATAATGTTATATTGCTAGTATCGCTATCCTATATAATACATATAAATTATTTTCTCAAATTTTGCTCCATTTGAATACTGTTTGATGTAAATTAAAGAACTTTTAACACTGCTTCAGAAACAAATGGTGCGCTGATAGAGAAGAAAGCGCAAGAAAGTTTCTCATTATTATTTTTTGTAGTCTTATCAAAATTTCAATGAGAATGCATGGTTCATCCTTTTTTTGTGGTACAGAAGGAAAATGGGCGTACTTAAAACTGCCCTGGCTTTCCAGTAGTGTATAAAGAATAGGGGAGTCCCAGGCCCAAGGGTTTTGTAAGAGGCGACTACGGGCTTTTTAAATGTGAGTGAGTCACGCTGCCGTCTTATGACGTCAGCACAATCGGGCCAGACTCGTCCGGGTTATTACCACACTCGCACAGAATACGTGAAGTAGAGGTCTAGTGCCGCTATGTTTCGCATGGGTAAGTGTCGAGGGCTGGTGGCCATTCCCCCCTCACCCCTTCCAAAAGAAAAAAGATTATGTAAGTGGTTCTTAAAGGGATAGTACCCCAGGAGGGTACCGGCTTTACCAGAGCCGGAGAATCCCTCCCCGAGCATTCTCGCTCGGGCTGCTCCTAAGGACTGCGCATATCTAAGGACAAACAGGGCAGCAACTCCACGGCACCCCGCTCCACGCCTAATGTGGACTTTTGTAACATCAGGGGAATTAACTCCAATTTAAACGCCGTCCACCACCACCTTGAGACGGCGCTGCCGGCCTTGTGTTTCCTTACGGAGACGCAGATATCTTGACCTAGCGATACGTCATATTTAACGTACCCCGGGTATAAAATTGAGCATAATTTTTTGCCTCATGCCGGGGTATGTGTGTACGTTAGGGAGGATATCTGCTGTCGCCTTCTCGGCAATTTTGAGGGTAGGGACCTGTCTACTCTCTGGATTCGCGTAGATTTAGAGGACCGCGTCCGCAACTATGCGTGTGTCTACAGATCTCATAGTGGTAACGCAGAAACCGATCATCTCATGGGCTGCTTTCAAGCGGCAATTGACGACATGCTTGCACAGATCCCCTCTGCTAAAATCGTAGTCTTGGGTGATTTCAACGGGCAAAATGCCGAATGACTTGGATCACGTACCACAGACTACGCAGGGCGATCTGTGCATAGTATCGCATTGGCGTATGGTCTGTCCCAATTGGTTGAGTCAACAACGCGGCTCCTGGATGTGGAGAGCCACATGCCGTCCTTATAGGATCTTCTGCTTACTACACATACCGATAGTTTCCAGGTCTCTATTGACGCCCCTCTCGGAACCTCCGACCATTGCCTGGTCAGGAGTGTAGTGCCCATACGACGCCAACGTCGCAGACTGCCACGTTTGGCACTACAAGTCAGCAGATTGAGATAGGATGCGTTCCTTTTTTGCATCCTATCCTTGGGGCAAGGTTTGTTTTGCTTCGGATGTTTCTAGTGCCTGTGCCGTTGCAGTAGCCGATGTGATACTGCAGGGTATGGATATTTTTATACCAAGCGCTGTAGTACCGATCGGTGGCAGATCACAGCCCTGCAAAAGTTCTAAAGAGGAACTATAACCGTGCCTCCAGATTTTTTAAGCGGCAAATCGCCCGTGCAAAGTCAAAGCTCGTCGTCAAAATCGGTGAGCAGCTTTTCAGTTACCCGACTGGAACACGCAAGTTCTGGTCGTTGACGAAAGCTGCTCTAGGTAACTTCAACCAGCCGTCCATGCCGCCGTTGCACATGAGGAATGACACCCGGGCCAAAAGAGAAAGCCGATCTCCTGTGCGCTCTCTTCGCCTTCAACTCGACTCTTGACGACGATGGAAAAACACCGCTGACCATCCCGCGGTGTCAGAGCTCTATGCCTGAAGTACAGTTCAGACGGAAAACTGTTAGGCGATTTCTGTTTTCGTTGGACCTCAGGAAGTCAAGTGGGCTGGATGGCATTTCTCCAATCGTGCTTAGAACGTGTGCCCCTGAGTTGACGCCGGTGATAACGCGTTTATTACGGCACTCTTATTCTAAAGGCGTAATCCTGACTCATGGAAGTAAGCCCTTGTCCAACTGATCCAAAAAAGGAGACAGTTCGGATCCGGCAAACTATAGGCCTACTGCTATTACCTCCCTGCTTTCCACAATCATGGAGAGTATACCTAGAGGGTCACCAGTTGATCAAAGACCAACAGTACGGCTTTCGCCTTGGTCGATTGGCAGGTGATCTACTGGTATACCTAACACATAGATGGGCGGCGGCTATTGAAAGCAAGGGGGAAGGCCTTGCAGTTAGCCTGGATATAGCGAAGGCCTTGGATCGTGTATAGCACAAGGCGCTCCTCTCAAAACTTTCATCGTTTGGGCTTCCCGAGAGCTTATGCAAGTGTACCTCCAGCTTCCTCACTGGGCGCAGCATACAGGTTGTTGTCGACGGTTATTGCTCGAACCCAAAGCCCTTGAACGCTCGAGTGCCCCAAAGCTGTGTGCTATCTCCCACGCTGTTTCTTCTGCATATCAATGATATATTGGACACCTCCAACATACATTGCTATGCAGACGACCGCCCTGGTGATGCCGTATACACAGGCCATGCAGCTCTCAGAAAATCTTTGACCAGTGCCGGGAGAAACTTGTGTCTTCTATCGAATCCTCTCTTGAGGAGGTCGCGGTATTGGGTAAATTGAACCTAGTCCAATTTAACCACTAGAAGACTCAAGTTTGCGCGTTTACCACTAAAAAAGCCACATTTGTCGTATCACCCCTCTTCGACAACACTTCCCTTAAAGCCTCGCCTACTATAGGAATACTAGGTCTTGAAATCTCGAGCGATTGCCAATTCCCTGGGGTCTGGGGCACCCCATTATTAGCTCTACCCATTTGACCGCGTGCAACGTAGAGCAGCCCGAATTGTCAGGGACCCAGTGCTCTGTGAACGGCTGGATCACTTGGCGTTGCGTAGAGATGTCGCTTCATTGTGTGTCTTCTACCGCATTTATCACGGGGAGTGTTCCGAAGAGCTGTTTATCCTGATTTCTTCCGCCGAATTCCACCTTCGCACAACACGCCACAAGTTAGGATATCATTCCCAACATCTGGATGTGTGGCGGTCCTCCACAGTGCGGTTCTCAAGGAGCTTTTTTCCTCGTACTACAAAGCTGTGGAATGGGCGTCCTTGTGCGGTGTTTCCGGGACGATACGACATGGGTGCTTTCAAAAAAAGCGCGTACTCCTTCCTTAAAGGCCTACTACGTGATTCCTCTGGTGTTGCAAGAGATTGTGGGCGGCGGTGATCACTTAACACCAGGTGACCCGTACGCTCGTTTGTCCTCCTTTTCCATAAAAAAAGTGAAGACCTATCCACGTCATCATCCCGTTCATCAGCGTTCATTCATATATCGTTCATCAGCATTACGTTCTCAATGATTTTTACACATACAACTTAACCGTAGCACGAATTTATTCTGAGGTATTTGCCGGTTGGCACTCTCTTATGGCTAGTTTTTTATGATTTGCACAGAAATTAAAAGATAGAATAAGCTGAGGTAATCGTGACAATCAAGTAACTCAAAGGCTCTGTTTTCTATTACATAAAAATATTGATCAGTTTAATAATTTAATAAGCTTGTCATTTTCAAAAGGTTTCTCACAACATAAAAGATGCAAAGGATGTTTCAATTACGTTAAAACAATTCATTTATAAGAAACGAATAACATATTAAACAAATCCAGTAGGATTTAAAGAAAAATTACAAAAACAACCCGAGGCGTTACTTAATTGGCACTGGTTCTATCAATACTGAACTCAAAGAACAACTGTTGGGTATGTTTTCTTTTCGTATAGGAAAAAACCTTTTGATTAATTATAACCATTATTTTTTATAATACTATCATTTGATAATGGTTTCTTTCTTTTGAATACGCCTTTTACAAGCTTTGGTTAAACTTGTAATGGTGAAACCATGTTTGCTGGACTCAAATCTCAACCTATTGTCATAAAATTTTGTATGTTAGATAAATTCCAGATTACATTAATCGCCTTCAGCAGTGCAGCTTCACCAGGTTAGTTTCCTAGTCCTTTCATACAGTCCACTTCGCAAGTAGTCCACTCAACTTCGACTGTATTGCTCAGCTGACAGTGGCCTTCACAGTACTCCTAAACATAAAGAACAGTGAAAATAGTCAGATGGCTTTAATTAACAAAATTTATCGAGTATTTGCAACCAGATTGAAGAGAAACATGCGAAATAATTTAAATTCGGGTCAGTTCAATTAAAGCTCGATTGATAAAAGAATTTCGTATTGTTATTCGGTCAAGTTAATTAAGAGTTTGGAAATATTGCCCCTTTTGTTTCAAATGTATTTTGCAGGATTCCTTTATTGGCTATCCCGAGGGCAGTTTTATTTGGTATTGTTTTTTTAATTGACATATCAACGAAATATGTGAATGATATACTCCAATTTGCGAAGGGATTATTTTTTCTACGATTATTTTTGAAGGTTTCGTTATTAAAAGGCAACACTTTAAATATTTAACAATAAAGACGAACCTAAAATTAGTATCTTGTTGTAACAGACGAAGTTAGTCTTATACATTGTTCAGAAACATTTGCCGATTAGATCAATGACATTCTAAACACATAGATAATTCACCTCATACAAAATCAAAGCCGAAATATGGCACATGCCTCAAATGACACCATAATAACCTTCGACTGCTATGTCTATACATTCTTGATTGTGTACTTTTATCTGTCCCATTCTGACAAGCGGGTCTTGTCTGGGGACTTGTCAATAATATTGTATCATATTTAATGAAAAATATTCGTTTTATTAAATTATTTCCGCTTTTTGCATATCAATCTTATTTAATTAAATAATCTTACCGATGATAAGTCACACGATCTTTTCTTGAGTCGTTAATGTATTATTTAAGCACTTTTTATAGCACACATAGGCTTGTTGATTGACACACAGTTGACACTCGACTTAGGAGGTTACTGTTCTTACATTGGCTTTAAGCACACTTTTGCCGTTCCGTTATCAGACTGCGAATGATATTATGTCCATGTGTATAGAACGTCATTGGATTATATGGAAAAATTTCGAAGTAAAAAGAGTAAGATAAGATACATATATTATATATTAATATATAATTAATTTTAATTCAGAACTCCTTTCTTAATAGTCACTTCTCAGTTAATTATATTATTAATATTATCTGTATATATTTTAATATTGATATTGTGTATATCTCAACATTTTTTTATTTTAAATTGATATTCCTCATTTTTGGGATTCATTATACCATATTAATTTGTATATTATGTATATGTTTTTTATATAAATAATCGAATGACTTACATGATACAGCATCTTACAAACTAATTTGTTATACGTAAGTATATTACAGAATTGTAAAAAACTCATTGATATAAAAAGTGGCCGCTGAGTTTCTTTTTCCCGTTCTTGTGTTAAGTTCTTCTCACAAGCTCTGCTTATTCCGAACATATGGTAGACTTAGTAATTTTAATTTTTTTTTATGGAATAGGAGAACAAACGAGCGTATGGGTCACCTGGTGTTAAGTGATCACCGCCGCCCGCATTCTCTTGCAACACCAGAGGAATCACAAGAGCATTGCCGGCCTTTAAGGAAGGTGTACGCTTTTTTTGAAGGTATGTAGTATCGTCCCGGAAATACCGCACAAAGAAGCTCATTCCACAGCTTCGTAGTACGAGGAAGAAAGCTCATTGAAAAACGCATTGTGAAAAAAAAAGTAAAATAAAAAAAAACGAATTAAATATTTATAATGACGATCAAAAATCACTATGCTTAAGCCTGCTAATGACCTGGAATATATCGGTACCCTCAGAACGCTTAATAGTGCAAGAACGCTTAATAGTGCAGGGTAAAGTCGAGGGCACTAGACCACGAGGCAGGTCCCTGATGAGGTGGACGGACCAAGTGAGGCAAGCTGTCGACGGTACTCTGCATGAATGCATAAGAAGAGCGGCAGTTCGCGACGAGTGGCGTCGCATTGAGCCACTAACCTCGACGTGACGACCACGACCACTCTGACAAGAATATAACGCCGAAGAAGAATTGTGTCCCAAGCAATTGAGGCAACTATCGTTCTTTTTTACACTTTAGGTACACTTTTTGAGCCTTAGTCTAATTTTCTATTTTTATGCGCACATATCATCATAATTCAACGATCATACCCGATCGACATGCTTCTTTTTTTTTTTTTTAAGAATAGAGGGTGGAGATGGGTCACCTGGTGTTAAGTGATCACCGCCGCCCACAATCTCTTGCAACACCAGAGGAATCACAGGAGCGTTGCCAGCCTTTAAGGAAGGAGTATGCGCTTTTTTTGAAGGTACCCATGTCGTATCGTCGCGGAAACACCGAATAAGGAACTCTTATGCGGTGTTTCCACAGCTTTGTAGTACGTGGAAGAAAGCTCCTTGAAAACCGCACTGTGGAGGACCGCCACACATCCAGATGGTGGGGATGATATCCTAACTTGTTTTACGTAGATATATAGCATCTCTCTGTATTTCCTATTACATACATTAGCTTGTGGGTATTGTTTAGGTTAATACTAGCAGCCGATTCTCACCATAGGAATTTACATCGAAATGCGAAATTCCACCGAATCACTGATTCAATCATGGTGATGTATTCCTGAACTGATACGACATAAGGACATTTTTTTATATAAATCAGGGATGATGATTTTTTTTATAAAGCAGTTCAGCTGATAGTAATTGATACACCCTGCCCATTACAATGCAGTGCCGCTCAGGATTATTGAAAAACCCAAGAATTCTAAGAGGCATTACAACTGCGCTTGTCACCTTGAGACATAAGATGCCAAGCCTCACATATAAGCTTACACATTACTGCTTCACGGTAGAAATAGGCGCCGTTGTGGTACCCATAATCAAGCCGGCATCCGGTGCAAAGGAACCTCCCACTCCCATATAGGGACTTTTAAGGTTCTATCAGATAAACCACCCACGCGTTTACCCCCCTAAATATAAAAAAAAACTTCGTCCCATAAAAACCAAGCAAACTGTCAAACATCCCGTAAACTTCAAAATAAATTTTTAAAACTGTGACGGAGAAAGTCAGAATTTCGTAATTATAAAAAAGACAAGGTAATAAAATATAACTGTTAAAAATATTATCTCAAGAGAAAAGCTTACTGCAAAATGTCAAGTTGACAATCTTCTAACCCCCGTAACAGACATTTCAAAACAATTACACGGGTCAATTAGCACAAGATTACTGCGCAATTTTGACTTAGAATTAAAGTATCACTACATCATGTTGTTTCTCGAAAATTCTCATCACGTTAAATTTTCCTCTCCACTCATTCCAACATTTAAATTTTAATTGTACCGGCCCCGGAAGACAAAAGAATTTTTAAAGTGAAAAATGTTTGCGGGGTGAACAGCTTTTAAAAAGAATTGTTTACGCTTGCTGCTAACATATGCATAAATATTAAACGAAGGGCGACTGAATTGTTTAAGTGATACGTAATGCTGTGGCTGCTGTTGCTGTTTGAAGTTGAAATATGGCGGTAGCTGAAATGACTAATATTATGTTGCGAGCCGGCACCCGTGACTTTTTCCGCGTAGATTTCGGAGTGAAATTTAAATAAACTTAACTTTTTGATTGTGAACTAAATTTTGTCAAATAAGTTTAACTGTTTATGAAATTGGCATGCAAAAATAAAACGGCAAAAATTCTAAAAGCTGTTCCTTCGTACAACTGGTCCTTCATGCACTCGGATGCCTTCATTCATTCTTTTAGGTTCTCGACACTTCTTCACTCTGTCATAATATGGTGGTTCAAAGATATATCTAAATAGGTTTGAGTACCTATTTCTTAGTGTATTCAATCTCTTTACCGGGTGTAACCAGACATCCTCCGAATACTTTTGTATGTAAAAGTTACATTTTTTATCAACTTACCTACTGACATAATTTAGAAAGGAACAATTTATCTTTAAAACTGGTCAAATTTGAAATCTATAGGCCATCTCTATATAAACATATATGCATGTAATATGTTTACATAGAAACTCAATTCTTATCATGCCCTTTTTATTGAACATGTTATATTCAGAAGAAAATAGCTCTCTCTTATAAGAACAGATAATTATAACTTGGTCGGGTCGGGGTATTAGTTGAATCCTAAATTGTCACAGATCCAATGAAACTTCGTAATATCGAAAGATTCATTTTCTGCCAGTAAGCAAGAAATCGTTAACTATTGAATCGAGCAATCTGCAAGTATGAAAAATTATTGAAAAGCATTGGCACAGTTTGCTGAGTGGCCTTGGTATAATTTCGACATTTTAACTTTTATACCAAATTTTTTAATGATATATGAAGCTTTTTATAGCGTTTTTATTATTTAAATAAATTATAATATATACTGGTTTATTTTATTCTTTGTCGCAGGGTAACTGAGCTTACTTGGCGATGATACGAATCGGTATATCAGACATATTGGAAGATATTTTTTACAAATAAAACAAATAGTACTGAAGTTTTTTTTACATAGTATTTATATGTTTAAAGTTTATTTACAAGCGTGTAAGCCGAAAGCCACGAACGTGTGCATGGCGATGTTTCCTCTCTTATCTTTCCTCTTCCTTTTCCTCTTATCTTCAAGGAATCTCCATGAGACAATAATTATCGACGCATTTTTTTAATTAACCGACTTCAAAAAAGGAGGAGGTTCTCAATTCTTCGATATTTTTTTATGTTTGTTACTTCAGAACTGGGTCAACCAATTTTGATCATTCTTTTTTTATTTGAATACTTCCCGTGTGGTCCCATTGCATTTTGGCCCAGATCTGACAATGAATTCTATGAGAAAACCATAAAATTTGCTAAAAGTATGTGAGCGATAAATTTACGAATAACTTAATATCGCGCCAATCGATTTCGTTGTTTTTTTTTTTATTGGAAAGGATATACTTGAAAGGTAGTTTGGTGAGAGTTTGGTTAGATTCTGATTATGGGATCCATGACAAAGTAACGGAACTCTTTAATTCTTAGGAGCAAACTAACGATACTCGGCTGAATCTTTTTTATTCTACTCGGATATTTGATTCACCTACCGTAACATTATTTATGTTGTATTGTCATTGTATGTTGGCAACGTTTACCATTTTTTTGTAGATATGTAGATAGTATATGTGTACAGAACCCTCGGTATCAATATGTCCGATTTGCACTTGTCCAGGTTTTTTTTTAATTATATTTAGATAACGATTAGCTACTTATTATTTTAACAAAAAGTTGCTAGAATATAATATTGTATTTAGCTATAATACATGTAATGTACATTTTATGGGTACTTGAACGATTCCAGTATAATTCTCAAGGGATTTTCGTTTGAAATTTGATTAGAATTTATGATGACAGTATATTTTATGGCTCAAGTTTAGCAACATGGCTTTACATGCTTTATTACCATTCTAGATCAAATAGTTGAGTCTAGAAAAGTTGATCTCGATTTGTAGCTATTTGTCTCAATAAGCATCGACATGTTTTGATAAGTCTGTCTGTTAAAGTTTTCTTTTTGGTTGGCTAAGTTGGTTGGTTGCACATCCATTAAGCTTTACAAGAAAATATTTCTCCTAATTTATTCAGTAATTATAAAAATCTTCTATAATTTATACGTCTAGATAGAGCCTCTTGTTATTAGATAATGCATGAAAACAGGCCAGGTTTATTACTTAAGTGTGACCACTTATGTCTTACACTCGATTTATGTATGTCACTTTGTGTTAGTGTGCGTGAATTCCTCAAAATAGAGGTAAACTGTTAACCTCTATTTTGCAGTGGTACCTCTATTAATTTTTGGACGCTTTCAGAGCGCTGTCACAGTTTATCTAAATGTATATAATATGATCTAATATAAAAATGTTAGATGACGTTTGCGTTAAGACGAGAAAACACTTCAGTAACATTACTTGACGACAGAATATACAGTTCTTCTTTCAATTTATTATTATCGCTTAAGCACTTTTGCCATCTCAGGCGATAAAGACATCCGCAACACCAGGGTTCAATTTAGTAGTATCTTGAAGGTCCCTATATTGTATGGGTTCGGAAAAACTGAAGCTGGTTATTGAATTCAACATAATGTCTTAATTTACAGTTTTTCAACAAAATACATGTTAGAGTATACCTATATAAGGCTGAGTAAGATCTAATTGGGCTAGCTAAGATAACGGTTTTTTTTTTCACATTTTCAAGGGACCAAAAGCGTTCCTTTAAGGCCAGCAACACTCCTGTGATTTCTCTGGTGTTACAAGAGAATGTGGGCGGCGGTGATCACTTAACACCAGATGACCCGTGCGCTCGTTTGTCCTCCTATTCCATAAAAAAGCGTTTCTATTTGATATAAATTTTATGTTCCCCATCCCAATAACAAAAACCACATTGTTTTGTATTTAATATATAGCCTCGAACTTTCAACGTTTTGATAAACTATTAAATACATATTTGAATATTTCACAGAAAAAAATCAATAAAATTTACTAATTAACACGAATCATCGAGCCATATATTCTGCATAAGTATTTCACTCAATACTGAAACACTTCTAAGTATTTTTTCGCATTAAAAATTGTGTTTATAAATCCTACACTATATTGAAGAGCTCTTAAAATATGCACTACTGTTTGATCTGCTCTCGATATTCTCGTATTAATTTTATATTTTTTAAGTGTTGCAAAGGATGGAAATGGCTGAAGCTGATATTGGTTTTTATGATCAATCTTTAATAAGTGGCCATAAAATAATAATTAATAACATATTACTGGAGTAGCTATCTATTTATAATAAACGTGTTTAATTTGAAAAATCGGTCCAGACATTAGGAGATCACTAACATCCTGCTCCCTGCGTCGTAATCCTCAGTAGTGAGGGTCGTGACCACCCCTCTGTATCACTTTCTCACGTATGATCGCTCTCCATCTTTTCCTGTCTCTGGCGGTGTGAAAGGCATTGTGAACCGTAGAGTCGAGGGCGGAGAGGATCTGGTCGGACTATCGTGTTGGACTGCGTCCACGGGGCCTCTTCCCATCTATTTTGCCGACCACAATGAACTCAAGGTTTCCATCGTAGGAGAATCATGTGTGGGTCTACTATATATACTGAATTGAGAATCTAAAAAATCATCAAAATCGGTCCAGCCATTTAGGAGGAGTTCACTGTCAGCACACGTACAGAAGAATTATATGTATAAAGATTAAACCTGTAGGGCTTATGTTTAAAAGCTGTATGTAAGCAGTATCTTTTCTAAATAAGAGGACGCAAATGGGCAAGAGGCTTACGGGATGGAGAAGGGTGAGGCAACCGCTCATAGACATCCGTAACAACAAGAGATGCGTTGCCGTTAAGGAGGGAGTATGCTCTTTTCTCGAAGGCCCCTAAGTCGTATCGGTTCGGGAAAACAGCAGCCGGTAATTGATTCCTCAAAGTGCCTGTGCGAGACAAGAAATTTCTTGCAAAACGCGCGGTTGTTTATGCCAGACGTATGCTGAGGAAGGCTGATTTAGGGTTATGATTACTATACTAGGGATTACTAGCTTAATGTTGCATTTGCATGAGAATTAAACAGCTTAGCTTTAAAGCACAAAAAATGCCACAAGTCACATTAAACCCACTGTCACCACTCAGCGCTTTATACAGAACACAGCTCAATAAACAGAAACTTTACTATTCAAATTCAAATATTTTAATTCAAATTAAGGTGTGACATCAGTTATTGAAAGTCAAAAACTACTACCAATTCCAAAACGAATGCCACAGACCTGAGAAGCACGGGCGCAACAAACTAAGCGGGCTTATTTTTTCATCGAAAAAATATGATTACAAAGTAATATTGTACAATTAAACTTATTATTTAATAGCCTGAGGGCGGTCGCTCCACTCCCAATCTGTGGTATCATTAATGTTATATTTTTTATATTTAATTATTATTATTATTATAATTAATTATAGATTAGAAATATCATATATATTTTTATTATCACTGGTTGATAACTTGTCCGAAACTTTTTTGACTTAGAAATACGTATATTCGCGCGCGCCGGGTCAGCAAGTACACGAGTTACACTTAAAGTTTTGCACTTAAGCTAATCGGAACATTTTGTTTCTCGAATGTTATATTTTTTGAAACATTGCAACCTTCTTAGAAAAAAAAATATCCCACATCAAAGTTCATTGTACGCAACGAGAATGGAATTATGTCGAAAAGATGTTAGAGCGATGATTTTTTATGATTTTAAAAGTTCTCTCTCTCCGCAAGACTATGCTGATCGTCTTTAAAATGATTTTGGGAGAGAAGACCCTTGCTTGAGCACCGTGAGGCGATGGCTTGCTGAATTTGAGATAGGTCGGGTTTCTTTACATGACAAATTTCGTGAAGGGCGGCCGTCAACTGCCGTTAACGAAAATAATGTGGCTACTGTTAAGCGGCTAATTGAAGGAAACCCGCGAATTACCTATGAGACAATTTGAGGATTATTGAGTATTGGTATGAGCCAAATTCAGAAAAATTTACACGAAGAATTGAACTTTGTCGTCGTTGGAACTCATGAACTGACAGCGGAGCAGAAAGGGGCTCGCGTGGAATCGTGCTCACAGATGCTAATGAAGTACGACCACGGACATTATAATGCTGGTTATGACATTGTCACAGGAAACAAAACATGTATTTATTGTTTTGAACCCGAAAAATAACAGCAATCTTGTGAAAGGATGTTTGAAACTGAGAACAGGCCAATAAAAGTGAGGCAGGCGAGAAACGTTGTTAAAAAAATTATCGCATTTTTTTTCTCAGCTGCACAACTCCCCTTGTAGATCAAAAGAGTGTTAATTCCTAGTGGTATTCTACCATTTGTTTACCCAGGGTGCTAAAAATAGTTCGCGAAAGACGACCATAAAGCCGTGTTCTCCTACATCATGACAACGCTTCTTCACACACGGCCAACAAAACTAAGTCATTTTTAGCCTCCGAAAAAGTACAACTTGTCACCCATCCTGTACATAGCCCCGACCTAGCACCCTGTAATTTCTGTATTTTCCCCAAAATCGAAGATTTGATGAGAGGTTTCACTTTTACCAATTCCGAAGAGGCAGTGATAGCGTTCAATCAGCACGTAGAAAACATGCCTTCAGATCTGTGGTCCTCCTGTTTTCAAAAATGATTCAATCGCATGAAAAATTGTTTAAAATGTGAAAGGAGACTATTTTGAAAAGCATAATATTAACGTGTTTTTTTTTTAAATTTCGAAAAACTTGTAAGTGACCTATGTATACTTACTATAAGACAGGTAAGGTAAGTTAAAAAAAAATCTCTACAAAATTTTGAAGTTGGTGGAATTTATTATTATTATTAATGTAAGTATTAACTAGTGGGCATAGAGATCGCATTTTATTTACTTTTTATAATTTCTTCAAATGGAGGGCTGTAATCAAGTACAAAAAACTTTAATAATGGATAATGAGATTTAAATATCGATAAAAATAGTTTCAACAGAATAATAATAAGTTTGGGTTCCGCACGACCCTTGTCGGGTTCGACCCAATTAATATCCGAACCACCTACATGCCTGCAGGCCAGAATTTTCAACCGCCCCGTGAAATTTAATCTAGTAAAGGTTTTGTAAAGTATCTACATATTACCAGTTTCGAGTTGCCTGAAACTACACAGGGCCATATACTAGATTGAACAAAAATATTTATTACCGTTATAATTTTCTTCATTTAATTGAAATTGAGTTTAATTTTAAATATATATACGCAAGACACCAGAAAACTAACAACTGAAACTTTAATATAGTGTGTACATTGTTGTTAGCTAAGATTATCTTTTTTATGACAATAATAGACAAGACGACAAGGGCGTTCAGCTGATGGTATAATACGCCCTGCCCATTACAATGATGTGCTGCTCAGGATTCTTGAAAAACCCAAAATTCCCTAATCACCACCGACCGTTACCTTGAGACAAAAGATTTCTAGTCTAGTCTTAATTTAGTGAAATTGTAAATAGTGAGCTACGACGCCTTTCAGACCGAAACACAGGAATGCTAACATATTACTGCTTCACGGCAGAAATAGGCTCCGTTGTGGTACCCATAATCTAGCCAGCATCCTGTGCAAAGGAGCCTCCAATCTATATGTTCAGCTGTGAACAAGTCGAAAAAAAACGGTGGCGGAATAGCGGCGAACTGTAAGCCTATACTTTCAGTAACGCAAAACAAAGTGACATAGCTTATCATGCACACTAAATTAAAAAACTTGGAATGTTTTCATGCGTTGCCCAACAGCTAGAGGCTCTATCTTGACGTATAAATTATCTAAGACCATGATGTAAATAATAAAAACAAAAAAAAAATTGAAAAGTATGTACTTCGTGCTATGCGTTATACTAAAGAAGTGGGCTTTAGCACAGAATGTCAGCTACGTGGGTTACAAACCGATGCCTTTTTCTGGAGTCAAAGAGAAATGTGTAATTATTATTATAATTCGTGTGTTGTTATTGTGTTTGAGGGCGCCAAGGTTTTGAAATTACTGAGTCTCTGATACTAAAGATTTTATCTCAACGTTATAAGCGTGATTGCAGTGTCACTCAGAATATGTTCACTATACAATTTTATACCTCAAGAAATTGCCCGTTCTACTCCCATTTAGAATCTCTGTTCCCTGCTGGTAAATATCTTATGACGTAAATATATCACAAAAAGTTAGATTAGCTTTAAGTAATACATAACTATCATCAGTATTTATATATATAACATACCTGTGTGTATTTTTTAAAGTCATTTTTTAATTTTACTTACACTTGTATATTTGTTTCAGAATTTAAAATAAAACTATAAAACTGTTGTAAATAAATACTGATCAATACCGTTTAAACTTGAATGCACTTCAACACCATAAGCTGAATGGTTGCTTATCTCGTCACTTCTCTACCTTCAGTGCAATTTTCAATTTCACTGAAGTCCATGACAGACGGACGGTGGATCTTCGTAATAGAGCTACTGTTAGTTAACCTTGGAATAGAGAACCCTAAAAACTCAATGGTCGTGTCAAAATAAAAAAAGACAGCAAAGCACTGTCAGTTTACAGACACAGATTAATAATAATATAACACTAAATTGCTTCACTCCCAACATTCACAAATATATATTGATGTAAATAAGGATATTACAAATTACAGAAAATATTCTATTCGTCTGCATTCGACACTTCAATACGATGTGAATTGAATCTCGGTTCGGTCACGCCTCACGTCAGAACTCAATTCTAGCAAATTGTAAGCCGGTAATGTCGCATGCTTAGGTTGAAAAAATATTGATTCAATTATACATACATACTGGCCACAACCTGAGAGTTGGATAACACATACCAAAATTTGGGTCTATGTGGCACTCGGATGGTTAACCAGTTGGTAAAAGCACTCGGACGGATCCCCAGAGATGCGGGTTCGAGTCGCGCATGGTCCATGAATTTTGGTACATATTAAATTTGTATATTTAATCTCAGAAGTTAAGTATCACTTAGAAATATCAAACTGTTTAGATTTGCAAGAGCGACATCTCAAGTCAATTTCCAAATAAGCAAATATTGGGGTAGAGCAGGTTATCGCCTTTTAAGTAGATTCTGTAGATGGGGCCACAACCTGAGAATTGAAAAAGACATACCAAAATTTCAGTCACTTGGACGCTTGACTCAGTTGGCGCTCAGACGGAACCCGAGAGGTGCGGATTTGAGTCCTGTATTGTCAAAGAAGTTTGATACAAATTAAATGTATACAATATTTAGTTTAAATAAATTATAAACATTTATAAGAAAAATAATAATGTCACAAAATATTCCACGAAAGTAGTAAAGTATTATTGTGTGCATTCGTAAAATTCACAATTGTATTCATAGATCGCTAGGCAGTGACCTCGTCTCAATCAGTAGAATGCCTACATTGAAACGCTTTCATTAATAAATAATAATAATATCATAATAATAAGTAATGTCCATAATAATTATAGAAAAGCTTTTGACAAGTTAAATAAATTTCCGTTACTGTCCATTTCAGATTGTTTGATAACATTAATGATGATTCCTTGGCCGGAGTTTGGTCTATAAAATAAATATCTGAAAGCAAATTACTTATCTTGTTTTGCACAAAAACAAAACTTGTAGGTACTTGTATTTACTAAGGCTTTTAGTAAACCCGTAGGTTTGCCACTCCTGCACTACTAATACTTGTAGTTTTGTGCCTCTTTTAAAATATTTTTTTTATGGAATAGGAGGACAAACGAGCGTACGGGTCACCTGGTGTTAAGTGATCACCGCCGCCCACAATCTCTTGCAACATTAGAGGAATCACAGGAGCATTGTCTACCTTTAAGGAAGGTGTACGGATTTTTTTATGGTACCCATATCGTATCATCCCGGAAACACCGCACAAGGAAGCTCATTCCACAGCTTTGTAGTACGTGGAAGAAACCTCCTTGAAAACCGCACACATCCAGATGGTGGGGATGATATATCTACTATAAAATACGATATTTAATTTGAATCTCTTATATAGCCGGAATAAAAGATCAATGAAATAGCTGAGGTTAAAGAATTTCAAACAATTTAACGCAAATAATTGAGCTCTTCAGTTCTCACACGTGATCAGGTTTCGCTAATATAATTACCTATCCTTTGTTAATTGAAAGGGTTAGAGGAAATGAAACGTCACTTACAGACGATACGGAATGGAACCCTAAAACACTTCGGAAAGGGCGCCCAGAGATGTACTCTTTATAATGAAGCCCTGAAAATCCTTTAGGAACTATTTATTTGAACTTCTGTTCTGTCTATTTTATTTGTCGTCTTTTGCTGTTGTACAAAGCAACTTTATATATCAATATGTGACTTATATTTTTAAGCGAAAGTGACGAGACAATAATAAGCAATAAACCTAATACCCTGCAGGCTGACAGTACATTTCCGATCAGGATTCTTGACAAATTGATCAGTGATTTTAAGTTTTAGATAATAAAGATTCCACTAGCTACGGCTCTTTTCCAATGTGCCGCTGTGATAACCAAGCACTTTAACATGCTGCCATGAGAGCAATTACAAGTTATAGGGACTTGTAACTAATTATTTACTTACCTTTAAGCTGAACCCTGATAAAAGAAAAAAAACAATCAAACAAACTCAAAACTTCGTTGGTGGCTATAAAATGCTGTAGATAATGAACTGATACTTTTTTTGCACGTTAAAAAAAAGAGCAGAGTAAAATTTTAAGATGCGCGCGCATCACTGTAACACAAAAAGAAACAGGGTGAAGTTGGTTCCTAAAATTTTCTGACGTTTGCAACAATCGTTATTTTTTTTGGTTTCTTCGTCCATTATTAGGACAGGCAAAAGGTTCAAGCACATACAGTCGTATTCATTATTTAATAATTAATTGTCAATGCCATCTTTGCAAGATTTTTGCAATATTGTTCTTTCTAAAATCGTAGTATAGCAGGAGGAATAATAATCATTTTAAGGATTTTTAGATACACAGTAAGTTGTAGGAACATTTATAATAATGTTCGGGCCCCAATATAACACTTCATACTTATAAGTTCTACCTATAATGGAGGCTTCAATAGAGTGCGACACCAGACAGGAAATTAAAATGGGCGTGCATTCAATATTGGTTAGGCGTTGCATACAGCCTTCGATAATTCGCAGGATGGCGTGTCCTCGCGTCGTCTGTTACAAGATTTATTAGACGCGTATCCGTTTAAGTTTAATAAAAATTTTACTTTTAGATTCCACACATTTCTTATTCAAAATTGTTCATTTTTTAATTCAAAATTCGTCATACACAGGAACTGCTTTTGATCATGAAAACTACAGATTTCACAATTTTTCTTTTGTTCATAAGTAATACGAGAAGAAATTAAACATGTTAACATATAAATGGTTCAAAAAAAACTAATTTTCAGTCATTGTAATATTCGTAAGATATAAACAATTTGTTATGTTTTTACAGTGATAACCCTCACTTCTGGGATTAATACACAAATAAAATTTGAAGCCACAAGCTCAGAGTAGAACAAAGCATACAAGATTTTATCAACGATACGTCACTCGAACGGTTGGCTCAGTTGGAAGAGCGCCCGCACGGAACGCGAGAGGTAGGTTTCGAGTTCCGCATCGTTACTAAAATCTTATTTGTGTTCTTAAGATATATTTTTAGAACATGATGGTATAGCAGAAATCCTGTATTAGACCAAACATGAAGTATAAGCAGGAAAATTCCTTCTTTCATCAATTAACAAACCTTACATCATTTAAATTTATGAGTCGTCGATTAAATCCACGTATATTGACAAATAGTAATTTCACCTTCGCTTTCATTACTTAACTGTAAGTAAATACGTAATACGAAAGCTTCCTTATTAAGCACATTGTATGTACAGCGGTGTGTTAATTACTACAATATAGTACATGTTTAATTGGAGAAGAAGTGCAAAAAGCTAAGACAAATCACATTGTATATATTGTCGTTAATTATACTATTATATCGAGCCATACAACTCAACCAATCAAATAAATAACTCAAATATTACTTCATCGCCTACTCTGTCAATCCTCTTCATCCTTCATCCAACTGTCAAATACAACCTTCATTCATTCACTCTATTCTTCTACCACAGCTTGCACATAACAAGAATAGTATAATACGCACCTAGGAGAAAAGTAGGTCATTCTTACCTGCGGAATATTGACTTTTAGTGACAATTGAGGGTGGCAATGTCCTACAGATCACTCTTACTCACGAGGTGCGTATACGATTTTTTTCCCACCTGAATGAAAAAGCTCGGTCTTAGTCCCTGGTACGAGAGACATAAGTCATCTTGCCGGGAGAGAAACAGCAACTTTTCTCTCAGAAACTTCGATAAGATATCCAATCTTTCTTTTGTTCATCGCGAACAATTATAATATAATGTCCTATAAATAAAATTTAATAGTTAAAGGATTCTTTACTTTCTTTTTAAAAAGATCATAGAAGAGTTCATTCATATTGTTGATGAGGAAAGGCAGTATTAAAAGATCACATTAGTCATTTTTATCTGCTATTAATCAGTAATAACCTCAATAACTCAAGGACATTAAGGTATAATCAAAAATTAAAATTTTCATTTAAAATGGAAATTTACTTTTCATACATTTAAAAAATAAACTCCTCATAAATTCGAGAAAGCATTGAAATCGAATGTTTCGCAGGCAATAGCGTGTGCTAAATAAAATTGATAATAAAATAACTTTAGCATTAAATTATATGAATGCGCGCTTAAATGACAGACGTTTGGGAAGAAGTAAAATAAAATTTGTTTAACTGTATTTGGCCCTGGGTGGAATGGCCCATTACGTCTTTGTGAAATGTTTGCTAACAGTATCATGCAATGTAATAATAGCATCTAAAGTATTGGATATAACGTTTTATTCTGGGCATTATTATATTATTCTTCTAACATATTGTACTTTTAAAGATCCGTGCAATATATGGATAATATTAAAATAAATCATGAAGTGCAGGCTTTTTCCAGGACAAGCTACCACACTTATGAACTGCTGGCTCCAGTATTCCCGAACCGATACGGCTTAAAAACCTTCAAGCATCATTTCAGCCGGATGACGTCCACTGCTCCACAAAGCCCTCCCCCAAAGATCGCCATGACCATTTTTCCTGAGCTGCCCTCATCCAACCTACTCCGACGATTTTCACCAGATCGTTGGTCCATCTTGTGGGGGACCTACCAACACTATGCCTTCCGGTACTTGGCCGCCATTCAAGGATCTCACTGCCCCAACGGCCACCTGTCCGTCGAGCTATGTGCCCTTTGTATATAGCATACTCCCAACATATTGGGATGCATCTTTGAACTTCTGGTATTATGTCCTTGGGTGGTTGGTACTTTTATATGCGGGAGCGTCGTGCCTATTCGCCACCTCTTAGATACAAAAAAAAAATCGGCGTCTACCAGCTTAGGAGGGTTTGGGTGCATGTTCATCTTTTGTATATTGGTGATGGGAGCAGATCGATATAAGTCTTACATCAGATGTGCTAGGCCAATATATTATATTCGCATCAGATGTGTGGCCTAACCCCATAGTGCGGATGCACAGCACATTTAAATAAAACACTTTTGAAGATTTAAAACGCGTATAATTGTAACTGTGTTTTTACATTAGATTTTTGCGTAAAAGTTAGATTTTTATTTTAGTCATCCCGACGTTTCAAGACCGTTCCAGATCTTCTTTTCAGGGGGTTCATCTTTTACGCAAAAATTTAAGGTAAAAACATAGTAACATTTACGCGCGATTTAATCCTTGCGCGGTACCCAGGACGATCCTAAATGAGTATCATCAAAAAGCACGTACAATCTCATAAAAGGTGATACTCGTATGATTTCTCTGGTGTTGTCTGTAAGGGCTAACTGTTGCGTGACCCTTACTCTCGTTTGTCCTCTTTTTTCACAATAATGTCATTTTGTTTAATGTGGACCATGCTCTATACTATAATTTATTTAAAAAATGCTCATTATACATTAAAACTATCATTACGGGGAAGTGTACCAAGAACTGGCAGCATTTCCACGTTGGATAGCTAAGCTGATCTATTAACCGAAATAGCTGCCAGCGCTTGGGTTACCAGTAGCCCTATTGAGGCGCGTAGATAGTACTTTAAACATACTCCGCGCCTCTGGCCCCACGGGTCAAGTGTCTCTACATCAAACGGCATCACGGCATACTGAGACCGACATATTTGTGACATTTGCTGATTGCGGCAGTCGAAGTCGATATTTATAATATTTAATTATAAAAAAACTATTGACTCCAAGAACGATAACATAGTTTTCGCATGGATAGGAGCATTGATGACAAGCCTGCCAGAAAAAAACGCTTCCATATTGCTGTATTAGCTGTATCCAGAACCAATATCAACCCACTCTAACACTGACTTTACCCACAGTAGTACCCTGTGTCCAAGCGTGACGGCTCAACCTTATTCAATACCAAAAAAAAATATTAAGTGCTCATCAGGCCTAAACTTTAAAATTCACCTCAAAAAGTAAAAATACAACTTGAATACATTTTGTGTTTAAATATAATTAAATTGTTTTGTATCCATCTCTCGTATATAAAACCTGAAACAATTTTAATAAAAATGTTTCAGAGAAAAAAACTTTACCGCATCCATCAAAAGAATGTTCCATCGCATAAGTGTCGCGTCGGCAAGACAGTTTTTACTCACTTTATTGGTGTGATGCAATGATATTTTATTTAAGCCGAGGAGACGGGGAAAAAAGAGAAAATGCTCCGTAGAATTTCGTATTCAAATTTTGCTTATTGTATTATACATGTCGCTAAGACCTTTTGTTATGTAGTTTTCAAACATTTTTAAGAAAGTTTTGTAATATAAAGCAACAATATGAGCTTTATAATTCTGTTTCTCTGAATAAATTTACCCAGAGAAAGAGATGACCCAGTTATTTAAATATGCCAATAGTTTTATTTTGAATTACGCGTTATTTTGCGGGTATCAATTATTATTTAAATGTTATGAATTAATATAATAATAGTGTTGATTCTGCCAAGTTTGATTGCACCACCTAACCACCCGAAGGGCAGGTTAGGGTAGAATTACGGGTTAAGCTAGTCCTCCACCAAACAATCGACATTCTACACGAGGTATCGTCAGGAGTTGATGACTTGTCGTACGCTGGAACATGCATCATGTAGATTAACCAAACTTAGCGGAATTAACACTGAAGTAGTAATATTTTGATGCCAAGGCATGCTTTTATTAAAAAATTCGGCAAAATCAGTTTTTTGATCATCGATGGCAACATACCGCCTTGAAGACATAAGAGCATTTTTAGGCTTCCGTAGCCAAATTGCAAAAAACAGAACCCTTATAGATTCGTCATGTCTGTTTGTCTGTCCGTGTAAGTCACAGCCACTTTTTTCCAAAACTAAGAACTATACTGTAGAAACTTGGTAAGTAGATGTATTCTGTAAACCGCATTAACATTATCACACAAAAATAGAAAAAAAGCAATACATTTTGGGGGTTTCCTATACTTAGAACTGAAACTCAAATTTTTTTTTTCATCAAACCCATGTGAGTAAATACGTCTTCAAAAATGGTATTGAGGTTTGTAATTTTAATTTCTTTCTAAACTGAATAGTTTGCGCAATAGGCTTCCAAAGTGGTGAAATGTGTGTCACCCCTGTAACTTCTAAAATAAGGGAATGATAAAACTAAAAAATATATATGATGTAAATTACCATGCAAACTTCCACCAAAATCGTGGTTTGAACGAGATGTAGTAAGTAGTTTTTTTTAATACGTATAAATGATGAGAGCTCCTTTGCACGGTATGATTTTCCGCAATGATTATTTGCCTTTTCTATTTAAATAATTCAATATCATTTTCCATTCTATATAAGTTTTATATTATATTACTTGCTGCTAGGGAACCCTTCATGGGCAAGTCGCCGCTTCTTTTTAAGTTTTTTTTTTTATAAATATAAGCTGGGTGACCTACTACGGCTATGAGTTACTTCAGAAAAGAGCTACATAATAAATGTTCTTCTTCTTTATATGTCTCTTTTGTCATAAAGTTCTGACGTCAGCTTCTTGAATCCGTCCCAATCATCGGCAAGTTAGAACAATTGTTTGAAGGAAATAATCCCGGTCCGCTCACAAATGTTCCATAGCCAGGTTTTGTCTTCGCCCTACATGTCTCTTTACCTCTACTTTGCCAATAATGTTGAGCTGAGGCACCTTATTGGTGTAACACCTGCAAGTAAAATAGTATCTGGACCAAATGGTATAAATACTATTTTATTCGCTTCATGATACTAAGCATCATTTTTCTGGCATATGAAGATGCTGTAGCACGGTTTCATTTCACCTGTGGTGTCCAAAAAAATATTCACCCAATTGTAGCAACACATTACAAAGGCTTGCATGGGTTTTTTAAGAAAGGGAGTTCTTTCAAAGTTTGTTTTACAGCCGCACATAAGGACAGGTCAAATTTTTATCTAATACACGTTTTTAAACTATTAATTACATTTTTTTATTAATCATCATGTAACGGAACCATCACAGTTTTCGACTCGGATGTGTGATTTATTAAGATTATCAAGCTCAGTTTTAGAATATTATTATTAAGCAGTGGGAGGCTCCTATGCACAGGATGCCGACTAGATTATGAGTGCCACAACAGCGCATTTTCTGCCGTGAAGCAGTAATGTGTAAGCATTATTGTGTTTCGGTCTGAAGGGCGCCGAGGCTAGTGAAATTACTGGACAAATATAATTATGAAGTAGCCTTATTTACAGCTTTATATTCAATTATGACCACATAGGCGGTGTCAACTTCTCGATCAGTTTCCCTATCAAAGAAGTGTATCTGCGTTTTTTTTGCCGTTGATTTTAACACGATTCTGGCTTTAGTCATTACAGAATTACTAGAAATTGAAAAGCAGCGGTGAAAGACCGCAGTCATGTCAAAGCCCACGACAGCTCACAAATTGAACAGTGTCCCCATTTTTTTTTCTTAGTCTACCCACATAATAATCATTAACTATTATAGAACTTTTATATCATTATGATAATTATGTATAATACAGGATATTTTACTCATTATAGACATTAAATTATTTTAAATATTGATTAATTATCAATGAATTAGAACTGTTGGTCATATGTTTGTAATTTTTTTCACGCTACGCCCACCCTAGTGCAGAGACTTGAGTATGACGCTGTGAGTTTGGGAAAAAACCTCAGATATAATACATTTAAAAAAATATCATAGAAAACTATTGTCATTAGGCTTGTCTTGCTTGTCAACACTGATCATCAGCCGGAAGACGTCCACTGCTGGACAAAGGCTTCCGCCAAAGATCTCCACGACGATCGGTCCGGCGCTACGCTCATCCAACATATTCCGGCGATCTTTACCAGATCGTCGGTCCATCTTGTGGGGGGCTGCTAACACTGCGTCTTCCGGTATGTGGTCGCCATTCGCGGACTTTACTGCTCCACCGGCCATCAGTTCGTCGAACTATGTGCCCTGCCCACTGGCACTTCAGTTACGTAATCATTTGGGCTATATCCGTGACATTGATTCTCCTACGGATCTCCTCATTTCTGATTCAATTATCAGCACTAAAAAATAAAAATTAAACAAGATCTTAATTATGAACTAGAGTGCATTCATATTTGTCAATTTAACTTTATTTACTTAAATAGGATTCCATAAGGACAATATTTCCTCCAGCTCATCACTTTCGCATTAAATATTGTGAAGATAAGAAATACTTTACGGCATTCTCGTATTATATTTTTGAAGATGAGAACCAGCCGTCTGTTAATATCTTCATAAACCATTTCTTTCGTTAAACTTTTGTTTTTCATTTCCATAGGCTTTTAAGATGTGCTTTCTTGTTTCTTATGGTAATCTTTACGGTACATTTTAATGGACGTTGAAGTTTTTTAAGGATTGCTGTTTGATTTAGTTATATGAACATGTGACGTAAGCTGGCTTTTCTCGTGTAGGTATCTATCATATAGTGCTATGTATATGCTTTTACAACAAGATTCCAGAAAATGTTCAAAACAAAAGTATAGGCTCCTTTTCACAGGAAGCCGGCTAGATTATGGGTATCACAACGGCGCCTATTTCTACCGTGAAGTAGTAATGTGTAAGCATGACTGTGTTTCGGTCTGAAGGGCGCCGTAGCTAGTGAAATTACTGGACAAATGAGACTCAACATCTTATGTCTCAAGGTGACAAGCGCAACTGTAGTGCCGCTAAGAATTTTTGGGTTTTACCAGAATCCTGAGCTTTGTAATAGGTAGGGCGTATCAATTACAATCAGCTGAACGTCCAGCACGTCTCGTCCCTTATATTCATAAAAAAAATCAAAAGAATTGTTAAAAATCGTTTATGTGATAAAGGTTACTATAACATAAATGACTTTCTTGATGATACCACAGATTGGGTATGGAGCGGCCGCCCTCAGGCGATTAAATAATAAGTTTAATTGTACGATATTACTTTCTTACCATTTTTGTTTTATGAAAAAAAAACCCGCTGAGTTTGTTGCGCCCGTGAGGCATTCTTTTTGGAATGGATGGTAGTTTTTGACTTTCAAAGAGTGATATAATATACTTTTTTGAATAAAATATTTGAATTTGAATTTATTTGCAGTAGAAATCCGAATGACTACGGTAACGATTTCATAGGCTTAGAGATTGTTTTGCGTGATATCTAAGTTCATTTTCTTAAAGTAAATGTAGCTTAAGTAACTTCGTTTATTACAACGTTATTACTGTCATTAAATGGTCATGCTATTTTTGTAGCATAAAAGCAGAATTAACGCAGTTGAGATGTGATACAAAAAATGGTAGCCTATTATATGTCTGTTCCCAACGTGTAGCCTATTTTTCTACCAAATATAATCAAATTTGAATTCGTAGTTGTTTGGACTTCCATGCGAATTTTATCCCCTATTTCAATCCAACATTGGTCGAAATTTCAAATCTCTCTCTGTGCTAAATTTTACAATTGTTTCTGTAGTTACGGCGGTAAACCGTAACAAACAAACTTACATTCACATTTAAAATATTAGCCGGGATTTATTAAAAAAAATACATTTAAATATGTAGTACTCGGAAAATAGACTATAATATTATCCACAGAACATAGAAATAATATATCTTTCCGAGTCCTTTGATAGTACGATTTGAAAATAAATATCCCAATCTGCATTGTTCTTCCTGTTAGCCATGACGGTGGCAAAAAACGTCATCCGGTATCCGGCAAACTTATCGATTTTACTGGCAAAGTTTGCCCATAGATATATTATATCAAATGGTCTAATCGAATACAAAACATTATCATTGGAAGTCAGTTGTAAATGAAAAATAATGCATCAGAAAGCTTTTCCTACACCATGTCCTTAGAAATGAAAAGAACAGTTTTTAAATGGGGGTACTTATGGGCTTGTCTACATATGTGTTGATTGTCTCCTCTGACAGTTAAGAAGATAAACGATCAGCGTCATTTGTCATTCAAGTCCCCGAGGCGTTGAAAACCATACACCCATGTATTGAATGGAAACCAATAACGTATACGCCATTTTAACTCTTAATCCAATAGCTGTATAGTCATTTTTCGATAAGCTTTTAAAATCAACAGTTTTGTGATATTTGGTGCCCTGTACGAAGACCTATTAAATACGGCTAATGAGAATTTTCATTGATTGATTGGCGTTTTATCAGTCCATTGTAGTTTATGTGAAGAATAAATCGAATGTTAGCTTCCGATAGTTATCCAAGGGCTTTGAAATATACATCGAAGGACATTTAGTCCCATTTTATAAAGCTACCTTCAATAGGCTTATTAATTCATGTGTGATTTTGTTTTTATATATTCTAATAAAATTTTCTAAAATCTACAATGACAATATGTATAAATCATAAAAGGTAGGAAAGCTAGTATGAAACAAACCTTTGAAGACTTTATTGTATAACTTGTCTTCTAGCTCGATGTGTTCTTTCTTCCACGTACTACAAAGTTATGGAATGAGCTTCCTTGTGCGGTATTTCTGGGACAATACGACAGGAAGAGAAGGAGAAGGTACCCATACCTTCAAAAAACGCGTACACCTACCTTAAGCGCCGGAAACGCTCCTGTGATTCCTCTGGTGTTGCAAGAGAATGTGGGCAGCGTTGATCACTTAACACCAGGTGACCCGTACGCTGGTGTGTCCTTCTTTTCCATAAAAAAATGTTTAACGATGGGAGAAGCTGATACTGTAGAGTACATACTCTACTCGATAGATACTTATCGACTCCATACAAACATGATCTACTTACACCACTTTATGCAAAAATTTTGTAATACTAGACATATTATAGAACATACTCAAGTAAGAGCAATACTAATTTGGTGATCCGAAATTAATATTTAAGTTTTTAACATTCCAATAACAGATCGATGGATCGTTCTGTTAAACTGGTTTTTTTAATCTGTATTTTTTTTAAATATTACTATGGGAACAGGTATTTTAGTATTAGTACAAAAACCTAACTGGGTTGGTGTGAATGTGACATAATAAAGGTGATTTTGGGATGGTTCTATTTAGAAATTAGATCTCGTAAGTTGCATTTTTTAAAATAGCCCATAGATGAACCCCAGAATAATGCTTCGAAAGTTTATTGCGCCGTTTCTTCTTCCTCAGAGCGCCATTTTAGTCTGAAGCAGTGGTTGTGCTTTAATTGACATCAAAAAGTATTCGAAATGAATCAGCTTTTTTATAGAAGAGGACGACAAACGAGCGTACGGGTCCACCGCCGCCCACATTCTCTTGCAACACTAGAGGAATCACAGGAGCTTTACCGGCCTATTTTTTGAGAAACATATTTTTGAGGAAGGTAGATAATAATAAAAAGATATAAACGATATCATTATCATCATTAGCCAGAAGATGTCCATTGCTGGACAAAGGCCTCCTCCAAAGATTTCCACGACGATCGGTCCTGCGCTGCCCTCATCCAACGTATTCCGGCGATCTTGACCAGATCGTCGGTATAGATTAGTAAAACTTTTTAGATAACATATTATGCCATTTATGCCTTATGTTGAAATGCAGATTCAGAATCTATTAACCGTTGATTAAATACTGGATCAAAAATAGTCTAAGATTAATAATCAAATATTTAGTGTTGCCTGACTTTATATGGAGTGCAGTATTACAATTCCGCGGCGTTAAATGTCCGGATGAGCCTAGCAAAACTCTCTAAGAAAAAAAGGGTTTCACGCGATTGTATGAAACGTGCAGTCAATGATAGATTGACTGATGACGGATATAATCTTGTATAAAACGAAAATTCACTACGTTTTGAAGCAAGTGTTCGCCTTCAAACTTAGCCGGATTATACTTCGTCGCCAATCGCAATGATGTAATTACTACTATTTGAAACTTATGTCTAATCACTGCACCTTTCACACTAAACTAAAGCAAAATTTTTACATCCTCTTTAACTTTTGACTAAGAATACTGACAGTTGTGTAGTATATAGTTAAGATGATGATATACATATCTAAGAACGTGGACTAAGACTCAAGGTCCTAGTCAAATACATAGTGCCCCTTGTTAAAATTTTAATATAAACAACTAATACAAAACTGAAAAAAATATTTGACCAGAATAAAATATTACATTCATCATCATCCTTCTTTTTCAATTGAAAAGAGTCTCTTAATTTTTAACAATTTGTTATTCATAAGTGATACTTCACTTCTGGGATTAAAATATATACTTACAATTATTTTCGTATCCCAGAGCTTCCATAAATTTGGGTACAAATAAAATTTATATATCCCTAGATCTTTTCTCTTAAATAATCCCTTATCCCATATTTCAAGATTTTGTTTTATAAATCTAAATAGAAATAAAGTTCTCTTTTGTTGTTCGTCTCAGCTGGTTAAGCAATTTGAAAGCTAAATCTCCTAAAAGCCTCTTAGAGAACCCTGTAGTGTTATTATATAAAAAGGTACTTAAAATATAATAAAAATGCACACACACAGCGAGGTCTAGAACATTGTTGTACCTAAATCCATCAATCCATATTGAGACGTTAAAATTCTCACAATAAAGTAAACACAAAACCCATTTTATATATCGGAGAATCGCACACCATCAATCACGAACATATGCGAAGAGCTAGAAATGGCCCAGTGATAACATTGACGCGAATTTTTATCGACAAAAGCTTTTGAATTTATGTCTTTTCTTCGTACATGTCATTATGAAAACGTTGGTGAAAGCTATACACACTGTTATAGTAAATTTTGATAATTTCTGTACATTTATAAATAATAAATGGAATTTAATGACCTCATAGCCTAGTGCTTCAACGCGAACCTAAGGATTGAATCCCGGTAGGTATAAATACTTAATTTGTACTAAAATTTATGGACGATGCGGGACTCGAAAGTACGCAAGAAGTGAGGGTAATCACTTTAAAAATTCCACAAATCGTGGAGTTTATCCCAGAAGTGAGAGTTATCACCTTAAAAATTCTATAAATTGTGGAATCTATCCCAGAAGTGAGGGTTATCCTTAAGAAAATATTGGGATTGAGCAGGCTATCAACTCTAAAGTTGATCCTGTAGATGAAGCCACTACCTGAGTCTTAAGTGAATTTTACGTCACCCGAAAGGTTGGCGCAATGTAAGAGCGTTCGAACGGAACGTGAGAGGTCGCGGGTTCGAGTCCCGCATCGTACATAAATTTGGTATTTAAATTTAATTTGTAAATTTGTATATTTAATCACAAAAGTGCGTGATATCACAAAAAAATAACAAACTATTTACAAATACTTTTATGTTGAAAATGAATGTCTGTTTCCGAGTTATGGATGTCTAGTTGTGTTTGTTTATGTATGTATTTATAACGTGCAATCATTAGTAAGTTTCGATTTGGAAAGGTGCCATAGCCAGTGATGTTACAGGGCTAGATACTAATACTGAACATTATATTTTTAAAAAGGAACGAGCGCACTTGCAAATTTCCTGAGAATTTTGGTTTTTAAGAATCCTTAGTGGCACTACATGATGATGGGCAGGGCGTATCAACAGTGGTTGATTTAACATCTTACTCATATCGTCATCATATCTCATAAAAAAAAATATATCAGTGTACTATTTTCTTTGATTAACTCGAATGTTACACATTTAAATAAAACACATTTTAAAAGAGCTGATCTGTCTACAGAAATTCCACCTACGAGGTATCAAATGGCACTAAACTTCATAATGACAACTATGACAAATACTATCTTTGACTCATTTTATCTACAGTCCCCCTGAAAACGAGATCTGGAAAGGTCTTGAAATGTCGGATTAACTAAAATAATAATAAAAATTTAACTTTTACGCAAAAAATCTAATGTAAAAACAAAGTATCAATTACACGCGTTTGAATCCTTTAAAAAGTGTTTTATTTAGATATATTGTGGTCAGGCAGCCTTTTTAATTATAAGCTATGTCTAGTTTGAGGCTAGACTATTTTGTTAGAGTAGTTTATTATGATTAATAATGTCAGATATACTTTTCAATATAAGAATGAGTGACGTCACTATCAGACACGTATCAAACTCATCCTTCAATATTGGAGGTCCCTTATGCCCGTGAAACAATCACACAATATTAATTTACCATAATTTTAGGGCTGAAAAGTATTGTATTTTATATACTCGATAATCTATTAAACTTTGTAATTCATTGGAAAAACAGTGCTTCAAAAAGTACACAAGATCATTTTACTAGTATTATAACTCAATAATCACATTTTCTGACAAAGTTAGTAGTACCCGCATAAAGTTTGTTTTCTAGTTTATATAACTTTTAATAGGGGCAACATAATGTATTATATACTTTTGCATTTACTATTTGTGTTAGAATTCATTACTTATGAAATTATTCAATTTACTGTAAAAATCCTGAATAAGGTTCTATCTACCAAACTAAAATGAAACATTCCGAATAAAATTTCCAGAAAACTCCAGTATTTACACTCGTGTAACCGGGGCCCCTCATTGATAGCTCCGCCGGGCGAATAGTACCAAGTAAACAGTGCTTATTACACAGTCTGCGCTAGCGGTCCGTAAAATTATGCTGTAGGCGTTATGTTTAGCTATGTCAACATTGTAAGTTATAAGCTTATAGCGTTGATTGGATATAAATAGAAATAAGCACCTTTTTCTTATAAAACAGACATCGTAATTGCCAATATATTCTTATTCAAAAGCTTTTGACCCTTTTTTAACGGAACATAAAAAATGTGGCGTTAATGCTTAAAGCCTAAAAACTACCTATTTTAGTAATAATTTCAACAGTTCATGTGTGTCTAACGGACATCATTTGAGTATGTAACCGTTTGTGCAGAGTGCTCACCTTTTTTTTACTAAAATATCGATATTAAAAATATTTAACAAAAGTTGTAGAGAATAAACTGATCTCTTAAAATATATGGATGGTTATTATTATTAAAACAATATTTTAAGACCTATGGCCGAGATAGATACACAGCAGTAAGTTTAACAAAAAAGTTTACAGGAAATAAAATAATTTTTTTTTCTACAATAATGGTTTTCATAAATTTTGCCTTGGCTATATTATATCTAATATATAAAATTCCTCCGAAACAGCTTGACCGATTCTCATGAAATTTTGAGTGCATATTGGGTAGGTATGAGAATCGGACAGTATCTATTTTTCATCCCCCTAAATGTTAAGGGTGGTCCACACGAATTTTTTTTAATTTTTTGACATTTTTTTTAAATTTGTTTGATTATGAGTCAGCATTAAAAAGTACATACAATTTCAAATTTTCACAAATCTACGATAAACACTTACTTTTGTATCGCGATTTTAATATTAGTATAATCCATCCACAGACACGCAATAGAGTTGTAATATGGCAATCGAATATAATGATTATTGTAGTACCATAAAATTTATGTACGATATATTTGGTAGGTCTGAGAATCGGTCGTCATCTATTTTTATGATCTAAAAATATTAATTATTGAATTTTTTTATTACTTTATATAGCAATACGTTTGCTGGGCCAGCTATATAACTATACTAATGAACGGATTTTAATGGGAATTACTTCATGGAGTGCAGTTTAGTCCAACTTGAGAGATATGATAGTTTTTATTGTCGTTTTATCTTATATTATCGTTTTGGGACCCATTATTATTTTTATTTCCAATATTTGTTTTGTACGCACATATTTACTATGAGAGAATTTAATGACACACGGTTAGACAGTTATGTTGTGAAACAATTTTATTATAACAGGGAGCATATTTTACGAAATAATTCTTGATGTTATGAAATATAATATATTATGTCGGGTTAGCTAGTATATTATATAAACTATAGCTTCTGAGATAGCGGCCAAAAACTTTTTTTCACGAGCTCCATCTGGATCTTACAGCATTTTGTGATTTGATACTCAGTAAGTGACTCTAAGCCTTAAAAAAACTTCGACGTCATAAAAACGATTTTAGTATGATAACATCACTTCGCTTATAACTCGGAGTATACCTAATGCATTATGTCTACCATGGGGAACTAGGGAGATCTGCACGTAATACCTGGTGTTTAGTTTATGTTAGAGGATGCTTAGGGGGAACAATGAGAAAGAATTTCGTCACGGGTGTTACGGGCAACGTCGGTTAATGCGTTATAATAAACTGTATATTAGAAAGATTTTAGTGGATAGTAAAGGGACATTTTCAGAACGGGGTTTATTTGTTATCATTGTAATTTAATATAAATATAAGCAGTAGGTGAAAATCTACTACATCTTTAGTTAATCATGACTGAAGAAATGAATCAATATTGTAAAGATTTGTAAACTAAGTACGAAAGAAGCAATCCTAATTTTTCTGCTGTTATATTAGCGTTCTGTGATTCGATGTCGAATTGCCCAAAAAATTCGTTAGTTTTTAATACATTTTGATCTCAAATAAAGATCTACTGCTAATTCGGAAATATATAGCTCGCTGAGAGGGAAGTAAAGGCGCAATAAAATCTCACAGTATTCTTAGTTGCGTTCTTTAAAAAATACAGTTATATTGTATTTTGTCATTGCTATTTCTACCCAATAATCATAATCTAACACCCTTGGTCTGTTTGATCGTTTTGTTTTAAAACAATCTCAAACAAACTCGAAAAAAAATACAAGCAGTCTTAAATTAGTTGCTTGATAGACTCGAACTCAAAAATTTTATTCAAAAGAGTATTTTAAAATCCCATATCCCATAAAAATTTAAACTCATTTGAAAAGACATGCCTCGGACTTGAGAAGAACGGAGCAAGAAAGATCTGTTTTATATCATTCAACAAGAGGGTCATTTATATGGTACCTAGACATTCAAATGCATCCTAACGTCTTATTTAATATCATAGTTTTTTAAGTCAGTAGTTTAGGTAAGTAGGTATTTTTATTTAACGAAGGGGCATTAATTTCGCTTAAAATATAAACTTTTGCATAACATAACAATCTCCAAAGAGCTGATCATAACTTTCCTTAGTTTATTTTGCACATTAAAAAAATATTTTTGTACATCTCAAAACAAACCAAAATGTTTACACAAAATTACCATCTTCCTTATTTACTCAACTGTAAAATTTTATATAAATTAAATATCTTAACTAATGCACCCCTAAATCAAACAAGTCCAAAAGACACCCTTTATAATGCACCCCTTGCACGTAGAGTGGAATGGATACGACCCTCAGATCCTCAACAATGAGCAATCAATGGGCAAATTAAACTGCCTTTACTTTACACGGAATTAAATATATTAGATCTGGATGTGGCCCATACATGTATATTTCACGCTCGGGCTTATCTTTGTCACAGTTTGCATTTAAAAAATATAAGGAAGATTGCAGAAACTCAAGGCATGATTTCTGTTTGACTTATGTTTTGGCGTAGTAGCTAAGAAAGGACTCAATAATTATAGACATACTTTCCAAATAGGTTTTGGTACAAAACAGTAATAAATAGATAAATTAATACATATTATGCGTATAAATATATCTACCTTTTTCAGTGACATTTTTTTTCATAAATTACTTTATTATGATTAAGTATGATAAAGATTAGCACTTTTAAAAACATAGACTTTTTACATGTGCATTCTGTGGATTGGCTATACGCTTAAACAAAACAATGCTCACCGAGCACTCTTGCGCCTGCCACAATCCTGCAGTATATCAGCCGTCGCCGAAACACGGGTGGATTGCTTAGTTAGTATAAAACAATCTAACAATGTGAAATCATTGTACGACCATGACTGAGAGGGCGACACAACTGTCATATTTGAACCACCAGCTGACCCGGTAATTGTTTTGTCATAAAAACTAAAAATATTTGTATTGCGATAGAGGTATTGTATTGTAGAACAGTAAAAAATAACTACCAGATAAGTGGACACCGACATATCTTAAACCAAAACCTTCTCCTGCATCTTGCTGCATCTTATGGTATAAGTATTATTCCGATTGATTCAGTAGTTTTCGCAGTAAAACAGAATAAATTGACTCAAAAAATTTACAATTTCGAATTTGCTAATATGACTATTTGAAATTTTAGTTATTATGCAGTTAAGACTTACTTATTTATAAATTTTAAGCAATATAAAAATATGTTATCATTATTTTATCGTGTATGAGCTTATATTTTATGACGACATAGGAAGATTGTGACACTTCCAGCTTTAATTAAATATATAGTAGTGTCCACCCCTTGTTTACATAGCGTGAAGATCCCATAGTGAGTGATCGGCTTATTTCGGCGTAGATAATAAAGTGACGTAAGGGGATACAAAAACACTCC
Source organism: Leptidea sinapis (assembly GCF_905404315.1). Taxonomy (NCBI): domain Eukaryota; kingdom Metazoa; phylum Arthropoda; class Insecta; order Lepidoptera; family Pieridae; genus Leptidea; species Leptidea sinapis. The sequence goes on along the minus strand of NC_066275.1, from coordinate 1,156,045 downwards.
TATGTTGACTTAATTACTATCAAGCCTCAGGATAAAAACGCTAATTATAAAATGTGTTTGACTATAAAATACTATATGAAATGTTAACAAGACATCAGCAATAAATTTGACCCAAGCAATTGACGTGATATAAAACAAAACCTATCTTGGATGACACCGACTCCCAAAAATTACAATAATCGTAACTAGAATAAGATTAATTAATTAGATTGTATAAAAATACGCAATTATTTTATTAGTGCATATTATAATAGACAATTTTTTAGAAATTGTGTTTTTTGTTACAATTTTTTTTATTTTTATTGAATTTGAAGTACACTAACTAACAATTCAATCATGGATTCCATGAATAGAACCTAACCAAACTCTCACCAAACTATCTTTGAAGTACATCCTTTTCAATAAAACAGAATCATCGTAATCGGTTGGCGCAATATTGAGTTATTCGTAAATTTATCATCCACTTAGCTATACGTATTACTTATAGCAAATTTAAGACTTTTATGGTTTTCTCATGGATTCCATTGTCAGATCTGGACCAAAATACGTGTGGTCCACACGGGAAGCACCAGCCTTCAAATAAAAAAGAATTATCAAATTCGGTTCACCCAGGCGAAAGTTTTAAGGTAACAAACATAAAAAAAAACATACCAACGAATTGAGAACCTCCTCCTTTTTTGAAGTCGGTTAAAAATTTGTTGGAACCTAAACAAAACATTTTAACATGGCAATTTTTTTTTAATACTCATCGCCTTAGAATATACGAAGAGTGATCGCATTCAAACGTCATAATTTTGTGTTTAAAATAATTAAAAAAAATATATTTTACTAGTGAACATTCATTTATACTAGTTGTAGGCTCCTTTGCACCGGATGGCGGCTAGATTGTGGGTACCACAACGGCGCCTATTTCTGCCGCAATAATGGGTAAGCATTACTGTGTTTCGGTCTGAAGGGCGCCGTAGCTAGTTAAATTACTGGACGTATGAGACTTGACAACTTATGTCCCAAGGTGACGGCCGCAGTTGTAGGTGCCGCTCATTTTTGGTAACCCTGTAAGGGTTACACATCATTGATTAGCTATTAACTTCCTTTCCATATTATACAACTTGGATTACAATAGTTAAATATGTTAGTAAAATTATAGTTTATCCAAATATTATGTTAAATTAATTCGAATACAAAACAACAGTATTTACTTCTAATGAATTTTAGTACAGTTATTTATATTATGTTGTAAGCCCATCTGCACCATCTGTATTAACTTTCATTGGTGTAAAAAATGGACGTTGGCTTCGAGGTACATTAATACACAGTTTCTTCAGCAATTCTGGGAAATTATAATTGGAATCCTGTTAAGACAGTCAGAAGACAGAAAGATTGACTATCTTCTCAAATAGGTATACTATTTGAGAAGATATTCAATCTTTCTTCTGTTCATCGCGAACAGTTGTCACATTCACACAAATTGACTTGAGATGACGCTCTTGTAATAATTTGTTATGTTTTTAAAGTGATAGGATTAATACACAAATAAAATTTTAAAACAAAATTTTATGAATTTTCTGATATAATGTTTGTAATGCTATGTGTAAAAATAATTATTAATATTAACTCTTAAGAAATAATATCTACTGATTACGTACGTAAGTTAGGCTAAAATACAAAATTACTAAAAACAGGAATAAAGTAAAATCATATTAAAATGATCCCTTTAATGTAATTTTCTCAACACTTCCTCAAACCTTATAAACTTTCTTAACTTGGAACGGTGAAGCCATGCAATCAAATTACGTAATAGTGTTAAGCAAATTGAAAAGTTTTTAAATACATTACATTTTTATACTTCAAGAATCAACAATTTTCTGTGCAATATAATTTACATTTGTTACCTTGGCAAATTACAAAATTTAAGCGACAAACGTTTCAGAAAACTCAACGTCCAGTAGTTTAATCCTCGAAGGTTCTAGAATTTTGGTATGGACACTTTTTAAATTTGAATTTTAAAAGTTCATTTTTACTCTTTGTGTGCGAAGTTCCATCGAATATTCTGTGGAGTTTTTTACCAATGTGTCTTTATGGAAATGTTTATACTGTGTTTTACTTCTAAAGGCCATTTTCAATAACCTATTTATGCACTAATATACTTATTTTAACTTACTAGAGGTAGACAAATCTATCCTTTTACGGCTACTTACATTTTAATAACCTATCGACATAAAGCTTTAAACTATAACTATATTGGACATAACTATGGATAGATAAGATCTTGTGATTAAACAGTGACAGCAATCTATCCGTAACTACGTTATTCAAAACGGCCGTTAATCTTTTTACATTCATCCGTAACTTAATTATTACATAAAGGACTAAAGGACTACTATAATGAGAATAAAAAGATTATTTTTGTTTTAGGAGAATAAATTTCTAATCAATGTATTTTATTTGAAACAAACTTCGTATAAGCCGAAATATATAACCTATAAAGTTGATTCCAAGAAATCCGACTGTAAAATCGTGTTCGAATTTACAATGTCGGTTTTATATTGCAGACCATAAAACGAATCCATACATTCTACTTGTATTATAAAAGACTTACAGAGCTGTATCCAGTATATTACATAAATATTACAGTGTAATATTAAATTTTAGATAAAAATTATAGATGAGACGTACGTCCTGCACGTCAGCTGATTGGTAATTGATACACCCTGCCCATTACAATGCAGGGCCGCTAAAGATTATTGAAAACCCAAAAACTCTGAGTGGAACTACAACTGCGCTCGTCACCTTGAGATATAAGATGTCAAGTCTCATTTGCCCAGTAATTTCACTAGTTATGGCGCCTTTCAGACCGAAACAGAGTACTGCTTCCCGGCAGAAATAGGGGCCGTTGTGGTACCCAAAATCTAGCCGGCATCCGGTGCAAAGGAGCTTCCCACTGGTAAAGTATAAGTTTTTATTATTGCAGAAAAAGGGCAACTCCCCCTAAGACATTATATAGCGAGGATGGTATTATTTTTTGCATGATAATGGATGGAAATAGCTTTAAATTACTTTCGAACCTTTGATTAAGAATTGAGGAGGTTAAAACCGTACTAGTTATTTACTTACAATATACAAGCCTATAGACAAATAAGGCATGCGAGAGAAAATTACATATTCTCTAATAGGAGCAAGATAGCAAAGGTAAGTAAATTTGTTATTACTGTTACCAATATTGATTGGAAGTCGTTAACAATTGTCACAGTTACAGAGTCACGCTTGACATTTGCTCCTAGTCTTTTGAATAATTAACCAATACTTAATGCACAAATATACACATATATACCACATACCTGTCACCGACATAGCCCAAATGATTGCGAAACTGAAGTGGCAGAGAGCCGGCACATAGTTCGACGAACAGATGGCCGTTGAGGTAGTAAAGTCCTCGAATGGCGACCATGTACCGTAAGATGCAGTGTTGGTAGGTCCCCAAAAGATGGACCGACGATCTGGTCAAGATCGCCGGAATACGTTGGATGAGGGCAGCGCAGGACCGATCGTCGTGGAAATCTTTGTCCAGCAGTGGACGTCTTCCGGCTAATGATAATGATGAATGCACATATAAAAAAATTGGTCAAGAACTGGTCTCACATTATCGGGCATTATTGTTTATGAGAAAAGAATCTTCGGTATGCTAGTCTCAAGGGGATAGGACCAAGAACTATCTGGCAAGTTTCGTGTTGGTAAGTGTTCACCACAACATTGGAAGAGTCAAAGGAACATTGCCGGCCATTGAAGTAGGCAAAGGCGGAGTGTAGCTTAAAATATAGTTTGTAGCCCGAACATGAACACTCGGGTAGTTTCAACATCTTATACATACCCTCCTCAGGTCAACATTCCCAACGACTGAAGAAATATAAATTTATTTATTTAACATAGAAAGTGACAAAAACATAACATATTGCAATAAAACTTCATAAATGCCATGAAGGTACATCAGTTCGTAAAAGGGCTTTGACTTGGGGATAAGAACTAATAATAAACCCATCTTTCCATCCCACCCCATCTTTTAAATCATATAACAACTAAGCCTACTTAATTTTTGTATGATAATAAGGGACGAAACGAGCAGGATGTTCAGCTGATAGTAATTGATACGCTCTGCCTATTACAATGCAGTGCAACACAGGATTCTTGAAATAAAAATTGAAAAAAATCTTTAAAATTCTGAGCGGCACTACAAATGTGCTCGTCACCTTGAGACATAAGATGCTAAGTTTCATTTGCCCCGCATTTTCACTAGCTACAGCGCCCTTCAGACCGAAGCACAGTAATGCACATTACTGCTTCACGGCAGAAATAGGCGCAATTGTAGTACCCTAGCATCGTGTGCAAAGGAGCCTCCCAACTGGTAAAATATAATATTATGCAATTTACGGTGGCTTAGAACTAAACAAGAACCATGGATCATTATCCTCATTATTATAATGTACTGTACTATAGTAAGCCTTCTTCTTCGTCAAAGCAGTTATAGTATATTTCTTGAATTTGTGCTGAGTCAGCCCTAGAATACAGTCTAGTATTTTATTATAAAATTGAATACCAAGGTCTATGATGGAGACCTTAACTCTACCTAATCTATTAAATGGCACGTACAGATTATTATTTCTTCTTGAAATAAAAATGAATTCAAATCACAATTTTTCTTTAATTCAGTAACATTTTTTCTTACATAGATTATATTCTTAAATATGTATTGTGAAGGAAGGATATAGTATGTTTATCAACTTTAATTTTTCTCGGATGTGTATCACTTGCTCTCATATAAATATATAAATTCCGCTAATAGCCCTCTTTTGGAGCCCAATAATACTATGAACATCCGCGGCATTTTGCTACTCTAACAAACGTATATAAAGATGTAGATTATGATTAAGAATATAATAAAAAAAATTATTTTGTAAAAAGTCATTGAAGGTGGATATAAATGTTATTTTATTTAATTAATTAAAATGATAAAAAATTAAAATATGTACTGGAAAGTGTTTCTAGAAAGACAAATTAGAGCATGATAAAGTATTTAATTTACATTGAAAAGAAATTATAATATAATTAATTTGTGGGTGAAAAATTAATAATTATTATTATAAAAAAAGAAATTTTAAAATAAAATACTGAATGGGGGTTTAAGTATTTCTATGGAAAAAAAAATATAATTTTTATAGAAAATTGGTATTGTGTAAGAATTATGAAAAATAATTATAATAAAATATGTAAATAATAATAAAATAATTAAAGTAAAATAATAATTTATTCTTATGTTCCTTTTCTTTCATGCCGGTCTAATATATAGTACGACTTGGTCGATCCTTCTATAGGCATAAGTCGGCAACTCCTTCACATTGCAGACATCCCATGTCAAATTAGGATATGAATTAAATAGAGTCACTGTCGATAAAACTTAAATAATTTACAAGTCTAGATATTTTTTTTTTATGGAATAGGAGGACAAACGAGCGTACGGGTCACCTGGTGTTAAGTGATCACCGCCGCCCACATTCTCTTGCAACACCAGAGGAATCACAAGAGCCGGCCTTTAAGGAAGGTGTACGCGCTTTTTTTGAAGGTACCCATGTGATATCGTCCCGGAAAAACCGCACAAGGAAGCTCATTCCACAGCTTTGTAGTACGTGGAAGAAAGCTCCTTGAAAATTTCACTGTGGAGGACCGACACACATCCAGATGGTGGGGATGATATCCTATCTTGTGGCGTGTCGTGCGAAGGTGGAATTCGGCGGCAGGAATCAGGTTGAACAGCTCTTCGGAACACTCCCCGTGATAAATGTGGTAGAAGACACACAATGAACGCCAAGTGATCTAGCCGTTCACAGAGCACTGGGTCCTCGACAATTCGAGCTGCTCTGCTTTGCACGTGGTCAAATGGATCGAGCTGATACTGGGGTGCGCCAGACCAGAGATGACAGCAATACTCCATGTGTGGCCGGACCTGCGCTTTGTAGAGCGCTAGAATGTGGGCCGGTTTGAAGTATTGCCGTGCTCTATTGATGACGCCCAGCTTCGTCGAAGCCAATTTGGCTTTCCCTCCAGATGGCCATCGAATTGGCAATTGCTCGAGATTTCGAGACCCAGTATTCCGATATTAGGCGAGGCTTTAATGGAAGTGTTGTCGAAGAGCGATGATACTGGAAATGGGGATTTTTTAGTGGTGAACGCGCAAACTTGAGTCTTCTGGGGGTTGAATTGGACAAGGTTCAATTTACCCCATTCCGCGACCTTCTCGAGAGAGGACTCGATAGAAGACACAAGTTTCTCCCGGCACTGGTCGACGTTTTCCCGAGAGAGACTTGCATGGCCCGTGTATACGGCATCACCAGTGCTGTCGTCTGTATAGCAATGTATGTTGGAGGTGTCCAACAAATCATGGATATGCAGAAGAAACAGCGTGGGAGATAGCTCACAGCCTTGGGGTACTCGAGCGTTCACGGGCTTGGGATTCGAGCAAAAACCGTCGACAACGACTTGTATGCTACGCCCAGTGAGGAAGCTGGAGGTCCACTTGCATAAGCTCTCGGACAGCCCAAATGATGGAAGTTTTGAGGGTTTATTGTGCCATACACGATCAAAGGCCTTCGCTATATCCAGGCTAACTGCCAGGCCTTCCACCATGCTTTCAATAGCCGCCGCCCATCTATGTGATAGGTATACCAGAAGATCACCGGCCGACCAACCATGGCAAAAACCGTATTGTCGGTCGTTGATCAACTGGTGACCCTCTAGGTATACTAAAAGCTGGCGGCTAATTATGCTCTCCATGATTTTGGAGAGCAGGGAGGTAATAGCAATTGGCCTGTAGTTTGCAAGGGCTGACTTCCATGAGTCAGGGACTACGCCTTTGGAATAAGAGTGCCGGAATAAACGCGTTAGCACCGGCGTCAACTCAGGGGCGCACGTTCTAAGCACGATTGGAGAAATGCCATCCAGCCCGCTCGACTTCCTGACGTCCAACGAAAACAGAGCTCGCCTAACAGTTTTCTCTCTGAACTGTACTTCAGGAATAGAGCTCTGACACCGCGGGATGGTCGGCGGTGTTTTTCCGTTGTCGTCAAGAGTCGAGTTAGAGGCGATAAGAGCGCACAGGAGATCGGCTTTCTCTTTTGACGTATGGGCCAGGGTGTCATTCCTCATGTGCAACGGCGGCATGGACGGCTGGTTGAAGTTACCAAGAACAGCTTTCGACAACGACCAGAACTTGCGTATTCCGCTCGGGTAACTGGAAAGCTGCTCGATGATTTTGACGACGTGCTTAGACTTCGCACGGGCGATTTGCCGCTTAAAAAATCTGGAGGCACGGTTATATTTCCTCTTAAGAACTTTGCAGTTTGGATCCTTTGTGCCCAGCGTCGCAAGCCAAGTTCGATACGCCTGTTTTTTGCAGTCAGATGCTTCTTTGATTGACGCATCGAACCAGGGCTGTGATCGGCCATCGATTGGTACTACAGAGCTTGGTATAAAAATATTCATGTCCTGCAGTATCACATCGGCTACTGCAATGGCGCAGGCTCTAGGATCATCCTATAGGAAGCTGCGTTGGCGACTCAACCAATTGGGACAGACCATACGCCAATGCAAAATTATGCATAGATCGCCCTGCGTAGACCCCGTGCAAAAGGGGGCCCCGCATGTCCCACTCATCTCTGTCTGAGCATAATTTTTTGAGAGAAACTTATTAAGATATTGAATTTCTTGTTGTGGCAAAAACGTGAAACATTACAACTTATCCTACTGAGACAACCCACGTCAGACACTCGGTAACTGACTATTTCCAGTATATATACCAAGGTCTCATTGAAAGAATTTGCTACGGGCCCCGCGTAAGCTTAATCCGTTACTGGTAATAAGGGGTATTAAAACACGAATGTGGATTAATCACTTGAGTGTTTTAATACCTAATTATCAACAGTTGCATACAAGACTTTATCTACACCCATAATATGAATCCTCTAACAGGTTCTGAAACAGTTAGCATAATCTTTAATAGAGGATTTAAAGCAGCAAGTATAGATAAAAAGTCTTTAGAGTCGATTCCGCTTAGTTTCAAAAAATGACTTCCACTCGTCATGCTCTGCCTATTCACAAGGACACTTCAGGAGATGTCCATTCAGGACAAATGAAAAAAAGAACAGCATGTACTTCGGACCAGATAGAAGTGAAATTTTATCAAAACGAGGCTTATAATACGAAATACTATCTCATATTAATTTTATTCTTTACTCATTAATAATATAGATACATAATTATATTTGATATAAATAACTCTGAAAGAAACTCTTGTCTAGGTACTTGAGCCGACTTGAAATGACACGAATGATCGTTACATACCTGAGCGTGACGGCATAGCCTCATAAAATACCCATAAATAAAGAGCTCGGTGTGGCTTGACAAGCGTTCACTTCAACAACATTAAATAAAAACTTGTAAAAAAAAATTAAAATACGTTTTCATTTACAGAGGTCCCGGGTTCGAATTCCGGTAGGTGCAAACACTTATAATATGATGAATATGGATGTTTTTTTCCGAGTCTTGGATGTTTATATGTATTTAAGTATGTATATCGTATTAATTAATATATTGTTGTCTTGTACCCATAGTACAGGCTATGCCTAGTTTGGGGCAATTCAATTTGTATCAAAGTGTGTCAATATTATTATTATTATTATTATAAATTTGAATTATGTATATTTAGATATTATGTTAATAATTAATTATAGCAGTAAGAAATCCATTTAGTCTATTTTGTGATTTTTTTAATGAACCAAATGCTGCTTTTTCATACAGAACGAATAATTCTGCGGAACATTACTTTGATTTATGTTTTTTTATTCAGAGTTTATTAATAATAAATAACAGGAAATGTGTGTGGAGATACTCTATTCCGTGAAACCAATTTACAGTAAATGTCGCGGGACGCGCTTAACGATCTCTACGTTTTAATAGTTTTAAATTGAAAACAGAGCTTTTATTACTTTTGCTATAAGCACAAAATACTTTTATTCAGTAACAATAATTATAAATAGATTAGTCAACTAGTTCAAAAACTTAATAGTCCTTGCTTTAACTCCTAAAATATGCTCATTCGATTTGAAATGACATCTGCATAGAACAATGTTTCGAAAATATGTAAGCACATAAAAAATTGCAACGGTCTGGTAAATTTAGATAAAAAAAGGTTGCATTTAGTTTTTCGTTAATAACTCATAAACGATTAATATTTAAGTAATTTTGAAAAAGATCCTTAAAGAGGAAGAAATAACCAATAAAAAGGACTGACTTATGGAATCTATCTCAGTTGTTTATAATTTTCAATCAGCGCTGAAAATAATTATGTTTCTACGCGGAACTAGTCTTCTACATGGCTTACTAAAAAAAATAATCGAGTGCGAATCTAACTTCCACACGCAGGGATCCGTTCGATTATAAAACGTGTAATTTTAAAACACCATCTGTGCTTTTATTTCTTGAAATAGCGGCAAGACTAATACTTACTTTGTCTAAATTTCAGCTGTCTAACTATTGCTGTTTATTTGATAGAGCCTACTGACAGACAGACGAATGGACGACGGAGTAATAGAATTGCCATTCTTAACGTCTGGATACGTACTAGTGGGAGGCTCCTTTGCACAGGATGCCGGCTAGATTATGGGTACTACAACGGCGCTTATTTCTGCCGTGAAGCATTATTTTGAAAGCATTTGTGTTTCGGTCAGAAGGGCGCCGCAGCTAGTGAAATTACTGGGCAAATGAGACTTTACATCTTATGTCTCAAGGTGACGAGCGCAATTGTAGTGCCGCTCAGAATTTTCGGATTTTTCAAGAATACTGAGCTGCACTGCAATGTAATAGGCAGGGCGTACCAATACCATCAGCTGAACGTCCTGCTCATCCCTAATTTTCATAAAAAAAAACGTAACACTAGTTAGTTTTAATCGCTACATCGATCTAACTTGAGAGATAGATATATACCCTCTCGTTTTTCCATTGTCAGATGTAATACGAAGCCTCGACTAACCTTATTTATTCAAGTAACTACGACGAGTATCTCTTATCACAATTCAGATCTGTGGATCTGGTTTTAGTAACCCACCGATAGATAAACTTTATTATAACATCATATTACGGGTAAGTACTATAGAAATTACTGCTTAACATTCAAGGTGAATTCAGATTAAATACAGAGAATTCTAGATAACCTTTTTCCCCTCGATATCTAAATACAGTATTATTAAAACAGGTATATAAGTGTGTCATTCCATATATCAAAGGGTATATTTTGAAGATTTATTAATGGCTCAGTTAATATAATATTGTGGAAGATTTATGACTCCTGATTCCTGCCATGCCTTGTTTGGAGATCCTTGGCTGAATCTGTCCTAGAGTTATGTAAATTGAGCATTTCACAGAGTATTTGATATAGTTGGCTGTGAATGGTTTATGCTACTAGGGCAAGGAGACCAGATTAAAAGCAGTAATCCCTGTGGTCTGAGTTTGGATTTGTACTGCGTTAATATATGGACGAAAGTAAACATTAACCTCGCTCTATTGATGAAACCCAGTTTCTTAGAAGTCAATTAGGTTTTGCCTTCCAGCGAAATCTCGGAATTGATAGCTCCGATGCTTGTGGGAATACTTTCGGTAAGCTGTGATAACACAAAAAGAATATTTAGAGGTGAAAAAATTCAAATTCCCCTTCAGTGAGCTTCTCCAAAAGGAACTCGCTATGAAATATTATGTTTATGCTGTACCTGTTCAAATTTTCCTGAAACTACAAGGCCGTTGTGTGAGGTATCTTCAACACAACAATGCATCTTGGACACAGGGAAAATAGCGTAATACTCTTGAAAACACAAGCTGTCAAGAGCAACTGCTGACGATTATGAATTTTATGCTAGTGGAAACCGATCCACTTGCAAAAACTCTCAGAATATCCATAAAATGTAAATTGTGAAGTATTTTGGGCCTTACATGACCATACTCATTCACAATATCCAGGCCAACTGCCAGGTTTTCTCCCTTTCTTTTCAGTGCAGTAACGAGTATACCGGAAGTTCAAATCATTGATACTGTCATTCATTGATCAAAAGCAAGCTATTTCAGCTTCAAAGCTTCAAAGAGCTGGCGGTACATAATGCTGGGCTAATGTTGTTTTACCTAATTCTCGGTTAAGTCGAGCTAGTAAGTCTTTTGTTGTATATGCTTTTACAGCTTGTCCAAAACTAATTTGTCACGAAATTTAAAGGAATATTTAAAAATCTTTCTTAATGATACCACAGATTGGGAATAGAGCGACCAACCTCAGGGTATTTTGTAATAAATTTTATTGTCCGTTTTTCTTGGTTCTGAGGCATAAATTGTCGAGTGGGTGGTAGTTTTTCACGTTCATTAAATGCTTTTAAATAAATATAATCTAATTTAAATTTAAGTAAGGTGTTGTCAAACGTCTTATTGTTAATCAATCACATCTGCAATTTGCAAAAGTCGTGTATCGCATGCATATTTTTGCTTTCAATCATAAAAGTATAATTATTGTAATGCTGATTTAGAAAAGCGAAATAAATAATATTTACTTTCGTTGAGTGGGCTCATATTGCGAATCCTTTGAACAAGTAAACGCTGTAGCTGTAAACTAGCGCTCTAGACTCTGCCGGTGCTCAGTGACAATTGGTTATTAACCGGCGCGAGAGTCAGTTGGCATTAGATTAGCCAATCAGATACCAATGCGTCTGTTGTCTATAGGTATCTCTCTATTTCTACAGGTACTTTCTGCACTATAGTTTGACATAACAAAAAATTGCAACAAAAAGAATTAACAATTGCAGCGCAACCACTAGCTAAAATGTTCTTTAAATCTGTTACTACTAAAGGTCGTTATTGAGTGAAAATAAAAGAAATTGCAGTATACAACATGTAACGTCTACATTTGTAGGCTTGTACAGACGTGCGTGATTTAGGATCATAAGCTGAATCATTTACCAGTAGTACGCTACGATAATTCATCGCTGCTCAACATGATAGGAGAAACGTGATAAATTGTAACACGAAGATATTCCGCAAATAAAAACAGCAAGTGATGTATTTGTTGTACGGGTTCTTGATAGAAATACAAACACGAAGACAGTTAATTTATCAATGAATACTATCATCTGTATATTTTACACAGAAAGTTTTCATAAAATATAATTATTAACTATTATTATAAATATTAATTTAATTTCCGTCTCATGCCAAAAGACACCTTAAGGCGCGGTCATACCTCAATATCCACAAAAATTGGTTTCTTAGAGAGTCGATTACAACATAATCCAATGAAAATATTCCTACGCAAAAAATACATTACAAAAAAGGACTCAAAGAAAAATTTGAACCGAATAGAATGTTTACATATAATTTGAAATGTCCAATAAAAAATTTGGAAGATGCTTCCCAAAAATAAACTTTGGAGTTTAAAATCTCTGAATTTTCAGCGATAAGAACATTCTATTTTTTAAAGAATTTAATAGAAAAATTATTTTCTAAAACTTAAACCGAACAATTATTCAATTTAATATGTATATTTTGAATAAACAAAAGAAAACCAGTAAAATAAATGCCAATTTGCAGCTTAGCCTCAAGATCAACACAAATATTGTACTATTGGTTGTAGCGTTTACAATCCAAGTCAGTCCGCGCCTTAAATATTATTTGACTGGCACGTTGACGGTTATAAAATCCCGGCGGATGACGACGTTCACTATAGTTTTTTTTTCTTTTATTTGAAAAACATACTGTCTTAGCAAATATAACAATAAACTGAACAGATACCGATATTATAGTAACATTTAGTCTGGATATAGTGAAAGCCTTTGATCGAATATGCGAAAAGGAGCTTCTCTCAGAACTTCCATGCTATAGTCGTCCTGAGAGCTTTTGCAACTGAATTATCAACTTTCTATTTGAGTGCATCAACAGGTCATTATTGATGGCTTTTGTTGGGATCCCAATAGCCACGAACGCTCGAGTGCTCATTGGGTGTGTACTATCTTCTAAAATAATACAATGTTAGATGTCTTCAACATGCCTTGTTATATTGACGACATTATATACACTAACCATACTATTCCTTCTCAGGAAATCGTCGACTAGTGGCAGAAGAAACTCATTTACTTCAGGTTAAGTTTGCGGAATGATCTTCGTTCAAGTAATTTCCAGACTACTAAATTTTACATGCTAATCACAAAAAGGTCATTTTTCATATCAACGCCCTTCGAGAATACTCCACTTAATGCCTCGCCAGATTGCTGAATCTCGGAATTAAAAGCAGTTTACAATTCAGCGGTTGTAGGGAACGCAAAGCCATAGCAATCAATAAAGCAAGACTTTATTTCAAGTGGGTCTACAGAATAATATTTTGTAAGACACAGCTCCCGCCGACTACGGAGAATTTGAATGAGTTCTAGTAGTCAGCAAACGGCTTGATTATTAAGCGTATTTATTGAGTGTTTAGAAGAGCTTACCTAATCTGATTCCTTTGCTGCTTAGTTCTTTCGACTACATGTCTCAATATTATATCTGCACTATTTTGACGGTTTGGTAGCTTAAGACGATACGACATTGGAAATTTCAAAGACATCGCATAGGTACACCGGCATTGATATGATTTCCTTGGTTTGTTAAAAGAACAAGAGCAGCGCTTAGCACTCACCGTCATGCAATGATTCGTATACTCATTTGTCCTATAAAAACGATCTTATGTTTCATAATTCATTGTTATTAAATCATAAATTGTGTAGTGATGTGTAAGATTGAAGCGGCAGTTCATACAATATAACTTTTATGAAATAATTTCGTGCCTAATATTTTGTTTACAGAAAAAATATGTTATACTGTGGGCAACAAGGGGTTAACGTTGACAAAGAATAAGTCTAAGGTAGAAAATACATTGATCACTCTTTTAATAATTACGTAATTTAATTTGCACTTTGAGCTGGTACAACATAACACAATGTTGTTGTTGTTTACATACTTCTTTCATACATCTTTATAATATGATTGCTCCCTAACTAAAAAACATAAAACATTACAAAGTCGATACTGTGTAGCCTCTAGCTAGACATCTATCAATGTAACAAAACAATGCGAACTGTAATATTTACAATACAATGATAACATTAAATTAAAACTATCATTACGGGGAAGTGTACCAAGAATACTGATAGCATTTCGACGTTGGATAGCTAGGCTGTTCTGTTGACCGAAATAGCTGCCAGCGTTTGGGTTTAATCTAAGTATCTATGTTGTTAAATTTAAATTATTACGCAATGACCATTTCTTATTCACCTACACAACATTTACTCTGATTTAAAATATTTTATTAACAATTATTTTTATTTCTGGCCATATTACATACTAATCTTTTCCTCGTATTAAATGATCATTTTTGTAGTTAATGTGGGTGATAAAAAATGCAATTTTGAGAGGGAATCAATTTAAATTCATATTTATACGATAACATTACACGAGTGATGTTTTATAATTATAACTGACTCTATCGGCCTTAGAAATTAACTAGGCATAAAGTTATACCTGAGAATAAACCAAGAATATGCAAAATGTTGACTATATCGTTGACAACACTGTCAATAGAAGGGTAATTCCGAAGTTTATCGAATGTCAGGCAGCCTTACAAATAAACGCGGGAAACGTTAATACGTCCGAATAAGCCAATCGTAAGCAAAATGTGTATTGGTAAACATTTTGCATATTCTTGGTTTATTCTCAGGTATAATATTATATCAAGTTTATTTCTAAACCCGTTCATGTCTTTCGTTGAGTTCTATAGAGTGTACTTAGACTTTACTTACGTAAAACTTAATTAAGTCTAGGCTTAGCATAAGCTTTGGTTTCGTTTTTAAAGTCATTTGACAGATGAAATTATGTTGAGCTTAAGCTAAGACAAACTAATGCAAAAGTCAAGTTAGCGTTTTATTGTGATATAGTTTGCTATATCGGATAAACAGTTAGATAGAAAAGTAAAATGAATACATTGTTGCTGTAACCGATTTTGATTGAAAACTCGTAAACAGTCAGCCACTCTTGTCATTAGTTCCTTAATATCGGGCTGTTAGGCCGTTTATAGTATACTCTAAGGGCTATATCTCACCAGGACATCACGGTAGCGCAACACCAACAAAAAATATAGTTACAGCTCTATAGTTACTCACCTACTCAAAAAGAAGTCAAATAGACTTCAGGCTCTCTCGCAAGCTACTAAAACTCCCACACCAAAGATACCACGTAAATTAACCCATGTAATAACGGGTCATGGCCCTTTTAACAAACATCTGTTTAGTTTAGGTGTCACCGACAAGCCCGCTGCGCAGAGCCTGCATGGAGGCAGAAGAGAAGGCCGCACACATCATTCTGGAGTGTAGGAGTGTGGCCACTTACCGGGCCAAACACCTGGTATGAAGGACTCTCCCCGAGGTCATGGGTGACATTAGAGGATTGATTTACTACCTTGAGGAGCTGGGAAGGCAAGATTAGCCGCCCACCTCACCACGCAAAATAGGCGCTATAGTCGTCGAGTTGCGGATAGTTGCCCGTGATAATATAACCTGTAGATACTCACCTGGTGTTTCGTTTGGTGACCAGCTTGGACGTGTCATGACTCTGGTGTCTGTATGGTGTCAAGTTTGGTAGCTTATAGACACCAATGCAACCAGTCGCTCCACCGCGGTTGAAATAAAGTCCTTAGTCTGTGGGTTATTATGCGAAAATATAGGTCAGTTTGACATATAACTTAATTAAGACCAGTGGGAGGCTCCTTTGCACAGGATGCCGGCTAGATTATGGATACGACAACAGCGCCTATCTCTGCCATCAAGCAGTAGTGTGCTTCGGTCTGAAGGGCGCCGTAGCTAGTGAAATTACTGGACAAATGAGACATAACATCTTGTCTCGAGGTGACGAGCGCTATTGTACTTTCGATCAGACCTTGTGTATTTTTCAAGAATATAGGGCGTATCAAATACCATCAACTGAACGTCCTGCTCATCTCGTCCCTTAATTTAATAAAAAAAAAGACTTACACTTAACTAAAGATTAATAAGGAACCCTAAAACACACACCAACAAAATCATTCAAAAGTGATTTCAATGTTAAGATAAACAACAGTAGGAAATCCGAACCGAACATTAAAATATTTACTTAAAAACAAATTATTACATTTGAGTACCTCTAAAAGGGCTCTTAGAAAAATAATACAATTGATCCGAGCGTATTTTGTATTATTAGTTGAAAGGGACTGATTCTTTGCAAGGAGCTCTTTGATAACCGAATGACTTACAGTATGGTATAAATGACAGGCGCGTAGAGATTTTGTAGAAAAAATATCGTTAAGTAATATAAGTATAGAAAGGTATTTTGAAAGTAAATGAACACTTCTTTAGACGTTTATAATAAAATAATTATATAATACACAAAAACATTTGAGAAACAAAATATTATGAACGATGCGGGATTCGAACCCACGACCTCCGGCGTACCGTGCCGGTGCTCTAACCAACTGAGCTAACCGTTCGATCGAAAAACATCACATATTGTTAATGATATAATATACATTGGACCCGACAGACTTTGTCCTGTACACACGTCTTAAATTTGAAAAATCGGTCCAGCCGTTAGGAGGAGTTCACTAACATACACATGAGCAGGAGAATTATATTATATGGACGGAATTGAGAACCTAAACCAATCTCAAATTCAATGGAACACACAAAATATCATTAAAAATCGGTACAGCCGCTTAGGAGGTAGTTCAATAGTGAATTTAAACCATTCTCGAATCCACATGAAGACACACAGAAAGTTTCATTAACATTAGTCCAATCGTTTAGGAGTAGTTCAGTTACAACAGACGCACAAAAGAATTATAACCTGACGACCTGTATAGCCGAGTGGTTAACGATCCTACCTACTAAGCTTAGAGGTCCCGGGTTCGAATCCCGGTAGGTGCAAGCATTTATATGATGAATATGGATGTTTGTTTCCGAGTCATGGATGTTTAAATGTATTTATGTATGTTTATATGAATTTATGTATGTTTAAGTAAGTAAGTATTAAATATATCATTGTCTTGTAACCCATAACACAGGCTATGCTTAACTTGGGGCAAGATAATTTGTGTGAAAAGTGTGTCAATATATTATATTTATATTATATACAATATAATATTATTATATACAATAGATATTGCAAATGGTTATTTATGAAAAAGGAAGAAAAAATTGTTGCATTATAATTATAGTCGTATTACTAATAAAGCCTTAATACATTTAATATTTAAACATCAGTAACCAAGCAGCCATTGTATTAACACTATATATTTCAAATTTAATTCAATTTGAATTAGTAACTTAAGAATTATAACTAGTCAAAGTTTCTTAATTTTGTCACTCATTGACTGACTAACTGACCGATCTATTGCATCATTTTACATATTACATTGTAATTGAAATGATTTGTAAGTCTTGATGTAAAAGAGTGGCAATGAGTTTCTTGCTACTTCTTCTTATTAGCTCAACCCTTTACGAAGTAGGGGTAGATTCAATAAGAAAAATATTTTTTTGGCATTCATAAGTGTCATTTCTGTGGCCTGTGATTTTGATTTGATTTGATTTGATCAATAAAACTTTATGACACTTCTAGCAGACAGAGAATCTTCATATTTAGAATGCAATTAGCGTTTAGTGTATAAATTAAAGCAAATTTAATATATATTGCTTTTTTTGTCTAGTATTCTAGATACACCAATTCCATAAATAACTTTGTAAGCCCATATAAAAGTATGGAATAACAAAGTTATTTGAAAGACTGTTGCTAAAGCTCAAGAAGTCGTATCTGAAAAGAAAAAAGAGAAGACTACCTACTAAAATAAGAAAACTTCATAATTAAGATATAAATTCAAAGAAAATCCTGTTGTTGATCACGGACTAGTAAAAAAATAAAGGTACTAGTCCCTATTTGAGGGTACTTCTATCTTAAGTTACTACGTACTTAGCTTAACTAACAACATATATGCATAAATAGGTATGTTAAAAAGTGTGAACAGCATAACTTTGATACCAGACAAAAACATGCTATATGCTATAGCCGGTTTTAGAACCACTAAGGATAATAAGCTCCCCACGACCATAACAGAATTGCCAGACAAAACATTCAAGACACATATAAAAACTGTTTTAATGGGAAAAGGTTACTATAATATTAAGGAAAAACAATTTTCATTTTATATGATAAACAATCTTATTTAATATGATATGATGCTTGTGAGATAAACTGTGGTTTTAAAAACAGATGAAAACTCAAGTCTTTGTGCATATAATTATATATTTCAATAATTAAAAAAGAAATTCAGGAACCTTCCTTTTTAAGTCGCTTCATCTTAGCTCCTTGCACGCCTAATAATAAGGTTTTGTTACAATGTGTCCATTTCGCGCATGACTTAATCCACGGTATCAGTGATTTAAACAACTCTCTTTTTGTTTTACAGCTGTCGTTGACAAAAGCAATGGTTGATTTAATAATTTTATCATTTGTTCCGGATTTTGTACAGGGTAGTTTTTTTTGTAGAATATGCCCACACGAAATGGGACACAATAGCTAATGTACGTTAAAATTTAACCCATAGAAACAAAACTGACAGCATTGAAAATCTTAAACCATACAAGATTTTATTAAATTTGTCGATATTACAAAGATTATTAAACTTAATCAATAGTCAGGTAGCATAAATAATTATGATAATATAATTCTAGACATGACAGGTTATTTAATAATAATATTTTTAGAAAATCTATTCCTAAAACTTAAGAATATTAAGAATCTCTTTAAAATCATTCGCACGAGACCTTAATTGAAATACTATAATTGAAATACTAAAAAAATAACTTTAAATAAAACGAAACCACACCAATTTAAAATTATTTCCATTAATAGTCTGAGGTTAAATAACATTTTTCTGAGTGTATGAAAACGAACTAAATATAATCAAATATGTATGTAAGGTAAGTAGGTAAATGAACCAATTGTTTATAGTCATATGATGGTACAATTTATTTTGTGCAATGATTACCATTTTTATTAGAAACTGTGGTAATAATGTAGTGTGTTTGATTATCAATTGGTAGACATCCTGTTATTTAATTAAGTGTTACAAACCAAATATGTGAATCAGGTTAGCTACCTAACTACCCAACTGGCGAAATGGTCTGGGTATGTACCGAAAGTAATACTGCTTTAATTAAATATCACATTACACGTATCATTTACATTACATCAGTTGACCTAAATAATTAATATACGATATAATTTATTAATAAGTACTTATATTTCAATAGGTTTAGGATACATTTAAACTTGTTTAATTTAAAACTAGGTAATAATTTAGATACCTTACGTTACTAATTAGCAAATAAGCACATATTATTTTAGAAAATATTATATCTATCTATATTTCATACATATAAAGAAATATACAATCATATACCTTCACTAGTATGTACATAATTATCTGGTGGTATACATACCGACCTACATATTTACTCATTACTACTCATAACTTTAATTTAATTATATACTATATTATATTACTTATTTATTTTTCCTTTCAAAATTA
This sequence comes from Leptidea sinapis, assembly GCF_905404315.1. NCBI lineage: Eukaryota > Metazoa > Arthropoda > Insecta > Lepidoptera > Pieridae > Leptidea > Leptidea sinapis. The sequence goes on along the minus strand of NC_066275.1, from coordinate 1,136,328 downwards.
TTAAACTACTACTCATTTTGTGCATTATAATAGTCAGACATACACATTCTTGAACTATGGAATAACAGACCGATACACGGGGAGTACTAATATCCTAAACACAGGGAAACTTAGTTAGGAGTTAGAGCTCAGCCATGTACTAGTAGATTGTTGTCATAATGTAGACTACATACCTACCACTCCAGCAAAATATCAATTTTCTGGGAAGGCACCAGCTTTTATGTCTGCTTCACATAAAACCTACTGTCTGTATGTGCCTAGGTTCTTTAAGAAGTCCTAACAATAAAAACTTCGTACCTACTTGTCTAGATGCACTTACCAAACATAAGTATATAGGCTTCTTAATGTTTGTATCTAAAGGTTGTGATGTATAATGTTGTGTAGTAGGTATTATGAGTATGTAGTAGTATGGACATGGCTTTTTTGTATAATACGTTTTTCTTTTGAGACAAAATAAAATATTTGTATTTTGTATTTTGATGGCAGGAAGGTATCTTATCTGAATATTTTGTTAACCGACTTCAAAAAAGGAGGAGGTTCTCAATTCGTCAGTTTTTTTTAAGTTATACTTCTTTAGGCGCGTTATGAAAAATGGATGAGAATGAAATTTTGCTGTTGAAGTCGGTTCCTAAAATTTTCTGAAGTATGCGTTATTCGTTATTTTCTTTTGTTTCTTCTTCCATTATTAGAACAGGCAAAGGCTAAAGCTTATACAGCCGTATTCATTATTTAATAATTAATTGTCAAAGCGATTTTTACAAAATTTATTTTTTTCTGAAAACGTAGAATAGTACGAGGAATAAATCTTTTGATTGAATAAATTTTAATGATTTTTACTTTGTTAGGCCAAAGAAGTATAACTTCTTGCGTGCATACATAAGTACACACACACTTTTTTTTTTCTTTCAAGCACAAACAAATAATGCAATGAACTTTGGAATCTAATTTATTTCTTGCATTATCAATACACGGATACCTCCTAAAATCAAGTATGTTTTCCCCAAGTACTGGTAACATATCTATCTACTGCCTTGAGCTTTCAATAATATGGAGAGCATTATTAAGAAGTTCTCCACAATTATTATAGACTGGAATAAACGTTAAACAGCTGCATTGAATACAGCCACCAATTGTTGGCGTGAAGATTGATCATGAGAATCAGATTACATTCCTGATACTATTGTGTACTGTCAACAGTGCCATTTGGCGCGTGTGTTCTAGGGATGTATTACCGCGCTATCGATAGTTTAAATCATAGTTTGACCCCTTATATTCTAATTGTACATTATATATTATCCTGTAATAAGTACATCTAATAAGTCACGAATAATAGTTTATTATCTGTATGGAGAGGAGATAAATATAACTACACTGTTGGAGGCGATCAATAACATGATTGATGATTGATTAAGGATTGATTATTTGAATTGGATTATTCACTGCTGCTAACATCAATCTTGTATAAAATTGATCGCAAGAACAATCTAAACTTTGAAAGCCATACTACTATTAGATATACTAATTGAAATATTGTAATGAGCAGGGCATATACCACCGCCTTTTTCTAGGAGCCGTAAGGCGCCGTAGCTAGTGAAATTATTGGGCGAATGAGACTAAATATCTTATGTCTTAAGATGACGAGTGCAATTATAGTGCCACTCAGAGTTTTTGGGCTGTTCAAGAATCCTGAGTGGCATTTGCATTGTAATGGTCAAGGCGTATCAATTTCCATCAGCTGAATGTCCTGCTCGTCTTGTCCCTTATTTTCATAAAAAAAAATATCAGGAAAACGCTCAGCATCAACTGAAAATCTATTGGTGAGATCCAGTGGATCTCTGAATTGAGTTGAAACGTAGCAACGTCGCCTGTTACAGAGACTTTTAAAAATTTATGTTTCAATAGCGACCCAAGAATCCCAGTTTATAAGTGACCGTAGAAATACACTAGTAGAAAAGGATAGACAAATATAATTTCTCTGCACAACAATATAAGCTTTATATATATTTTGCTTTGAATAAAAAAAAATCGAAATATTTTTGTTATTCTATTTAAACATATACCTAAGTATGATTTCGGTACAAAAACATTTCCATTATAGAAAATATCGACCTCAGTTCACCACATCTCTAAACATGGACTTTATACAGTATTGTTAGTGGTTATATTTATTCGTTTGGAAATATTATATTGGGTCCCATTGTGCTCTCTTCTCTACAATGTCCGTATATATCTTCAAAAACCAACAATACGAAAAAGCCTTTTTTGCTAGATAAGGACTAAATTTATTTCAAGTCTGAATTATACAGGTTTTCTTTTTTAAGTGCGGTGTTATTGGGATTCATCTGTTCCGATTAAAATTGTTTGTGTTGAAAATCAAGGTAGGGACCTATTGCCAAAACTAATGATTATAGGAAGCTAAAATATACTACATAGATACAAATATTATATTTATTTCACTTTAGACGAAGTTTTGCCTACGATGATAAATATACTTGTAAGATAGTTTTTTTTATATGGCAGTTATTTTGCGCAAAAAACAGCCTAGCTATTCAACGAGGAAATTCTATCAGTATTCTTAGGAGAAAAACTTTATTCGCTATAACTATCCAGTCGTCAATTTTTCTTGCAATATTATTTTACCTTTTTTCCTATAGTTTAAGCTGCAGAGCCAGACATCTTCGAATACTTCACCCGAAAGGATAAAAAATATAATATTATTTAGAAATATATATTATATATATTTATTATTCACCCTATGTTTGTGTTCCGCTTTTGTGTATCACATCGAACGAGAAGGAAACAGTGCGAATAAACTTAGTTGGCATCGCTTATTTAACTCGCATTAAAACAATTTATAGCATTACTAAACGCAGTTTGAGAAAAGGTTGTTTTTGTTAAATACCTGTGACTGAAAAAGTATTGAGTCCTGGATAAGCAGTGTGTTTTAAGAACAAATTACATGTAATTTGGTGTAGTTTAGCCAAAGAGGCAACCGGGGTTATAGAAAATTATTTCTCTCTTCTTCGGTTGCCTCTTTGGACTAATGTCCTAGAATTAAAAATTTTGCCACACTCATCATTGTGTACTTTGACGAGCAAACAAATAAAATATCATTATGATTTTAACATCACATCCATGTTTATTATTAGAAGAACAAACAGTATTATCACTCAGATATGGCTCAACCGATTTATTGGCTCCCCAAAAGCATTAAGAGATTATTTTTTTATTATGCCTGCCTTCCACTTATGGTATAAAATATAAATCGAATTTGGAATCGAATATTAAATTTAAAGCTATTAGAAATGTTTACTTAAATATATGCAGTAGGTAACCAGACAAATTTGTCATGTATTACAACTATTGTTAAATATACATTGATGTGTGTGGCCGTTGAGTTTCTTTCATGTTCTTCTCACGAACTCAACTTTTTCCGAACATATGGTAGATTAAGTAATTAAAATGAAATATTTTATAATGGTAATACAAAAAAATGCGCTTAGCATAACCTAAGATACATTTGAATTAAGTTTCTTAGTAGTAATCTTAGGAGTATCTGTAAATAAATAATTTAATATGTAGGTACAGCTTGTGTCACTCTAATCTAAGACTAAAGCAAAGAGCATTTTCTTAACAAATATGCATTCTTTGCCCAAGTTCATAAAATCTATCCTTAAAATTATTATATTATTACTAACGATTCAGTACAAAATTCCATTATAAATTTAATACGACTCTCAAAAGTCTACAGAGGGTATTAAATGAAGACTTTTTCCGCAAGAATAAATAAGGAAAATTACAAACACATAATTCATTTCTTTAATAAAAATATGATCCAAACAGACCTTAATAATACGGCTTTGACAATGAGTATGGGAGATTTTTTTCACAATAATCTCTTTATGAAAAGGGCTCATAAGCGTGATCGTGATTTTTGGTCTATAAGCCAAATTGGACGTTAAGCTGTTGTGTTAAGGGTTAGAGATTGGAAGTAAAATCGCTGGTTGAACATTTAATACAATATTGCTGCATTATCATAATTTCATAACGAAGGGTGCAGAGTTGTAATAAAGCACGTAGTTTGATGTTTAGTACAATGGGAATGTTTTTTATTGGTGTCCTTATCCATAACGAGGGAACTATTGGTCGAATATATAGCTATGGTCATAGATTACTTATTTATTATTATTACTTGTATTGTTAAAGGTTTACGTACCTCCCTGAAAGGGGTGGGTAGGTACAATATACTGGCTAAGAATAGACTTGAGTAAGGTTGCGACGAAATCTAACTCTTGATTGGTGACTCAAATCAAATCATGGTTTGGTAATGGCACACTAAAAGAGAAATCAACACTCAACATCAATCAAATACCCACTTTAAGAATTTATTTTCAAGTACCGGGTGCCTTTGACCGCCTAGATTCGATTACGAGGTATTCTGTCAGTTAAATTGTTTTTTTTTTTATTACGGATAAATCTATGTCAGTGATAATATCAGAAAAATGCGTCCAGCTATATCAGAAATATAAATAGTATTCCAATCAAGTTTGTCAAATAAAAAAATTATTAGAGATTTATAGAAACAGAAATTCGATTTACTTTATTTTCTTGTTCGTGAACCGATTTTTAACCTTTACACATTTCATTACAGGGATATTGCCACAATTTATCCCTTCCAACTGCATTTAAGTTGATTTTTGATGGTTATTGATACGCCTTGCCCATTACAATGCAATGCCGCTCAGGATTCTTGAAAAACCCAAAAATTCTGAGCGGCAATACAATTGCACTCGTCACCTTGAGACATAAGATTTTAAGTCTCATTTTCCCAGTAATTTCACTAGCTACAGCGCCCTTCAGACCAAAACACAGTAATGTTTACACATAACTGCTTCGCGGCAGAAATAGGCGCCGTTGTGGTACCCATAATCTCGCCAAAAGTGTGAAAAGGAGCCTCCCACTGCAAACTTAATGTATCTAACATACAAATGCGAAAAATAATTATTTGAGCCTCTGTAACACAGGTTCAAATAAAATGCACATAAATTCCTTTTTGAAAACACATTTACGGTGTGTAACAATACAAATAAATAGTATTTTTGTCAATAGCACACATAGCATGGAACGTTTAGTTTTAGCTAACATCCCAAAAGGGACTTCTAGGGACAATCTAGTAAACCAAAATATTTCGCACAATAACATAATCACTAAATCCAACTCGCCACTTTTAGGAAGAACTTAAAAAAAATAAAGAAACAGTAATTATTCTTCTCAAACTAAAGAAACAAAAGCGTACAATCTTACAAACACCTCAATGAAATTCCCGAAACAAAACTCAAGTGGGAACAACATAAGCACTCTTAAAACTTATTCAACACCTCATAAAGCACTTAATAAAACAAAGCGGCAACAAAACTTAAGTACTATTGTGTACATTCCGTTGCCAGGTAGTTTCTTATAGAAACGAAGAATTACTTGTGTAATAAACTTTGGGGATTTCCCGTATTTAGTTATTAGTATATGGCACAGGCACGGACTAGTAAAAAAATAAGGACTCCATGTCACCTTAATAACAGTGTAGCACCAAAACAATCCGATTAACTTGTAAATACGTAACCCCACGCACTTACACTTACTTACACTATTACAGGCCGATAGGCGGCCATTATGAGAATTGTCATCGTCTTTGACAGATCGGTTTGCGTCTCAGTAAAATGTTTTAATAATGCCGTCGTGCATTGTGAAAAAGTGTAAAAACGATACTATATAAGTATTTGTGGCCATAAATGATTATTTAAGGGAGAAAAAATGGTGTATCCTTCTTTTTTTACTCGTCCATGGGCACAGGTTAGTTCTACCCGCTTAGCTGTTACCCGCGACTACATCCGTATCTACCCATGTATTATAATATTAATAAGTGTTCTAATGTTGTCACATGCCTATATACAAAACAATAATTTATATCTCATCGTTAAGACAGCGTACCTAAAGAACGTTTTCGTTCTACCGTTTTTTCTCTGCAAACTTTGCAAATCCGACTCCCACGATAAAGTCTTTTTATTTTTCGGGTATATATATACGCCTCTGATTATATCACTAAATGATTTGAGTTTTCTTTAGTGGTAATTCCGCCAATATATGTCTTTAAATAATTCGATACGTGTTTCGCTACTACTACAATAAATTGCCTATGAAACTCCCAACTTTGTGTAAGACATTTAACGGCAAAACAATATTTTGCTTACTGGTTCATTCAACCATGGTAAAACGTAACGTGAGATGACTTTACTTTTTTATGTGCCTTGTACATTCAGGTATGTTCAAAAGAACTAGAAACCGAAGTACTTCTTTCTGAGATTATCGATTTACTGTTGTAGCCACTTCGAAAGACTGTTGTCCTATGTCTGTACGTTTCCGTTGAAATCAGAATATATTTATTAGACGGGTATGTACTCCCGTACTGTCAAGATATCATCGATGGACGATTTAGATTTACTTAAAAAAATGCCAGCTGGAGGTGGCCCACTCGGTTTTGTTTATGGATAAGGGTTGGATTACATTGCGTTAAGATCTAGAAATCACCGAAAAACAGCAATGTCCCATCCAAACCCACCAACAGATTCTTGAAGACTTCAAATTACTGTACATACTGGCTATGGTTGACGAGTTGTTCTACACTGACATTAATAACATCATTCAGTGCATACCTGATACATGTGGTAATTTGAGCAAAAGGAAACAATACCCGATATTAATGTCTTAGTTTTGTATTGTTTTAGTTTCGTAGAAATTAAAATAATGTAATTTGTTTTTTAATATTGTAGTCCTTTTTCTTAAATTTCATTTTCATTCTTTTTTGGATTACTACAATATGTAATCGCCATTTACAAATACGCCTGAAATAATATTTTACCTCCTCCTCGCGTCGTATTCCTCATTGCTGAAGGTCGTGATTTCTCTGAGGATTCAACTTTTTGACAATAGTTCGCCATCTGTGTCTGTCTTTGGCTACGTGCCCTACGTCATGAAGTCGGGTATCCAGAGATGTGCGAATTTGGTCAGACCATCTTATAGGGCTGCAACCTCTGGTGCGTCGTCCGTCTACCTTCCCAGTAACTATCAGTTGTTCGACGTTGGAGCCATTTTTTCTTGCGATATGTCCAAAGAACTCCAAGACTCTACGGAGGCAGATGGATGAGAGTCTGGCTTTTACACCTAGAGTGTGAAGGATGGATTGGTTGGTGCGGAATGCTGTCCAAGGGATTTGAAGCATCTTCCTACAGCACCACATCAAAAAGCCATCAATCGATGCAAACTTTTTAGTTTGGGTAAAATCTGTGCATGTTTTTGTTATTACATGTACATTATCATAATGAAATAAAAAATATAATACCGTTTTATTTAATTGTACAAACATCGTTCTAAATTTAAAGCAAACGTTCATATAAAATTGATAACATCCATGCAACTCGATTCAATTTCCATCAATATAACAGAATTGCAACCACAACAAACAATGTCTACTTAGTTGATGGAAATCCAATCAAATTTAGCCTGTTAGCTTATAGTTTGGTTTTCGCCAGGTGATGAGTCATAATATAATTGCTGGGGTGGCCAACCAATAGGAAATTATTTCCACAGAACAATAGTCTTGAGTTTATGGGGTAGATTCGTTATCTATGGACATTTATCGTACCGGGGAATGGGGGTAATTTGATGCATAATTGTATTTAAGTGCAATTATTTTTAATAATAATTCTAATTCTACGTTTACCAGTGGGAGACTTCTTTTTGCACCGGATGCGTATTAAAAATTATGGGTAAATTATCCTACCACAATGGCGCCTTTTTGTGCCGTAAAGCAGTGATATATGTAAGCATTATTGTGTTTCGGTCTGAAGGGAGCCATAGCAAGTGAAATTACTGGGCAAATGAGTCTTAACAACTGATGTCTCAAGGTGACGAGCGCAATTGTATTGCCACTCAGAATTATTGGGTCTTTCAAGAATCCTGAGCAGCACTCCATCGTAAAAGGCAGAGCGTATTAATTATTATCAGCTGAACGTCCCGCTCGTCTCGTCCCTTAGTGTCATAAAAATATTTTTTTTTCGTGAAGTACCGTTTAATTCATATATTTAATTTGTCACGGTATGGTATTAAGCATTTCGATATGAAGGAAAAAGAGGTGTAGGGAAATTCAGTTCTCATTCTTTATTTTTATTTTATTTATTTATTACACTTTTTTGACACCACATTAACAAAATATAACTTAATTACTAACATACATAATTACATGATATGGTGCAAATGGCGGCCTTATCACTATATAGTGATCTCTTCCAGGCAACCATTTGTAATACAATAAAAGAGAAAGGCAGTACATTAAAAGGGTAAGAAGTGTCAAAAATATAGACACACATAATATATACTATACTAAAATATAGATAAATTTATAACAAAGTAAAATATGTAAAAAGTAGGAACAATAATTAACATCTCAGAATTGTTGAATTATGTTGGTGGATAAATACAGATAGATTCTATCAAATAGAGGACAGATAATGTTTTTTTAGTTGATTTTTAAAGGATGCTAATGATTGTGCTTGACGGATAGTAAGCGGCAGTTGATGCCAAAGAGTGATGGCATTAATGGTGAAAGAAGAGTGATAGCTATCAGATTTATGGAAAGGGACATTTAGTATTTGTTTCGCAGCAGAGCGCAACGAAAGCTCATGCTGAGACCCTAGTAGCTCAAATCTGTCTTTAAGGTAAAGAAGGAGTGTTTTGGTGAAAAATTATGGAGTAAAGAAGGAGTGTTTTGGTGAAAAATTATGGAGTAAAGAAGGTGTAGAATGTGGGAATTGCGACGTAGACGTATAGGAAGTCAGTTGAGTTTTTTTCGGTAGGAGGAGACATGATCGTATTTACGTAGGTTAAAAATGAAGCGAACACATAAATTTTGTAGGCGTTCGAGTTCATCCAGCTGAGCCTCGGTAAGGTCGGGATAGCAAATGTCTGCATAATCAAGAATGGAGAGCAGGCAAGTCTGCGTAAGACATATTTTACTAGGTACTGGGAGAAGATTACGTAACCGGCGCAGTGATCCATGTGCGGAGAAAACTATTTTACTTAATTCATTCAGTTGCGTCTGCCAAGAAAAATTTGAATCTATATGTAAGCCTAGATTTTTGACATTACTACTAAAAGGAATTAAAACATCATTGACACGAGGTCTAGGCAGTACATCCCAGTCAATTTTAGAGATCAGATGTTGCCTGCCTATGATAATTGCCTGCGTTTTTCCTGGATTTATTATTACACCATAATTTTTATACCACTCGCATATGGTAGCGAGATCCTTATTTAGACTATGAACTGTAGATTGTAAATCAGATAACGTGGAGTGCCTATAAATTTGAACATCATCAGCGTATAAGTGGAAAGAAGAATTTAGATTGCTAGTGATGGGAGTTTATAAATATTGAAAAAAGCAAGGGAGAAAGGACACGTCCCTGTGGAACACCGGCAGAAACATCAACCCAGGATGATTGTATATCCGCAACTTTAATACGCTGTCGTCGCCCTATCAAATAGCTATGAAACCAACTCTCGGCCTCTGCTGATAAATTTAAAGAAGAAAATAATTTCACTAAGATGTCGAAATCGACAGAACCAAATGCGTTACTAAAATCAAGTAAGGTTAAGATAGTAAGCTGTTGGTTATCCATAGCGAGACAAATATCATCCGTAACTTTGACCAAAGCGGTCTCGGTGCTGTGTCCAGGATGAAAACCTGACTCCACGGGGCTTAGAAGACAGTATTTATTAAGAAAATAACTAAGTTGTTTATAAACTAACCGTTCCAGTAATTTAGAAAGGAAAGGGAGTATAGATATTGGGCGTAGTCGCGAAAAGTCAGAGGGTTTGAAATTTTTGGTAAACGAATTAAGTGAGCTTCTTTCCATGTTTCTGGGAAAGTATTAGATTTAATCGAAAAATTAAGGATGTGGGTTATTATAGGAAGAAGAATGTCAATAATTGGAATAATCATGTTTCGGCCTACACAGTCGCTTCCTATGGCTCTTGAGGAAATAGATAGTAAGTTATTCCTGACATCACTTTCAGTAAAAGGTACGAAAGATAAAGGTTCAGGAGCTTGTTTCATGAAATTAGAGAGAGTATTTAGTGTAGTTTGCTTTGTATTGTGATCAACAAGAACAGGAGACCTTGAAAAGTGCCTATTAAGAGAATCGACGTTAAGTGAAGCAGGAAGAACTGTTTGTTGCTGTTTCCCAACACCAAGTGATCTTAAAAATTTCCAAACTTTAGCAGGATCGGGATTATCGACTGATTTAAATATGTGACGTTGTTGAGCATCCCAACATATTCTGTTGCATCGGTTTCGGATACTTTTATATTTAACTCGATCGGAACTAGAATTGCTAATTTTGTACTTTGTTAATGCCCGAGTTTTTGCATTTATTAATGTTTTAATTTCATCTGTGAGCCAAGGAGCGGGGAGATGTTTCTTTTTAACAGGTCTAAGAGGCGCATGCATGTCATAAAGCTGTAAAATTAGAGAGTTGAAAAAACTGATTTTGGTATCAATTGAGTCAGTATTATATACTACAGTCCAATCGATATTGCTAGCATCATAGTTGAGACGATCCATGTTAAGATTGTTGAAGTTACGTAGCCAGACTGTTTGAGGTTTTAATTTAGGTAAACGAACTTTATATGACAAGAATACCAGATCGTGATTTGAAAAAGGCACTGAGATGAACTGACCATGCTTATGTACAAGGTTATTTTTTGATACAGTTATTAGATCAAGTAACGATGATTCACAATTAGGTAGGTTATGAGTAGGCATTAAAGGAAGTAACTGCAAGTTGAAGGAGTCAATTATTGATTGGAGCTTTCTGCTGCGATGATTAACTTTGCGCATGCAGGTATTGAAATCTCCCATTATGATCACATGCTCGTATAATGGAGTAAGACAGTCAAGAATGGATTCAAATGAACTAAAATAATCAACGCCTAACGAAGGACTGTAAAACACACCCAATAGTACTTTGGAGTGTGATATGCTGACTTCAAGTACAAGATGTTCCGCAGAGTCACCGGGGGGTGGCTGAGGAGATACACTTATTATAGAAAATGAGAATCGTTCACGAATATATATTGCAACACCGCCGCCGACTCGGCCGGTTCGGTCATTGCGGACAAGCTGAAAACCCGGTAAGGAGTAGGAAGTGGAAGGAAGACAAGGTTTGAGCCAGCTCTCAGACACTAGAATTGCATGAATATTATTACAATCAAATGAAGCGAGCATATCTGTGTAGCTAGAAGGCACACTCTGAGCATTTATATGTAAAACATTGAAATTATTAACAGAATCTATAAAAGCTTTCTCAAGTTCACTACGAAGAGAGAAGGTAGGTGAGATGCTGTAGTAGCTTTCATCAGCGGAGCTTTGGCTGCTTGAGGAATTCAAGGACAAAAAATCAACTTCACTGCTATCATTAGTATCTGCCATTACCAGCTTACAATTTATCAAGATTAAAGATTACAGAACAAATAAATAATAATTAATAAGCAGGTATGTTACAATAATACTTAGATCAATTATTACTAAACTAACTAACTAAACAATAATACTTAGATTAATTATAACTAATGTTATGTATCTAAATCCAACGAAAAATATATGTATATATTATATTGCGTTTTCAAGTTAATATAATATTAGTGGTTTTATTCAAAAAACTGTATCCTGTTAACGCCAGTCTCACATGAATTAATTGAACAGAAATTATTAGCGCAAATTATTACAACTAATCAAATTAACAATAACATTATAAAATTTATAGATTATGTTGCTATATAATGATATGCAATGTTACACCAAGAGTATTCTGAATATCAAATTGATATTATTTTACAATGAAATGTATAGTAAATATAAATGAAGATACTTACAGAACAGACTTACAAACATTGTCAATTTATGCATATGTTTTATGAATAGAAGTTGTTAAATTGGATTAACTGATATATTATATTATGAACCAAACAATTAGAAACTATAAATAAAGTTTAAATGCAGTTTATTGTTCACCAAAAAGTAGTATAAATTAAGTATATAGTTTAACTCTAAACTTAATATTTGATTTTAAGTTTATTAAATATATAGTTAATTAAATTTCTTGTAGGTAAATAGTGACACAAAAATGTAAACAATATTACCCAATATTATATTATGTTGACTAGGCACATATAATCAAGTAATGCTTACATATTGTACAACATTTATCATATACTACTTTAAAGTACAAACTTATTTCAAGATTCACAGTTTCAGTTTCAGTTCTATCAAATAAGTGAAGTCTAAGTTAGAAATTAGATATCAATTTAACATTGTAAAAATTGAGATTAGTATTATAAACAAGAGTCCAGTGTTTAATGATAACAAATAATTTGTTACAAAATGTTACTAGCCTTATAAAGTAGACATACAAGTTGAGGAGTAGGGAGACATTAAACAAAATAGAATTAGATGGAGATTAATACTTAGATTTAATAAATTCCTAGCCATACATACTGCAAATCATTATAGAAACACTAGATCAAGGAGTTTAATTCAAGTAATTTAAATGAAAAAGAACTTAGGATTTGATTTGTGTAATTATTACTTAAGTTTAGTTTATGCTTATTTACTTATTCCTGTTAGTTCTCTTTGGCCTGGTGTTACCTACAGCCTCCTGCCTCTGATCAGCACCACACTCTCCAGCTCTCAATTGTTCGTGCGTTGTGTCAGTGGGTATAGCATTTAATTCGGCGACAGAATTCACACTGTGTTTCGATCCCTTTGAATCAAGTATGAAAATAGTACCATTACTTGTCCAGGTTTTGTTCACCCCAAATTTTTGACGGGCAGTCATAAAAGTCTCATGTCTAGATTTGGTAAGAAACTTAGACAGAGTAATTCCAGATTCTTTTAGGGCAGTTTTACTAAACCATATTGATTTTTTTAAATCCACATCTTCAAATTTTACAAGTATGGGCCGAGGCTTATCACTTTTATTTTTACCAACACGGTGTGACCTACTAATGGAAGTCACATCCAGCTTGGGGGTTTTTAGATGTTGGGTTAGGTTCTTAACGACAGCTGCCGATGTTTCCTCTTTACTATGCTCTGGTATTCCGTGCACCAGTAGCATTTTACGTCTGGACCTCATCTCCGCTTGGGCAGATATTTTCTGAAGTAATTCTACTTGCCTGTGAAGCGTCGACAGTGACGCAATTATAAATGACCGAAAAGCGTAAAAGTCCCCGGCTACGTCGTTGACGTTTGAATTATTATTTGAAGCAGCTGCTGTGTTTTTAATGTTTTGGAGGTTATTCTCGAACTGCTCGAATCTTGTGGCGAAAGCTGTGGTCATATCGACCAACGATTTTTGAAGTGAATCAATAGACATTGAAACAACTACTGCACCAGCACAAACAAATTTGAGAAACACGAAAGGAATATAACTGGTCAGTTAACAGGATGTATAGCAATTATTGAAGCATTATCAGATGCCTCAATAACACAAAAAATCTAGTTTATTTAATGAGGGTAGAAAAAAAAAATATTTTAAATACGTATGAACTTCTTTGCACTGAATTTAATCAAATTATATTTTCTTTCACTTTGATAATACTTGTACAAGTTAATCAATATTATAATTTTATTTAACAAACGTTATTATTGTAATTGTTAAATTGTATTTATGTTTAATTGTACTTAAATTCATCCATTAAAAATAATATCTTAATGGAACATCTTTGTGAACAGCTTTGTTCTTCTTTTTCCAATCTATTCCTTAACGTTGGTAGTCCTGTCGTTAATTACAGGTAAAAGCGATACAATAAAACAAACATTACAGTCAATAAAAGCATTCTTCAATCCTTTGTAAATAAGTAGTAATTCCTCGGGTAAATAAGATAATATACTTGTATAAATTAAATAAAAAAATAATTTGTTTACAAATTTATAAGTTTTATACATGCATTTTAAAAAATTAACATTATACGAACTTATTAAAATAAATTAAATTCACACTTATATAAATTAATTGAGTTGTGTATGTACCAGGTACTATTTATTAATTTATCTTAAATTTTAATAATGTTATAATCTATGTATATATAAAAGAGAATGTATGTTTGTATGGTCCCTAATAACTCCTAAACTATTCGACCGATCTCAATTAAATCTTTTGTAATAGATTCGTTGAAGCTCAAGGAAGGTTTACATATATAATTTACATGGCAAAACAACATTTGCCAGGTCAGCTAGCCTTTAAATATAAATATGTTAATAAGCATGTCGGCTTTTTTATAGGATCTGTCAACGAGTAAAGGCCTCCTCCAGAGCAAGCCCGTATAAGAAATATAAACAGTCAGTAATAGATAGCAGTATTAGGTTGCCTTTGCATGAGACAAATTTTAATCCAAGCTTTCAAACAACGGTTTTAATGCATGTAGTTAAGTATAAGAACTGATATTACCTAATACATTATTTAAGTGGTACAGTTGTCATTTGTAAATTGTGACAAATATTACTTTTATATAAAGTACAAGTATTTTCAATATAGCGAGACCACAATTACGGTTGTTTTAAAACAATTGGTTTTTTTTAACATAAATACGTCATAATATTGTAATGATAGATTTTGTATTAGTTAGAATTTTTGAATATTTTTAAGTTACTTTAGTAACAATGATTTTCTATACATATAGAGAAATCATGTCGTGTAAAAATAAAGCAGAAATATGGAACATGCCACACATTACACCATAATAAACTTCAACTGCTATGTCTATACATTGCCACATTTACTCAAGCTGTTTAAACTATTCTTGGTCAATAAGCAGTAATGTAAAACATTTATTCAGTTCACGTTTGATTCGGACAGTCACAGTTCATACACGTCTAAGGAGTAAAGTGTGCTTACATTATCTTTGAGCACACTTTTACGGTTCCGTTATCAGACTGCGAATGATGAAGGTACCCATGTGATATCGTCCCGGAAACATCGCACAAGGAAGATCATTCCACAGCTTTGTAGTACGTGGAAGAAAGTTCCTTGAAAACTGCACTGTGGATGATCTCCACACATCCAGATGGTGGGGATGATATCCATATTTGTGGTTTGTCGTGCGAAGGTGGAATTCTTCGGCAGGAATCAGGTGAAACAGCTTTTCGGAACACTCCCCATGATAAATGCGATAGAAGACACACAATGAAGCGATGTCTTTACGCAATGCTAAGTGATTCAGCCGATCACAGAGAACTGGGTCCCCGACAATTCAAGCTGCTGTGCGTTGCACGTGGTCAAGTAGATCGAGCTTATAACGGGGTTGTATAAAATGTCATTGTATAGTAAGTATAAAATATGTCATGCCACAGGGTTTTTTTAAAACGAGGACAGGATCAATATATAAATAAATATACGAAAAAATAATGCTTACATTAAGTGTGAGTTTATATTGGAAATATTGTTAAATATTTGTTTCTTATTAAAATCATAATTTCATTTATTTAATAAATGAATTAGGAATTATATTATACTACTAGCTGACCCAGCAAACGTTGTACTGCCGATATTAAAATCGCGATACAAAAGTAACTGTTGATCGTAGATTGGTGAAAATTTGAAGTTGTATGTATTTTTTAATGCTGATTCATAATCTAACAAATAAATAAAAAAATTACAAAAAAATAAAAAAATAAATTCGTGTGAACCACCCTTAACATTTAGGGGGATGAAAAATAGATGTTGTCCCATTCACAGACGTACCCAATATGCACTCAAAATTTCATGAGAATCGGTCAGGCCGTCTCGGAGGAGTTCAATGTTTAACACCATGACACGAGAATTTTATATATTAGATTATACAAACAGTTATAAAACTAGGAAAAAGGTAGGAATAATAATATAACAACAAAGACAGATATTTCTTAAAAGTGGCAACGTATTTACACTGCCTATCAAGTTCGATTGCTCTCGCTGCCGATAAGCCATCCCTTTAGACAAATACCGGCCGTAGATAAAGTCCAGCCCAATAACTATTGTACTATTAAATTCTTTAACCACCCTTACCGGAGTACCGGACCCATCCCCTCGCGTCAGTTCGACTTCTGCGCGGTGAACGACGAACGTATATTGCCGAAATTTTATTAAGTTATCTCGCAGTGCGAACTTTTCATTGTGTGTGTTCTAAGTTTGTTACGTTATTCGGTAAGTGATAAATAATTACTTATGCTATCTTATTAATTCTTAAATAAGACACATTGAATATAAATATATTGAATTATATTCAGGTGAATATAATGTTAAAAGTTAAATAAATATTTTTAAATATGATTCCATTTTTTTATAAATTAGTTGTGACATTTTAACAATTATTATAATTAGTAAATAATAGCTATTCACTATTAAATTAAAAATACAACATTTTTATTTAGAATATAATATTATTTTAATTTGCAAAAATATTATTATAACACAATATGTGTTATATTTTCAAAAAGATGAAGACATTTAAAGTGTAAGGAAATTTGTATTAGTTTTAATTATTTTCATTCAGACCAAGATTAATTAATAGTTTATAATAATATATAACAGTTACCTATACTATGTATGTATATTAATTCTAAAAATTCACATTTTCAGTCACAGCAAGTACTTGGTATTACATTTATTTATTTTAAATTTAATTTATAGAATTTATTGAAACATCGTTACTCATGACAATATTATCGATAGGTACCCATCATTATAATATACAAATTATAAAAAAATAATTAAATTATACAAAATATATTTGTTTTTAAAGTTGTTATGAATCAAAATAAAAATATTTCAAAGTGATTTCTCGATAAAAATAACAGTTTCAATTATAAGTATAGGTACTAGCTTTTACGCGTGACTTCGTCCGCATGGAATAGTTTTTCTTAGGATATTTTTCTAATTATATACATACAAACTGCTCTTTCCGCTGCTGGCAGCGCTCTTCTATCGATGATAAAGCGCATTAGGTATATTAGACAATTTCTTTAATAGAATTAATTACCCTGTGATCATCAATCTCCTATTTCATTCCCATGTAGGTCAAAGTTTCGAAAGTGCTGGAACAAATTTTTATAAATTATTTTTTATCAAGTGCCTAAATACAGAGTTTCATGGTTTTATCTTCGAAGATGACGAATTTCCATACAAACTGCCGTCCCCTACATATTTTTTGCAATAAAAGGTACACTATGTAATTTTTTAATATCTAGTCTTTCGCTGTACTAATTTTATCAATATCGATTCGGTGGTTTAGGCGTGAAAGCGTTACAAATAAATTTACATTCACATTTATAATATTAGTAGGGATTGGGATGTATTAAGTGCACAAGTTATCTAAGTTAAAATAATCTGAATAGCGGTAAAAATAAACGAAGAAGGAATTAATCCTGAGTCATTAAGTTCTATGTGACTCCAGAGTCCGGGGGTGAAAAGTTTAAGAATAAGAATTACATTTAACCTTGCGACGCTCGCTTTTTCAGCCAAATTAGCGTTTAGGTGACGTAGCTTGACATATTTTAGTGTTTTGCCTCTCCAACCACCAGCAGTGCTGCCTGCACTGTCGCTAAGATTGAGATCTACGACGGGACGAGACGAGCAGGACGTTCAACTGATGGTAATTGATACACCCTGCCCATTACAATGTAGTGCCCAATGAAAAACCAAAGAACTCTGAGTGGCTCTACAATTGCGCTCGTCACCCTGAGACATTAGATGTTAAGTCTCATTTGCCCAATAATTTCACTAGCTACGGCACCCTTCAGACCGAAACACACATTACACATTACTACTTCACGGCAGAAATAGGCGTCGTTGTGGTACCTACCCATAATCTAGCCGGCGTCCTGTGCAAAAGAGCCTCCCACTGGTCAAGCTTAGCGTTATCGGACGAGATTACGTTCTTGTAGTCATTTGACATCTGAAATCATGCTGAGCTTAAGCTAAGACAGCCCAATGCAAAGGCCAAGTTGGCCTTTCATCACAAAAAACTTTCATTCAAAATCTAAGTTTTCTCTATAGATTTCAGCCAATGACAGATGGAAATCTATGTGTCAGTGAGCTGTATCTGATGAACCGATGGATAGATAAATTTATATAGTGCATATAATTTTTCACTGTCACATTATTACACAAACTATCTTTCCCCAAACTAGGCATAGCCTCCAATATTAAATGATATATAAACATACATTAATACAAAATATTAACAAACCGCGACTCGGACACAAACATGAATGAATGAATGAAAACTTTATTAATAACAAACACAAACCACACAGAATAATAAAAGTAAAAAAGAACTTACAGAAAAAAAAAAAAATAAGAACTAATAATATAAAAATAATACAAATAACAAAAAAACACAAGTATATGTATATTATAGGAATTATCTTAATTTAAAAGTACTGTGTAGCAGTTATTGTTATTAAAAGGAGCTGACTCATTGTCATGCTACGTTAGTATAATACCAACACAGCACTGATTTTCAGCAGCCCCTTGGTGACCCATTGAGTAACTACTATTGTTAAATATTTTTTGTTTTATTAAAGGTTCCATTAACTTATTTATTTTTAAAAGATGAAATTTGGTACTACTGTTCAGAAATTAGGTACATAAATGTTAAAATAATTGCAGTTTTAGAAATATTGGCAACAATACACACTAAAAGTTCGATCCCATTATGTATTATTAATAGATATATCTAATAATAGATATATAACATCATAATACATCATCATCATTATAAAAATGTTTGCACCTACCGGCCTTTAAACCCGGGACCTTTAACTCAGTGGGCAGGGTCACTAACCACTGAGCTATATAGGTCGTCAATATATTTTTACTACAACTGTAGCTATATTATTACTTTAGCCGCTATACTATAATTACCAAAATTATAAAAAAAAATAAACAAAAAAACAACCAGCTTCAAAAACACTATTCCAAAACAATAGATATAATAATAATGCATTAAAAAGTATAAAAATAATTGCGAGTTTTATACAATCTAATTAATTCATATAATCCTAGTTACGATTATTGTTATTTTTGGAATCGGTGTCTTTCCGCCGCGGCCCGTTCTCGCCTCTCTCCTCCTCACGTCGCGCGTGCGACTCAAGCACATCTCACCTATGCATGTACACTACTTAGGCTGACACTGCTCACAGGATGTAAATTAATAAAATAAAAAGTTATACTAATTGAGTACATACATACAGAGCAATACAGTAGATCCATCACTCCACACATGCCGTAAATGAAATAAAGGACTACCTTTATTTTTTTACGGTATGTGTACTGATGCGAGCATTTTATTACCTATTATATATAAAAAAAGTATATAATAACTTAAATTAAAATAATAATAAATAATATAAAAGAAACAAAAAAAACTGAAGCAGATTTCCCGGTGAGAGGATCATCCAGGCGCCATTGTTGGTAGACCGCCGGAATAGGTTGGATGAGGGCAGCGCAGTACTGATCGTCATGGCGATCTTCGTGACTGCCTTTGTATAGCAGTAGACGTCTTCCGGCTGTAATGATGATGATATTGGAAAGTACCCTTGTCATTTCAGCCGTGAACAATTTGTAAGGATGCGCATTCCAGGTATTTGGAAGAAAGATCTTGAGAACTGATCATTCAACGGTTGCCGTATATAAATACTGTGAGGAGTATTTAACTTAGGAAGCTCACTAACGTCAAAATCTGGGTGAAAGCGCATTATTCAATTCGTATTAATATTAGGGGAGAGAAGTTGTACGGAAATCCGTTACTAACGCGTTTTTCATTTGTTTCTTTTTTGTTTGCTTATTAAATATTCTGACTGTTACACTACATAAACAAAATATTATGTTGTGACAGCTTTTAAAACATTTTAATGAGCTGTCAAACTCAAATAGCGCTCTGCGTTCAATTTGTAACATTGATATTTACAATTTAAATTTAAATAATATGTTTGTATTCTTCACGTAAGTAGGTGTATTACAAACTCAATAATGCTGTATTTTATTTACGTTGTTGTATTGTTCATCAAGGGATGAAAGACATTCCAAACGAGGGTGCAATTTATAAGCAAGACGAAAGCGATGGCCTCAATCCACCTGAGAAGTGGAACCGTAGATTAACACTATTTATTACTTTGGAGGTGGTATTTGCCATGTGGACTGGTTTTAGCATAATTGATGGATCAGGGTCCTTGTGATCACTAGTATATTGCAGATCACTTTCGAATCGGATTCGCTGAGAACTCGGAATTATTTTAATAATTATTTCAAAAAACAAAGACTTTTTCGTGGTAGGATACGATCTAAAGAAAACGTTTCTTAGCAACCAATAGTTTTTTAATAATCCTAAAAATTTAATTCATTCTTTTTTTATGTCATTAAGGGACGAGACGAGCAGGACATTCAGCTGACGGTAATTGATACGCCCTGCACATTACAGTGCAGTACCGCTCAAGATTCTTGCAAGACGCAAAAATTCTGAACGGTATTACAATTGCGTTTGTCACCTTGAGACATAAGATGTCTCATTTGCCCAGTAATTTCACTAGCTGTGGCACCCTTCAGACCAAAACACAGTAATGATAATACATTACTGCTTCACGGTAGAAAAAGGCGCCGTTGTGGTACCCATAATCTAGCCGGCATCCAATGCAAAGGAGCCTCCCACTGGTAAGTTGGTCGATTGCATTGTTTCTCGTAACAATAATAAAAAAAATTACAAAAATAATATCAACATCAACCATGCACATCTGGAAACTTCAAAAAGTTTTCCAGATAATTCTGTTTTTACTTCGTAGATCGTAGTATAAGTACACATAACTAAATGCATTTTTTTAATTTCACTTTTACGATCACACACAAATTTTCTATTGTGTTTTTCCCGCAAAAATAAATTTATTTTATTATCTACGTAGGTTGACAATTTAATAAAATCCAATTTGGCTTGTTACTGTCAGTCTGTGAATGGTTTGTCGTTTATTTTTTCTATTTTTAATATCTATTTCACGCGAAGTGACAGTTGTTGGGAATGAATGCGGTAATATTGTGTCCGCTTATGTTAATATTCCGAAAAAGAGAATTTTAAGTAATGAATAAGCGATATGAATCCAATTTGCATTTTAAAGAAGAAGGAAAAAAAAATCTAAATAATTTATAGGTTTTGAGGCTTCAAAGGAGGTGTTCCATTTAACGAGGTTCAAGATAAACATGTCCTTAGATTTTATGAAAGTTTAGAATTACAATTTAGCAAAAATAGACATAGCTTTGAAATATATAGAAGCGTATTAAACTTAATTATTTTTAAGTTTAACATTTTCAGTGTATATAATTTAATTTCTATACATTTAATAAAATCATAATAAAATTAAAACTGTACAATTAATATTTTTAAAAATACTTGTTGCATGTTCGAAATACATGCCGAAATTTACCAGTGGGAGGCTCCTTTGCACAGGATGCCGGCTAGATTATGGGTACCACAACGGCGCCTATTTCTACCGTGAAGCAGTAATGTGTAAGCATTACTGTGTTTCGGTTTGAAGGGCGCCGTAGCTAGTGAAATTTCTGGGCAAATGAGACTTAACACCTTATGTCTCAAGGTGTCGAGCGCAATTGTGGTACCGCTCAGAATTATTGAATTTTTCAAGAATCCTGAGCGGCACTGCATTGTAATGGCAGGGCGTATCAGTTACCATCAGCTGAACGTCCTGTTCATCTCGTTCCATATTTTCATAAAAAAAAACAATACCGAATTCAAAAAATGTACTATAAAGAATTATTGTCTTTTATCCTTTTGTACTTGAACTTATCTGTATGAGTGTTCGTGCAAAAAGCAAAAACTACTGAATAGATTTACCCACTTATTCATAATGGTCCGCTAACTTTAAACAGCCGCTTAGGAGTGTTTTTTCTCATTCTGACTTAGGTCAATAGAAGAAGACAGAGTAAGAATTAGCAATGCTTTAAGTTAGCAGACTATTATGAATAAGGGGGTTAGAGATTTAGACACTGCGGAGTGCAATACGTATTTTTGTTAGTGTCATGTAATTTCTTTTTTTAATTCCAACATGAACAATTTTAGAATCTTTCCAGAGCTAAATTCTAACAAACGTTACACTCTTCTGTATCACCGCTCCGATATCCGCTCGTGGGATAAAACGAAATACGAATTTCCTGCGGTGTCGGTACAAAAATAACAAAGCCTTTTCACCTTATCTAAATGCTTCCGCGGAATTGTGAAATGCAGTATATTCACGATGAGTTTATTGCTGGTGAGTTTGTATTTTTAAACGTTCTGGTGTTAAATATTAATACAATATATTATTTTATGTAAGACTTTTCAGTTCGCTATTTAATGTCATTCTGTATTACATGGAGTTGATGTTTTTCTGGCACAAAAATGTGTTAAAGATCTCTGTGCAATATCAGTCTTCTAGAATTGTGTAGAACACTTTTTAAAAAGTACCGTCTGTTAATGCTTACTAGTCTTTATATATTAGAATTTAGTATGTTCATTAAAAAACATGGTGAACTTTTTAGACCAGCAAAGGACTATTCCATATTAGGATTAGGAGATCCAACTCGCCTTTTGATGTCATACTGTATAACAGCACTTCATCAAAATAAATTCACCTTTCAAAAATATTAGAGTGATGCTAAATATTCATAAATTATGGCTAATAGATAAATGGTTCTATAGTTTATAGCGATTGCCAATTCCGTTGCATTTGGAGGGCAAAGCCAAAAAGGCTTCGAAGAAGCTGGGCGTCATTAATAGAACACGACAATACTTCTAGCCGGCCCACATTCTAGCAATCTACAAAGCGCAGGTCCAGTCACATATGGAGAATTGCTGTCATCTCTGGTCTGGCGCACCCCAGTATCAGCTCGATCCATTTGACCGCGTGGAACGCTGAGCAGCTCGAAATGTCACCCAATGCTCTGTGAACGGCTGGATCACTTGGCGTTGCGTAGAGACGTCGCTTCAGTGTGTGTTCTATTCCAAAAATAACAATAATCGTAACTCAGAATCAGATTAATTAATTACATAGTGAATATATAATATGTATTGTTTTAAAATAGTGTTTTTGAAGTCAGCTGTTTTTTGTTAATTTTTTTTAATTCAAAGACTCAATAAAGTATGTACTTATATTAATGATACATCCACGCTGTATAAATGACAGATAAAAGCAGAGGAGTAGAAAAAGATATATAATATTATTGAAATCAGTTTAAGTGGGCAAAGAGCCTAGTAAGGGCCTACTCTTCCATTTATATTGCATTATTACAAACATTCATTCTCATTCTCTCGACGCGAACACAAATTATCTGCTTAATATGTCCGTATAGGTTATCTCGCAGAATTCTCGTATCGTTAATATTTGCGTCTGTGCCAAAATTTTTGTAAAATATAAAATAATTTATGAATTGATGATGATGAATATGATGATGATTGAAATTTGCATATGAAATTCATTTAGCAATGTTTTTTGAACCGTAAACAACGATTGTAACTTTAATTAACTCTTACATTACTGGGAATGGCTGGCGTAAGACTGTAAAAAGATTGCAGTAAATTAAAATAGTTCTTTACTTTTTAGAAAATAATTGTAACAGAATATACATTTAAATTTACTTTTCGTCCCAAATACCACAGTGTCTGAAGACGAAGGTTTGTGTGTTGCCAGTGATGACTTACGGTCCGCAGACGTGGTCGCTAAATATGAGCCTAATGAGAAAGCTTATGGTCACTCAGAGGGCAATGGAGAGGGCTATGCTCGGAGTTTGAAATGAGGAGAAAAGAGGAGATCCGTAAGAGAACGAAAGTTACCGTTGTAAAGTCCTCGAATGGCGAACACGTACCGGAAGACGCAGTATTGGCTACTTAACATTGACAGCACAAAGGAAATTATTAAAGGAATTATGAACGTCCTGCTCGTCTTGTTAATAAAATAATAAACATAACAACAAACTAAATTTACAACAGTAACAAAGTATAAATATGATCTAACATTGCTTCAGTGCAAATTATTTCACAAAAGTTCGTTGTTATTACTCAGACCTGATTCTGTTCAAAGTTAACTTGTTATAACTTCACCTATGATTCTGCATTATCGATTTCTATTCATATGCGATAACTTTTAATGGGATGTTAAACAATACGCTCCGTGAAAACTAAAATAGGTCTCTTCATTAGAGTTCTTTCATAATTTTGTTTGAA
Source organism: Leptidea sinapis (assembly GCF_905404315.1). Taxonomy (NCBI): domain Eukaryota; kingdom Metazoa; phylum Arthropoda; class Insecta; order Lepidoptera; family Pieridae; genus Leptidea; species Leptidea sinapis. The sequence goes on along the minus strand of NC_066275.1, from coordinate 1,111,983 downwards.
CAACACTTTTCATCTTATCTAATACAGAACTGCAAATCTCATTTGTGGGTGTTCAGGGGAATAGTTTGACTTGATTCCTGACAGTGTATTTTCAAAAATTTCGATATTCTGTCAAATGGGGTATTGAAAATTTTAGATATTATTACAATTATAATTTTTGCTTTAAGAGTTAAACTCGCGGAAAATAGGACTTGGGTCTTATAACCCCGAAATGAAGCATTTTAATGAAAATAAAAGAAATAATGGCTTAAGTAATTAAATTAATCAACCAGGAAAAAAATATTTATCTAAAGTAATCTAAGTTTATGTGATCTCATCAAGAGACAAACAGATTATATTTAGAGAAGATAACCTAATATCAATGTTTTCTTACTTTAAATTTTGAAAGTTTAATAGAATTAGGTCGCTTATAGAAATTCATAGATTAATGAATTTTGAACGCATGATATTTTATGACTATCTAGTGTAATATTTATAATATTCATTGTGTATTTTTAATGCAAATTAGATCGTTGGAGGCTAAAACTATTAACTTAGGCTGGGTTTGTCATATTAGTATCATCAAGTTATAGTTAAGATTTAACATTAACAGTACCGTTGAATTTATCATAGCCTGTGGAATGTGTTGCTCCATCGTATTCCTTTGCTTATTTAAAATAAGAGTTAAAAAGTGAAATACCCAGTCAATATCATCACAAAAATTATTTACACCTTTTGACAGGTCGCTTTATATCTATTTTACATCAATTTTAGCTTACACCGGCGTGGATTTGTTGGTTACGGCTAACACTTAAAGTTATGACGTCATCAAAAAATTATCAAATGATGCAATACATTTTTTGCTAAACCGGTACTTTTACATGTTTGTTATTGATAAAGTTAGTGGATGCAAGCCTTAAAATTATACCAGAGGGAGGCTCTTTTGCATAGGATGATGGCTAGATATGGGTAACACAACGGCGCCTATTTCTGCCGTGAAGCAGTAATATGTAAGCACTACTGTGTTTCGGTCTGAAGGGTGCCGTAGCTAGTGAAACTACTGGACAAATGAGCGTTAACATGTTATGTCTCAAGGTGACGAGTGCAGTTGTAGTGCTGCTCAGAATTTTTTGGGTTTTTCTAGAATCCTAATCAGCACTGCATTGTATCAATTACCATCAGATGAACGTCCTGCTCGTCTCGACCCTTATTTTCGTAAAAAAAAAATATCAACAAAGACGAACTTTACACTTTTTAAATATTACTCGGTTAAAACCACTGAGAACTTCGGAGCATTATTACATAGCTTTTTTCATGAGTATTAAGTAACCCCCGGTACAACTGTACTTTGTTTAGATTTTACGTAGCCTTTTCACGACTTTTAAGTAACCCCCTATACAACTGTACTTCTGTTCAGATTTATTTTGGTTTCCTCGTGCCTTGCTTCATGTAACAACATTTGCTCGGACTTTCCGGGACAAAAACAACGGGCGAAGACATGTTAGTGTTTAACTTGTTGTTGTTTAAAATTTCATTTACAAGTTCTTCTTACTGATCGAAGTGCAGTGTTTTTGTGAGGACGCTTGATACAATTCCAGCTCTTTACGAATACTAATCCGAAAATTATATTTTGAATGATTAATAGTTACAACCCTAAGCATTTGAATTAATTGAAATATACTTACGACTTATATACTTACTTATAGTAATAATTTTTGTGACGAAACCGACAATATACGTACTTGAATCTGAAATTCGTTAATAATATTTTTTGTGTGATAAATCCTCTGCTTGTTAGCTCAAATTATTTGAGTCATTTTTGACAGTATATATCGGCTAATCTAAAAACGGCATAACCAGATTTTATATAGCTTTTATATTATTATATTGATATATCATGTGAAGTTAGGATACCTTTATTAAAGTTATACGACTTACGGCGGGTTTGGGAGGAAAATTATAAAATATTGATAATATTAAACAAAGAAGTTTTGTAAGTACTTTTTGTTTTGCTTATATTTCTTACATGCGTACATAAGTACACTCAAACTTTTTTACTCTTAAATTTAAAACATTGCTTTAAAATAATTAAATTTGGAATAAAGCTTGGATTTTTTTTACTTTTCATGAACTGCTGTATTGTTTGTGGTTCCTGATTCGTAAATATATAGACATTTTTTGACTAACATATTTTTTAACACGGACAGTGCTTATATAAAATCTAAGAATATGTTTTTTATTTTCAGTATTTCAAGCACAAACTTAGTTTACTACCGTAATAGACGAACCCTGTGTGAAAGTGAGATAGCTATCCTTACATAAGAACATAGGTGTGAGAAAGAGACGGAATAGATGACGACCATGAAACAGTTTTGAAACAATTTAGTGTCCATTAGTCTCCTGTCAAATTGGGCGTTTAAATTTAAGTGTTTTTATCGTTATTGTTCTGTGTTTTAACGGATATTAATTAAAAAATATTGGTTGTGTTCTTACATATAGCAACAATCCTACTAAAGAATCATTTCACACCTACAAACTGATTCTTCAATACTATTTTCGTTATATTAATACGTACTAAACACTCTATTTTCTAAAGATTATATTAATTCAAAAAATATGGGTTCGCAAATAAAAAATATATACGTGAATATGACGTCGTTTATCAATATTTGTCATAGAGATTGTCTAAAAGCAAAATAGGTACTACACACTTCACTGACTCATTAACACATCTGTAAGACTAGCACACATGAATGCATTAAATTTAGTCTCGCCGTAATGAGGAGAGTGTTTGTCTATTACGGTAGAATACTGAGTGTATGATTTCAAGTGATTCTGGTTGTATGTCGAATGGCAGTCTCTCAAAGAAAACTTTAAATAAAGTGACAATAAATGTCACAAAAATCTTTTTGCTCTTAATAGTGATTTTCATTATTATAACACTAGACATAAGGGATTGCTTGTAACTAATTCTAGTAGGCTTCATAAGATACATAATAGCTTCAAGGGTAAATGTAAACACTTTTATAATAAAGTCAGTCAGTCACTGATCAGGCTTTATCTATAAATAAATTTAAATGTTTTATAAAAAAATGGCTCTGTCGTAAATTCTACTACAGCTGAATATTTAAGTGATCAGACAGCTTGGGACTAGATTATTATTATTGAGCGGCACTGCATTGTAATAAGCAGGGCGTATCAATTACCATCAGTTGGACTTCCTGCTCGTCTCGTCCCTTATTTTCATAAATAAAAAAAAGATTATGATTGTTTTATAGCGATAGAAATGACTGTACAATATTGCATATTTTTATTGAAAAGAGCGCAAAAAAAAGAATGCTGGGAGAGTTTGTTACACCGCTTCTTTTCTCTCAGAGCGCCATTTGTTTCCAAAGCGGTATTTGTATCTAGTATATTAGAAATTACATCAAAAAGAATGCTAAAGGAATCAATTTTGAGAAAATAAATGCCTTTTATGTCTTTTATGCCTTTTAATGTATTAATTGACCTGATTAAAAAACAAGAGGAAAATAATATATTTTCTTATTTAGAATACCGTATTAAAGAAAAATACGCAAGGTAATAAAGTGAAATGAGACAGGCAAAAGGCATAATATCACCCTATTAAGACTGTATTCTAATAACAAAAACTATTTCCAGTATCCAGAGGCAAATGCATTCCAGAAAATTCTTGGTTCCATTAAATTTTAACGAGCTTTTATGAAATGGTTTTGTTGTACGGCTTCATTATTGTATACTTTAAAGGACTCTCGAGAAAATGAGGACAAATGCGACTTATTCAAATAAATTTATTACCTGGTCGAAATTACTTTTACAGTTAGCTTCCTTGGTATCGCTTTTTATGTGCATTTGTTCATTTACCAGTGGGGGGCAAATTCGCTCAAGATGCCGGCTAGATTATGGGTACCACAATGGCGCTGTTTTCTGCCGTGAAGTATTAATGTGTAAGCATAATTGTGTTTCGGTCTTAAAGGCGCTGTAGCTCGTGAAATTTTAGGGCAAATGAGACTTAACATCTTATGTCTCTAGGTGACGAGCATAACAGTAGTTCCATTTAGAGTTTTTGGGTTTTTCAAGAATCCTGCGCGACACTGCATTGCAACGGGCAGGGCGTATCAATTACCATCAGTTGAATGTTCTGCTCATACCGTCCCTTAATGTCATCGTTTAAATGTAATCGTCACTGAAGCAGTGCAGCAACTTTCAGCAAACTATAGGGTTTTCTCGCTTATTCAAATGGAACATAGTCAATGAATTAAATAAAACTATTATAATTTTGATTTCAATTAGATTGGCGTCCAAAACGATTCAAGATAAGACGAGTACTTCTCTGAGGACTTAGAACTGATAGTCCTAATTTACAGGAATCTTTCAATGTAATTGTTGTTAAGATATGTGGAGCAGTGTGGTGTGATTAGCGTAATATCGCAGTACGGTACTCCTTTTCATCTTTTTTGAGATCTGTTATAGTAAAAATTATAAATAGTCATAATATAATAAAACAGAGAAGATCTCACTTGGTTAGTCCTCTAACAATTCCCGTGAAATATGTAATATATAAATTAATAATATATAAGTAATATATTTTGTGCTTTATGGTCAAAGACAGAAAAGTTTCTGAAGGTACCATGCTTTATAAATGAAACACTTATATTAACGATTGGTCTCCTATGCGCTCCAACTAGCTACCGCAGGCGTAGTCGTAAAGTGTGGCAACTAATACTACACCCAAGTGGGCGTACTCGAGTCGGTCTCGAACAATGTGTTACATTGACATGCCACATGTTCTTTTAAACTTTGCTAATAATTTAAATTAAAATGCCGGGTTGCGTGGTAAAACTTTGTAAAAATAATGATACAATATATAAGAAAGACACTGGGATCATACAATATTTTCAGTACGTATTTTGTATTTTAATAATTTCAATGTAAAATAACAAGAAGCTAATATTACAAAATGTAATAGATGCCATTGAGTGGGAATGCAGTGACCGCCCTCAGGCTAATAAGTAATAAGTCTAATTGTACAATATTACTTTGTAAACATATTTTTTCGATGAAAAAAAGCCCGCTGAGTTTCTTGCGCCCGTTCTTCTCAGGTCTGAGGCATTCATTTTGGAATGGGTGGTAGTTTTTGATTTCCAATAGTGGTGTCACATCCCATTTTATTTGAATTTGAATTTGCGTGTTAAGATGCTATGCACACAAGGATCTAATAGTTGCCGTAATAAAAAAGCTATTGTTCTTAGTTAGTGCTGTATCTAATCTTAATCTAAGGTGGACCATTATTTGTAACAATATTGGCAACAGGAAATGTAAGCAAACATAGATGCAGGCTAAATTACATTATTTGTTCAAACAGTGTACTTACATACCACAATATTGTGTAGCGAAGAACAAATTGCACAGTCTCTATATCTTGCTTATCTTGTGGATCTCCACAGTAAACAATATCTTTGTCTGCGTCTTGAATTTAAAGAACAGTTACCAATTTAACATTTACTCGCGACATCGTCCGCGTGGAATGGTTAATGGTTTTTTAAGATAATTTGCAAATTATGCACATACAAACTGCTCTTTCCACTGGTGGCAGCGCTCTTCTATGATGCAGCGGATATTCCTTGTCAGATCAGTCTTGTGGAGAGTCTTTTCAATAGTATTTCCCTACGAACTTTAATATCCTATTTCATTCCCATGTAGGTCAAAGCTTAAAAAATGCTCGAACAAATGTTTATAAATGTCTACTTATCAAGTGCCTAAATACAAAATTTTATGGTTTTATCTCTAATAATGACGAATACCCATAAACTTCCATCCTCTATTACAACCCCTCCATTTATATTTTCGCCATTAAAGTCAGCCTATGTCCTTTTCCAAGCTCTAGTCTATCTCTGTATTAAATTTCAACGAAATCGGTTCAGTCGTTTAGCCGTGAATGCGTATCAACTTAACTTACATTCACATTTATAATATTAGTTGGGATTATTTATTTGAGAATTTACTAAGTAATATCGCCTCAATAGGGCTAATCGTAACCCACATACATATTTTTTTATGAAAATAAGGGACGAGATGAGCAGGACGTTCAGCTGATGGTAATTGATACGACCTGCCCATTACAATGCAGTGCCGCTCAGGATTATTGAAAAGCCCAAAAATTCTGAGCGGCACTACAACTGCGCTCGTCACCTGAGACATAAGATGTTAAGTCTCATTTGCCCAGTTATTTTACTAGCACCGGCGCCCTTCAGACCGAAACACAGTAATGCTTACACATTACTGCTTCACGGCAGAAATAGGTGGCATTACTTGACGAGATATAAAGATTTTACTAGAAGAGATCAAAACTCGAATATATTTGCCTATATAAAAAGATAATTTTGAAGAAATAAACATACCTCTCAAATTAAATGTACGCAGATTAGCGAATTTTCTAGAAACTGATAAGGAAGACACATAATCTTGTTATGGCTACTACTCTGTTAAGTCGAGTTAAAAGGTGTTTTTAAAACCAATAGCAAATTTGGTATATTAAAAACACTTATTCAAAACAATATATATAATGTGCACTAAAAAGTATAAAAATAATTGCGTATTTATATACAATCTAATTAATTAATCTTATTCTAGTTACGATTATTGTTATTTTTGGAATCGGTGTCCTTCCGTTGCGACCCGCTCACGCCTCTCGCCTCCTCACGACTCAAGCACATCCACACTTGAGTCCAAGCACATCTGTGCTTGAGTCCAAACCTATCTTGGATGACGCCGACTCCAAACATTACAATTATCTAGTAACTAGAATAAGATTAATTTATTAGATTGTATAAAAATACGCAATTATTTTTATACTTTTTAGTGCACATTATGTATATTGTTTTGGAATAGTGCTTTTGAAGGCAGTTGTTTTTTTGTTAAAAAAAAATATTTTATGATTTTTTGTGAATTTGAAGTACACTAACTAACAATTTGTCCAAATATGTGTAAATATACTCAATTTTTCAATGTAGCAATGAACGTAAGTACTTTGCAATTTGATTACAGACACTGTTCCGTTACTTTGTCATGGATTCCGTAATCTGAACCTAACCAAACTATCTGTGAAGTATATGCTTTCCAATAAAAAAAGAATCTTCGAAATCGGTTGGCGCGATTTTGAGTTATTCGTAAACTTATCATCCACAAAATTTAAGACTTTTATGGTTTTCTCATGGATTCCACTGTCAGATCTGGACCAAATTATAATGGGACCACTGAGGAAGCACCAGCTTTGAAATAAAAAAAGAATTATCAAAATCGGTTCACCCAGTCGAAAGTTTTGAGGTAACAAACATAAAAAAAATAGCGACGAATTGAGAACCCCCTCCTTTTTTGAAGTCGGTTACAAACTAAAACATTGTTCAAATAACAATCATGTAATAAAAACCAAAAAATCATTTACGAATAGTAGAAGATTGTAAATTGTAAAAGGCTCTAACTCTATGATTCATTTTAAATAAATATTTAATATATATTCTATGACACAGTTACGGTGTAAATAATACAAACCTTAACTTAAATTGAAATATTTATTCAATTTCCAAGATTTGCCTTTTTCGTTTATCTCGACCCGTCCCAGGTAAAAGTATAAACGTGTTCTATGACAATTTAATGTGACAAAAAAGCGTAACCAATCCACAGGTAGAGAGCAGGTAAGATCTATCGTGCTATTCGATGGGTAAAGAATTTTTTAGATATTTGCACCGTTTGAAAAGAACTGATCCTTTGAGTTTCGTGTCGGAATGTTAATAGACATAAAGTTTAAAAGTACTTCATCCGTGTTACAGAGTTTTTATACAAAAGAAATAAATCGGCTAACATGGTGTTAGCGTACAAATCCTACTTCCTAATAAAATGAGCAATATTTTATTTATATTTTTTAGGATATCAAATTATAACTGAAAATTTCGGGAATCAAGGAAGTGACACAACATTACTATTTAAAAATATTTATTGCTTTTCAAAGTATTCTCCGCGAAATTTGACACATTTTTCCATACGATGGAACCAATCATTGAAGCAACCATTCCATTCGGAAGTTGGAGTCTCCAAAATGGCCGTTTTGTAGGCGTCCACAGCTTCTTCAGGTGATGAAAATCTCTGATCACGCAATTTATTCTTTATTTTAGGGAAAGTATAGAAATCATTAGTGTTTAGGTCGGGGCTGTACGGCGGGTGGTCTGATAATTCTATCTTTTCTTGCTCTAAACACTCTTTTTTTTTGTGCGCGGTGTGAGAACTCGCATTGTCGTGATGGAGGATGATGCGGCGGTTGCAGTTCTCTTTACGGAGTTCAGAAACGACCTGTGGCAAACAAATGCTAGCATACCATTATGCATAAACCGTTCTTTGTCCCTCAAGAGGAATAGTCGCAACATGGCCGGTTTTGGAGACAAACGTGGCCACCATTTTTTTTTTGCAACACTCCGTGAACGAATAATTTTTGTTGGCTTTAACTCATTTTCGAACACCTAAACTCGTGGCTGGTTTTTTGTTTCGGGTTCGTACGCCTGAGTACGTACGTCGTTCTGAGAATCAGCCAACATCTATTTTTCATACCCTTTAATGATAAGTGTGACCCACCCCTAAATATATTTTCTTGACTTTTTATTTTATTTTATTTTATTATGATTCAACATTGAAAAGTACTTCCTATTACTGAAAAGTACGACTTCAAATTTTCGCCCTTCTTCAATCTACAACTATTTTTGTATCGCGATTTTTATATTATTCTGTTCCATCCACAAAACCGTTATAGGGTTGCAAGATGGCAATTGAATACAATAATTGTAGTACGATAAAATTGGTAGGTCTGAGAATCGGTTGCATCTATTTTCATACTATTTTAACTATTGATTTTTTTTATTACTAAAAATGGCAAAACAACGTTTGCTGGGTCAGCTAGTTTATTTATAATATCGTACATATGCTGTCTCTACTTTTCATATAAATTTTAATAAACCACATAATTACAAAAAGCAAAAATGTTTTTAATAAATACGTAGATCAACATAGCTGGAGCCAATATTTATTTATTTATTTTTATTAGGTTCTAATATCCGGTCATCCGGATATTAGAACCCAAATATTGGTACCTTGAACACACTGCAGTATGAGTAGGAACTAGGAATATTGTTCGTTATTCGAATAAACTTTTAAAATTGCTATTCGTATGTAAATTTCGTATTTTAACAGAAATTTCCCAACGATACAGCGAAAAATTGAAGTTGGATGTCTCCAATAATATTGTATGTATAAGTGAACATTCAATTTAGCAATCTGGTAACGTAAGCAGGTTAATTTTACAAAAGAACGAGTTTAATCTATATAATAATATGATAGAGGTTTTCATTTGTGTGTGTATCACGGAAAAACTACTGAATAGATTTCAATTAAATCTTCTAAGTTTTATTCCTGAGAGACTTGGCCCTATCTACATTTTGTATTAGTATTTTATTAATACATAATATTTACTAATGATAGTGATCCCAGTATCTTTCTTATTTCTTGTAGTATTAGTTTTACAAGGTTTTACTACGCAACCCGGTATTTTAGTTTTAATTATTCGTCATCGAATAATTAAAACATTTCGAATCATTCGATCGTCAAAGTCATACAGTTCCAGACTGCCTCGAGTACGCTCACTTGGGCGTAGTATTAGTTGCCGCGCTTTGTGACTAGCTTGCGGTATCTAGTTGAAGCGTAGTAGAAACCAATCCTTAATGTGAACATGCAAGTTTGTTTTTGTTATTTTGTATGACGTACAGATTCCCTGTCTTAAATGCAGTTAGAAAGATTAGAGAGTACACGAATGTTGCGACCGCTAGATTAGTGTACTTCAGTTATTTTCACAGCATCATGACGTACGGTATATTAGTATGGGGTCATGCTGCTGACATTGATATAGTGTTTGCACTGCAAAAGAGAGCTGTTCGTGCTATATATCAGCTTGGTTATAGACAGTCTCTCAAAGAAAAATTTAAAGAAATAAATATTATGACTGTTCATTGTCAGTACCTTTTTGCTCTTAATAGTGTTATAATAATGAAAATTCATTATTATAACACTAGAAATAAGGGATTGCTTGTAACTAATTCTAGTAGGCTTCATAAGATACATAATAGCTTTAAGGGTAAATGTATACACTTCTACAATAAAGTCCCAGCCACTGTTCAGGCATTATCTATAAATAAATTTAAATGTTTTATAAAAAAATGGCTCTGTCGTAAATCCTATTACTCCACTGCTGAATATCTAAATGATCGGACAGCCTGTGACTAGATTGTGATTATTTTATAGCGATAGAAATGACTGTACAATATTGTATATTTTTATTGAAAAGAGCGCAAAAAAAAGAATGCTGGAAGAGTTTCTTGCGCCGCTTCTTCTCTCTCAGAGCGCCATTTGTTTCCGAAGCGGTAGTAGTATCTAGTAGTTATTAGAAATGACATCAAAAAGAATTCTAAAGGAATCAATTTTGAGAAAATAAATGCCTTTTATGCCTTTTAAATACCAGTATAATCTTGAAGAAGATACTGGTCTTTAAAAAATATAATAAAAGCTAATGAAATCTCCCAGAAACTACGACGACGACATGGGTACCTTCAATAAACGCGCGTACACCTTCCTTAAAGGCCGGCAACGCTCCTGTGATGCCTCTGGTGTTGCAACAGATTGTGGGCGGCGGTGATCACTTAACAACTGGTGACCCGTACGCTCGTTTGTCCTCCTACTCCATAAAAAAAAAACTTAAGAGCAAAGTTTTCAATATGTGCATTTAACCAAAAATTTGATTTGATTTGATATGGATGCCAAACATGGTCCTTAACATAGAAAAATATGCAAAAATTTAAAGTGTGTCAACAAAGCATTCAAAGAAAAAAAATAAAAGGATTAAAATGGCGATGGGCAGGACACACCTTAATAAGCAATATAGAAAAATGGACAAAAAAATAATCTATGTCAGAAGACAAGCGAACGATGTAGAAGATTAAGAATATCACTAAAATTAGAATATTACTACGATTAGAATATTACTTAGCTTAGAATATTAATTAGATTAGAATATTACTTAGATTAGGAAGTTACTTCGCTTAGAATATAACTTATATTAGAATATTACATAGCTTACAATATTACTTATATTAGAATATTACATAGTTCACAATATTACTTATATTAGAATATTACATAGCTTAGAATATTACTTATATTAGATTTTTTTTTTATGGAATAGGAGGACAAACGAGCGTACGGGTCACCTGGTGTTAAGTGATCACCGCCGCCCACATTCTCTTGCAACACCAGAGGAATCACAAGAGCGTTGCCGGCCTTTAAGGAAGGTGTACACGCTTTTTTAGAAGGTACCCATGTCGTATCGTCCCGGAAACACCGCACAAAGAAGCTCATTCCACAGCTTTGTAGTACGAGGGAGAAAGCTCCTTGAAAACCGCACTGTGGAGGACCGCCACACATCCAGATGGTGGGGATGATATCCTAACTTGTGGCTTGTCGTGCGAAGGTGGAATTCGGCGGCAAGAATCAGGTTAAACAGCTCTTCGGAACACTCCCCGTGATAAATGCGGTAGAAGACACACATTGAAGCGACGTCTCTACGCAACGCCAAGTGATCCAGCCGTTCACAGAGCACTTAGCTTAGACTAGTACTAAGATTATATATATTGTATTAATCTTTACATTGTTTGCAATAAATACTGATTCATTCATTCATTCATTCATTTAACAATACAAAAACAGCAACGTTATACACGGAACATCTTTGAAATAATAAAAAGCAGTTTGCTTAAAGTTTTTTGAAGCTGAAGTCAAGTCGAACGGAAGTAACGACATTTAGCTCTTTGATTTGAAACTTTATTTTACAATCGCGAACCTTGCCTGTCGTTCGGAGTAGTGAAACATCCAAAGAGCATTGATACAAAGGCTTTCCAATACATATTTAAATATACAGTTCTTCGACAAACGAATGAACGAAACAAAGGACTATGAAATTCATTTTATCAAAATATGAATCCTATTTTATGAACGTGAGGTTCGAAACAGGAATTCATGGAAACCAACCAATATTATACCTTTGAAATATATTACTTGCTTTCGAAAAAATTGTGAAAAAAGTTATATACTACATATTTGACTAGTGTTTATGAACAATGTAATTTTATACAAATTTTAAAATAATTATTATCTTAAATTTTTAAATGATTTTTATAATATTGGGATTTCTTGTTTTTTTTTAAATGGTAACCCTCACTTCTAGGATTAATTACACAAATTAAGCTGAGAGTTGAACAAAGACATATCAAGATTTACGAACATTACGTCAGTCGGTTGGCTCAGTGGAAGAGCGCTCGCATGGAACGCGAGAGGTCGCGGCATCGTTCATAAATTTTGTTTTCAAAATTAATTTGTATAAAATTGTGACTATTCGAAGCGCCGTAAGAATTTGTGTGACATGCCTTGTCTGGTTTCAACGTATAACTTAAATATAATATTATGTATATGTATAACTATGTGTATATTATCATAAAATACTTAGGTTATAAAAAATACAGAAAACAATTTGCTGATTTTTTGGTGGTTCAGCTTGAGATTGAACCCACCGTCCGTAGATCATTAAAATATAGGTATTCTAATTACCATTGGGGAGGCTTATGCGAAGGGAAAGCAAGAAACGTAATCTAGAAACCGGTGTCTAAAGAGAAAGTAAATTATAACTTAAGTATTTTTATATAAATAAATTACATAAATAAAATTTGAAAAGAATTTCTCGGCTCTGTAAAGTACTGTGCCAACTGAGATAACCGTTCGAGTGACGTAACGTCATAAAATCTTGTTTGCTTTGTTCAACTCTCAGGTTGTGGCTTCATCTAAAGGCTCTACTTTACAGTTGATAACCTGCTCAACCCCAATAATTGCATATAAGGAAATTGACTTGAAATGTCGCTCTTGTGCATCTAAACAATTTGTTATGTTTTAAAGTGATAACCCTCACTTCTAGGATTAATACACAAATAAAATTTTAAATCAAAATTTTATGAACGATGCGGGTCTCAAAACCACAACCTCTGGTGTTCCGTGCCGGAGCTCTGGCACGGAACGCATAGTTCATAAAATTTTGTTTGTGTATTAATCCTAGAAGTGAGGGTAATCACTTTAAAAACATAACAAATTGTTTATAAATAACAACTAGTTTATAAATAGTAACTAGACTAATTTATAGATTTTTAATAAAGGCTATTATTATTAATATTCTATTACCATGTATGTCTGACCCAGAATTTACTCATTAAACATTGAGTGCATCTACTACCCTTCCATTATTAATTAGTCAAGAGAGTCTTGATTACACTGCAAATATACACACTACTTCTGAGTATGGCAACAAACAATTATTTATAATAGTGGGCTGCAGTATGTGGGTAATATACATTTCTGTGAGTCATACTATTTATAACGACTTTTTAGACAATTACTACAAACAATGAATATTATATTAAAAAAAGTAACGTGAATCTTTCGTTCTGTTGCATCTCATTAGATATGTGTACGTGCCCAAATGGCAAAAAAAAGGGAAAAGGTTCGTCATGTCTGTCTGTATGTATCTCCCTCCTTATGTCACAGACACTTCTTGCCGAAACTATAAGAACTATATTATTGAAACTTGGTACTTACCAAGTAGATGTATCCTGTAAACCGCATTAAGATTTTCACACAATAATAGAAAAAAAAAACAACTGAAACTGAAACTCAAAATTTTTTCATCAAACCCATATGTGTATCTGCGGATAGGTCTTCGAAAGTTATATTGAGGTTCCTAATATCATTGTGTTCTTATGGGACACTTCCAAAGTGGTAAAATGTGTCCCCCCCCTTATACTTCTTAAATACGACAATGATAAACTAAAAAATGTGATGTAAATTACCATGCAAACTTCCACCGAAATATGGCTTGAACGAGATCTAGGAAGTAGTTTTTTTAATACGTCATTAATCGCATACCGCAATTTACCTTTTATACCTTAAAATGTAATATAAATTATAATGTTAGGTACTATAGCGCAATAAATGAATATTGTATTTTACCACATAAATGCTAGTACTTTTATACTGATAAATAAAGCAATTCGTGCGGAATTATTCCAAAATATTCAAAAATGCACAACGTTAATATTCAAGTTTTCACTCCCGGAGTACAACCCGTTTTTCCAAGTATAAATTACTCGTTAACATTTGTATCGCTTATGATCATATGGACAAGATAGTAAAATCATTATAGGCTTAGAAATTAAGTTATTTTCTTAGAAACTTAAACGTAATATTAAACAAAAAGTCCTCAAACAAAAAACCTAATCTCTAAAAGAATCTTAGCGAGCATCAAAGACTTTTGTTCTAATTAACAAAAGAGTTAAAACTCCAATACATAATAATCATTGACATAACAAAAGGCGAGTCGTGTAAGAGAAGAACTAATTAAAGGCTCTAATTAAAAGCGAGCCGGTTATTGTATTCTTGAATGAAAATACAGGTTGAATCTTAAATTTAGTTTTTATTAACTAAGGGACTTGTTTGTTCTAAAAAGGGCTTTTATATACAGTGTGATGTTTTTTGAGGCATAAATAAATTTAGATTAAAGGAGAAAAATTCCCAATTAAGTATTAATAGAGCTACTTTCTTAAATACGCTCCAACTAGATACCGCAGCTGTAGTCGCAAAGTGCGGCAAGTAATCACTCAAGTGGGCGTACTCGAGCCAGTCTCGAATAATGTGTGACGTTGACGTGACACATGTTCTGTTAAACTTTGCTTATAATTGAAACAAAAATTTTAAAAAATTTTAAAGGTTACGTAGTAAAACTTTGTAAAAAGAATAGTACAAGAAATAAGAAAGACACTGGGATCACATATCATCAGTTAATATTTTGTATTTTATTAATTTCAATGTAAAATAACACAAGGCGTATTTGACAAAATTTTAAAAATGCTATTGGGTGTCAAGATGCCACGAACACAAGCGTCTAATAGTTGCCGTTATAATTAAGCTACAGTTCTTAGGTGTGTTGGTGCAGTATCTAGTTAGAGAGCAGCGGAAACCAACCCCAAATCCAGGATTGTAACTAAATTATCTACGTACACTAAAAAACCTTTGCGGATTAAACACTAAAGATATTGATGGTAAGTAAAACGTCCTTTTTATTACAATGCAGTGCCGCAAAGGATTATTATTGCAACCCAACATTCTGAGCGGCTTTGAAATAATTGTACTCGTTATTTAGGACATTTATTTATTATAAAAGGCTTACCAACTAGACATACAATTAATATTATGACTACTTATAATGTAACATTTCTTATATTTAATATTTGTGTATCTAACTTATAGGTATGCACAGCGTTGCCTTCATTTATTATTGTAAGTTAAGTAATACTACTACAATATGTGTTTACTATTACTAAAAACTATAATTTTATACTTCCAAATTATAAGGGTTCAAAAGCGTATTTTTTTAAATTGCCAAATGTATTAAAATTTATATCTATACTACTATTACTATTGAATTTACTGTTATATAATTTTGAGATAAGTTGGATAGGTGAATTTGAGCCATAATTGTTTCTGAAGAATCGTACATGTACATAATTGAGATGTTAAGGCCCTGCTTCATACAATGTACAAGTAAACAGGCAACTTGTGACTCATCTATCGAATAAAGATATGGTTTGTGTTTCATAATGTATAAATGTGTTAACCAGCACATAAAGCGCCTATTAAATTATAGGATGAATCTAATAAATAGCATATTTATGTACCGGATATAGTGTGACGCATGAAAGCAATGAAATGCTCATTAGAACTGATAATTTGACATTCCCAAACTTCGTAACACGAAAGTGCAAAATAATTATTGTGATGATTAAGTTTATTGTGAACCATTTCGGCCCCTTCATATTATGCTCACCAGTGGGAGGCTCCTTTGCACAGGATGCCGGCTATATTATAGGTACAACAACGGCGCCTATTTCTGCCGTGAAGCATTACTGTGTTTCGATCTGAAGGGCGCCGTAGCCAGTGAAATTACTGGGCAAATGAGACTTAACATGTTATGTCTCAAAGTGACGAGCGCAGTTGTAGTGCCGCTCAGAATTTTTGGGGTTTTTTAAGAATCCTGAGCGGCACTGCATTGTGTCTCGTCCTTTATTTAAAAAAATATCATAAATATTAATTACCTGATTAGGGATCAGAAATCAGGTTAAGAAATATTTCTCTCCTTTATGCGGATGACCTTAAAATTTTTAGTCGAATTAAAGCTGTTAGTGATTGTATTAATCTACAATTTGATCTTGATACTCTATTCGATTGGTGTAGTGCTAATATTGGGCTTGAGTATAAGAAATGCGCCATTATATCATTCACTCGTATTAAAAACCCAGTTTTGTTCGGCTATAAAATTGATAATATGCCACTTGAGCGGAAGTTTGTTTTATGGGATCTAGGTGTTGCTTTTCACTCGAAACTTCCTTTTAAATATTACTATGAAGTAATGGCCAAGAAATGTAGTTAACTAGATCTTCTAAAGAATTCAAGTCACCAAATAGTTTACTGTTTCCCTATAAGTCGCTTATCCTAACCCAACTTGGGTACGCCTTCATTGTCTGGTCACCTCAATATAATACATATACTGATATGCATGAGTCTATTCAAAAACGTCAACGCGTATTCTCGATTAGCTTTGGTCTTAAAAGGGAGCTGACTACATATGAGGAAAGGCTATCTTACTTTAAGTTACAAAGCCTTGAGTCGTCTCAAATTGCAAGGCCTTACGACATCATTCAAAATACTCGATGGCACAATTTCTACTACCTTCTTGTCGGACTTTCATGTAAGAGTTCCCAATCGGTCTTCAAGATATGAATAGTTCCGTATTCCGTTCTGTAATAATAACGTGTCCTTCCCTATCTATAGAATTTGTCGTCAATACATTGCCCTGCTACTCCTCGAAAATAGTGAAGTACCTGACTTCCACAGTTCATCTGTTTGTAAATGGAAATCTAGTTTTTATTAATTCCTTCATAAGTTAATATTTAAATTTATTTAGTAAATTAAAGAAATCTCAATATACCTACCCTTCCCGTAATTATTCACGTCTAGTTGTACAAATATATATTTTCTCTGTCTTTTTCTTTTATAATATTACATTACCTAAAGCTAGTTTTAAAATCGCTATTATTATTGTATTTTAATAGTTATTTATGCTGTGCACACACCCTCGTGGAGTTGCAGCCTATCTTGTATTTAGCTGATAGTTTTTTTTAACTATGGATTTTTTGTAATTCTGTTTTATTTACCTATTAAATTAATAAATACAATTTGTAGAAGTGCTATTTAGAGATATATCGATTGGCTGGCTCTTCCAACTGAGCCAATCGTTCGTGTAACGTATGGTTCGTAAATCTTGAATAAGACATACCAAATTTTGGTTTCAATTTTTTTTTTTTTATTACAAGCCGTGATAATTTGCTTACTTTTCACATATTATGCCAAGCAGTTTTGACAAATCCGCATGCAGATGCACTCACCAGCGCTCTATCATAAGAATAGCTGATGTTATTTACGTTCACATATCCAATAATGCAACCGGCACACGTGCTGCTAAGCTCCTCTATAAGTGCGTTTATATAAAGGTTGAAAAGCTTATTAAGGCCCCCCGTCCTAACCCCCCACTCCAACATACATGGAACAGAATAAAACCCAAACCATCGAACAAGTTTGATTTGGTTCTGGAAATATCCATGATTAATAAATCAGTTCTAGTTCTACGACTACTTCTTCCAATGGGACCAATTCGGGAGTTACTTACAAATGAAAAAAAAAATGCAAATTGTTTCATAAACGATGGGGATACTAGGTAGCAAACATACAAAAACAAACACACAATTAAATTGAGAACATCCAATTCTTTTTCAAGTCAGTTAAAACGCTAACAAAAAGTATTTTGCAAACACTTTTTTCTAACATCGTATAGTACGAACCTACTCACTGATACGATCAATCCAATAATTATTCGTCATGGTATCAGCATGGTTTCCTTAAAGGTCGCTCGTCTATCTCTATTCTTTCACTTCTTAATCATTATATAACTGAAACAATGCAGCAAGCTGATATTGTAATTTACACCGACTTCAGTAAGGCATTCGACCGAATACGCCATGACATCCTTCTCAATAAGCTCTATGACATTGGAATCAGCGGTGATTTGTTACGATGGTTTTCCTCCTATATTCATAGTCGTACTCAATCTGTTATTATCAGTAACTATATCTCAGGGTGGGTACCCATATCGAGTGGCCGTTCCTCAGGGTTCCTTGCTTGGCCCTCTATTGCTCGCAATATTTGTATAAGATGTCGATACTTGCTTATTTACCGCCAAAATATTATGCTTTACTGACGATATCAAAATCTACAACAAGGTATCGTCACTAGTGGATGCAATAGCACTACAAGAAGATCTGCGCCGATTGCAAAAGTATTGTGATGATCATAGCCTAGACTTAAACCCATCAAAATGTAGCGTAATGACATTCACGCGAAAGCGGCATCCTATAATATTTGAATACCAGTTGAAATGTGAAAATACGAGACCTCAGTGTTTTACTTGATTCGAAGCTATTATTCGATCAACATATAGATTCAACTATATCAAAAGCTATGAAAGCCCTTGGTTTTATTATAAGAAGCTCGCGTGGTTTCCATCAAGTCAAGACACTGAAGATATTGTACTGCAACTTCGTTCGTGGTCACTTAGAATATGCCTCTCACATCTGGAGTCTCTTGTATTCTTCATATATTTCTCGAATAGAAAATATTCAAAAATTCAGATACATTTCAAAGTCCTACGAGCAACATTGTAAAAAGCAACATTTACTACCGCTTGAGAAACGACGTATGATCTCTGACATTGCTTTTCATTCTTGAAAATAGCTCAAAATAAGGATGATTGTCCAGATCTTCTCATGAAAATTTTATTAAGAACGTCGTCTACTGCACTAAGCCATAGCCATTTATTGTATGTACCTCAATCATCTACTAACTATCGAAGCAATAGTTATATCTTGCGGGGTGTGAAGCTAGCCCTATAATAAATTGCGGGCTTACCATGAACTATTATTGCGATTCAATTGAGAACCTAAAATGAACTGCTTTGTTATTTCGTACCACGACGTCATTAGAGCTATCCATTTTAGGTTGACGTCAAATCAAGAAATTCAAAATACTGAAAACATACAGAAAAGGAAAATTTTATTGATGAAAGATGAGATGTAATTATTTTGTTGGACTTTTTTATAAAACAAAATACCGAAAATAAATACCGAAAATGAAACACCTAAGGAAACATTTAATTTGTAATTCAATGAACTATATTGTATATTTATTTTAGTATTATTTAATAAGAACAAAAAAGGGCTTTATGGTTTATAATTTGAAGCTATAAAGAGCGATTTTTAAATATATTTTTAGTATTTTCTACGCAAAAAACGGCTAAATTCATATAATTTTAGGTTTCGAAACGCAGCGCATATGGTTCGAGTAAGAGAGACAAACTTATGCAACGACTGTAGAACGTCATCTCTTTCTCACACCGCGGACCACAGACAAATGTATTTCGTTCATTCTTCATAAGCGATTCCAACGCCATTTAGAGGCACTAAAAATGTTATATTTTATTTTTTAATTAATTAATTATATATCTAATTACTCAATCCCTTTAATGAATGCAGTAGTCGAGAATTTAAACGGAACTCTTGTACACTTGAAATGAAAATGAAAAATGAAAAAATATTTATTTCTGTAACAAAAATGGTACAAACATAATAGTGGATGTGACTTTCTATTAAGTGAGAAACACCTGTGCCAGAAGGCCACGCTCTTCCATATCAATTAAAATTAACAGTACCGAAAACTAGAGATCACAAATTAAGTCTAAAAATATAATTTAACATAAGAAAAATATTATACAAACAGGATGTCTGTGTTTGTGTGTGTGTGTATGTGTATGTTTGTGAGTATGTGTGTGTATGAGCATGTGTGCGTGTATGTGGTGTGTGTCATTGTTACTTTTCGTAAAACACTACTTATTGTACTATCAACCTATATATATATATAGGTATACCTAAAATTTACTCCGTGTAGTTAAATAGCTCTTCCATTTCCTCATAATTCATAGATTTCAACCAAGTGGTTAAACTTCGTCTACATTCCACTTTGTTACGCATATAGATCTTGAGTTTTTCATTAATAAGGTTATACACATGTTCTGATTGTTTCATAAACTGTCGCATTGCAAAAGTGGTCTTTACACTAGTTGGCTTAATAATAACATGTTTTGTTCTTTTCAAAAGGTAAGAAGGATCAGGCATTAAAGTTTTGTGTCTTTTAAGAGTAACATGAAGGACATAAAGTTTTCTAACGGATAGTACGTCCCAGTCTTTATATAATTGTTCAGTACAATAGAGTCTTGGCTTTAGAAATGTCACTTTTAAAAGGGCTCTCTCTGATCTTTCCACAGTTAAGAATTTAGTTTTAGTGGCACAACCCCAGACAGGAATGCAGTAAATTAAAATTGACTGACACTTAATCAACAAAAGACGGTTTTTCTAGTTTGCAATCAAATATCTACTCTTATATGGATAGGGATATTACACTCACCCTTGTAATATCCACTCATAAGTCTCAACAAAGCACAGTCACAATAATATCACCACAATAGTTAGTCTTCAAAGGCAACAATACAGATAATAGTGACACAAAGGACGATTACCCAACCCGGGTCACAAATTAGTCTGAGTGCAACCTGTCTGCAAATTTAAAGCATAGCGTGTTGTGTTGAAATTGTGAGCTATGTTTCACCTGTGTGAATTGATTTGGAACATATGAATCTATCATATTAATTACCTCTCATATCGTGTCATACTGTCATGTTGTATAAACTATGCTGTCTACAATAAAAAGTATATATTTATTTTCATAGTGAAAAATAATTTCCCCATGCAGTCTATATATATAAAAATGAATTGCTGTTGGTTAGTCTCGCTAAAAATCGAGAACGGCTGGACCGATTTGGCCAATTTAGGTCTTGAATTATTTGTGGAAGTCCAGGGAAGGTTTAAAAGGTGAATAAATAGGAAAATGCTGCTAAATTAAATAAAAACAACAAATTTGTTTTTCCTTTGATGTGTCCATACATAATTTCTATGAGAGAATTTATTGACGAACGGTTTGACAGTTCTGCTGTGAAACAATTTCATTACGACAGCAGGGTGCATATTTTACGAAGTAATTTTTGATGTTATGATATATTATTGACAAATTCATACAAAAACATTATTTTATTTATTATATACAGAACAACGTCTGTCGGGTCAGCTAGTAATATATTATAATATAGACTTATAAATATTTAAACTCAGAAAAGGTTACGATACAAAAACTGATGCATGAATCAATCGTATATTTATAATGCTTCAATTTAATAATTACAAAGAAAATTAACCGACAAAGAAGCTTATTTTATACTATATCTTATTACCAGCAATATGAATAGTTTTACAGCATTAAGTAATATTTTTAGGTTATATTCATTACATATTATAAAAAGGACATCTTAATGCTCATTTATATCTATACTATATAATATGGTATATCTTATTTAATACATACTAAAAATATACATGTGAATAAGTCTTACAATAAGTACTTCGTAATTAAAAAAGCTCAGATACCCAAACACACATGCCTACGTTTGCACAAAACTTGGATGCAAATTGAAAAATGCAAACAACTGTTTAATATTATGTTTTGTTTGTTTCAGGCTTAGTGAAAAACTGTGAATCATGGAGTCTCTCATTCAATATTTACTCCTGGCTCTCGCGTTGACCTCAGTTCAAATATCCTACACTGAAAGCCGTCTAAATGAAAAACGTAGAGATAAAAATGAGCGAAGATACCACGCCGTGGAAGCTAAAGACAATATGTGTGAAATATCAAATAGAGAATCCAAAGTTCATTGCTATTGTGAGAATACAGACATAAAAACTGCCAAAAGAGCAGATTGTTGGGTATTTAATGGTGGCATAGATGAAACAGATCCAATCTGGTCAAGTTTCAATTCACAACCATTCATAGAAAAACTAACTTTCAACGTACGTTCAGACGGCGCCTTAAAATTTATACCTTTTAACGTCATACACAAATTAAAGAAGTTGCAAAAAATACAAATTCATTATGCAACCTTGAACAAAATTGAGAAAAAGACATTCACAAACATGACTGCTCTGAGGGAAATAACGTTAATGAACAACAAAATAATGGAGTTGGACTTTTCCGCGTTCGCAAACCTCCCATCGCTCGTAAACTTGACTATAAAAGGAAATAAAGTGACCGAAATCCAGAGGGATGTTTTCGTCGATTTACCAAATCTCAGATATCTCGATTTATCTTTTAATAGTATTAATCTAGCTCACGATAGCTGTTTCGAGCATCTAAATGTACTAAACGATCTAGTACTGGAAGCAAATTTCATTTCTGTACTTACTAGAGACACTTTTAGAGGACTCTCAAATTTAACAAGATTGGATCTAAGGTCCAACAAGTTGTCAATGATTGGAGACTTGACATTTATTGAGTTGTGGAATTTGAATGAACTGCTTTTAGATAATAATGAATTGAAATACTTATCGGAGAGGGCTTTTGATGGATTGGCGATGCTTCAGAAATTAACGATGACTGGTAACAAATTGCAGTCAGTGAACGAAGTGCTTTTAGAGGGTGTAAGAGGGCTGGAATTGTTGGATTTAAGAAATAATGACATTGAAATATTTACGTACGAGATAGTGAAACCTATCTTAGACAATTTGAAGCAAAAAACATCAGTTTTATATTTGAGTGGTAACTATATATTTCTTACTTTTAAACTATTTAATTACGGTTTGTATTTTTAATGGTTTAAATCATTGGGTTATAAAATATTATTTAATGACGTGCGAAAACGATTGATGTTGAAAATAATTTTTAGTAGATAAATTAATTTAATTAAATAAAACCCATAAAATACAATTGCAAAATAAAAATCAATAGAGTTACATATTTCTATATTGATTGTAGTATATCAAATAGAATCAATTTAGAAGTTTCTGTTATAGAATTATCATATTATAAAGGCTTGGCCTTGAACGCTCATAAAATGCTCCTTTGCACCAGTGGGAGGCTCCTTAGCATAGAATGCCGGCTAGATTATGGGTACTACAACGGCGCCTATTTCTGCCGTGAAGCAGTATTGTGTAAACATTACTGTGTTTTGGTCTGAAGGGCGCCGTAGCTAGTGAAATTACTGGGCAAATGAGACAATATCTTATGTCTCAAGGTGATGAGCGCAATTATACTGCCGCTATTTTTGGGTTTTACAAGAATCCTGAGCATTGTAATGGGCACGGCGTATCAATTACGATCAGCTGAACGTCCTGCTTGTCTCGTCCCTTATTTTCATAAAATAAATACATTTGAGATATAATTTAAAAATAATGTCACTGGATAAATATATTACCATGAGCGTGTAGACATGTCATTTAGTTAATAACACACCAGACATAAGTACACGAGAAGATAAATAACTATATTTTAAACAAACAAAGGCACACTCCCTGTAGGGTTATAATCCCCAACAGAAGCACCCCTCTTGTGTTAAGCACAATTAATGGCTGTAACAGTTCCCCATGTGAAGTCAACAATGGCGTAATAACACGATTTAGGCACAATGAAATGTGAATTATTAAAAATCAACAATGTTACCAGTCCGTTCTCATGATAATTTTATTATAGACATTATCAAAATCTATAGGGATTTAATTGAATCATCTTCGTAAATTTTATTTTACTGCAATATGAACCTTATATTACATGGTATGAAGTTTTGAGCTGAAAAATTTCTTCAATGACGCCGAACAAATTATTTTGTAGATATTTAATGACATTACGTCATTTTACTCGGCTATGTAACGCTCGGTAAAATCGATTAGACTCACTAGATATATAGATTTGACTTTTATCAAATGATTTGCAATTCTACTTTGAAGAAAAATTTTTGAATATAAAATAACTAAGACTTTTAATACGAGTGGCATTATGTGTAGCGTTAATAATATTTTAGTTTGGGCGTCAATCACTACGAATACTTCACTCGTTGTATCACCAATATTTGACAACAATTCAGTAGCACCTGCCTTCCTAAGTATCAGTAAAATATTTCTCTTGAAGCGATTTTTCAATAAAATGGAAGGCTAAGGCAAATCGGCTTCAAGTAAACTATGAGTGATAAAACAAGAATGTGATAAAACTTCACCATTTCTCTTCTTATACATCTTAGTATACGTTTCCTACACCGTAAGAGCATCAAATAAATGTAGGAACGTACGAATTCAAAAATCTAAAACATATACTTAGTGGCCGGGGACAGAGGCGATGCCTCCTGGATGAGAGGTAACAGCGGTCATAATCCTTTGCGCTACCAACGCTCTTCATCCTTCCAAACAAAAAGAAAATCATTGGATTTTCTCAAGAAATTCGTTCTATGATAAATATCATAAGATTTGATTTTGATAATCATAAAATTTTATGTTTAACAGGAAATCGACTACGATGTGATTGCCGACTATCCTGGATCCAGGTACTGCGAAATGAAACAATGAGTGAACCACTCAGGCAGGCTCTTGATGAAGTTACCTGTATTTCATTAACAGAGCAGACAAGTGAAAGTAATATAAATACTGCAACTGATTCAGATAAAGAACTAAATCTGGAAACTGAAAGTGAACCAGTACAGCAAGATGCCAATGACGATGTTACATTTGGAGAAGTTGGATCATTCAAATACGAAGATGAGAAGTCTCTTGCTAACCAAATAGTATTAGTTGATATACCTCCTGAAACTCTGCCCTGTCCAAATAAACTTGGACATAACGGTGAAGATTCCCTTATGCTTTCATCGAAAGACGAGAGTTTTTGGCTGCCAAATTCGAGTGTTAAATGTCTTTCAAGTCTATTTTCAATAGTAAGCTTGCTCTTATTGTATACGTTATACTAAGGATAATCTTATAATATACCATTAGTAATTTATATCAGGTGCGGATCCATTCCATTACTTTAAAGTGGACTTTGTAAAATGTAAGTGTCAATTAAATACATTTTAAAAATCAAGAAAAAGGTTCATTCGCTTTCAAATGATCCCCGCCTGAAACCTGTGTGATTTAATTTTACATTTCCTTTAATGCTTATTTTTGTAAGGAAAAGACTGGTTAAGAATATTTCATTAAATTATTCTGTAACGAAGGGCCTGATTGCGACAGCGATGCTTTTGTAACGTGATTGTTTTTATAAATTTAAATTTAAGATGAATTCTTAATGATTCTTAGCTTCTTTTATTTTGTTATACAAATGATACAATAATAAATGTACATAACTTTGAGCCTATTCCTTTATAACATTAATTTGGAGAAATAATCTTCTGGTACAATGTATATTTAATTTTAGAAACAATGCCACGTGAAATAACAAATATATAAATGGTATTAGAAAATTAAGGTTAAGTACTCTTCGAAATGTTCAATCTGTATTTACTAAGAATATAGTTTCTTTAATAATTTTTATATAGGTATGTCTTTATATTTTACCAGACGTATGTTTTGTGGGACTATAATTTATTTTTATAAATTCGATGAATTACTTAATTTGATACTTAAATATAAAATAAATATGGCACTAATGACATAATTTTATAAAATGTACATAAAGTTGATATGCAACAAAACACAGTGAATAAGATTTAGGTCAACTTTGGCCTCGATAAAATGTCACATTTTTGATAATACCAAAAAATGAAAGCAAAATTTTAAAGGTGTTGCGTAATTGCATATTTATATCCAAATACTTCCCCGCCGCTATCAGCACAAAATGTTCTCGACTTTTAAAAAGGGCCTGGTCATTTATTACAACACTCCTGATGTCCAATTTTGCAAGTATACACATGGGGTTTCGTAATTAATTAATACCGTGCCACTAGACAGTATAGGACCTATATTAAAAAATATTTACGATTAAATATAACTAACTAATAAAAAATTTCGACTGACATCAAAACTATTAAGCTTTAAGATGAATGAAGCTGTTCTAATGTTCATAAAATTAAACATTATATTATCACATCTTCTTTAAATGAATTGAACAAAAATATGATTATTGTAATATTTTCGTTTAGAGGAGAATCACAAAAAAAATATGTTGCAAACTTAGATTATGGATTGGTCTCCGCTGCGCTTCAACTAAGTACCGCAGACGTGGTCAACTAATACTACGACAAGGCAATGTGTAACGTTGGCATGCCACATGTTCTGTTAAACTTTGCTAATAATTGAAAATTAATTGCGTAGTAAGTCAAGTCATCAGTAAATATTTTGTATTTTATTAATTTCAATGTAAAATAACACGAAGCGTATGATGCACAATTTGAAAGATGCCACGCACACGAGCATCTAATAGCTGCTGTAATATAAAAGCTATTGTTCTTTCGTAGTGCGGTATCCAGTTGGAGCGGAGACCAATCCTTACTCTACAGTTGCAAAGAATTAAACTACTGTCATTATAAGATTAACATTTACATTATTTACTGTAAATGTAGCGTAAAGAAGTAGATAGTTAAAAACATTATTGTCCAAAGATAATAATTCTACATGATACATGCTCTTTAGTAGTTATAAATTACATTTAACTATAGAAGCTAAAAGCATTTGAAAAAAATTAGTTTATCTACATCCACATCCCAGGAATTAATTAACTTTTCACATTAAGATATATACATATTGTCATACAAGATTGCTATAATCAATTAAAATATATTTCCTCTTATTTCATAAGGCTAAATTTATTTTAAAAAAACTCGCTTCGGTTACGACAAATGGGTGTTGTGAATAACGCGTAAAAGTTTTTTTTGTAATTTGACCAAAAAACAGTTATTATTTTTAATATACAAACTAAAAATGGTGTCTCATCGTTAACACAGATCGAATAATGAATTTTATCAATAAAATACATTTTATCTATCGAATTGTCATAACTAATGTCCCAGAATAGTTCCACTAGGGTTACAAATGAAAAGCAATAGCAGTATTCGTAATGAGAATGTACATGAATTTATACCAACACTATTGATATTGGCAATGTATTTGCTCAGAATATTTGTAACTTGCATTTGGCTGAGTTTCAACTTATTGAAAATTTCATACTTGGAAATATGTTTACGGTCAACGTGAAAAATGTTTCCAGCCGACCTACATTTAGTAAACGATATTGTAACCACTACATTTATGTGTTCGCTTTCATTTTAAATGAATTGTTTGCGTGTTTTAATTTCTTTATGACGTATGTGTTTTCCTACCACTAGTATCTCAACGTTAAGTATTATTTTTGTAACATTTTTACCCAAAATTATATTGTTCTCAATTTTTTAATTGATTTTTTAACTTATTTTATTATTTGATCTGTACTGTATGCAACTGTCATGTTTATGAACAGCCATTTTGTTTTTCGCTTAAAAATGTGCTTTTATATTATTATAATATAGCAATATCACAATAGATGATATCAAAATAAATTTACTTTGTAAACATATTTATTCGATGAAAAAAAAAGCCCGCTGAGTTTGTTGCGCCCATTCTTCTCTGGTCTGAGGCATTCATTTTGGAATGGGTGGTAGTTTTTTGACTTTCAATAAGTGATGTCACATCCAATTTTGAATAAAAATATTTGAATTTGATGTAGATTTTTGAATTAATCATATTCTATTCGTGTACTCGTTATCCGCTACACATCTTTACACGCAGATATTTGAGGATTTCAAATAGCTGTTCCAATTAATATTAAAACTAGCTGTGTGTACTGCTCATACAACTATTTCTCGTGCAAAATAGTCATCATATTGTCTTTTTCTGAAGTGAAAACTTCATTAGCGGCGTTGAGCACTTTTCTTGGGATGGGTATAAAATGTTAAAATCGCGTCAGGACACGTGACCTGGTCGAAAATTTGCAAGACAGTCGTTGAAATTATGGATGAAAGTTGATTTTTCTGAGAGATAAACTTTTTAATGTATAATAATTGTAATAGTTCTAAATATAATTATATAACATAAATAATTCTGTTAAATTTTTTATGTTACACAAATTGTCATTTATGTGTACGATAGCGCAATAAATGAATATTGTATTTAACCACATAAATGCCAGTACTTTTGTAGGTGCGAAATTATTTCCTAACTATTACAAAATATTCAAAAATCGTTAATGATCAAGTTTTTACTTTCTGCCGTGAAGCAATAATGTGTAAACATTATTGGGCTTCGGTCTGAAGGGCACCGTAGCTAGTGAAATAACTGGGCAAATGAGACTTGACAACTTACGTCTCAAGGTGACGATCGCAGTTGTAGTGCCGCTCAGAATTTTTGGGTTTTTCAATAATCCTGCATTGTAATGGGTAGGGTGTATCAATTACCATCAGCTGAACGTCCTGCTGGTCGCGTCCCTTATTTTCATTAATAGAAAAAAAGCAGCCTCTCATTGGTTATCTGTGGGTTTTGTGGGTGGTTGGATGCCAGTGAAATATCATGCATATTATGAGGAAATCCAGTTTATATCACAGAGTGATGCGTTTTTATAGGAACCGCATCATGCATCATATACTTCGGTCTCGTGATTATTTTACAATATTGTCAATAATTTGAGTATTATTAGTTACTATAAGATAGCTTGGTTAGGTTACTCATAATATCTATTGTATATATTCTATTTATGAGTTAAAGATAAAGTGAAATAAAAGTATTCTATTATAAAACTAATTATAACTATATTTTTTCAATTACTATTACTCATCACAGTATTTTGTTTGCGAGCAAACATAGTTAAGTGTTTTTATATAAGTTTGTGAAATGCGCACCTGTTTATGTATAAATTGTGATTGTATGATTGTATTAAGATAATAAATAAATATATCAAGTATGATCTACCCTATACCCACATTTTCACCATTAAACTATAGTGCTATCCGCGGGTGCCCCAAACCACATATCTGCTAGCGATTCGCTTGAACCCTTATGTTTGAAGGCTTGAGAACTGAAAAAAAACCTTTTAACCACACTTTTTTTTTCGTTTTCTGATGAGGTTTTGCTCAATAAACCAGTTGAGAACGGCGTATCTTACATTCAAAGATGTGTCATTTGACAGATCAACGTTAAAATTTTTGTCACAGTCACTCTGGATTTGACAACACGAGATAAAGATGGTCTTCTGTTTACTAAATAATATGCTCATCTCGTTTTGACTTTCAAGGAATTAAGGCAGTGCCGCGCTTCTAGGGAAATCAAGAACGTCGTTTCATTTAATTTTTCAAGATATATACATATTTTTAAAACGTAAGGTTTATGTCATTTAAGTCGAATGACGTCCACTGCTGGATAAAGGCCTCCCCCAAACATCTCCATAACGATTTGTCCCTTCTCCAACCTATTCCGGCGATCTTGACCTTCGGATCATCGGCCATCTTGTGGGAGGCTTAATAACACGGCATCTGCCAGTAAATGGTCGTCATTCGAAGACCTTTTTCGTCTTTTGAGCTATGTGCGCTGGCCACTCCCAGTTCAGTTTCGCAATCATGCGGCATATGTTGGTGAGTTTGGTGTATATGTATTCGAAAACCATGTCCGTTTGTTTTTATAATCTAATGAAGAGTTCGTGAAGTATTTACGACGTAAGGGCTTATTTTATATTTAAGTAATAACTTTAGCTTTATGATACATAACTGAAATTATATTTAAGTTTAAGATATGTCGCTTCTTGGTGTTTGTACATATATAAATGTGATAAATAAAAATAATTTAAATAATTTCAAATTGTTTTATTTGTGCCCGAAAGTATACAATTGCAAATGAATTACACAAAAACATGTTAAAAGTATAATAAAATAAATAAATCTCATTTTTCTGTCGTTAATACTTTTACTTAAACAAAATTCTAGCATCGAGACTCACCAGTGGGAGGATCCTTCGCATAGGATGCCGGCTAGATTATGGGTCACAACGGCGCCTAATTGTGCTGTGAAGCAGTAATGTGTAAACATTACTGTGTTTCAGTCTGCAGGGCGCCGTACCTATTCAAATTACTGGGAAAATGAATCTTGACAACTTATGTCTCAAAGTGAAGAGCGCAGTTGTAGTGCCGCTTAGAATTTTTGGGTTATTCAATAATCCTGAGCGGCACTGCATTGTAATGGGCAGGGTGTATCAATTACCATCCGCTAAACGTCCTGCTCGTCTTATTCTGCCTTATTTTCATTAAAAAAATCCTAAGCAAAATACTAGCTTCGAGACTGAAGAGATTTCTGAGTTGAAAATATTTCGCTGTAGACATGGAACTTGATACTAAATTCCTGAGCAAAACCCGTGCGGTATGCACCTCAACGCACAGTGGCAAAAAATACAGCTCGATCCTAAATACTTGAGCGAAACCCGCGCGGTAACTATGTACTATGTGGGTACATAGTTAATGATATGCTCATATTTGAAAAGGCTTTAGACTGTTAATAACAACGCACGAGCAGTTTTACCAGTGGGAGGTTCCCTTGCACAGGATGCCGGCTTGATTATGGATACCAAGTACAAAAAAAACGGCGCCTATTTCTGCCGTGAAGTAGGTATGTATAAGCATTACTGTGTTTCGGTCTGAAGGGCGCCGTAGCTAGTGAAATTACTGGGAAAATGAAACTTAACATCTTATGCCTCAAGGTAATTTTGTAACTGCCAAACTTATTAACGCACATTGTTTTTTAAATTTTTAACATATCTACCAATGCTTTTGTATATAATAATTCTGCTTTAAATTGTAGCCTTTAAAAATACAATAGTAACAATTGTAAAAAATAAGAAGACATAGTAAAATAAAATAAAAAAATATTTATTTTTCACTGTCTAACTTGAGTGACATTCGACGTACAAAGTACAGTCTTCTTAGAAAGACAAAGACATAAAAACTTAGTTTATTTTGTCAGCCTCTATGAATATTTTATTATAGTATGTCATAATATTCTTCTAAAGGCATGATACGGACTGTTGGACACTCAGGGCTATCCTTGTTTAGAATAAGGTAGTCCACATCACCAATACTCATTATGTCGTTCTTTCTGTACCAATAGTAAGCCGCATGAGTCCTCCGAACAAAAAAAGGAATGTACAGTTTAGCGTTCTTTAAAACTACAAATCGCTGCGGCATTTTCTAAGAGCTCTTTCGCATTACCTCCGCTCCGAATCTGATCTGAAGTCGTGAAGATACGGTCCGGTGTAGTCGTATAGTATTTCGACCGGTTAACGGAAAGAAATTGGATGACGGAAGCCGGATCTAGTACGTAAACTACCATAGAAATAGTTCTACGACTACTTCGGACCGTGTTTTCACGGATACGGATCGAATTCGGATCGGACGTAGTGGGAAAGCACTCTATGCGGCGTTTGAATTGTCAAACAAATGTTGTGGCATTTTATAAAGTGACAAGACCATTTAAATATTGCCTTCGACATATTTCATAACTGCGGAATCATCCAAACTGCCTGCGATATATACATCAACATAGGATTAACTCGTGAAATTTTGAAGCATGATTTTGCTAAGCCTGAGCTTTTAAGATTCTACGAAAGGGGTCAAGGTCGGTATATAGCAACTGGACTATACATGGATTTATTTCAACGATTCCAAAATAATGTGTGAATCGAGAGTGTCTTTCAAGATGAGCTAAAATCAACCAAAGTAGCCGGCATCTAATGTGCTTCTATGCAGATTATTTCTTTTTAATTTAACTGGATTCTTGGGTACTGTTGCCATGGAATATAATCGGACCAACTATACCGAAGTTGTAAAAAACATAATTTTCGTTGTTCATACATATGAAAAAGTCTGTGCGTGTAATCTTTACGTGCGATTGAAGTTAAATTTAATAATAATTAACTTTAGGAATAATTAACAGACGCATTAATATATTACATTTAAATAAAGCCGTGTTACCAACTAAGCACTATCGTATTACTGAAGAGCTAGGAGCATTGTTAGATTTTTTTGCATTTTTTTTTTCTCAGACAAGCTGACGATATCACTTCATCTTTTGAGCAAAGTTGGCATTTTCTCTACCTTAAATAAAAAATGCCTTTATTAATATATAGTATAATTAATATTATTATTCATCAGAATATAAACACTTACACTTTTTACAGGTCAGGTCATTATCAGATTCTTGATTTTCTCTTTTATTCTTATTTATTGATGAAAGAGTAGAATATTCCTGGGATTCCGCCATTTTTTTTGACCGATTATTATTTTCATTATTTATAATTCAGTTCATTGTTTATTCGCACATTTTAAAATTTTTACTCATTCATAAAATAATGAATTGAAGGTTATATTATTAGTAGCACAAATAAATATGACGTTGGTATTGAATATTAACAAATATGGCTTTATGGGCCGAACCTTTTGCCCAGGCACGTCACGGTAGACCCTGATGACGACATCACCATCGCGAACGCGACATCCACACAAGCACCGACACAGACACGCACACACCGCCTTCGCAGGCGTAGGCGCAGTCATCCGCCGCCAACCACTGGCAATCGTCACTCTGACGACCTACCTTACACCACAACCTAGATACACCACACATTCTCTTGATACCCGACGAGACGTTAGTCCTCGTCTTGTAATCGTTCACTCCACTCACACACGGATTGACTGACGGACTGACATACAACACTTACACAATCACAAACACACTCCACAAATAGGCACAAACATACATGCACACAAACATTTACACATACATACAAACTTAATATTGTGTAATGTATATGGGGTGTCCACTTGCGCGGACACTCGAGTCCTACATATTACGCCCCGTTCCGGGCGTAATATGTAGGACTCAACAAATTAACGAATGTCAGAAAATTTCTAAAAACTTATACATTATTATAATCGCGCCTAAAGAAGTTTTACTTCAATAAATCTATGATTTGGTAACGTAAATTTTTTTTAAAATTAATTGTTTTTTTCTTTCATATAACAAATGGTTTCTAAATTTAATTTAAATGTATTGAATAACGAACAAATTTGATTCAATTGCAAAAAGTGATATTTTCCATCCAACATTGTGATACTTCCTTTATAATAGACTAAAGACATAGATTTCAAAGTGGCAAAGAAAGAAATAATCAATCGCATAAAATTGCTTGATTATAATATTATGTATTGTATTTTTGATGTGATTAATGTAACAAATACTTGTAGATAAGGAAGTTTATAGAAGTACACATATACCATAGCATTAATCACCATTTGGATGCTCAGCGCACATCGGATTTGCGGTTCTTCAGAAACTTTTTTCCACGCGCCACCGACTGTGGAACCAAGTTGTGTTTACTACGAAAACAGAATAATGACCTACCTATATAAATTATCCTTCTATTGTTTATTTCAGATTGCACCTTTTCCCGTGTAGATATTTAAATTAAACTTAATCTAAACTAATGTTATAAAGAGGAAACATTTGTGTTTAAATTACTAAAAACTACTGGACCATTTACAAAAATTCTTTCACCATTAGA
This sequence comes from Leptidea sinapis, assembly GCF_905404315.1. NCBI lineage: Eukaryota > Metazoa > Arthropoda > Insecta > Lepidoptera > Pieridae > Leptidea > Leptidea sinapis. The sequence goes on along the minus strand of NC_066275.1, from coordinate 1,078,198 downwards.
AAGCTGCATCTTCACTGTGTGACATAGACTATGTGAGTTTAATAAAATAGGGGTCAATAATAAAAATTCATTAATTTATAATCCAAGTTGTGAAAAATTAGTCATAAAAAATCTGTCATCAAAAAATGTTCTACATTATTATAGAACGTATTTACGAAAAAGCGATACCATATGTCCAACTACTGTAGTTATGCCACTATTATTACTATTTTACATTTTAAAAGTTGATAAAAGTGCCGACAATAATTATTTCATTTAAAACTCTGTATTAATCCTTATCCCATTAAATATTATATTATTAAAGACCGTTTCAATACCTGTAAAATACTTTTAAAAATAATAAAATTTGACATTTCATTTAAAAGATATAACGCCTATAAAAATGTGAATGTAAAGAAAATAATGCAATAATAAAATAATAACTATATGAATTAAAACGTTTATGTTTTATGTTCACAAAAAAAACTATACTCCGACTTACTAGACTGTTTGTTTCATAGCAGAACTGTCAAACCGTGCGTCAATAATTTCTCCCATAGAAAACAAATATCTATATATATAAAAATGAATTGCTTTTCGTTAGTTTCGCTAAAACTAGAGAACGGCTGGACCGATTTGGCTAATTTTGGTCTTGAATTATTTGTGGAAGTACAGGGAAGGTTTAAAAGGTAAATAAAAAGGAAAATGCTCGGAATTAAATAAAAACAACAAATTTGTTTTTCCTTTGATGCGTACCCCGTCGAATTTATTGACGCAAAGGTTTGATAGTTATGCTGTGAAACAATTTCATTACAACAACAGGATGCATTTTTACGAAGCAATTCTTGATGTTATGAAATATTATTGACAAATTCATAAAAAAACATTATTTTATTTATTATATACAGATCAATGTCTGTCGGGTCAGCTAGTTGGAAATAAAAACAATTGTAGCTCCTAAATCGAAATCAAAACTATCCTATCTCTCAAGTTGGACTAAACTGCACTCCATGAAGTAATCCCTATTTTAATCCGTTCATTAGTTTAGGAGTTCACTGGGAACAAACATCAGGACACTGGATTTATATATACTAAGATATATAATATTCGTCTTGTTCATTATAAAATAGTTTTTATTAATGAATAAGCTATTTCAAACTCTTACTATCAAAAATTTGTTCTAATAAAAAGAAATCGTCAGGCACGAATAGTTTATTTGTACCACGACGGCGCCTATTTATGCCGCGAAGCAGTATTGTGTAAACATTATTGTTTCGGTCTGAAGGGCGCCACAGCTAGTGAAATTACTAATTAATTTAATTACTTTCAGCTGAAGGTTATTGATACGCCCTGCCCATTACAATGCAGTGCGACTCAGGATTCTTTAAAAACCAAAAATTTCTGAGCGCCACTACAATTACGCTCGTCACCTTGAGACATAAGATGTCAAGTCTCATTTGCCCAGTTATTTAGTGAAATAGCTAAATAAATAAATAGCTAGTGAGCTACGGCGCTCTTCAGAACGAAATACAGTAATGGTTACACATTACTGATTCACGTCAAAAATAAGTGCCGTTGTTGTACCCATAATCTAGCTGGCATCCCTTGGAAAGGAGCCTCCCACTGGTAAAATGATAAACATAATATTATGTTACTATAATTATTATTCTATTATGTGCATTATTGTTGCAACCGCACTCCTAAAATATTCAATCCACTGTAAATCAAATTTGAATGATAATTGTGAGAATTTGTTCAAGTACACACATTCAACTTTAGATGCAAAAACACACTGACCTATATATTATAATTTGGCAATATTTTAAAAAGGTAATAACCAAATTCAAAATTCAGCCCTTTTCGAAATGTAGAACAGAAAGATAATGCCAGTGATGTGAATGACTCTGCTCAATACTTTTTTCAAATAATAATATCCGGACGACTGAGCCTTGCTCGAATTTTTAAGAATGTACAAAACTTGAACAAAAAAAATCTAAAAGGAATCTGGATTCAAGGTCGGGGTCGGGGTCTTCTGCTTTCCGGACCCAATGTCCCATCTGAGCTGTTATATTCTTGTATATAGAGGTGAAATTTACCTTTGTATTTTAATGTTATTTTAGCTGTTTCTCATTAAAACACGGATAAAACTACATTTTTTCAAATTGAAACTTGATCGATTTATCGGCCCTATATGATAAATTTTATGAAAATCGCTGGAGCCTTTTCCGAGATTCAGATTATATATAATATATATACGAGAATTGCTTGTTTAAAGATTCTGGCCACTCGATTCAAATGAAATACTTTTGGCTTTACAAAGTCAACACCATCACCAGATGCGAGCTGTGTTATTTAATCTGTATCATCTAATGCCTATGCCATTGATTTTTTTATTTAGTTTAAGTAAGGACTTTATTCATTAACCAGTGGGAGGCTCCTTTGCATCGGCAGCCGGCTAGATTATGGGTACCACAATGGCGCCTATTTCTGCCGTGAAGCAGTAATGTGTAAGTATTACTATGTTTCGGTCTGAAAGGCGCCGTAGCTAGTGAAATTACTGGGCAAATGAGGCTTAATATCTTATGTCTCAAGGTGACGAGCGCAATTGTAGTGCCGCTCAGAATTTTTGGGTATTTTGAGAATCCTGAGCGGCACTGCATTGTAATGGGCATAGCGTATCAATTACCATCAGCTGAACGTCCTGCTCGTCTCGTCCCTTATTATCATAAAAAAAAATCATACTAGATCTCCATTTATATGCAGATGAACGGTTGATGTCAGGTACTCCACCATTTTCAAAGAGTAGCAGGGCATAGTATTGACAAACAAAATCTATATATAGGGTTATAGAAGGACACATTCTGTTCTGTTATAATAACGTTGGCTGTTCATGTCTTGAAGACCGATTGGGGACTCTTAGATCAAACCAAATACGCCCAAATGATTAGCCAGATTGCGTAGTAAATGAAAAATAGGTGAGCAAGCCGAGGGCAGGCATTCGTATAGAATAAAGTTTCATTATAAACATGATACTATAATACAAAGAACGCAATGACACTCCTCGTCTCATTTATTTCAATAAACAGCATATGAATAGTAATGTAAGCTTTGTAACATGTCTGTGACGAAATATTATGCCGGTCCAGAATAGTGGAATGAAAATATTTTCAACCGAATATAACAAAATTCAACACTCTTGTGAGTATGAAATAACTTTATACGTTAAAGTTATATTTTATTTTTCCATGTTGACGTTGACAATAATGTCTTTAAATTAAGTTTTTTTTTTATAAAAAAAAGTATTTGACTTTAGGTCCAAACACTCCAGCTCCAGTACCAGCTTTTGTTCTGGAGCGATTCGTAAACCATTTGATGGTGTGTTTTCAAGGTTTATTGTGGTATATATTTCTCTTTAAATTGGCTTAAGTTTATCTGTTTATTGTAGAAGAATATCTTCAGATCAATAAAAAACTCAATCTGAACCATAAAGAAAATCAATACCCAAATCTAACTATGACACAATATGTTTTAATATGTGTTGAAACCAAATGGAAAATTAATACTATGATTGATTACAAATGTAATCAAATTCTGACAATCATTCAGATCCCGTAATATGAATTAAATAAAGATTGTAATTGAGAATACAATAAGTTACTTACAATATGTACGATAAACGAGTATTTGTTTTGTTAAATTATAATTCAATATTACACCTCGTCGTATGAAAATAAGATGTGAGCTTTCTCATTAAAATCCTTTAGCGTCAAAATCTGGGGAGAATAAATAAAAAGCACCTATCTCATTTTCTTTAAAAATGCCCGGCCGGAGTCTCATGAAATACTCAAAAGGTACAAAGTGTCATTCAGGGCTTAAGATTTTTAAAATGATATCAGCTTGGAAAATCCGTGTCTTAAAAATTCAGTATTTCACTCAGTTTCGTCACCACTACTATTTGTCGATCCGACGTTTTCATATATTGTTCTGAAAAGAAAATAGTACATAAAGAATAAATTCCATGAACACTGGGCAAAGGAGACAAATTGTAGTGCCGCTCAGAATTTTTCGGTTTTTCAAGAATACTGAGCGGCACTGCATTGTATCAATTATCATAAGATGAACATCCTGCTCATCTCGACTCTTATTTTCGTAAAAAAAAATATCACAATTATTTTAATTTAAAATGTCAACGAAAAAAATATCAACAAAGAGGTATGTATGGGTAGAGCGTAGCAATTACCATCAGCTGAACGTCCTGCTTGTCTCGTCCCTTACTTACATAAAAAAAGAGTAAAGAAATTAAACTTGTTTAAATTTTTAGCATCGATAACTACCATTAAAACTAGAATACAATACAATACTTAGATCTAAGCTTAGTGGTCTATTTTAACGTAACATTGGCTAACTTGTGGTATTCCTTTCACAGAAGACACAGTAGGAAGAATAGAATAGAATACAAATTCATAATAGTTTGGGGACAAAGTTTCTTCGGATTTCTATTCAATGACTATTTAAAGTATGTATATTGTGCCATTTTGTTTGATGACGTTTTACCATCTTAATCTTAACATGGTCCCATTCCTGAAGGAATTTTGGAACTTATATTTAATAAAAAACGCGGCATGTCATTTTGGCGGTCATCTTAATGATTGGTAAAAATTTGGACATCCAAGGGTATGTTCTATGGCGGATGAATTTACATACTAGACAAACTCTCTTAATTTTTACTGAATGGCTACAGATGTCTGTGTTCTAACGTTATTGTGATGACATGTAAAGTAAGGGATGAGACGAGCAGGACTTTCAGCCTGCTCGCCTGCCCTGCCCATTACAATGCAGTGCCGCTGAGGATTCTTGAAAAATCGAAAAATTCTGAGCGGCACTAAAATTGCGCTCGTCACCTTGAGATATAAGATGTGAAGTCTTATTTACCCAGTAATTTCACTAGCTACGGCACCCTTCAGACCGAAACACAATAATGCTTACACATTACTGCTTCACGGCAGAAATAGGCGCCGTTGTAGTACCCATAATCTAGCCGGCATCTTGTGCAACGGAGCCTCCCGTTGGTTAAAATTTTGTTGCTTTGATATCGCCCGTTGTTGGAAGAACTGGTCGTAATGGTACTTCAACGGGTGGTAGAAGTTCAAAATGAACATTAGCCTTCGAGTCCCACCATAAACACAGCATGAACTTATTGCGATTGAAACATTTCACCACCAAGCTTTTCGGACGGTCATACAACAACTACAACAAACACTACAAACAGGGAAACATTCTCCGTGATAAGGCAAAGTGGACATATGTAGCCCAACTTTGCACCGATCACAAGGTGCGATACACCCGTGCCTCAAACACAGGTGAGGCAATACGCATAGTCGTACCGACCACGGACGACTTTCGCAACCTCACCCTTCTCCTCTCGCGTAACAACGTGCCTTACCACACCTATGCGCTCCCGGAAGAGCGCAAGGTCAAGGCTGTCCTCCGAGGCCTCCCGTACGAGCTCTCTAATGAGCTCATACAGGAGGACCTTGTCAAGAAAGGCTTTCCGGTCGAGGCTGTACATAAAATGTACAGCCGCACCGGGAAGAAATACCCGTTAGCGTTAGTCATTCAAACTAACGTCCCTGAAGCCAGGGAACTCTTCAAAGGAGAGTTCACCGTATGTGGGCTCTCCAACATACGTGTGGAAGCCCCACACAAGCGGGGGTTCCCCGGCCAATGTCACCGCTGCCAGGTGTATGGCCACGCAGCGGCAAACTGCTCTGCTCCTCCCAGGTGCGTAAAGTGCCTCGAACCCCACAGCACCAAAGAGTGCAAACGCACTCGCGACGAGGTAACACCTCCCGCATGCGTGCTCTGCGGGCAGGAGGGCCATACTGCGAATTATCGCGGATGCCCTTGTGCCCCTCGTTCCGCCCCGAAGGCTGCTAATAAGCAGACTTCCAGGCCGCCAAAACAAAGGCCACCTCTGGCCTCTAACCTCACCCAATCCCACTTTCCTCATATGAGGAATAAAACTGTCGGGCCCCAACTCTCCACCTCATGGAGACAACCAGCCCCTCCCTCTCAGGCATTCAATGTCTACTCCCGCCCCACCCCGGCCACCTTCAGTGGCCCCAGGCGGGCAGTACCTCCCCAGGCTCAATCACAGGTGCAAAGCACCCTGAAAGACCTGGAAGAGATTTACGCCTCACTAGGCGAAGTCGACATTAAAGAAATATCCGTCCTGGCACGGAAACTCAGGACGGCTAAGTCCTCCAAGGAGCGCCTCTTTGCGCTGGCGGAGCACCACCATTTGGTGGCCTCCTTGTAATTCCTAAAGCGCTTAACGCTTACCACATAGTGCGGTACGAGTGAAGCCTAGGGGCGTATCACTCGATCTAACCAAATCACTATTTTTAAATTTCTCCTCTCTCAATCTTTCGTCTGACCTGGATTGACAGGTACCAGAGACATGTAGCCTCACCTCCCGTTTTGTGATCATCCTTCTGATGTCGCCAAGTCTCTATTAGACAGCACCTTCTGTGCATTCCCAGCGAACACTCCCTAGGGAGTGCCGCTTGCGCCTCTCTTCCCCGAGAGATGGTCGCCTACGATGAAGGCTTAGAGGGCACACTGCCCAAAGCCAACCTCAGGTGGTGTTTAGTGGGTAGGCACCTAGGTTTCACGTGAGTCCCACATAACCAACGCAGACTTAGGCTGCGTTGGTATGCATGAGCATTCACCACCTCCCGTCGTTATCCCGGAGGGTAGCCCATTCCCTTGCTTGGGCGCAAAAAAAAAAAAAAAACAGGGAAACATTTACAAAATATAGTAACATGAAGTATGAACATAATTTGACAAAACATATTTAAATATTTTGTGAATATTTTAATATACATGCCTAATCTAATTAAACCTATAATATATATACATAATATAATATACAACAGCAACCTAATAAAGGAACCAAAGAAAAAACTAAAGTAATGCTTATTTTAGTTCAACATAATGAGGTGTTTGCAGTGTTTAGTCCCAAAAAGGTTTGTAACTCAGTATACTATAACCCAACACTTCTTGTCGTACGTGGTCTACTTTTCATCAGCGGTTATCAATCACTTGAAATATGGTTTGGTTTCATTATGTCTCAATAAAGAATAGCAAATGAGCACACGGTTCATTAATCATTAGATATATTTTTGTGAGCTCGTGTGGCACCCAAATATTAACCTTTTTACTTAGCTTTTTTCAAATGGGTTAAAGCTGTTTTCAAAATCCATCTGCATATGAATATGCCGATCTTAGATCATTTATGCATCTAGACAGATTATGACAGCTGTGAAAACGTCGAAAAAAATTTAGTTTAGAGCTAAACTCTATTTTGAGCAATGCATGTACGCTAACACAAAGTGTCAAACAAACCGTGAGTGTAAGACGTTGCTTGTCACGCACACAAAACTTATATTCCTGGCCTGTTTATATTGATTGTCTAACATCAAGACCGTCTATCTAGATGTATAAATTATCTAAGATGATCTTACTCAACTTTAAAAAAAAATGGTGTCTAATTCATCCGTACCATAATCAGCAAGGGGAAGGCCTGGCAGTTAGCCTGGATATAGCGAAGGCCTTTGCTCGTATATGGCATAAGGCGCTACTCACAAAACTTCCATCATTTGGGCTTCCCGAGAGCTTATGCAAGTGGACATCCAGCTTCCTCACTGGGCGTAGCATACAGGTCATTATCGACGGTTATTGCTCGAATCCCAAGCCAGTGCCCCAAGGCTGTGTGCTCTATCTCCCACACTGTCTCTGCGTATCAATGATATGTTGGACACCTCTAACATACATTGCTATGGAGACATCAGCACGGGCAAGGGATTTCCCTCGATGATTTCGTGGACCAGTGCCGGGAAAAAGTTGTTTCTTCTGTCGAGTGCACTCTTGAGAAGGTCGCGGAATGGGTAAATTGAACCATGTCCAATTCAACCCCCAGAAGACTCAAATTTGCGCGTTTACCACAAAAAAATTCCCAATTGTCGTATCACCGCTCTTCGACAGCACTTCCCTTAAAGCCTCGCCTAGTCTCATCGGAATTCTGGGTTTCTAAATCTCCAGCGATTGCCAACTCCGCGGCCATCTAGGCGTCATAAATAGAGCACGGCAATTATTCAAGCCGGCCTTCATTCTAGCGCTGTATAAAGCGCAGGTCAGGCTACATATGGAGTACTGCTGTCATCTCTGGTCTGGCGCACTCCAGTATCAGCTCAATCAATATGACCGCGTGCAACGCTCGAATTGTCGGGGACCAAGTGCTCTGTGACCGGCTGGATCACTTGGCGTTTCGTAGAGACATCGCTTCATTGTGTGTCCTCTAAAGCATTTATCACGGGTAGTGTTCCAAAGGGCTTTTTCACCTGATTCCTGTCGTCGAATTCCACCTTCGGACGACACACCACAAGTTTGGATATCATCCCCACTATCTGGATGTATGGTGGTCCTCCACAGTGCGGTTTTCAAGGACTACTATGTAAACGTTTACTATGAAGCTGTGGAATGTACATCGCGAAAAAAGCGCGTACACCTTCCTTAAAGGCCGGCAACGCTGCTACGATTCCTCTGGTGTTGCAAGACAAAGTGGGCGGCGGTGATCACTTAACACTAGGTAACCCGTACGCTTGTTTGTCCTCCTTTTCCATAAAATAAAGAACGAGGTGCATTTTCGACATCCTGATTGAAAACGCCTAAACCAACTTTGTGCTACTCTTACTGACACAGCATTAGGTCCATAAATGTCAGGAGAAGGCGTTTCGCAGCCTTTGTTGCATTGTTTCCTTTTTATAATAAAATTTTAAAATTTTTATAAAATATTTTGGAATTTCTTCACTAGATTTAGTTATTACAAAACCAATAGACAAAGAGGATGTAAGTAATACGTAATAAGAGACGGGACTGCCTAAGTAAAAATTGAAGTTTAGTTAGTATGAAAATTGCAGTGATTTGATATAAATTTGAAAAAGTAGTAATTACATCACTGCCATTGGCGACGAAGCACAATGCGGCTAAGTTTGAAAGCGAACAGTTGCATAAAACATGTCGGATTTCAGCTATCTCCGTTTTTTACAAGATTATAGTCGTCATATGTCAATCTATCAATGACTTACGTTTCATACAATCGAGTGAATCGCTTTTTTCTTAGAGAGTTTCGCTAGGCTGCCAATATAACTTACCTGGAAACAATATCAACTAATTTTTTTATTTTTTTTAAATATCACTATTTTAATGTCTTCAAAACCAGCCAAAGAAATCTTATTGCGAGTTCCTCTGTAAAATATTTTTTATTTGAAATTTTTTAACAATATTGTCCTTAGCAGTATTAGTAGCTGTATTGAACTATTAAAACTACTAAACTTTGAATACTATAAAATTGACGCGAATAACTAGCATATTGAGAATATATTTATTAAGATAATTATCAATTCTCAAATAATTACATTTCTCTAGCCTTAACATTAAACTTTTAGTTAATTACGAAATTTATCCATCTTTACTTTTAGCCTATTAAGAAGAGTTTAATTATAAATGAATCCAACAGAAACAAGAAATCACTCTAATGGATCGAAAGACTAAAACACAAACTTAAAAAAATGGCTTTTGAATTTATTACTTTTACAGAGAAATAATATTCACATTGTCTTCTCTAGATTCCATTTAGATGCTGTTCGCATTACGAAGGATTTCCCGCGTTGTCAGTAAAGCTCCTTAGTATATTTCACATCCAGATGCACAGAATTCAAATCCCAATATATATTTCATAGTCTATCAGTTGTCTGTATACGCTTTGTCTATAAATAAATGCTTGAAACTGTTATCTCTAATAGATCTATATATATAATGAAAATGGTCTTTGTTTGAGGCTCTTTCACGCCGAAATCACTAATCGTATCGACATGAAACTACCATCTTTTGATGTGAAATTTATCCTAGATGGTTTATGCCTAGTTATTATTTGAATTCCAACGTTTCTTAATTTTTTTTTTTGCTTTTATAATTCGCCTAGCGAATCGGGCGGGAACGGCTAGTCTATATATATATAATGAAAATGGTCTTTGTTTGAGGCTCAATCACGCCTAAACCATTGATCGTATCGACATGAAAGTACCACCATTCAGTGGGAAATTTATCCTAGATGGCTTATTTTTTGAATTCCAACGTTGCTTCATTAATTTTTTCCCTTTTAAAATTCGCCTAGCGAATCGGGCGGGAACAGCTAATCTATATATATATATTGAAAATGGTCTTTGTTTGAGGCTCATTCACGCCTAAACCACTGATCGTATCGACATGAAAGTACCACCATTCGGTGGGAAATTTATCCAAGATGTTTTTTGGTTTATTTTTCGAATTCCAACGTTCCTTCATTAATTTATTTCCTTTAAAATTCGCCCAGCGAAACGGGCGGGAACGGCTAGTTTTAAATATATTTTATTTATCATTGGTCCGATGACTATACATATTTTCACGAATTTGGTCCTAACTAAGACCACCAGAGTAATGAACTGCATTTATCCCTAGATAATTTATTCGTTTAGATAGAGCCTCTTGCTGCTAGACAACCGATGAAAACAGGCCAGGGATTTTTACTTTAGTGTGCGTGACAAGCTACGTCTAACACTCGCCATTTATATGTCACTTTGTGTTAGTGCGCAATGCTCAGAATAGGGCTTTAACTATTCTAACTATATAAATAGCTGTCAACCTAAATTTTTTTCTACGATTTCACAGCTGTCATAATCTAGAAGTATAAATTATCTAAGTATTTATCCGGTAACGAATGCATTAGACGTGAGTTTCACCCACTTCTAGAAGTAATCGTTGTGCGATCCTGAGACTAATTTATAAAACTAGTAGGTTAAAAGAATGTATTTATTTTTGGAAATATTACAAAAAGTCATACTTTTACTTTATAAAAATGGGTACAACAACTTTACAAAATATACCATATATATCTACAGAGGTTTTGTGAAATAGGTTTAATATCATGGAGCATCAACACTCGCTTGATTTACTTGATAAACAAATGACAAATTAATATTTTATCTGTGTCGGTCTTGTACCCTTACGTACGTACTTAAATACGAATATTAAATATCAGAATAAAATTGTAGAAGAATAATAATAAAATAAAATAATAAATGCCTACGTATTTTGAAAAATGGACTTACATATTATAAACAATTTAAACCGTAATATTAACTACACATTACGTTTACGTGTACATACAATTTATCTTGTTCTCTTTATGTTAAAATTCTTGTAATAATTATTCACATAAATTTTTTAAATTATTCTGTCCTAATAGCGACGAATAGTATTTATTATACCCCGTCAATATAATTGTACTTTCAATCATACTATTCACTTCTCTGGGCAGTATAAAACTATGTGGATATTTAATGCCCTAAAGGTGTGTCTACTGTGTGCGGAGAGACTCGAACCTCAGACCACCTGCTTACTAGGCTGGATGGAGAGAAGATCACTAACGATCTTATAAATCTGTTAGTCCAATGGACTCTACATTTGAAGAAACTTCGCATTCGCCGGAGAGTGCGGTGATATATGTATGTGTGATTGTAACCAAGTGTGAATGTATGTATGTGTATAAGTGTGTGACTGTTTCTGTGTTATTGCAGGTGTGTGATTTGTGATTTGAGTGGTGTGAAACGATTACAGGACGAGGATTATCTCGTCGGAACTCTATGTATAGAGTAATAATGTATTGTACAACTGTCTATTCAAATTGATAGTAGGTATATGGAATGAGGTAAAATCTCGTCTGTTCTTCACGCTATCTTCAGTCACACAACAATATAAGAAACGTACGCTCGTTTGTCCTCCTATTCCATAAAAAAAAAAGAAACGCTTTTAATTTGTATGGAAAATTCACTTCTTATTAATAATAAAATTCGTTACAATTTAACAGAACAACAGAAGACAATCCTGTAATATTTTAGTAATGAGTTTTCGATTTCGAGTTACAATAGTAGTGGTAGCCTGATGTTAAGGCTTACAATGATAGCCAACCATTTACCCTTATTACTCTTTCTTTAAAACCGTGTATTACCACGAAAATGAGTTTTGGCATAACTCATTTCGTCACCTCACGAATGAACGAAGAATATTCCATCATAACCTGGTTATTGTGTTACGTATGGGTTCATATTGCTATTTATTCTTTTCATGTCACTAACTGAATAAGGAAAAACGTTTATATAACGAAAATGAAGGTTTTCGTGTTAATATGTTAGAGAAGGAAATGTGACCTTCTCAGATGATTTTGTTTAGAATGTTATGCTTTAAAATATGCAAATCTTAATAGTATTCAAATTCCAACATTTTTATTCAAAATAGGATTCAAATTAAACATCAGGACACTGGATATATGTATTATATTAAGATTTATTTAACCCGACGTTTTGTGATCTTTGCAGAGCACGCTTTCTGAGAACTGCGGTTGACAGGAGTTGAGAAAGTATTTGTCATAATTTTCATTGTGAAGTTTAGCACTATGTGTTGCCGCAAAGGTGATTTGCTGCAGACGGCTTGTTTTTGGCAAAATTTACTATTAGTATCCTCTTCTTTACACTATCAGTAAATTTTGCTCTCTGACATAGAAGTGACTTTCGGGCGTTTTCAATAACCTATCTATCCTAAGTTTAACTTACTAGAGGTAGACAAATATGCCGTTTTACGCTAACTCAAGTTTCAATAACCTATTGACAGATAGCATTGGACTATAACTATTGGCCGTTTTCAATAACCTATCTACCCTTAGTTTAACTTACGGATACATTGCTGTCACCGTTTAATGACAAGATCTAATCAATGCATAGTTACGTCCAATACAGTTATAGTCCAATGGTATCTGTCAATAGGTTATTGAAATGTAAGTAAGCGTAAAAGGATAGATAAGATCTTGTCATTAAACGGTGATTAATATTGTTTATAGCATTGTTTTTTTTTATGGAATAGGAGGACAAACGAGCGTACGGGTCACCTGGTGTTAAGTGATCACCGCCGCCCACATTCTCTTGTAACACCACAGTCTCTTAATCAGAAGAGCGTTGCCGGCCTTTAAGGAGACGGTTTACGCGCTTTTTTTGAAGGTACCCATGTCGTATCGTCCCGGAAACACCGCAGAAGGAAGCTCATTCCACAGTTTTGTATTACGAGGAAGAAAGCTCCTTGAAAACCGCACTGTGGAGGACCGCCACACATCTAGATGGTGGGGATGATATCCTAACTTGTGGCGTGTCATGCGTAGGTGGAATTTGGCGGCAGGAATCAGGTTAAACAGCTCTTCGGAATAAAAATCGGTTTAAAATGTATCCGTAAGCTAAACTTTGGATAGATAGGTTATTGAAAACGGCCGTAAGTCGACTGACGCTTAAATTTCGCAGGTATGTGTAGCGATATTTATCTTCACCTTATGGGTATAATCAATATGCAAATGAATTCAATAATCAGAAGCTCATTACCATTTTCCAACTATTGTTTTAAGTATAAAAAAGTTTCTCGACACAAAGACGGCCATATAGGTGTGCTATATATAATATATGTCACTTTTCTTCACTTCGAGGTGTGTTAACGAAAATTATGGACCAACTTACTATCAAGTAAAATAAGTGACTGTTTCGTAATATTATATCAGCTAATTTTACTTAAGCCGTAATTATGACAGTGATTAAGCGAGCGATTAGATTCATTAGTGTCGAGTTTCACATTTGTTAAAGAATTCATGGTGGTACAAGGTAAGAACGAATGTTGTATATTCATAATATTTTTTTTTACAAAAAATAATTTCGTTTTATATTATTTGGACTTCGTAAGTATGACCACGTGTCTGCATATCGCAAAAAGCTCAAACGGCTCCCTATACGCTTGCGTAGGAATTCCCATTTACTTACATCTCTATCGTGTCCTATTTGATCTAAATCTCCTAATATTATATCTCAAGGAAAAATTTTCAGCATTAACCATTAAATCTCAGTTCTCACCGACTAAATCTTCGGCCTGTCCATAATCTCTTACTTTATACACAGTATGCCTGTTCATAAAACTTCCTTCTTTAACAATTAATTTACTGTGCGAACTGTTAACCTATGGAATTCTCTTCCCACTGAAATCAGAAAGGCTCAAACTCTTCAATCTTTCAAAACAATGCCCCTTAATTACTATTAATCACCGTGACAAATTTATAAGTTATTTTCTTGTTATTATTTACTGTATGCTTATATTTAAATCGATAACACCACCTACTGTTATCTTATCAACTAAAACTATTTCAGTACAGGTTGCCTGGAAGAAATCGCTCTAATGTGATAAGCCCGCCTATTGCTTGTTATGTATTCTCGATTTTTGATATTAAATTATTTTGTTGTGTGCAATAAAGATATATTTCGTTTCATTTAAATCGAAGCATTTCCACGTTGACGGATTTTAGTATTAATTTTGTAGTGGTATACTTCTATGTACATATGTGGTCGCTTACTATGAGCCTTATAAGGCAGCTCATGGTTGCTTAATGCGCAATGGAGAGCGCTATATTCGGAGTTTCCCTGTTAGATCAAATCAGAAATGAGGAGATCCGTAAGAGAATTAAAATCACCTACATAGTGCAAATGGCTGCGAAACTGAAGTAGCAGTGGGCATAGCTCGACGGACAGATGGCCGTTGGGGTAGTAAGGTCCTCGAATGGCGATCACGTAACGCAAGACATAGAGTTGGATGGCCCTCCTACAAGATGGATCAACGCTCTGGTCAAGAATTTCGGAATAGGTTGGATAAGGGCAGCACAGAACCGATCGTCATGGCGGCCTTTGCCCAAAGGGGAGGCCTTTGTCCAGAAGTGGACATCTTCCGCCTGAAGAAATGATGATGTGATGATCTATGCGCAGGAAACTGGCTAGATCGTAGGTATATAATATTTAGGAGATATATAGATATAGCCCAGTGGTTAGTGACCCTGTCTTTGAGCTAAAGGTCCCGGATTTAAATCCAAGCAGGTATAAACAATTGATTTTTTACGCTAAGGATAAACAAAAGCGTTTAAATTCTTAACGTCGCTGAATATGGACAAAATTCAATCCACGGAGCTAACCGACAGTATAACGACTAAAATGATGTCCATCTTGGACGAAAAATTTAAACCACTATTAGAAGAACATGAATATATGAAAACAAAACTAGAAAATAGAGGGTGAGATTGAGCATTTGAAATTAGGATACAAAAAGAAAAAAGGTAGTGGTGTTTGGCCTAAAAGAAGAAGAAAATTCCACCTCATGAGCTCATCAAAAATTGAAGTCGACCTTTCAGAGGGATTTAAGTATTTCCTTATTAGACAGCGACATAAATAATGCCTATCGCATTGGTAAAAATACTAAAAATGGCAAAGCATGACCAACGCTTCTATCATTAGTAAGTGAATGGAAGAAAATCAAAAAAGAAGTTGGAAGGAGAAGTTGAAGCAAATATATATTTTGGAGGACTATTCAAAAGAACTGTTACAAAAGAGACAGGAACTATAGCCAAGACTACAACAAGAAAGGGACAAAGGAAACATAGCATATTTAAAATACGATAAACTTATTGTCAAAGAAAATATTTCCAGCAGCGATAAAATACAACGGGTGGCATCTACTTCGCCAAAGACTGAGCCTAGGAACAACAATCCGTTTCAACAAAAAGGTCGAATGTCCTAGATCCTAGTCCTTGTTATCAATAAATTTGTATTCTATTCTATTCTATTCTAGATAGCATGATGAAGGGTATATCTAACTCTCTTCCGAAGATCAAATCATCAAATAACCATTAGCAACTAACTACCGTAATTCGGAAAATTGAAACAAGACCCTCTAAAGACAAGTAAGTTCACAGAGACAAAAAAAAAACAAAAAACAACAAAGAAGAGTTAGAAGAAGCAACAAAATATTTAAAATGGGACATCATAGGTTTTAGCGAAGTTAAAATAAATATAGCTTATTACTACTATGTTTAATTTAGTACCTATAAGGGCATAAGAGCAATCTGAAATAAGGAATAAGGGAATAATGTATAATATTCATGTATAATCTTCATATAGGTCATTTATCTGTTTTCGTACTAAACATGGGTCTACAGTCAGTGGCGCGTGAAAGAAAGTTTCTGAAGAACCGCAAATACGATGTGCGCTGAGCATCCAAATGGTGATTAATGCTATTGGATATGTGTATCTGTATAAACTTGCTTATATACAAGTATTTGCAACATTAATCACATCAATAATACAAGCAATATAGCCAGAGGTCAGAGGGTAACTCTGAGCTAGAGGTCCGGGTAGTTTCAATTTGAATTCGGATAGTTTTAAAAACTTATTTGGGGAATATGTGTCATTCTTTCCGATTCATGGATGTTTATATGTAACTATGTATGTTTAAGTATGTATATCGTATCAAAATATCGGTTTGTTATACTCATAGTACAGGTTCTGCATAGTTTGAGACAAGATAATTTTTGTATTTAGTTTTGTCAATATTATTTATTTATTATTGCGTTTTGGTTAGCTAGTGAAATTACTGTGCTACAAGCTAGGCTGAAACATATCATCATATCCCTCTCTCTATTGCTCTCGTTAATCGCGATACAGCTTAGTAATTTGGGTTCAATCAAGAGCCCTTAGACAAAGTTCTTGCTCATCTTATCAGTTTTTTTCATTAAAAAAATATTGATTTGTAATAAAATTTATTTACGATTCACGGCGTTTATAAATAATATAATATGTCTCAACATACAGGTATAAGTTATAATTTTCATAAAAAAATGTTACTTATTTTGCGGGTACTATTAAAAATATATTGTCATTAGATATCTGTGCATATCATATAACACGCTTCGAGGTTGATAGTACATATGCTTCGTTGTTGCAAATACATTACCAATATCAACTTTCATTTAATATTCTCTCTCTTGAGATAGTCAACATTTTAACTTTTCACTCGAGCCTTTCAAACATTGCCAATATCTTTCATATTTTATTTACTTACGTAACATTGATGTATATCCAAACGAATTTTTATTTATAAGGTAATAAAAATAGTATGTATTACATACTTTAAAAATCTATTTATTCGTTTCTTCGTTTTGCTCGGACATATGTATATATAGATATACACTTCATATAGTAGTTTTTTAGATTAGATATTGTTTGTAGAACACACAGTTTGTGAATGTCAATAAATTAAGAAATAAATAAAATAATAATAATAATATGTATTATTAAAATAAATCATTTCACAGTTTTTGTTCTCATGTTTGTTTCGGTGTTCTCATGTTTGTTTCGAGTGAAGTCCTAAACTAATGAACGGATTTATTGGGATTACTTCATCGAGTGCAGTTTAGGCCAATTAGAGAGATAGGATACTTTTTATTCCGATTTGGGACCCATAATTATTTTATTTTCAATATTTGTTTTGTATGGACATATTTTCTATGAGAAAATTTATTGACGCACGGTTTGACAGTTCTGCTGTGAAACAATTTCATTATTACAACAGACAGCATTTTTTACGAAATATTTCTTGATGTATTGAAATATTTTTGGCAAATTCCTATAAAACAGTATTTTATTTATTATGTACAGAACAACGTCTGTCAGGTCAGCTTGTAGATTATATAATTTTTCACTTGTGTTGAGGAAAAAGAATTTGTTAGCAAGACTTAAAATAAAGTGACTTCTCTATGATAAAAATAAAAATAACCTTAATTGTACAAAATCTCAGGCATGGAAAAATAATGTCTAAGTTTGACTATAAGCACTTTTAATGATAAGTTGGTGTTTGGTCTGTTATAAATATTATAATGTAGACAAGATAAATAATGATCAATTTAAGCTAAATCAGTCCTAATTGGTTTGTAAACTAATCCTCGTAGTTTTGTTTACAAAACCGTCTCCCGTGGGAACTGGTAAAATAATTTGTTTACCTGGGATAATATTTACCTTTACAAATATTATTTTGGGTCTGACCTGAGAGGTGTTATTTCACACTGGTCAAAGTTTGTATATTCTATCAGTTGCTTTTTGAAACTAATGGCATATGTTTTTGCTACAGATAATATTATAAAAATGGGTATGGTATAGTTTGCTTGACGAAGTTTTTCAGCCAGTGTAACACACACTCAGTCAGTGATGACTTACGAAAAGTGGTCGCTAGTTAGGCCTGATGAGAATAGTCATGGTCACTTAGAGGGCAGAGTTTCCTTTGCGCGATCGAATCAGAAATGAGGAGATCCATTGGAGAACGAAAGTCAGCGACATAGCCCAAATTATTGACAAACAGAAGTAGCAGTGCACATAATTTGACATACAGATGGCCGTTGTGGCAGTAAAGTCCTCGAATGTCGACGACGCACCGGAAGACGCAGTGTTGGTAGGCCCACAATAAAATGGACCGATGATCTGGCCTGATATTTAATCGAACGATCGAACCAAGGTATGTTGGATGAGGGTAGCGCAGGACATATCGTCGAGATTTTTTTTTAATGGAAAATAATGAAAGACCCTTGTACAAATAAAATAAGAGTTATTTTGATGAAGCACTGATCTACTTGCAGTGTGACGTCGAAAGGCGAGTTGGATCTTTTAATCCTAATATAGAATAGCACTTTGCTTCTTTGAAAAGTTTACTACGTTTTTTTTTATATACTCACTTCTAATACTATAGAAGAGCTTTTTTTTATAAAATTATGGGACGAGACGAACAGGACATACAATGCAGTGCCAATCAGGATTATTGAAAAACCCCATAAATTGGATTCTGAGCGGCACTACAACTGCGCTCGTCACCTTGAGACATGAGTTATCAAGTCTTATTTGCCCAGTAATTTCACTAGCTACGGCGCCCTTCAGTTCGAAACACAGTAACGCTTACACATTACTGCTTCACGGCAGAAATAGGCGCCGTTGTGGTACCCATAATCTAGCCGGAATCCTGTGCAATGGACCCTCCCACTGGTGAAGGCTAGTAAGCGTAAAGAGATGATACTTTATGGATAGGTCTACACGATGCTTGAGGACTGACATTGCAAAGAGCCTTTATACACTTTTTTGTGCCAGAAAAACCTGTGATATATTCACTTATTGTTACAAGGGCAAGTCTGATTCACGTTTTAAGGGTTCTTTATGTTTCAGTTAATAAAAAAGAAATTCCAAGTTAGATGTAGATAGATGAACAAACATTTGTCGAGAACTTTACTGCCCCAACGGCCATCTGTCCGACGAACCATGTGCCTTGCCCACTGCCACTGCCAAGTTGTACTAGTAAACTTTAGTAAAATAGTAATAAGAACAATGAAGCTTCTAGCAAGAACTGTTTTTCACATGTTCCGGTGATCCTAACTTGGAGCAGAAGAAGTCCACATTGTATCTCTATCCCGATCGGTAAAAAGTACCTCTCTTCATTTCGCACTAGATCTCTTCGGTGGCTTTCACATCGTCAAGTAAAGTCCGCCTGTATATTTGCTTTAAGCGTTGGTTTTGTTTCCCTTCGAGGTTACATTAATGAGCATAATATGGCTGGAATCTCTTTATAGCATTCCCAAGTAGGAAGAAAAGGAAAATCTGTCAGGTCAGAAAATGAAAAGGATTTTGTGCACGCTTTTTTTATGAAAATAAGGGACGAGATGAGCAAGACATTCAGCAGATGGTAATTGAAACGCCCTGCCCATAACAATGCAGTGCCGCTCAGGATTATTGAATAATCCAAAAATTTAGAGCGGCACTACAACTGCGCTCGTCACCTTGCGACATAAGATGTCAAGTATCATTTGCCCAGTATTTTACTAGCAACGGCGCCCTTCAAACCGAAACACAGTAATGCTTACACGTTACTGTTCACGGCAGAAATAGGCGCCGTTGCGGTACCCAAAATGTAGCCAGCATCCGGTGTAAAGGAGCCTGACTTATACTTGTTCTATTGAGACTACATAAATATATATATAGATACCTACATTAATAACGATAAATTCATACTTTTTGATATAAAGATGAGGAAAGTCAGCTTCGGATGTTTTATTTACTAGTTAAGAAACGATAATCTACTGAGAAGTGCCTGCTTAATATTGTCTGAGATTCTTAAAGAAAACTAAAAATAAAACGCTCCGGGAATACACTTGAGCCTGCTGAAGACGACTTGCAGTCTACAATTAGCATAAATAAATAAGTAGGAAATTATTGAAGGAAGGAAAATTACGAAGTAATTTAACACGCCATACGGAACATTAATAATATACATATATACATCATGGTAAAAATCAGTAAAGCTGTTTCGGAGAAGTAAGGCACGGACTAGTAAAAAAAAGAAGGACTCCGCGCCGTGATATTAGCAAGTGAAGCACCTTTATGCTAGTGTGTGTGCGGTTACGGGGGATACTAGTTACAAAATTTTTCTCCCTTAAATAATCATATATCTACAAATACATTTATGTTATGGTTTTTACACTTTTTCTCAACGCAAGACGGCATTTTTTACAATATTTTATTGGGACGCAAACTGATCTGTCACAGACGATGACAATTCTCATAATGGCCGTCACGTTAATCGGTTTGTTTTGGTGCTACACTGTTATCTAAGGTGACACGGTGTCCTTATTTTTATACATGTCCGTGATATACATCATGAGCTATCTAAAAATGGATCATTATTTTATTTCTGAAATTGAATAATTTATAATGTCTAATCATAAATTTTAATATATTGTTAAAAGAAATATTATGCAAGTCTTTATCAGATCGAATCCCATCTTGAGCGTTACAGATATATCCATTTAAACGTTAAAACATTTTTGATAACAAAATACAGTAAAATATACTATCACAATTATTATGTTATGTAGAAACCAAATTTTAATGAGAAAGCGACAAAAAAGTATAAAATTAAATATCCTCCTTTCCTATAATTCAGACATTAATGAGAGTCATAGATACAGAGGTAATAGAACGCATCCACAAATTTACTTATCTAGAAAATAAAAAAAAGGACTGGAGGAACTGTAGAGAGCGGCATTCACGGATTGTGGCATTGACAACACGAAAATTGACATGAGGAGATAACCTAAAAATATTTCAGCCAATGTAGAGACCTTATTTATTTTATGATTATTTGAGATAAGACGAGCAGAACGTTCAGCTGATGGTAATTAATACGCTCTGCACATAACAATGCAGTGCCGCTTAGGATTCTTGAAAAAACCCTAAAATTCTGAATAGCACCACAATTGCGTTATTCTCCTTAAGACAGTAATTTCACTAGTTACGCCGCCCCTCAGACCGAAACACAGTTATTACTGCTTAATGGCAGAAATAGGCGCCCTTGTGGTACCAATAATCCAGCCGGCATCCTGTGCAAAGGAGCCTCCCTGGTGTATTACTATAATATTGGTGCGTAACGTGTAAGGTGAGTAAGTACTTCTCGCATAAAGTTCAAGTCTTTGTAAACCGTTGTATCTGCGAAAACCAATATAACTATCGTGACAAAATTTCTAATGGTTAGCATTCAGCAGGTCAGACGCAGCAAATGGAGCTGGATGGGCCACACACTCTGAAGGGATTTAAACTTTATCATATTTATCGACATAATCTTATAAAACTCAGATTTCCCAAAGATAACTTATATAAAGAAACGAAGATACCTACAATTACAAAATTAATTATATTACAAACACAACTATAAGACAGTGCGGCAATAGTTCCTAAATCAAACACAAACTTTGCTGATAGACAATTTATTAAGCGCTCTGACAACGAAAATAATAAAACAAAAGGAAGGAAACAGATCTATTCAAATAACATATTATATTAATATAAAACTAACATCAAACTGGCTAGAACCCAAATTCTATGACTGGGTAGAACGATTGCTGAGTACCTTGTTGAGTATAATATATCCATAGACGAATTGCACGCCTCGAACGCGAAGCGGCGAGGTTGTGCTTTATAACCGATCTGTCTAGATCACAACGATTTCCACTCTTTAAACTGCATATTTTTTTTCTATTACTCTTACACATTATAAAAAGCACATCAATATAAAGCTGAGACACTAATGAATAATCCTGATTCTTTTTTTAAGTTGTCGAATACGTATTAAAATAAAAAAATCATTAAAAAAATCGTATCGTATCGTTATCGTGAATCGTGTTAGTCTGTGGTTCAAAAAACGGCGTGGTACGGATAACTCGAGAACGACTTAATTTTTTTTTCACAATTTTCAGAATTAAGCAGAGAAGGTTCCTTTCGAAAATCACTTCTATAGGCCATCTTGTTCTTTTTTTTTAAAACGCAGGCGATTCGATTTTATTCGAAATTTAACTTTAAAAAAAATATAGCATGAGCATTCGAGGCGTTTTGGAAACACTTTTGGATTTTCCATTTTTTTTAATGAAAATAATGGACGAGACGAGCAGGCCATTTAGCTGATGGTAAAATAAATGTAATACTTATCATGCAATCGCACTCACACACACACATATAAAAAAAATCCCTTCTAAATCGAACTAATTCCCTTACAAATTTCAGAAGTCAAAGAAGTTATTGAATGATTAAGAGAAAGGGGGTAGTAGGATATTGATGCAAACACCCCTCCTTCTGTGATTCATCTCTACAGAACCTTCCTTTTTATATATTGTAAGTAGTGGAAATTTGATTACTTATAAGTTATTAAGTGTCTGTATGTTTCCCATGGTAACAGAGCGGTGCATCCCAACAGTAATGGGAGACCCGATCCTAGTTTTTAAGTACTTTTTGAAATAAACAAATTTTAATTGCTTTCAATCTCTACATTGTAACACAAAGAAAAACGCAAACGCCATCTGAGGCAAATCTTGCGGCGGGCTTTCACTGATGAAGCGAAATCTTTCGGAAAGACCTAAGTAACATCAAAAGACCGATCAGGATTGAGATGCATAAATCGTAAATTAAGTAACTCAAGTACAAGACATGATAATATAGCTATTAAAAGCAAGTATTTAACATATTGTCTACTTTTACTTTCATTAGTCAATTTTATGTACAAAGAGATTATAGAGAAAATAATAAAAATGAAGATAAATTTTTCTGTATCCAGACGCAGCTTTTTGCAGCAAAGCCTCTTTACTAGCCTTTGTGTCGAACTCTTAATATCTTCTCCAATACAATAACGTTATCGTATTAAACTATTAGGGATTCTTAATACTTTTCGGTCGGTAAGTACCTTATGAATATAGTGGTCTTATTCAGTAGGCTTTCAAGGTTTCTTAGGGTAATCCTGAGCATTACCAAATATGTAATGTAAGAGGATAATACATTTGACGATTTATACTTAATGTTGTTACATTTAGTTATCGTTTAAGTTAAAAGCCTTAATATATTATGTTAAATAAGGAACAAGACGAGCAAGGCGTTCAGCTGATGGTAATTGACAATGCAGTGCCGCTCAGGATTCTTGAGAAACCCAAAAATCCTGAGCGGTAATTACTACAATTGCAATCGTCACCTTGAGACATAAGATCGACTCTCATTTGCCCAGTTACGGCGCCCAGCTACGGCGCTCTTAAGACCGAAACACAGTAATGCTTACACATTACTGCTTCACGGAAGAAATAGGCGCCGTTGTGGTACCTAAGGGTTTATAATCTAGACAGCATCCTGGGGTAGAAGTACCTAAGTTAAACCTTTAGTTTTTTCTAACATACAGTATTTTTTTTTTATTGACAAACTTTTTACACAAATTATCTTGCCCCAAGTTAAGCATATATAGCCTGTGTTATGGGTTACAAGACAACGATATATTTAATACAATATACTTACTTAAACATACATAAATTCATATAAACATATATATAAACATACATAAATACATTTAAACATCCATGACTCGAAAACAAACATCCATATTCATCATATAAATGCCTGCACCTACCGGGATTCGAACCCGGGACCTCTAGCTTAGTAGGTACGATTGCTAACCACTCGGCTATACAGGTCGTCAAAATATTAAACATAAACATTAGTTTCTATTAATTTAATTTTATTAAGATTATTTAAATGAAACAATCCCATGAAATCTTATCGAAATAACAAGACCAGCTTGCGTCATTTCCCAACAAAAACACTTTACAAATGTAAATAAGCATACAACCCTACTAAACCCTGCACGCGAAAGTTAATAATTAAATTAAAATTGTACTGAAGTAAACAAACAATATCTAAGGCTTGAGCGAGCTCGGTACACCACAATGAAGACATACAAGCTCGGTATTTATCGCCAAGCGGGATCGTTAATATTCCCACATGGTTCCGTAGCACGCAACAAGTACACACACGATAAATTTCTAGATAAATGGCCTTTGCTGTTAATTCAGCGATTTTTATAACGTTTCCCCTTTATTTTAGCGATTATATCGTTGAAATATTAATATAAGTTTTGTTTTTATGAATTATTATTATTATTACGTTGTTTTACAATTTCTTTCAGTTTTTTTTATATAAAATGACGACAATTCGTTTTGTGGCTTACTTAAGTGATCTACGCCGGTTGTTGGAGATTTTTTTTTGTGAGTTTTTTTCAAGTTAAACATCCTTAGAATCGTTTTAATTTGAAACTAGATAAAACGAAAAAGCGGGATGATAGAGGTGCCATGCAAACTATTTTTTTAGCCCGCGCGCCAAATTGTGATTTCAACATATTGTACGATATCCATATGAATATCACAAGTAGTGATTTAGTACTTATTTAGTAATCGAAGCAGCAAACGTGTAACAACGGGTAAATATTTCAGTATGTATAACTGGAGAAGTACTCCACTATCTAAGTTTTTAGGTAGTGTGGTTGGTATCTAGTTGGAGCGCAGCGGAGACCGTTCCTTAATCTAAGTGTTGTCAGGTCGTCTCAATGTCAGTATAAGCTAAATCATTGATTTGCTTGATGATTTGCATTCTATTATTTTGATATGGCAAAAGACACATCGATTTCATGTATTTATTTATCATATTATAATATCATATGTTTGTAGATACATAATATTAATTATCCCTAAATAATTTTATCAAAGTAGAAAAATCTTTGATCCTATCATTACCTTAAAGAATCCGATAACATACCATTATCATATTATCAACTAGCTGACCCGACAGTTCTGTTCATAATAAAAAAAATCTTGTGGGTGAAATCGTGATGAGTGATTATATACGTGGAAATCTCTTTTATATATATATATATAAGACTAGCTGGCCCGACAGACGTTGTTCTGTTCATAATAAAAAAAATCGGATGGAATTTTTGGAAAATCCGTTCTTAGCTGACCTCTAGTCGGTGAAAAGAATATCCCTACCAAATTTCAAGTCTTTAGCTCTAGTGGTTCCTCTCTTACATATGTATACATAGATATAAGATGATCAAGATCGCATTTTAACAAAACCTGATGATTTAGGAATATCGGTATTCTATCCCAGCTATAAAGCTGAAAATTCAAAACCGAATGCGAAAACTCCATAAGATCTGATAAAAGGAGGAAATTTGTGAATTTATTATTGTCCACAATCTATAAAACACAGAAATATGATTGATAAAATATAGAATTAGAACACCGTTTTAATTACCTTTGACGACTAATTTAAATAAAACACTTTCAAAGGATGAAGACGCGTGTAATTGTTACTGTATATTTACATTACATTTTTGCGTAAAATTTACATTTTTATTTTTATTTTAGTTAAGCCGACGTTCCAAGACCTTTTTAGATCTCGTTTTCAGGGGGACTGCAGATGAAATGAGTCAAAGATAGTATTTGTCATAGTTCTTGTAAAGGGTATAACAGACAGAATTAGCAGGACCCTAAAACGAGCTTCAGTTAATACCATTTTTAAGCCACACAAGAAGATCCAACAATTCTTGAGACCAGTAAAGTGTAATATTCCACTGCAAGATGCGGGTATCTATAAACTGGACTGCGACTGTGGCCTGTCTTACATTAGTCAAATCAAAGCAAATAGTATTTAACGACTAATGTTTCTTTTAAATATAATTGCAATATCTTATGTTATGTAGTGGTCCTAGGTATAAATTCCGGTGATCAATTTTAAATATCATAAGAGTTTTAAGCTATTAAAAACAGTACCTACAAGCTGGTTTTAAATTTTTTCGTGACAATAATCTACTTTATATGCTTCCATAATCTATATCTCTTGCTGTTAGACAACCAATAAAACAAGGCCAGGAATATTAGTTTAGTGTGTGTGACAGGCTACGTCTTATACTTGCGATTTGTATGAAACTTAGTGTCAGTGTGCGTGAATTGCTCAAAATAGAAGTTAAATCTTAACTCAATTTTTTCGACGTTTTTGACAGCTGTCATAGTCTATCTAGACGTATAAATGGTCTTAGTTTATATGTTTATTTATCTATTCTTTTATTAGTTTATCATCTTTATATACATTTCAATTGATTATACTCTTAGAATGGAATGCTCACAATATATATTATCTTTTTCGGAATCCGTAGTAAAAAAAAACGTGTATAACGCGACGATTGTGCATTTATCTTTCATTATTTTCCTCTGTCCATGGCCATTCTCTGGGAAGTATAACTATTTGAAACAAACAGTTAATTTTTTTTCCTCACTTCTGCGATTAAATATACAAATTTAGTTTGTACTTCAACCCGCGCCTCGCGGGTTCCGTCCAAGCGCTCTAACCAACTGGCCACAACCTGAGTTTTGAACCAGATATACCATGATTTACAAATAATGCGTCACAAAGGACGGTTGGCTCAGTTCCTAAGAGCACTTGGACGGAACCCGAGAAGCGCGAAAAGTAATAACAATAGTAATAAAATATTTTATTGGCAGCTAAAAACTTACAAAAAATACAATAATACTCACTTAAAAATAAATATAAACATAAAACATAATAAACTAAAACTACATTAACATCAGCTGCAAATAGGCACAAGCTCGGCATATGCTGACACACATAATAAGTATGTCCAGCGCTGATCTTCCGCTTGGGTCACTCTGAGACCTCGTATCAGTCCCAACACCTATACGCTATAGACTAATACACATTTACTTAATATATTTGTGAAGACTTTATTGATTTGCGACTTTCTCGGTGTAACTCTGTGACATAACGTCGCATCTGAACGTTGCTTTCTCTGTGGTACATAACAAGCGTAAAGTAAGCGCAAGTAAGAATAAATAGGCACACTTGAATCGTCATTATTAATATTTATTTTAAATTACTGATTTGTCCTCTTATTCCCAAACAAAAATTATAGTATTATTTGAGTAGGTATGTTTCTTACTTAATTAACAACCGAAAGACGTCCACTGCTAAACGAAGGCCTCCCCAAACATCTCCACGACGATCAGCCCTACGCTACTGCCTCAACGGCTTGCTTTCCATCGTGCCAAGAGTGCCCTACCCACTGCCACTGGTTTTGTTTACGCACAGATGGACAAACAGAGAACAAAATAAGGGTTCCTTATTTTTTTAGTGATTGGTTACTCTAAAATCAGTCAACTGCTAGTCGAACTTGCACCCAGTGTTTGTATCCATAGTAAGACTGACATTTTATGTTGTTATATAATATTACTAGCCGTTATCGCCCGCTTCGCTGGGCGAATTAAAAAAAATATCCACTTTAAAAAAATCCACATTAAATAAATCCACGTTTCGTCTCCTGTGACAATGTCATAAACAGCATTAGAATGTCCGTGGTCGTACTTCATTGTGTGAGCATCTGTGAGCACTATTCCACCGCTGTCAGTTCATGAGGGATCCAACGACAACAAATTTTCCGAACTTTCAATTCTTCGTGTAAAATTTTCTGAATTTTGCTCACACCAATTCAAAATAGTCCTCGAATTGTCTGATAGGTAATCCGCGGGTTTTCTTGAATTAGCCGCTTAGTAGTAGCCACATTATTTTCGTTGATGGCAGTTGAAGGCCGACCTTACCTAAATTCGTCATGTAAAGAAACCCGACCTCTCTCAAATTCAGCAAGGTGATTCTCTCCCAAAAGCATTTTGAAGACGAGCGGCACAGTCTTGCGGATAGAGAGAACTTTTAAAATCATAAAAAATCATCTCTCTAAAATCTTTTCTACTTAATTCCATTTTCGTTGCGTACGTAGAACTTATATGTGTGTTTAAAAACAATTGACAATAAATTATTTCCCGCCAATTGTTTTTTTTTATTACTAAGAAGGTTGCAAAAAATATAACATTCGAAATTCAAGTTCCGATTAGTTATATATATATATATATATATATGCCACCATTCGATGCGAAATTTATCCTAGATGGTTGATAGCTACTTATTTTTCGAATTCTAACGTTTCTTCCTCTTAAAATTTGCCCAGCGAAGCGGGCGGGAACGGCTAGTCTTATATATATATATAAGACTAGCCGTTCCCGCCCGCTAGCTATATATATATATATATATATAAGACTAGCCGTTCCCGCCCGCTTCGCTGGGCAAATTTTAAGAGGAAGAAACGTTGGAATTCGAAAAATAAGTAGCTATCAACCATCTAGGATAAATTTCGCATCGAATGGTGGCATCTATGGCGATACGATCAGTGGCTTAGACGTGATTGAGTCTCAAACAATGACATTTTCACTATATATATTTAGATAGATAGATAGGAAACACACACTACTATTATTAATAGCTGAATCCTCTGTATGTCGTTTGTAGCGTGTAATTCTCAAAATTGAGCTCTTTGATAATACGGGGGATTCAAGTTTTTCGCTTTAAATCATATTGAGATGCGGAGTCAAACGCTTTTGAGGTTTATGCAAACGTGATGTGGTGAAATATCGATATAGATTTTTACAAATGGCGATTCCTACTATTGGTTTTATTTTCGCATTGAAGTGCATAGTGTAGAAATCCTTCATTTTTATTGAAACTATACGTTTTCTTATGGCAAGCAAGCGAAAATTTATAACAGAGAATTTTAATAAATACTTTTTGTCTTTAATCAAATTAATTTGTTATTAAGTAAGTTATGCTTATGATTGTAAAATTATCTTAAATGAGATTTTTCAAGATACTACCGCCGTTAATTCCAAGGTGCCTACTCTTTAAATATTATTTTAATTTAAATTTTATAATTACTTAGGAAACTTAAAGCTAGTTAACAATGCCTTAAAACTAACTTAACTACAATTATTTTCTTTTCAGTTTTGTGCTAAGTGTAGACACAATATCTAGCTCTATTTCACTTAACAAGTCGTTGTAATGTACATGCAGAGGTTAAAATGCTTAAATGGCGCCTTGCTTAAGGTGCTTATCACCTTGGACATTCATAAATCGAGCGGGACCTACAGCAATCCCCTGATTGTGCTGCGGATTTCTGCTCTGGAGTTGGCGCCGGTCCTTACTTGTCATTTCCGCTTCTCCTATTTATTATTTTAGTGCATCCTATCCCTAAAAAAGCGGTACGCTCGGAACTGTTCTACTACCGACCAATGGCCTCATCACTTCACATCACGTGCATCAGTTGCTCGTTTACCCCTTTTTATATAAAAAAAATCTAAATTCTCCAAAGTTATGGAGTTGATTAACAAGCTCTTGGAGTAGAGGAGCACTATCAGCAATTGCCAGTCTGGTTTCGTCAAGCTAAACTAGTGATCTTCGTATTTATAAATGGGCGCAAGTGGTCAAGTTCAAAAGAGAGGCGTAGTGGTGAGTCTGGATATAGGGAAGGCTTTTAAGTGTGACAGAAAGCACTTATTGCAAATATGCTATCCATTCTTATGTTATTTGCACGTGAGTGTTTAACGAGCTTACCTGACATAAATCAGGTAAGCTCGTTTCTCCAACTCATCCACAAGAAAATAGTTTATCCAACATAAAAATCTCCTCAAAAGAATTTGTGAATTCGGTTGATTCTTAGAGTTCCCATTGGGTATTTTTTTATGGAAATGAGAGACGAGATGAGCAGGACGTTGAGCTGATGGTAATTGATACGACCTGCCCATTACAATGCAGTGCCGCTCAGGATTCTCGAAAAAGCCAAAAATTCTGAGCGGTACTACAATTGTGCTCGTTACCTTGAGCCATAAGATGGTAAGTCTCATTTGCCTAACGGCACCTATTTCTGCTGTGAAGCAATAATGTGTAAAGATTATTGTGATTTAGTCTGAAGGCCGCCACAGCTGGTGATATTACTGGGTAAGTGAGACTTAACATCTTATGTCTCAAAGTGACAACCCTTTACGAAGTAGCGGTAAATTCAATAAGAAACAATATTTTTATTTTTTTTTTGACATTCATAAGTGTCACTTCCGTGACCTACATGAATAAAGCGTTTTTGAATTTGAATTTGAATTTGAATTTGACGAGCGCAATTATTGTAGTGGCGCTCAGAATTTTAGGGGTTTTCAAGAATCGTAATTGGAACTGCATTCAAATGGGCAGAGCGTATCAATTACTATCAGCTGGAGGTCCTGCTCGTCTCGTCCCTAATTTTCATTATAAAAAACACATTGAAAAAAAAATACTTTTGGACCACTTGCACTGATTATCAATTTTACCTGTTATTGTTGACTAAGGGAATGCCCAATTTATCCACATCTTTGCCGTTTAAATCTATTTTAAATGCAAAAAAAATAAATATTTTTATTGTTACTCTTAATATAATTTAATCCACTAAAATTTATTTTATATAATTTATTTCTTTATTATAAATTAGCATAAATTTTTCAGTCAAACGAAGTATTTATTCAATTAATTAAAGTTAACATATTATCCAGTGTTTTTTTTAATTTTTTTATGAATGCAAATATGTATTACTTGTTAAGTTTATATCCACAATAATTTCAAAATATTAAGTCACTTAACACAAGTGTATTCAAGTTATGCGAAGCCACGATTTGCTTAAGATGTTATCAACTGAAAGTAAAGTCTAGAAGCGACTAGCTCTTAGAATTTATATTAATTCTGTTATTTGCATTTAAAACATGTTTGAATATGTTATATAACTGTTTCCTGTAAATAGAGTATCTGTAGTTATTATATGAGTTCACTTGCGTACCATATCTTGTTGTAGTTTACTGCTAATCCTCCTTCAACATAATTATGGATTGATAGAGTCTTAATAGATTTTCATCGTTTTTAAGTTAAAACTTACTCTCGAAATCTCGAGCGATTA
Organism: Leptidea sinapis; assembly: GCF_905404315.1. Taxonomy (NCBI): domain Eukaryota; kingdom Metazoa; phylum Arthropoda; class Insecta; order Lepidoptera; family Pieridae; genus Leptidea; species Leptidea sinapis. Next base: position 1,047,004 of record NC_066275.1, on the reverse strand, counting down.
TCAATTCCGTGGTCATCTGGAGGGCAAAGACAAATTGGCCTCGACGAAGCTGGATGTCATTAATAGAGCATGGCAATACTTCAAGCCGGCCCACATTCTAAAGCTCTACAAAGCGCAGATCCGGCCACACTTGGAGTATTGCTGTCATCTCTGGTCTGGCGCACCCCAGAATCAGCTAGATCATTGTGAACGTAGAGCAGCTCGAATTGTCGGGGACCCAATGCTCTGTGATCGACTGGATCACTTGGCGTTGCATAGAGATGTCACTTCATTGTGTGTCTTCTACCGCATTTATCACGGGGAATGTTCCGAAGATCTGTTTAACTTATAATTTTAAATTCCACCTTTGCACGACACGCCACAAGTTAGGATAGCATCCCCACCATCTGGATGTGTGGCGGTCCTCCACAGTGCGGCTTTCAAGGAGCTTTCTTCCACGTACTACAAAGCTGTGGAATGAGCTTCCTTGTGCGGTGTTTGCGGGATGATACACAACATGGGTACTTTCAAAAAAACCGCGTAGAACTTCCTTGAAGGCTGGCATCGCTGCAATAATTCCTCTGGTGTTGCAAGGAAGTATGGGCGGCGGTGATCACTTAACACCAGGTGACCCGTACGCTCGTTTGTCCTCCTTTTCCATAAAAAAAAAACATAGCTGCTATAAAACTATTTCTAGAGATATAGGATAATGAGATTTATATTAACAAAGAAAAATTTCCTGTCCATGTTACCTTGTTCAATTCTTTAAAAGTATAAATTAGAGTAAATACGTTAGCAATATCCCGTAAGTCACTAGTTTGTTCCACCAACAAACGTACGCATGGGTACCTTCAAAAAAAGCGCGTACACCTTCTTAATAGGCCAGCAACGCTCCTGTGATTCCTCTGGTGTTGCAAAAGATTGTGGGCGGTGGCGATCACTTAACACCAGGTGATCCGTACGTTCGTTTTTCCTCCTACTCCGTAAAAAAAAATCAAAATCTTGCAACACACAATCATACATCATATCATTAATTCACTTACGTATAAATGGCTTGATTTAATAAGCATTAAAAATGTTGATAAATATAAAGGAAGTAAATAAATCCAATAGAATTGTATCCCTGTTCCCGGACTTGGTCATCGTTTTCAAGCCAACTTGTAAGTCTCGAGGCTGGGCGAAGATTGTAAATTACACTAACCGGGATCAAAAGCTTAACTTGCCTGCTGAAACCGGGCAGCGGTCGGGATGAAACATAATAATAATGTATTATAGCTGTCAACAAATAAACAGAGGTTAAATAAAATTAATATAATATCGTATTTAATAATAATAAATATCGTTATTGATGAAATATGAATAACCTTTTTTGTAACCTAAAAATTTTTAATAAATTTTATATTTACCTTAAACGTAAAAAATGTTTTTTTATGAAAACGAAGTTAAGAATAACGAATGGTTTAAGTAAGAGGTTTATTTGAAGTTTATTATATTTAAAAAATTGTGTGTAGTCTTATACCGTAGTGGGTTATATTTTCACCTCCGCTAACATTATTATTTACAAAAAAATTATCTTGGAACAACGTCGAATGTAGACGAGGTTACTAGAAGAACTATTTAACTATACAGATGTAGCAGACATAGTTGAAATTACAAGAAGAGTTATTTAATTATAAGATGTTGTAAATGCAGACGAATATAGTCTTAAATCCGTATAGGAAGGGACTGTAACTTATCTGTTAATTGATTGAAAAAAAAATATATCGCGCGTTGTTTTACTCTGTGATATTTCTGTCAAGGCCAATGATAAACAATCAATCAATTAAGTAATTATTCGAAACAAGGTTATTATAGCCGATTTTTATATTTGATGTGGTAAACGAGGAAATGGTTAATCTGATAGAATCGATCGTCCTGGAAACATTATAGTCTAGTTCGGGATTCATAACGCACTTTCTGAATGCTTTTCTGTTTCCAATTTTTTATTCTACTATTTCCAACATAGGTAAATAAGTTATTTTTCTTTTTTAATGCAATAATTTACCTAGGTGTTGACCCATAGTAGCACCACCCCATCTCCTCCCGTGGGTGTCGTAAGACTCAATTAAAAGACACAAAGAACGGTGGATGGGCAGGAGCGAGAGATCACTACCTTCAACTGTGATCGCCAACCCGCCTGCTAAGCGTGGTGATTATGGCAACCCCCCTTTTTTTGAGGAGGCCCTTTTCCAGCAATATGTATATAAATATAAAATTCCCTTATAACACTCTCCTATTTTCTCTTTTCAACATAATTTAATGAAATTTGAAGTAACATGAACTTGGAATAATTTTGTAATAGAAACAATTTGTTATATGAAAAAATATTGTGCTAAAGTTGAAATAAATTCACTAAAGGAAAACAAAACTGAACTTTATTCTGTTGTATCGAGACATTATTATCGATTACAAAAATACCCTTGATACTGTATTATTGAACAGTTAAAATGCACGCAAAATTCCCACATTTCGCTGTACTCCAATACAATACGGCTTACGCGTTTTAATTCTACTTTAATGTGTATTTGAATGGTTCTGACTTTTGTGAGGCTTGCAATATTTATTGAAATTGTATGCTTTGTAAAGCTAAGTATAAATCAATTATAGGAAATAATAATTAACTACCAGAGAAATTACATGAGCATTTCTGAACTTTGAGGTGAGATGAGGTAAAGAAAATTATCAATCTGATAACATTACAGATTACGGATTAAATAATGAATGGTTATAACTTAGATTAAGGATTGGTCTCCGCTACGCTCCAATAAGATACCGCACTACCTAAGAACAATAGCTGTATTATTGCGGCATCATAAAAGTGCCTGCATCTTTGATATCCGAAGATATTGACGCTCAATGGCATCCCTCAAATTTTGTAACAAACGCTTCGTGTTATTGTACCCTGATAAAATAAATAACAAAATACTTACTGATGATATGTGAACCCAGTGTCTTTTACTCTTTTATTATTTTTATAAAGTTATACTACGCGACGTGGCCTTTTTTTCAATTATTAGCAAAGTTAAACAGAACATGTGGCACATCAACGTCACACATTGTTCAAGACTGGTTCAAGTACGCCCACTTGGGAGTAGAATTAGTTACCACACTTTGCGACTACGCCTGCGGAGCACACCGGAGACCAATCCTTATTGTAAGGGCTATAGTTTGAATCATATTTGCTACGAGCTGACCTGATAGACGTTGTTCTGTCAATAAACGGTTTGAGAGATATGGTAAATGCGTGGGTGAGTGCGTAGGCGGGATCATGACACGACAAACTATATATGTAAACCTCCTTGAGCTTCAACGAATCTACTACAAAAGATTTCATTGAGATCGGTCGAATAGTTATGGAGTTATTAGGGAATATACAAACATAAATTCTCTTTTATCTATATAGATTGACATTTTTGTATCGCTGTATAACTGATTATTTATTTTCACCAATACGATATTAATTAAACCATGCAATCCCGAATTTATGCCCATTCAATACAAACTATTTTCGCAAATGGTTTCAATTCAGACACAATACAAAACGTACTGCAATGTGTACTAAAATCTTTTTATTGGTAAATGGAATTGAAAAGCTTCATTGATAGCTATTACACCTATATTTGGTTTTTGTGTATAGATACCATGTTGTTCACTTGAAATAAATGTTTTTAGATTGATATTTTTAGTGAGACTCTCGTGAAAGTCTTGCTAAAGAGATTAAAGTACATGTATAGTTTTATGTCTAAAAGTTTTTTACCAGAGGAAGGCTCCTTTGCACAGGATGCCGGCTAGATTATGGGTACCACAACGGTGCCTATTTCTGTCGTGAAGCAGTAATGTGTGAGCAATTACTGGGCAAATGAGACAAAATATCTTATGTCTCAAGGTGACGAGCGCAGTAGTAGTACCATTCAGAATTTTTGGGGTTTTTCAAGAATCCTGAGCGGCGCAGTATTGTAATGGGCAGGGTGTATCAAATACCATCAGCTGAACGTCCTGCTCGTCTTGTCCCTGATTTTCATAAAATAAAAAAATATATATGACATAGAGCATACAAATCTTTGCATGAAAATTTTGCTTATGACCGCTCCATGTATTTAAATCTCTGTGCTGATAAGTATTTGATATTTGGCAGAAATTTTAAAGTTGAAACAAAATTGTTCGTTATTCTGAATTTAGTTACCTTATGGCAGTGTACTACTTACTTATAACCTAAACACATTATTTATTTATACTATTAATCATTTGCAGAAAGAATCTTAAAAGCTAACATAGTCCCGCAAAACTATTTGGACAGTTTGTCTGCAGGATCAAGTCTCTTGTAATACATTAATGCTTATTAGAACATTGATTTTATACAAGTGTAATTAACAAACATTGATAAAAATATAATAATAAATCTATATAATATATATATATATATATATCTATATCTATTTATAATCTATATATAATTTTAAGGCAGTGGTGACACTAAATATTTCTTAGGTTTAGTTTTAAATTTTCTTTTACTGGTTTCTAGTCGGATGTCCTCAGGCAAGCTGTTTAATAGATAAGGTAGGCGTTTTTTCAAAGTTCTATCTCCGTAGTAGTTATTGATTCTCGAACTTACGTTACAGCGGACATCAACATGATCGGATTTGGTACGGCTGAACCATCGGGCGTGGTCTGGTAGCGGACCACATTCGACGGTATGTCGCATTGAACGTACCGAGTACGATGCTGGCTCAATCAGTGCAAAGCGTCCATCATTCTGTGTAATCCGACTATGTGTTTAGGTATTTACGTACTTACGGCTTGAGCCGACATTGGACGTGCTGGTTTTCTGTAGTTGACTGTATTGCCTAACAGACGCGGCTTTAAAATGGAGGAATTCGAAGAAATGTATGATTTAGAAAAATCATACCGCAAATTCAAAAATATTCAAAAATCGTCGACGTCCACGTAGGCGACATTAGCGTGTGATGGTTAATGAAATATTTATATACAGAAAAGAACTGGATGAATAGTACCACCTTTTTGTAGAATTAAAATTACAAACCATTAAAGTTCTTTGATTATAATAGAATGTGTTTTAATAAATACACGTCTTTATTTACACTGTAGATGACGGCAGCCTCGCGATAAATCCCAACAAGTTGGGCATCGACGTGTTCGGCCGTTTCCACGCGTCATCGTACGATGACGGTCGTGTTACGCGCTCTCTTTCTATTGTGTGTATATAATATATACTAGCTGACCCAGCAAACGTTGTATTGCCGATATTAAAATCGCGATACAAAAGTAACTGTTGATCGTAGATAGGTAAAATTTTGAAGTTGTATGTATTTTTTTATGCTGACTCATAATCAAACAAATTTAAAAAAAATGTCAAAAAAAATAAATTTCGTGTACCCTTAACATTTAGGGGGATGAAAAATAGATGTTGTCCGATTCTCAGATCTACCCAATATGCACTACAAATTTCATGAGAATCGGTCAAGCCGTTTCGGAGGAGTTCGGTCCCGCACACCGTGTCACGAGAGTTTTATATATTAGATATATATGTATATCAGAATGGAAAGCTATTGTAGTCGGCTTGAGTTATTATATAAGAGTTTGAAAGAGAGGTGCAAATTGTTAAAAAGTTCTTACATAACCTATTTCACAATGGCGAATCTTTGTTTTAACGTATGATGTACCTCACGAAGCCCACGGTAATTTTTCCACTTATTAAAGTGAATATAAATTCTACAATCGAGCGAATGTACTATCTAAATAATAATGTGCTGATCTCAAAATATATTATACAAATAAATGCTTTAAAAATCATTCAACGTAAACATCAATAATAATTTAAAAGTATTGTTAAATTTTATTTTTACTAAAATTTCACAAACATTATTAACTCATGTAACTCTAATCATATAATATAGTAAGTAAGATTATATGTTATCTTTACACTTACAGCCTTTCAAATAATCTTGGTTTGTTTTATATAGTTATTTTATAATTTATTATTAGTTATAACTGAGAACAAACAAAGAATATGCAAAATGTTTACAAATAGATAATTTGCTTATGATTGGTTTATTCGGATCTTTCGGATGTATAAAGTTTCCCGCGTTTATTTACAAGGCTGACTAACATTCGGAAAACTTCAGAAATATCAATGTACTGACATACTGAGTGTTGTCAGCGATATATTCCACATTTTGAATATTCTTGGTATAAACCATATAAAGTTTATTTGTAAGACGGTTAGAGTTTTTGTATTAGAGCGCGTTGTTAGGTTTCCGATTAAAATAATTAAATAAAACAGGATGGGATGCTTGTATTAGCCTTCTAGTCCCACTAAATACACATTATCGTCACTTACAACTTCTTTAAATTCTCAAATAAAAGTCAGCAACAAACATAACTACAGTAAAACTAATACAGTAAATAATGATTCTCAATTTCGAATCGCAGTAATAACTCAATTGTAATCGAGCACAATGTACAGGAAATTACATTGAATCAAATATTATTACTAAGCCATGATCCAAATTAAAATGTATTTAATTCTAGTGAACTGTTACTGGCTATTATTATACATACATTAGTACAAAATATTTTCGTGTGTTAGTTTTTACTGTGTTGTATAAGTGATGGTTCTGCTTTTAATAATTTTTAGCGTGCTAACTTGCACACTTGCTAACTTTGGGACAAAAAATGCAAATAATTATGTGAGTGTTTTAGGTATTAAATACAAATAACTTTTATTTGTTTATTTATTTAGTTATTTCACCAATAAAGCCCCTATCCTTACAGAGTGACCTATTGCGATAGAGGCTTGTCTTAAATTTAGGTATTTAAATCAATATAAACATTAATCTTAAAGCTACTACGAACAATCAATACCTACTATACTAGATGATAACTATTACTAGAACAGAAATCAACTTTCCCAATTTTAAACTCGTTCAGTGAGCAAGCAAACAGGTTAATTCTATGTGATAGATCGCTTAAATTTCGTAATGCAACTGTAAAAGACGTGTCTCGCGTAAGATCAGTTTAAATTAAATATATTCTTAAGGAGTAAACTTCTAATGCCTGGTGTTTCTCTTCAGTGCAGTTATCAAGGAACTTTCTTTCACAGCAAACTAAACCAAAATGAGCTACCTTTCTCAAAGTTTAAATCAGTTTTACGCGCGTTTGATACTGACTTTTATAAAATCAATGTTAAATCTTTGCACCAACAGCCGCTTTCAAGTTAAAGATTATAAAGAATTCACATAATATAATGTTATTTGTCAACCAATTTCAAATCTTAATCTTTAATTTCATCATATTAATTTTCAAGTCACTTATACATTTATCGAAATCGAAAGTAGGAAATGTTTTAAAATACCAAGACAAGTGTCATATTCGAAATCAGCCATAAGATAAAATAATATACTTTTATATGCAATGGCTGTATAAGAAAAGTAATAAATATTAAATATTAATTAAAATGATAGTCCACGCCTTTTGCGTTTGACCACGTCGCGAAAAATCTCCGATAAAACTTTTGGAAACCACAAAGTTATTGCTTTTCCTTTCAAACTAACCACGTTTACCCACGCTTTTTCTTTCAAACTAACTTTATAGCAGCTATAATATTTATGTCAAAAAATACAAAAAAATACCATTTGGAGGCTCCGTTGCACAGGAAGCTGGAAAGATTATGGGTACCACAACGGCGCTTATTTCTGCCTTGAAGCAATAATGTATACACATTACTGTGTCTCGGTCTGAAGGGCGCCGTAGCTAGTGAAATTATTGGGCAAATGCGACTTAACATCTTATGTCTCAAGGTAACGAGCGCAATTGTAGTGTCGCTCAGAATTTTTGTGTTTTTCAAGAATCCTGAGCAGCACTGCATTGTCATGGCCAGCGCGTATGAATTACCATCAGCTTAACATTCTGCTCGTCTCGTCCCTTATATTCAAAAAAATACGTATTGCAATTTATTTATAAGCAAATGGACTTTTTCTAGATGTACTCAGCTTAAAATTTTTGTAGAAACATAGCTATAATTGCAGCACTACCAAGTATGTTAGCGCATTCATGAGAGGTATAGTCCACATAGCCAAATGATAGATAACAAACTTCATTAGCTCAATTTTATTGTTGATGTTGACACTTAAGTTTGTTTATATTTCAGGGTCCATTCGAAGTCGAATGGGAGCACTACGATGCCTGCAGAGGTCCAAAACTAGCAAATTTAACCAAGTTTACAACAGCTTTAATTAAGGATGAAAGGAATTACTATAGAGGCACCGCTAACATAACATTTTTGGAACAAGTGCAAATAGACGAGGTTTGATCGATTACAAACTTGTTGTTGTTTTTTTATGGAAGAGGACAAAACAGCGTAGGTTATGGGCAACCTGACGTTAAGGGATCACCGCTGTCCACACTCTCCTGTTACACCAAAGGAATCACAAGAGCGTCGCCAACCCAGGTTTTTTTGCAGGTGCATATGTCGTATCGTGCCGGAAATACCGCATATTCAGAAAGAACATGTCACAGCTAAGTGGTTCTTTTTTATGAAAATAAGGAACAAGACGAGCAGGACGTTCAGATGATATATTGCCCATTACAATGCAGTCTCGCTCAGGATAATTGATAAACCTTCTGAGAATCAGAATAAAAATTCTGAGCGGCATTACAACTGCGCTATACATAAGATGTCAAGTTTCATTCATCATAGCTACGGCTAGTGAAATTACTGGGCACTGCTGGGCGCCGTAGCGCCCTTCAGACTGAAACACATTTATGCTTACACATTACTGCTTCACGGCAGAAATAGGCGCCGTTGTGGTGCCCATAATCTAGCTGGCATCCGGGGCAAAGCAGCCTCCCACTGGTAATGGAAAGTACGTGGAATAACGGTCCTTAAAAATCACACTGAGAAGGAATGCCACACATTCAGCTTATGAGTGGCGTTAACCATATGATGATAAAAAAATGTGAAAAACGTGTGGACCACCCTTAACATTTAGGGGGATGAAAAATAGATGTTGTCCGATTCTCAGACCTACCCAATATGCACTCAAGATTTCATGAGAATCGGTCATGCCGTTTCGGAGGAGTTCAAAGTTTAACACCATGACACGAGAATTTTATATATTAGATTCTATAAATATCAGGTAAGGTTAGGTATGTTTCGCATATATGTATAAATATTTCATGGTGTTTGAGATTTCAGATCAAAATGTACGTGTACGGAGTAAAGGAGACTGGTAAAACACTTCTATGGAATTATAACATCAATAAGCCTTGTCAACATTATTTAATCGCTGCCTTGCTTGAGGCGAAGTTGAGGGCCAAAATGTGTATAGTTAAGAAGGTACGAATAAATCACTCCATTTTTACTTAATTTCGAGTTCTGGTATACATACAAGCGAATGTATACCTATTAATAGGTTTAAAATCGGTGCTAAGCCCCAAACAAAATAAAACTTAATATTATAAACAGCTTACTTTGGTTTATAATATTAAGTTGTCCTTTGTTTTTGATGTCGGTTAATAAAAAACTTTCGCATAAACACTGATGACCTTATGTTGGAACACACAAATTGAGAATGTCAGTAATGAGATTCCCACCAAAATTATGATAGGTTAATATCTTAACTATGCTGATACTAGCTATCTTACTTAACTTTACTTACAAGTAAGTATTCATATTTGGATTATACAAATATGATCATGGGTCTCAATCTCAAACTAAGCTCAAGTTTCTAAGTGATTCGATTTTGCCGAAACAATCATATTTTTTCTCATTTATACAGTATTCTGTTCGACCCTAAAAACTCCACAGTACAGAAAAGGTTTGTTTATCCTTATTCTTATGAGCTCACACTGCAGTCTGAAACTAACAGATTTATATGCTCTAACGATTTATGTAAAAAGGCTCAGACGCTCAATTGGTTCAAAAACTTAGTAAATATTTCCTTTCTAATTGTAATTAAGAAATATATTCTATTACTTATTATTTTTGTTAGATTATAAATCATTTTTTTCCTCTTAGCTCCGTAGCTACGCATATCTTACAATGTGATTGTAAACTCTTTGTGTATGTATTATTGTTTATGTGTGTATGTATATCCTGATTAGTGATAAAGTCGCCTGATTGCGGTACTATAATCCTACTAATATCTTTCCTTTCTTGGCGTGCGTCCGTGCAGAATTGGATGTCGCTATGCCAACATACGGCCGTTCCCAATATTCAGTCTATCTCTTACATGAGATAAAAATCGTAACTATGGTTGACTTTTCTGTCCCAATAAACTTATCGACGGTAACTCACCTAATCCGTACACTCAATGGGAGGACGTATAGCTTACCAGCGATATAAGTTTGTATGGAAATTGCAATTCACGCGTCCCAATATAAGGCTATAAGAATGACTTATCATATTTGGGTATATTGGGACAGCTTCAGATTATTGACAGCTAATTACTGACAGTAGAAGGTAGTAATTTATCTCTATATGTAGATAGTATATTGGAAATGGCTGTTAATGGCTGACAGGCTTTTCCTGCATGTTTCATTATGACAACTCTCTCTGTTAACACCTACTTAAACATTTTATTGAGAGAAAACCTTTAGTTGCGAATGCGATGGGCTTACTACTAGTACTCTATAAACTGTAAAAAGTAAAAACATATTAATACAACAATCTAATAAGATCTGAAGATGAAGTAGCAAGGTATCGCAAATGTTTCGGCGTAGATTTTTTATCGAATTAGTAAAATTCTACAAGTGCAGATACAAAATAATATATTCCAGAGGCTACAACAAAAAAAACCGAACAAAAAACGTAAATATCTCCTTTTGAAATTAATTTTAGGGGCTTCCATTTCTGTTTTGTACTCCAATTTTACGCATGGAACACCCAAATCCTTCTTTTCAAAATTAAATTTCGCATCAAATCCGCATTGCATAGTGGTATTCATTCAGCCAGAGTTTAATCCCCTTGTACAACGTCCACAAAAGTTGCCACTCTTACTATAACAGTTCCTATTTTAAAGTTGGATATATATTGTATGGGAGCATATTTGCTGAATAAAAATTCAGTGTCTCTGATCTCAAATCTGCATAAAAAGATTCATCTTGTGAAACTATGAAGCTTTCGTGTCTATTTAATTGATTATTATTTTTTGTCCGTTTATATTTGTAATAGGAATTTGACAATGCACATTTAAACTTTTTAAAACGCAAGGTTCCTTGGACATATTTCCATTCGCAATATTTCTTAAGAAAAATCATAAAGAATTAATTCAATAGTATTTATTTCTGATATTGTTTTTTTTTTATTTATTGTTTCACAATAAGTACTTATTCTTATTAAAAAGCAAATCCGACCCGACCCGACCAAGACCCGAGCACTACAAGTGTTTTTATTTATTTATAACACTAACACTATTGCAAATTTATATTTCTTTCTTACGATCGTAACTTTTTTAATGGCCTTAGTACTAAAGAATGATTTAAATTCCTATTAATTATGACTTGAGGGAGGCCATTGTCCAGCGATGGACGTCTTCCGGCTGATGATGATGATTATATAAAAATGATATTAAATACTCCTATGCATATACATAATTACGTTAAATTATTTCACTGTGAAATTAGTGACTTAGTTCAAGGTTATGTAGCGATGATTGTCAGATCGAGTGTGTATACCAAATATCTTTATAAACCTTGTTTTGTTAATATAATACAAATATTTCCCAAAGACATTGTACCATTAGCTTTAATTCAAATCATCTGTGGATATAGATATAGACGACCTGTATAGCCGAGTGGTTAGCGATCCTACTTACTATATTAGAGGTCCCGGGTGCGAATCCCGGTAGGTGCAAGCATTTATATTATGAGTGATATGGAGTCTTGGATGTTTATATGTATTTATGTATGTTTATATGTATGTTTAAGTAAGTATATTGTATTAAATGTATCGTTGTCTTGCGACCCCTAATACAGACTATATACCCCTAATTTGGGGTAAAATAATTAGTGTAAAAAATGAGTCAATATTATAAAAAAAATATTGATCGATACTAAAAATACCAAAATAAAAAAAACCTGTTAAAAATTTAAAAGGCGCTTTTATAAAAAAAACAAAACAGAACAGTAGAACAGCGCTTCATCAAAATAACGCAAATGTTATGTGTATTAGGATATTTAACCACCTTCCAAAGAATATTAGAGAGATGCCTAAAACATTAATGCATAAAAAATTAAAATTATGGCTAATAGATAAATGCTTTTATAGTTTAAAAGAATTCTTTAGCCAAAAATAATAGTATTCAAATGTAATTTTTGAGAGGTACCTACAAACTAATGTTTATTTTATATTATATCATTGAATTAAAGCTATGTAATGTGTATTAAGAACGTATAAATTAAATATAAATATTAAATATGATATTCCAATATTGACAATCAAATATTTGTATGCCGATATATTGGCGAATTGTGCGGTACACCAATTAATTGTTAACAACTATGTTACCACGATTCATACAAATAGATCATTTCATTTCATTTCATTTCAAAAAGTAAAAAGTAGAAAGCACCCCACGCTAAGTAGTTCTTTGTTTAATTTTTTTTAACAATTATTTACTTTTACTGTCTGAAAACTATGATAATATCGTAGAAACAAATAATCGATGTTTAATAAATATTGCACCTTTGATGCAAGGATTTTACCGGATATCAGACTTAAAAATAAATCGCTAATCCTGAAGATGCTTGTACTAAAAATGGGACAGACAATATAAATTAGTAAATCTATATATTCACATTAATCTACCGTTTTGAAGGGGTCGAAAATGACGTTCAACTATTATGTTATATACAAACAGACATACATATCAAGCTAAAAAAAGTGGGACAGGACTGTATTGTCACTGTAAGTTTGCAAAGTTTGAATTCAACTCGATATTTAAAAGTAGGTGAAAATCGTGTCCAAGAATTCTGTTTAATAGATGTATACTAGCTGACCCGATAAACACTGTTCTGTTATTAGAAAAAAAATTATGTATGTATTCGGCAATAATGTAGCATAAAGCCATCGAAAATGTGTAACCAAAGTTAATGAGTTAAAAATGAAATAAAAACGTATTTCTGAATGGTTATGGTATACAATTTTTTATATATAACTTAACAAATCATATACTTAAATCTTCCTCAAAAATCACGCTATCCATTAGTGAAAGCAGCATGAAAATCGGTGGAGTAGTTTTTGATTTTTTCCTGAACAGACAAACACGGCGAAGGACTTTGTTTTAATATTATATTATATAGCTCAAGCTAATACTAATTTTTTTAACTACTAATAAAATATAGATTTCCAATGAAGGGTTTACTAAAAAGAATATAAAAAAATATTAGATTACTATTTTTAATTTAACGCTTAGTTTCAAAGCTGCAATATTTTATTACTTTAGCCGTTTGAAAGTTTAAATTATATTTTTGAGGTCACAGTCATTACTTTAAAAGCTAAAACCTTACAATATGCTTTCAGGGAGATTACTACTGCGATTTTAATTTAACGGAACTTATGATCAATTATATTGGAAAATCGTTTTTCTACGGCGACTACTTCTTTAAGGTACTCGTATTGTCGAAGAAAGGAAATATTATGTGTCTTTATTTTGATCCAAAGTTTAAGAAAATCACTTGAAATCATGTAACATAAATAAAATAATTTGTTTAATGGTGCTTTTTATTAATCGTTATGAAAATTGTATGCACAATACTCCTGCTTTAATGTTATAGTATAAAAAACTAAATACCACATCATAGAATTGCTGCCAAGACCAACTTCAAAACTACATTAAATACCTACTTGCTTATAATATAATGGTTTAGCAAAATACATTCGTACCACCATAATCATTATTTCATCCAGAAGACGTTCACTGCTCTGGACAAAGGCCTCCCCTCGCGATCTTGACCAGATCGTCGGTCCATCTTATGGGGGGTCAACCAACACTACATCTTCAAATCTTAAATCCATAATTATATAGATGATTTGAGTTTTCTTTAGTGTTAATTCCGCCAATATTTGTCTTTAAACAATTTGACACGTGTTTCGCCTCTACACGAGGCATCCTCAGGATGTGTTGTCTCGCCAAAATCTAGCACGAGACTGAATCAAATGAGCCGGAAGCCGCTATTTTATACCCTCGTCCCATGAAATGACGCGCTGTGATTGGTCGGCTGTTGTGACGCATTACCCCCGGATGAGATACGTAACAAAGGTGACGGGACTAAATTTCTTTGTTCATTCAACAATGTAAACATGTTCTTTTTGTGTTTTATTATTTCTAATTACTCTAACACATTTAAACGAAAACCTTTTTCACAAGTGTGTAAAATATTAAAATTATTATTGTTTCCGATTGAGTGACCGGTATCAATTAAATTTTTCGCGAAGTGTAATTTTTCGGGATGATTATTCCTAAATGCGGCAATATGTTTCTTTAATCTAATTTCGAAATTTCGACCTGTTTGTGTAGAGGCGAAACACGTGGCGAATTGTTTAAAGACAAATATTGGCGGAATTAACACTAAAGGAAACTCAAATCATTTATATAAATTATAATTGTTTTTTATAAAAATATATTAGCGCTTATTCCTGACTAAAATCTAGCCTGCATGTGGCCAGATAAGCAACGCAAAAATTTATGTTGTCACGGAACAACACCAATATTCTTCAGTTTAGCGATGCTCTAAGCAAGTACTGATATTATCTTTAATTGTCACGTTTTTTGGAACTGGAAAATTTGCTTTAAAAGTGTTGTTGAAAGTCAAGTCGAATTCACATGTTATATCTGTGAGCTATATCACTTTTGATGGAGATAAAAGGATAAAGTACTAGCAACAATTGTTTTGTGTGACCTATACTGTCTGGGGACTGAAGTCATTGCTCCCGATTTGTAGTCGGATCTCAGGTAAAGGCATATTCACAACATTTTTTATATATAAATTTGGGAACAAAGCATTTAAACTTGAAGATCTATTGTTCCGTTACCATCACAGCTGTGGAAATATAGGCTGTTAAGTAAGGATTGGATACCCCTGTTATGCTGGAGTTTGTACCACAGGATCCACGTGGGTCCACTTCTTAAAGCATAAAGACTGTAATTCATAACACTCTAATTTTGGCAATGGCATAAAACTGCAGTAGGATTTTCAGAGTTTTCTTCTGTCCATGTTTATGCTTAGCTGGGGATGCTTTCGCTAATAGTTGCGAAGCAGCTTCTCTTGCCGATGGCCTGGTAACGAAGTCCAGTGCCATGCTGCTTCAGGTTTTTTATTTATTTTTTTAATATAGGTTATCCATAGGGATACGGACTATCTGTCACCACAGAAGGAGGAATACCGGAGGAGGCTCTTTCCTTATATAGCTGGTCAGCAATCTCATTAACTTCTATACCAGCCCAGAATCTAATTGCAAGTCGCAACTGCTAAATGACGCGGCAAGTTTCGTAAGTTTTGCATGTTAATCCAATATTTTAACTTCTATCTTGAAAGATTCCCTAGAATAGATACTGAATAAGAAATTAGATTCAAATGCCTTCTCAACGTTAGGACAGTCCATCACGTACGGGTATTTTTTACACTTTCACTGTTGAATGGAGCATAACTGACATATTATCCTTCTTTATCCCTAGAATCATCAATCTTCTCATGCACGTCTGACCATAAAAACGTATTCGCAAAACCTTTGCGTTATTCAATATTAATCTGACTTCGAAATCGTCAATATGATTAAAAATAACACTGTGAGATGATTACTTACAAATGGACTCATTAACCAGAAGGATAAATTTTCTGATGTTTTTGATCTGGAGAAGAACCACTATTTTATAGCAAGCCGCTCTAAGGGTAGAAAATAATTTTGAAATATGAAAAAAATTGTTCCACAGCGATTCAAATTCTACTGAGATTTTGTAATTAATATTAATCAGTTTATTTATTATTTTTGTTCAGATTGCAACAAAAGCCTGTTCTTAAAACTATAACTTATTATCTTCATTTTTAAAAGCTAATAAATAGTCTTGGTGATTCTGGTTAAGATTTAGGGCCAAACTTTTGAAATTGTTTTACTGTCATCGTTTCTAAGGCAAATTTGCTTGAAAGTGTTGATATGATTACATAGATACAGGTCTAGCTCATGTGAAGCGCACTAAAATAATTCTTGTTAGAAAACTCAACATTATATTTGCAATGAAAATTCAAATAATTACAATGCATTCAGCATTCCCTAAAAGATGTCCAAGGGAAGCGATTACTGCTCCATATTTTATGCTCGTGAACGGGTTTCACTTGTTGTGGCTGGATGATCCTTTTATCAAGAACCCTGCTTTAGATTTAAGATAAATATATTAGCTATAAAGCTTTATTTTTTTAATACTTCAACCTGTAATAAAATGTTTGTAAAATACCCGTATTTATTTACAGTCTGTGTGTATTGATACGAGTACATCCACTGTACCTACTCGATCGATAATTCATTAGGTTTTCTTACACTCCTCTTGTTAAAACCTTCCGTAGTGGTGGTAAAAAGTAAAATTTTAATTTTGATAATCAGTGTAAAAGTTTTAAAGGTAACAAGAAAACCCATCAAAAAGAAATTTTTTAAACGGTTACCAATACTATGGAAGAATGTATCCAAAAATACATCGCTCTTAGAAAATGTAATCAATTTTGAAATTGACATATGGCGTTCTGCTGAGTGAGTAAATAATGATCTATTAAATTTATTATTTCAACTAAAACCAACTGGATAGCATTTATCCGTAATTTATAACTTAATGCAGTAAAATCATCATAATATTATATCAGCCGAAGATGTCCACTGCTGGACAAAGGTCTCCCCCAAAAAGGCCTCCACAATGATCGGTCCTGCGCTACCCTCATCCAACGTATCCCGGCGATCTTGACCACATCATTCAGGTCCACCTTGTGAGGGCCTACCAACACTGCGTCTTCCGGTATGTGGTCGCCATTCGAGGAATTTTCTGCCCAAACGGCCATCTGTCCGTCGAATGTGTACTAACTATGTGCCCTGCACACTACCACTTCAATTTCGCAATCATTTGGGCTATGTTGGTGACTTTGGTTCTCCTACGGATCTCCTCATTTCTGATTGGATAACATAGCAGTAACATACTACATAAAAAACAAACACATAAGACTTAGTCGAAATAAAATTAGCATATTTTAATGCTGAACAAATAAACACCACATTTATTACGACATTGTTACCACAGTCCTACAAAGATGTCCGGTCTCCATTAGATATTACTGTTTCATTCTTCAGGGATACATGCTCGCATATGAACGCTATAACCCATTTCACCTTACACTGTATCTCACTAAATTATATTTGGGAAAGCAGGCACTATCAGCCGTAAACATTTCACTTACATCTGTCACATGTTCATATATCTATTTGGCCCTTTTAGGCCGAAAGCCGAGAGATTTTCGATGTACATTACCAGTTGCTTTTCTTTATTATTACGAACTTAATAATTTATTAGAATTCTGTATTTAGTGTGAAAACTAACTTGCACGTTTGAGCAATTGTTCACAGCGTTGAATCTTAGGTTATCGATATAATAGAAACAATTTGTTATCTTTTTAAAGTGATAACCCTCACTTCTAGGATTGATACATAAATAAAATATGAAAACAAAATTTTATGAACGATGCAGTACTCGAACCCACGATCTCTGACGTTCCGTGCCAGTGCTCTAACCAATTGAGCTAACCCTTCGCGTGATGTATCGTCATAAAATATTGTATGCTTTGTTCAACACTGAGGCCGTGGGTTCGAGTCCCGCATTGTTCATAAAAAATTGTATTAACAACTTATCAGCAGCATGATTTATGAAAATAAGTGCCTATGTAGTGAGTGGGTGTTCCGAAGTGCTGTTTGACCTAATCCCGACTTTCCCATCACATCACTAGCCACAAACTAAGATAGCGTCATCGCTATGTTATAGCTTGGTAATAAATTTTCTGTTTGTGAGTCTGTCTTGCACCAAACGGCTTTTCATATGCCGTGCATATGAAGCATAAGAGCATCTTTTTTTAATATAAGCAATCCTAAATATAAGTTTACAAGCCCATTACAAAACATAGAATCCATCTTATTTGACTAATAAATTAGTTATATAATATCTATGAAGTAGTTTCTCTTTGAAAATAGGTATTATCTCATATATCAAATTCTCGTGTTGCGGTGATTGATACCAAACTACTCCGAGACGGCTGAACGGCCATTTGTATGAAATTTTGTGTGCACATCGGCACAGTCTACATCTAGTTTTAGTTAATTGTTTTTTTCATTTTTTTTTAATATTTATAGCGCAATACTAAGTTTATCGCTAGTATTCTATAAATATACATTTTGGACAGGTAAGCATGAGCTGGCGGTTGATATAATTTTTAAATGTTATCTAAATTAGACTCATAGACTGCCAAGAAATCACTGTGTTAGCCAAGTTATTCGGTCCTTTACCGCTGTAACTTTCCTAATAGTTATTAGATGTTTAGACGATATATGACGAATATAAATGTTTGTTTTCGAGTCCTGGTTGTTTATAAAAATTTATGTATGTTTAAGTAGGTATATTGTATTAAATATATCGTTGTCTTGTACCCATAATACAGGCTATGCCTAGTTTGGGGCAACATAATTTGTGTAAGAGTGTGTCAATATTAAATTATATATATTATTACTAGCTGACCCAGCAAACGTTGTATTGCCGATATTTAAATCGCGATACAAAAGTAACTGTTGATCGTAGATGGGTGAAAATTTGAATATGTATTTTTTTTAATGCTGACTCATAATCAAACAATTTAAAAAAAAATTGGCGTGGACCACCCTTAACATTTAGGGGGATGAAAAAAAGATGTTGTCCGATTCTCAGACCTATCCAATATGCACTCAAAATTTCATGAGAATTGGTCAAGCCGATTCGAAGGAGTTTAACTACAAACACCGCGACATGAGAATTTTATATATTAGATTGCTTCATAACAAAAACCATACATATTTTCGTACCAAAAATATAACACTATGCGGCGAGCTATACGACTTCTACCAAAATAATTGAACTAATCCACCAGCCATTGATTTACTCGCCAAATAGTAATAATTTCACCTACCGTTACCCTAAGTTTGATTACAAAAGCGGACTGATTGCTTCGTGGATTACCGTCAGGTCGTGTAGTGAATTAATTTGGAAAGTGCCAATGATTTACAGCTGCTAGTTTGGACGTAATTTCGTTATGGATCGCGCACCGGCTAGTTTACTGCTGGCAATTAGGATTGTAAGCTTAATTATTACTCTTAGTTAGCGGTGCTTTAAAGTTTTATGGATTGTTTAAATTTAAACTTTGTTGAAAGTTGAACTTTGTTCAGAACAAGCGGACCTTATTCCATTTGTTTTGTATTATGTAAACGTCCTTAAAAATTTTTTAATGACAAATGAGACGAACAGGACGTTTAGATGATGGTAATTGATACGCCCTGCCCATTACAATGCATTGCCGCTTAGGATTCTTGAAAAACACCTAACATTCTGAGCGGCACAACAACTGCGCTCGTCACCTTGAGACATAAGATGTTAAGTCTCATTTGCCCAGTTATTTCAATAGCTACGGCGCCCTTCAAACCGAAACATAGTCATGGTTACACATTACTGCAGAAATAGGCGCCGTTGTGGTACCCATAATCTAACCGGCATCCTATGCAAAGGAGCCTCCCACTGGTAAGCAGGACGTAAGCAGAGCATCTACAAAAAAAATGTTTGTACTCAATGGAGATACGTTAGAATTCATAAATTTTGTTTTCAATTTTTATATTTTGTGTAACAATAATATTGATTTCAATTGAAGTACCAGTTGCGCTAGCGTACCTAACCCTTCAATTATATCCGAAGCCATTTCACATGATAAATTTCAAAATGAACAAAACTTTATCATGTTTCAGTTTCTAGAAAAGTATTTCATATGCTTCGTCGTGAACTTGTGGAGGGTGTAGCAATAAAAATAGATGACTCCTTCACAGAGGTAATTTGTTTTAAGCAAAGTGCTTTCTTCCTAGAGCAGCTACACTTTACCAAGATTTAAATATTTTATAATCTAGATAAGCATAGATTTATAACAGGGAGTACCGAAGCCATTCTGTGTGGGATTAAATTTTACCAGGGAATAGATAAATCGAAATGGACAGATTTAATACCTATATCGGAATAAATGTGAAATACACGACTTTTATTTTAATTTTAACATTGGGAATTCGCGTATATTGCCATTAAAATTATATTCCATTCAAAATTATCGAAACGTATTCTTCTACAATATCACTGCTTAGTTACCAGAAACATTTAAATATAACTTCGCAATATAATTTTGGACAAAGACGTTTTATTTAATTACTAGCTGATGCCCGCGACTTTTTCCGCGTAGATAAAAGGTTTTTTAAAATAATCAGCAAGTTTGGAATTGAAGATTATCGGTTCTCGTTTTCACTCCCCTTCCCAACATATTATATTTATCTTATTTCGAGGAAGATTGCTATGGAAGACTAAACCTATTATTGGTATAGTTATAGCTCATCGACGTGAATTTCAGTTTTTTATAAATCATGGATTTTTACGGGATAAAAAGCTTATGTCTTTTCCCAAGCTATAGCCTATCGCTATCCCAAATTTCATCAAAATCGGTTTAGTAGCTCCGGCGAAAAAGCGTAACAAAGAAACTTACATTCACATTTATAATATTATTAGCGATAAACACAGTCAACTTGTTTCTGTAGTTTCGTTTATCCAAATACTTTTTACTAAGGAAAATATTTAATGTTCAGACACTTTTTATGTCACCTCATAATGGTTTTCCGTCGAGATAGTACAAATATTTATTGCATTTTATTAATTTGATATGATATTATTTCAACTTGTATTTAAGACATATTTATTTTAATTTACAAAACCGACTTCAAAAACAGAAAAGTATAAAAAAAAACTTAATAAAGATTTAATTTAATACACCTTCTATGCAAACCTATAACTTTAATATTGATAAAATACTACCTATAAATAGGGTTTATCTCGGTGCCTGCCCGGTTGATTTGTTCTAGACGAAGCTATTCCCCTCAAAGTCACGCGTGGCGAGTGTAGGTACCTGCTACATTTGGCTTGGCACTGAATTCAAACCTAACAATAGGTCGTGGTTTATTAGTATTAAAGGAATCAATGAATCATATGAATCGCATCATAAATCTCAGCGAAATCGGTGCATATACATAAAATAAATACCGATCGAATTGAGAACCTCCTCTTTTTTGGTGTCGGTTAAAAATATAGACATTATTATAAAATTGCGTTTAATCATGTCAGTTATTTTATATTAAAAGAAATAACTAACTAATTAAAAAATATCTCGTTTTTTTTTGTATTCTAATAGTAATTAAAATACATTATTTAACAACTATAGATATTATTTCATCTTGTATTTATGACTTATTTATTAGACACTAATTTAAAATATAGATATTATAAGATAAGTTTAATCATGTAGTTAATTTAATATTAAATAAAACTATTTATTTTTATTGTATTTTTTGTATTCTACGGTGGAATAAAAAGAAAAACGTTACAATCCAATAAAAATAAATTGTTTACCATTAATTACCATTAATTAAAAAAAATATTTGTTTTATATGTTTCATAACACCCCATACATTATTTAAACATATATAGGTATTATACAGCTCTAGTGTAGATTTAAAAAAAATATATTGAAAATAAAATACAATACATTGACTTTTTGATACATCTAGTTTATAATATCTGAGTTTTATACCTCTTGTTGGTGATACAACTTTCGGCATTTTACGACAAGCCACATTTTACCTAATTACCCCTTTGCAATATTACACCGTTATCTCATACCACGGATAGATTTACAGCGAGTTGCAGGTGCGGTAACCACAGCTTGTAAATTTTAAGAGATTTTCCCTAGTTTTGTTAAAATAAGCTTCAGTTTTGTTTTGAATAAAAAGTTTTGTTTTAAATAATATTTGTACAATATCACATATTCGTATAATCATTTATTTCCTTCATTTTTCTTTTTTTGTGTATCTGTTTGACGGCAGAAGAAGTATAAAAGCAGAATTAACGCAGTTGAGATGCATGGGATGTTGAGATCACTGCGTAGTATGTGTGGGGGGGTAAGACTGACTGATAGAATTCTGAATCCGGTAATACGAGCGCGCTGTGGTTTGAAAGAGGATGTTGTGACAAGGACTAAAAAGGAATGCTGAAATGGTTTGGACACGTGGAGCGAATGATTGAAGAAAGAATGTCGTATCAAATATATAAGGCAAGTGTGTGTGGGCAAGTCGGTCGCGGGAGACCTCGTAGAACATTCGTCGACCAAATTGGGGACGTTTTGAGAAAAGGAGAGGTCCGAAGGACCCGCAACCGGTGAGCATGTATGAAAAGAGTAATGAATGTAGAGGAAGCGCGTGAGGTTTGTAAGGATAGAAGCAAATGGCATTCTATTGTCTCTTCCTACCAGGACGGGAAAAAGCGTGAGTGTGTGTTTCCTTCCGAAGAGTTGCCAGCTACAGCAACGAGAGGTATAACCGTAGGAAAAACTAGTTCTTTTTATTTAGTTTTTATGAAACATGAGGACAAACGAGCGTCACTTAACATCACCTGATGTAAGCTACCCACATTCTCGTGCTACACCAGAAGAATTACAGTTGCCGGCATTTTAGAAAGCTATACGGCTTTTTTTTAAAGTGCCTATGTCGTATCATCCTGGAAGCACCGGACAAGGAATGCCACACATCCTGATCGTGGGTATGCTATTATTTTTATGGCGTGTCGTGCGAAGGTGGAATTCGGCGTCAGGAATCAGGTAAACAGCTATTCCTTTCACTCCCCGTGACAAATGCGGTGGAAGTTAAAAACCCAGCAGTAAAGAGCAGAGATAGTCTGGAGTCTTGAGGTTTGAAGTTCATTTTATCTTTAGTCTGCCTTTCTTGCGTTAATTAAAGTTCAGTTAGGCTTTAAACAGGCTACGCTGGACCCTTTTATATTAAACGGAAGCCCTCTTAATTATTCCTCCCGTGCGTATCAGGTGTGAGGCATAGATTTAAGAGTGGGTGGTAATTTTAATGTTAAGTTAGTGATTTAAAATCTAATATGAATAAAAAAGTAGGTCTGTACTTACAAAACTTGTGAACTATAATCCGTAAAAAATATACCTCGTGCTATTTAACGTTTGAAGTAAGAACAATATAAAGACAGTATTAAATATAACATAATTTAGATAAAAATGTTTATTTTAATATTAATAAAGTATTTTAAAGAGATGATTTTTTTATTACTTAAACACTATCCCCCTTATTCATAATGGTCCGCTAACTTTAAACAGCCGCTTAGGAGTGTTTTTTCTCATTCTGACTTAGGTCAATAGAAGAAGACAGAGTGA
The DNA here is from genome assembly GCF_905404315.1 of Leptidea sinapis. Classification (NCBI taxonomy): domain Eukaryota; kingdom Metazoa; phylum Arthropoda; class Insecta; order Lepidoptera; family Pieridae; genus Leptidea; species Leptidea sinapis. The sequence continues at coordinate 1,023,445 of NC_066275.1, read as the reverse complement.
GAATTAGCTATGCTTTAAGTTAGCAGACTATTATGAATAAGGGGGATAATATTAATAAATATTTAATTTACGTCAGGATTATGATACCTGGAGTATGATAAAAATGGTCTAATTGAATTACTAAAGTCAGGGTGCTGAATATTCTCGCATCGTAATAATTCACTCTGATAATTTTTTTACCTTATACGCAAAAAGAAACAAGACATCAAAATTTGAATTTAAATTCAACTGAAATAAGAGAGGGGCCTTCATCATCATCATTATCAGCCGGAAGCCGTCCACTGCTGGACAAAGGCCTCCCCCAAGGATCTCCACGACGTCTGGTCCTGCGCTGCCCTCGTCCAACGTATTCCGGTGATCTTGACCAGATCGTCGGTCCATCGTGTGGGGGGCCTACCAACACTGCGTCTACCGGTACGTGGTCGCCATTCGATGACTTTACTGCCCCAATGGCCACTGCCACTTCAGTTTCGCAATCATTTGAGCTATGTCGGTAACTTTGATTCTCCTACGTATCTCCTCCGAGCATTGCCCTCTCCATTGCCTTCTGGAGGCCTTAGACTCTCAATTAATTGATTTTTGCTTCTAAGGTGATATAGCCGTTTCCGAAAATTCATCTCAGGAAGCTACTACAAAATCATTTTAAAAATCGTTGCTTTAGGCTGATTTAAATTCGAAATGCGTGATCGCAATAAATCTGTCTTCATAAATCTACGCGGTACTTTCATTACGAGCCAGTGGATTAATGTGGTATTATTATAAATTATGTCTTTTATTACAAGGAAGTTTTTCTTTTATATTTAGAGTTACGAAACTCGTGTAGCCACCAAGTGAAAGTTAAGAAATACTGATAAAAATGTTGTGAAAATGTTTTTAAGAATTCTTCAACCTATAATTTTTTAATTGCTTTAAAAGAAAATATTTTTTTTTCTGTAAGACGGGAGAATATCGTGCATAGGTACTATAACTAACTAATATTGCATAAAAATTAATATTTGCTTTAATTCAATAAAATATATAATCTGGAAAAGGAGAGATAAATAATGAATAAACGTACATAATTTGAATACAAAAATCGAAAACACATTCTTACTTGTCGGGCGGGGTTATTTATGAAACAACTTAGAGACATCTCAAGCGAATATTCCAAGTGATAATCAAATTGTATTATATGAAAGAGATTTTATTCAAAATTCGAATTGTAAGATAATATACCAGATTTCATTAGAACATTTTAATCAAATTAAATCAACGAAATTATTGATTAATTGGCGGCGGTGATCACTTATCACCAGGTGACTCGTACTATTGTTTCTCCTTCTTTTCCATAAAAAAAAAAAACTAAAAATGTTGCAAATAGTTTTGGAAGCATGTTAATATGTTGTTTAATCGTTTTGAATACGTAATATTATATTATTACTAAATATTGAAAAACAATTAAAATAAAATACTGTTTATTATTCGGAAATTTATTTTTGCAAGCAATCACAATGTGGTGACATAAAATGACTAATGAATATTAGGCTTTTAAAGGGTTAAATGTTTAAGAAAATAATTTTAACAAAGCATCGAACCCTATTTACAACCTTAAGTGCTGTGAAATACAGATCTTACACTTTAGTCTCATTGTAAGTATTCAAGGAGGCTGTCAGGAGCTTAGTGAGAAGCTCCTTTGCACAGGATGTCGGCTACGGCGCCTATTTCTACCGTGAAGTAGTAATGTGTTAACAGTACTCTGTTTCGGTCTAAAGGGTAGCTAGTGAATATGAGACTTAACATCTTACGTCTCAAGGTGACGAGCGCAATTCAAGCACCGCTCATAATTTTTGGGTTTTACAAGAATCCTGAGCAGCACTGCATTGTAATGGCAATTACCATCAGCTGAACGTCCTGCTCGGCTCGTGCCTTATTTTCATTAAAATAAAATCTAGAACTACTACCTGCATGTATTAACTCAAAACAACCTAAACTCATTACTTGATGTACACAAAAAAAATCAAATCACTGATCAGCTTCAGAAACGGAAAGCTTAAAAACTTATTTGCAACTAAACATGAGAGTTACATTAACATTATGGTATTTCATCAAAATTTTAATTGATTCACGTGATTGAAATTGTTTCAAAGTAAATATAATTCATCATTAATGTAAGCTTAATATGTTTAAAGTAAATATGCCATACGTGGTTTTCAAATCAACTTCTAACCTCATACCTTACCCCTCAACTCAATTACTAAGTAATCTAATATTATTTACCAAGTTCTATCAATGCGTCTCTATAGAGCCATAGGAAACCCAATCGTTCCCAGTTATTGCGGTCGACGGATCAGGGTACAAAATGTTATAATGCTGGCAATGTTTTGGCACACTTACATTAACTTTAATAATACATGAAGCTTATAAAGCTTTGTAATTATATTTATCTACACACATGCTTTAAATCCTCTATTAAAGATTCTAAAACTTATTGCCAACATTAAAACATCCAATGTCCTAGAAGCGATTACATCATCCAAACGAGTTTTGTAATGTTATTCAGTACAACATTACGTCATCCGTTTTCATAGTAACACTCTTTTGGATAATATTATGGTTACTAGAACTGGCCTTTTTTAATGATAGCAGTAAGCTAACTGTTTCAGAATCTTTTATAGAGGACTTATATAATGGGTGTAGATAAAGTCTTAATAATATAATTACGTATTGGTAAATTCCCCTTATTACACAACAGTTGCGTAAATAACTATTACAAAAGTGAGACCAGTGGAAATTTTCTTAATCGTTTCTTCTCTTATTCTTTAACGTTTGAGTTTTTCTTACTAAAAATCTAACTTCTATAATTAACCACCAAAATTTATAAACACAATTACTAAACGGACATATTATCACTGGAACTTAGCCACGGAGCCCTTCAAATCGAAATACAGAAAGTGGCAGCACACTACCCTCTTGGCGGCAGAAATAGATGCCGATGACCTTTTTGGTGGACCACGTAACGTGATCCATTTTATATCACCAGTTATAAATCTCTACAAAAACGGTTCGGTTTCACAACGCCCACATAAAGAATCTCAAATGAGTACACGGTTCGTGGCCACAATATCGACCTCTTTTTTCTAACTAACTTTTTTCAATTGGGTGGAAACTGTTTTGTCATCAATTCCCTTTCATTCAGCTATGTCGTAATTACTGATACAGCCGATAGTGCTCCTTTTTTATCAAAGATGGCGTCCATTTTACAATAAACAGGCGGTCGGATCGAGTGCATCTTTGGCAGCAAATTTCCCGAATTGAATTGATTTATTTCTGACACTGCATTAGATCTATAAAAGCCACCAATTTGTTCGCCCATTTTTCTTTTTTGTAATAAAATCTATCTATCTATAAATATATGAACCCCTATATCTGCTGGTCACTTGAGAATTGCTTTACTAATTTCATTCATTTTTTTTAATGCTTGCTAATTCTTTGTGGAAGGTTCTTACATTAAAAAAAATTAAAACCTTACACAGAAACTAAAAAAATTAAAAAACCTAACGACTACCTCTATCCTATGTTTTAAAGTTTCTTAGGTGTTAATTCCGCCAATATTTGTCTTAAAAGAATTCGACACGTTGTGTTTCGCCTCTGCTCGAGGCATTGAATTCAAATTCAAATATTTTTATTCAAAATAGGATTTAAAATCACTTATTGATCGTCAAAATCTACCAAAATCTACCACCCATTCAAAAGAGACTGCCTCAGACCTGAGAAGAATGGGCACAAGAAACTCAGCGGGCTTTTTTTTAATATAAAATATGGATTACAATGTAATATCGTACAATTAACATTTATATTTAAAGAGCCTGAGGGTGTTCGCTTTATTCCCAGTCCGTGGTGTCATTAAGAAAATCGTTTATGCTATAATAAACTCTCCCACACAAACGTTTTTTACCAATTCTTTTAAATTTCGTAACACATTTATTTTGTACATTTTCTGGGATCATATTGCAGAAGCATATACATCGCCCAACAAAAGACTTACTAAATCGACCCAACCGAGTAGCAGGCATAACAAGTTTATGTTTGTTCCTCGTGTTAACATTATGAATGTCACAGTTTCTAAAAAATTCCTCAATGTGCTTATGAACCTGCAAAACATCATCAAATATGTATTGAGAAGCAACAGTCAAAATGTTTATTTCTTTAAATTTTTCTCTTAATAATTCTTTAGAACCTAGGTTATAAATCGCGCGAATAGCCCTCTTCTGCAGCACAAAGATAGTATTAATATCGGCCGCACTGCCCCATAACAATATACCATAGGACATAATACTATGAAAATAATTAAAGTATACTAATCTCGCCGTATCTATGTCAGTTAACCGTCTAATTTTCTTAACCGCATATGCTGCAGAACTAAGCCTATTCGCAAATCCTTCAACATGGGTCCCCACTGCAATTTTGAATCAAGAGTAATGCCAAGAAATATAGCAGATTCCACTGGTTTTACCACCTCTCCATTTAATAAAATATTCGCATCTACATTTTTGACATTTGGCGCGGTGAATTTAATATATTTGGTTTTATGATTACTTAACAATAAGTTATTGGCGCTAAACCAGTACACGATGTCAGATAGAGCATTGTTTACTTCGTCATATAAAACTTGGCTTCGTTTCACTTTGAATATATACCACCTTGTGATTTTTTTCTACAATGTTAGGTAGATCATTTATATAAATTAGGAAGAGGAAGGGTCCAAGAATAGACCCTTGCGGTACCCCCATACCGAGAGGAGTCCCAGGAGATCTCTTGCCATTCACCTCGACCCTCTGAATCCTATTATTTAAATATGAGATCAGAAGATCGAGTGCAGATGCTCTCATACCATAGTGGCATAGCTTCCTGACCAGCGTTGAATGTTGAACACAATCATAAGCCTTAGATAAATCACAGAAGATACCAAGTGCATTCTGTGATTCCTCCCAGGCCTCAAAAATATTCCTGATGAGTTCAACACCTGAAGCCGTTTTTTGACTGAGAAATGCCTAGATTTTCGCAATACAAATAATTAATACAGTCAATGACATTTAATTACATAATATGACGATTCATATAATGAGCGGGCGCGGGGTACTTGATTTACGGTCGTTTTCAATAACGTATCTCTAGTTACGGATACATTGCTTTCACCGTTTAATGATAAGATCTTATCTATTCATAGTTATGTCCAGTATAGTTACGGCCGTTCCCAATATACTATCTAAAGATAGAGATAAATAACTACCTTCTTCTGTCAGTAAATAGCTGTTAATAATCTGAAGCTATCTCAATATACCTGATAAGTCATTCTTATCGCCTTATATTGGGACGCGTGAATTGCAATTTCCATTCAAACTTCTATCGCTGGTAAGCTATACGTCGTCCCATTGACGGACAGCGTGTACGGACAAGGTGAGTTACCGTCGATACGTTTATTCGGACAGAAAAGTCAACGAGAGTTATGAGTTTTATCTCAAGTAAGAGATAGACTGAATATTGGGAACGGCTGTTATAGTCCAATGCCTTATGTCGATAGGTTATTGAAATGTAAGTAAGCGTAAAAGGATAGATTTGTCGTGCCTCTAGTAAGTTAAACTAAGGATAGACAGGTTATTGAAAACGGCCGTTAAATGGCAATACAACCTTTATGGATAATGTTTTTTAAAAGATCGATACTTTAGATTTTTAATAATTCTGTTGTCAGACAAACAACAATATTATTGTATTTTCTTTGATTAACGCGAGTGTTACACATTTAAATAAAACACTTTTAAAGGATTATAACGCGTGTAATGGTAACTGAGTTTATACATTAGATTTTTGCGTAAAAGTCCCCATGAAAACAAGAACTGGAAAGATCTTGAAACGTCAGGTTAACTAAAACAATAACAGAAATGTAACTTTTACGCTAAAATCTAATGTAAAAACACAGTTACAATTACACGCGATTTAATCCTTTAATCCGTTTAATTATTAATGATTTAATTCGTTTTTTTTATAAAATCAAGGGACGAGACGAGCAGGGCGTTCAGTTGAGGGTACTTGGATACGCCCTACCCATAGCAATGCATTGACTCAATACATAACAAGATTCTTGAAAAACACAAAAATTCTGAGCGGCAATACAATAGCGCTCGTCACCTCGAGACGTAAGATGTTGAGTCTCATTTGCCCAGTAATTTCACTAACAACGGCGCCCTTCAGGCCGAAACACGATACTGCTAAATATTTAAAAATATATTAAAAATGATTAATACATTATATTAATAAGTATTTAAATAATATTATAATTTAACACGGTATTGTAGGATTCGAAAAGACAATTACTTTAACAATTCCAGTTTGACTTGACTCACTGACGAATTACGTGACAGGGAAACTGAAATCATTTGAGGGTAATTTTATGGAGAGAGCGCTGAATGCGAGCTGTGGGCCCTTTGAAGTTCAAACAAATGGCTCAAGTTCCGTACCGCGGGGAACTTTTATATCATATATGTGATTAAAGTTATCTCGTTGTGTATCCACTGAGTTGGAATTTATTTCTTTTGGGTTGCGATTTGTTACACATAACTTCATCGAGTTGTTACGGAAATAAATATTTGCCATAGTTTAAGTTATTGGGAACAGTAGATTCATCAATCCAGACACACTGTATAAATAAAAATAATTTAGGAGCATTGTATCAATATTATGAAAATATATACTATTATATCTATATAATAGGAGAAGGCCGTTCAACGTTTCGACTTTGTACTTGTTGAGGGACAATTAAATTTAACGCAATTAAACGCATTAATGATCTAAGAGTTTGTTTTTCTGGTATTATGTACCAAGGTAACACTGAAAATTTTTAGAAAATGAAAAACGGCTTAATGTAGAAAGTTGCCAATACTTTTATAGTTTTTCGAAGTAATCTCCGTTCCTCTCTACACATCGTCGCATTCGATGGAACCACTGAGAAAAGCAGTGTGATCATTCTTCCTTATGTGTTTCTTCAATGGCATTTCTGAAACTGAAATTCCAATAAAGTTTTCATTAGCAATGTTTCTAACTGGCTAGTTCTAAACATTTATTAAAAGAAACATACTGAATTTTCATATATATATATATATTGGTTGTAAGGAGTCAATTTTAAAATGTAAGTTTAATACTACCACTAAGATTTTTCAAAACGCACACTCACACTCACACAAACACATCACACACGCACACTCACACATACTCTGTCAGATCACTACTCAAATCATAAATTAATATTTTGTTTGTGCTTAAACACTTAGATAATGGTTACTTATAACATTAATATGTTTGATAGAAGTAAAGTACTCCCTTCTAACATTACTATAATGTAATGTTAGAAGGGAGTACTTTACTTCTATCAAATATTTCAGAACTCATTTAAAAATTTAATTTGAAGCTCACTCATGAGCCGGTTTTGTAACTTAATTGTATTTGTATGTTCACTTGTTTTCCGCGATACAGGCATGCCTAGTGCGGAAGCGTTGCTAATTTTGTATTTTTATGTATCCATTTTTGTCAATAAATATATTTTCTTTCTTTTCTTTCTTTCTATACTGACGCTGAAACTGCCTTGCTGTAGATATTCAGTGCAATTTGCTTCGGTTCTAGTGAAGCACACCCAGATCAGCGAACAGGACTGATGAAGTGACTTCCAATATTAGCAAATTCTGATAGAACCTACCACGACCCTGAATAAATTTAATCCAATAGTATATGCTATGCTAAATTTAATTATAAGTAATATGTGACATAGTGTGTTCCTTAGCCAGGATTTCCTTATTCTTCCGGGCATCTCTTTCTCCTTCCTTGATGGTCATTATGAGCTTAAGCAACTTATATCTAGTTCACATGACTGTGATAAGTTCTTCTGAATAGTAGAGAAAGTTTAGGGGCGTTTGATAGCATTTAATCAGTTTCGTTCTTGAAAAGGTCAGCTAATGGATAATACTCGGCGGTAAAAAAACACATCCTAATTGACCAAATTAGTCACATTTAATTAATAACATTTATGAAAAGGCACTTAAAATCACAGCAAAAGCTAAATTTCTCCAAATCGGCTTAAATAAATACCGCTTCAATTCAATGTAACTCCAGTAAATTGAGAACACATTAAACAGAGAAGCTATTCGACAAGTGGTCATTTGGTTTCGTCACTTCGAGTGGGAACGCAAATGCGGCCCTAAATACATGGGCGTTAGTACACCGTAGGCTCCAGAAATGGGCTAAGTTTAAAAATATTGGATAAATATAAATATAATAATACTAATTAGCTTATTAATAAGATAATCGAAAATAATTTATAATTATATATTTTTAGATTTAATTATTAATAATAATACCAAGACTGTTTAGAAAATCTCCAATTTTCAAATTTTCTACTCAAGTATTATACATGTGAAAGTATGTATGTTTAGATGTTTGTTTCCCGATTACACCAACACGGCAAAGGTCTTCGATAAACCTACGAAGTTTGAACGAAAGCTGGCCGTTTAAAGTGGGTCCAAAATTGCGCCCAAATGAGTCGGTTACAAACAAACATACATACAGGTGAAGCTAATAAAACGCGTGTCATTACCTGGAGCTATTTAAATAATATAGTAAAATATTTTTTCAAGCTAGCCATGAATGAACAAGTATAGGGCGCACTTGATGATGAGGTGATCTGTCTGCCCATTATATAAAGTTTTCCATACTAACACTAAATAACATAATGAACATTTCACAGCCCTACAGTATAATGTTGGTTCGCAGCTTTGTCAAAATATATTGATTATACATTTCTACAGTTCAAAATATACTCGAATATAGACACACACACATAACGGATAACAAATTTATACTGATCCGATTCGGCTTCCATCGATCGATCAGGACCTCTCAACCAACGGGCTCCACAAACAGCTTATTAATCGGGTATAAATTTGTATGTACTTAGGATCTACATAAGTAAAAAACACAGCGGGGCTTATATTCGAGACGCAACTATTGTTTTCATTCTTTATAATATATAAAGTAATAACATTTACAGTAAATTTCACCCCAAAAACTGTATTATTGCTGTTTTTATGTCCTGCATTGCAATAGATAGCATAGTAAATTGTTCGCTGCACTCAAATGTATTTTCGCTCGTTCGCTGAAATCGTCCACTATTGAATAAGCAACTGATATCCAATACGAGATTTGGCCTGTACTGCCATTTGCTATGGATTTTATAGCATATGCGACACAAATTGTATATAGTCTTCAAAATGGTTGGAGCGAGATTGAATAATTCAGAAACTATATTAAATAGTTCCAGGTATATTGTGTAATACTACCTAAGTTCCACTACGCTTTGTTCTGACTCAAACTGATATTAACTATAAAGAGAGTAATAGGAGTTGCGTAGAGATGTGAGGTTCTCTTTGCATCCTCAACCGCATATATCAAGGGGAGTGCTCAGAACAGTTGTTCGGGTTTAAACCAGCAGCCGGATATGACGTCAAGGTGCGAAAATCTACCCGCATCGTGTTGACTTCTGGCATTCCTCAAAAGCGCGATCTGCGAAGAACTTCTCACCTCGCACAGCCACTTTGTGGAATCAATTACCAGCTGCAGTTTTGCAGAACCGATACGACTTAGGGACCTTGAAGCATAGAGCATGATCACAACTCAAAGGTCGGCAACGCATCTTGTACCATCTCTCACCCATGGTGACGCGTTTGTCCATGGGCAGTTGCCTCACCACGATGTTAAGTGGTTATATATAAACGTTGCTATATATGATTTATCATAGGTCGTTTTAAAAATCAGCACTGCTCTACAGTATATCACTCTCCGTCTAGAATAGGAAGTGAATTCTTATTATAATTCTATCTTACCTTGTAATAAATACATATTTTTAAAAAGTTTTAAGAATTATTCTCAAACGTTTACTATGTTTTTTTTTCATGAAAATAAGGGACGAGACGAGCAGGACGTTCAGCTGATGGTAATTGATACGCCCTGTCCGTTACAACGCAGTACCGCTCAGGACTCTTGCAAACCCCAAAAAATCTGAGCGGCTCTACAAATGCGCTAGTCACCTTGAGACATAAGATGTTAAGTCTCATTTGCCCAGTAATTTCACTAGCTACGGCGCCCTTTAGACCGAAACAAAGTAATGTTTACACATTACTGCTTTACGGCAGAAATAGGCGCTGTTGTGTTTACCCATAATCTAGCCGGCAATCTGTGCAAACGAGTCTCCCACTGGTTGCAAAAATACTAAATAAAAATAACTGGTATAAATAATATATTTGTGTCATAACACACCCATAAAATTTAGGAGTGCATTCTACAAGTAATAAAATTTTAGAATCAAATTACTTTTGTAACGAATAAACACTTAATGAAAATTAAAAAAAAAAATATTTACATAAACTTATAAAAGCATTAGTTAATAGTCATAAAATGTTTATAAAAACAGGTCCGTAAAATCGTCAAAAAGGAAATTACGTAAGTAATTCAAAATACGTTAGTAATGGATGCATGTCCAATAAATGTAATGTAAACTATTATAATTAAATTAATATTCCTATTATTTGTTCATATTCAATAGTAGTTAAAAAAATTAAAAAAAAAAACACGCTTTTTATAGAAAACCGAATGAAAAAATAGAAAATATTTCCTACTTGTTAGTTTGGTTTATTAATAAAAGCGTGTTTGTTTAGTTTATGTTAACTTTTATTCGCATTGTTAAATTAAACGTTCCTTTGGTAATCGAAAATTTCTTAATATTAGATATATCGGTTAAAGATAATTGTTGATAATTTTGCAGACAATAGATGAAAATTATATAAATCTTAAGTCGCAAATTCAAAAATGGAATCATTTTATCAAATTTATGTATTGTCATCGTTCCTCGACAAATCTACGAAGTTTGAACAAAATCTGGTCGTTTAAAGTAGATCAAAATCGCACCCAAACATACATACAGGTGAAGCTAATAAAAAGCGTGTAAAAATACATGAATTATCAAATATTGCGGCTAAATATTAAACTTATTGAAAAGTTTAAACGTGTAAGCAAAATAAAAACAAACGTAAACAAAAGCTTAGGTAAATATTTTTATATCAAGTTAAGTTACTGTATCAACGTAAGGAGAACTTATTAATTTCACCACCGCTCGGGAGGTACGGTTGTCGGTTGATTAATTACCTTTTGATTGGCTGTGTCTACCTACGTTAACTATAATAATTTATTGATGTCGCGTTAGCAACCAGTACTGAACTTAGTTGATTGATGTGCGGAAAATTATGTTCATTAATATTCGAACTGGGTTTGCTCGTTTGAATTTGATATCTATAGTTTAAGGAAGTGAATATTAATATTGACTTATTCAAACCTGCAAACTGTTCTCAGATTTACATGTGATAATCGTTTAATGTGTTCTTGTTTTATGATTTATCTTATAGTGGCTGACTTGAACAACATATGTTTAATTGTTCTATAGTTGGACAACTAGTTTTTGTTTCAATATAACGTACAAATAAATATACAGTGTCATTACTCCATCATTTTACTATTAATGTCACAGTGCAAATAAATATATAAAATTTAGAAAACATTCATTCACCCGATCTCTCTAAAAATCTTAAAACAGCCATTTTGAATTCCGGTAAATTGTCAACAAATACATCCACCGTCTACCAATTATTACCATCAACACAATAACAATTACTAGTAATGTATGTGGAGAACTGATTTAGATTGGTTCTGGCTGGTAGCTGATACAACAAACCGCGTTAATGGATACACACCTGGACACGCATCGTGGCATACTACATATAATTGGAGAGCACCGAAACATCAACATTCTCAATCCTCATGATTAGCAAGGTCTGGTGAAATACGAGTGAATTATCTACAACCAACTCCATCTTATATAGCAGTCTAGCAGTGCCTGATGGCAAATATAATGCTAAGAGATCACGATTATTGTTTCAGGGTTCTAAGAGTTAACTTAAGTTAAGAATTAACTCGTATAGGATCACTTTATTGTCCGTCTGTCAAGACCCTTACAATCAGGACCTCACAAAAAGAATTAAAATCAAATAATGTAGATTAATCTATAAAATACATAAGCTTTTAAATTAATGCACGCTTAGTAATACGCCCTGTACTTTTCCCGGGGCGTAAAAATAATAGGGGAGTCCCAGGCCCATGGGTGTCGTAAGAGGCGACTAAGGGCTTTTTAGAAGTGGGAGAGTCACGCTGCCGTCTTTTGACGTCAGCACAATCGAGCCAGACTCATCCGGGATAATTACCACACTCGGACAGAATACCGGCGTGAAGTAGCGGCCTAGTGCCGCTCTGTTTCGCATAGGTTAGTGTCGAGGATCCGGTCCTCGACACTAACCTATGCGACCAGCAGTGGGCGTCTTCCGGCTGAAATGATGAATGATAATATTTCCGGAATTTGGATAACTTCTTAAAATGAATATAAATAAACCCTGATGTGGCAGTCCAAGCCGCCATCGGATTAATTTTTCTTATGGAAGTGCAGGACACAGTCATGAGCATACAGGTCACCTGGTGGCATGTGATCACCGCAGCCCATTCTCTCTTGTAACACCAGAGGAATTGCTAGAGCGTTGCCGACCTTATAAAGTGTCTAATAAACGTACATATGAAATCGTAAACTGAAAATACATTGGTACGTGGCGGGTAAGAGCCCATTGACTCTAACCACGTTAGCCTCTCCTAGTTCGTTAAGCCTATTGCGCCGCCGACGTTTATTGATTCTCGCCCCATGGTTTTTTTTAGTAAAAGAATCAGTTAACTACATAATAATAGTACATAAATAACAATGATAAGTAATTTGATTAAAAAAAATATTTTACATAGAAAAATCGACTTTTTATTACTATTTATTTGAAATCGCATTCTTCAGTTATTCATTGATATAAAACAACAATAGAATAGGCCCCAGGATACTTCCTTTAGGTGTACCTCACACTGTTTAAATGTATATTGAGATTTGTATCTTTCTTTCTCATTAATCTTATTATTTTGTGTTAACACATACGTTTTTGGTTAAGATAAAAGAGTTATTTTCATTTAACTCAAAACTACCAGAACGGAGTGTTTTTAAAGAGTTTACAAGGGCTTAAAGTTTCATGTGACAGTGTGATCGCCCTAAGTGATGAAAAAAGTTGTCTATCCTCCTCTGTTAAAGAGCATGCCATAAAGTTTTGTCATAATCACTTATTGAAATTAGCAATTTTTTATTTATCTGACATAATACTCTCAGAAATAAAGCTCTCAAAAGTAAATCACATTAGGTTGTTTAAAGTGCAAGTAAAACATCTTGGAGCGGTCCCAAGGAAATGTACCGAGTAATAACCAACTCTTTTGATTTCAAATAAAGTTTTATATAAATGTTTTTCAACCAAATGATTCCGTGATTGAATTTTGATGGGTTTTTCTAAATATTGATCTTAAGTATTTTGTTTTTTTTTTTTTTTTATGGAATAGGAGGACAAACGAGCGTACGGGTCACCTGTTGTTAAGTGATCACCGCCGCCTATACTCTCTTGCAACACCAGAGGAATCACAGGAGCGTTGCCGGCCTTTAAGGAAGGTGTACGCGCTTTTTTTGAAGGTATGTCGTAGGTAGGTCGTATCGTCCCGGAAACACCGCACAAGGAAGTTCATTCCACAGCTTTGTAGTACGTATTTTTGTGTATGATTTTAAATAATTTATTTCTACTGTTCGTGGATATATGGAATGGTAATAATTGACAAGTGGAACCTATTTAATATATGTAATTCATTTGTTTAATTGCTACCATTGATACATGTTTTCTGTACAAAAAAATATGTATGTGGGTAAGTATGTATTTCCCACAGACCAGTTTAAAGAGATCTCGTTTTACTTGTTCTGTGGTATTTTCCTTATTTGGATTTTAGGTGGACCGATTTTGATAAAATTTCAGAAAAAAAATTCAGACTGGCCAAACGAGATTGTTGGTGATATAATTAACAGATTTTTTTTTGGTTTTTGGTAAGATCATTACGAATGAGTCACATCGACGTTTACTTGGGTTGTATAGAGTAATTATTTATATATATTCAATTTAGCACCCACTATTTTGAACACATTTAAGACTGGAATGGCTGTTCCTACATTTCAGCTTCTAGCTTTGTGAAAAAATTGGCAGTTGCAGAGACTGTCGATAGAAGGGAAAATTTAGAACTTTTAGTACTAAAATAAAATTTGAAATTTCATATTGTTTAAAAACAATAAAATATATTTTTAAAACTTATATTCAATGAAATATTAATCAAACAAACATTATTTCAACAATTAACAACTTTTCATAAAATCCATCCAATTGTACTTACAAGATTTACACAGTACTAATATTGCACAATACGTCAGCTGTATAGCTACAGATATACCGCTATAAACATTTCGTTGACGCGAACTCACGAGATTTCACCCATCCGAAATGTGTCAAATTATATATATATATATTATTTTTTTATTGCATTTTTATCGCTTGCGCCAGTCATATGGATCTCGGTGACGCGAACCCATTCGAATTTCCACTACCCAAAAATTCCCAACGCGGCTAAAGAAGTTTTCACTTCAACAAGTACTGTATTCGTTTATTAAAAACTTGAATCTTACTATTCATATTTTTCAAGGCACTGCAAAATTTAGTTTCACTACTGTTTAATAAACAAAAATAGTAAAGGCTTACACAACTATTTACTTAATAAATATGAACGAAAAATTGGCAAGTGATCTGACTCCGAGACGGTAAAGTTGCCAAGGTTCTCGCAACTTCGCGAAACACGAACTCTTCGTCAAACTTTCCAGAAGTCGTTACACTGATGTTCAATATTTTTCATAAATGCTTGTAGTTGATACATATTTTAAATGAAATAGAGTTGAAAGTTTTTAATTTATTACGCGGCAGTTACTTTTCTCTTAATGCAAACATACGGGTAACTCATTGACGTACAATAAATAACCAGACTCACAATCACGCTCAAAAATTGTCTAAAGCAAAACTGTTTATTAGGCAGGTGTCAACGCGTCTATTAGGCAGAGTTTTAGTTTAGTTGTGTTTCTACCGCGCTTTGAATACAACGCCACGCAATGTAAAAGTGTTCAGTGAAAAACTGCCCAAATAACAACATATCCAAACGGGTGCAGTGTCCCTTTAAATTTACAAATTGTGTTACTAACTTGACGTTGACAAATAATTACATTTCAATTCGTAAAAAAAATGTTCTTGCCTCATGTTCGCGTCCATATCGCGCGTGACGCAGTTACTACTTCTAATGAGCGTATACAATAGATTTTAAACATAACTGCCACGAAATAAGGTGTCAATTTGAATGAATATCTTGATGTTATCTGTTTACGTTTATTTATACGAATTTACAACGCTGCACGGATTTTTCTTTCACGACCTTTTAATAGGCGAATCGAAGTCTAGTTGTTTATTGTACGTCAATGCGGTCACATGATGGTATGTGATCACCACGGCCCATGGTCTCTTGTAATACCAGAGGAGTCACAAGAGCATTGCCGAATTATCAAGAGGCGAATAAAGTTACAATACTAACGCGATTGGCGGGCGAGTTTTAGAATCTGGGGTTTGAGAGTCAACGGTTCCATCTATTGCGCTACCTAGCCTTGAACTTAACATTTACTATAAGATGTGAAAATAGGGTGGTAGCAGTTAAGACTACGACATCGTAACTAATATACTTACATAATTTCATTAAACTTTTGCCAAAATGACCAAATAATCATAATACGATAAAAAAGATACTGAAGTGTCTAAATAAATATTATGTCCATTATTCCGTTCTGCAAGCGAACCAACTAGAAGAATTATACGATTCATAAAATTTTGTTATAACACTAAAGGCAATAATAGACTACAACGAAACGATTGGCTGCAAGCGGAACAAACAAGAAATAAAATACATCTCGAAGCAAAAGCAACTAACTGAAGCGTGGCTTGTGAAAATTGTTAAATGCATATAAGTATTCACACCGTTATGGTGCAAGCGAATAGATGAGTTAAGTTTAGCACATTTGGCGAAATAAAAATATGTTTTTACGATTAAAAAACTATTTTAATGCTACAGCCTAATGGACCTTGGCCTGGTTAGTCACAATCAATCAGTCCTTCTGCGGGTATCACTTCCATCTGATGCTTCTAACGGCTTTGAGGTATTAGTCAGCGCAGTTCTACCAAAGAAATCTGCCATATTTTACCGACCACCAAGATTGCCTTTGAAGAGCCCCCATGGTATTCTGTAATCGTTAACATAGGTTTATACACTCTTTTTGACGAGAATAGGTCTTTATACTTTCTTCAGAAGTCAGAGGAAATCTAGAAAATTTGTAACAATAGCAGAGGATAAAGTTTGGTATTTTAGCCACATAAATATCATCTACGATTGACATTGACATTGTAAGTCTACCTTGAACAAACAATCCAGATAGGCAGGTCCAAATTCACGAAAAAGGTCACTCGTCGAATTCATCTCGGATGGGCAGCGTTCGGGAAGCTCCAAAAGCTTCTCGTGCCAAATACCACAGTGTCTGAAGACGTCGTCACTGACACACTGTGTTGCCAGTGACGACTTACGGTACGCAGATGAGATCACTAGCTATGGGCCTGATGAAAATGCTCATGGTTGCTCAGAGGGTAATGAAGCTATGAGTTTCCTTGCGAGATCGAATCAGAAATGAAGAGATCCGTAGGAAAAGAAAGTCACCGACATAGCCCAAATGATTGTGAAACTGAAGTGGCAGTGGGCAGTTCAACGGACATATGATTATGGGGGCAATAGAGTCCTCGAATGGCGACCACGTACCGGAAGACGCAGTTTGGTAGACCCACAAGATGGACCGATGATCTGGTCAAGATCGCCAAAATACATTGGAAAAGGGTAGGTAGCACAGGACCAATTATCGTGGAGGTCTTTAGGACAGGATTATTTTTGTCCAGCAGTGGATATTTTCTGCCTGATATAATGATATATCATCTAAATTCAAAGAAATAAATTATATATTATCGACCGCGTAAGTTCATACATCTACAGCTAACGAAGATACTAATTTTGCACCATTCTACCTCTGACCAGGCAGGCAACCAATTTTTCCCTTCAAAATCTTAATGTTGCACAAACCCCTTTGTACCTGAATATATATGTAAAGTTGGACTGTAGTTTTTCTCCTACTTTTTGTGAGACAAACTGTCATCAAATAAGGCTATAATATTGGTATTGGTTGGAAGTAGCTTTGTTAACATAATTTCTTTCTTGACCGAAATAATGGAAAATATGGCAGTCAGATATTAAATATGTAACAAAAAATCTAAAAGAAACATTTGAGATATTAAACTATAAACTAACATAGCACAAATGCCCACATCAATGAAAAAGCCGTAATTTTAATTTTTTTTGGACGTCCCTTTGCAACCGAATATTAAACCAGCCACCCTCAATCAACTGAGCTGAAATCCTGCATAATATGCGTTTTGCTTGTCATTCATTCTTAATTCAATACGATAAGGAAGCAATGAATACTAAAAAGTATTAAAAAGCGATCTTCAATATGTAGACCTTTACCAGTGGGAGGCTTCTTTGCACAGGATAGCGGTTAGATGAAGCAGTAATGTGTAAGCAGTACTGTATTTCGTTCTGAAGGCCGCCGTAGCTAGTGAAATTACTGGGCAAATGAGACTTGACATCTTATGTCTTAAGGTGTCGAGCGTAGTTGTAGTGCCGCTCAGAAATTTCTGGTTTTTCAAGAATGCTGAGTGGCACTGCGTTGTAATGGGCAGGGCGTATCAATTAGCATCATTTGAACGTCCTGCTCGTCTCGTCCCTTATTTCCATAAAAAATGCAATTAAATCCTAACGCCTCTAAGTTGAATGTCTCAGGTTCTGGGAACAGTTTTATCGTGATTGGAATTCAAACATACTTCACGAAACCCTTTAACTCTTCCAATTTCACTATTGCAACTAATTAAAACTTTCATTTATTCCGACATTTCTATTATACTTTTCTGAATTAAAATTTAAACTTATACATTTCCATTCACTTACAGAATGTTATATGTACCTAAATAGCTGCTGACCTATCGCTCGCGTTGTTTATACCCGAAAATCTTCATGCTTATTTTAATTATCTTAATTTAATATACATGAAAGTTTTACAAATGATTTGAGTTTTCTTTAGTTTGGCAGAATGACAGTATTTGTCTTTAAACAATTCGACACGTGTTTCACCTCTACACGAGGCATCCTCAGGATGTGTTGTCTCGCCAAAATCTGGCACGAGACAGCAAATAGTGGCGGAATTAACACTAAAGAAAACTCAAATCATTTGTACAATTATGGATTTCCGCAAAGTAACGCCTAATTCAATAAATTTTCAGACATGAAAGTTGTTAATGATTATACTTAGTCAAGCCATATATACTGTTACAATTAAAATAAACA
Source organism: Leptidea sinapis (assembly GCF_905404315.1). Lineage (NCBI taxonomy): Eukaryota > Metazoa > Arthropoda > Insecta > Lepidoptera > Pieridae > Leptidea > Leptidea sinapis. The sequence continues at coordinate 1,004,899 of NC_066275.1, read as the reverse complement.
AAATATTACATTTGAATTTAGAATCTGTCATTATATGATTGTTCATTAAGTTTTCTCAGTGAAGTGGGGTGATACAGAGAATCGAATCCCTGTGATTGCATTACACAAAGTAGGTATGGAGCCAAATGCAATTTTTAAAACTCTCAATAAGCTTGGTATTAGTAAAATATTTGTGTACCGGGCTACAATGAGGCCTCCGCTGTTTGTGACAGAAAACGATTTGGCCGTCGTGCAAAAATGTGGTCAAAGCAGTAAGGGAAAGAATGTGATGAAATCCTGTTCGAAAGCAAAAGATGTTATCTCGGGAGATGAAGATAGCACCTAGAACTATGTCACGTAGGTATTTTCAGTCACAGTCCTAGGCTCCTGGAGTCAGTACTGCTGTGTCCCTGATGAGTACGTAGGACGGCGGCGGCGACCACCGCTGCTATTGGTGCCTCGTGCACGCACCAACCTTCTGCGGGTGCTCAACGCGATGTCCGAACACTTAGACCTGTTCACTTGTTCGATGAGTGAACTCACTAGAGCTGCGTATTGTATAGTTTGTATTCAATTAGAGTAATATTATCTAGTTAATTAAGTTTTTCTTTTACGAAATATGTGTTTCAATGATAGTATTGTTATAACTTTATTTGTTAATTACTTTGTCGCATTAGGTTAAACCTGTAATGATGGATGTAGTGTGGTTATATAAATAATTAAAAAAAAATAAAAATAAAACTAAAATGAACTGCTTTGCTATTTCGTACCACGATGTGATTAGAGCTATCTAATATAGGTTGACGTCAAATCAAGACGGAAAGTGAATCGCAAACTGTTTTAGTTCGTTCATTCATTCGTACTATGAACTAATATTTCAGCGTAATCTGGACAGCTTATGTGCCAAAGTGAGCGATACGAAAAAAGTTGCTACTTCCTTAGAGGAAAGTGAATCGTGTTGTTAATAACTTTAAAAAAATAGTGAATCATACAGAAAAGGAAAATGCTATTGATGAAAGATGAGATGAGAATACTCCGAATAAAGCCGTCATATACATATATTGCTATTCCCGCCTCATCTTGCTACCCCGTACAACATAAACTAGCAGCCTTCCGCTGCTATGTTCACAGATGAATGTCAGTCCCACTGTCCCGTGACAACTTCGCGAAAGAACTTAATACAATATATTAAATCGCGGTTTCCAACGGATATACAAAACACGATAATTTTGTGAAATGGTCAAAAACAAAATAATATAAACGTCATGTTTTGGGGGAGGTCTCTGTCAAGCAGTGGACTTCTTCCGGCTGATTCATATCATCTTGTATGAAAGTGTTTTATAGCTCAGAATAGGTGACTGAAACAAACGTATCGCAGTTATCATATTTGTTGCTATAAATTTCGTTTAAATTTATAGTGTTTCAAAGAAGAAATTGAAATTGAGAAAAACATAATATAATTTCAAAGATTATCGATTGAAATTTTACCAGAATACTAGAATTAACAATGAAATTGCTTCCTTGTACATAATGAATTAGTTCTGTACGTTGGCATAATAACTAACTGAGCATATAATAGTAAAAATGTAATGTAGTGAAAGTTTGTACTTATGTGACGTCTGAATGGAAATTATAAACTATAATTTTCAATGACGCTTTTTACCTAATAATTTTACTCAGAGTAAGATAGATATTTGTAAGCGATAGATTCTTAAAAAAATTGTTTGTGCTTTTGTTTCCACTTATTTTTGAAAATGGCGTGTACCAGTGGGAGGTACCTTTGCACAGGATACCGGCTAGATTATGGTTACCACAACCGCGTCTTCGTCTTTTTCTGCCGTGAAGCAGTAATGTGTAAGCATAATTCTGTTTCGGCCTGAAGGACGCCGTAGCTAGTAAAATTACTGGGCAAATGAGACTTAACATCTTATGTCTCAAGATGACGAGTGCAACAATCCTGAGTGGCACTGCATTGTAATGGTCAGGGCGTATCAATTACCATCAGCTGAACGTCCTACTCGTTTCGTCTCTTAATGCCATAAAAGGAATGGCGTCGTTTCAGTTTTCTTTAAATTATTTCTCAGTGGGTTCACAATTGCAAAAGATTTTTTGCTTACTACCCTGTCAAAACACGGACAAAAGCTAAGCTTATTAATGTCATAAATAGGACTTCTAAACAAGATTGCGTAATATGTTAATTCAGTTTAAATAAAACGGTCAAAATATTTTTTTTTTATAAAAAAATAAAAAGTTTTTTTTTTTTTATGGAATAGGAGGACAGACGAGCGTACGGGTCACCTGGTGTTAAGTGATCACCGCCGCCCACACTCTCGTGCAACACCAGAGGAATCACAAGAGCGTTGCCGGCCTTTAAGGAAGGTGTACGCGCTTTTCTTGAAGGTACCCATGTCGTATCGTCCCGGAAACACCGCACAAGGAAGCTCATTCCACAGCTTCGTGGTACGAGGAAGAAAGCTCCTTGAAAACCGCACTGTGGAGGACCGCCACACATGCAGATGGTGGGGATGATATCGTAACTTGTGGCGTGTCGTGCGAAGGTGAAATTCGGCGGCAGGAATCAGGTTGAACAGCTCTTCGGAACACTCCCCGTGATAAATGCGGTAGAAGACACACAATGAAGCGACCTCTCTACGCAACGCCAAGTGATCCAGCCGTTCACAGAGTACTGGGTCCCCGAAAATTCGAGCTGCTCTGCGTTGCACGCGGTCAAATGGATCGAGCTGATACTGGGGTGCGCCAGACCAGAGATGACAGCAATACTCCATGTGAGGCCGGACCTGCGCTTTGTAGAGCGCTAGAATGTGGGCCGGCTTGAAGTATTGCCGTGCTCTATTTATGACGCCCAGTTTCTTTAAAGCCAGTTTGGCTTTGCCCTCCAGATGGCCACGGAATTGGCAATTGCTCGAGATTTCGAGACCCAGTAGAAAGTAAAAGTAAAAGTAGCAGTGTATGCGAAAAACCAAACATCAGAAGTGCAAACTTCATCACAACCAGGTCAATAATAAGAAACACAACTTCTTTAAGGCTGCTATCCCAAGAAATCCCCAAAATAGCGCATAATTGAAAACATTTCTTGACCGTTTCATATAAAGCTTATATTTTTACAAAAAATATTTATATATCTACAGAATATGAGAAGAAAATTAATTTTTTCGGAAATTTTTTTTTTTTCATAGACAGTGCAAAAAAAATCAGCATAACATCTCCAATTTTTACAGTTGGAGCCATTTTATCATTCAATCTTGAATTAAATTGTACGATAATTTATTAATTGCACACCAATACTAATTAACATGACATAGTTTTGTTATATTTGTAACGAAAATTGTATTAAGTTTCGGCGATCTTGTGCTAGAGAGGTAACCTAGCTCCGCTCGATTCCTCAAGGCCACTGGCTCGGTCCCCAGCCTTAAGTCTAAATTTACAAAGAAATACCATTTACAATATAAATAATAACAGGCATACAGATAGCAGACTTTAGCACCATAGTGAATGTGGTCATTCATACGCTGCGGCAGGTTATACAGAAGACGGAGGAGTATGGTAATACTCCTCCGTCTTCTTTATTTTTTATTTAATTTGGTTAAATTAAATAAATCTCCTTCACCTTTAAATTACATGGAAGAGACCGCTGAATAGCGATAAAGTCGCCTAATTGTGCAACCATAATTTTTATCTACAATTTTTTTTAGCACAGTAAAGTTCTCATTTCATCACAATACATTTACATTACAATAACCTCCGATTTAGATATTGTGTTTGTTTGTTTAATTTTGCGTAATTAAAGAAAATGAAGAAGGCAAAGTAGAGTGTAGATTCTTGTTTAGAATGAAGTAAAGACTGTTTGTTATATTATTACTAGCTGACACAGCAAACGTTGTATTGGCATATAAAGTAATAAAAAAAATTTAGGGTATAAAAATACATGCAACCGATTCTAAGACCTACCAAATTTATCGTACTACATTTATTATATTTAATTGCCATCTTACAACCCTAAAGTGGATTTCTGGATGGAACAGAATAAAATCACGATCCAAAATAGTTGTAGATCGTAGAAGGGCGAAAATTTGAAGTTGTATGTATTTTCAATGCTGAATCATAATAAAATAAAAATTTAAAAAGGAGCTTGGTAACAAACACCGGGACACGAGAATTTTATATATTAGATGGTTGAAGAAAAACTTCATGTAATGCTCTAAAAGCAACCCTTTAAGTTTCAGATCACTTCAACCCAATAGGGTATTCTATAGTAAAACAGAGTATCTTAAAGAGGAGATTTAACAACCCTTGAACTTCAACACATAGCGATTGCAAAGCCGTAGAGTCCAATTAAGGGAAATATTGTTGGCCCCATTCTGGAGAGTGGGTCAAGTTGTTTCATTAAGACGATCTTACGGCTGTATTTAACAGGACCCTGTAATTTTAAAGACATCGCCTCTGGCTTTGAAAATATTACACGTGTGATAATAGATATAATAAGCTTTAACTAACCAAATTCAAAGGAAATGAAAATATTGAAACTCCTTACCAGGACATACCTTTAGGAATGGGTGGTAGTTTTGACTTTCAATAAGTGATTTTATATCCTATTTTGAATTAAATTATTTTAATTTACTTGTGTTTGAAAAATTTCAGTACGGAACAAGTTAATCGGAAGTACTGAAAAATTAGATTTAGAAGATACCTTAGGTGCTAAAGTTCTAAAAAATCGTATTATACAGTTGTACGTTGGTGCGCCTAATTAAAACATGGAACATCCATCAAAATATGACCATCCCTTGGATCGCCCAATAATGGTTCAGAACGAAAAAATGGTTAAGACAGTTAAAAAGTTCTTTTATCAGATCATCTCCAATCCTAATAAAGTTTAGGCGAGTCATTCCGCCGGAAAGATCAAGGCTCTCTTTTCTGTGATAGTAAAGGGGGGTCATGATATGAGCTACTGCGATTAAAAAAACTACGCGTTCGATATAATTGAGCTTCCTCTATATAGAATAGAATAATATTTACTTACCATACGGAGTGATAATAACATACCATATTACAACAACGTCATGAAGCTACATCAGTTCGTAAAGGCGCCTTGACATGGGGAGGAGAACTGACAAGAAACTCGCAGCCCATCTTTTAAATCATATAACAACTTAGCCTATTTAATCTTATCTTATACAATTTAAGGCGGCCTGGGCAGAACCAGACAAGATCTATGCATCATTACTATAGTAAGCTTTCTTTGTCATAGAAGCTTTAATATTATATTTCTTGAATTTGTGCTCAGTGATTCCAAGTATTATGGCACATACAGTTGATTTTTTCTTCTTGAAGTGAATGAATTCAAATCACAATTTTTTTCGATATCTTCCCTGCTAGATGCTACTACCTACAGTATGCGTAATGCCATCCCTCAAATAAAATACATTTTATTGTGTTATTAAGTAATTATTCTACTTACATGTGAAGTGATGCAATTCCCATTGGTACGACGATCCGTATAATTACTGTACCACTTTATAACACATGAATGTATTTCAAATCCTTGTTCTAACTGTTTTTAAAATCTCGTCTGACAGGGATTCGATCGTACTCACTTGCCTAACCAAACTGATAAAACGGCCGGTACAGTTTGTAAGCCCTGATTACTATATATAGTTTTAGTTGCGCTATTTTAGAGCCTCAGAAATGCTTCCATGTTTTATATGCGTTCACTGGTCCCGACCTAATCTCCAGTGAGTTCCATCAATTTCGAACGAATATATGAATGAACAACGATTCGAAGACGCTCATTTTCGGGGATAGTTAAGGGGTGGTAATGATACTAGCTACTGCGATTATCTCTAACTGCAAAAAAACAAATAATAAAACTACGTAATTGTTCAGAAACGGTGAGGCAACTAGCAAAATTTGGCTGCAGTTCGCGATAGTAACGTCGTTGTTCTTGGGCATCCTGCGTATGACCTGACCTAACCTTCAGTGATTTCTATCTGCTTCTTAGATTGAAGAAACAGAAGCTTGTAGATGATGAAGGGTGAAGAGTTTCTTAAGAACGCAATTTCATGTTTAGGAAAAAGGTATTTAACTTTATAACTTATATTATTAATACGTATAGATAGAGCCTCTTGCTGCTAGACAATCGATGAAACAGGCCAGGTTTATTACTTTAGTATGTGTAATAAGCTACGTCTTACACTCGCAAACTGTATGTCATTTTGTGTAAGTATGTGTGCATTACTCAAAATAGAGGTTAACTATTAATCTCAATTTTTTCGACGTTTTCACAGACTATCTAGACGTATAAAAGATCTAAGTCATATAACACTAAAAGGTCACACTATATCGAAAAATAAAATTATTTAAAAAAAAAACAAAATATAATTTTTAGCTCAATACATATTGTTACGTTACGTTACTCTCGTCATATACTTCGAAGCGTTGTCAAACTTCAAGACATTGTTAATTTCAACAGCTCCGTCAGCAATATTCGTAGCTCAGTGGAAAAGTGTTTACTTTAGACGCTGTAGACCCGGGTTCGATACACCTACCAGTGTATGGAATTTTTTGGGTTTTGTAAAGTGAATGGAAATTTCTAGTAAGTTCAGGATCAAATCGAACAAAAAAAAGGGAAGAAGAAGAAAAGAAGAAGTAGTGAACAGTGAATGTGTTCCAAGAAGAAGAAGATAGAAGAGACCTAGTGTTCGTTGCAGTGTGACGCGTTGAAGGTACTGCCGCCCACAAAAGGAACAGCGGCAGACCGGCAAGTGCAAGTTCAGAAAAAGTGAACGCAAATAAAGACTCGTTCCTATAAGAGGAGTATTATTTCCAATCCCTGACCCACTCCCTTGTCAATATGTTAATACATATATTCACGTAATATATTAAAGCCCTTAGGACTAACATATAAATTAAGAATAAATTTTATTCTGCACTTTATACTTTGTTATAAAATATTCCTTTATAAAAAATTCTATAATATAAAATATTCCTTAAAGCGCGTCCCGCGCTACATTACCGTCGACAGCTTCGAGCCAATTACTGTCTATACAGAATCAGATATTACTTACTTCAACACTATCGATCACTCGAAACATCGAGTAGCGAATTCTTAAAACATGATTTTTAAACAATATCATCTTTGCTTTTAGATATTTGTTGTAAAGCTTCCTGTGTTTTTATTTTTTGAATAATTAGCGTACGGGTCACCTTGTGTTAAATGATCACTGCCGTCCACATTCTCTTGCAACACCATAGGAATCTCAGGAGCGTTGCTGGCCTTTAAGGAAGGTGTGCGCGCTTTTTCTGAAAGTACCCATCCCGGAAACACCGCAAAAAGAAGCTCATTCGACAGCTTTGTATACGTGGAAAAAAGCACCTAGGAATCGCACTGTGTAGGACATCGCCTCACATCCAGATGGTGGGGATGATATGCTAACTTGTGGCGTGTCGTGCGAAGGTGAAATTCGGCAACAGGAATCAGGTGAAACAGCTCATCGGAACCCCTCGTGATAAATGCGGTAGAAGATACACAAAGAAGCGACGTCTCTACGTGACGCCAAGTGATCCAGCCGTTCACAAAGCACTGGGTCTTTGAGATTTCTGTTATATTGCAATCAAAATCATTCGCTTTGCATCAAAATATCTGTTACAAATGGATTGATGTTTGATTTTGTTTTTGTAATCATAGTGGAAGAACATTGTGGCACAAGAATATTGTGGAGCAATTTGAAGCGAGTTTGATCTTTTTACCGAGTTTTACAGTTAATATTATGAAGTGTTGATTTTATTTTATTTTAAAAAGTTGCCTCCTGCTTCCTGCCTACGCCAGGTTCTACTAATATGAGATATTTTAAAATTTTATTGGCTATTATCGTAATCACTCATATTATAGTTGTAAATTCCATTTGTACTCTTCTTCATCCCACCTCCACTGTTTGTCACAGAAAAAGATCTGGCCGTTCACGTAGTGTTCGTATGAAAAAGGTGGTCAAAGCAGTAAGGGAAATAATTCGAAGAAATCCTGTCCGAAAGCAAAAGATTTTATCTCGGGAGATAAAGGTAAGGTCCTAGAACCATGTCGGGTATTTTAAAAGGACTTGCAGCCTATTCGAGACGTACTGGTCATTTCTAAACTCATTATTTAAAAATGAATAGGGCGGTAAATTCGAAACAACTACTGAAGCAGTACACAAAGGCAGTTCACAGAAAAAATTTGCTTACGGATGAAATAATTTTTACAATTGAGCAACATTTTAACAAACAAAATGACCGTACTCATGCTAAAAGCTCTAAGGAAGCTTCCCAATTAGTCGACAGAGTGCAACGTGGGCACTATCCGACTTCAGTGATGGTTTGGTGAAGTATTAGCTATGAAGGAGTGACTGAGCCATACTGTTGTGAAAAAGGTATGAAAACATCGGCACAAGTGTATCAAGATACCATTATTGAAGGTAGTGAAGCCCCTTAAGAACACTACGTTCAATAACCAAGAATGGTCCTTCCAGCAAGATTCAGCGCCGGGTCATAAAGCTAGGTCTACGCAGTCTTGGTTGGAATCGAACGTTTTGGCCTTCATCAGAGCTGAAGACTGTCCGTAGTCTATCTCTCGATCTTAATCATAAAATAATATGAAATAAAAATATTATATAATATCTTATATCAACTATTCGTAAATGCAAGTAATGCAATTGCTCGATCTTGCTATCTGCATGATGCTTGAAATTGTGAATCAAACAGCTGTTGTAGCTCAATAATGTCGTTCAATTCGCAGAAACTAGTCTATGCGATCCAATAATATTACGTGGTGAATCAAGTGTCGTCAAAGGTTCAAATAAAGAAGACGCTATATATTAAAATCATGCAGGACTTATCTATACTTTTAAACTAATACTAGCTGACCCGACAGACGTTGTTCTGTACATCTTATACATACATATGAATAAAATTGGGGTGTCTGTTTGTAATATGGCAGCAGTTTGTAATATAGCCTCCTCAGATACTTCGGACATATCACGCGACGTGGAGAGCATGTCATAGAGAGACTTGTTGTTCAGGGAAGGGTCACCGGCAGTAGGTCAAGAGGACGCTATGTGCTGGACAGACCAGATAAAAGCCCTAACCAATACTCCCCTCAACACATGTGCCAGAGAAGCAACAGCCAGGGATAACTGGCGTAGAATCGTGACCACGACTGCTCTGTCAAGAGTAATGCGACGAAGAAGAAGTTTGTAATATTGAAATAACCCTTTTTTACTTCATGTATATGAATATATATATATATATATATATGTATATACGGTACATACACCAAAATAACACATATTTTACAATTTTGTCTTTCTGTCTGTCTGTTTGTTCCGGCTAATCTCTAAAATGGCGGGACCGATTTTGACGGGACTTTTATTGGCAGATAGCTGATGTAATGAGAAATAATTAAGCTACGTTTATTTTAGAAAAAATATTTTATTTTAGATGTAAAGTAATGTTGCAAAGATCAAGAAACGGTTTAACTCTAAAAACAATTTATATGGCAAAACAAGGTTTGCCTGGTTAGCTAGTAATAAATAAAATACTGTTTTTATGAATTTATCAATAATATTTCATAACATCAAGAATTATTTCGTAAAATATGCTCCCTGTTGTTACAATGAAACTGTTTCCACTACAGAACTGTTAAACTGTGCGTCAATAAATTCTCTGATATAAAATATGTCATATAAAACAAGTAATCGAAATAAAAACTATTCCATCACTCAAGTTCGACTAAACTGCACTCCATGAAGTAATCACCATTAAAATACGCTCATAAGTATAAGAGTTCACTGGAAACAAACGTCAGGACAGTGGATTTATATATATATATATATATATATATATTAAGATTAAAGAGTTGAGATTTGGCTGTTTATAATTTGTTTGTTTGCTCCGAAACTACTGAACCGATTTGAAAAATTCTTTCACTGTTGGGAAGTTGGGATCCGCGGTTGACATAGGCTGTATTATATTTTCAAAAAAATACGGATCCATACTAAAACTCTAATAATGTAACGCAAGGTGTTAAAAACATACCTAAAATATTATTTATGTCGCGTGGGCTTCGAAAACCATTCGTGATAATATAAAATAATGTACTTGGCATGACATATCATTATTAAAAAAAGTGCCGCGAAAGCACATGTCATAAAGTAATCTTTAAAGTGTTCCGTAGCCAAATAGCAAAAAACGGAACACTTCTAGATTTGTCATATCTGTCAGTCTATCCGTGTATGTCACAGCCACTTTTTTCCAAAACTATAAGAACTATACTATTGAAAATTGGTAAGTGGGTGTATTGTGTGAACCACACATTTCCACACAGAAATAGAATAAAGAAATATGGGGGTTCCCCATACTTTGAACTGAAACTCAAATATTTTTTTTTCACAAAACCATACGTGTCTATGGATAGGTCTTTAAATGAAATTGAGGTTTATAATATAGTTTTTTTTCTAAACTTGAAAAACTTAAACTTCTAGTTTGCGCGCGAAACACTTCCAAATTGGTTAAATGTGTGTGTCCCCCCACCCCTGTAACTTCTTAAATAAGAGAATAATAAAACTATAACAAAAACATGATGCAAACTTCCACCGAACATTGGTTTGAACGTGATCTAGAAAACTAGTTTTTTTTTTATACGTATTGCTTATAAATGATGAGAGTTTATTTGCACTGTATGATTTTGAGCAAAGATTTTTTGCCTTTTCCATTTAAATTCAAATTCAAATATTTTTATTCAAAATAGTATTTGACATTACTTATTGAAAGTCAAAAAATTACCACCCATTCCAAAATGAATGCCTCAGACCTGAGAAGAATGGGCGCAACAAACTCAGCGGCCCATTTTTTTTCATCGAATAAATATGTTTACAAAGTAATATTGTACAATTTAACTTATTATTTGATAGCCTGAGGGTGGTCAATCCATTCCCAATCTGTGGTATCATTAAGAAAGTCATTTATGTTATAGTAACCTTTACCGCACAAACGTTTTTTAACAATTCCTTTGAATAACGTAATACTTTTGTTTTGAACATTTTCTGAGATCGTGTTGTAAAAGCATATACATGGCCCCACAAAAGACTTACTACCGAGTAGTAGGCATCATCAGTTTATGTCTGTTCCTGGTGTTAACATTATGGTTATGACAGTTTCTAGCAAATTCACTTATGTGCATAGGTTCATTCCTATGAATTAATAATATATTCTTAATAATGTAATGTATGTTCCTACATACATTACATTATTAAGAATATATTGAGAAGTAACAGTCAAGATGTTAATTTCTTTGAATTTTGCTCTCAATGATTGTTTAGGACCTAGGTTATAAATAGCGCGAATGGCCCTCTTCTGCAGCACAAATATTGTGTTAATATCGGCAGCGTTGCCCCATAGCAATATACCATAGGACATAATACTATGGAAATAACTAAAGTATACTAGTCGCGCCGTATCTATGTCAGTTAATTGTCTAATCTTTTTAATCGCGTATGCTGCAGAACTAAGTCTGTTCGCCAATCCTTCAATATGGGGGCCCCACTGCAATTTGGAATCTAGAGTTATGCCAAGAAATATAGCTGATTCCACTGGTGCTATCACCTCTCCGTTTAACAAAACATTTGTATTTAAATTTTTGACATTTGGTACGGTAAATTTAATGTATTTAGTTTTCTTGCTATTTAACAATAGATTATTAGCGCTAAATCAGTACACGATGTCAGATAAAATATCGTTCACTTCGTCATACATAGCTTGGTTTCTTTTCACTTTGAAAATCAGTGAAGTATCGTCCGCAAACAAACCTTATTTTTTTTCTCTATAAGATTAAGAAGATCATTTATATAGATAAGGAAGAGGAACGGTCTAAGAATAGACACTTGTAGTATCCCCATACAGAGAGGATTCCCAGGAGATCTCCTGCCATTCACGTGTAAAAATTTTAAATTGTTAAATAATTTAATATCATTTTCCTCTACATAACTTTAATATTATGTTACTTGCTGCTACGGAACCCTTCATAGGCGAGTCCCACTCGCACTTGGCCCCTTTTTTTTACAATTTAATTGAAACGCCGCTACTGCGTGCTCAGTCCTGTGTGTACGCGGACGAAGTCGCGGAGTATCAGCTACAAGTAATTAACTACATGAATTTGAAATTACTATCATAGAAGGAGGTTATCGTGTGTAATTCAATGGACTGAAATAATTGTTTAATTACAAGGGTCCTACAAAATACACTTGCAAAATTGTTGTAATGACACAACTTGACCCAGACCTAAATTGGGGCCAGCGATATTCACTTGATTGGACTCAACAGCACTTCGATCGCAATACATCGAAGTTTAAGGGTTGTTAAGTCTCCTTTTTACGATGCTCTTTGATTCGATACATTATAATATGTTGAAGTGATCGAAAACTTTCATATTGTGTGTTTAGTTTTGAAGTACAATAGTACCTAGTTAGTTTCTTACTTTTATTAAATCTTAATTTTGTCCAAGGGATAGACCCTTGTTTTTTTATATTTAAATTTTATTTTATATTTATTATGACGAATATGGATGTTTGTTTCCGAGTCATGGATGTATTTATGTTTAAGTAAGTATATTGTATTAAATATATCGTTGTCGTGTACCCATTGTACATGCTATGCCTAGTTTGGGGCAAGAAAATTTGTGTTAAAGTGTGACAATATTTTTATTGTTATTTATTTTATTTATTAATGCAGGTTTTCTCATGTTTCATCGGTGTTGGTATCGACTAGTTTCAGACCATTCGGAGGTCTTTCATCAGGGTGAATGTGGTGGGTTCGCAATAACCTCTTACTCAACTTACAACAACTTACCTAACACACTCACCCTGATGAAGGAACTTCGAATGGTCCGAAACTAGTCGGTACAGACACCGATGAAACGTGAGTAAAACTGTATTAATAAATAATTTAAAAATGACTCACGAAAGTTTTGCTTGTTTTATTTTCTGAAGAAGTAGAATATTACGCCCTGTGACTTAAGCCAAAGGCAGACACGCAGACAGATTTTTTTAAAATGTTCTTGTATAAGTATCATGTAAACAGAAACTTAAAATGGTTTTTATTTACCCAACAAATTTAACTTTGGCTCACCACATGCGATATTACTTGCGTAGGTCAAAATTCGACCCGACCGTATACAAAACTTGAGCAAATCTGATGGAGCGCATTTTCTCACGCAAAAGTAGCACAACTTATTTCGAATGTGGCTCAACTGCTGAGGCCATATAAACAATAGGCGAGCTCTGAAAACACCTAAAAACTATTAATGCGATTCTACTCGCGAAGTTTCCAGAATATTGGAACAGCTGAATGCTGAAAGGGCCTGTAAAAGACCGCTTACGTCAACGCCCTACGAAAGCTGAATGCTCAGCATGCTTTAAACAAGTCTATTAGTCTGATGTAAAATAATAAATACATATAACACTTCTCGTTTTGTAACTTCTATCAGTGGGAGGCTCCATTGCACCGGATGCCGGCTAGATTGTGGGTGCCACAACGGCGTCTATTTCTGCCGTGAAGCAGTTATGTGCATTAATGTTGTTCGGTCTGAAGGTAGTGAAATAACTGGGCAAATGAGATTTGACAACTTATGTCTCAAGGTAAAGACCACACATACATTGCTATGCAGACGACAACACTGGTGATGCCGTATACACGGGCCATGCAGGTCTCTCTCGGGAAATCGTCGAGCAGTGTCGGGAGAAACTTGTGTCTTCTATCGATTCCTCTCTTGAGAAGGTCGCGGAATGGGTTAAATTGAACCTTGTCGAATTTAACCCCCAGACCACTCAGGTTTTCGCGTTTACCACTAAAAATCCCCAATTGTCGTATCACCGCCCTTTGACAGCACTTCCCTTAAAGTCTCGCCTAGTACTGGAATACTGGGTCTCGAAATCTCGAGCGATTGCCAATTTCGTGGCCATCTGCAGGGCAAAGCCAAATTGGCTTCGAAGAAACTGGGCGTCATTAATAGAGCACGGCAATACTTCTAGCCGGCCCACATTCTAGCGCTCTACAAAGCGCAGGTCCGGCCACACATGGAGTATTGCTGTCATCTTTGGTCTGGCGCACCCCAGTATCAGCTCGATCCACTTGACCACGTGCAATGTAGAGCAGCTTGAATTGTCGGAGACCCAGTGTTCTGTAAACGGCTGGATCACTTGGCGATGCGTAGAGATGTCGCTTCATTGTGTGTCTTCTACCGCATTTATCACGGGGAGTGTTCCGAAGAGCTGTTTAACCTGATTCCTGCCGCCGAATTCCACCTTCGCAGGACATGCCACAAGTAGGGATATCATCCCCACCATCTGCATCGCGGTCCTCCACAGTGCGGTTTTCAAGGAGCTTTCTTCCACGTACTACAAAGCTGTGCAGAATGAGCTTCCTTGTGAGGTGTTTCCGGGACGATACGACATGGGTACCTTCAAAAAAAGCGCGTACACCTTCCTTAAAGGCCGGCAACGCTCCTGTGATTCCTCTGGTGTTGCAAGAGATTGTCGGCGGCGGTGATCACTTAACAACAGGTGACTCGTACGCTCGTTTGTCGTCCTATATCATAAAAAAAAGAGCGGCACTGCATTGTAATGGGCAGGACGTATCAATTACCATCAGCTGAACGTCCTGCTCGTCTCATCCCTTATTTTCATAAAAAAAACACGGCAGAAATAGGCGCCGTTGTGGTACCCATAATCTAGGCGGCATCCTGTGCAAAAGAGCGTCCCACTGGTGAAGTAGAAGTGAAATTAAGAGTATTTCAATCTAAAGCCATAGACGGAGTTACAATCTTAAGTTATCAAGTACCCATATGGGTATGGGCATCGTCTGTCTATATATGATCACAATATCAAACAATTGACCGCAATGCAAATTACTTAGTCGAGTTATATGACACCATTAAAATCTATGATATAATATTCTAACCGTACTGCATTGTATTAAGCCATCCTAAAGTGATAGACTTATTTTGAATAGTAAATAATTAGATATAAGCGTATCTGAGACAGTCCCACAATAATAATTGAAGAATTGAAATTAAAATTAAAATTGAAAAAGATTGCGTAGTAATACTTTGTAGAAATAATAGAATACTACTACTAAGACTACAAGAAATAAGATATTATCAGTAAGTTTTTTGTATTTTATTAATTTCAATGTAAAATAACTCGAAGCGTATGTTACTTACTGAGTTTCAAGATGCCACGCACACAAGCGTCTAATAGTTGCCGTAATAAAAAAAGCTATTGTTCTAAGTTAGTGCGTAGTTCGAACGTAGCGGAGACCGATCCCTAATCTAAGATTATTTGTAAATAACATCGTTACGATTTTATTTGTATAGTTTTCGATTTTCAAATAGAATTTTAATTACGTAGATAACGTTGACCTGTGTAGGAAAATATAATTATTTCCATGTACCCTCGTTTTCGGATGCCCCAGCGAGTAGTTTCGTTTACGCAGATGGTAAAACGAAAAGGCGAAAAGGTTTATCGTTATTTCTATTTGAAAGGTTTGCTGAGGGTCAGTTAAATCTTACGATGGTTTTTATGATTTTTGGAAGTTGAATGTTTTGGTTAACGATTTTCAATAGTTTTTATGTTAACCCGCTGTAATTTTAGCCACTTTTATAGTTGATACAATTTAGCAGTCGTAAGCAATAATTCTCAAGCATTATTTGCAATGTCAATGTTATAAGATCATTGAAAAGTTTGTTGTGAATTGTTACATGATGGTATAATATGTATGTATTTTAATTATTTTTTTCTAAATATTTATGTGTTGCCTTCGAAGAAATAATCTTTGCTAATGCCATAAAATAATCATACTCAAATAGAATAATTATCATCTAAGTAATTCCCGACTGTCTATTTGGGCTGCGCATACATTGACAGTTACATATTTAGATTAGAATATAATATATATGTTATCTTATATCTACCTGTACATTCTAAGAAATGTATTTTTTTTAATAAAAATAAGTAATGAAACGAGCAAGACGTTCAGCTGATGGTAATTGATACGTCCTGCCCATTACAATGCAGTGCCGCTCAAGATTCTTGAAAAAGCCAAAAATTCTGACCGGCACTACAATGGCGCACGTCACCTTGAGACATAATTTGGTACGTCTCATATCACTAGCTATAGCGCCCTTCAGAGGGAAACACAATAATGTTTACAAATTACTGCTTCACTGCAGAAATAGGCGCCGTTGTGGTACCCATAATCTAGCCGGCATCCCGTGTATAGGATCATACCACTGGTAAACTATAACTATATTTTAAATCGAAAAGTAAGTTCATTCTTAGTCAGTTCAGTCAGAAGGTAATTGTATTATCAGTAACACTAATCCCTTCGTAACAAAACGGACATGACGTTCGCTTTTGACCTTTTGTGAGTCCTAAATGGACGTAGTTCCTGAAAAACATTCCAAGCCACAAACATCACATTCTAAAGAATTCATGTTCAAAGTTTAATAAATATTAGTCTATTCCAAACATGTGGGTTGGGCTACTAAGTCATGATGTTATTTAAAGAGAGGACGTAGGGCTGTCATTACACGCTTTATATTAGCTTCACTTGTATGTTTGTATATTTGTATGTTTGTAACCGACTTCTTTGGGCGCGATTTTGACCCACTTTAAACGGCTAGATTTCGTCCAAACTTTGTAGATTTATCGAGGAGCGATGACATTACACTAATTTGATAAAATTATTTAATTTTTCAATTGCAAAATATGATGATATGATGCAGTTTTGTGTTCTTAACTCAATTTCGACATGATTGTGGTTTGGAACGTTTTTATGGAATAACGTCCAAATATAGTTCTTACACTTGGCTCTAAAGATAGTAATTATGACGTCTCTATAAGAAAAAGTATACTGTGAGATATTTTGTATTATAGAAATTTATGCAACAGTTGTTTATGAGAGTAGGTTATTTTAAATAAAACAAAAATCAAACAAACAAATATCACAAGATTTCGAGTTGCCGTTTAAATGGGCGGGAAATGTAATTGTATACGTACTTATCTCTGGTGAGTGTTTTCATTTTTCCCTCAAGTAATGGCAAAGGTACATCATACAGCCAACGCAGGAAAGATGTAAATTACAATATTGGCAAATTTTAAGTTTTTTTTTAAGTTGACATTAAAATATAAAGTTTAATAATTTAAACATGAAAAATAATATACTTCTATAAACCTATCATACCTGACCTAGATGTAGTTATCGGTGACACTAAAACAACTACAGTGCTTTATAGTACGGTAAAAAATGCTTTTTTAGGCCATAGAGTATACAATTTTTCAAAGACTTAATAAAGTTTGTATTTATGTTACTGATCGCGGCTATATAAATTACAGATAAACTTAGTAAAGTAGAAAAAGATTAAGTTACCAGTGGGAGGGAGTTACCTCCTTTGCAAAGGATGCCGGCTAGATTATGGGTACCACAACGGCGCCTATTTCTGCCGTGAAGCAGTTATGTGTAATACTGTGTTTTAGTCTGAAGGACGCCGTAACTAGTGAAATTACAGGGCAAATGAGACTTAAGGCGACACTAAATGCCGGCGACCTTGAGCGATATGAGTTCACGGCTCCTATGTAACAAAGCCAATATTTTCGCAATTCTTGCGTCGAAAATGTAACATTTTAACAGGTGCAAACAGCTTAATTGCTTACAATCCTCATTATTGAATACTAATCTGAATAAATGTACCTACACAAAAAAAGTAAAAGCTATAAGAACAACTTTTATGAGCGTAGTATTCTAAACAAATGCATCGTTCCGAGAAAAAACTTGTTTAACTGCAAAGAAAACTGGTATTTCATAATAGCTCTGGAGTATTAACTTTAACCAACAGCAAGCATTAGCAAACTACAAGTAGGACTTAAGGGTATGTGTAACAGGATAAAGTAGTGTTCATAGCTCCAAAAGCTATATTTTCACCACCAAACTTGTCTAAAACACCTTGTTTTGCGTGTTTTCTGTTTATCCTTCGCCTTAAGATCTTATGTCTCAAGGTGACGAGCGCTGTTGTAGTACCGCTCAGAGTTTTTGGGGTTTTTCAAGAATTCTGAGCAGCACTGCATTGTACAGGTCGTATCAAATACTTTTATTAATTATTGTAATGTTTGGGAAATAAAGTTATTATTTTTATTTTTTTACCAACAGCTGAACGTCATGCTCCTGTCGTCCCGTAGATAAAAAAAAAGATTAAATCGTACTGTTTTCAAAGTGTCTGGAAATGTTAGTGTATCTGTTATCTTTTTCTTTTTACACATCACTAAAAGAAGTAAAAATTTAAAACACACACTTTGCATTCTTATTACATGGAAGTAGGGTGGATTAGAAATGAAGGCGAGATTTGGCTCCGACTTCTGAACAACTGTTAGTAAAACAAAAGGTTTTACGAATAGTTGTCTCATTTAGAATGATTTAGAGAGATTTTATTCTAAGTATGTTAAATTTTCGTTACTATTATTAACTTTATGCTGCTACATATTTACCAGTCCTCCTTTGCACAGCAAGCCGGCTAGATTATGGGTACTGTGTTGCGGTCTGAAGGGCGCCGTAGCTAGTGAAGTTACTGGGCAAATGAGGCTTAACATCTTATGTCTCAAGGTGACGAGCGCAATTGTAAGTGCCGCTCAGAATTTTTGGGTTTTTTGAGAATCCTGAGCGGCACTGCATTGTAATGGGCATGGCGTATCAATTACGATCAGCTGAACGTCCTGCTCATCGCGTCCCTTATTATCATAAAAAATAAAAAAAAAAAAAAACCATGATATTGCGAGTAGAACTCTTTTTATTTCTGAGATAATACATATAAGTTTTATTAAGATTTGCAAAACATTATAAACTATAAATGCATTTTTTTTCTGCTCCTTTTCTTTTGATCTGTTATTTAAACAGCCACGATTAGTAATATAAGTACATACTTTATTGAGTCTTTGTAAAAGTCTATACTCTGTGGCCTAAAAATGTATTGTCACCCGTACTATTATGCCGCCAAAAAAGCACAGTTGTTTTGGTGCTACAGACAATTAAATCTAGGTAAGATAGGGTAGGTGTGTTTAATTTACTTAAACTCTATTCCCCTACATTATTTTTATTGTATTGAGCTTTAATAATTCTTCTATATTATAATAAATATGAATATTGAGTGAGATATTACAAATCGATCAAAAACAACACTTTTGTTTAATGCGATACGCATTTAACGCACACGAAGCCGGGGCGGTAATAGATGAAATATATTAAAAATTACGGGTCATTTGTTACAATTCGTTAATCTCCAAAAGTTCTCTACCGCTAGTTTAAATATTTTTACGCAATAGTTAATTTTCATTCAGTTCGTTCATATAGGAGCAAACATATACATAGATACAATACGCTCGTTTTGAAATTTATATAATATAGGATTATCATAAGATTTACCCAAATCATATTGTACATAGCCTTCCACTTGCGATTTTACATTTAATAACGCAACCGTTTAAAGATCTGTCATTCTCAAACTATAGAAAGAAATATAGAGACGGCGGAAAAAATCCTAAAAAATATAAAAATGTGTGTCAGTCATGAAACGAATATTTAGCATATATTTTGATAAAATATTAAAATTGCAGATAGTCTTGAGATTTATGAAAATCAAAATATTAATCTCCAACATATTGCGATAGAAATACTAAGAATTTAATCAAGGAAATATAGTATATTTGTTTCCGAAGCGATAGTATTATCTATTATATTAGAAATGATATCAAAAAGAATTCTAAAGTAAACAATTTTGAGAAAATAAATGTCTTTTATGCGTTTTATATACAGTGGAGCAAAAACAAGCGACACGGCCGTATCACGAAGCCATTTCTTCCAAGCAGTTCAGGCCATTTTCGACCTATAACATCGATGTGGATAAAAATAGAAGCCTGAATTTTTTTAAATCATAAATTATTTTAATAATGAAACGGTCACTGTAAGATGTTGTTAGGTTAGCTAATTACGTAATAACTTAAGACAGAAGGATCTTTAAGTAGCGACTGAATAAATTGACCGACTTTTAACTGCTTTTATCTGGGTTTCCACGGAAGACCAGCGTTGTGGATTCTTTCAAAACCACAACTATGCTGGGCCCATTGGCGTCATTAGATCATAATTAGAATAGTATAACTTTTAAGAACTATAATCAGAATGCATAATGACTTCTTTCTTTCTTTCTTACTTAGTATTACATGGATCTCACAACTTTTTGTGGTAGAAGAACTGAGTTGAAAGACTTGCTTTTTTTATAAGTTATATTTTTGATGGCATAACTTTAGGCTTCTATTAGATTCTCTACTTACATTATTTCCAGGGAATACTCGAAACCTTTCACCCCAAAAATCTCCTTCTTTTTATGGAGTAGGACAAACGAGCGTACGGGTCATCTGATGATTAGTGATCACCGCTGCCCACATTCTCTTGCATCACCGGAGGAATCACAGAAGCGTTGCCGGAATTTAAGGAAGATGTACGCGCTTTTTTTGAAGGTACCCATGTCGTATCGTCCCGGAAACACCGTACAAACCATGATTAATAATAGGAAATACGATTTTATGAAAATAAGGGACGAGACGAGCAGGACGTTCAGCTGATGGTAATTGGAACGCCCTGCCCATTACAATGCAGTGCCGCTCAAGATTATTGAAAAATGCTAAAATTCTGAGCGGCACTGCGCTCTTCACCTTGAGACACAAGATGTCAAGACTCATTTGCCCAGTAATTTCACTAGATACGGCGCCCTTCAGATCAACACACAGTAATGCTTACACATTACTGCTTCACGGTAGAAATAGGCGCCGTTGTGGTACCCATAATTTAGCCTGCATCCGGTGCAAACGAGCCTCCCACTGGTAAGATGGTTTGGTATTTATTCATAAAATAACCACATTTACATAGATTTCCTTATTTTACTTAGTCCAATCAAGCCGAATTTACCCAAAGGAATTGCCTGTATAGCCGAATTCAACAACTTAATCTAATACAATAGCAACAACATATACGTTTCACTTCTAAAATATAATACTTAAAACGCTCTGTTTCATCACTTAACCCCACTTTTGTTGTGGTAGTTTCCGGTTAAGGAAGTCTTACGGAAGACTTGGCCAAACCACGGTTTGTGCTCACTTGACCGAAATATAATCACGTTAATTAATTTTCTTGTCAGAGATATACGTGTCGGTCTTACTATAATAAATTCGTAACTGTTTTCACCGTAATTGTTAAGCAATATATTATAGATATTGATTTCAAGTAGGTTTATTTATTAAAAAAATCAACCAAATTAAAGTAAAAAGAAAAAGTAATAGGAAACAAACACTGTTGAAGGCAACATTTTATTCTTTTCTTTTTTCATACAATTTAGGAAAGATCTTAATTTATAATCAATACTTAGTATTGCCTTCTGTAGCTCTTTTCGAATTGCTGCCAATCTCCTTGGCATAATCCTTATCAAACTTTCTATAGATCTTGAGTGATGGCGTTCTATTCTTTCTGTAACATGTTTTTCAAGTTCTCTCAAACTAGTGGAAGCAGGATTTCTGTTCTTAATTTGTCTTCCAAGTATGTCCCAGACATGACAGACATATCTAAGTCAAGCAACCATGCTAACCACCTCATAATGTTGATACATCATATTATATATATCATAAAATCAAAAACCATCTCCTATTATAAGGGTATAATACTACTATGGTACTAAGGTACCGTTCTGAATGACGCGGATTTTCGTACGTCTCCCCATATAAATACCTCCCCACACCCCATATGCCTCTTTTCCAATGATGTTACACTGCGCGTACCTCTCTCCCGGGCATCTTCACACTTTAAACCTTCTATCATCAGGCTCCAGGCAAAATATGGACTCATCTGTGAATAGAACTTGACTCCAAGTTCTGACTTGTCGTTCCAATTTTTGAATTTGATTGATTCGATTGATCCAAAATTTGAAGAAAAATATGGCATGTGGCCAGAAGGCGGATCATGGCTGGCTAGTTTGAGTTTATTCCAGCTGATTTCAGTCTTCTTCTCACAGTTTTAGTGCTAACTGTAACGCCTCTAACTTCTTCGAGCCTCGTTCTTATCTCAAGAGAAGTCAAGAAGTTAAACGCACAAAGAGCGTTATCGACCTTATAAAACCTTATAAAAAAAATAAACGATAATATGAATTCGAAAACCAAAAACATTCATACGGTCTCTTATTGTTTTGCCTTTACATTTGACTCAATGCACTTTTAGTTTGTAATTTTTAAAATACTATCGGAAGTTTTGACTTTTGGCAAGAATTCGTACCAATTACATATATAAGGGGTTGGTAATTTAAACGCACAATAAAATAGTTATATATGTATTTTAAAGATTCTACTCAGTATTACAATAATCAATATTACATAGGCTGCACTAAAAGTATCGGGAATGCATTATTTCCACTGTTCCTGTCATATTAAAATCTTTTTAATTGAAAACTCCTTGGTTTAAAAAATCGAATACCATTTATTTATTTAAAAAAAGATTCTCGGTCTTGTCACAACGTCTTGTCAAACTTGTTTAGTCGTTGAGAAAATGAAATTGACTCGAGAAAATTTTAGAGCGATGATTTATTATGACTTTCGAAGTGGTTTAACACAAAAACAGTGTGTTGACCGGATGATTTCTGCATTTGGTGATGAAGCCCCATCCAAAACCACAATTTATCGCTGGTTTGCTGAATTTCAACGTGGACGTGTCAAGCTCAGTGATGATCCCCGTCAAGGTCGTCCAAAAACTGCAGTCACCAAAGAAAACGTTGATGCTGTGCGTAAGCTGATTGACGAAGATCGACATGTGACATACCGCGAAATTCAGGCAACTTTAGACATTGGTATGAGTCAAATACAAATAATCTTCCATGAACAATTAGGTGTAAAAAAGTTGTTTTCCGATGGAAAACGCATTTGTATATGTACATAATTACTTATAATCTACTTATTGAAGCAATTTACAACTAAGCCTTATATATGTAGGTATCAGAAAACTTATTGCTACAACCCTATCTTCGTGTTGAGGGATAAAACTTTATTATGCTTAAAAAAACTAATACATAAGGTTTGTGGGGAAAAATCCAGGAAACTGGGAAAACCTGGCTACTTGTTACTTCAGAAAATTCAAGATTTTATCAAGATCTACATCCTATGACCTGTGTGATTTGAATCCTATCATATTATGACTGTTCATTATCACCATCCTTTCTGAAAATTTAATAAAAGTTTACAAAAGTCGTCACCTTTTTCACTTATTATAACACAATTATTATAACACTAGAAATTAGGAATTGCTTGTAACTAATTCAAGGAGGCTTATAACATATGGTAAACTCAGTAATTGAAAAGAAATATTTGTAGTGACAATTCAAAAGGGCGTACTTTAAGCCTAATTGAATATAATTTATTTGAATTAGGCTTTGACTTTAAGATACATAATAGCTTTAAGGGTAAATGTATGCACGTTTATAATAATGTCCCAGCCGCTGTTCAGGCACTGTTATCTATAAATAAATGTAAAAGTTTAAAATAATGACTCTGTCGTAAATCCTACTACTCCAAAGCTGAATATCTAAGTGATCGGATAGCCAAGGACTAGATTATGATTATTTTATATTTTATTGGAACAACAATGACAGTACAGTATTGTATATTTTATTAAGATAGAGCTGGCTGGCTAAATGCTGGGAGAATTCTGGCGCCGCTTCTTCTCTCTCAGAGCGCCATTTGTCTCCTAAGAGGTGTGGTAGTGTTAGAAATGACATCAAAAAGAATTCTAAACGAATAAATTTTTGAGAAAATAAATGACTTTTATGCCTTTTATCGGTAAAGAATATTTATTTTAAAATTATATTTGAAATGTAAAGCTCTAAACAAGCTTTATAAAAACGAATATATTATATTGCCTTTATGCTTTTGTAACATTTTCCTCAACTATTCAGACAGCCATATACTTATCTGAGTAACATTAGAATTGACGGCTGAATTACTGTCGATCAGAAAAATAAGAGAATACTTAATTCAACACTGTCAATCATTCTTTTATTGGGTTCAAAAGTGGATCTTTTATATTTTATAATATTAAAAGTAATAATAAGCTTTATCAGAAACATAATAACACTGCTAAACAAAGATCGAAATTTATAATATATAACAGGAACCATTGACAAAATAAGTAACTTCAACATAATATGTCACAGTAATGAAAAATATATAAATCAGACCAGATGGTGGATTTTAAAAAGAAAAATAAGAACATTGAGGAGCATTCACACACACTCACAATCATTTTTAGTGTTGCCAATCGGAGGCCATTAATTAGTAGAAAAAAAACCAAACTGTTACTAATTAAAAACTTCCGGTAATATTTTACGTTATATTATCGGGCTTTAGAATCATTTAATTCTGTTCTGTATCCAAACCTCTAAAGAAATGGTGAATATGAATATATGAATATGATGTTTTTAATGGCAACGATTTTGAGTCCTTATATGTTACCAGGATACATAGAAGGAACTTCCAAGTTTGAAAACAACAAAGATTTTCATAATATATACATACCAAGAGATCCATATTATATATTATGTTGCTCGCATATCACGTGGTTGTGGAGTGCCATCGATTCTCCTTGAAATGCGTACGTTGGAATTGCCTGCTGGTATTGAAAAATCCTAGGAAAACCTGTGATAATATTTGTGAAAGATGAGACATATCGTGCCACATCTCTGTGCTATGCCAAAGACTTAAGTAAATTGGAGAGAACTAAGTATTAATATAACAATAATAATAAATCATTTATTTTCAGGCATTTTACCCATAAATCTACAAATAATCTCAACTTAAATTACATTACAAGTTGAGTTTACTTTGATTTTTATTAAATTACAGATATAAAAAAATAATATATGTCATAATTACAATTGAAAAGAAAATAATTAAATTATATAAATAAAAATTATAAAATTAATATAGTCTAATACAATTCAATGATGTTACATTAAATTTCAGTTCTTACATTATTAATAATATAGAGGTTGTACCAAAGTTATGTGACATGAAGGGATAGTACCTTAAATATCGTAGATAGGGTATTTTACTGAAAGAAAACTTTATGTTATTTTTAAAAGTTAGTGATTCTGCATTCAAAGATTTTCTAAAAATTACTTGCCTCGTCTGGGACTCGAAACGACTTAAATGTAAAAAAAAACATCCCATCTACGATATTTAAGGTACTTTTCCTTCATGTCCCATAACTTTGGGACAGCCTGTATATTATGTTAAATATTTAATATATATAAGTTTTCACAGGTCACAAATATCATATTTACAACAGTCATACACAGAATGAAATATTAAATTACAGCTTTCTGTATTTTCTGTGATTAACGCGAGAGAGTATTTAAAAATTAAATTGAACACTTTTTAAAGCATTAGAACGCAATTGTAGCCTTGTATTTACATTACATTTTGCGTAAAAGTAACATTTTATTATTATTTTAGCTTACTCGACGTGTCGTGGTCCACGTGCCACGTTCCAGTGCACGTTTTCAGGGCGACATGCCCTGTTTGTAAAAAGTGTTTTATTTAAATGTAGAAAACTTATTCATCGATGATATAAGCCGATCTTAGTTAAAGTGACATTTCCAAAACCAACTTCACTTCAAATTTTAGATTTCCATATTATTAAACATTACTCGATGTAATATGCGGAAACAAACTGTAGTAGATTTCTTAAAGGGAATTAGACAATGGGAGACTTCATAATATACATTTGTGTTTCGATCGAACAAAGTCATTAAGCATTATATAAATATTAAAACAGTTCCAAAACTTTTAAATAATAAAACAAAACATTTCTAACAAAGGAGCCAGAATACAGTAATTTTATCGAGCTTCGAGTTTCAATGCTTTCATATTATATTTTATGGACAAAGTTAATAGTAGATATTATAGGAAAACAAACTCACGAAAATTCGAAATATTTATAATGGCCAACAAAATGAACTTAAGTGCTAATGGAAGATATTTTTTATTATACGCTTTATATTAGCTTCACCTGTATGTTTGTATGTTTGAAACCGACTTCTTTGGGCGCGATTTTGACCCACTTTAAACGGCTAGATTTCGTTCAAACTCTGTAGATTTATCGAAGACCGATGACATTACACTAATTTCATAAAATTATACTAAAAAATTAAAAATTAATAATTGTTGAATCTTAGTTGAATTTTATATAAAGCGTGCTTTTGAGTTTTTTTTTACTATTATTTTTTTGTATTCATATGATTTATACATGATATTGTAATGTATACTGTAAATAAACAATAATAAAAAAACATAAATGTCCTACTCTATTTTGCGCATAACGTCTAACAAACAGATGAATTAAGAATAGCAAAGACTTAAATAAAGCGTTATACTTTGTAAAAAAAAAGTAATCAAGCAATAAAGTGTTCATATTTCCCCATCAATAAATGGCAGTGCATGGCATTGTTTAAATTGCACTGCTTGCGGGGCGGATCGTTAGGACGTATAAGTAAATGATAAATACTCATAAGCAATGACGTTCTATATATATGGACATATCATTCGCAGTCTGATAACGTAACGGAAAAAGTGTGCTTAAAGACAATGTAAGCACACTTTTCACCTTAGTCGTGTGTCAATCAACAAGCCTAGGTGTGCTGTAAAAAGTGCTTAAATAATACATTAACGACTCCAATAAAAGATGGTGTGACTTATCATCGGTAAGATTATTTTATTTAATTGTGATTTATTTATTTATATATGCAAAAAACGTAAAAGTTTACATTAAATATGGTATTAATTATTGACAAGTCCCCAGACAAGACCCGCTTGTCAGAATGGGACAGATGAAAGGACACCGTCAGAATTAAAAACAATAGAGTCGACTTCAAAAACGGAGGAGGTTCTCAATTCGTTGGTATGTTTTTTTTAATGTTTGTTACCTCAGAACTTTCGACTAGGTGAACCGATTTTGATAATTCTTTTTTTATTTGAATGCTGGTGCATTCATGTACCAAGTTACAAAAATTAGATTTAAAAATTAGATTGTATAAAAATACGCAATTATTTTTATACTATTAGTGCATATTATATCTATTGTTTTGGAATAGTGTTTTTGAAGTCAGTTGTTTTTTTATAATTTCATTAAAGGCCTAGTGAACAATGACTAGTAATATGAACGGCTTACAAGAACGTGATTGCTTACATACCTACTAGTGCTATTTACACGTTATCACGGAAACATCACTAGTGATAATTGATACTTATTTACATCGCAAATATGTAAAAGCTAATAATTTTCTTTTGGTTTCCCATAACACGAGATAATGAAAGAGAATTGGCGCCAGTTGGTAGCAAGAGAGAGATGTGAAGAAATTTACAAATCAAATAAGATTATTTATATTTCACCACTAATGGATTTAACCACATTTAAAATTTGACAAAAGCTGTCATACAAAAAAATGTTGATGTCCATTTACACTATATATACCAAAAAGATCCCCTAGAAAAGATATCTAACTCTAAAAGACAAATTTAATTTAGTTCAAGGAACTTAACATTTGAATAACCAGTTTAACTGGTTATTTTGTGTAAATAAAAATATTACATTTGAGTATTAGTTTCCCTCATTAATGGTTAGCTTAATTTATTAAATCAAAATCCCTTTAGAACGTAAAGAAGCAACAAATATAAAAACAAGCCAATAAATAAACATACTTGAAACTTGACAACCCCTTTATAATATGAGTGTGATTTTTGATTAAACGTAAAAAACCTCCGACTGAACAGATGTTGAACGGAAAATAGGGACAGACTGACGAACGTAAAACTTATAGCAACCCTCTTTTTCGTCTGGGTTTCAAAAAAATATCTAACTTCTACTCCACTTATGTCACTGTCCACTTCGCGTTCATAATTTAATATACGCAGCTGAAACTGAAATAGTGTACATTGCTACCTATTGACCAATAATATTTTAAGCAACTGGACTAAACGCAGAAATGTATAGACATAGCA
The DNA here is from genome assembly GCF_905404315.1 of Leptidea sinapis. Taxonomy (NCBI): domain Eukaryota; kingdom Metazoa; phylum Arthropoda; class Insecta; order Lepidoptera; family Pieridae; genus Leptidea; species Leptidea sinapis. The sequence goes on along the minus strand of NC_066275.1, from coordinate 976,745 downwards.
ATCAAAGGTTATTATGGTGTCATTTGTGGCATGTGCCATATTTCGGCTTTGATATTGTATGAGGTGCATTGTTTATATGTATAGAACGTCATTGCTCATAAGAATAAAGCTATCATAATATCGAATTAACCTAAAACATATATAAACCTTAACAACAACTGAACGTAATTTATGTCTATCCTATTTCATTACTAATATCCATAATATGCAAAGGTTGGCTAAACATTTATTGTATAAAGCCATCCACATTGTCATGCTAATTATTATGTGTCAGGTATACTTATCTGGAAATTGATACGAATTGGTTTATTAGAGCCCGTTGGATTGCATAAATGGGTCTTTGATATTGATTAAAATGGAAGAATAAAAAAAAAACTTAACTCATCCTATATATATTTAATTCTTCCATTTTAAACGGGAAGAAGATTTTCAACTGACTGGAACATGGATTAATTTTCATCAGTTGCCAAAGACGTTAGTTGAAGTTGCAGCACTTCAACTAACGTCTTTGTTACGTAAGTTTAATGGCTACGTAATTATTAATACGTACGTACATAATTACGTAAGTGTAGTGTAATGGCCAGCTACATAATATTTCCTTTTGGAAACTAATTCAATTAATTTTTTTTTTTTTTTTATTATCTGCCTCTCGTATACATCTACCCAATGTGGGCGGCGGTGATTATACGAGTATAACATCAGTTGACCTCGTTCGTTCGTTTGCTATCCTCTTCCACAAAAAAAGACTGGGTATAAATTGGCCAATAACTAAATGGCTCAAACATAGATCTGAGCGAACAATTCCGTCAGTCAATCCTTTTAAAAACCGACTTCTAATTATTTAAAACGCGGTAACAAATAATTAAGTAAATCGTTCAAATATCATGAAGATATGAAGGTTAAGTGTTAATGACATTAAAAAAAATCATTAAAAAATAACTACTACTAAAAAAAAATAACTACTACTAAATAACTCTCCGGGAGTGCCGACAGAAGTAAAAACTTAAACATTAACGTTGTGCATTTTTGAATATTTTGGGATGGCAAGGGAATAATTTCGCATGAATTGCTTTATTTATCAGTATAAAAGTTCTAGCATTTATGTGGTTAAATACAATATTCATTTATTGCGCTATCGTACACAAAAATGACAATTTATATTACATAAAAAATTTAACAGAATTATTTATGTTATATAATTAATTCAGAACTATTACAATTATTATACATTAAAAAGTTATCTATCAGAAAAATCAATAATTTCTACGACTAACGCGAGTTTATACCCATCCCACGAAAAGTGCTCAACGCCGGTAAAGAAGTTTTCACTTCAAATATATTATTTTTTGCACAAACACATATTTACACTCGTACAACGCTGAAACGCTAGCTAACTCCCACTATACTTGGTAAAAACAAGTGGAGGCGGTACGAAGCAGAGCACAAAGAGAACCACAAACACCAACTAACAACAACAGCGGGTGAGCACTTGTATAATAATTTTAAGATGTGCATTGTGCATGAAACTCTAAACTGCATATGAAGTCCTGGTACATGTTGCTTGCATGACACATGATTTCAACCGCAATGAAAGACATTACTATCAACACTACCATATTTATTCATAATATTATAAAAGGCATTTATTTTCTCAAAATTGATTCCTTTAGAATTCTTTTTGATGTCTATCTAATATACTAGATAGTACTACCGCTTCGGAAACAAATGGCGCTCTGAGAAGAAGCGGCGCAAGAAACTCTCCCAGCATTCTTTTTTTACGCTCTTTTTAATAAAAATATAAAATATTTATTGCTATTGTTATAAAATAATCATAATCTAGTCCCAGGCTGTCCGATCACTTAGATATTCAGCTGTGGAGTAATAGGATTTACGACACAGGCATTTTTTAGAAAACATTTAAATTTATTTATAGATAATGCCTGAACAGTGGCTGGGACTTTATTATGAGAGTGTATACATTTACCCTTAAAGCTATTATGTATCTTTATAATAGTCATTCATAAGACAATCTCTTCTTCAATTATGATCACCTAGTACCAAAACACTGAATAAAATTAATTTCAACGACTGGGTTACGAATCTTCGATCAGGTCATGAATCCTGACGCGAGTTTAACATTTTAGACTCATCCCTAGAAAAGTGCTCAACGCCGCTAAAGAAGTTTTCATTTAAAAATGTTTCACGGCAGAGATTCGATCCCACGACCTCGCGGTGTTTCAGCTTCGCAATCACAATGATTGAACCACTGGTCCAATGACCATATGAGTTGAAATAGCCGAACTATAATTCGTTAGAACTATAAATCTTTCATCCATTTCAACGACTGGCTTAAGAATTTTCGACTAGGCCACGTCTCCTGGCGTTATTTTAATGCTGATGCAAGTTATCATTTTATACCCATACCAAGAAAAGTGCTCAACGGCACGGCAAGTAGGTATTTAATAATACTATGGTTATTCTATAGATATTACAATCACAGACGAATGCATAATTTCAAGTTAGGAAGTAACTAGTAGACGAAGAGCTGTTTTACCTGATTCCTGCCGCCGAATTCCACCTTCGCACGACACGCCATAAGTTAGGATATCATCCCCACCATCTGGATGTGTGGTCGCGATCCTCCACAGTGCGGTTTTCAAGGAGCTTTCTTCCACGTACTACAAAGCTGTGGAATGAACTTCCTTGTGTGGTGTTTCCGGGACGATACAACATGGGTACCTTCAAAAAAAACGCGTACACCTTCCCTAAAGACCGGTTACGCTCCTGTGATTCCTCTGGTGGGCGGCGGTGATCACTAAACAATAGGTGACCGTATGCTCGTTTGTCCTCCTATTCCATAAAAAAAGTACGTAATATTTGGCTGTGTTGTTTTTCTTAAGAAATAAAACGATGAAATTATCTGAAACAAAACAGATCAACCCTAAGCCGATACATTCCGAATGAGTTGATACGCAACGAGATAACTTTAATCACACACATAATATAAAACTTCCCCGCTGAACATAACTTTAGCCATTTGTTTAAACTTCAAAGACCCTCTACCTCGGATTCTGTGAGCCTCATAATATTATTCTCCAATGATTTCCGCCGCTTTGTCACGTAATTCGTCAAAGTCTGCTTAAGTTTTACTCTTGTTTGTTTCAGCCTGTAATTGTTCTATCGACATGTCTTTATACAATTTTCGTTTCATGATGAATAATGCACTCGTATCCAACACCGTTTAACAGAGTTTAATGAACCAACAAATACGAAATATTTATTAATTCATCAATATTGTAGTTAAGGACTTCTGGTCTAAATCCAAGCTGATTATGTGACTTGAAGAGCCTTTTGATTGATCTTCTAAAATTTTCAGCCCAAACGTATATTTTTTTTCTTAGCTTCTTGATATAATATTTTGGAATCAATACAATAAATAACATGTTTCGTATTTTATATGTTTAATATTAAAGTGGTATTATTACTTATCAAATGAGAAATGAGGAGATCCGTAGAAGAATCACAGTCACCGATATAGGTGAGATGGTTGCGAATATAAAGTGCAGTGGGCAGTGCACAAAGCTCGATGGACAGACGGCCATTGGGGCAGTAAAATCCACGAATGCCGACCACGTAACGAAAGAAATAGTGTCGGTAGGCCCAAGATGGACCGAAGATATGGTCAAGATCGCCGGAATTGGTTGAGTGAGGCAGCTTAGGACTGAACGTCATAACGATCTTTGGAGGAGGCCTTTGTCAAGTAGTGGAAGACATGATGATGATTATTACTTATTAAAGGCAAACATCAAATAAAATATACTCACAACATAAAACACACACACACATACTAGGTTGAAATTGTCTAATTGCCTTGAAAGTTATTAGTGGCTTTGAAACCGTGACTTGAGCTGAAGAACAAAAAGTAATTTTACTAGCGAAAGGGCTCTAGTAAAATGAATAAATTCTCGGGACTGAATGTAGAGAAGAGCAGCTAAATAGTATTCGCCGATGGCAAACGCTGTGGGAATCCACAAAAGAGGCAGAGGAACGTACCATATTATCCCAAAAATAGATGATTGGCAGAGAGTGCCCATTCAGCCCGGGACTTAAAGAAGATACGGAGCTCGTGCTTTTTGCATGTTACCGGTTGAATGTCGCCATCAACTGTAATGATCAACTTGGAAGATTGTTTTAGGTCAAAATTCCAGCCAAACACCTCTGCAAGTTAGATGTTGTCATCAAAAGCATCTTGGGACGCAACCAGTCTTTACCCGACAGAAGTCCTGAGAGAACTTTGTCTTATAGAAACTCAGCGAGCGAAAATACCACTCTGACTTGAATTTTATTATGGAGGAAGAACGTTGAATCCTTCCTCCGTCAAGTAATGGCTAGCGGTGGTTCTGTGGGGGAAACAGAGGCTTATGTCAGAGGAGGTTATTTGTCGGTAGTGGTAATTCTGTGGCTGATGTACCGGTCGACATCAGCAAGCCTTGATGATACGTAAAAGTATTTTGCCACCTCTATAAATTAAAAAAAAACTGGACAATTGCGGATTCACCCACCGAAGGTTTCGTACAGTTTTTTTTTATATAATTGTATATTTTTCCTTATAATTGTAGTATAAGACGGCATTAGATAATTGCAAAATTTCATAGTTCTAGGTCAACGAAAAATCTTATATAAGTATAAAATTCTCGTGTCCCAGTGTTTGTTACAATAGGGTTCCAAGAAGGCAATCGAATACAGTAATTATTGTAGTACGATAAATTGTATGTTCGATATATTTGGTAGGTCTGAGAATCGGTCGTCATCTATTTTTATACCCCAAAAGTTTTAATTATTAATTTTACTATAATTGGCAATACAACGTTTGCTGGGTCAGCTATACCCTATAAATTTTGATTTCCTTCAGAATTTCGAAATATTATACGTTTTTCCGCATAAACAACCGTATCTTTTTTGTAACTTTATATTTTTTCACAACTTCAAGAGAATGTAAACCTGATTATATCGTTTTAATTTAACTCGATACCTCCTAGCGTTCTCAAGATCCTATCAGAATTCCGTTTTTTCCTTTTGAGGTACGGAACCCTAAATAAACATACACACACATACTATGTGAATGTCTATCGTATTAACCTGCAACGATTTATATAACAGTGTGGGTTATATATTAAGGTGACAATTTTCCAAATATTTTCAATAATTAAAGGAGGATGTCCATTTACGCCTAGGTTTTTCTCATGTGTCAAAATAAAATTAATATAGTAATTATTTGCTTCATTTTTGTCATCATCTCGCCATCGAAATCAATGACTTGAACGGGATTTAATTAAAAAAATATATATATAGATTTTCCTGTAAATGGCGGTGACGGAAATAAAGTCATCAATTTCTTTGAGTGAGCGGTTTAACAAATGATTATAATTTAGGTACTATTATCATTTATTGATTCGAATCATATCACATACTTTGAAACCAGTCTCGTAAAAGTCTTTTTTAGATAATGGAAACTCACTAAAAATCTTATTTTTTTTTAGTATTTTTCCATTACTTAAAATATTATATTACGCTCGTCACCTTGAGACATAAGATGTTAAGTCTCATTTGCCTAACAATTTCACTAGGTACGGGCATCCTTCAGACCGCATGCTTTTAGCATTATTGTGTTTCGGTCGGTATTACTGCTTCACGGTAGAAAAAGGCGCTGTTGTTATATCTATAATCTAAAAGATTCTAAACAACTAAACTAATAGAACTAAACCCACAAATCCTTTTTGTATATTTATCTAAGTAATTTTCCACATGATCGGGCCAGTGTTCCCGATACAAATAGAGTGTGGGTTGCCCTGCATAGAATTCTAATAAAACTTGGAAAGATCTCGGTATAAGGAACTTACACTTGACTTTTATGTACAGGGCTATCACTGACTAGGAGCTGTTCTTGTGTTACAAACGTATCTATATATATTAGAAGTCCCAGGACTTTTTTATGTTAGGGGAGGCCAAACGAACCGTATGTTTTTACGGATTTCCTGATGGTTTGCTAGATTACTGTCTTGTTATACCAGAATCACAAGAGATTTGACGACCTTACAAAGCGTAATGAATGATATGGTTAACCTCTTCGAAGACGTGCCTTTGGCTACAACGACGGTAAGATTTCTATATCTGGGGTCTCATAAAATCCCTATAGACCAGGGTCGACAATTTTTGAAACCCATAAAAATAATAATAATAGGATGAAACTCATTGGAAAAGGAAGAGAATATAACAAAAATGAAAGGAAAAATAATTTACGAGTGGTCCACGGTCTCTAAAATGGTTCAATTTTGCATAATGCATATATACCTCTATCACCTTCTAACGGGAAAACCTCGAATTATCAATAAAACTGTTCACAAACAAAATGTGTTCAAAAACAAATAAAATGTTCATCATGCAGAAAAATACAAAACCATTCGAAGTTTGCATTTTGTTGGATCAAATTACAAGTTCCAGAGTTGGCAAAGTGAAAATTAATGTTGACTTTCGAAAATACGCCATGATAGCGTTATAAAATATATTACAAAAAAGGAAAATATTTACCAAATGTCTATTACAGAAAATAAAGAAAATTGGATTTACTTAAGTCAGACCATTGACTTAATGTAAATCTGTTTTTTATAATAACAATGTTGCCTTTAAATAAAATAAGAGATAGTGGTAATATGTTGTTTCCAATGAAATACCACGTGATTATAAAAAACTTAGGATTTGAAATGTTTTTAGAATTGAATAGTACTTGCCATGTTGAAAAAAAATTAAGTGATGATAATAATATAACTGTACCTATATTCTAATATAAACGCATTTTTCGAATTAACTAAACTTGAATATATAGTTTATACGGTTATAAAAGTCTCAGGCGTTTAAAACGCACACAACTAAGAATGAAGATTAAACCCAAAGAGACATCTCGAGGAATTATAATAATAACCTTTCAAAATTTTACAGCTCCGCGGATTTATAAACAGAAATTTCGTTAATTTAATCACAAAACTTCCGATCAATTTGAATAACTCCGTCAAAATTCAATCACGGAATCATTTGGTCCAAAAACATTTCTTATGAAAGTTTATTTAGAATCAAAAGAGTTGGTTATCACTTGGTACATTCACTTGGGACTGCTCCCAGATGTTTTATTGAACAAAACATTTAAATTCACAGCGGTTGTGATTTGCTTTTAGGAGCCCTAGTTCTGGAGGTGTGCTTTTTAATCATACCACGTTTTATATGTAAAGAAGCATCACAAGTGGTCAGTAAAGTGTAAGGTGGTCACCCTCCTGCCTCAGTGATGCTTTGTTGGGGGGTATCCTATCAAGGATTCCCAAATCTTCGTGTTTGTGAAAAAGGATGAAAAGAGTTCAGCTAAAGTGTATCAAGAGACTGTCTTAGGTTGTGTTGTTAAACCTTTTAGCAATTCATTCAAAATATATCTTGGTAGCCACGTTTCCAGCAAGACTGCAATTGGTCGTGTATTGGATATTTGTAAAAATGCTTGTGTGCGAGGCATTTTATCGCGAATGGTATGTTGTAGTATTATTTTTTACAAATTTTTACTACGCATCCCGGCATTTTAGTTTCAATTATTATTAGTAACATAACATTAGTTAATTGACAAATGTTATTAAGTGGCTACAAAAGTCCTATAACTATTCTGACAGTTGACAGATGGTTGACGCTTGAGTTGTAGCACAGGGCAACCACCTAGATGCGACGTTACGCCACAGAATGTTGATACTGGTTAATCCGAGAAAAAATGACAAATATCTCAGGCTGTAGACAGCTTCACGAGAAAGAAAACATAAATACCCAGGTCATACTATATCAACTGCGCACCGTTGACTGAGGTCGATCATATTTGCGATTTGGGAGTCACCCTTGACTGTAAGCTGAGATTCAATGTACATATTGACAGCATTGTAAAGAGAAGCTTCAAGACTCTTGGATTTGTCATAAGAAGCATCAGGGAGTTTAAGTTACCCAGCACTAAAATATTATGATACAACTGTTTAGTGCGTAGCTCTCTGGAGTATTTCAGTGTCGTATGGAACCCTCACTACGATGTTTTCAATAAGCGCTTGGAGAGTGTACAAAAGAGATTTTTATGGCACCTATCTTATTCGTGTAATTTGGCCAAGAAACTCCCAAACTATAAAGATCGTTTGCGAAGCTTCGGTTTAGTTTCGTTAAATAACCGCAGAAAAAGGCATGATGCTGTATTTTTGTATAAACTGGTCAACAGCACAATCGACAGTCCTTATCTAATTTCAAAATTAAACATTTTTGTTCCAAGAAGACTACCCAGGTCCAAGAAATATACCCCATTTATAGTAAGTCCAGCACGGTCTAATCTGGGCCTAATAATTGCTAAAACATAAAATGTTTATTTTATGTTTTAGCAAAATTATACTATATTAACTATAACCGATTATAACGTAATATAATAATAGATATATATATTAAATTCGCATTCGTCTTTTCAATAAATAAATAAATTATTTTTAGAGTTAGACCGTTTCTTAGACATGGCAACATAATTTTTGTTTTTCTAAAATAAAAGAATTTTTCTAAAATAAAAAATAAAAAACCTCTGTTTTTGTTCGTTTATTAATTGTTCTCGATTTGCACCTATAATTGGGGTGTCACTTAAATTGTTATATCTGTGTTAGATCTTAAGGAATTGTATTGGTGTTCACCCTGTTGGAGCAATAAATAAATAAACACCTATTAACAATCGGCGTAATGGACAGTCCTAAGTGCAGAGGCTGTCTAGCCGATGATGAAATGGTCACTCACGTAATCTTAGAATTTTCTGGGGTGGCCAACCAACGGGCAACACCACAGGAGTGTTCTGAACTTCTGGAAGGGGCTGGGCTCGTTGGAATGTTTGGCCAATCTAGCAGTCTAATTGTAGAAACAGGAGCCGCTAACCAATAAACCGAGAAAGTCGCAAGACAAAGCGTACAAGTTGTATAGAATATTGATAGCGTGTTTTGGGATAGCATCATAAGCATCATTCTATTATGTACTAAGTGATTTGTACTAAGTTATACGTTAAGTAAAGTTTGAGAAAGGTCTAAAGTCGCTCTATAGATCTGAAAAGCATCAGCCTGAAAGATGGAACACAATGTATAAAAGTGAAGGAGGCCCTAAGAGACCCCGATGCAGACTTTCGATCGGCCGATAGTTTGGTTGAGTTCGGCTGTTAAGTGCGCACACTGGCCCGACTAAACAGTTGGGTCTGTGATGAGGCCGACAGTTTTAGGGACGATTTGCTATTAGTTTTAAATCGGCTTTTGATGAGTCTGGCCGACAAAAAATCGGTGGTGTGCGCGCCTAGAAGAGCGCTGTACTGATTCAACAGTGGGGCGATAGTTTGCTGTCGGTTCAGTTTGAAGGCAATCGTGTAGCCCATCAAACTTTTTTGTCGGCCAATACCGAATCGTTATAATGTGCGCAGTCTCATACATCTTCATACTGATTAAGAAACCAACCAAACTATCGGCCGATCAAAAGTCTGCAGTTTGCGGGGTCTCTAACTGTACAAAAAGTATTAACGTAAACAATATTATAAAATAATAACTCCATAGTTTTTTGTCTGATGCATGCAACAACACTATTGCAGAAGTGAATAACAATAAGAAATACTAAATTCTATTAATGTAAGTTAAAAAAGAAAAATATCCTATTTAATTGCGCTACATTAATTATTTATCTTTTATTCAAAAAATATTGATCTACTGGCTGGTAATGAAAGTACGGCGAAGACTTATGTAGACAGTTTTATTGCGATCACGCATTTTGAATTTAAAGCGGCTCAAAGCAACGCCTTTAAAACAGATATCGTCAAAGGCAACAGAGATGAGATAAACTATCCGTTAGTGAATATAGAATTGGTTTAGTCTTACCTCGCTTCGCTGACTAACTGACAGACATATTCTTAGCGAAACACATTGATTTTATTTTATATTTTTACAAAATTTCAAATAACATATTTTTACGACCCATATAGCCAAGTAGGTGCAAACATTTATAGTTTGTACCTCCTGTTAGTTGTTTATTTCGTAGTCAAAGATGTGTATATGTATCTATGAATATCCTATTGAATATCTTGCACCCACATAAGATAATTGGTTTAAAAGTGTGTCAATATTTTTATGATCTAATAAAAAAAAGGAAAACATTTCACTCAATACATTTTCGAAGCAATTGAAAGGCGTAGAGTCAAATTTATATATGAAAAACAAATACAAAAATACGCTCTCAAAATAGGAATGATTTCTTCCATTGCAATATAAAATCCTCTAAGAATGTGTCTGTTTAATTAAAAAAATATTAATATGGAGTCTTTCGCTATAAAATTAACTCATCGTGTCTTATAATTCTTATATAATGGACAGCATTCCGCACCAACCAATCCATCCTTCACACTCTAGGTGTAAAAACCGGACTCTCATCCATCTGCCTCCGTAGAATCTGGACATATCGCCAGAAAAGATGCCCAACGTCGAACAATTGACACCCCAGAGGTCGCAGCCCTATAAGATGGTCTGACCAAATCTGCACATCTCTGGATACCGGACTTTATGACGCACTGCACGTAGCCAAAGACAGACACAGATGACGGACTATTGTCAAAAAGTTGAGTCTTCAGAGAAATCACGACCCTCAGCAATGAGGAATACGACGCGAGGAGGAAGAGAATGTATACACGTTTGTCCTTCTCTTCTCTATAAAAAAAACTGTGTGTGTACTTATGTATGCACGCAAGAAGTTATACTTCTTTGGCCTAACGAAAAGATCATTAAAATGATTTATTCCTCGTGCAAGTCTACGTTTTTAGAAAGAACAATTTTGTAAAAATCTTGCACAGAGGCTTTGATAATTAATTATTAAATAATGAATACGGCTGTATGGGCTTGAACCCTTTGCCTATCGTAATAATGGATGAAGAAACCAAAAAAAAAAAATAACGAATGACGCAAACGTCAGAAAATTTTAGGAACCAATTTGAACTTTTGTGTTACAGTGATGCGCGCGCATCTTAAAATTTCACTCTCATCATTTTTTCATAACGCGCCTAAAGAAGTATAACTTCAAAAATCTACCCAACCTTGGGTTTGACTTCATACAAATTCATAAATTTAATCTCGTTTATCAATATAACTAATCAATCGAAAACCAGAAAGATTACAAAGGAGACACGATACTGACAAGTCTCTTTGATTGGTTGTTAAGCAACGCCTTAATTAAGGACACGACAGACGAAGGAACTTTTTAGGGATGGACCCTTCGATAATTAATCGGTTTCGTGATTGAAGATTTTTGCCAGCTTCTATTTTCTCATCAACCCTTGAAATTTCTTATGTTAGGGCCATAAAAATATACGAAATACATTTAGCACTTGATAGTTATTTTGAATTTATCTCAACTAACCGGTAGTACTCGTGAGTTTGATTTTTTTATAACAGCAAGGGACAAGACGAGCAGGACGTTCAGCTGATTGTAATTGATACGCCCTGCTCTTTACAATGCAGTGCCGGTGAGGATGCTTGAGAAACCCTATGATACCCATTCATTCCCTTTAACTCAAAACAATAATGTTAGTTACAGTGGGAGGCTTCTTTGCACAGGATGCCGGCTTGAATATGGGTACCACTACAGCGCCTATTTCTGTCGTGAGGCAGTCATGTGTAAGCATTACTCTGTTTCGGTCCAAAGGGCGCCGTACCTAGTGAAATTACTGTGCAAATGAGACTTGACATCTTATGTCTCTAGGTGACGAGCGCAGTTGTACTGCCGCTCAGAATTTTTGGTTATTTCAATTATCCTGAGCGGCACTGGATTGTAATGGGCAGGGCGTAACAATTACCATCAGCTGAACGTCCTGCTCGTCGCGACCCTTATCATCATAAAAAAAAATCATAAAAATATTAATTATTATGGGAAATCTAAGCAACTGTCAACTCCAAGCGTCAAGAGGGGCTGCTGAAAACCAGTGTTGTGTTGCTGTCTTAATAGTGGTGCACCTTAATGTCCCGTGCAATACGTAAAACAGATATATTATACAGAAATAAAATTTGAAAACAAAATTTTATGAACGATGCGGGACTCGACACCACGACCTCTGGCGTTCCGTGCCAGTGTTCATGCCATACATAAATTGTTTAGATTTACAAGAGCGACATCTCTAATCAATTTCCTAATATGCAAATATTGGGGTTGATCACGCTATCAACTGTGAAGTAGATCCTGTAGATGAAGCCACAACCTGAGAGTTGAACATAGCATACAAGATTTTATGACAATACGTCACTCGAACGGTTGGCTCAGTTGGCAGAGCACTGGCACGGAACGCCAGAGGTCGTAGGTCAGAATCCCACATCATTCTTAAAATTTTGTTGGTGTTTTAATCCTAGAAGTGAGGGTTATCACTTTAAATTGTTTAGATATATTATAATTCCAAATCCCTCACCTTACTTTTACAATAACACAGTTTTATGAAATATTCACAGTATTCAAAGAAAGTAAGATACGATGGGAGAATTCATAGTGAACTGAATCTCTCGGGTAGAGATGAAAGTTATTGAGTTAAACTTATTTGATAAGCCGATACCTGTAACTCAATTTTTACTATATACATTTCGTTTCCGTTGCAAGCTTCGACTGAATCTAATTTTAGTACCAGATCTGAATAAATATATTACATCACACAAAAGTTCTTTTTTAACTTAGCTCATATCTGTTTATCAATAATCATCGAAACTAGCTTTAACAATGACACAATATATGCTATCTTTGCACTGTTGTAGTGAAAATTTACCACAATATTTTTATAATGGTTTTCAATTTACTAATTAAAATGAAAATGAGGCACTTTAATCAAAGATTCAATGAAACATTTAAATAATAATTCTAGTCAGATTAAAATAACTTCAGTAGTGTGGTCAAAGGAATAGATTATGAAATTCGTATGAAAGTCGTTTATAATAGTAAACTCATTTGCAAAAAATAAAACGTGGGGTTTTAATTTTTTCCGTCTCTTTAGAAAGTACAATACCAAAAGAGGTTTCAATCATTTGAGAATATTAGTGGCATATTTATGGAAGTCTTGTGGTGCATAAAAGAGTTTATCTACAACCATGCCTTAAATCCTCTGTTAAAGATTCTGAAACAGTTTTCTTATTGCCAACATTAAAACACCTAATGTCCTAGTAACCATTACATCATCCACAGGAGTGTTGTAATGTTGTTCTGAATTTCATAACAACACTCCTTTGTTTTTTTTCGATCCCTTCATGCGCAAAGAGTTTCGACAAGCAGCCACATTCTTATTGCTCGATGCGTGGTATCTTTATGCGTATATCTGTATTTCAAAAGAAGAATATTTTCGTTTACGTGCGTTCCGCAACACAAGAAAGTTGCGTGCCGTAAAAAAGAATTCTTCGAAATTTTTATAGTTTTGTTTACAAAAAATGAACGATTCAAGTTTTGACAGCACACCGCCAGATATTTTAAACGCTGCAAAAGAACATAATATTCAAGTGAATTTTAATAATTGCACTATACAAAATGTAAATTACTACTAAAATAAATAATTATTTCATTAATACTTAGTTTATTTGTATAAAAACAGTAATGGATAATATTAGTTACTACTAGGACTGGCTGTTTTAATGCTAGCAGTAAGCTTACTGTTTCAGAGTATTTTAGAGGATTCAAATTCTCCGCTTCGCGTCGTGTGATAAACTCAGATTCGTGTTTTAATACCCCTTGTTACACAACAGTTGCATAAATAACTATTATTGCAAAAAAAATATATGTACTTGATTGCGTATCGTGGTGAGACTCGTATCGTTCGGTGAGGGTTCGTATTAACTCTTAAATCATTTTTAATTAATTATTATCAGATACACCTATATCCTTGATATAGCGCTCCTTGATGATGGTTGTAGTCAATATCCCAGAGGCTAAATGTGACTTGGCAATGATATCAAGAGACTGTTTCCGTCAATAGAATGTCTGGGTCTGGAAGAAAACCATGCAAAGAAGCTCGAAATCCGCTTCCGCCGCTTCCTATCGCAAATCTTCTTATGTCGATCCCAAGACTAAAAAGACTCGAAAAAGACTCTATAGGAAGAGAGAGGTGTGCAAACCAGCTTATGGACTGTCAGGAGGAGGCTTCTCGCTGCCAATATAATTATGCAGTCGCCGTCCAGCCCATGGCCTTAAGTTACTTCGCGAGCACAGAGCTGCTAGACCAACACCTTCGCTCGAAATTGTGCGACGTGGACTCAAGAGGACTGGGGTAGAGTATTATTCTCGGATGAAGCCAGAATATCACTATCTGGTGAGGACCGACGTAGGCGAGTACTGCGAAGGCAAGGGGAACTTTCCGCAGAAGTTTGCTTTGGAGAATTAACCCCTTATGGTGGAGGCTCAGTTATATTTTGGGAAGCTATTAATGTATTGGACTGTACGGAGTTAGTCTTCATAGAAAATGGCACTTTGGAAGTCCCGACCACAATCCCATAGAGTTCATTTAGTATGTTCGAAGACGATTGCTGCGCAGTGGGAGCGTATTCCACAAGAAAAAATTAAGTATAGCATCGCTAACATGCCCGGATACAAGCTGAATTTTTGATCAGATACACAACTAGCTGTTTACGTTCTGGGATCATTTTTTATTAATTCCATCGAGACGTAATGACGAAATTGACAGAAACTATTTTTTTCTTATTTATTTAAAATATTAAGATATGATAATACAAGCTACTTAGAATTATGAAATAATCTGAAGATGCCCCTGAAACAGATTATTTACCTAGGTGCCCGTTTTTTGTATTAGTTTAGTGTATAGTAACAATTTTATTTGTTCATTTTTATCTTTTTTTGTTGGAGTCCCTCAAAGAATTCTATATTATCCTATACTTAATCGTTAATTCCCAAAAATATTTAAACAAGCAATCCTTCTCCAGTCTCTTTCACGATGAACTTGAATGATGAACTTCTAACACGATGATTTTTGGGGGCACAACCAATAATAATTAGTTCTTGTCTCTAGAAACGCGTTTTATCAATTTTTCACAACGTGCAGGAATTGGTCACCTAAATTCAATAAAATAATACATGTTTTAACATGACCAGTTTCTACAATTAATGATTATATTATCTCAGCTATAAGCCACAACCCACTAATTATTCCTTTAGAATTTTACAACGTTATCTCACAGTGCACTGGAACGAGCGAACGGTAACCACAGGATGTAAATTTTGCGAGAGAAGCTGCTTTTGTAACTATATGCTCATTTTGTTTCCGATGTTTGTGTCTATTGCGATACTAGTAAACGAGTCTCCATTTGCGATACTTAGATTTGACCAAAATTATAATAATTACATAAGGCACTTTAACACAAATAACCACTAAAACAGAAACTTGTTTGACCTTCCAGGATTCGGGTTCCATGACCGGCTAAATACTTAGGCCGGCTCAGTATCCGCTCCAACACACTCAACAAACACCAACAGCCTTTCAGATGTAGCTCCACTCAGCACGCCGGCTGGCAGCAGACTGCAAAGAGGATGTAAAAACTACGTCATAAGAGGCAGGACTGCCTAAGTAAAAATTGAAATTTAGTTTAATATGAAACGGGCAGTTTTTTGACATATGTTGGAAATAACAGTAATTACAAGCTCTCATTGGATGGTAAAAGCTACCACCCTTGTGACCATATCATTAACATTACTGAGCTTGGTTATTTGATTCCACTCTATACATTCTAAATGTCTGTTGAAAGTTTTGAGACATATGCTTTTTAATGGCCTAAAGGTAAAAGTGTGTGGTCATGTTTTTTCTTTTTTAACTTTAAATTCGCATACCACAAGGCAATGCCCAAATTGTGATATATAATTAAGACTGGTGTTTTTCAAGTGCATATCAGAACATACAACATCAATGAGTGTCTCACTAGTTTCCGTAATGTGTGTCGGTACTGAGACCAATTGTGATAAGTTCAGACAGGATAGGAAATTTTTTGGTCTGAACGTCTTCACTGTTTAGCACATTAAAATTAAAGTCCCCTAAAAGAATAATATAAAAAGGAACAAATACTTATTAAAACTGCAAAAGTCTTATATATTCTTATATTTCTATGAAAAACATACAAAATACACATGGACAAAGTCAGTTTTTCCAGATAATGTTACAAATAAATTGACATGGGTTACTTTTTCACAGAAATGAAGTAAAACTTTTACTTTTGTCAAAGATTACTTTTGTCTTGTGTTTGTATTAATATTACATATTAATAAAATATAAATAAGTAGGTAAATTATTCACAGCCATCACTGTTATCATCTTCATCAACTTCAGCAAGATTATCACCAATATCAAAGTTTGCATCACTACAAATTCTATGATAATAAGCACGGCTCTCTGGCTTTGTTAAAAATTTACTATGGGTTAGTAAATTTTGTACCTTAGCAGCATTCATCTTAATAGGCTCTTGATAAAGTGGATTGATCACAAAATCATCTGGTAACCTACATTTTCTTCGGATTTCATTACATGTTGCAGGCCCAGTAAAAGAATCTTTTGTTTTTATATATTGGTATTTTTCACTAGTTTTAATAATACCTACGTACTTGTCTTAATTTCAAAGCAGGTTTGTAGCATCGTTGATATTCAAAAACAGCTTGACAGATGACAACTGACTTTGGCTTTTTTTTTAAATAAACGCAAATCCTTGCAAAAACATAGGGTGTTTTTCCAAAAAAAAACTATGACTATGCTTGACAATGCTTGTTTTTCCGGATAGAGAACAAACTTTTTTAATCAATATCTGTTGACTACGGTTAATTTTGATAAAACTGTAAAAGCTAGTTTAGAAACAAGAGTTTGTTCTATCCATAGACACAAAAATATCTTTTTACTTTTTTTTTGACGTTGGTTGTTTTTCCAAAAACCCCTTCTATTGTCATAGCCACGTAAAGAACTAATAGTGTCAGTAATTGCATCAAAAAATATATCATTGTCATGCCACGGAGGACGGTATGCCGTACCAATAACTATTTTCCTACCTTTAAGAGTCACCATTAGCCACATTTGTTCTACTGATTTGTGCTGTGGATCCTCCGGATGCACCGAAGTGCGTGCATTTATATTCTGTTTAATATAAAAGCCTACACCGCCTCCGCGTGAGCGCACGAAGGGTGGCCGCGGGATGTGTTGCAGCCGGTACCCTGGCAACATAGGAGCTCGTCCCTCCTCGTCCGCTCTCAGCCAAGTCTCATTTATTGCAAGAACATCAATGTCGTTGCGAGAAACGGATACAGCAAGATTATCATCTTTTGAACCTAGAGAACCTGCATTAAACAAACTTATTATAAGTGTGTTAGTATTGAACATAATGATTGCCAGTGATATTATTCCTCTTAAGACTAACGATTGTATATATTTTTTTTAAATAATTTAAGAAAGTTAATTTGGACATAAGCTGATCTATGTAACAATTTATTAGAGTTATGTTAGTACAGACAATAATTGTATTTTAAGATTTAATATTAATTGAATTAGGTTGAAATTATTACGAGATATAATTCTAGTAAATAAACTAATTTGATATAATATGAATTTTGTTTTAAGCTTTGGAGATATATATAACAAGTAGAACTGTTCATCCAACAATGATAGATTTAAAAACCCGTTCAAAGTCCTCTTCACAACGAATGGTATACACCTGCTTTCCCTCGTTTTGCCTGACGAAGATGCGCCCTTTTCGCGTCCAAGCATATCGCCATTGCAGCTTTCGACATTGTTTCTTACCTTTTTTTTATTATTTTTTTAATAAACATCCGTAATTTATTTTATAACACCTTTATCACATAATTAAACGTTAATGACAAATATTTTGATTTTCGAAGCATATTTTCTGGGATCATATGAACCTAAGAGCATATATATTGCCCACCAAAACACTTTTTAACTCGACTTTAGCGAATAGTAGTCATAACAAACTTATGTTTCTGCCTGGTGTTAACATTATCAGGGTTTCTAGAAAATTTGCTAATGTATATATATTGAGAGGTAACAGCTAATGTGATTTTCCTTCAAATTATAATAAGTATATATAACCTCATTAGATAAGACACCCGAAATTATAACTTCTTTTTCACGTGTCTCTTACATTACTGGAAGTCAGTAGTCAGTTTTTTAAACTTCTTCTAGGCTAGGCGGAATAGTTCTTGGACTGTCTTGATGCCTGTCCACTCCCTTATATTTCTGAGTCAAGACGTCTCTCTACTTTTGAGAGTGAGTATATTTTTCCGGAAAGGCGCATACAGCAAAATGGCGCAAAACCAAAATCCGATCGAAACCCTGAACAAAATAAAACTTAATATTATATAAAGCTTACTTACTGTAATTATTAAGCTTCTCTGGCCACGCCTGCCTGTCCGCTTGGTTCTACATGAAGCTATCCCGCTCCAAGTCACGCGTGGCGAGTGTAGGTATCTATCTTTATTACATTTTGCTTGGCACCGATTTCAAAGCTATCAATATGTAGCACATACTAATAAAAGTATTTTATTAATATTAAAAGTAAAGGTTTGCATAAGAGGTGTATTAAATTAAATTTTAAGTTATTTGATAATTTTCAGTTTTTGAAGTCGGTTTTATTTTAACGTAGTTTATGTTTTATTTTTTTAACGTTTTAGTGTCAGTTAATAATAATATATAATCAACCTGAATGAAAACTCCAAAAAAAAGCCGTAAACAGAAAACAATTGTGTCATCCAGGTAGACAAAGATTTTCATATAAATGTTCATAAAGTGAAAACTACTGGGCCTAACTATGTAAATTTTTTATGGGATCAAATGGCATCTATTTCGCAAGAATTACGTAAATTGGATCATAAATCTCAGAGTAATCGGTATACATACATAAAAAAAACTACCGATCGAGTTGATAACCTCCTCCTTTTTGAAGTCGGTTAAAAATTATATGGATATGGATATTTTAAAAATTATTAAAGTATTTAAAATAAATAGTACCATAGTGCGGAAAACCTTGATACGAGTCTGATTAGTAGTTTTCTTTTCAATACTAAATTTCAAATCAAATTTAAATTTCAAAATTCTAAATCAATGTGAATTAACTATGTCAGTCTATATTTTCAAAGAATTATTGAAATATTAGGCATGACGGTATTTTTAATTAATTGATTAAGAAGGTTGATTTTTTCAGCTTGTAGGACTCACAAACTGTTATCAACTCCATATTGCAAGTCGTTTGTGAAAGATTTATCAAATTAGAGAGCTAGAGAACTTCTCTTTATTAACGGACCTCAAAACCAGCAAACTTTAAGTTTAAACAACCCTTAAAACTTTAAAGCAGCACTAACTAAGAGTAATAATTAAGCTTACAATCCTAATTGCCAGCAGTAAACTAGCCGGTGCGCAATCCATAACGAAATTACGTCCAAACTAGCAGCTGTAAATCATTGGCACTTTCCAAATTCATTCACTACATGACCTGACGATAATCCACGAAGCAATCAGTCCGCTCTTGTAATCAAACTTAGGGTAACGGTAGGTGACGAGGGCTGCGTGTCTGGGGGAGAGCTCAGACTTTAACGGTGTACCTCCGATACCTGGGCACCTCGGAGTGTTATTTTATGCCCTTCGGCCAGTAGGCGGGGCTCTGCTGGTTCGTGACCTTTATTTCCCTAGCTTCTCGTGGGAACAAAGTGGAGGAAAATAACATTTTAAGTTCTATTTTGTCTACCATAGGTGCAAACCTATCTATCTCGGAACCCGAGGGTGAGCGGCTAGACGCCCCCAAGGGAACCGAAAACTTACCTCAGGCCGAAAGACTAATCCCAGGCGAGCTGGCAACCGTTAAGGAAACCACAACGCCTACGGAAACAGACTCGAAACTGAGAAATATAAACGAAGCCAAAGAAGCTGTCCGGTGCAGCCCGGAAAAGATTCAGAAAGTTTCTCCAAACGGATATGCCTGTAGAGGAAGCCAAGGCGTTAGCCAAAATGCCTTGGAATGACCTACAGAAAGCAGGTCACAACCCTCCACCACCTGAAGCGAAAGCTGAAAAACGTGGCAGGTCAGAGGAGATTTCTCCGAAAACCCAGCCGAAGAAGTTACCCAGGCTAGATGACACTCAGTCAACCTCGGGAAGACCTAGCTTCAAGGAGGTAACCGGGTCCTCACGTGTGGGCATTCGACATACCCATACTATGAGCGAGGACGAAATGCGGAAAGTGCGCCGCGCACTTCTTGCTTTGATCACCGGGGCTGAACAAGGTACCGGGCCGACATTTTTGGGCTTTGCCCACAAGCCTGGCTGGATTCTAGTGACTTGCGAAAATGATTTCAGCCGAGAGTGGCTTGTGGACAAAGTCAAGGATCTGAAGCCGTGGCCGGAGGCAGAGCTCTCATGCATGTCGGAGGAACAACTGCCCAAACCCTCCATAGCCACGACTTTTCTGCCGAATACTGAGGCTGACACAGTCGAAGAGGCACTGAACCTGGTCCGAGCGCAAAATGCGGGACTGAACACCGAACACTGGAAGGTGCTCCACGCGAGGGAGGACAAGGGAGGCTAAGTGGTCACTTTTTCCTTGGACGATCCCTCCGCGGAGACTCTGAAAGAGTCCGAGTGCAGAGCTGCCCTTGGTTTTAGAAAGATCAATTTTAAGATCAAGGGCGTCTCTGAGGGTTCCGCAGCAGCGAGTGGACAGCAACCCACCCAGACCAGCGGGCCTGTGCGACCGGGAACATCCGGGATCTCAAAGACCCCGCTACGGCCGGCTGCCCCCACAACTACGTTCCGGGGCAAAGGGCCGATGTCGAGGAACGTCTCAGGTCCCCTCAGGGGAGGGAAGGATCAGAGTCGGGCTAATTCTGGCCGCGGGCGGAAACACCCATACCAGAAGACAGACCGACCTAAGCCTTCCACCTCCGGTGGGATCCAATGACGCTCCGCAGAAATAGGGCGAGGATACTCCAGGCCAACCTCTACCACGCCAAAGCTGCTACTGCAGTAATGGAGAAATGCCTTGCGAGTGGTGAAATCCTCTTTGCCCTACTACAAGAGCCGTGGGTCAATACCGGCAAAATACTGGGACTGAACACCGCTGGTAAGTTAATCTACAATACCAGCGGATCAAAACCCAGAGCTTGCATAGTCTTCAACAAGAACACAAATTTCTTACCTGTTACAGAGGTCTGCACCGACCTTGTTGCGGCGTATTTCTGTTTCGAAGGTTGGGAAGGCACCAAAGTGATCGTTTGCTCGGCGTACCTTCCATATGAAGAAAGAGACCCGACAACAGAATTGGCGAGAGTGGTCGAGTATGCACGACGCAACAACGCCGAACTGATTGTCGGGGCCGACGTCAATGCGCACCACACAACTTGGGGAAGCAGCGACGTCAACCACAGAGGTGAGCAACTTCTTAATTTCTTAGACACTAACGGCCTACAGGTACTAAACAGAGGTAATAAGCCAACCTTCGTTACCTCA
The DNA here is from genome assembly GCF_905404315.1 of Leptidea sinapis. NCBI lineage: Eukaryota > Metazoa > Arthropoda > Insecta > Lepidoptera > Pieridae > Leptidea > Leptidea sinapis. Next base: position 955,160 of record NC_066275.1, on the reverse strand, counting down.
AACAGGCAGGAAGTTCTAGATATTACTTTCGCTACCGACAACATTGCCAGGCGAATATCAAACTGGCGAGTCAGTGATGAAATTTCGCTATCGGATCACCGTCACATAGCATACGACATCTTGACTTGCCTCGAAAAACAACTATATACGTTTAGGGATCCAAAGAAAACAAACTGGACTGTCTATAAAGAGAAACTCAGGAGTAATTTGGAGAATATCCCTAAGCGCATCAGAATCCTGGATGAGCTAGAGTTGGCAGTGAAAGTAACCACGGATGGCATCACTGACGCCTACGAGGCTAGCTGCCCTCTCTCCTTACAACACTCAAACAGGAAAGTGCCTTGGTGGAATTCAAACTTGAACAAACTAAGGCAGAAATCCAGAAGGCTGTTTAACAGGGCTAAAAAAACCCAAGAATGGGAACCTTACAAAGAAGCCCTAACAGATTACAACAGAGAAGTTAGGAAGGCCAAACGAGCATCTTGGAAGAGGTTCTGCGAGGATTTAACTAAAATTCCCCAAGGATCCCGAGTACACAAACTGCTCGCCAAGGACAAACCTAGCCAAATCGGCCTGCTTAAGAGACCAGATGGATCTTTTACAGCCGACGACGTAGAAAACGTAAGAGTACTGATGGCCCACCACTTTCCGGGGGCTACCTATCAACCAACTGTAGCAACGCCTACACAACGGCCTCTTGACGAGGACTGGCGTAGAGCGGCAAAGATAATCAGACCCCGGGATATAAGGTGCGCCATCAAGACTCTGAAACCCTACAAGTCAAGCGGTCTAGACAACATTTTCCAGCGCTTCTTCAAAAAGGCCTGGATATCCTAGTACCGCTACTAGTCAAGATATACCGGGTAAGCTTTGCCTGGGGCTATCTTCCAGAGCAATGGACTAGGGCTAAAGTACTATTTATACCTAAGGCAGGCAGAAAGGACTACTCCCTGCCAAGCTCCTTCAGACCCATTAGCCTAACCTCCTTTCTCCTGAAGGTTATTGAGAAAGTCTTGGACAGACACATAAGAGAGCATGCTCTAAGCCTAAAGCCCATTCATAGTTCTCAACACGCCTACTGTAGAGGCAGGTCTACAGAAACGGCCCTTCTACAACTTGTGGATAGAGTCGAGAAGGCGTTACAAGACAAACAGATTGCACTTTGTGCGTTTCTAGACATTGAGGGCGCCTTTGACAATACCCCGACAGACACGCTAGTGAAGGGACTAATTAACAAAAATGTAGACTCCACCACTGTCAAATGGGTAAGGTCAATGCTCTCAAATCGCAAAGCTCTAATCTCCCTCCATGGGACATCACTGGAGCTATACACTACGCGAGGTTGCCCACAAGGTGGCGTTCTTTCGCCACTTCTATGGACACTAGCAGTAGACGAACTACTCAGTAAGCTGGCAGAACTCAGAATTGATGCACTAGGGTACGCAGACGACCTAGTTATTATCGTCAGAGGTTTCTGCCAAAGCTTACTAAGCTCTATACTGCAAAAGGCGCTAAACACCATCTCACAGTGGTGTACAGCCAACAAACTGTCAGTCAACGCAGGAAAGACTGTTATTGTGCCATTCACGAGGAAACGGAGACTTAACAAACTGAAGTCTCCCACCTTGAACGGCTCTACTTTGGAATTCTCAGCTGAGGTTAAGTATCTGGGAGTCACATTCGACCAGAAACTCACATGGAATTCTCACATCGACAAAGCCGTGAAAAAGGCTAAAACAACCTTGGGTGTATGTCGACGTCTGGTAGGGAGACATTGGGGAATGCGCCCCAAGATCCTCCTATGGCTATTCAAAGCAATTGTGAGACCAACAATCACATACGCCTCCATTGTGTGGTGGAACAAAGCCAACCAGAAAACAACTGCAGACAGACTAAATAGCCTGCAGAGACTTGCCTGTATGTTGGTAACCGGAGCCATGACGTCTTCTCCTGGTGCGGCCATTGAAGCAATGCTAAACCTACCGCCTCTTCCACTGTTCCTACAGCAAGAGGCGAAGGCAAGCATGCTGAGGGCAATCGCCCAGGGGGGTTCATGTAACTGGATGTCGCAAACGCTTAGGACCTTAGAGGACTCAGTTCTGCGAGACCACATATTAGGCATGTTACCTGATCAGATGATTCCACAATTAATCTCTGTTAAACACTATATCGTGGAACTACCTTCCAGGGACGACTGGATGAACATCAAAGTCACGTGGAAGGACGGGAGCCTCATGTGGTTCACCGATGGGTCCAAAATGGAAAATGAAGTCGGCTGTGGGGTCTATGGAGAACGCCCCAGGTTTAAATCCAGCACAAACCTGGGAAGCTTTACCTCCATATTTCAAGCAGAGGTGTACGCCATCCTGGAATGCGCGGAAACCAATATCCAAAAAGGCTACTTCAATCATAACATATACATTCACTCTGATAGTCAGGCAGCATTGTTGGCTTTAGACGCTGACTTGACGTCGTCTAAGTTAGTCAATAATTGCGTCGAATGCCTGAATTCATTAGGCATGAAAAACAGAGTGATTCTCAGATGGGTCCCAGGGCACGCCGGAATCATAGGCAATGAAATGGCCGATGAGCTCGCAAGAGCTGGGGCTAAAGCAGTCCGATATGGTCCGGAACCCATTTGTGGACTGCCAAAGAGCGCCATCCGACACACCCTGAGTAACCAATGTAAACAAGAAGCACTTAAACGCTGGAAAAACTCTTCAGGTTTAAACCACTCTAAAGCACTGATAAGGGCATTCAACAGTAGCTATGCGAATGAAGCCCTATCATTGAACAGGAAAAATCTATGCATACTCACTAGGATGCTAACCGGGCACTGTCGCCTAAACAAGCACCTCAGTGTGGTCGGCATCAGAAGCGACAAGGCTTGCAGGTTCTGCCTTGAGGATGATGAAACACCTATTCATCTACTCTGCGACTGCGGCCCACTAATGCATAAGCGTAACACAATCTTTGGCAACTACTTCGTACCACCAGATAGTGTTTGCAACACTCGCGTCAAGGAACTACTGCGGTTCGTAAAGGCGGTAGGGCTTGACGATGAGCTTTAGTATGAGTGGCGAACACAATAGTCCAATTCTGGACGCGGTGTTACTAGGAACCTTTTAGGACCAGGAAATAGCCACCCTCTTCAAATAATAATAATAACGGTAGGTGAAATTATTACTATTTGGCAAAAACAAATGGGTATTGCTTTTATAATTTATATAAAATAAATATTATATTAGACATGATAATTTATTTATTAATTGCCACGGCTTAAAACGGTGCCATACTGCAACGGCACCGAATTATCCAGGGTAGATCCTCTTATACCATAGTAACATAGTTTCTTGACCAGAGTTGAATGTTGAACACAATCAACAGCCTTAGATAAATCCCAGAAGATACCAAGTGCATTCTGTGATTCCTTAGGCCTCAAAAATTTTCCTGATGAGTTCAACAGCTGCATTTGTAGTCGAACGTCCCCTAGTAAAGCCAAATGGTTTTTTATGAAGTAACTTAAAAGTGTTAAAGTGGGTAAGCATTTGGCTTGAAATATTTTTTTCAAAAAAGAAACAGGACGATAGATATTCGGGTCAGAAGTGAGTCCCGATTTAAATATTGCCCATATATCAGCAGTTGTTTTCATTTCTAAAGATCTGAAAGTTTTAAATTATTTCTGCTAGGCTAGCAACACTGAATTTAAAATTTTGTTTACATTCCTTAACATTTTCCAATATAAGTGACTCAGATACACTGTTGGAGGAGACAAGAGTGTTTGTGATAGCAACTGGAATGTCAAAAAAATTCTCCAAAGCCGAAAGCTACTTCTTGCTGAGAGTGCATTTTGGTATTGTTTATTATTAGTTTTCATTCGAAATTGTCGTCTTTCGCTCTTCCAGATTTCATTTTGTTCCAAAGACAATAAACATATTCATCTAAAAATGAATGCATAAAATAATCAGAATAATATTAAAGAAAATCTCAGATATCGTAATTTAAATAAGAAAAATAGTACTTTGCAAATATTATTAAATTTTCGTTTTAAAAATGGATTGTTTGAATACGATCAGCCCATTATTTTTTAATTTAAATCAGATTAGTTAAGCCACTTGGCAGGGCACATAGTTCGACGGACAGATGGCCGTTGGGGCAGTAAAGTCCTCAAATGGCGACCACGTACCGGAAGACGTAGTGTTGGTAGGCCCACCACAAGAAGGACTGACGATCTGGTCCATATCGCGGGAATACGTTGGATGAGGGCAGCGCAGGACCGATCGTCGTGGAGATCTTTGGGGGAGGCTTTTGTCCAGCATTGGACGTCTTCCGGCTGATGATGATGATGATGATGATAGTCAAATCGAATCATCCCAAACAACACAACCTGCAATCATTAGTTAATATCTGTAAAGATTACAAACGTTAAACGTTTTAATAAAAAGTCATCAGTAATATTATATTTTGTATGAAAAGTGAATTTAGGTATAAAAGGTAATTTTAAACATTTTTTCCCTCAAATATAAATGCTGACACGATCTTATGCCTCACTAAGCGTCAAACGGGTCCATGCGAATCTCTTTTGACATCCCTTTTTATTTTTGGCACATAGCCTAATTTTTAGATGAATGACTTTTCCGTATAAAATAATGGCTTTCGATCACCGTTTCGACTTCACTTAATATCCTTCAGAGTATAGGGATGCTTGAAAATTATCACAGAAGGGGAAATCAAAGTTATTTCAAATGTTATAATATAAAAGTTGAATATTTTTGAGAAAACATATAGTATTAGGAAACTGGCTAGTTTTATATTATTTAAGTATTGGTACTGATCTTTGAAGAGAAAGACACATTGTTCGAGTATACCCACTTGGGCGTAGTATTAGTAGCCGCTCTTTGCGACTACGCCTGCGGAATCTAGTTGGAGCGCAGCGGAGATCAATCCTTAATCTATGGTTGCATCATTAGTAGAAGTATCGTAAAAAAGTTGAACATGCACGGAACAGAAAACACATAGGAAGCTGGCGAGTTTTTATACTATTAAATAATGCTACCGATCTTTGCAGTGAAATAAAATAGCGTTATCATTACACTTCGAAGTATGTCGTTTCAATACGTGATCCATGTTCAAGAGTAATTTAACGTTAAGCGTGCTATTTTTTTTATAGAAAAGGAGGACAAATTCGATGTTAGGTGATCACTGTCACCTACGTTCTCCTGTACCACATGGATTGCAAGAGCGTTGCCTGTATTTTAGGAAGGTTTACACGCTTGTTTTTAAGTACCTCTGTATTTAATTCTATTCACATAGTTCCATTCATCGCACAAGGAAGCTCATTCGATAATTTGGTTGAAAGTAGTATTAATTTCTTGATAACCTCACTATAAAAAAATGCTTACTATCCAGATGCTGAAAAAATCATATTAAGATGTTTTGTCAAATAGGTAACACACAACGCCAAGCGACCTCACTACATAACGTCATATGATTGAGCCGTTCATAGAGCACTGTATCGGTTATACGGCACGACTAGTATACTTTAGTTATTTTCATAGTATTATGTCCTATGGTATATTGCTATAAGGTAATGCTGCCGATATTGATACCATCTTTGTACTGCAGAAGAGGGCTATTTGCGCTATTTATAACCTAGGTCCTAAATAATCATTGAGAGCAAAATTTTAAGAAATAAATATCTTAACTGTTGCTTTTCAATATACTATTGATAATTTTATATATGTACAAAGGCACTTAAGTGAATTTTCTAGAAACTGTCATAACCATAATGTTAACACCAGGAACAAAAATAAAATTATAATGCCAACTACTCGGATAAGTCGAGTTAGGAAGTCTTTTGTGGGGCGATGTATATGCTTTTACAACAAGATCCCAGAAAATATTCAAAACAAATGTATTACCAAATTCAAAAGAATTGTTAAAAGCTTTGTGTGGTATAGGTTACTATAACATGAATGACTTTCTTAATGAGACCACGGATTGGGAATAGTGCGACCACCCACAGACTATTAAATAATAAATTTTATTGTACGATTGTACATTGTAACCATATTTTTATAAAAAAGAAGCAGCCCGCTGAGTTCGTTGCCCCCGTTCTTCTTAGGTCTGGGGCATACCTTTTAGAATGGGTGATCGTTTTTGACTGGTATTTCCGCCAATATGTGCTTCCAAATAATTCGACACGTGTTCCGCCTCTACTCGAGGCATCCTCAGGACATGTTTACTCGGAATAAACACTAAAGAAATCTCAAAATATTTGGATAATTATGTATTTCCGCAAAGTAACGCCTACATCAATTTTTTTTTTTTCTATAAGTGATTTTATATCCTATTTTGAATAAAGTATTTGAATTTGAATAATTCGAGCACCTCTTCTTTGCATGCGATCCAATAGTTCGATCTAATACTGGGAAACCACCAGACCATAGATCTTATCTCTACACGAAATACTATCTCATCGCAATACTCAATATGTGGCCCAACCTGCACTTTGTAGAGTGCTTGAAGGTTTAATTAATTAAAGTATTTGCATTGCTCTATTTATTACTTCACTCAATAATAATTATTGTATTGCTTAAAATTTGTACAAATAATATACAACAAGAATTAAAAATACGCGAATGTTGATAAGTTCATTTAGTAGTTGGGAGTTGCCATAAGATCTCCATGATGCAAAATTGTATTACCTTTTGTTTGAAATATTTTTTTTTTAATATTGACTATCTTGCAATCTGCCTAATCACTTGGCATTTGGCTAGAGATTACACAGTTCAAATTAGTCTTGGAATGGTATTAGTCCAGTGACCAATCCATTTTTTTTAATGCCAATATCTTATACAATATTGAGGTCTTGAGGGGCTTTTCTCTTTAGTCTGTTGAAACAACTTTTACTCATCAAATTGCAGGCGAGTGCGTTTGGGTGGGCTTGAATACGTTTTGCATAAGACTTGAGTTTATTAAGAATCTCCTGTTTGACCATTGGTACCTTCAGGTAGCGGTGAAGTTGGATGTTGGTGATATACCAAGGTGAATTTGTTATGATCCGCAGCATTTTAGACTGAAAGCGTTGGAGTATTTCCAGGTTTGAATTTGATGCAGTTCCCCACAACTCAATTCGGTAGGACCACACGTATTACAATTAAATAATAATATACCTTCAATAAAGCTGAATGTTGTTGAGCTTAAGAAAGTTCATCATTTTAAGTCACTAGGACACTACGTTACCGAAAACGTCGAAAACCAAATAGATATTGAGAGGGAACGCAGGACACTGGCGGTGAGGAGTAATATGCTGGTTCGCAGGTTTACTCGATGTAGCAGTGACGTTAGGATAACGCTTTTCAAAGCATATTGTCAAACCTTCTATACGAGCAGCCTGTGGGTCAGATATACTCAAAGAACGCGTAGTGCCTTGCGCGTTCAGTACAACAATGGTTTCAGGGTGATCACGGATGGGAGGATGGACGGCTTCCATGCCACCCAACGCGAAAGAGCCGGGTCATTGCTGAAGAGGGGTAGCCCTAACATCATTCTGCAAACCATTGTTAATCATTACAATGCGCCGATTATAAAGGAATTTATGCGGCTTCATTTGCCTGTTTAATTATTTACATATTTATTTACATATTTATTTATTTCACACACACATAGCAACTATCATTACAGGTATTACCTAATGCGACAGTTACAAACAAACAAGAATAACAAACACAGCAAACAACAATCAAATCAAACTAAAACTAATCATACAATCAAACTACATTACATTACAAATAATATATCACACCAGAAATAGAAAAAACTTAAACATACTATTTACCATAACATACTACATATAACAATACCCTTGTGAGATCACTCCACGTACACTCAAAAATGTCCACTTTGTTGTGGAGTTCATTTATATGGCGAAGGGCTCTAGTTAAAGGAGACTTTGCCAACACATTTGTTCTCGCCATCGGAATGGATAGTAGTGGCGGATGGAGGCGCCTCCACACGTACCGGTCCGGCACACGAAGACTCAAGCAGCACAGAACTCCCGGGTTGTGCTCCTTCCCGCGCAACAACTTCACCACATACGCTGCTAGAAAAAAATCCCTACGGACGCTCAACTCAGTATACCCAACCATACCCAGCACAAACAGTGTCGGATACATAAGTGGGTAAAATGGGTATACTCCATATAACTTGAAGTATAGGTGCCTAACGAATTTGTTTTGGACACGCTCTAACATCAACCTGTACTTGTCCTCATAAGGACCCCATATCGCCGAGTTGTACTCCAGATGACTCCTTACCAGTGCATTATAAAGTACCTTGACGGTTGTGATATTAGTGAACTCTTTAGAGTGTCTCAAAACAAACCCTAAATTTCTATAGGCCTTTTTGCAGGTTTTAATTATATGCTCTCTAAACATCAAGTCCGATGTAAACAAGACACCCAGATCCTGTATCTGCTTCACGCGCTGCACTGTATCCGTGCCTATCTTGTAGTTATACAATATAGGTTTACTGGCTCGGGTAAAACTTAAGACACAACACTTAGCAGGATTGAAGTTCAATTTATTCTCCCTGCTCCAGTCTATCAATTTTGAGATGTCGTCTTGTAGGTGGTCGCAATCCGATTTTTCTCTTATTTGGAGCATTAACTTTACGTCATCTGCAAAAAGGAGACATTTGCTGTGCCTTAGGACCTCCGGCAGATCGTTTATCGTTATGATAAATTCAAGAGGTCCAAGGTTACTGCCTTGACTTACTCCAGATCTCGTAAAGTATGGCTCCGATTCGTATCCATTAAAGTCTACATACTGCTTTCTATCTCTCATGTAAGAAGCCCAGAACTGTAATGTTTTTGGCGAGCAACCTACATCCGCTAATTTCCTCAGCAATACGTCATTGTCAACAGTGTCAAATGCTTTTCGGAAATCTAGGTAAACCACATCTACCTGTATTCCAGAGTCCATTGCTGGGACCAAATATGTCATCAGATTTAGAAGATTAGTGGCAGTGCTTCGGGCTGGACGAAATCCGTGTTGGGAGTCGCAAAATTGCGCTGACACTTGGGCGTACAGCTTGCGATGACTGACTCGAACACTTTTGCCGGCGTTGATAGGACTGCCACCGGTCTATACCCACTGACATCTGGTCCCGCTTTACCCTTCGGGACTGGAATAACTCTCGTGGTTTTCCATAATTCAGGGAATGTACTATATTTCACGCATGTGTTAAAAATGTATTGAAGAGGCTCAGCTAGTACCCTACTACAATCCTTAAACAAGAATGCTGGTATGCCATCCGGGCCTGCGGAACGCTTTGGTTTGAGGCGCACCAGAGCTTCACTCACTTCCGCCACAGTAAGCTCTTCTAAGTGGACGCGCGCGCTGCTAGCCCCGTAGCATGCCGCCGATCCTGCGTCCAAAAGTGGCTTTTCGCAACTGTAAACACTTTCGAAGAACTGGGCAAATTGCAAAGCACTTTCTTCATTCGTGAGAAGTTTGCCATCTTTCAAAATTAATTGCTTACTCGATGACCCCCTTCTTGCTTTTATAAATCCCCAAAAGGATTTTGGATCAGCAGAAAACTGACACTGAATTTTTTCCTTGTGTTGTTCATATGCCACTTCAACTTCTTGTTTTACGGACTTTCTGTATAAAGAGAATTTATTGTAATCACTGAGTAATTTCGTCTTCTTATACCGCTTGTGTAGCATCGCCTTAGTTTTAATATTTTTTATTAAGTCACTCGTGTACCATTCCGGATATCGATAATTTTCACTACTTTTCCTTTTTTTATTTCTTTTAGGTACACATTCATCCAAAATATTATTTATTATATTATAGAAATAATTTAGCATTTCATCTAAATTACTAATTTTATATAATTTAGACCAATCAAACATAGTTAATTTGGAATAGAGCAATTGATAATCGGCCTTATAAAAGTTCCATTTGCATCGCAAATCGCGTGTACCTGAGTGTAAATGTTGAGCACTGGGGCGCGGGGCGGCGGTCGTGATTGCGGCAGGGTCAAGCGGCGCGCGAGCCGCAGTGCGCCAGCACACCTCGAGCGGCGGGTGATGCTCATCGACCGGTACCAGCGCTTCGTCCGCCGCGGACACTAACACCTCGCCTCCCGCACCCGAATCGAACCCCGAACTCAATACCAGATCCAATATAAATAAAAAAATAATATATTCTAACATAATTCTTAAGGACATTTTACGAATAATTATTATTATTATGGAAAATACGTGCTCACCGCGCAGTATTCTATATTCAACATTAAGTGAAAAATGTTAGCAAGGTTGTTGCAGGCGGTCATTAAGATAAAAAATAATAATTTCAACTGTCTGGAACCTGAAATATAGTCGTACAAAAGTGTAGAAAATTGATGCGTTGATGATAGAAATGAACCTAGCTGTAGTTGTGGCGATGTTCAAATTTGAACCAGTAGAAGACTGAGAGAGAGGGTAGTGCGATAAGTAATCTTTGAAAAACTCAACAATTTGGTTTGTTATTTAAAGGGATAACCCTCAATTCTAGGATTAATACAAAAAATAAAATTTGAGAACAATATCGAGTGACGTTCGTCATAAAATTTTGTATGCTTTGTTCAACTATTAATTAACCTGATAAATGAACTGCCCAAAGTCGTAAAGCAGGACCTGACAGTAAAAAACCTGAAATATAAATTAAATCAATACTTTCTGTCAAAACTCAACTAATGTTTTAATTTATAAAGAAATAAAAAACAAAATTCACCCTCCTCGTCCTTCTTGCAAGTGTTCTATTAATTGTAAATAAAATAATCACTCTGTATTTTTTTTTTTTGAGAGGAGGAAATACTGTTACGTATTTACGCCCCGGAACGGGGCGTAATATGTCGGACTCGAGTGTCCGCGTAAGCGGACACCCCATACCGACTAAAACCTCCTCTGTGCTGTTAGCAGCTCTGGCTTTCACAGCGAAGTAGGACGTGGGCCGTGGAGGCCACAAAGACTACGCAACAACAGTCGCGGGGCGTCTCCTAAGGAGACTCGAACCTCAGACCGGCTGTGTGCTTGTGGGAAGGAGAGAGAATGAAGATGAAATGAAGATGAAAAGGTGATAAGAACACACTCGCCGGCGAGTGTGGTGATGTTTTGTGTAATGTATGTAAGTGTGTATGTATGTGTTTATGATTGTATGTATGTGTGTTTGTATGTATGTACGTAGTGTAAATGTTTGTGTGCATGTATGTTTGTGTTTGTGTCTGTTTGTGAATTGTGTTTGTGATTGTGTAAGTGGTGTATGTCAGTCCGTCAGTCAGTCCGTGTGTGAGTGAGTGTAGTGAAGCGATTACAGGACGAGGACTAACGTCTCGTCGGGCATCAAAACAATGTGTGGTGTATCTAGGGTGCGGGCCGCTGGCCATCGTCAGCGTGACGAGTGCCAGTGGTTTGCGGTGGTTGACCGCGCCTACGCCTGCGAAGGCGGTGTGTGCGTGTCTGTGTCGGTGTTTGTGTGGGTGTCGCGTTCGCGATGGTGATGTCGTCATCCGGGTCTACCGTTACGTGTCTGGGACGTCTTATTGGGTTGAGACTATGGTGAAGGGGGGTGTACCCGCATAATTGTGTTACCTATAATATGTAATTTGTTAATAATAAATAAATAAACAAAAATAAATAAAATAACTCTCCGGTTGTGGCTTCATTTACAGGATCTACTTTACAGTTGATAACCTGCTCAACCCATAGGGGTTAATGAATACTGTTGTACTTATTTTAATGCTCTTGTAACTTTTGTACTTCAACCTGACTTGCACTAAATAACTTATAAAGTTTTACAGTGAATAATTTTTTTTTGAATTTTTTAAAATTTTACCTGTTGTTTTAGTAGAAAATAAAGACGTTTGAATTATTTATGAATGGGCAGACGAAACTGTATAACAACACGTGGGCAATTTATTCCTTGTTCTATATACCATTACAATCAATTATATTATATTAATTCTGTTATATTCTTATAACTAAGCAGAAGTTCCTTACTAAGTATTCTTCGGTTTATTTCAGTTTTAGATACAAGAGAATCGTCTCCATAATGAAAGCTGACTTACCGCGTTCCGAATAAAATTTACAATTTAAATGCTTCATAGAATCTTTTAGTATTTTAGCATAATTAGCTTACCACTTAGTGAAGCGTTTTAAAGGTATATTAATTATTTTATACGAGACTCAAGACTGTGATCTATGCTTTCGGATATCTGCTACTTAGTTTGCTTTTGTAAGCGAAATTTTTATTTCTTAATTAAAAACTGGCGGCTTCATAAGCGGCGGATAAGATTTTAGCAAACAATATTCCCCATTTTTAAGACATGCTTGCACATTTTATTAAAGCTATCACCAGAATTTGCACCTGCCAATTAGACAATGTTATTGTATTGTAAATACCTAAGGACGATTAACCTAATTATATATTTAGTATATTATTACTATAAACTATTTATTATTTAATTACTATTATTTACAATACTTAAGACTTAAGAAGAGATTTTTGTAAATAATGAATTTTATGTTGGTAAAATCATTAGTAATGCGGCAAATAATAATATAATGAAATGAATAATAAAATAATGATAGACAAAAACAATCCTTGTAAATATTGATTATTTTCTGTATAATATTTTCCTCTTTCAGATAAAACATTTTGAATGTATTATGTGAAATACCAATCCAAGACCGATCCGTTCTAGCTCAGTGGATTTGTTGGCAGATAACTTTAAACACACATAGTAAACAAGTTTCTGCAGTATGAATATTGGACCGTTTAAACTTCAAAGGGCCCTTCAATCGCGTTGAGTGCGTTTCATATCATTTAATGATTTGTGTTTCCTTGTCGCGTAATTTGTCAATCAAATTAAGTTAACTTCTGTTTGTAATTGATGTTTGAATTTATATAACGTATTTCTATTTGGAAATCTAACTTTAAGTTGCTAAAAGATACTTAATAAAAATACTCATTGTTATCTTCCACTGTCTTCTTTAATGTTTCTTGAAAATAAAGAACTTCTAAATTTCTTTCTTCCTTTTCTTCTATTTCTTTATTTAATATTTATTCCTTTGCTAAAATAGATACTTTATGGTATTGACGTATTGTTAATCAAATAATATTTGCTTTATGTTATCTGCAGTCTAGCATTACTGTTCAATTAGAGATTGCAAGAATATTTGCTCAAAAAGCTGATTTTATAGGTTTAAATATCAAAGATTGTTTAAGTGTATATGTTCAAGTGTACCTTAATCTATTTTTTGATTTCAGATAAAATATGTAGCATTGAGACCCTTGTATTATTTATTTAAAAATAATTTTTCCCCATAATCTCAGTCTTTCTCAAGAATAGATTTATTTAGTATACTATAGGTATATTTATGCACACAAAACAATTCTTATAACTATATATTCTATAACTATATTTACAATACTATGACTACATAAAATTAAAACTATCATTACGTGGAAGCGTACCAAGAATACTGGCAGCATTTCCGCGTTGGATAGCTATGCTGATACGTTGACCGAAATAGCTGCCAGCGCTTGGGTTTCCAGTAGCCTTATTGAGGAGCGAAGATAGTACTTTGTACATTCTCCGCGCCTGTGGGCCCCACGGGCCAAGTGTCTCGACACAAAGATGAATAGTGTATACCTCACTGAGACGGCATAATTGCGATGCTCCGAAGACGGCAGTCGAAGCAGCAGCCCCAGCACCAACTGACGCAACTATAGGTATTTATTATATATATATACTATAGGTATTGAATAAATTTACCCAGCTCCAGTTTGGAAGAATAATATTTTATCTTTCTCTCTCTATGTGCAAAACTTTGGTACGCGAATCACTGGTCCCATTATGACGTGAATCGTCACAGTACATTTAGCAATTTTCACTCGATATGCCTGAGATGGCTTGTCGGAATTACTTCAAGTTGTCTTTTATTTCATGTTTGTTCTACCTGGAGCCAATCGTTTCATTGTATTCTATTTCCTTTAGTGCTATAACAAAATTTTATTGATCGTATAATTCGTTTAGCTAGGTCGCTACGAAATAGGCAAAATAGAGGAAAGTTTTCAAGAAAAAAATATTTAAGCGTTCAGGGTTTTTATAGAATAACGAGCTATTTTATGATATCCTAGTAGTTACACTTAAGTTTGTTACCTAAGGTTGTGATAAGTATGTAGACGAATTAAAAATTTAATCACATTACACAAGTTCATGTTTTGGGTTCCGTACCCGAACTGTAGTAACCATCGGGATTCCAAGCGGGATTGTTAACGTTACTAGCTTCTTCCCACAGATGTCGCTCGCATTGTTCTGCCAAGCCAGTTGTATGTTACCAATGATTATTAATATCTATACCATAAAATCTTCTGAATGATTTCTGCAAAAAATATTGAGTTATTAATTGTATATCGAAGCGAATATAAGTTAAAATAGAAACAATAATAAAGCGATCATATTATATATGTCCAGACTCAAAACACCTTTGCCTTCATTTTGTGTGAAGAGTATTTATATATTTAGTGTAGAATTTATAGAAAAACATGATTTAAAAGAGAGTAATATTATAAAAAATGATTACTTTAAAGGAAAGTTTCAAAATAAATGGTAGTTAAAAAAACTAAAAAACGCGCTTGTGTAGAAAACCGATCTTAAGAAAAGAAAATTTATTTTGAAATTTAAAATCAACATCAATTCCTGCCTTATATTCTATAGATGAAAATTATATAAATTAACAAAAATCTTGTTTTGCAATTTGAAAATTTGGATAATTTTATCAAATTAATGTATTGTCATTGGTCCTCGATAAATCTACGAAGTTTGAACGAAATCTGGCCGTTTAAAGTGGGTCAATATCGCACCCAAATGAGTCGGTTACAAACAAACATACATACAGGTGAATCTAATAAGAAGCGCATAAGAACAATGACATGATTATATATCCTTATCTGAAATTC
This sequence comes from Leptidea sinapis, assembly GCF_905404315.1. Classification (NCBI taxonomy): domain Eukaryota; kingdom Metazoa; phylum Arthropoda; class Insecta; order Lepidoptera; family Pieridae; genus Leptidea; species Leptidea sinapis. The sequence goes on along the minus strand of NC_066275.1, from coordinate 940,149 downwards.
AAAATAGAATAAACACAAAGGCGTTAGAGCGTTTGTCAAAGACCGGAAGTGAGCCATCGGGCATCGGTTATGAAGGAGTCAAGTGCAGAAACCGAAAACATCGACATATAAATCACAAAGGATCCCTTCCCTATTGTTATGATGAAAAACGGTTTTCAACATAAAATGTCTTTTATATGAGGTTTTATTCATGGAAAACATCATTTGATCAAAACCCACTTAAATTATTTATAGAGTAAGGAAATGTGCTTTTCTTTGTTATATATTTTTTCTGTAAAATCATTAAACTCAATATTCTAATAATGGCTATTAAAATTATTCTTTTTTTGTTTGTTTTTATATTTTTTATTGTTTTTTCCCTAAATCAATCAATATCAAACGCCTGCGGGTCTACCATGAACTCTTATTGCGATTCAGTTGACAACCTAAAATTAACTGCTTTGCTATTTCGTACCACGACGTGATTAGAGCTATCTAAATTAGGTTGACGTCAAATCAACTGATTCAAATCGCAATGATGTCAATTGAATGTCAAAAATGATATCAATTGAATCGCAAACTGATTTAGTTCGTTCATTCATTCGTATCATGAGGTAATATTTCAACTATATTTAAACTGGATAGCTTATGTGACAAAACGAGCGATTCGAAAAAAGTTGCTACTTCCTAGAAATTGAATCGTGTTATTAATAACTTTTAAAAAATAGTGAAAACACACAGAAAAGGAAAATTTTATTGATGAAAGATGAGATGAGAATACTTCATTGGAATTTTTTGTAAAACAAAATACTGAAAATAAATACCAAAAATGAAAATAATAAACACGAGGCAGTAAGGGACAGGCTATATCCTGTTCGCAAGAATGAATTAAAAAAAATGTATTCTGTGGTCCTGTCAAATCGAACATCAATGGAGGTGCATAACTCGTTATTTTTACGATAACACCTAAGCAAACATTTAATTTGTAATTCAAGGAACTATATTTATTTATAGTACTATTATTTAATAAGTACAGAAAAGGGCTTAATTGGTTATAATTTGAAGCTATAAAGCGCAATTTTAAAATGTATTTAAGTATTTTCTACGCAAAAAAACCGCTATCATATCATTTTAGGTTTCGACGCGCAACACATATGGTTCGAGTAAGGGAGACAGACTTATGCAACGACTGTGTAGTAGTCTCTTTCTCACACCGCGGACCACAGACAAATTTATTTCGTTCATTCTTCAAAAGCTATCCAAACACCATTCAGTAAAAGGCACTTCATGGTACAAATTTTAGTGATTCAGTTTAGGTACCTAAACTGAACTGCATCTGAATCGCATGGCTTATTAAAAGTTGATGGTAGGCCCTCTGGTCGTTTAACGTTGAACGTAAGTCTCTGCTTCAACCAACTCGACATGTGTTTCAGAGTCAGCCCTCAGTTACTCTCGTAAACCTTAGCGGAATTTAAGATAACTCATAAACATTAATTTCATTAATTCATTAATTTCTGTTGCGTTAGCCTTTCCTAAGTCTTTTCAATAATCTCTTTCACATATTTTGTTGAAGATGTCTCTCCATCTCATATTTAGTCACATTTTTTCTTTCTTTCTTCTTGTGGTACCCACTCTGTTAAACACTTCGTCCGTCTATTGTTTTCTATTCTACAAATTTCTCCTGCCAAGTGCCATTTAAGGAGCCCAATTCTTAGAAGAATTCTACGTCTACTATTTTATTCTTAATTCTTATGTTTTCGTTTCTAATTTTACCCTAATAACCACCGCGAATACTTCTTTACATTTTGCAGTGACATCTAGGATATTTTTTCAATCCTTTACTTAATGACCACGCCTGGCAACCATAATATCATATGTATGCTGACGATATCCAATTGTATATCTCTTTTAAACCCAATGACACGTTACATGCAACAAATCTGTTAAATTCCGACCTGGATCAAATTTGCAGTTGGTCAGATCGACACTCTCTAATTTTAAATCCTTCGAAAACAAAATTTATGATAATTGGCACCCCTATGTCTGTGAAAACGACTGAGCAGTACAATCCGAAGGTCATGATCAACAACATGGACATTGAGCGGGTCCACGAGGCGCGTAACTTAGGTCTCATAATTGACGAAAACATGCGCTTTGAAAAATATATAAGCCAAGTAATAGCAAATTGTTTTTATAGACTTAAAGTAATATATAAGATTCGAAAATATTTAAGTACAGAACTTCGAGTTAGATTATGTGAAGCACTTGTACTATCAAAGCTCAATTACTGTGACGTGGTGTATGGGCCAAGATTACTATACAAAACAAAATGTTCCATCCAACGAGTGCAAAATGCGTGCGCTCGATTCTGTTGGAATATACCACCCAGGCAGCATATCACTCCATATTTAAAAGAAGCCATATTACTTAATATGGAAGGTCGGAGACGTCTGCACTTAGCAACGTTACTATTCGGTATCGTAAATAATAAAACACCTCTTTACTTATTTAAAAAACTTGAATGGCTAGGGCAACGCAGTGCAAGTAATATAAAAACTAGAACTGCCTCGCAGATATTAGGAGTGCCCCGGCATCACTCAACAGCGTTCAGGGGTAGTTTTCGATACAATGCTACTAAGTGCTGGAACAATTTACCGCCACCAATCAGACAACTGAAAAATATTCAAAATTTTAGATTTAAATATAAAAAATCTATTTTAGATTCTTTATATAATAATTAATCTTGATATACAATGTATCTTATAGTAAATATAGACTAACACAATTCTGTATCCTTATTATGTGTATTTAATGTTTATCAATATATTATCTATATCTCATTTTTTATACTAATGTACCTTGTGCCACCTTTAATATAAGTATTATGTATATTTGCTTAAAAACTATAATATGATTTAATATTAATTATAAATATTTATTTATAATTCTATTTTATAACTCTATAAATTTACATGTACATGAAAAAAATTACCATGGGAAAGCTACAACAGCTGTTTACTCCAAATGTCACGAGGGGCTGCTGAAAACCAGTGTTGTGTTGGTGTCTTCTGCACTGACCAACAATATACTGAGTCAGCTCCTCTTAGCAGGGAATCACGAGCCGCACAGTTATTTAATATTTTGTTTTTGTTTATATTTTAATAATTTTTGTTACATCTAATTTAATTTTTTATTTCTTTAAGATTTTTACTGTAAATTGAAGGTGTGTGTTTTACTGTTAATAAAGTGTTTCTATTCTATTCTATTCTATAATATGCTACATACGGTAACTGCTAGTTTATATGACTTCTTTTTAATACTTATATTTACTGTCTGATTTTTCATTATTATTTTTTAAGGCTGGATCTGCCAAGAACAGCGACTGTATAATCTGAATACTTAATAATAATACTCCTAAAATTATACCTGTAGTTATCTTTTGAAGAGGTCAAAAAAACTTACTTCTGCAATGCCTTTTAAGAAGGTGTACTTACAGGTTTTTTTTTTTGAAGAAACCTAAGATGTATCGTCCCGGCAACACCGCCCAAGGAAGCTCATTCCACATCTTTCAGGTTGTATATGGAAGGAAGTTCCTTGAAAAGCACACTGGGGAGGAAGGCTACTCATCCTTTAGTCTCCTTTCATGCAGATATTGGAGTGACTCAAGTAGCAGATAATCTATAAAAGTATGCATCCGATTTCAGCTTACTTTTTCACAGCGCTGTTTTCCATTCATCCATTTCATCCCCTCGTCCTAGCCAGCCATTCTATTCAAGGTATTGAGTGGGATGTATTAAGGCTCCCCGATTACCTACTTATGCTATATTTTTAATATAAAAAATACTAATAATAAATGTTTGAAATTTCTTACATATATTGTTTTCCGTCAAATTCGAACCGAGTGGTACGTGATAAACGTCTACAACAAAATCTCACCGTAAACGGTAATGGCATCAATTTATCAACTGATACCACAAACAGGAGTAAACATTGACAGGTGTTCTGCACATCCCTAATTCCGCCCGTGGCTCATTAAGTTATGCAAATCACCTAACTTATGATATAAAACGAGCACGTGACCGTTTCATTTGTAAAGTTTATTACAGTATTTAATATTATATTGTAAAATATTGCATTACAAATAATCGCTGTGGTTTTTCTCTTTGAGATGAAAGTGTAACGTTAGGTTTTTGCGGTCTCGTTGTTAAAAAGGAATAATCTGGCTTGATGAACTTGTCCAAGGCATTTGGTTTTCTTTTATTTAATTAACGCATAGTGTGACCTTAAGGCATAATACAAATAGGAAGTCTTATTCGCTCGTCGTACCGTTTCGATGCGGCGTATATTAGAGCGAAGCGAGGTAAACTAAGTCTGTGTACAAAAACAAAACAAAATTAATCCAAACAAAAACCATAAAAAGAATATTTTGGAATATGGTGCCATATTTAAACATGAGGAATTAGCGCCTTATTTGGTCACATGAGGAACTTGTGAAATTCGATAACTAAGAACCTGGCAGTCGAATCACTCTAGATTTTTGCCAGAACATACATCTGGCCATACTTAACATTTTGAGCAATACCAATACTCACTCGGAAACAATAATAATTTTAATATTTTGCATACATGTGAAAAAGGATTTCGCTTAAATGTGTTAGAGCAATTAGTACTAATGAAACACAAAAATAACATGTTTACATTGTTGAATGTACAAACAAATTTAGTCCCATCACCTTTGTTACGTGTCTCTTCCGGGGGTAATACGTCACAACAGCCGACCAATCACAATGCGTCATTTCATGGGACGAGGGTATAAAAGAGCGGCTTCCGGCTCATTTGATTCAGTCTCGTGCCAGATATTGGTGAGACAATACGTCCTGAGGATGCCTCGTGTAGAGGCGAAACACGTGTCGAATTGTTTTAAAAACAAATATTGGCGGAATTAACACTAAAGAAAACTTAAATCATTTGTATAATATCAATATTATAAGAAAATCAGGCAAACGCGAGACATTTTGTATCTAACATTGCACTTGAGAAAGTTATGCGAATTCATCATAATAATTCAATCAAGCCGAAAGCTTTCTATGAGTTCAAAATGTTTTAGTATCAGTCCAGAAATGGCCGAGAAACAATTTAACACAGAAATCAACTGGAGTCGCCCGGTGGGAGCTCCGCTCAGCTTCTTTTCGCTTCGCTCAATAATGCATTACATTTTTGATAATGTTTTGTATGTTCATAAGCACATTGAGGAATTTTCTAGAAACTGTGACATTCATAATGTTAACACGAGGAACAAACATAAACTTGTTATGCCTACTAGTCGGTTTGGTCGAGTTAGTAAGTCTTTTGTTGGGCGATGTATATGCTTCTACAATATGATCACAGAAAATGTACAAAACAAATGTGTTACGAAATTTAAAAGGATTGTTAAAAAACGTTTGTGTGGGAAAGGTTATTATAGCATAAACGATTTTCTTAATGACACCACGGACTGGGATTAAAGCGAACACCCTCAGGCTCTTTAATTATTAATGTTTATTGTACGATATTACATTGTAATCCATATTTTGTATAAAAAAAAGCCCGCTGAGTTTCTTGCGCCCATTCTTCTCAAGTCTGAGGCAGTCTCTTTTGAATGGGTGGTAGATTTTGACGTTCAATAAGTGATTATAAATCCTATTTTGAATAAAAATATTTGAATTTGAATTTGAATTTGAATTAGAATTAGAATTAGAATTTGAATTTGAATTTGAATTTGAATTTGAATTTGAATTTGAATTTGAATTTGAATTTGAATTTGAATTTGAATTTGAATTTGAATTTGAATTTGAATTTGAATTTGAATTTGAATTTGAATTTGAATTTGAATTTGAATTTGAATTTGAATTTGAATTTGAATTTGAATTTGAATTTGAATTTGAATTTGAATTTGAATTTGAATTTGAATTTGAATTTGAATTTGAATTTGAATTTGAATTTGAATTTGAATTTGAATTTGAATTTGAATTTGAATTTGAATTTGAATTTGAATTTGAATTTGAATTTGAATTTGAATTTGAATTTGAATTTGAATTTGAATTTGAATTTGAATTTGAATTTGAATTTGAATTTGAATTTGAATTTGAATTTGAATTTGAATTTGAATTTGAATTTGAATTTGAATTTGAATTTGAATTTGAATTTGAATTTGAATTTGAATTTGAATTTGAATTTGAATTTGAATTTGAATTTGAATTTGAATTTGAATTTGAATTTGAATTTGAATTTGAATTTGAATTTGAATTTGAATTTGAATTTGAATTTGAATTTGAATTTGAATTTGAATTTGAATTTGAATTTGAATTTGAATTTGAATTTGAATTTGAATTTGAATAGAACAGTACTTTAACTTTAACTAGAGTGAGTGGGTGGATTCGGACCCACTCACACATACACACGATTTACAATGCCGCTAGGCAATATTCGGAAGACAAAACTATTGAGTGCCACTCCGTAGCGAGCTTCCAAGACTGCTCGCTGTCCGAGTTTAATTAGCTGCGTCACGCGCACTGGTCGCGTAGCCAATCTTTTAGTATGTATCAACTCTAGCGCTCCACCTAGATGTAGGTATATATTTCAAAGAGACCACTGAGTTACCTTATTCTTTTACTGTATTGTGCTTATGGTAAGTTGTTACCGTCTATCCACATCTTTTGGTGCACAACAAGAATTTAACGAGCCATTCGGGCCGTTAAGGATCATGTGCGCTAATTGTTTTGTTCTAGAATCACAAGAATTTTTGTGGCACGTTCCTTGAGGTTTGCATTTCTGTCTAATGCTTATAATCTTAATAAATTTGTATTGATTAAGGTTATGGGGATTATTGTTCAGTGTACAAACTTACAGATTATCTTATTGCAGACATTCAAAACATATGTATTAGCATTTCTCTGAGCTAATCTTTCTTTTATTATTTATTAATTATGACTTAGAATTAAATCATATAGTTAATCATATATTGTCATCGTTGATAAGTTAATTAAAACATAATCAACCAAACCAATTAAATTATTAAAACTTTCGTGAGACATTAGTAACTTATTTATTAATACGGCTTTAGTCACATTTTATCAGTCTGGGTACCGACTAGTTTTGTACCATTCAGAGATCCTTCATAAGGGTGAGGGTAGTGGGTTCGCGATAACGTCCCGTTTCTAACTGCGGACTTGTGTTCGTAGTGCGCGGCTGGACAGGGCGAGAAGTGCGGGGTGCGCCGGTGGTGATGACGAGCACTGTATCACTGACACTGTATCACTATTGGTGTCCAAGGGTGCACAAAATGTACTCATAATGTCCACTATTACCACTATGGGTCTTATTGCGAGATACGTTTTGTAAGTCTGGTTTCCAAGTAGGTGGCTGACAGCAAACCGTAGCAAAAAGCTAATAAGATAAAATGTATGCCATATCAACATCAAAGCTTAACTATAATATCATGAAAGATCTGGTTTCATCTGGTTGGTTATCTTTTCCTAAAATATTTAAAACTACAAATAGCAATTGCACAGATTTAAGTATTCTAAGATAGCCGACTTAACTGTCGTTTCAAAATAGAGAAAGGACATTTAAACGTGCTTGAAATTTAAATATACCTCACGAATCTCTTATAGGTGTTCCAATTTCACTATTTCAACTAATTAAAACTTTAGCTAATTCCAACAGCGTCATTATACTTTCACAAATAGCGGGTTAACCTACCGTGGAAGAGGTTGTTATTGTTGTTGAGCTTGGAGCTAATTTTCAGCTTTTGATGACTCACACAATCAGATATTGTATGTCGTAAACATAGTAGTTTTATTAAGAAAGTTTTACAATGAGCCCAGAAAAAATCTGATATTATGTGCGAATTCGATTAGCGTGATTTTTTTTTTACTTTTTCTCGGCACCTTGAAGTCAGGTGATTTTGTAACGGATATTGTCAATAGAAGTACAGAGTTTTGAATTAAAAATAGTTATTTAACAATAGTTATTATTTAACAATATTTCAGTATTTTCAGCGTAAGTTAATGCTAAAAATTACAAAAAAATCAATATCACTATTTTTAATAGATATTTATATATAAAACAAAATCTATTTGCTGGATTTGCGATAAAATAAATAAGGCAGCTGACAGATGTTAAAATGGCTAGACTTGTATATTTCAGCTACTTTGATAGTGTCATATTCTGCGGAATTATATTGTAGGGGTAAATAATACAAGTTCTATCATAATTAGCTAGCAAACAATATCTGTACTAAATTTTCTGAACAATATTATCCACACTAAAAATATTTATTTTGTTCCATTATTATTCTTACTTATGTAAGACTATTTTTTAAATTCAACTAACAGGAATAAAATATTTAACATTCGTCGGGTCCCAAACAACGCCTTCATATATGTGGCCTTGTAATATTATATTAAAGATAAATTCGTATTTTTTTATAAATCTACAAGGTTACTATCACAGAAGTTTAAGCCTAAATCAGAAAAATTAAAGTGGTCAGTAGTCGATACTGCAAGTATATCGTCTATTGTACTGTGCCATAAATAGCCATAATTTATCTGTAACATAACGATCTTAGCATCAAATTTACCTTAATAATTGAACACAATTAGTAAGCTACTCGAGACTCGAGTACTATTACATCATTAATAATATCTATAACATCTAGGTAACGGTGGCTAGGTATTTGTTGCTATAAGCTATCCAACAGTGACACGCAAATTATGCATCAGGTATTAAGCTGGATTTTGATACAAATTGTCTTCATTAGAGCATTTGCCACAAATGCCATTATGAATGCTTGGGATCTATAACTTGAAAACTGTTGCTTATTTTGAATTTTCCATTTGGTTTTGCAATTTACAATCATTAGATGTTAGATTATTAATAATTCTAATAAAACAAAAGTATCTTACTTAGATAGGATCCTCTAAAGACGCACGGCAAAATTATTTTTTCTTAAAACAATCATGACTTTATTATGCGTAACAAGATAATACAAAATATGGAGATATAATTTTTTTAGACTCACGTTGAACTAAATAAGATATCGAAATACAGACCCTTATAATTTATGAAACTGTGAAACAAATATGTGTGGGTGTATATATGTAAATAATATGATTCCACTGACAATTAAACAGTCATAAATTTTCATTTCAAACTTAACGAAAATCCATTTGAATGTGAACATCAATTGGAGTGAAAAATATTTATTTAAATAAAGAAAGCGCTTTCAGATTTTTTTTTAACTTACTGTAAAACGCAGTACCAAACTGTAGGAGAGATACCTTCAAAATAAGCATATAAGGTCCTCAAATAATGGCAATGAGGGTCATGTGAATCCACAAGGTTATGGTCGGCTTCACTTACCATTAGGTAACCCATATGTATGCCATAATGCCATAAAAATATTTTTTTCTAAATTTCAATAATTTCAGTTGTGTTTCAAAAATTTGCTGATGTTATTTACTTATATTTACTATAACTATAGAGTACGGATAGATATTCTTAGCTAATACTTATTTAAAAAAGATTTTTTGTATTGATTGATGTATTATCAAAATGTGTAAATAAAATTTCATGATTGATTTTACTTTCCAAACGAAAGAACAAACTTCTTCTCTCTCAGAGTGCACTCACACAGAAAAATAAATCTAAAGGAATCAATTTTGAGTAAACAAATGTTAGAAACGACTGATTTGTTTAAATATCTTGGCCATTTAGTAACACCTTCCCTGAGGGATAACGCAGATGTTGAGCGGGATCGAAGGGCGATGTTGGTAATAGTATGGTGATCCGTGGGTTTGCAAGGTGTTCTTCAGATGTTAAGATTACTCTTTTTAGAGCTTACTGCACCTCATTCTACACCTGCAGCCTGTTGACTGACTATACGCAAAGATCGTACAGCGTCCTTTGGGTCCAGTACAACAATGCTTTCAGGATGCTGTTGAGGCTCCCACGCTATTGCAGCGTCTCTCTAATAATTTTTGTACTTAGTTTATGTTATTTATGTATTAATTATACCTGACTGTATCTGGATCTGTATTATGATATTAAAGTAGCCAAATAAAGAATTTTAAACATATATATAAACTAGCCGTTCCTGCCTGCTTCGCTGGGCGAATTTAAAAAGGAAGGAATTTGAAAAATAAGTAGCCATCGTATTTCGCATCGAATGGTGGTAGTTTCATATCGATACGATCAGTAGTTTAGGCCTGATTGAGCCTCAAACAAAGACTATTTTCACTATATATATATAAATAGATGTATTTTATGCCTTTAACAGAGTACAAATAACAATAATTGTAGAGCTCACATACGAAGCCTTCAAACATTTTGGGAAATAGTTCATGTAGCAGCTTAAAGTTCTTACTTACGGAAATTTAGTTTATCCTCGTAGATTTCTCTCGGAAGCATTCCAAGCGAGACAACTATTGCATAGCAAAAGAAGTCGGAGCCAAAACCCTCGCCCTCATTTCTTATCACTCTACATTCGTACTGTAATGAATGCTAAGCGTGTGTATTTTATTCTCAACTTCTTAAGCAAAAATGTAGTCATTAAGATAAAACAGTTTCAGCAATCTTGATCATAAAATGGACCCATACAAAATGAATACATAGCAAAGAGGATGTAAATACTTTCATACCTTTATGATACATAGCTTGGATGCTGATGATTTGATATAATTCATGCATCGTTGTTCCTTTTTGAAGTGAAAAAGTGTCTTCTTTTTAGCTTGGTACGCATATTTTTAGATGAGATAAAATCTTTGGACTCGCGACACCGTTACGAGACGCAGCCATAGTGTGTGCATATATGCATGTACATAAAGCAGACCGCAAACGCGTCTAGATTAATTAAAATAGGTACCAGGCAATCAAAGTTGAAGAAGAGATTGTCTTATGATACGAGTATACCTTAATTTAATCTGACGTCATTCGCACAAAATATTACTACACTGACATCAGGACAACATAAATATGGTAGCAGTGATAACGTAGATAGAAGATGAACCTTAGAATATTGACACTATATTCTTTACGGCCGTTCCCAATAGTCAGTCCATCTCTTACTTGAGATAAAAATAGTAACTATCATTGACGTTTCTGTCCCAATAAACTTCGAAGATAACACACCTTATCCGTACACGCTGTCTGTCAATGGGACGACGTATAGCTTACTAGCTATAGAAGTTTACATGGAAGTTGCAATTCATGTGTCCCAGTATAAGGCGATAAAAATTACTTATAGGGTATATTGGAATAGCTTCAGATTATTGTCAGCTAATTACTGACAGTAGAAGGTAGTATTTTATCTCTATCTGTAAATAGTATATTGGGAACGGCCGCATCAGATGAACAGTAGCTGATGCATCACTAAAATAACCATAGTAATGGGACAGAGACACATAAATAAGATTGGTATTGAGAGTATTGTATCGGAGTTGAGAGCATAGTATAGTATAAGTATCCTTTTCGCGTATGCGATTTTTTTGTTTGGACTCAGTTCATCGGCTCCCAACAAACAATGGTTACCATGGTAATTTCAGTGATTATTAAAATATGGAACGATTTTTCTGTTACATACAAATCATTCACAACGAAAACTTGAAAACATAACACACGTCACAGACTAGGTATCTCATTTACATACGCTGACAGTGAATCTAGTGTCCATCTTCTATCTACGGGTGATAGTAATGTACATAAGTATGTAAATATCCATTCCTAATCTGTGGTTATATATTTAGCAGTTGAAATCATGTCATCCTAGCAAGATGCAAGGAGACTTTAAACACTATGTTCACAAGATGTACCAGGATATCATATGCAGTTTAGAGGTTCATGCACAATGCAGATCTTAAAATTATTATACACGTGCTTTGTGTTATGACAATATGGATGAAGGTTGATTTTTCTGAGAGATAAACTTCTTAATGTAAAATAATTGTAATAGTATAAAGTATAAAGCAATTCGTGCGAAATTATTCCCTAACCATGCCAAAATATTCAAAACGTTAATGTTCAAGTTTTCACTTCTGCCGGCACTCCCGGAGTGTTTTTTTTTGTTATGTACCTTGGGAACGGCCTTAACAATTACTAATGTAGCGGTTTACTGAGTTTATAACTAAGAATACAAATGTGTACTAGATACATTTTCTTGATATATTTGAAAAACAATTACACAATAAATAATAAATACATAAAAAGTGAACATATCCAAAAAATCCGGAAACAAGCAGCCTGATTCTACTACGTCAATGTCCGGTGGAATGCAAAACTCCACGCGCATCATGTTGACAATCTCCTACCGCGCGTTTCGCAAGAAATTTCTTGCCTCGCACAGCCACCAGGCGCCTATTTCTGCCGTGCAGCAATAATGTGTGAGCATTATTGTATTTCGGTCTGAAGGGCGCCGCAGCTAGTGAAATTACTGGGCAAATGAGACTTATGTCTCAAGGTGACGAGCGCAATGTAGTGCCCCTCAGAAGTTTTGGGTTTTTTAAGAATCCTGACGGCACTGCATTTTAATGGGCAGGGCATTAAAACTACCATTAGCTGAACGTTCTGCTCGTCTTGACGATACGACGATACGATACGACGTGGGACCTTCGGGATAAGAACATACTTCCAACTTAAAGGTCTGTTACTCATTTCTTGACTCCATTGATGATTGAAGTCCCAGAATGATCTATTCTTGCATAAAAATATTATAGTATTATATTAGATATATTATATATGTCTATAATATGTCTATATAATATGTCTATAATGTATTAGGTATGTCATTATATTTGTTATGTTTTATTTTGGCATAAAAGGGATAAAAGGCATTTATTTTCTCAAAATTAATTCCTTTAGAATTCTTTTTGATGTCGTTAAAGTTTTTAAACTGATAACTCTTACTTCTAGGATAAATACACAAATAAAATTTGAAAACAAAATTTTATGAACGATGCGTGACTCTAACCCACGACCCTTCGCGTTCCGTGCCAGTGCTCTGCCAACTGAGCTAACTTTTCGAGTGACGTATCGTTATAAAATCTTGTATGCTTTGTTCAACTCTAACCTAATATGCAAATACTTATAAAAAAAATAATTTGTGTATTAATCCTAGAAGTGAGGGCTATCACTTTAAAAACATAACAAATTGCTTAGATTTGCAAAAGCGACATCTAAAGTCAATTTCCTAATATGTCATAATAATAATAATTCAATAGCAAGGAACCCTGCAATCGATACCTTTTTTTATGTGAAAGGAGAACAAACAAGCGTACGGATCACGAGATGTTAAGTGATCACCGCAGCCCACATTCTCTTGCAGAACAAGAAGAATCACAGGAGTTTTGCCGGCCTTTGATAAAATTTCCTTATAAGAATCTTAACTTACATAAAAGAGTCGCTTCTATAGAAATATCGATCTTCTAATACTTTCATTTTTCCATTCTGGAAAGCAATACTGCGTTAAACGAGGGTACGTCGAAATAATTAAAGTTCCCGACATTTCGTGACCCCTGGTCAACGTAACCTAAATAATTAAACCTTTATCTGTAATTCGATAGTCGTAGAAAGTTTCTAGAGGTATCCGAATCGTTTCATTAGGCTTTATACTTATATAATATATCTTGACATTTCTTTCATTAGTGTATAAGCTTATAAACCTGATTTCTATAAAAATAGCTGTGCTTTATACGTTCGCTGTAAGAATAATATCAAATCACACTAAAATAATAAAGAAGAAAGTTTGTAAGTGTTAGTATGTTTGTTACTTCAACACATAGGCTATTATTTATATAGCGGTAGATTCATTAAGAAAAATATATTTTTTTGAGATTCATAAGTGTCATTTCCGTGACCTATAGGAATATAGTTATTTTGTGTGAATTATCCAAAATATAACTTATAAATGTCAAGTCAGTAGGAAAAAATATCTGCCATCTGCGGTTTCTTTTTATGAAAATAAGGGATGAGACGAGCAGGACGTTCAGCGGATGATAATTGATACGTCTTGCCCATTACAATGCAGTGCCGCTCAGGATTCTTGAAAAACCCAAAAAATTCTGAGCGGCACTACAACTGCGCTCGTCACCTTGAGACATAAGATATTGAGTCTCATTTGCCCAGTTATTTCACTAGCTACGGCGCCTTTCAGACCTAAAGAAAGTAACGCTTACACATTACTGCTTCACGTTAGAAAAAGGCGCCGTTGTGGTACCCATAATCTAGCCGGCATCCTGTGCAAAGGGTTATTCACGGTACGCTGCAAAAACCGTACGAGTTACAAAAACACATATGAGGTACAATGCAAAGTTTTAAGGTACAACTCTTTTTGAACAACGTAAAAAAAAACATACCGAAGAATTTAGAATCTCCTCCTTTTTTGTAGACTGTAAAAAAACATGAATAACAAAACCATTTATTTTAAAATTACCAACTTCAAACATATACCTTTAGTTTTGCAATCAATTTTATTATAATTACCTTATTTTATATTGAAATTACTGGGTAAATGAGACTTAACATCTTATGTATCAAGGTGAGCACAATTGTAGTGCCGCACATTGGAGTCCAGAGGAGTTGGTTGCACGTGGAATAAAGTTCAATGACAACCACACTGTGGAGGAACGCCATACAGGTGGTGTGCTCAAATATTTTTATTCAATATAGGATTCAAAATCACTTATTGATCATCAAAAACTACCTTCTTCTTCTTGAGGTGCCATCTCCTACCGGAGGTCGGCTATCATTTGTGCTATTTTTATTTTTGACACAGCAGCTCGGAACAGGGATCCTGTGCTAAGGTTGAACCATGTCTGGAGATTCTTAAGCCACAAAGTGCGCCTTCTTCCGGGAGGAAACTTCCACCCATTCAAAATTACCACCACCCATTCCAAATAGACTGCTTCAGACCTGAAAAGAACGGGCGCAAGAAACTCAGCGGTTTTTAAGACGGTGCCGTATGATGCGTAGGTGGTATCAGATCAAATGGCTTCTAGGAGCACTCTACGTATTAAACATGTCAAAGTTTTGAAGTTTTTTTCGGACTTTTAAAGTGATCACTTGGCGTTGCGTAGAGACGTCGCTTCATTGTGTGTCTTCTACCGCATTTATCACGGGTAGTGTTCCGAAGAGCTGTTTAACCAGATTCCTGCCGCCGAATTCCACCTTCGCACGACACGCCACAAGTTAGTTTATCATCCTCACCATCTGGATGTGTGGCGGTCCTCCACAGTGCGGTATTCAAGGAGCTTTCTTCCACGTACTACAAAGCTGTGGAATGAACTTCCTTGTGCGGTGTTTCCAGGACGATACGACATGGGTACCTTCAAAAAAAGCGCGTACACCTTCCTTAAAGGCCGGCAACGCTCCTGTGATTCCTCTGGTTTTGCAAGAGATTGTGGGCGGCGGTGATCACTTATCACTTTATCATTATCACTTTAACAAATTGTTTAGATTTACAAGAGCGACATCTCAAGTCAATTTCCTAATATGCATATATTGGGGTGAGCAGGTTACGAGTATCAACAGTAAAGTGGATCCTGTAGATGAAGCCACAACCTGAGAGTTGAAGAACATACAAGATTTTATGACGATACGTCACTCGAACGGTTAGCTCAGTTGGTTAGAGTTCTGGCACGGAACGCCAGAGGTCGTGGGTTCGAGTCCCACATCGTTCATAAAATTTTGATTTTTCAAATTTTATTTGTGTATATAATATAAGTTATTATTTAGTGCGTAGTGGATTTCGGATCTCTTTTTTTTACAAGATCAAAGTCCTCTTCTGTTAATCTATCGCTGCCTGCACGTGACATACATTCGAGTGAAACGCTTTTTTCTTAGAGAATTTCGCTAGGCTGATGTGGACACTGTACTTATTCGTTGATGATAGAAAGTCGAAGCTACTTCACTTAAGTCCTCTTTGTTTCATTATTGGCTGGTGTCACTTTTCAATGCTGCCTTTTAATTTCGTCCGATGCGTCATTCAGCCGCTGTTCGCTGTCAAGAAGTAAATTAAAGTGTCAATCATGGTAGAACACAGCTAGCAACGGTAGCCGCATATCTGAATAACCGTTTATAAATATTCATGCATTTACTTAGTCGTCAACGTGTCGAAATTGTTCGTTTGATGAATAATTTATAGCGCTAGTTTTTTGCGCGTTCCTCTATGATCAAACTAAAAATACAACATCGAGGTATCTTTGTCCCTATTTTAAGGAAATCCACTTAAGAGTTTCAAACCACTAGCATATATAATTAATACGTCTAGATAGAGTCTCTAGCTGTTAGACTACCCGATAAAAACAGGCCAGGAATATTCCATACTTCCTTATCCTCAATCTATTCTTTAATTGTATAGTAGGCTATTATTCTATATATTTTTTGAATTTAGAAGGTGTTAGACCTCTTCTATATATATATATTTTTTGTATCAATCAAATATATTTACGATGCGGGATTTGAACCTCGGGGGTCACTCTTCTAACGCTTTTAACTCAACGGGTGTTACTGATAAACCAACCCTTGAGCAGGTACTTACATCGCTCAGTAAAAAAAAATTAAATTAAAAAAATATTTGTTCGCTATTGTCTGCAATTTAAATATCTATACTAATCTTATGAAATGAAATAATTTATTTTACTTTGGATAGGGTATATCCAGATCTTAAATATAACTGCTTAAATAAAAATTATTTCACTTAATATAAAAATTAATTTCAAGCAGCCATTTAAAGAGTCTTGGTATAAACATCTTGTTTGACAGTATTTTCAAGTCCTCAGGCACTTTGTTAGATAAAGAGGAAAGATTTGATTGTTTGTTGATTTGCATTGAATAAGCTCCGAAACTACTGAACTGATTCACTGTTGGGAAGCCATTCTACCCCGTGACATAGGCCATACTCATATTATACTTTAAAAAAAATTATGGATCCTTACTAAAACTCCAATAATGTAACCCAAGGTGTAAAGAAATTACCTTAAAATATTCTTGACATCGCGTGCGTTGCAAAAACTTTTGATGACATAGTACAATAATGCAGAACACATCAATATTTACAAAAAAAAAATAACAAAAAAACAACCGATATCAAAGACACTATTTCATAACAATATATATAATATGCACTACAAGGTAAAGAAATAATTGTGTATTCTTATACAATCTAAGTAATTAATCTTAATTCTAGTTACGTTTTTTGGTTATTTTTGGAATCAGTGTCCTCCCACCGCAGCCCCGCTCTTGCCTCTCGCCTCCTCAAATCGCGCGTGCGACTCAAGCACGTCTCACCTATAACTATGATGTAGTTACAAACCTACCTTGGCTGACACCGACTCCAAAAATAACAATAATCGTACCAAAACTAAAAATTATCAAAATCGGTTCACCCAGTAGAAAGTTCTAAGGTAAGTTCTAAATGACAAAAACATACCGACGAATTAAGAACTTCCTCCTTTTAATAAAGTCGGTAAAAAAGTCTATGTCCTTTTATTGTATAAAATTAATTTCCGCTAGTACATACTCAGTCCTGTGTGTAGGCGGACGAAGTTGCGGGGTAAAAGTTATGTAAAGGCATAAAAGGCATTTATTTTCTCAAAATTGATTCCTTTAGAATTCTTTTTGATGTCATTTCTTATACTACTAGATACTACTACCGCTTCGGAAACAAATGGCGCTCTGAGAGAGAAGAAGCGGCGCAAGAAACTCTCCCAGCATTCCTTTTTCTGCGCTCTTTTCAATAAAAATATACAATATTGTACAGTCGCTATAAAATAATCACAATCTAGTCCCAGGCTGTCCGATCATTTAGATATTCAGCAGTGGAGTAATAGGATTTACGACAGAGCCATTTCTTTATAAAACATTTAAATTTATTTATAGATAATGCCTGAACAGTGGCTGGGACTTTATTGTAGAAGTGTATACATTTACCCTTAAAGCTATTATGTATCTTATGAAGCCTACTAGAATTAGTTACAAGCAATCCCTTATTTCTAGTGTTATAATAATGAAAATCACTATTAAGAGCAAAAAGGTGACGATTTTTGTGAACATATATTAAATTTTCATAAATGTACTGACAATAAACAGTCATAATATTTATTTCTTTAAATTTTTCTTTGAGAGACTGTCTATAACCAAGCTGATATATAGCACGAACAGCTCTCTTTTGCAGTGCAAACACTATATCAATGTCAGCAGCATGACCCCATAGTAATATACCGTACGTCATGATGCTGTGAAAATAACTAAAGTACACTAATCTAGCGGTCGCAACATTCGTGTACTCTCTAATCTTTCTAACTGCATATGCCGCAGAGCTGAGTCTATCTGCTAGATGGGTAATATGTGGACCCCACTGAAGCTTTTTATCTAACGTGATACCCAAGAAGACCGAAGTGTCCACAAGTTCCAATCTCTGGTCATTTATAAGTACGTTGGTTTGTACCTCCGCTGTGTTTGGTGTAATGAACCGTAAACACTTTGTTTTTTTACTGTTTAAGTGCAGATTATTCGTCTCAAACCAACGTACTATCTTTGCATTGTTTACCTCGTCATCAATATCCGCACGTCGCTTCACTTTAAAAATAAGTGAAGTATCATCAGCAAACAATACAATCTCATGGCTATCATCTACCACAAACGGTAGATCGTTAATATATATAAGAAACAAGAAAGGACCGAGAATAGAACCCTGTGGAACACCTATTCCCACAGGTTTACCCGAAGACCGTTTGCCATTTACATAGACTATCTGAACTCTTTCGCTTAAATATGATTTTAACAGATTTAGGGCTCTATTTTTCACTCCATAATGCTTTAGTTTTAGGAGTAAAGTTTCATGGTGGACGCAGTCAAATGCTTTTGACAAATCACAAAAAATGCCCAATGCATCCTGTGACTCTTCCCAGGCGTCAAAGATGTGCTCAATGAGTCTAGTACCCGCATTAATTGTTGATAAGCCCCTAGTGAAACCAAACTGATTTTTGTTCATTAATTTACAACAATGCATTTGTAGCTGTTGAAGCAAAAGTTTTTCAAAAATTTTACTAAAAACAGGCAGCACTGAAATAGGTCTGAAATTAGCAGGGTCAAAAGAACTGCCCGATTTAAACAAAGGTATAACTTTGCTGTATTTCATGAGGTCAGGGAACACACCCTCATCTATGCATTCATTAAATATTATTGCTAATTCAGGTGCTATAATGTCAAGTATGTATTTAACAATATTAGTCGAATGGCCCCATAGGTCTTTTGTATTAGAAAATTAGCAGTTTCGCCACAGTGTAAAAATGGTATTGTATTTACCAAATTATTTCTAAACCTCTCAAGACGGCTACCCGTAACTGGTATAATCGTCACCTTTTTTGGTCTGACATTGTCCAATCTTGTATTTACTTTTATAAGTTGCCCACTATGGTCGGACTGAAGATTATTAATTATGAGTTTACTAGTAATAGTAACATCTGTAAAAATATTATCTAAACAGGTTGCTGTTGTAGAAGTGATTCTAGTAGGTTCCCAAAATACATTGAACAAATTAAAACTTTGAAATAAATTTTTAAGGCTAGTACAATTGGCCGAAGGTTCAAGCAAGTTTATATTAAAATCTCCACACACTATAATTGACTTGCTAGTTTTGCTAAATTTTGATAGTACCTCCTCCATTCTATGTTGGAATTGTTCATATGATGCAGTGGGGGGGCGGTATACACTTACAATAATAAATTGCTCTAGTTCTATACAAGCTATCTCAATTAGTTGTTCTATAGAGAGATTAACAATATCTCTTCTATTTTTACATTTTAATCTATTATTAATAATAATTAGGGAACCTCCATGTATTGCCCTACTTCTACAAAACGAACTGACTACTTTATGTTCTCTAAAACTAAACTGGAGCTGATGACTCTTACGCCAATGTTCTGTAATACATAATATATCTATATTACAGCA
Organism: Leptidea sinapis; assembly: GCF_905404315.1. Classification (NCBI taxonomy): domain Eukaryota; kingdom Metazoa; phylum Arthropoda; class Insecta; order Lepidoptera; family Pieridae; genus Leptidea; species Leptidea sinapis. Next base: position 920,184 of record NC_066275.1, on the reverse strand, counting down.
GCTCAAAAACAGTTCAATTTCTAATTCCTTACTTGAGATACCTTGTATATTCTGGTGAACAATATTTATGAGCTTTATATTATGATTATCTATAGCAGTAACATTTATATTTGGTGAATGTTGCCTATTTTGTATGATATTGCAAGAGTTGTCCTCCCTTGTCAAATAACTTAATTTAAATTAATTGAAGAAAAAAATATAATGTATACATGTAACGCCATATCGCATATCAAAAGCTATTATTTTTATATGACAAAGTCATTCATCTAAAAATTAGGCTATGGCAAAAATGAAAGAGGGATGTCAAAGGAGATTCGTGTGGGCCCGTTTGAGGCTTAATGTGGCGTAAGATTGCGTCAGCATTTTCACTTTCGACTCTATAGAGAGGAAAAATTATTTCAAATTACTTTTATACGATATTCAGTTTTGAAATCAATTGATCATTTACTCCTTCCTACCTTCACCAGTCTATTTATACTGTTTGATAATATAATTTTCAACACACTTGCTCGTTAAGTGAGCCTTTTTACTTCGTTCTTATGGCCATTAACTAAACTAAAACAAACACGGGCATAATAATAATATTACACAATAGTGCCTAATAGAATTATCCCTACAAAGTTAAGCAAATTATATGAAACATTTTCAATTCAATCGGGTCATACAGTTTTATTTTGTAGCAACAAAGAGGTTTTATGCCGCTGAAAAACCATTTATATATCCCATAATTTGAAGTTTGAACGATATGTTTGTTTTTTCAGAATCCCATAGATTAACAGCTTGCACGAATTGTCAAGGAAGTTTTATGAACAGTACAGTACAAAGCAAAAGATAAAAAAGTTTTCATTTAAAAAAATCTCAAAGCGATCATAATACAATATCTAGTTATTAATAATTTACTTAATACTTAAGCATTTTATAATAATCATTTTCAATAATAAAATGTTCCTTTGCGATTTAAGATTTACGAAACCTTAAGCCCAGAGAGACATTAATATTCGAAATACGTTTTTCTCAAGTCCACTCGTTCATCTCGAAATTGATTTCGTATTAAGGGCCTTAATCTTCAAAGGGCAACAAAATGAGTTTAAATTTATTCGCAGATTAAACAAAAATGTCTGTCTAGAGAGATTAAGTATTTATTTTGAGGTGTGGAAAAATATTGAAGTATAGCAGGATTGAAGTATAGTATAGTAGGAGTTAGTTTGAGCCTAAATGGAAAATATTTTGTTAGAACAACAGTTTTTTGTAACAATTTAGAATGTAACTTTATTTTTATGTAAGAATCTATTTTATCAGGATAAAAATGAGTAGGTACAAGGAATTTAATTATACTTGAATACTAGCTGACCCAACAGACGTTCTGTGGATTAATATTGTATTTGTGTAAACAGCTTTTACATTACCGCTTCATAATTGCCAATTTTTTAAAGTATTAAAATGGATAAAGTATGTTATCCATAAAAGATAGACATATGCAATCCCAGACTTGTCTGTAGAGTTATATAAGATGCACAATTCCATTATATATTCTTTTGTAATGTCCTAAAGGGCTAAGACAGCGTTTTCGTTTAAGACCTCCCAGCTTCTTTTTCCGACACCTTTAATTAATATAGTTAATACATATAAAACATAACAAATTATATATCATAACCTTCCTCGAGAAACTCGCTATCTATTGTTCTAAACAGCACGCAAATCGGTGCTGTAGTTTTTGAGTTTATCATGAACAGATAGACAGACGCAGCGAAGGATTTTGTTTCATAATATTTAGTGATGTAGTGATAAATGTCGCTCTTAGTGTCTTACATTTTAGTACCATTTGGTGTCGACACCTTGCCTGAGGCGCGGAGAATGTGCAAGGTACTATATATGTGCTTCAATAGGAACTGGAAACCCAAGCTTGGTGTTGTGTCTTCTACCGCATTTATCACGGGGAGTGTTCCGAAGACCTGTTTAACCTAATTCCTGCCGCTGAATTCCACCTTCGCACGACACGCCACAAGTTAGGATATCATCCTCACCATCTGGATGTGTGGCGGTCCTCCACAGTGCGGTTTACAAGGAGCTTTCTTCCACGTACTACAAAGCTGTGGAATGAACTTCCTTGTGCGGTGTTTCCGGGACGATACGATATAGGTACCTTCAAAAAAAGCGCGTACACCTTCCTTAAATGCCGGCAACGCTCCTGTGATTCCTCTGGTGTTGCAAGAGATTGTGGGCGGCGGTGATCACTTAACAACAGGTGACCCGTACGCTCGTTTGTCCTCCTGTTCCATTAAAAAAAAGCGCTGTCAGCTATTTTGGACAACTGAGGAGCATAGCTATCCTTCGCAGAAATGCTGCCAGTATTCTTTGGTACACTTCCCCGTAATTATACTTTTAAGTTAAATGTTAAAATTAAAATAAATGTTATAATTAAAATGAATAAATAAAAACTAAAAAAATACTTTATTAATTATGCGATTACTAACTATGCCAGTAATCACGACCATCATGTTCATGAACCATACTTACACAAACAATAAATCCAAACTCTAAAGTCTAAAGGTTGATGCATCCAATATAATACTATTTATATTTATACACTTCTTTATTACTTTTTATGATATATTTTATATTTTAATCGCTTTTAAAATGATTTATATAGTCGATGCAATACCTTACAAATTAAAGACATTATAAGAATACTCTATTAATTTAAAAGAGTGACCGTTGAGTTTCTTATAAAATGTTCTTCTCATGAGCTCTACATTTTCGTGTATATATTATAGTGAAGATTCAAAAGCGCTTAGTTTGAGCCTAAATGAATAAAGTTTACATGAAATTGACTTTGACTTTGAATATACATGTTGTAGAGTAAAGGCGAAAAAATTATAAATACAGATGGAGTTCTTACCATATTTAATACTAGCTGACCCAGCAAACGTTGTATTGCCGAAATTAAAATCGCGATACAAAAGTAACTGTTGATCGAAGATGGGTGAACATTTGAAGTTGTATGTATTTTTTAATGCTGACTCATAATCAAATAAATTAAAAAAAAAATGTCAAAAAAAAAATCGTGTGGACCACCCTTAACATTTAAGGGGATGAAAAATAGATGTTGTCCGATTCTCAGACCTACCCAATATGCACTCAAAATTTCATGAGAATCGGTCATGCCGTTTCGGAGGAGTTCAAAGTTTAACACCATAACACGAGAATTTTATATATTAGTTGAAACTTCACATAGATTTTAATTATTTCTATAAATTGATACGAATATAAAATTTGTAACAAATAAGAGATATAGAAAGATCTCATAGAACACACTGTTCCTTAAAATATTTATGCATAAACAAAACTTCTAGAAAGTACACGTTACAGTTTCCAATAGATATTTGAATAGAAATTGCTCACAATATTCATTTTGCTCTGGATAAGCGACACAGGTGTTGTCAAGGGCTGAAGATTGGAAAATTTTATAGGATTATCAGAATTTGTATTTATTTATCAACTTTGCGAAGATTTACGTATTTTTTTATGCTTTAAAGCTATGAGCCGTTATAAAGTATTGTTTTTATTTTTTCAAATAAGAATCCTCTAACAATTTATTGTAATAATATCGGCTAGATTATGGGTACCACAACGGCGCCTATTTCTGCCGTGAAGCAGTAATGTGTAAGCATTATTGTGTTTCGGTCAGAAGGGCGCCGTAGCTAGTGAAGTTACTGGGCAAAAGAGACTTAACATCTTACGTCTCAAGGAGACGAGCGCAGTTGTAGTGCCGCTCAGAATTTTTGGGCTTAGGAGCAGCACTGCATTGTAATGGGCAGGTCGTATCAATTACCATCAGCTGAACTTCCTGTTCGTCTCGTCCCTTATTGTCATAAAAAAACTCTGTATGGAAGTTTACTCCCCAGTTAAACTGCATTAATGAGTACATGAGGCCCACATCCACATGCGCCTATGTGTCGACAGATCCCATAGAGTAATTCACAAACGGATCAATCAACTCAAGGGCTGCTTTCTCATCGGTGCTTGCACAGATCATAGAAATCGTAGTCTTGGGTGACTTCTGTCCACATGTCGTCCTTATTAGATCTTCTGCTGACTACACATCGCGATAGTTACCAGGTCTCTGTCGACGCCCCTCTTGGAAAGTCCAACAATTGCCTGGTCGGGAGTGTGGTGTCTATCTAATGGCCACATCGCATAGCACCGGTGACCCACCGCGTTTTGCACTGCAAGTCAGCAGAATGTGATACAGGGCATGGATCTTTTCAAACCAAGCTCTGTAGTATCGACCGGAGGCATATCACAGGCGTAGTTCAATGCTTCATTGGGCTGTGGCGCCCGAAAAGTTTTGAAGAAAGAGATACAATCGTAACTTCAGATTATTGAAGTTGCAAATCGCCAAAATATGACACACTGACCCATACTGCAGAGGAGAAAGCCGATCTTGTGATCACTCTATTTACCTCCTACTCGACGATGAAAACACACCACAAGCCATCACGCATTGTTAGAGCTTTTTTGGTACTATGAACTTATATTAATAACTTAATACACGTAGTATTTACAATTTAACTGTATGATAATCAATTTTAAATATCAATTTACTAATTTATAACGGCAATAAACCTCACTTTTGTATTGTAGATTCTATAAAAGAAGAAAATAAGTTAAAAAATAAAGCACAAATAACAAAGCTTTTTAAAAGTTTTAATAACTTGAATAAGATATTATCTTACAAATTGTTATAAGTTGTCTAGCGTGTTCAATTTCTTTCGAATTAAGTTGAAAATTTACCTGGCAATAAATTTCAATATAGTCTAAGAGACAACTACAATTATTTTTACAAATTGTTTTTATTTAAACTGGACATGTTTTATGCTGGGCATAAAAAATCATTGACTCTTTGATTTGAGGTTATAAAATTATAGTATGTTGGCATTAAATGCAGTTTCCTCCATTGGAAGTTGTAATGTTTTGAATTGCTTAATATTATAATAAATATTAAATAGGTATATATATCTAGACGCAAAGACGTTATCAAAATATTTATTAATGTCTGGTTAATATTTGATTAATTGTACTCTATTGACTCCTATCACAACCACATGACTGTTAGTGAAGTTACTCTAACTTCACTAACAGTCATTATTTGAAGGCATCGTAGCCTAGTGATTTCAAACTCTGACCTGTGGGTCCAGATTCAAAGTCTTCTAGTCTCAAATTTTATAAATATAAACCTTTGTTGTCATGTCATGGATGTTTATTATAATAAGGCGGTGGCTGGCCCATGCGTCATGCTCGTGAACAGGCGCTACTTATGATGGCAGGATAATATGACCAAAAACTCAGCTTCATGTTTTTAAATTTAAAGTTATTATATTTTCTACAACCGCTATTTAAATGTCTGCAAAATACTGTTTTATAGTTACCGGTGTGTGGGGATTGATGCACCTATAACTGTATTGAAAAACTCTTATTTTTTCGTATTAATTTTCATTTACTTGTTTTTGACTTAGCCGTGAAGGGCATTGAGTATTTGAAGCTTAATTATTTTTGTTGCATTACTTTACATATATTATTGTAACTGAAATGATTTGCAAAAAGATGAAACTGGAAATGTTGGTTTAAAAGAGTGGCAATGAGTTTCTTGCTACTTCCTCTCATTAAAGCTCAACCCTTTCCGAAGTGAATAAAAAGAAAAGAAAACTTTTGACATTCTTTAGTGTCATTTACTTGACCTACATGAATAAAAAGGTTTTGTTTGATTTATTATAAATTAAATATTAATATTTAATAATAATAATTTAAATATTTTTGTCCTGCATACATAGTTCAAACTTTGTCAGTTTGGCGCTAGAGAATTTGTGTGAAAATGCGTTAATTAATATAACTATTTATTTGCATCAGTATCTCTTTGACCAGACTAAGTGAGAGGCTAGAGCGCGAACATAATACAGATCGATCTAGGTAAATATTTGATAAATTGTTTGCCCCACCTCGCTTCTTGGCAGCGCCTGTCTAACTTATACATTTGACACTGATGTGGGATGTCTAAAGTTAACTTCCATTACGAACTTAGCGTTAGTTTTGTGGCTAGACGAGCATGTGTGATATACGAGTATCTATCTAGTCACTTCATGTTTCAATTCATTGGGGTATATTTAATTTAGCATTTTTTTTTATGGAATAGGAGGACAAACGAGGGTCACCTGTTGTTAAGTGATCACCGCCGCCCACAATCTCTTGCAACACCAGAGGAATCACAGGAGCGTTGCCAGCCTTTAGCATACCTAACTTACTTCAAAGGAAACGTAAATTATGGTTACAAACAATATTCGGGAATTCATTTTAAATGTCATTTATCAATGGGCAAGCGGTTTAATTGAATTATACTTTGGCTTATAAACGGCTCATGTATTGCTGATTGATTGCCATCCTCATAATTCATTTAACATTCTTACAAGATAAGTATAATCGTATCACAACACGCATATCCGAACGTGAAAAGATATCCACATTTAGGAGCATAGTGTGGTCACATCTTTAGAGGAATATTGCCAAAAGGTAAGACAAACACATTTCTTTTTTTTAATGAAAATAAGGAACGAGACGAGCAGGACGTTCAGCTTATGCCGCTGTTAATACAGTGCCGCTCAGGATTCTTGAAAAAACCCCAAAAATTCTGAGCGGCACTACAATTGCGCGCGTCACCTTGAGACATAATGTGTTAAGTCTCATTTGCCCAGTAATTTCACTAGCTACGCTAAAATAGACATCGTTGTGGTACCCATAATCTAGTTGGTATCCTGTGCAAGGAGCCTCCCACCAGGTAAATGAACATAATGAATAAATACAAGCACCGCGCCATAAGTATTATACGATACGTATTCCATTTTAGAAATAGGAATGGGAATCCCGTGTGTGCACGCACTTTCCAAGTCTATCAGAATATCGCGACCTGAGAGTACGATTGGTGTTTATCCGAGCGGAAAAATTTGAAAATTTGCGTCATTTAGAACACTTTGTATGAAATGCCGTTATATGATGTTATGGTGAATGATAATCCCTACAAAAATTATAAATGTGGATTTTTTTTTGTTTGTTATGCTTTCAAGTCTAAACCGATTTTGATTAAATTGAATACAGAGAAAGACTAGAGCTTGAGAAAGGACAAAAAATAAAAGGCTTTTAATTGCGAAAAAATAAATGGAGGGGCTGAAATAGGGGATGGAAGTTTGTATGAGATGTCGTAATTTTCGGAGATAAAACTATAAAATTTGTATTTAGGCACTTGATAAGTAGTAATTTAAAAACATTTTTTCGAGCATTTTTGAATTTTGAATTTGAAATCAAAACATCCTACATGGGGATGAAATAGGACATAAAAGTTCATAGGGAAATACTATTAAAGAGTCTGTGCACAATGACAATAGAGCGCCACTAGCAGCGGGATGAGCAGTTTGTATGTATGTATTACTTGCAAAGTATCCAAAAAAAATGAAAATGCTGCCCAAAGTATCCACGCGGACAAAGTTGCGAGTAAAAGGTAGTATTATAAATTTGTACTTTTCTATTAAAATATTAGATCGCTTTAGTGATGAAATATTGTAGTGGTTTTAGTTGCTGCTTACAAAGCATGTTCTTTTAAGTTTCAATCGTTTTAAAATATTTATATCGTTAGTTTATAATACATTATAGTAGATATCATCATAGGAGCTAGTCTTATATATATGCGATTTGATCATAGTGTCACCAACAGATAATTTTACCATATATTTTTTTTTATTATTAAACCTAAGGTACAAAACTAAATGCTCTAATTACACTATAATTAAAACAAAAATACAAAATTTAACTTATATAGATTTTGTAGTGTGATTGTGTGTGTGTATATATGTGTATGTGTCTCCCGCCCCCGCCGCGGTGTTACCGCGACCCGTGGTGTGTAGCCCCTCAGCAGCGAGGGGTCCATTAGAGTGTTAGTGTGAGTGCAAAACCGGAGTGTAGTAATAAAAAACCAGTGCAAAGTGTTAACAAATCTACATCTTCTATCGTGTTTAAGTTTAGTTTTAGTAATGGGAATAGTGAAATAAAATAGGGACTGTACGTTAGATTAAGATTGATTGTTGATCAAATTGTACCATTTTCATAAATCAGGACTTTTCACCTTACTTCTCTAAGGGGAGCATGGACGAGTCGAACATCGTGCATCACGTTGCGCTATGTTAGAGGCTGCGCTAGCGCGTGCCGTTTTTCTACATTTTCCCCAGTTCAAAAGCATCAATCGGTTCGCGTGTGCTCATAACCATTTTAACCATTTAGACTTAGTTCAATAAACCAGTTGTTCTTAAGTCTCGTTTAATTTATGAACTATACATAGATTAATCTCTACGGCAACTATAACACCGTACAGTGCGTATATCTTAAGTCGTTATAAGCTACTTGATTACAATATTCGTAAAATGACTTGCTTTTTGAAGCATTGAATAACATATCGAGTAAAGTTAAGTGCCAGTCTTTTAAGTGCATTAATTTGGAAATCTAATGGAGTCCTCATAATAAGAACCATAATGCCGACGGCGATATTCTAATATCTTAACAAATTTTGATTTTATATTCTCTATTTCGTCAATATTTTATATCCAATAATATGGATTCCAGATATTACAGCAGTATTCTAAGTCGCTACGAACTTTTGATAAGTAAAGGACTTTTACACACTCTAAACTTGAAAAACGTTGACGTATAATGAAACCTAGATTTCTGTAGCTTTTTCAGTTATTGTAGCTCACATTGATCTAATATTGATTTTTTTGTATCAAACAATATTCCTAAGTCCTATGCTATTTGTTTGTGTTAAAGGAACATCAAGTCATATTCATCATCAAAACATCTAGTAATAAAGAATATCAATACAATATCATTTGTATTGATATTCTTTATTTTTCTTATTTCGCGTAAAGGTGATTTGTAAACATTTAAAGACATCAATGTCTTTCAGTCAACTCCGATACGATTATCAAAATAATAGTCACACACTCTGATTAAATTGCTCTGAAGGTTTATTGAATCTATTTCAGTCTTAATGTGAGCGTAAATTTTAGTGTCGTTAGCAAACATAAGAAACTTAGCACACTGGAAACAGTCACCAATATCATATAAGAAGGATAAATATAATTATGGTCCCAAAATTGAACCTTGCGGAATTTTTTCAAAGTTATTTTATCTTACGCACTTTCACACAAATTATCTAGCCTGAAACTAGGCAAAGCCAGTTTTGGTGCAATACTAAGGTATATTTAATACTAACATACATAAATATATATACCATATATTATTGTAATAAAACATAAGTAGGGAATAGCCACTTAAACTCATTATAAAAATACTTATACCTTACGGGATTGGATCCTGCGACCTGTAGAATAAAGGTCAGAGTTACTAACTACTAAACTCTAAGGTTGTTAAAGAAGTTGCTAAAAAGTGCTTAAGTTAGAAATATCTGATTGAAAGATGATAAAAAAGGTGAGTAAAAAATATCGCCAACCCTAGCCAAATTTCAGAAGCCTATATAACACTAAATTAATGTGTTTTATTGGTTCCTCGGAGTAAGTACAACATAATTATGAAACAAGATTATTAAAAATCGTAACATCGTGGCCCTGCCAACAACATTATTAAATACATAATAACTGAAGCTAAAATGTCCACATCTTCAGTACTCATAAGGCGAAAATTCTTGCTTGGAAAACGTAACATTTTAACAGGAGCAAACAATAACATTTTAAGAGGCGGAAGCAGTTTAAATGCTCACAAGCCTTGTTTTTGATTACTAATCTGAAAAAAGTGTCTACACAAAAAAGTATCTATTAGAGTAACTTCTCTAAGTTTCGTAATAAACAAATGCGTCATACCGAGAAAAAACTTGTTTAGCTATTAATAAAAATGGTAGTTGAAAATAGCTCTAGAGTCTTAACTATAACCAACAGCACGCAATGACACCCTATAATTAAGACTTAAGGGTATGTGTAACAGGACAAAGTAGTCTTCATAGCACCAAAGGTTCTTCACCATAAAACTTGTCTAAAAACACCTTGTTTGCATGTTTTCTGCTTACCCTTTGCCTTAAAATGAAAGCTCTCCTAAGCCCAACTGCGTAAGATAAAATAATCCCGTTAAGGAGTCAAGATTGTACCTCGTTGAAGACCCTCATATGCATGTGCGGAAAGATGTTATTTCGAGAAGTGAAATGTAGAGAAAGACTACAATATCATACTACCATAACTATAGAATACGAGTTGGAAATCCACAACGGCAATGGATCACAAGTGCGCCCTCATGCACCCTCGCCTATTATATCGTCATTAAACTTATCTTGGCCATGCATCATTTATTATTCAGAAGTGAAATACACGGGTGACAACTCTTAATCGCTTTATTTCTTTAGTATTAATAAAAAGACCTGAATTATAATTTGCAATATTAACAGGATATTAATAACTTGTATGCTGGTGAGAAGAATTTTTTTTTTGAATTCTTCATTACAAATTATTTAAGTGTAAGGAGATGAAATAACTAAAGGTTTATTTAATATTTTATTAATTCCCAAAGCTTCCACAGATATCTATTCAGTTGAAAACTCACTTGGCTTATTTGCCCTTTCAGCCTTAAGTAAAGTTATTGCTGGTGATAAATCTATATTATAAATAAGATTTATAATATAAAATAAATATTATTTGTCGATCATGCTATGATATTCAGATATATCACAGATATTATTTGAATTGAAAAATAAACAAATTTCCGCTTAATTTTTGCGCCTGTCCTTCTCAACACTAAATTATTCTTTGCAGATTACTTCTTCTAACTACCAAAATAGGTGCAGACGAACTTTTTATTTTACAGAAAAAAATGTATTCGTGTGTTTGTAAATATTAAACAACGAGTAAGCTGCAAAGCTCATTTTTAAAATCTCAATATCCTAATTTTAGTATTTATTTTGCTTTGCTTATATTATATACTCTAAATATGTAAGTTTGTAAGAAAATACCCAAAATTTTACACCAAAATCACAGAAAATACCCAAAATCTCATCTCATATTTCATCAATTAAAATTTTCTTTTCTGTATGTCTTATATATGCTTTCACTATTTTTAAAAATTATTTTCAAAACAATTCACTTTCCGCTAAGAAAGTAGCAACTTTTTTTGAATCGCTCACTTTGTCACATAAGCTTATCCAGTTTATTTTGAAATATTACCTCATGGTACGAATGAATGAACGAATGAAAACAGTTTACTATTCAATTTCCGACTTGATTTGACGTCAACCTAAATTGGATCGCTCTAATTACGTCGTGATATGAAAAAGCAAAGCAGTTCATTTTAGGTCGTTAATTGAATCGCAATAGCAGTTCATAGTAGGCCCCTACGCAGTGTCAATTAAAATTTATAATAACTTACTGAAACACAATAGCCGAAACAAATATTAAAAAAATTATAAGCCATTTGTATTTGAACTACTCACATCTAACGCAATTTATGAATTGATAGAAATAAATAAAATGAAGATGTTTTGATTAAATTAAATCCAAAATAAATGTTAATTAAGGTAATACTGCGAAACCAATCCCGTATATTTTCACTCCCACTGGAGGAAATTGCTTATAAATAAACACATTAGAGTGAAAGCCGGATTCGAGAATGCTAACAACATTTCCCAGAATTCTATTGTCGGCGATAAGTATCCACTTAATACTTGACACATCATACATTGCGTATTTTGTGGGTGTATCCTTTTTGTATTTTGTTATGATCATATACATTATTAGCTTAAATTATTTATAAGTCTTGATAGACTGTGGCCGCTGTGAAAACGTCGATAAAAATTGGGCTTGACAGTTAACCTCTATTTTGAGCAATGAGAAATGACTGGAACTTAGTGGTCTAATTGCGGAAACAGGAGCAAATCATATCAAATCAAATCAAAATCACTTTATTCATGTAGGTTACGGAAATGACACTTATGACTGCTACTTCGTATAGGGTTGAGCTAATGAAAAGAAGTAGCAAGAACCTCATTGCCACCATCGTGATTTACATTTTCATAGATTTACAAATCATTTCAATTACAATATAATATATAAAGTGATGCAACAAACATACTCAAACGTCAAAGAGTCAATGCCTTACACAAGTAAGTCAAAAAAGTAAATGTAAATATATACATAACAAAATTTCGTCGGTTTACTGCAAGAACTCATTAACTGACAAAAAGAGAACTATGAATTAAGCCAGTTTTAGTTTTAGTAATATCGTTTTCCCTATTATCATCTTAAATATGAAACTGGGGGAGGAAAAGGGGGTAGGCCTACGGGACTATGGTGGAGGTAAAGGGAGTGGACCTCCGGGACTCTCACTGACCAATTGAAACGTGACAACAAAGCTGCCAGTTTACGTCAATTTTTCGCATGGATATTTATCTACAAATCATCCGAGCTCTGTTGAAACAATGAATAATACGGTTCTACGCAACGCCAGTTGATCGAACCATACACAGAGCACTGGGGTCTCCACCAAATCAAGCAGCCTTGTGTTGCACGGGTTGTCACATGGAGCGAGCTGATACTGGGGTGCGCCAGACCAGAGATGACAGCAATACTTTATATGTGGCCATACCTGCGCTTTGTACAGCGTGACTTGAAGTATCGCCGTGCTCTATTAATGATGCCCAGCTTCTTCGAATCCAATTTGGCTTTGCCTTCCAGATGACCAGATGACAGAATTTGCATTCGCTCGGGATTTAGAGACCTAGCGATACTGGGCGAGGCTTTAAGGGAGGTATTGTCGAAGAGCAGTGATACGACAAATGGGGTTTTTTAGTAGTAAACGCGCAAACTTGAGTCCTCTGGGGTCAATTTGGACAAGGTTCATTTTACCCCATTCCGAGTCCTTCTCAAGAGAGGGCTCGATGGAAGACACAAGTTTCCCTGGTCGACAATTTCCTAAGCGAGACCTGCATGGCCCGTGTATACGGCAACACCAGTAAAATCGTCGACATAGCAATGTATGTTGGAGGTATCCAACATATCATTGACATACAGAAGAAACAGGAAGAACAAACAGTGTAGGAGATAGCACATAGCCTTGGGGCACTTAGGCGTTCACGGGCTTCGAGTTTGAGCAATAACCATCGACAACGATCTGCATAAGCTCTCAGGAAGCCCAAATGATGGAAGTTTTGCGAGGAGCGCCTTGTGCCATACACGATCAAAGACCTACGCTATATCCAGGCTAACTGCCAGTCCTTCTCCCTTCCTACCGGTAACCGCCGTCTATAGGTCCGACTTTTTTCTACTTAACTGTTTGATATAGCTAATCTTACAAACATAACTAAGGGCGGCTGAAATATTTTAAGTCTAAGGAATTAAGAATGGTCTTAAAATATATAAAAAATATTTTTCTATGAAGGCCTCTTCTCCTTTGCATGTACATTTCTTACATTTTCCACAAAGTGCTTTTAATCCAGTTAAAAAATATTCGCCGTCTTTGCCTTGAAAATGCTCGTCTACCGCCGTCATCTATTCTTTACTCAGAAATCGTCACCATCGGAGGTCTTTCTTTACATTAGAAAATAGAAAATAATTACTGGGGGCTAGGTACCCACCTAGTTTGAAGAAAATAACCCCAAGGTTTGAAGAAATTAACCGGATGGTTCTTTCTTCTCATGAAATTTCTTCAAACCTTGTTTAATCTAGGGCACGCATTGCAACTCGCGCTGATTTAAATAAGACATCAAAAACAGGATGCCACTTCATGCATTTTTGCCAGCAATGCGGCATAAAAATTCCCATTCATCGTAGTTTTTTTAAGGAATGTAATCGATAGTCAAAATCCCTTCACAATACCAAAAAACAGTGGCCATGAGCTTGGATACCAATTTTTCGTCTTTGAACAACCGTGGCTGTTTTTCCATTCCATCTGGATCGGAATTATCGCCAGAGATGTCCAAAAACTACGACGACGCTACTTATCCAGTGGCGTTAGCATTTTTGGCATCTAGCGCGCGCAAACCTTCTACATGTGCAAATGATTATACAAAATTCCGTGTATTCGTTCCATATAGCTTCAGCTTTCTGCCACAACTTAGTTGAGTGAGTAATTTAGTTATTTATTAATATAGTTAAATTAAGTCACCGACTACCGAGCGAATCGGCCGGTCGAAGTAGCCCACCCAGCACATTATCCTCCGTTGCACTTATCCCACCCCGCGTTTCATTCCTGAGCTATTGCACCAATATTTTTCTATTGGTTTTAAGATAACAAAATTCACTTAATAATGATAGAGGGATAATTAAGGTACTAACTGATTTAATCGATATAACAATGAATTTACAACTTCATTGTAAGAGCAATGATAAATCATAAAAAATTTTTTGATAAACAAAGTTTTATATGATTGTCATCACTTGATTTGATAGAATCAATTAAAGTTGTTTAATATGTCTCATTATAACATTATTGTTTATAATAAATAATTAAGTGCAGTTAATGACTTTTAACCAAGTTTCGTTCTAAAGTGATTTTCGTTTGTCATATTAAAAAAAAATCACTAAATAACATAAATGAGTTTTGTAATAAAGTAATAATTGTTCATTATTTCACTACTTTGATTTTTTTAAAGTTTACAAAGTGATTTAATGATTTTAATAGAACCAATAGTCACGAAATTTTAATTATCAACTTTATGCATACATAATAACTTCCAAATAACAGCTATAAATACGTGAGTTTTTGCATTCTATAGAGCTCGTCATGGCGATGTTCGCGCAGTTATTAACTGCACTTAATGATTTCTTGCACTTAGTGAGCTCTTGCAGTAAACCGACGATTTACTGTGTACAGTAGCTGCATCATCCACACACACCGAAAATAAATAAAGGTATTCTGTGATCATTTTATAAGCCCCTTTACCAAAAGCAATAGAAAAATACAATAAAAACTTAGATAATCGAAAAAGAGATTTCTGTCATTTAACTTTTGTTGCAAGTTTTTGTAACAAACATCACTTTCGTAATACAGTTGGTATCGCGAAAAGAATATATTTGAAATCCAAATACCCTGTCACTGCAGTTTCCAATAATGCCCAAGTGTATGAAATACTTCGGAAATCTACAACATCTTCGCGACAGCTCCCGCTCACATATGAATATCTGAGAATTTTATTACAATATTTGGGAAATGTGTGTATATCAATATTGTTTGACTTAATAATTTAAACATGATAAATCTACGAAAAACTACGTGACTTTTTTTTGGCATTTATACAACAAGATCACAATTATCGTTCGACTGTAGCGATCGCCGTCAGGCTATTTAATGAATAAATTTAATTGTTATGAGAAATTTAAAGACAAAATTTAAAAAAGAGGCTCGTTGAGTTTCTTGTGCCAGTTCTTCTCAGGTCTGAGGCATGTCTTTACGAAAGGGTTGTAGATTTTGATATAAAAAAAGGATTTTAAAATTCTATTTTGAATTTAATAATTTGATTTTGAAATGAATGTCGTTTCATTAACATTAAAATCGTCGCAACGCTTAATATTGAGGATAGATATATAATATGTTGTATTTTAACACGCTTTTATCAACCGACTTCAAAAACACTACTCCAAAACAATAGAATATATAATGTGCACTATAAAGTATAAAATGAATTGTGTATTTTTATACAATCTAATTAATTAATCTAATTCTATTTACGATTATTGTTATTTTTGGAGTCGGTGTTGCCTCTCATCATCTCACCTATAACTATGTATGTAGTTATAGGTGAGATGTGCTTGAGTCGTGAGGAGGAAGCCTATCTTGGATGACACAGACTCCAAAGATTACAAATGGACCACAATACAATGTGACCACACGGGAAACACCAGCTTTCAATTAAAAAAAGAATTATCAAAATCGGTTCACCCAGTCGAAAGTTTTGAGGTAACAAACATAAAAAAAATACCGACGAATTGAGAACCTCCTCCTTTTTTGAAGTCGGTTAAGAAAGCTTAAAAGTGAGATATTAAGGTTCTTCGCCTAATTAAATATTCTGGGTATGCTGCAGTAGCTAACATTTACCAATCGAAAAGATCAGGATAATACCGGTTCTATTGTATAAGTTCGTGAAAGGCTCGGCTTGTATTTTCTATTTCAAGCACAATAATGCGTACATCATATTCTTATACTATGAAAGGATGCCAATTACGTCAGCTTATAGGCGGTTAGTAATTTAATATATTATGTATTGCTTTATATATATATTTGTATAATCGCTTTAAATGCTCTAAATTTCCTTTACTTATTTACGGTGTGGAGATAGATGTATCTGCTGTACTCTTGTTTTTTAGACTTACTCGTGTAAGGCATTGAGTAATTGACGTTTGGTAATTTGTAAAACGACGACTTATGACATTTCTCGCCACTATTTCTCATTATAGCTCAACATTTCTCGAAGCTGTAGTAAATTTAAAAGGAGTAAAATCTTTTGAACTTCATATAAAGTGTCTGTCATCAACTATTAACATCCGCTGTTCGAATGATCCAGCGAATAGGCCAGTATAATCGGCCCAAAGAGTAAGGATGCCGTTTTGCGATCGATTAAACAACTCAGCCGTTTTAAAACAAGTGTAGCCAAGAGACCGGTTGCGGGACTATGTATCGGTGGCAAGGATTTACACTATAAACACTTTTGAGTGACAAACTATACTATACGCATCGTGGTCTTCTCTCAAGGGCGGCGAATACTGTTCAAGGCATGTAGCCCATAGACGGGCGAAATATTGGGTTGAGAGCATTTGCTGCCTGCTGTGTTCTTTTTTGTATATTAGCATTTTGTTGTTGAGTCGGCTTCAGCCCTCAAAGGTCGGTGACGCGACGGTTTTCGTGACCAATCAATCGATGTTCACCCCGCGGTACTTCACTGTCGGGGGTCACGCAATGTCCTGTCCGTTGAGTTGCAACCTATGCTGGCCTGTGGGCAAACTCTCCTCTATAGTATTACTATACAGGTTATAAATACTTTCTTACAACTCGTTATAAATACTTTCCTCTCTTCATTTCTTGTTTTTTATATGACAATAAGGGACGAGATAAGCTGGACGTTCAGCTTATGGTAATTGATGCGCCCTGCCCATTACAATGCAGTGCCGCTTAGGATACTTGAAAAACCCAAAAGTTCTGAGCGATAGGTACTATAATTGCGCTCGTCACCTTGAGACATAAGATATTAAGTCTCATTTGACCAGTAATTTCACTAGCGATGCCCTTCAGACCGAAACATAAAGGCGCCGTTGTGGTACCTATAATTTAACCGTTATCCTGTGCAAAGAAGCCTCCCACTAGTAAATGCCCGTAGTAGCCTTTCTCTTACAACGCCCTGGGACCTGGGACTTCCCTATTCTTTTAATGCCCCGAGGAAGCACAGGGCAAAGTGGAAGTCTTTTGGAAGAGGTTAGTGTAATAGTCCACCAATTAAGTGTCAACTTTTGCATGATGTATATCAATGACTATTTCAGAGTCATGGATTTTATATATTTTTATGTATTTATATTACATTAAATATTTCGTAGTCTCGCACTAACACAAAAGTCAATGCTTAGGTTTCATTTACGAGTATTGTATAAAATAATTTTTCTAATAATTAACTTTTGCGATAGTAAAACGAATTGTATTTATACCTATTTCTAATTTTCTGCCACATTGCGCAGTACATAAACTTAAATATTGAAATTTTAATTTATTAAAACGTAATAGCGTTAAACTATTAATTTTATTACCGTTTCCAACATGTTTATAGTCTAATATTGTATTACAGCCATTATTAATGTCATTGTATTTTCCTTTATCACAAATTTTAAGCATGAAAAGATTAACAATCCTTATTTTCTGCATTGTAAATGGTGTTTTATGTAGAGATTTTTATGTGGGCATGTTTAAGAAGAATGACATATTGGTCGCTCAAGACAGATTGTATAAGGAAAGTGTGCCGTTTACTTCGACTTACGCAAAATACGGAAGAATCTTTAAATGCCCTGTAAGTATGTACTGGCTATAGGAATCTCATACGTAAAATATTGAACAAATTCAGCTTGCCTAGTTGTTGTTGTTCAAATATAGTGATCGAAACTTCAGCCCCATGAAGTTGGCCAATTGAACATAAACTTGGAATATATCTTTAATTCTGATGACAATAATATGTGTAGTTATATGATAGTGAAAAAAGTCAAAGAATGAATGAAAGGAGAACTAATTATGGCTATTGTTTGACATTATTCTTTGAATGTGGTCAAAATTTGCTATTTGCCTTCACTTTTAGTTCTTTTTATGTCCGAAGACATGCAATTTAAATCATATTTTCATTGATATTTCCAGGACGAACCAAAAACTTTAATTCTAATAAAAACTACTACTGCTATTAATATTATTGTTTACACTTTTCCTTAACAAATAGTGTTAAGAATCTCCTTGTAAGCATATAAAGAATGCTTGTGCCAGTAGGCTCCACTCTCACTTATCCTTAAAACAGCATACTTTGAAAAGTGAATGATAAAGCGTGTACGTGTATGTGCGTGTACGGGTGTGTGTGTGTATGTTTTAACGTTTTTTTAGTAACGAACTCAGTATTACCATTTTTTAATGGCAGTATCCAGGCGATTGATGCAAATTTACATTCAAATAACTATTAAATGAGTATAATTAATCTATATATAATTATATAGCTCTAAACTTCTTCATCCAAACTCTATTTCAAAATTTTGTCCATTTTCACAGATAACCTACTTTCGTGTGGTTGATCGTCTTGGAATAGGAAGTGGGCCTCGAGTAGAAATTGTTCGCGGTGGTTTACAAAAAAAATATGTTGTACTAAGACTTACATCAGTGTATAACAATCCCATTTCTGTTAATATATATGTCGGATGTGCTAACAAACTAAAAGTCAAAGCTAAAACCACAAAATCAACGGTTACTACTGAATCGAGCAAAGGAGCTAAGACAGACGATAACAAAACTGAAAAGGAAGTTGGAACTACTTCTGGTTTTCAAACAGAAACAACAGCAGCGGGAGGAGGTGCTACAACAGATGCTAAAACTGATCAGACTAATGCTGATTCTAAGGGTACAGAAGTAACTACTGCTGCTGCAGTTTCAACCACTGTTTAATTTGAAGATTTAAGTGTCATGTATTAAGACATTTCCATTTAATTTTTATTATTTTCAGTCCTAATCATTATCTTAAGAAGTTGATCTGGAACATGATAGTGGGCCTTACCGCATTTATCACACAGAGTGTTCGATAGAACTGTCTGAAACCACCAAATCGCCAACCATCGGACCAAACTTAAAAAGCGTTCTCAGTGAGCACATTTGTCGTTCCTTCATAGTTTAGTTTTCATTCCAAATTTCCTATCGGTGTCAAGACTATTGTACGACATGGTATGAGTACCTTTAATGGTTACTTTTATTCCTTTGGAGTTGCAGGAAAGGTCAACAGAGATGTAACAATTAAGACCACACGAGAGACTTGAAGACCAGAGAGAGACCCTTAGGCACCCAGTATACTCATTTGTCCCCTTCTTTAATATTTTTTTTTAAATGTAGCAAGTATGATAAAAACCTACGAAGTAAAAAATGTTATTAAACATAAATGGCACAGTAGAAACTTATTTACCATGGCGAGAATATTAACGGGCGTGTTATTTGGGAATGCGAAGCGCAGCTTAGTATCTCAGTGTATATGAAGACAAATCAAATCAGTATAACTTCATTCATTAAGGTCAGAGAAATGACATTAATTAATCTCCAATTTCATACATTTTACCATTTGGCATCACTTTGGTAAAGATTGAGCTTGGATGAGATGAAATGACTCTTTTAAATCAACATTTAAAGCTTCATCGTTGTACAAATTATTATAATGACCAACTGCTTAAAGTGATGCAATAAAAATTTTGAAACGTCAAATAATCAATAACTCACATGAGTTAAAACAGTGTCAATTAATAAAAAAACGAACAGATATTAAATAAAGGTGTTAACGATAGATAATAACGATTAACGATTTTACAGATATATAACTATTAGTATTTAAGACAACTTTACTTTTAAAATCACAAAGCAGATTTTTATTTTGAGCCTTATATTTTATTGGTAGGATCAGGTGAGTGGCAAGGTTAGATACTGCTGTACTACCTGATATAAGCAGTGGAACTACTTTACTTTGTTTAATTGGGCCAGGAAATTCACCATGAAATATACAATCGTGAGAAACAGACTTACGATTAATGGTAACCGCACTTTATCTCGATATAATTAGCCGTAACTGCGAGAATAATAAAATGCAAAACGTACATTTGTTAAAAACAAACGCACATTGTTTACTAAAAGCAAATAAAAGTTTCACTTTAATAAATAACAACATTTACATGAAACACTGACAAACAACATTTACATTCAACACTGACAAAAACAAACAAAATGGCGTGGAGCACTGGCACAAATGAGTTATAGTCTATACGGTCAGCTGCGAACTATAGGCGCCACCCGACCGTCACGCAATATGCAGACGAAAAAGTTTGAGACGATGTAATAAAAGTTTCACTTTAAAAAATATATTAGTTAAAAAGAGAATAAAACAGTACGTTCAACAGAGGCCTAATTCAAGTCCCTTTGACAGCTTTTAAAAAATTAATAAAAACCATAATCGTTTTATATACATTTTAACGGGACAGTATCGTTTTTTGTCAATATTTTTCTATTAATTTTTTGTTAATAATATAATCCATATAATTTTCTGAGAATTCTAAGTAATAAGGGTTAGTAGTTTTCCTGGTCTCTTGTAATGAGAAGTAAATTTTCACAGCATTAATACAGATACATCTAAATTTTATACTACATTTTTAGTTAAAAAACAAGTACATTTGGTAAAGTGAAAAAGTAACACTAATTGAAAGAACAGCATAGTTTTTATATTTTTATATGAAAATAATGGACGAGACTAGCTGGACGATTCCTGATGATTCACCACGCCTTGCCCATTATAATGCAGTGCTGCTCAATATTCTTGAAAAACCCAACAATTCTGAGCGGCACTACAATTGCGCTCGTCACCTTGAGACATAAGATGTACCAAGTCTCAGTAATTTTACTAGCTACGGTGCTCTTCAGATCGAAACACAGTAATGTTTACATAAGCGCCGTTGTGGTACTCTCCTCCCACTGGTAAAAAATAGTGGTAAATGTTGATAATTTTATTCATAAACAAATAAGATGACACAACACGTAGGAAACAAGTAACTTTATGAGAAAACTCCATTAGACAAAGTATTCTTAATAAACTTTGCTCACAGTTTCGCACTCCGAGAGACGATTGCAAACTTTTTCATTACAAGTCTCGCTTTAGGTTTCCACTAGTTTTGAAATATACTTAGCAATTACATCGTAATTCATTATTATTTATATAGTTTCAAAACTGGTAAAACTAAAAACAAATAAATATATTATTAATATTACAAAAATAATTATTTCTATTTTGAAGTTGTCATCAATTAACACTCTCGCTTCGCTATTTTAACTGATCTGGACTGTTCAATTCTACCATCACTATAAAATAAGATATTCAATTTGTTTTGTTTTAAAGTAAATTTATTGAATTAGGCGTTACTATGTGGAAATCCATAATTATACAAATGATTTAAGTTTTCTTCAGTGTTTGGTGGGATTAACACTGAAGAAAACTTAAATCATTTGTGTGTTGTTTTAAAGTGATAACCCTCACTTCTGGGATTAATACACATATAAAATTTGAAAATAAAATTGAAACAAGATGAAGCCACAACCTGGGAGTTGAAAAAAGCATATAAGATTTTATGACGATACGTCACTCAAACGGTTAGCTCAGTTGGGAGGGCACTCGCACAGAACGCCGGAGGTCGTGGGTTTGAGTCCCGCATAGTTGATAAAGTTTTGTTTTCATATTTTAATTGTGAAATAATATTCTCACCATCCGAATGTCTGGTATTCCTCTTCTACCTCTTGTACAGTTTTCATTGAACTTTATTATGAACTTTATTCGATACGACCGTAGGTCTCAAAATGAACATGGACAAGACGAACATCGTGTCTAATGTACATTTCGCACCTACTCCCGTAACAGTTGGGAACTGTGCTCTTGAAATTGTAGGACTAATCTCGAAGGACGAGTACGTCTACCTTGGACAAATAATCCAGTGGGGCAGGTCCAATTTCGAGAAAGAGGTCACTTGTCAAATCCAACTCAGATATTCAGCGTTCTGGAAGCTCCGTAAAATCTTCTCGTCCAAAATACCACAGTGTCTCTTCAGACACTGAGGGTGTCTTCACGGAGGTTTTCAACCAGTGCGTGTTGCCAGTGATGACTTACGGAACGCAGAAGTGGTTTCTAACTATGGGCCTTATGAGGAAGCTCATTGTCACTCAGAGGGCAATGGTGAAGGGTATGCTTGGAGTTTCCCTGCAAGATCGAATCAGAAATGAGGAGATCCGTAGGATAACCAAAGTCACTGACATATTTAAAATTGTTGCGACACTGATGTGTCAGTGGGCAGTGGGCAGGGCACATAGCTCGACGGGCAGATGGCCGTTGGGGCAATAAAGTCCTCGAATGGCGACCACGTACCGCAAGACGTAATATTAGTAGACCCTCCACTAAATCGACCGACGATCTGATCAAGATCAACGGAGTAGGTGGGATGAGGGCAGCGTAGGACCGATCTTCATGGCGATGTTTGTGTGAGGCCTCTCTCCAGCATTTGACGTCTTCCAGCTGAAATCGAATGAAATTATAACTGCGACTCTTCTGTTCTGCAAGACAAAATGGACAGCGGTGATGACTTATCATCAGGTGATCCAAATACGTACGTTGGTCGTAAAAATAAAAGAATGTTTTTCAAAAATTTCAGTTGCAACGAGCTTTTTACTGACTTTAACATTAATTATAAACATATCGTTGTACATTTTAATAGGTATGTTTTTTTATGAAAATGAGGGACGAGACAAGTAGGACGTTCAGTTGATGGTAACTGATACGCCCTGCCCATTACAATGCGGTAACACACAGTTAAATAAAACTCTGTAACGTTCTTTCCGTTAAACCGCGTGACAGAAATCTTGATTCCCGAATTCCTTAATCTGAGAGGTGTCTGAGCTATAAAATATGTAAACTTTTAACGCCGATTTATTAATAATAGCGATGTCTGCTTCGTATGTTTTAATTACCTTTAATGTATATCGTTTTATTTTATCTCCTTTCCTCTTGTTCTATCAACATCATAGAAATCATTGGTGTGCGAGTAAGCTTTGCGCTATTGCTTTTCTTGATGACTTTTTAGAAATCAATTGAATATATATATTGAATTTGGTTCCCTTTTTCAGTAATTCTGAAAGTATATTAAAATTCTTATATATTTAATACCGTTTATTTAATCGACGACCTAAATAGAATACTCAACTACGAAGATAAACAGAAAGAAACGCAGTAGAAGTTTAATGTTTGCATAGAATAACAATAACGTTGGATACTTCACACACTATTCTTTTGTCCGCTTAAGTAATATTGCTATATTTTTCATAACAGCTATTATATTTCTAATAAAATAGAAAACTCACAACACTTCCTTGATAAAGATACTCAAAACATCGTTAAAGGTATATATGAGTGCTTAAGTAGCTTAGTATTCATTGTATAATAGAAAATATTAAAATAATGTCGTATTTGAGCGTATTATTATACGTTTACTACATAAACGTTATTGTGGGCTTAAACGTAAATTTTAATTCTTCCTATGAATATATATTTAAGTTTTATAACTCAACTAGAGAACATATTAATGGAACGACTGAAGCCACACAAGAGAACACCAATAATCATAATAACAAACATGTTAATGCAATTGCTTACTGCAGATCCTATCATAACTGCTACGAATGTATCAAAACAACAAAATATAGTTGCGTCTGGTGCCATAATTATGGTTGCACGTATCAATCCACGCAATTATGCCCCAGAAGAATTGGAGTAAATGATAACACGAAAGATCTGTGTCCAAAAATTGAACACGAACATAGAATTCTTATTCACTCCGGCGTACGGATAAATATTCAAGTAAAACTTCATGTTGTAGACCCGGAATTTATAAAAATGATGTCATTTGCCAAATCAAACTTAATAATCGTATAACACTGTTAAAAGGAATTTTCATGGGAAATCTGGTTTATTGCTACCCAGTTACAATAGATATTGATGCATATGAGGCTAAGGGAGGCTTTAGAATAATTTGGGGTGGTGCTGCACCGTATTCAAATGAAGTGCCTGTGTTTGTATACAAATGTGAAGAAATGGGAGAAAAGTGCAATTTATGTAAATCTGCACTCCCCGAATTTGGATGCAGTTGGTGTGATTATAAACAAAAATGTGTCGTTGGTTTCAAATGTGAGAAAGATTACTTAAAGTGGACCCTTAACAGGATAAGATGCACTAATAATAACTATGGACAAAATATAATTTACGTTTAGAATGTATTCATGTTTTATTTATAATACTTTATCCTCGATATGATATTTTTTACCCTTATATAAGACTTTTTGAATGAGACGATTCTTTATGTTTTTTTTATATGGCCAACATTAACATAACTTTTCATGCCACAAGAAGAAGTGCATTGTGCATGAAAGAACATTTACATTTTTATCGTTATACAAATCATTTCAATTAAAATATAATATTATGTAAAGTGATGCAACAAACGTCAAATAGTCAATGCCTAACACGAGTAAGTCAAAAAAGTTTATAATAATCGAACCGATACGACTTACTGCCGTTCCCAATATTCAGTCTATCTTTTACTGGAGATAAAAATCGTAACTAGCGTTGACTTTTCTGTCCCAATAAACTTATCGACTGTCTGTCAGTGGGACGACGTATAGCTTACAAGCGATATAAAGTATGTATGGAAATAACAATTCACGCGTCCCAATATAAGGCGAAAAGAATGACTTATCGGGTATATTGGGACAGCTTCAGATTATTGACTGCTAATTACTGGCAGTAGAAGGTAGTAATTTATCTCCATCTGTAGATAGTTTATTGGGAACGGCCGTTAGGGACCTTCAAGAAAAGAAAAGAACATACTCTCATCATAAAGGCCGGCAACGCATCTCTTGACAGTTTTTGTTGCGGATGTCCTAGGGAGGTTGCCTAACCACTTCCATCCCGTCAGATTAGATTAATTAGTGATTAGATAAGAAACAAAAAGACCATACTTCCTCCTTTTATATAAAAAAAAGGAAATGTAAATTAATACAAATCAAAAGTTATTGAGTACAGTTGCATCATCCTCAGTCGTAATTATTAATCCTCAAACACATGCAATGTCTAAGGTAACGTAACCATAAATAGTTGTAGATATCGAATGTTTTTTTTTTAAATCAATTTCAAATTAATATCTTGATATTCATAAATAATTGTAATTCTTAATAATTTTTACTGATTGTAATTGTAACTTTGAAAAATTATGCAATATGGATATGTGTCAGAAATAAACATTTATTATTATTATCGTAATAACCAATTTTATAAACTATAATTTCAAGCGAATTATTTTCTAAATAAAACTATTTGGATTTATTTTATTTTTATTTTATTTATTTCTTATTAACCAATAACATATTATTGGTAACAAAATTATTGTACATACATAAACTCATTTGAGTTTTACCGTGTACAATAAGGTCGTCAGAAGACACATAATATTATTTAAATTTAAAGTTTAATACTTAATTAACTACTTAAATTAAATAACTTATTTTTAAAGAAAAATGAAACAACTTAAAACTACATACAAATATTAATTATACAAAAAAAAAAAACAAAGCATAAACATTTACGTGCTAAGAAATTTTATGAACAACATTACACACTAAATAACTTACAAAAGTTTGTTTGGATCAAAATTAACCTTACGGAACAAATTTAACCTTATCGATATAATCATTTACACATAAACAATTATAAGAACTACATTAATTACTGATACTCTAACATATTTAATAAATACTAGTATGTTGACGCGACTTTGAAAGATTTCGAAAACAGTGGTCGATACATGACATGATGATATATGAGAACTTTTCATTTTACCTTCCAAATTCACAACTAATTCCCAAAAGAATGTGGAATATTTCCAAGAACTCGCCTAGTTTTAAAACAACTACGCTATATTTCAAAATGGTGGACACGTAAATCATATGACAAACGATGCATCCGATCTTGCTTATTATGAATGGTCGCAATTTCCATTGAGAATAACAGCGTTGTGTTCTGTTGCGCTATGCAAAATGAATTTATGTGAAAGTTATTGGTTCTTTTAAATTGGAACTTCTTAAATTTATTATGTCTGTTTTAATTTAATTTCAGATCAGAGAAGAATATTTTTGATTGATAAAAATAATTCATATTATAACCTACATTTAGGCTAGTCAACTAGAAGTAAAAAGCTCCTGAAAATATTAGCGATTTTTTTCGATATTCGATTGGATTCGGAATGTCGTCTCGACAAATGAATCGAATGAAAAGACATTAATATTAAAATGAAAAAAAAAGCATTTAGGTTTTCGTTGATAACTTATTAACCATTAATATTTAGTGAATTTTGAAAAAAAGATCCATATAAGTATCCTTATCCTTACAGGAGGAATTTTCCAAAAGGAAAGTATCAATTTCCGGAACTTAATGGGTTTTTTTGCATTCGGTTACACTGCGAAAACTATTGAACCGATCGGAATCCTATAGTGACGACTCACGGCCGTTCCCAATATACCATCTACAGATAGAGATAACCTACTTACTTATACTGTCAGTAATTAGCTGTCAATAATCTGAAGCTGTCCCAATATACCCGATAAGTCATTCTTATCGCTTTATATTGGGACGCGTGAATTGAAATTTCCATACAAACTTCTATCGCTGGTAAGCTATACGTCGCCCAATGACAGACAGTGTGTACGGATAAGGTGAGTTGCCGTCGATAAGTTTATTGGGACAGAAAAGTCAACGATAATTACGATTTTTATCTCAAGTAAGAGATAGACTGAATATTGGGAAGGGCCGTTATCCGCAATCTATATTTTGTGACTTGGAAGTACCTATATATTCGCAATACAAATAATTCAGTTAATGACATTCTATTACATACGACACTTCATACAATGAGAGGGCGCGGGTTACTTAATTTAGCAAAACAACGTTTGCCGGATCAGCACTTGTAACATATAAAACGGCAAAAATCTTACAGCATCCTAATTAAGGCGCGGTCATAACTCAATATCCACAAAAATTGGTTTCTTAGAGAGTCGATTACAACATAATCCAATGAAAATATTCCTACGCAAAAAATACATTACAAAAAGAAGGACTTAAAGAAAAATTTTAACCGAATAGAATGTTTACATATAATTTGAAATGTCCAATAAAAAATTTGGAACATGCTTCCCAAAAATAAACTTTGGAGTTTAAAATCTCTGAATTTTCAGCGATAAGAAATTCTATTTTGAAAGAATTTAATAGAATTAGTATTTTTCTAAAACTTAAACCGAACAATTATTCAATTTAATATGTATATTTTGAATAAACAAAAGAAAACCAGTAAAATAAATGCCCATTTGCAGCTTAGCCTCAAGATCAAGACAAATATTGTACTATTGGTTGTAGCGTTTACAATCCAAGTCAGTCCGCGCCTTGGGTGCATATATGTCTTACAAAGTCTCCAATTTGTAAACCCTCAATGTAAATCATTTCAGCTTCATCTGCAATTTTGAAATATTGCCCGCACTAGGAAAACGGTGGAGCTAACAAGATTCGAATTAACCTTGTATAGTCCCAAAATTAAAATAAATTAGAATGTAAGAAGGACATGAATAATGTTTTCTATCTGGCGTTTGTTGTTAATTAATTATAATAAATTATGATAATAAATGTGAGGGTATTGTGAGCCTCCTGTTTAGCTTTTCTGCCACTTAATCGCAATACGGCAGGGCAGGGTTTGAGTCCCTCGTTAAAAGTATGATACAAGATTTAATTAATTCCATTTAATATTATGTATGATAGTAATATAAATTGTCATTTTTGAGTACGATAGCGCACTAAATGAATATTGTATTTAACCACATAAGTACGGTAAGTTTCTTGCACCCGTTATTCTCAGGTCTGAGGCATACTTTTTCGAATGGGTGGTATTTTTGATTAAGTGATAGGTTTTTTTAGGTTACTTCTAGTATTTTGCTTTTAGACAATCCCTGTGACAAATATTGATAGGATTAATATTCACGTATACAATATTTTATTTTCTAACACATATTTATTTATTTTCAATTCATCTATAGCGTCACAATTTATAGGTATACAATATAATTATAAAATAAGGTAGAAGAATAGGGCCAAAACTGATTACAGTATGTAGGTATTAAACAAAAGAAGTAACATTTATGATTTAATAAGCCAGAATAAGGTAATAAATTTATAATTACTATAATAAGCTACTTAGAAAATAAACTTAACAAAATAAGGTTAAAGGTGTATGCGTAAGGGTGTGTGTAGTGTATATCAGGGTGTATGCAGTATGTGTTTGTGTAAGCAAAATTATTTCAGTAGATGTATATTTCTTATTTCTTTTATTAGCTGTACTTTGGACAAGTGAAACATATCTAAATTATAATAAGCTTTATTGTAGATGAGAGAACAGAGTTTTGTGTAGTTGGTGTTGGCTTTTGGCTTTTGGTATAGTCAGAAGGTGCGTATGTCAAGTTCTAATGGATGGGACATCCAATGAAACTCACTAATAAGGAGGGACAATCAATTTTACCATGAAGGATTGCTTGCATAATAACAACAGCAATCTTATCTTATCAACTAAAACTATTTCCATACAGGTTGCCTGGATGAAATGTCTCTTAAGCTATAAGGCCGCCTATTGCATGTTATGTATTCTAGATTTTTATTTAATTAAAAAATTTTGTGGTGTTCAATAAAGATATATTTCATTTCATTCATTATCCATTCTACTATGTGGTAAAAATAAATATTATTAATTATTGTTATAATATTTATATTGTTGGTTATGTCACGTAACACAGGATTATCTTCAGTAACAGGATAAGTAGTACGACATCCTTGAATTCGGGGTTAGTCAAACAGGATAGCACCGGATTAAACTGACGCACCTCTTTAGATTCTGCCGTTTTTGTTGGATTATCTTTTCATGTCGCGCGATTTTCATTTCCAACTTTTTCTCCGAATAAGGGTTTATCATTTCTGGCAGGATTAAGGTAAGGGAAATATGGCTTCGTTTGCAAATTTTATGTTTCTTTTGATGGTTTTGGATAAATCTTTTGAGCTCTTCGTTGTTGCATAAGTGATTTTACTATGTTATGCTTATGCAAAAATATATGTTTAGGTGCTTTTGAGTTTTTATACCATAAACTTAGGCTAATAGTAATAGATGAACCCTGTGTGAAAGTGAGATAACTAACCTTACACAAGAAGCTAGGTGTGAGAAAGAGACTGAATAGATCGACCGTGAAAGCGATTGAAACAATTTAGTGTCTATTAGTATCCTGTCAAATTGGACCACTTTTGAATTTTAGTGTTTTTATCGTAATTGTTCTGTGTTTTAACGGATATCAATTAATAATATAATGGTGTCGTGTTCTATGTTAGATTGTGTTGTTATCTACAGCAACAAACCAAACAGAGACACATTTCACAGGTAAATAGTCAAAGTCAAAGTCAAAAAAATCTTTATTGACTGTAAAACTTTATAAGTTATTTAGTGCAAGTCAGGATGAATTACAAAAGTTATAATAGCATTCAAATGAGTATAACAATATTCATTAACAAAATTTAGAACATTAATTACAACTATCTTTATCATTCAAATAATCTTTCACATTATAATAGGCCTTAGATGTTAATTTATTTTTTATGACACATTTAAATTTTTTAATAGGTAATATTTTAATTTCATTTGGGAGTTTAAGTATAATACTGATTCTTCTATACTACATTTGTGGTGCTTATTTTCATAGAACATATTTACTAAAATATTTTGTATTACATTTTATATACGCAGTTAATACTCTATATTATAAAGACTTTATTAATAAAAAAAAATATCAGTAGTGACAGCTTTACTATAAGTTTCCGTGTATTCTAAACACTGTTATTTTACCTCACTGTTCACAGTCGTTTATTTACGTTGAAATAAAACTAGTTCCATTCTATGTGAAGCGTTAAGTTCAACTTAGTACACAATAACATATTAATCAATATTACATTTCGTATTTTAATCTCAGTTTCATAACAGTTAATATAATTATGAAATTCATTACCCACAATCCAGTAGGTACCCAGATATAATTAATAATTAAGATACACAAAATTTATTGAAGTAGGCGTTACTTTGCGGAAATTCATAATTATCCAAATGTTTTAAGTTTTCTTAAGTGTTAATTCCGCCAATATTTGCCTTTAAATAATTTGACACGTGTTTCGCCTCTAATCTTTATCTAAATAAAATCTTTATTATTATTCTTATTATATGACATAATAGCATAAAATATCTTTTACGGCAACGTTCTACATGTTTTTTTGTAAGACGAAGTGACGAGGCGAGAAAATACTCAATACAGTGCAGTTCTGCTCCGGCTTTTTGAAAATTTGTATGGTTTCACATGCGCGTGAAACCTGTGTTCACTTGTAATTTCTTTTTTGCATTATATGCAGCATTACAACACATTGAAAGAATAAATAAAAAGAAAGTTTTATACAAAAAAGATATTATTGACATCATATTATTACACCCTTCCGAAATTGGCAGTGTCCCGGGGCACAAAATTTTTCAGATACACTAATACCAAGAGTGCCGTACGGCACACTATTCCCTCGCCAAGTTCTGACCGTTATTTTGTTTATGACATGGTTTATTTGTATGGTCTTATAGCTTCTTTCAATGGCTTTCTGGAACATTCACTCAAATCATCCTAATTATAAGCAATCTATTGATACACGTAAAATAATGCGCATTGACAGAACGCTGCGCGAGCGCCAAAATTACGTCGTTCTGCGCGATCAGAGTTTCCCGGAACACAAAGGATACACAACTACATAATGTGTTTTGGAAGGTCAATCTTCCTCACGCACAAAGCTATGTACGACTTTTTGACCTCACCGAGTCTGAAGAATTACACTTTAATATATTATTTAATCTTACCCACGATAAAGTTAATAAATAAGATATAATTTAATTTCAAAAATTATCTCTGATTGAGACATATATGTGAAAATATTTTTTGACTTTTACCTGCATACAATAGAACGTTAAGAATGTATATGTGGCAACGGTCCTGCGATTCCTCTGGTTTTGCAAGAGAATATGGACGACGGTGATCACTTGACATCAGGAGTAATAAAATAGTATAAATTTTTAAAAAAACTTTTTTATAGAAATAGTTCTAATAATTCCCTGGCGACACACCATATTGTACTTTTCTAAAAAAAAGAACTGCTCCATTTCAGCTGCTCTCACCCGCAGCATTAAGCCGTATAACATTTAACTGTGAAAACAGCTGAAGTAATCAAAGTTTTTTCAATACTGGTATCAAATTTACAACCGATAATTAGTACCCAAGATATTATAATTAAAATTTCATCTCAAAACATCATCAGTTACCATCACCAGTGGGAGCTATGAAGTGATCCCATATGGATTCCTTTTTTCTTATAGGGTTACAAAGCCAAAAAATTTACAAATTAATAAACTGAAGCAGTAATGTGTAAGCATTACTGTGTTTCTGTCTGAAGGGCGCCGTAGCTAGTGAAATTACTGGGCAAATGAGACTTAAAATCTTATGTCTCAAGCTGACGAGCGCATTTGGAGAGCCGCTCAGAATTATTGGGTTTTTCAATTCATTCATATCAATTACTATCAGCTGAACGTCCTGCTCGCCTCGTCCCTTATTTCATAAAAAATATCAGTAATTCAGGTAAACATTTTAAAATAAATTCTAAAGAATCATAACTACGAAACTCAAATCCAACAACCATTTGGGAATAATAATCATAGACGATAAAATTATAAATCTATTTTGCATCACAAGAGCCTAAATCACAAACATAAATCAAGTATAAACTCAAATTCAATCTAATAAGGGATAACCGACGAAATTTCCACGTTCCCATAATCGAATAAGGTTTTATGGAGTAGCAATCTCTTAAAGTGAACGATGCCTAAATCGCTCGTAATTTCAACGGTAATAAAATTTTTCCGCTCGCACTTCACTACACCTGTCACCAATGACGCCCAGTAAATGGTCGTGATGCCCATATTTTGTTATACCCGTCATTATGTTTTATATCTCCTATATTAAAAATATCTCGTAAAGCATCAGATTTTACAGATGAATTTTATGTCATTTAGCCTAGATTTAACAAGGAGGTTTGATATGGGAATTGGAAGTGATTTTAGTCAGCTTCAACTTGTATTTAATAATATTTCATTTTATTATGTTTTTATGTAAAAGGAGGGAAAACGATGGTACGGGTAACTTGTGGATGATAAATGACCACTAGAAGTTGGAGAAGTTTCATCAGTAATGCTTTCTTACTACAGATATATAAATCCAGTGTCCTGATGATTGTTCCCAGTGAACTCCTAAACTAACGGATTTTAATGTTAATTTATTCATGGAGTGCAGTTTACTCCAACTTGAGAGATTGGATGGTTTTTATTTCGATTTGGGACCCACAATTATTTTTATCAAATACTAGCTGACCCGACAGACGTTTTTCTGTATATAGAAAACAAAATAATGTTTTTATGAATTTGTCAATAATAGAAAATATATCCATACAAAACAATTATTGGAAATAAGAATAATTGCTTTAGATTGTAAATTTTCTCCCACAATGACAACAGCCACTTCGTCAATGGTGGATGAATTAAACCTCCTTGTGTGTTCACCGGCAGGTGTTTTGTCAGCTCGAATGACAACATTATTATGGCTGTTCGATGTGCACGAACTCTTTGCATTCTAAGCCTATGTACTCCATTGTCACTCTCAAACTTATGACTTATCAGTATACATAAAAATAATCTGATAGATATCTAACAACTGCAGTTAATCCACCAACTATAGTAATCTAAAATTAAGTTTATTTCTTACCTCCTGAGAAAGTTAGAAAGATATAAAAATTCTTATTAGTTCATTATTTTGAACTATGTTTTGAACGACGGGGGACACATTCATTCATTCATTCAGAGCATTTCATATTTATTCACCATTTAAACCTTCCCTGGACTTCCACGAATAATTCGAGACCAAAATTAGCCAAATCGGTCCAGCCATTCTGGAGTTTTAGCGAGACTAACGAACAGCAATTCATTTTATATAGATTCGTTTTGTATGGACATATTTTCTATGAGAGAATTTATTAACGCACGGTTTGACAGTTCTGCTGTGAAACGATTTCATTTTAACTACAGGGAGCATTTTTTACGAAATAATCCATGACGTAAACATTCTATACATAAATGTCATTGGAAATAATTCTTGATGTTATAAAATATTATTGACAAATTCATAAAGAACAATATTTTTTTATTATTATCTGCACAACGTCTGTTGGGTCAGCTATAACTTATAAATAAACGAATTTAATTTGTACTTAAATTTATGGACGATCCCACATTCGAACCCGCGTCTCTCGTAATCTCTTACCAATGGTAACAGCACTGGGACGTAGCCCGAGCTGGTAAGAGCGCTTGGACGTAACCGTAAGGCGCCGGTTCGATTTCCATATCGTTCATAAATTTTGGTACAAATTAAATTCCAACTAAAATCCCAGATTTGAGGGATCTCATAAAACATTTAAAAAAAAATATACTATACCGGCCTTAAAAATAAATTTGGCATAAAATTTATACCTAAGAATAAACCAAGAATGTGCTAAATGCTTACAAATAGACATTTTGCTTATAATTGTTTCATCGAATAATAAAGCGTCCGAACATAGGTATAACGTTTCCCGCGTTTATTTGCAAGGCTGCTTGACATTCGGAAAACTTCAGAATTATCATTTTATTGACCTTAGATAATTAATCCGTCTAGATAGAGTCTCTTGCAATACAACCGATAAAAACAGGCCAGGAATATTAGTTTAGTGTGCGTGACGAGCTACGTCTTACACTCGCGATTTGTATGACACTATTGTGTTAATGTGCGTGAATTGCTCAAAATTTTCACATCTGTCGTAGTCTATCTAGACGTATAAATCATCTAAGGCATTGACAGTATTGTCAGTATTCTTGGGGTATCATTTTGCACCAAGTTTATTTTTAAGGCCGTAAGTATACAAGGTATATTCTTACAAAATACGTTCAAACAGTTCACCAACTCGAGAAACTAAGTAAAGGTCATAGAATCTATAAAGCTCAATCTGATCTAAGCTACATTAGACATAATGGGTTAAATTAAGGCTCGGACAAGATTGAAAACGATTACCGGACGCGGTGCTGTTGATCGGTTTCTTGGTGACCTTTTGGCCTCTGCATTTCCGCTTAGCAGAACACACAAAATCATATTGATTTTCTGTCAGCTTATAAAAGTATTATAAAAACAAGTGGGTCCCCACTTTAGTCGCGTGATTTCGCAGTATTAAATAATACTGTTTGAAATAATTACCTTACTTATCTTTTTCTTTGTGAAGCAATTGGATTGAAAGTAGCACTATATGTAACGGGAAATTTCTATAAATAATGAATCACTCAAGTATAAGAAAATAATGAATGCAAATATAAATTGGCAAAAAAATGGCTAAGAATAAATGGAATTAAAAAAATTATGGGTATATAACCAACGAAAACTACTACGAAAAATTCCCATTCCTCTATGGATAAAAAGTTACATATATTGAGTTATTAGTGATGAATTATTTCGTATTTTATAATTAGTACCTTCATCTCCTTGGCAAAATTGATTCGAAAAGTAATTATAATTTTATTAATTTCTCGTAATATTCAAGCGTGCTTGTAGAAATTTGAAGTGGTAATATTATAAAATATGCATAAAGCGAACAACAATTTTGTGCTCGAGTGTACTTTCCGGTTCAAGTGTAGCTCAATATGAATTAAGGGAAAGTTTGCTTAGAGTTTCGTGTCACCACATCAAACCGTAGTGTAACTGACGGCATGAAATGAATTAAGCTTAGATTAATAATTATAAAAATGGTATGAATAATATAATTTTCTTTAGTATATTTATGATTTGATCAAACACTGTTTCTTCTCTATATCAATAACCAGTGCTGACCGAGCAAAAGTTTTTTTTTTTTTTATGGAATAGGAGAACAAACGAGCGTACGGTTCACCTGTTGTTAAGTGATCAACGCCACCCACAATCTCTTGCAACACCAGAGGAATCACAGGAGCGTTGCCGGCCTTTAAGGAAGGTGTACGCGCTTTTTTTGAAGGTACCTATGTCGTATCGTCCCGGAAACACCGCACAGTTATTTTGCCATATAAATTAAATATCCCGCCCCCGCTCATTCTATAAATTTTCATATGTAATGAAATGTCATTGACATAATGTCATAGAGGTTCCGGATAATTGATTACCAGCATGTAACAAGCATTCGTAGAAGGTTTTAGTAAAACCTTCTACGAATCACGCTTCGTAAGATTTATGGTATAAGTATTATTCCGATCGGCTTAGTAGTTTTCGCAGTATAAGCGAAGAAAAAAAACGGTTATCCATTACGTATAAGTGTTGGAGAAGCTACTTGGTAACAGAATGGCTCAAGCGGAATCGGATCGGAGCTGGAAATGCAGAATGTGTGCCAGCATATGCCGAGCATAAGCATTTTTGCATTTGATGTTTGAACTAGTTTTATTTTATATTTGTACTTTTTACATCGGCCGTGCCAGCATCTCTCAGAAAAGCGTCGACACGTCGAAATGCAGTCTCCGAACGGGGCCGACAATATCATACTATTGTCATCTATAATAATAATTTTACTTCAAGTCTGTTCTTAACTCTATTCGGGACTTTACCGGTACCTTTTCTGTACCAGGTCTTTTCATTTCACCGTATCCTACCAGTTTCATACTTTGATCTCCTACGATTGTTGTTATTTTTGATTGATACTCATGGGGGGTGGGGGGCTAAAAGAAGTTTTTCAGATTAATACTGGCAGCTGAATTTCACTTTTGGAAATTACTTCAAAATTCTCCACAGCTGCACGTGTCGCAAGAATTAGCCACTTTTCATCTGAATCCAATGAAATCTTTTTGATATGCTGGTGGTCCAGAATTCTGGGACAGGCTCGCTTGCTTACCATGACGTAGGGGCATCGATTCATTAAATCTGTTCTACCACATGTGATGTGGTTTTTGAAGAAATGGGAAATTTGGAATTAGAGGAAAAAGCTAGGATTCAACTTCATTCATCATTCAAACCGATCAGTATCACCTATGCAGTTTTGCACCACCACAAGAATTATATAAGTTTGGCTCACTTATAGGGTGATGCCCTGAAGATACCATGGAATAAAGTGTATTCCTCCATTTGTTTGCACTTGGAAGTCAAGTGCATTCAAATCTTCTTAGAAACGCAGGTGGGTAGTTAAAATTGCACTTTATCACGACAGTAAGATATTGCTGTATTGGAACAAAGGCTTCGGTGATCATTCTCCATAAAATGTCCCAAGATCATTTACAATTTTAACTCCAATTTCTACAACAAAAATTTGATGCAGGACGTTTCTAAGAAAAACTTTAGTATCTACAGAGATTTAAAAAATACCTACGATTCGGAACTCTTAAAATATTGCTTTTATGTTTCTAGGACATTTATCAGTAATTATGAAGTCTTTGCTATTCCATATTTAAATAAATAAAATAATGTGTTGCCAAAACTGATCGAAAAATAAATTACTTAATTCCTTGCAGTACGGTGTAATAGGCAGAACTTTAATACATAAATTACACGTGTATTTCAAACACTTGCGTAATGCTATTTTACACTACACCATACCACCTATGATAATAATATGACCTACGTGACAGTAAACTTATACTTTATAGGAACCCGTTGATGGAGTAATATATAGGGAGTATATTGTAAGAATCAGTTGAGAGATTTTATTGAATTTGAATGTATATACTTCATTTTTCATGCATTTATTGTGAAAATTATTTCTTATTATTGATTAACTTGTGAAAATTATTTCTTTTATTCGAAGCTACATTACGAAAAATTTCCAAAGCGAAGTTACTGTGTATACTTTTAAAAATACTGCCTAAAATTCATCCATGCAAAGATTTTAGAATTGTTTGATATTAAGTTGGTATATTTTATTCTGTGAGAGGCTATTAAAGAAGTATTAGCGAGAGTAAACTAAATATAAGCTCGGTTCTTAAGCAAACTTAAGAAAGCATAGATATGCAGTCATTTTTTATTTGTACTAGACCGTAACAGAATTATACTTGTTAATGCCGAGATAATAACGAGAAGGCCAATTGACTTCTATAAAGCTTAGGGTTCTCAGGTAGTTGAGACATTACTACTAATTCTAGGCGGTCGTTCCCCAGTACCAGCGTCTTCCATTTTCAACGTAGAGCGGCTTGAATCAGCGACGATCAAGTCATCTCCGATCAACTTGATTCTTTGGCGTTGCATAGAGGTGTGAGCTTTCCCTGAATCTGCTGTCTTATACAATATCAAAGCGACGGCTCAGAGGAGTTGTTTAAGTTGACACCGGTAGTCCAATTCCAGCACCGGATAATATCTCAAAATGCGGGCATTCTACAGCTACACGTTTTCCGAGAAACTTCTAGCCTCGCACAGCTACTCTGTGGAAATTATTACCAGTTTTCCCAATTCAATACGACTTAGAGACATTCAAGCTTAGAGTAAACCGCCGTAAGGCTGTAAATGCATCTCTTGACCTCTGGTGCTACGAATGACCATGAGTGGTTGATTCACATGGGCCTCTTGCCCGTTCTCCATTTTTAATAAATAAAAACATGAAAGTGCCTAGCAATTTACTAATGAAATTGTGATTCCTTGCTTACTCAGTCTTATTCAATAAATGAAATGCTGAGCGCGCCATTCAATCGTTTAAACCTTACATTTTTCACAAAAATAATTCATTCACTTAGACAAAAATTGGTACTCATGACCGTCAAAGATATGTTGTCTTACTATTTACCACATTTAATATTTTAAAACAAAACAAATCTTATAAGTATACTTACAATACTATAAATAGACCAGGAATGAAAATTTTTGAAATCAATAAAGTGAATAATAGGATTTTCATCCCATTGGAAAAGGAACAGAATATAACAAAAAAGAAAGGAAAAGATAAAATTGACACTGTAATTACTTGAAAAACGTAAGATTCCATGTTACATTCATAAACAAAAGAATTTGCAATCGAAATATGCTAATATATATATAACAACCAAATAAGTTAGTAAAGTTAATATTTAATAGCACATCTGCAATACTTTTAGAATTTAAATTGTAGAATCTTCTTTAAATTTTATGCGTAGATACCAATTTATTGATGATTTAAGATTTATTAAATACTTGAATGACCTACAATTCAAACCTGTTATTTAGTAGCAGCAAAAATAAATAAAAATATGCATTGCAATTAATCGAATATATTTTCAAATGTAAAAAGCGTAATGATTCACTGTTTATCTTTTATTTAACATTTATAAAAGGTTGTTCCCAACCGGCAACCCAAGCGCTGACAGTTACTTTAGCCTTATTGAGGCGCCTTAGAGAGAGATAGTATTTTAACACTCTCTGCGCCTCTTAACTCCACGGGCCTAGTGTCTCGATACCAAACGGCACAAAGATGTATTACTCACTGAGACCGACATATTTGCGACGTTTGCTGTCTTCGGCAGTCGAGGCAGTAGCCCAGGGGTGGGACAGACGCCTTAAAGTGACGTTTTCAGAAGACTGTAGTGCCATCTGTTAGTTGGCCCGAAAATGAAAGGTTTGTCAGCTGTCACTTGCTTTGAAACCTTTCAACTTTTTTTTTTATTTGTCTCACTGCCCACTGGTCATAAAATGGCGGCTACCTCTAGCGTTTGCGCATATATGTAGCTCTCGTGTTCCATTTTGCATATTTACACTACTAAATCTAATCTTTATGTTCTATGTTGTGGCAAAATTAAATAACTAACTACGCGCAATTTCAACATGGTAAAAAATTGCAATACCTACGTTAAAAAGTAGAGTTAGTTATTTAATTGCGTCACAACATTAAAAATGAATTTTATAATTTCGAGCTTATATATAGTTCTTTTCGGGGCCAATCTCCAGATGGCGCTAGTTTTCAAATAGACAGCTCACGATGCGTAGTCAGGGCTCTCTCATCCTTATATATTATTATACTCTTAGCAGTATCCCCAGCACCAACTGACGTAACTTAGACATGAGAGTGTCGTCCCAAGGTTTCCAAAGTACGTCAAATTGTTGTTATAATTTATGAATATTTCATAATAAAATACTTTAATGTTTATGAAACGCATACAGCACAAAGTTCATATTTCGTTTTTATCGTAATTGGAGTAAAAACAGCAGCTAACCATACTTTAGCACCCGCGGGATTCATTTTTATAACTAAATGCTTTAACTTTACCGCATTTATTAATTCATATTTGTTGCAGCAGTATTAAAAATGTAACTCTACAGTTTTTCATCTAATTAGAATAATGATAAAACAAAACTATTGTAATAATATTTTTACAATTACTTGTCATATTATTTATAAATTTCTTCTGTATAGATTTGTAATTAAATCTTATTGGCTGTAGTTTTTGTATCTAGCCAGTTTTATAGCATTAAAAAAGTGAAATTTCAAAAAAGAAACATATTATAAAGAGAAAAAATGATTAATAATTCCATTTTTTTTTCTTTCTGTCAAAATGAGTAAATCTAATGAAGAATTTTGGTACATTTTTAAATTTAACTATAAAAAAGTAAAAATGCAACGCAGGCCGCGAATAAAAATTGTAACTATCCAAATGATTTGAGTTTTCTTTAGTGCTCATTCCGCCAATATTTGTCTTTAAACAATTCGACACGTGTTTCGCCTCTACACGAGGCATTCTCAGGACATGTTGACTCACCAAAATCTTTGAGTCTCGTGCCAGTTTCGAAGAAAACTCAAAACATTTGAATAATTATGGATTTCCGCAAAGTAACGCCTACTTCAATAAATTTTCAAAAATTGTAACGTTTATCAACCTAACGCAGTATCAGTAAGAGCACAATGTAGATCAAGCATTTTCAAACCGGTAATTTTGATGTCTTTGTTCTATTCAATTCATTGTAAGCTCTCTTGGCGGATCAAGTTTGGTCTGGACTTCGAGGCATTAGAAAGAGAGGCAGTCGGGGCAAAGTTGGATAGAGACTGCAAAAACCAAAATTGAATGGAATTTTTTGGAGGAGTCTCCTCCAAAAAATTTACCCAAAAGGAGTCCATACAAACCAGGGATAATAACTTAACGATTAAGTAATCGTAATTTTTACATGGAATCAAATAAATCTTTATTTTAATTATAATTTTGACGTCGAAAATTTGCCCCGCTCTGGTCGCCCTGGTAGTAATAAAATGGACATATCAGTAATTTAAAGACGTAGCTGTGGAGTAGGGATGGAATAATCGACGTCGAAATAGTTTTGATCCATTTGAGAATCTAAGTACAGAAAGAAGCTTGATACTTGGTTGCCACTGGATTTTAATACTATACAATACGAATTTGAAAGGGAAGTAAAGTAAGAAAGTAAAGAGTTTGACTTAATAAATAGTCAGTTAATATTTATTAGTTGTACTTTTTTCCCCATATAATGATCGCCATCTCTGATCGTACGTCTAGACGTGTAATAGACTAGATAATACATCTACATTTAGAATCCGCTCAGGATTCTTGGAAAACTCTAATAATCTGAGCGGCACTACAATTCCGCTCGTCACCTTGAGACATAAGATTAATTGTAAGGTCTCATTTGCCCAGTAATTTTGCTAGCTACGGCGCCCTTCAGACCGAAACACAGTATAATGTTGGTTGTATCACATGTTTACACATTACTGCTTCACGGCAGAAATAGGCGCCGTTGTGGTACCCATAATCTAGCCAGCTTCCTGTGCAAAGGAGCCTACTACTGGTATGTACGATGGTCTATAACAGCTGTGAAAACGTTAAAAAAAATTGAGTCTAGAGTTAGCCTCTATTTTGAGTACAATAACACAAAGTGTCATACAAATCGCGAGTGTAGGACGTAGCTTGTTACGCACACTAAAGTATTAAACATGGCCTGTTTTTATCATTTGTCTAACTCGGAACTCTATCGTATAAATGATCAAAGATGTCTCTTCCCACGATGGCTGAAGGCTACTTCACGATACAGTATATTTCATACTGACAATTCGCCATTTCATCGCTATTGTCGTTTCGCTCACATCTATAGCGTTGTTTCACTCGAAAATAGTTTAAGAACTGCATCGCAACTGATGACGTATTCTTAGGCCAGTCACGTGACCCAACTGTCATGGGAAGAGAATACTAGGCGGAGTATATTACTATACCATGTCCTGAAGTATCATCAGTGTCATTGTCATCACCATAAGAGTATAACTTCTTGCGTGCATACATAAGTACACACACACTTTTTTTGTCGCGACCTCTTATCTCAGTCCATAATTTTAGGCAATGTTTCTGAAAAGTTGAAAAATTCATATTATTGTGCAGTACTAAAAAATAATAAACATTTATGACTCGATTCCGACTTCTGATTTTAAAAGTCCAGTATGGAAGGTCCAGTAAGGATTAACACAAATCATAACAACTATCGTAAACTACAAACTGTGCAAAATAAATCCCTTAAATCCATTTACCGGACTCACCCGCGTACAAATCTTAAACGACTTCATATAAAGAAAAACATCCCAACACTAGAACAACACAAACTAGAGGTATCTGAAAGTTTCTACAGAGGGCTACGCCGACTGAAGGAAGGAATAAACCCCGCCCTCCGGTCGTCTTGTAGTTGTATGTCACTCACAGAGTACTGTCTCAGCATAGAACGTTACAAACATGCATTACCACATCACAACTGGTTAGAGCTCACAGAACACACACACACACTCACACGCACACAGAGTTCTAGCTAGGTCTAAATCAATGTAAAACCAATATATTGTAAATTGCTTTAGTTGTACGTATTAAATATCGGCGAAAACTGGCCTCCTATTTCCTCTCCCTGCTTTCCTTTTCCGAGATTTATTATTTATTTATTGAATCTCTTTTATAATATATCCTGTCCTGCTACTGACTGATTATCGTTATTATGCTATCAGTATAAAAATTACACGTGGAAAAATTTATGCAAAAGAAAAAGCATTACTATAAACTTAAAATAATGCTCTTATAACCCTTAATATGCATTAAAATTAACTGTATGATATATGTTATCGTTAAAGTGGAATTTTAAAAGAAAAATTCGAGTAATTTCAATGTTGAATTCGTAGTGGAAAGTCTCGTATATGTAATGAGAAAAAGTTATGAAGACTGGTTATTACCGAGGCCACTAGAGCAAATAGGATAATTCCAGGGACATCTTTATATAATAAAATCAGATAATATCTAGGGTTGGCATATTAGAGTGCGTCTCAAAATTTCGAAGGGGTATCTTTGTCTCGTTGGATTTTTGGAATTTCTATGAAGGTTCAAATAAAAGTTTTTTTATGGAAATAAGGGCCGAGGCGTGCAGGACGTTCAGCTGATGGTAATTGATACGCCAAGCCCATTACAATGCAGTGCCGCTCAGGATTCTTGAAAAACCCAAAAATTTTCAACGACACCTCAATTGCGCGTTACCTTGACACATAAAATGTTAAGTCTGATTTGGCCAGTAATTTCACTCGCCACGGCGCCCTTCAGACCGAAACACAGTTACGTTTACACATTACTGCTTCACGGCAGAAAAAGGCGCAGTTGTGGTACCCATAATCTAGCCGGCATCCTGTGCAAAGGAGCCTCCCACTGTCCCACTGGTTTAAATTTGTCACAATTACCATATTGAGCGACTTAGACGAGTTAAATATGAATTTTGATTTCAATCGTAAACAGTTTTAGACATTATGAAATCATCAACTATTTGAACGATATTAAAAAAGAAATATCTTTTCAGTGTTAATTTTAGGACTTCACCTCGTTAAAGGTTTGTTAATAATTTGTAATTTAAAAGTGATATCCCTCACTTCTAGCATTAAATATAAATATACTCGAACGGTTGGCTCAATTGTACGTTCGGACGTAACCCGGGAGGCTAAATTTTGGTCACAAATTTTAATTTGCATAAAGGTTTTCTATAGAACTTCAGTAATGAAGTAAAGATATACGGTCTCATCTTCGTGATTGCCATTAATTAATATTTAATAGAATCAAATCATATCGAATCAATAATAGAAACCAAACAATAAGAACTATTTTTGGGCATTGTATATTTAATCTCAAAATATGATATCATTTGAGTAAAACATTGACAACCCTAGCCATATTCTGAAAGTCTATTTACCATTCAAAACGAAATTATTTTATTGTTTTCTCAAAGCAATAAGGAAAATAATTGAGGAAATTAATCTTGAAAGTTTAATGGAAACTGAGAAATGTAGCTAAGGAGAACTAGGAACTGACTTGGTTTG
This sequence comes from Leptidea sinapis, assembly GCF_905404315.1. Taxonomy (NCBI): domain Eukaryota; kingdom Metazoa; phylum Arthropoda; class Insecta; order Lepidoptera; family Pieridae; genus Leptidea; species Leptidea sinapis. Next base: position 876,326 of record NC_066275.1, on the reverse strand, counting down.
CTCCTTGAGAAGTTGTAGATCGTCTATTTGCGTCGATGTAGTTGTCTATGGATAGAGTTGCTCTTCTTATGAATTATTAAGCAAAAATTTTTCCAAATGATAGGCCAGTTATTAAGGATAGATAAATTTCCATAATATTAAACTGTTTCTCTATCGTACCAAATTGATTCTCTTGGCTTACTAATTTATTTATTCTAGTATGGGGTGTATTATTAAAACTATGAAACTAAGACTACTAAAAAATAACACAACGGAACTTAGCAGCAGTTGCAAAAAATTCTAAAAATAATTATTTTCTTTTTTAGTTGGGTTATTAAGGTGTGTTTTTCTGACTTTTATTTTATATCATTCTATATATTATATAGGTTGCTTTATAACTTCAAAAATAATTTATTTATTTATTTTAATTTAATTTTTTAAAGTGAAAACTTCTTTGTTATAGTTGTGATTTGAATATCGATGAAACGAAAAAGTGCGACAGTTAAAAGAGACCCACGCATAAGTTCATAACTTTAACGTGTAAGAAAATAGGATAGGAAGTTTAGTTCAGTGTTTTGGTACCAGGCGATCATAGTTGAAGAAGAGATGGTCTTATGTATGACGCGAGTATACCTTAATATATTCTGACACCATGCGCACGACGTATTACTACATAGAAATCAGGAGAACATAAATATGGTAGCGGTGATAGTAATGTCTTTCATAGCGGTTGAAATCATCCTAGCAACATGTACCAGGACTTCATATGCAGCTTAGAGGTTCATGCAAAATGCATGTTTCACTTCTGACATGTGTACTTTGTACGCACGCAATTTTTTATTACAATACTGCTTTACTTTCGCAGCACATTATAATATTATGACTATGTGTATCTACATAAGTATTTTATAGTGAATCTAGAAAATATATTCCCAAATATTTATAAGTACCCCAAGGAGTTTCAACCGAAAAGACAAACGTACCCCATAATTCCCAGAGCTGCTATATATTTTTATTACTCACTGCGGTATTTTTATCCAATTTCCTGAAACAAATTTTGGACGGACTATTTATCGTAATGGTCCAAGGTTACAAAGATTGTTTAATCCAACATCTTTATCGTTCACTTTAATATAAAATAAAAAGCAACTCTTAGCAATCTTAAACATAACAGTACTGATTGACAGGCCAACGTACCGATTTCTAAGATTTTGTGTTCAAAGTCAAGGTTAAATAAACTTTATTCAATCAAATCAAAAATATTTTTATTTCATAGGTAAATCATATTACACTTGAAATATGTAATTTTTTTTTCATACAGCTCTTTCGGAAGTCAGATTTCCTCAGAGAAGAATGAGCAAGAAACTCTATGGTTACTCTTTTCAAAAAAGATTAGGTTTTACAAGTTCTTATTTTTAATGCAATTTACAAATCGTTTCAATTACAATATATGCAAAGTGACGCAACAAAATTTATAATAATTATAAACACAAGAGTTATTGTGTACAGTAGATGCATCAATCCACACATACCGTAAATTAATTAAGGCAATATGCGAGCATTTTATTAAATAAAATAAATAAGTTTAATTTTAGGATAGTAGGAAAGGAAAAAAACCTGAAGCATACCTGGCATCCAATAAGGCTTAAACTAAGCGCTTTTGAATAGTCACTATAAATATTTATTTTAAATTACTGAATTTACTATATCTTCGGGAAAAGTTGAGCTCGTGAGAAGAACATACAAGAAACTCAACGGCCACTCTTTACAATCAAGTTCGTATGCAAAACTAGAAAACTATGTAAATCTTACAACTCAAAAAGTGGAATATCTAAGCAATGTGAAAGCCTTGGACTAGATTACGACCCTGAATATTTTATAGCAGTAGCAATGACGCAGTACTATGTATAAGAATATTGGTAGACTTGCTCTGTTTCTTCTCTGTCAGAGCACTATTTGCTGTCGAAGTGATTGTGGTTGCAGAGTTTTTTCCCCAGGCTTGTAAAAGACATTATTTACTTACTGGACAATTCTTAAATTTATTATTAAAACGTTAAATGGTTACCTAACATTGACATTGCATGAATTAAATTTATTCCTAGAAAAGATTCTGTATTTCCGCTAAACTATAATTAAAATTCTCTGTCGTGGACATACAGAACATACCGTTATCAAGTTTGTTCTCAAAGTACATTTTTAATCAACATAAAACAAACAAAATCCAAAGCATAAACAGAACACGAAAAATGTTCAAAATCTTGCTATCGGAAAACGGATTGATCGGATAGAGTTCTGTAAACTAAACCTCAATTTATTTTTCAATCGCCTCGCACAGTTTAGTGGTCTTTTTATAACCTCAAAACAAAATTCATAGCTGTGCATTGAAAATAGTTTTCATATTTCACTTCTGTAATAACATCTCTTGAGTTTCTAGTTTTCGTATTTTATATACTAGTAATTGTTTTCCACTCAATATTTCAAACGCTGCTTTTTCTTTATCATGGTATTATTTACTGTAAAAATAACTTTAGTTCTGTTAAAGTTAATGATTAATTAACTCTAGCTCTGATATTCATACATCAATCATTCATTCTCGCTATTTTCCAATTTAAAAATTTACAGACACAATGCGATTTGATACCTTTTAAGAAATAAATGAAATTTAACTCTTTAAATTGAAAAGGCATGAAATACATTTATTTTCTCAAAATTGATTCTGATTCTTTTTGTTAATCAAATCAAAATTCTCAATTAAATCGAAAGTAATAATTTTTGTCTCCATTTTAGATTGACGCCTATTCAACATAACAACGGCATACAGTACACACTTATATTATATTAAATAATGCGCAAATCACACGAAATGATCTTAAATAATCAGTTTAATGTTTTTTTAGAGAAGAACAAACGAACTTACAGATCACCCGATAGTTCATCACCTCATATATTTTCTTTGAATGTCAGTAATCACTGGATCGTGGCCGTCTTTTAGGAAAGTGCCCGCGCTATATAGTAGCCGCTATTTCACACCGGTGTCGAGTGGGGGAGTGGTATTTTTTCCGGGTGTGCCGGCCCAATTCGGTTGTGTCCGTGGGGACTCAACATGGCTCTACCAAACAACCAAAGTGTCATATTTTTCATACGCTAGTACACGATTAAGGCGTTTTAACGCATCTTTCTATAATAAAATAATAATGATAGGTTCCGGTCTTGTGCGTTTTATCTAGGTTCCTAAAATTCAAATTTCATGAAAAAAAAATTCAGTATAACCCTTCAAATATCTGCTTTCACCTGACCTTTGGCCGTTCATAACGTACTCAGAAATTCTAAAAGTAAAGAAAACATTGCAATAGATAACCTCGCGCATGGAATAGATATTCTATATGAAGAAGGTTTATTCACAAATTTGTAAGTAATACTCAAAAACACATATTCCTTGGAAGAAGTATTATATTAGAATTTCTACACACTATTTCTCGTTCAATGTTATCGCTTTCTCTTGCTTGTCATCAATAGGCGATATGCGGATGGGTTTTGAATGAAACAACATGCTTTTCGACTATGTTCGCGTTGACGACAGACAGGACCTATTAAAGGAGTATTCCTATATAACATTTCCATGTCTAACAGAGATGAGAAATTTTATGTTCAAGATGAAAGCAGCATCATTCAAATGTTGACAGTCTCTCTCGAACACCGGTTCCTACGTTGTACCTACAACGGTTATCCAGGGGATGTTGTTTTTCTCTTTCCATGAAGTGAGCCACTTTACCGTTTGTCCTGCTAATAAGAAAAAATAAATGGATAAGAAAAAAATTCCAAATTTGAAAAGTTTATCAGAACTAATTCTGTTTGTTGTTAAATGCATATAAAACGCTCATTACACAAAGTTCATATTTCGTTATTATCATCGAGCAAAAGAGCAGCTAACCATGCTTTAGCACCTGCGGGATTCATTTTTATAACTAAATGCCTTAACTCTACCGCATTCATTAATTCATATTTGCTGAACAGTTCATACAAATATTATATATTAATGTTTAACTAGTGACGATCCGCTCGTGTTTCGTGTGTCACAAATCTGATTTCCAATGTGGAAAATGTTAGAACCTGAATAACTTTTGATCCCAACCATCTAGCAATCCAAACTCAATGATTTCAAGCTTTTCTCATCAAGACCTTTCCAACGATATATTGAAGGTCTGTACCTATTGTGGTTACTGAGGAAAAAAATTTCCAACGCAGTCTTTTTGCTTTATATATTTAGATTTACCTTTACCTTTAGATTTGAAAAATAATGAAAATTAAACTAATAACCTTAAATCATTTATAGGTCTAGAGAGAGTCATACTCTCTCTAGACCTGTGAAAATACCTCTAGCTGTGAAAATTTGGAAAAAAAATAGAGATAGATAGAACTATCCTCTATATTTTGTTTGATTAACGCGAGTGTTACACTTTTAAATAAAACACTTTTAAAGGATTAAAACGCGTGTAATTGTACCTGTTTTTACATTAGATTTTTGCGTAAAAGTTACATTTTATTTTAGTTAACCCGACGTTTCAAGACCTTTCCAGATCTCGTTTTAACTCCCTTAACTTACATACTCCCCCTTAACAAATATATATGCCCTTAAAAAAACGTTACTTATACGCAAAAATCTATTGTAAAATCAGTTACAACTAGCCTCTATTTAGAGCAATTCACGCACACTAACACAATGTGTCATACAAATCGCGACAGTATTTAAGTAATAATTATTAAATCCAGTGTTTTTCGCGTGCGTAACAATAAATTTTTATTATTATTATTTAATTCCGGTTTAAACATTATGGCACGGGATTACCCCATGGTAAGATGAATTTATATCATCAGTAGGGAAATTTGAAGAGGATCGCATTAAAAAATTGAGGTGGAATAGTATTCGGTACTCAGGGGATGATTCCTCCTTGAGTTAAGGAGATCCAAGTTATAAGTACAAAGACATGACGAACAATAATATCTAAAATTGCAAAGACCCTCATCATATAACTGGCAGTATAATTGTGAAGTTTGTCGACAATATTGTAACGAGTGTAATCGATGTCTATTCGTATCTTAGTTTTTTATAAATAATAACTAAACCCTCATATTAAGTGAGAAAATACGCAGTGTGGTACTTTAGATAATTAAAAAAATATTCCGGTACGATCAACAGATGAATGTCCAGAAAAGATTATTTTTAAGGTTTTTATTTACTTTGTTAAACTGAATAATTGTTTATTGAAATTTATTCTATATACCTCACAGATGATTGGACTTGATATAAGTGCACTCATATTAACCTGTAACTACGATATAAATAAAAAAAAAATTGGAAAATGGTTGACTCTAAAGGCCATTCCTGCAACTTCCCGCTAATTCCATACCTACATAGGGCACACTAACGGCCTTACAAATAAAATTGGCAAAAAGTTATAACTAAGCATAAACCAAGAATATGTAAAATGTTTACAACTAGACATTTTGCTTACGAATGGTCTATTTGGACGTTTAACGTTTCCCGTGTTTATTTGCAAGGCTGCTTGTCATTTGGAAAGCTTCAGAATTATCATTGTATTTGACATTGTTGTCAACGATATTATAAACATTTTGCATATTCTTTGTTTATCATCAGTTATAACTTTTTACCAAGTTTATTTGTTAGGCCGTAAAAGTTTCGGAACTATTTGAATTTCGAATGATATATTTTTGAAACGTTGCGACCTTCTTTGAAATAAATAAAAACAATTGGCGGGAAATCATTTGTCAATTGTATTTTATCACACATGAAAATGGAATTAAGTTGAAAAGATTTTAGAGCGATGATTTTAAAAGTTCTCTCTCTCCGCAAGACTATGCCGCTCGCCTTCAAAATGCTTTTAGGAGAGAAGCACCTTGCTTGAGCACCGTGAGGCGATGGTTTGCTGAATTTGAGAGAGGTTTCTTTACATAACGAATTTCGTGAAGGTTCAACTGCCGTCAACGAAAATAATGTGGCTACTGTTAAGCGGATAATTGAAGAAAACCCGCGGATTACCTATAAGACAATTCGAGGACTATTGGGGATTGGTATGAGCGAAATTCAGATTTGAGAATTGAAAGTTCGGAAACTTTGCGACTACTTTACTTTGTAAAGCGGAGCAGAACCGGGCTCGCGTGGAATGATGCTCACAGATGCTAATGAAGTAATACTGTTTATGACATTGTCACAGGAGACAATCTCGAAATAAAAATAACTATCTTGTGAATGGGTGTTTGAAAATGAGAACAGGCCAACAAAAGTGAGGCAGGCGAGAAACGTTGGTAAAAAACTGATCGCATTTTTTTTCTCGGCCCCATCTGTACAATTCCCCTTGAAGATTAAGAAGAAAAGAGTGTTAATGTTAATATTCTACCATTTTTTTACCCAGGGTGTTAAAAAAAGTTCGCGAAAGACGACCAAAAAGCCGCGATTTCCTACATCATGACAACGCTTCTTCACACACGGCCAACAAAATTAAGTAATTTCTAGCTTCCGAAAAAGTACAACTTGTCACCCATCCTGCACATAGCCCCGCCCTAGCACCCTATGATTTCTGCAGTTTCACCAAAATCAAAGATTTGATGAGAGATTTCACTTTTACCAATTCCGAAGAGGCAGTGATAGCATTCAATCAGCACGTAGAAAACATGCCTTCAGATCTGTGGTCCTCCTGTTTTAAAATGGGTTCGGTCGCATGAAAAAATGTTTAAAATGTAAAGGAGAGTATTTTGTTGTTTTTTTAAGTTACGCAAAACTTTTAGTTTGACCTACGTATACGCTTCAAATTGTACTTATAGCGCGCGAGTAAAGTGGTAAATAGTAGAGGTCAGTGGGACGGATAGTGTAGTCTTAATAATAGAGTTCCCTTTGATAAAATTTCGGTGTCGGAACTCGAAAAATTAACCGTTTTAATGTTGAGGTCGTATGAAAAACTGTCATAAAAGGTATCAAGAGTGGTTATTACCTGGACCATTAAGGCAAATAGGATAATTTTAGAGACACTTTTATATAATAAAATCAGATAATATCTAGGGTTGGCACTTTAGGGTGTCATTTAGTAAACTCGAAAGCTCATTAAACTAGTCGGAATTTCTAATATTGACTTAAATTATTTCCCCTCAAATAAAACCTTATAATGAAAACAGTAAAACTTTCGGTCTTTAATCAAATAACTTAATGGAGGCTTAAAACATTGCTAATAGACTCTTGTTGAAAAATGGTATTCATGATCGCATTTTAGAGCTAAAACCCTCATTATCACTTCGATAAAGCTGACGTGAGTTATAAATTATAATATCTAGGACTCTTCTATAAACCTATTTTAAGCACAATAACAAAAAACATGGTCGAATTTGATCAGCTGTCTGGTATTCGACATTTTTTTTCGATGTCAGTCAGATCGTAGCTGCTAATTAGTTATCATTACCAAACAACAGACTAGGCTCGCTACTGAAAAGTTCGATTTTTGAATTTAGAACTTAATTCTACGTCGATTTTTGACAACTGACTAGCCATTGACATTGAAAGATGTCTATTTCCATAGACAGTTACTCGTTAAATCAGTTAAAATCATGTTTTTTTGGTACGAAATGGCAACCTTGTGTACTATAGAAACGTTATAGTTATCAGAGGTGTATCAAACGATTATGATTAAGGAATTTTATCGAGCATTCGAAAGGTTTAAAACACAATTTAAGTACATAAGTTTATACCTTTGATAAGCATTTTTTATGAACTAGTAGTTGCCTCAAAGGTTTTACCTCAATAAAATATTTAAGTAGGGATAACAGAGAGAGTTGTCATACTGAAACATGCAGGGCAAGGCTGTTAGCCATAAAATTGTCATAGTGACATCCCATTCTGCACGGACGCATGCCAAGAAAGGGAAGATATTAGTAGGATAAGGCCGATATCTGGAATTCGATTTTGTTTGACAAATTTATTACGTGTTTGTAGTATACTTGCACAAGCTAATGCGTAATGTCATCTAGAGAAATATCAATATCTCTAGAAAGAGAAGACGTCTCAACTTGATAGTTTGTAACACGAGGTATGGACAGCTGTAGTCAACTCACTTAATTTATGCTTAGCGTTTGTAGCAATAGCACGCATTTGAGGAATGGGTTTTGTTTTAATACTTCATGTACTATGTAGATTTTTAAGCGGCAAATCGCCCGTGCGATTTCGAATCAACTCGTCAAAATCGGCGAGCAGCTTTCCAGTCACCCGACCGGATCACGCAAGTTGTGATCGTTGTTGAAAGCTGCTCTTGGTAACTTCAACCAGCCGTCCATGCCACCGTTGCACATGAGGAATGACACCCTGGCCCATACGGCAAAAGAGAAAGCCGATCTCCTGTGCGCTCTTTTTGCCTCCAACTCAACTCTTGACGACAACGGAAAAACACCGCCGACCATCCCGGTGTCAGAGCTCTATGCCTGAAGTCTCTACTTCTTTAGACAGAAAACTGTTAGGCGAGCTCTGTTTTCATTGGACGACAGGGCGTCAAGCGTACGGGGTGCTAAGTGATCACTACCGCCCACATTCTCTTGCAACACCAGAGGAATCACAAGAGCGTTGCCGGCATTGAAGGAAGGTGTACGCGCTTATTTGAAGGTACCTATGTCGTATCGTCCCGGAAACACCGCACAAAGAAGTTCAGTCCATAGCTTTGTAGTACGTCGAAGAAAGCTCCTTGAAAACCGCACTGTGGAGGACCGCCACACATCCAGATGGTGGGAATGATATCCTAATTATGTATTGTATAAAACATACATGTTATTTCAGCTCACAAAAACTAACTTTAATTTGACTTACTTGTGTAAGAGTAAGCCGTGTAACATTGAGTGTAAAATTATATATACGATGATTTTTTAATGAAAATAAGGGACGAGACGAGCAGCACGTTCAGCTGATGGTAATTGATACAGTACCAGTCCATTATAATGCAGTGCCGCTCAGGATTCTTGTAAAACGCCTAAAATTCTGAGCGGCACTACAATTGCTCTCGTCACCTTGAGACGTAAGATGTTAGTCTCATTTGCTCAGTAATTTCACTAACTATGGCGGCCTTTAGACCGAAACACAGTAATGTTTACACATGTTCGCGTTTACAAATAACTTCACGGCAGAAATAGGCGCCGTTGTGGTACCTATAATTTAGCCGGCTGTGCCAAGGAGCCTCCCACTGGTAATATGAATTTGTGAATTGACCTAAAGGAGTGGCAATGTGTTTCTTGTTGCTCCTTCTCATTAAAACTCAACTTTTTCCGAAGTGATGGTAAATGAAAAAAGAAAAGAAAACTTTCGACACTTATAAGTGTCATCCTTTACTTTACATCGTTTTTGAGGTGTTAGTCTGTTAATGGACACTTGACCAACGTGAGATAAGTGACGGTGATCATTCAAATGTTTTCATAATAAGCTTGTGTAGAACTAAAGAATTCATCACAACAGATAAATCCGAAGGATACCACATGCGTGTATCAAAGTCAAAAAGTCAAAAATATTTTATTGACATAAAATCAAAAGATTGCTCGTCAACGTCAATCACAAAAAATACAATTCGGATACATACATATTAATTATACAAAAGTTTAAACATATACATATTTTTAAAATAAAGCAATCCAGTAAAACAATACAAGGCTGAACGATAAAATCCATAAAAAAAACAACTATAATACTCTTCAATTCCATATTGTAATATCGTTTACGTGATCTTCAATAATGTAATAAGCCTTCAATATAAGTCTCCGATTAATAAAAGATTTAAGTATATTTATTGATAATTCAGATACATTTTTTGGTAATTTATTGTAAAATTTAAAACCATCGCATGCAAAAGATTTTTTTATTTTACAGAGCCTAGTAGCGGGCGCTATAAGCTTGTAGTTATTTCTAGTGTTCAAATTATGTTTGCCGCTTATTTTATTTTATAAATTATAATGTACGTGCAGGAGATTGCTATAAATATATTGGCCGTACATGGTTATAATAAAAATAACATTCAATTTTTCCCTTAGAGATTCTCGTGGTCTCATTTGGTATATGGCACGTACAGCTGTTTTTTGAAGTATGAAGATATTATTTACTTCCGTTGCACTACCCCATAGTATAATTCCCTTATTTTATTATCGTGTTGACAACCCTGAATGTCTATTTAACATTCAAACCCAAAGTCTTTCATTGTTTCCTCTAAGCAATAAGGAAAATAATTGAGTAAATTAATCCTGAAAGTTTAATGGAAACTGAGAAATGTAGCTCTCGGGAGAACTAGGAGTTGGCATGATTTATTCCGGGCGTCTATTTGTGTCGATTCGATTTCTAGGTACAGTTTTTATACCTTTGTTTATTTTAAAAAAAATAAGGTCTTTCTTAATAGATACACTGACTCGGATGATATAATTGTTTTTTGTATACGGCTTTTATAGGAGTTTTCATTCAGGTTGATTATAAATTATTATAATTAACTGACACTAAAAAGTAAGAAAAAAACTACGTTTAAAAAAACCAACTTCAAAAACTGAAAAGTATTAAATAACGAAAATTTTTATTTAATACACCTCTTATGCAAACCTTTACCTTTAATATTCATAACTATTATTTGTATGTGCTACCGCACCTACAGTATATTAAAAGCAAAAGTATCGTCCTGTGTCAATAATTTATACTGTTCTTTTACTAGTTCTCAGAGTCCATAGACCAAAAGGATCTTATAAAATAAACTGTTCTGTGATCTTAAGCCTTAAAACAAAGCCGTAATTGTCAGAGCTGCTATTTACTGTAATGTAAACATTGCGGTGTTTTTATCCAATTTTCTGAAACGAGTTTTTCTTTTACTGTAACAAATAAGATTCTTTAGGTTAAGTTAGTTTAGTTTAATTTATGTTAAGCAACTAGAAGTAATTATATAGATCTAAGGTGTAAAGGTATTTAGTTTTACAAATTTTAATAACCTTAATTAACAGGCGATACGGGACTCGAACCCACGCCTCAATGGATACGCTCCACCGCTTTAACCACTTAACCAATAAACCGACTGGCGCATGAAAGATAAGTCCCGGTATTTTTGATCAACTCTCCTCTTGTGTCGCCATCTTAACGGTCTACTTTAGTTGGGAAGGAGAGAAGTAGCATAAAAATAGCAAAGTTTAATGCTTATCCTTGATACATGCCATATAGATCGCACGCCAAGTATAGAAGCCGATATTACTCGGTGAATATTTCAGCTTGCATTGCTTTAACTAGGCTTGAAGTTTATTGACCATAAAATAAATGTTAATGTATTTTAAACTACCTCTTGCTACATGCGAATTTCGTATATACATAAATATTATAATCCGAGCATTCCAAATATGACATCAAAGTCCTATAATAAGTAATAAGAAACCCATTTTATCTTTTACAGTATTAAATTTTACTTCAACACAAAATGTACCCCAAACTAGGCCAGCTAAGAACCCTGCCTCGTAACATCATTCATTAAGCATATACCTTGAGTGCCTTAGACAGATAAGAAGCAATGACTATGTTGAAATGTAAATATAATTAAATCATTAATCACCGCACTAAACACTAATATGATTTGCATGGAAATGAAGTTGCTTCGTGTAGTTTCTATGGCAAAATGAGCATTAATTTTGCGAAACAAGTTTCACTATTTTCAATATTTGGTTATATTTCATGGTTTGTTATACAAATGCTGAGTCTACTTAACCAATCAGAGAAGAAGAAGAGAAGTTAGAAGAGATGCGGACAGATCAGTGGGAGGAGAGAAAGGAAGGCAGAAATGTTCAAGCACTATGTCTGTTTCAGTTTGATGGCGAGGCCAAATGTAATTTTAGGTTTCTGATACAGAGCGCTACTGCATTTAAGTGTGCAACGCTATTTTCCTCTCAAGAGAACGTCTTGCTATTCCCGCCAGTTTATTCTGTAAAATATATTCATGACGAAATGACTCATTGACAAGAGTGTCGGTAGAATAAATAATGTACCAGTCCTCCTGCCGAATTTTCTATTCGTCGCTCTTACATCGATGGAAATAGTTGTGAGGAAACTCACCCGCAAAGTAAGTCATAGCTTATGTGCGAAGTTAACCAACTTGCACTAGGCAAACATGGTCGACTGAACACAGAAAAGTTTTCATGCATAGTAGGCGCTCAATATATAAATAAACGTAATAAGCGAGATAACTTGGCTTTGTTTACGGAAGTCGCTTCATTGTGTGTCTTCAACGTATTTATCACGGTGAGTGTTCCGAATTCCACCTTCGCACGATACGCCACAAATTAGGATATCAACCCCACCATCTATATAGCGTTTCACCACAGTGCGGTTTTCAAGGGACTTTCTTATACGTACCACGAAGCTGTGTTTCCAGGGCGACACTACATAGGTACCTCCCTTCAAAAAAATCTAGACACCTAAACACAATAAACTCTAAATTTAAAGAGCCGTCAAGGCCCTCGTCATTCCTCTGAGAATGTGGACGGCGGTGATCACTTAACATCAGGTGACCCGTACACTCTCTTCCATAAAAAAGCCGTAAAAACCCACCATGACACATTCATCTTCATATCCCGTTTGTTCCCAATATTATTCCAAATTCTTCTGTGCTCTAACAGCAAGTTGATGGTGGTGATCACCATTAGGGGAACTTCAAGACATATATAATTTAAATTCTTGCAGGTATAGTTTTAATCTACACTGCTCGTCAAATTGCAAATATTTTTATGTATAATTGATTATAAATAAAATTTATAGAAAACTGTTATTCCTTACTGAAGAAATATTTTTGTGTGTTGGGTAATTGTATAAGGAATAAGATTCTTCATGTGATTCCTTATTCATAAGGGTTGAAAGGGTTCCATTGTCTGTCTGTCTTTCTGCGACAGCGCCTTTTTCAGTAACTTACATATTATTCGGTTGTTAATAAGGTAATGGTTTAGTAGCATTTACACATTTGAATACCATTATTAAACTAAAAGATTTCCTCTTTGTTGACATTATATATTATTATAATAATAGTAATAGATTGGATGAGGGCAGCGCAGGACCGATCGTCATGGCGAACTTTGGGGATAGGTTGGATGAGGGCAGCGCAGGACCGATCATCATGGCGAACTTTAGAGATAAGTTGGATGAGGGCAGTGCAAGACCGATCATCATGGCGATCTTTGGAGATAGGTTGGATGAGGTCAGCGCAAAACCGATCATCATGGCGAACTTTAGAGATAAGTTGGATGAGGGCAGTGCAAGACCGATCATCATGGCGATCTTTGGAGATAGGTTGGATGAGGTCAGCGCAAAACCGATCGTCATGGCGAACTTTGGAGATTGGTTGGATAACGGCAGCGTAAGACTGATCATCATGGCGAACTTTGGGGATATGTTGGATGAGGGCAGCGCAAGACCAATCGTCATGGCAATCTTTTTAGATAGGTTGGATGAGGGCAGCGCAAGACCGATCGTCATGGCAATCTTTGGAGATAGGTTGGATGAGGGCAGCGCAAGACCGATCGTCATGGCGATCTTTGGAGATAGGTTGGATGAGGGCAGCGCAAGACCGATCGTCATGGCAATCTTTGGAGATAGGGTGGACGAGGGCAGCACAAGACCGATCTTCATGGCAATCTTTGGAGATAGGTTGGATGAGGGCAGCGCAAGACCGATCGTCATGGCGATCTTTGGAGATAGGTTGGATGAGGACAGCGTAAGACCCATCGCCATGGCGAACTTTGGAGATAGGTTGGATAAGGGCAGCGCAAGACCGATCGTCATGGCAATCTTTGGAGATAGGTTGGATGAGGGCAGCGCAAGACCGATCGTCATGGCGATCTTTGGAGATAGGTTGGATGAGGGCAGCGCAAGACCGATCTTCATGGCAATCTTTGGAGATAGGTTGGATGAGGGCAGCGCAAAACCGATCATCATGGCGAACTTTAGAGATAAGTTGGATGAGGGCAGTGCAAGACCGATCATCATGGCGATCTTTGGAGATAGGTTGGATGAGGTCAGCGCAAAACCGATCGTCATGGCGAACTTTGGAGATTGGTTGGATAACGGCAGCGTAAGACTGATCATCATGGCGAACTTTGGGGATATGTTGGATGAGGGCAGCGCAAGACCAATCGTCATGGCAATCTTTTTAGATAGGTTGGATGAGGCAGCGCAAGACCGATCGTCATGGCAATCTTTGGAGATAGGTTGGATGAGGGCAGCGCAAGACCGATCGTCATGGCGATCTTTGGAGATAGGTTGGATGAGGGCAGCGCAAGACCGATCGTCATGGCAATCTTTGGAGATAGGGTGGACGAGGGCAGCACAAGACCGATCTTCATGGCAATCTTTGGAGATAGGTTGGATGAGGGCAGCGCAAGACCGATCGTCATGGCGATCTTTGGAGATAGGTTGGATGAGGACAGCGTAAGACCCATCGCCATGGCGAACTTTGGAGATAGGTTGGATAAGGGCAGCGCAAGACCGATCGTCATGGCAATCTTTGGAGATAGGTTGGATGAGGGCAGCGCAAGACCGATCGTCATGGCGATCTTTGGAGATAGGTTGGATGAGGGCAGCGCAAGACCGATCGTCATGGCAATCTTTGAAGATAGGGTGGACGAGGGCAGCACAAGACCGATCTTCATGGCAATCTTTGGAGATAGGTTGGATGAGGGCAGCGCAAGACCGATCGTCATGGCGATCTTTGGAGATAGGTTGGATGAGGACAGCGTAAGACCCATCGCCATGGCGAACTTTGGAGATAGGTTGGATAAGGGCAGCGTAAGACCGATCGTCATGGCGAACTTTGGGGATAGGTTGGATGAGGTCAGCGCAAGACCGATCGTCATGGCAATCTTTGGAGATAGGTTGGATGAGGGCAGCGCAAGACCGATCGTCATGGCGATCTTTGAAGATAGGGTGGAAGAGGGCAGCACAAGACCGATCATCCTGACGATCTTTGGGGGAGGCCTTTGTCTAGCAGTGAACGACTTCTGGGTGAATATAAAATATTTTGCTTTCATATTTTTAGGATATTAAATTAATCAGATTTTCACTTATATCAAGTCTGATTTTCATATTTGATTTATTTCCTGCGTTTTCGAATGCATAAAGCAAATCACAGAGATTAACATTATTAAATCATAAAGAGCTTTACTGAATATTAATATGATGTTGTCAAGCTGAATAATTCACAAAACGTGTCACTCTTAGCATGAAATAGAAAAGCGTTTGTGAATTCACACTGCAATATACAGAATAAAGTCAACGCATACGAATTTACATCACAAACAAACTTCGTATATATATATATATATATATTTTGTCTCTGAAAGATTTATATTGCTTTGTACATACGGTGAACCTGTTCTATTCTATGTACAGTAAAACTGTTATAATATTTCTATTATTATGTGTCACTATTATGTATTTTCAGACGAGATCGAATCAGAAATAAGGAGATCCGTAGGAGAATAAAAGTCACTTACATAGCCTCAACTGGTTTCGAAATTAGTTCAGTTCGTTAATAGTTCGGCGGACAAATGGCCGTTGGGGCTGTAAAGTCCTCGAATGGCGACCACGTTCCGGAAGACGCAGTGTTGGTAGGCCCCCCATAAGATGGACCGACGATCTAGTCAAGATCGCCGGAATACGTTGGATGAGGGCAGCGCAGGACCGATCGTTGTGGAGTTCTTTGGGGTAGAGCTTTGTTGTTTTAAGTAGTGGGTGTCTTCCGGCTGCTGCTGCTGATGATGATGATGATAATGATTATGTATTTTAAGTATTATTGAATACAATATTAGACAAATTTAGTTATATTTCATTACATAATATGACAATACATACAATAAGCGTGGGGTGCTTAATTTATGGCAAAACAACGTTTGCCGCGTCAGTAATCTTTAAACGAGCAATTCTTGTTTATATATTATATCAATATCCGGACGACCGAGCCTTGCTCGGATTTTTAAGAATGTACAAAACTTGAACAAAAAAAACTAATAGGACTTCTGGATTCGAACCGGGGCCTTCTACTTTCCGGATCACCCAATTTCCCATCTGAGCTATTAGTCTTGTGTATATTGGCGAAATTTACCTTTGTATTCTAATGTTATTGCAGCTGTTTCTCATTAAAACACAGATAAAAGCACATTTTTTGGAAGTTGAAACCTAGCTAGATCGATTTATTATATCTTATATCGAGTTACTCTTTTCAAAAAAGATTAGGTTTTACAAGTTCTTATTTTTAATGCAATTTACAAATCGTTTCAATTACAATATATGCAAAGTAACCCAACAACATTTATAATAATTATAAACACAAGAGTTATTGAGTACAGTAGATGCATCAATCCACACATACCGTAAAAAAGGCAATATGCGAGCATTTTATTAAATTAAATAAATAACTTTAATTTTAGTATAGTTAAATAAAGGAAAAAAACTGAAGCATACCTGGCATCCAATAAGGCTTAAACTAAGCGCTTTTGAATAGTCACTATAAATATTTATATTAAATTACTGAATTTACTATATGTTCGGAAAAAGTTGAGCTCGTGAGAAGAACATACAAGAAACTCAACGGCCACTCTTTACAATCAAGTTCGTATGCAAAACTAGAAAACTATGTAAATCTTACAACTCAAAAAGTGGAATATCTAAGCAATGTGAAAGCCTTGGACTAAATTACGACCCTGAATATTTTATAGCAGTAGCAATGACGCAGTACTATGTATAAAAATACTGGTAGACTTGCCCTGTTTCTTGTCTGTCAGAGCACTATTTGTTGTCGAAGTGATTGTGGTTGCAGAGTATTTTCCCCAGGCTTGTAAAAGACATTATTTACTTACTGGACAATTCTTAAACTTATTATTAAAACGTTAAATGGTTACCTAACATTGACATTGCAACTAGAAAAGATTCTGTATTTCCGCTAAACTATAATTAAAATTCTCTGTACAATACAGAACATACCGTTATCAAGTTTGTTCTCAAAGTACATTTTTAATCAACAAAAACAAACAAAATCCAAAGCATAAACAGAACACGAAAAATGTTCAAAATCTTGCTATCGGAAAACGGATTGATCGGATAGAGTTCTGTAAACTAAACCTCAATTTTATTTTTCAATCGCCTCGCACAGTTTAGTGGTCTTTTTATAACCTCAAAACAAAATTTCATAGCTATGCATTGAAAATAGTTTTCATATTTCACTTCTGTAATAACATCTCTTGAGTTTCTAGTTTTCGTATTTTATATACTAGTAATTGTTTTCCACTCAATATTACAAACGCTGCTTTTTCTTTATCATGGTATTATTTACTGTGAAAATAACTTTAGTTCTGTTAAAGTTAATGATTAATTAACTCTAGCTCTGATATTCATACATCAATCAATCTAATTCTCGCTATTTTCCAATTTAAAAATTTACAGACACAATGCGATTTGATACCTTTTAAGAAATAAATGAAATTTAACTCTTTAAATTGAAAAGGCATGAAATACATTTATTTTCTCAAAATTGATTCTGATTCTTTTTGTATTATATTAAATAATGCGCAAATCACACGAAATGATCTTAAATAATCAGTTTAATGTTTTTTTAGAGAAGAACAAACGAACTTACAGATCACCCGATAGTTCATCACCTCATATATTTTCTTTGAATGTCAGTAATCACTGGATCGTGGCCGTCTTTTAGGAAAGTGCCCGCGCTATATAGTAGCCGCTATTTCACACCGGTGTCGAGTGGGGGAGTGGTATTTTTTCCGGGTGTGCCGGCCCAATTCGGTTGTGTCCGTGGGGACTCAACATGGCTCTACCAAACAACAAAAGTGTCATATTTTTCATACGCTAGTACACGATTAAGGCGTTTTAACGCATCTTTCTATAATAAAATAATAATGATAGGTTTCGGTATTGTGCGTTTTAACTAGGTTCCTAAAATTCAAATTTCATGAAAAAAAAATTCAGTATAACCCTTCAAATATCTGCTTTCACCTGACCTGTGGCCGTTCATAACGTACTCATAAATTCTAAAAGTAAAGAAAACATTGCAATAGATAACCTCGCGCATGGAATAGATATTCTATATGAAGAAGGTTTATTCACAAATTTGTAAGTAATACTCAAAAACACATATTCCTTGGAAGAAGTATTATATTAGAATTTCTGCACACTATTTTTCGTTCAATGTTATCGCTTTCTCTTGCTTGTCATCAATAGGCGATATGCGGATGGGTTTTGAATGAAACAAGATGCTTTTCGACTATGTTCGCGTTGACGACAGACAGGACCTATTAAAGGAGTATTCCTATATAACATTTCCATTTCTAACAGAGATGAGAAATTTTATGTTCAAGATGAAAGCAGCATCATTCAAATGTTGACAGTCTCTCTCGAACACCGGTTCCTACGTTGTACCTACAACGGTTATCCAGGGGATGTTGTTTTTCTCTTTCCATGAAGTGAGCCACTTTACCGTTTGTCCTGCTAATAAGAAAAAATAAATGGATAAGAAAAAAATTCCAAATTTGAAAAGTTTATCAGAACTAATTCTGTTTGTTGTTAAATGCATATAAAATGCTCTTTACACAAAGTTCATATTTCGTTATTATCATCGAGCAAAAGAGCAGCTAACCATGCATTAGCACCTGCGGGATTCATTTTTATAACTAAATGCCTTAACTCTACCGCATTCATTAATTCATATTTGCTGAACAGTTCATACAAATATTATATATTAATGTTTAACTAGTGATGATCCGCTCGTGTTTCGTGTGTCACAAATCTGATTTCCAATGTGGAAAATGTTAGAACCTGAATAACTTTTGATCCCAACCATCTAGCAATCCAAACTCAATGATTTCAAGCTTTTCTCATCAAGACCTTTCCAACGATATATTGAAGGTCTGTACCTATTGTGGTTACTGAGGAAAAAAATTTCCAACGCAGTCTTTTTGCTTTATATATTTAGATTTACCTTTACTTTTAAATTTGAATAATAATGAAAATTAAACTAATAACCTTAAATCATTTATAGGTCTAGAGAGAGTATGACAGCTGTGAAAATTTGGAAAAAAAATAGAGATAGATAGAACTATCCTCTATATTTTGTTTGATTAATGCGAGTGTTACACTTTTAAATAAAACACTTTTAAAGGATTAAAACGCGTGTAATTGTACCTGTTTTTACATTAGATTTTTGCGTAAAAGTTACATTTTATTTTAGTTAACCCGACGTTTCAAGACCTTTCCAGATCTCGTTTTAACTCCCTTAACTTACATACTCCCCCTTAACAAAAATATATGCCCTTAAAAAAATGTTACTTATACGCAAAAATCTATTGTAAAATCAGTTACAACTAGCCTCTATTTAGAGCAATTCACGCACACTAACACAATGTGTCATACAAATCGCGACAGTATTTAAGTAATAATTATTAAATCCAGTGTTTTTCGCGTGCGTAACAATAAATTTTTATTATTATTATTTAATTCCGGTTTAAACATTATGGCACGGGATTACCCCATGGTAAGATGCATTTATATCATCAGTAGGGAAATTTGAAAAGGATCGCATTAAAAAATTGAGGTGGAATAGTATTCGGTACTCAGGGGATGATTCCTCCTTGAGTTAAGGAGGTTAATATCTAAAATTGCAAAGACCCTCATCATATAACTGGCAGTATAATTGTGAAGTTTGTCGACAATATTGTAACGAGTGTAATCGATGTCTATTCGTATCTTAGTTTTTTATAAATAATAACTAAACCCTCATATTAAGTGAGAAAATACGCAGTGTGGTACTTTAGATAATTAAAAAAATATTCCGGTACGATCAACAGATGAATGTCCAGAAAAGATTATTTTTAAGGTTTTTATTTACTTTGTTAAACTGAATAATTTTTTATTGAAATTTATTCTATATACCTCACAGATGATTGGACTTGATATAAGTGCACTCATATTAACCTGTAACTACGATATAAATAAAAAAAAAATTGGAAAATGGTTGACTCTAAAGGCCATTCCTGCAACTTCCCGCTAATTCCATACCTACATAGGGCACACTAACGGCCTTACAAATAAAATTGGCAAAAAGTTATAACTAAGCATAAACCAAGAATATGTAAAATGTTTACAACTAGACATTTTGCTTACGAATGGTCTATTTGGACGTTTAACGTTTCCCGTGTTTATTTGCAAGGCTGCTTGTCATTTGGAAAGCTTCAGAATTATCATTGTATTTGACATTGTTGTCAACGATATTATAAACATTTTGCATATTCTTTGTTTATCATCAGTTATAACTTTTTACCAAGTTTATTTGTTAGGCCGTAAAAGTTTCGGAACTATTTGAATTTCGAATGATATATTTTTGAAACGTTGCGACCTTCTTTGAAATAAATAAAAACAATTGGCGGGAAATCATTTGTCAATTGTATTTTATCACACATGAAAATGGAATTAAGTTGAAAAGATTTTAGAGCGATGATTTTAAAAGTTCTCTCTCTCCGCAAGACTATGCCGCTCGCCTTCAAAATGCTTTTAGGAGAGAAGCACCTTGCTTGAGCACCGTGAGGCGATGGTTTGCTGAATTTGAGAGAGGTTTCTTTACATAACGAATTTCGTGAAGGTTCAACTGCCGTCAACGAAAATAATGTGGCTACTGTTAAGCGGATAATTGAAGAAAACCCGCGGATTACCTATAAGACAATTCGAGGACTATTGGGGATTGGTATGAGCGAAATTCAGATTTGAGAATTGAAAGTTCGGAAACTTTGCAACTACTTTACTTTGTAAAGCGGAGCAGAACCGGGCTCGCGTGGAATGATGCTCACAGATGCTAATGAAGTAATACTGTTTATGACATTGTCACAGGAGACAATCTCGAAATAAAAATAACTATCTTGTGAATGGGTGTTTGAAAATGAGAACAGGCCAACAAAAGTGAGGCAGGCGAGAAACGTTGGTAAAAAACTGATCGCATTTTTTTTCTCGGCCCCATCTGTACAATTCCCCTTGAAGATTAAGAAGAAAAGAGTGTTAATGTTAATATTCTACCATTTTTTTACCCAGGGTGTTAAAAAAAGTTCGCGAAAGACGACCAAAAAGCCGCGATTTCCTACATCATGACAACGCTTCTTCACACACGGCCAACAAAATTAAGTAATTTCTAGCTTCCGAAAAAGTACAACTTGTCACCCATCCTGCACATAGCCCCGCCCTAGCACCCTATGATTTCTGCAGTTTCACCAAAATCAAAGATTTGATGAGAGATTTCACTTTTACCAATTCCGAAGAGGCAGTGATAGCATTCAATCAGCACGTAGAAAACATGCCTTCAGATCTGTGGTCCTCCTGTTTTAAAATGGGTTCGGTCGCATGAAAAAATGTTTAAAATGTAAAGGAGAGTATTTTGTTGTTTTTTTAAGTTACGCAAAACTTTTAGTTTGACCTACGTATACGCTTCAAATTGTACTTATAGCGCGCGAGTAAAGTGGTAAATAGTAGAGGTCAGTGGGACGGATAGTGTAGTCTTAATAATAGAGTTCCCTTTGATAAATTTTCGGTGTCGGAACTCGAAAAATTAACCGTTTTAATGTTGAGGTCGTATGAAAAACTCTCATAAAAGGTATCAAGAGTGGTTATTACCTGGACCATTAAGGCAAATAGGATAATTTTAGAGACACTTTTATATAATAAAATCAGATAATATCTAGGGTTGGCACTTTAGGGTGTCATTTGGTAAACTCGAAAGCTCATTAAACTAGTCGGAATGTCTAATATTGACTGAAATTATTTCCCCTCAAATAAAACCTTATAATGAAAACAGTAAAACTTTCGGTCT
The DNA here is from genome assembly GCF_905404315.1 of Leptidea sinapis. Taxonomy (NCBI): domain Eukaryota; kingdom Metazoa; phylum Arthropoda; class Insecta; order Lepidoptera; family Pieridae; genus Leptidea; species Leptidea sinapis. The sequence goes on along the minus strand of NC_066275.1, from coordinate 854,448 downwards.
TTAATCAAATTACTTATTGGAGGCTTAAAACATTGCTAATAGACTCTTGTTGAAAAATGGTATTCATGATCGCATTTTAGAGCTAAAACCCACATTATCACTTCGATAAAGCTGGCGTGAGTTATAAATTATAATAGCTAGGACTCTTCTATAAACCTATTTTAAGCCCAATAACAAAAAACATGGTCGAATTTGATCAGCTGTCTGGTATTCGACATTTTTTTTCGATGTCAGTCAGATCGTAGCTGCTAATTAGTTATCATTACCAAACTACAGACTAGGCTCGCTACTCAAAAGTTCGATTTTTGAAGTTGGAACTTAATTCTACATCGATTTTTGACAACTGACAAGCCATTGACATTGAAAAGATGTCTATTTCCATAGACAGTTACTCGTTAAATCAGTTAAAATCATGTTTTTCTGGTACGAAATGGCAACCTTGTGTACTATAGAAACGTTATAGTTATCAGAGGTGTATCAAACGATTATGAATAAGGAATTTTATCGAGCATTCGAAAGGTTTAAAACACAATTTAAGTACATGAGTTTATACCTTTGATAAGCATTTTTTATGAACTAGTAGTTGCCTCAAAGGTTTTACCTCAATAAAATATTTAAGTAGGGATAACAGAGAGAGTTGTCATACTGAAACATGCAGGGCAAGGCTGTTAGCCATAAAATTGTCATAGTGACATCCCATTCTGCAAGCCGTCCATGCCACCGTTGCACATGAGGAATGACACCCTGGCCCATACGGCAAAAGAGAAAGCCGATCTCCTGTGCGCTCTTTTTGCCTCCAACTCAACTCTTGACGACAACGGAAAAACACCGCCGACCATCCCGGTGTCAGTGCTCTATGCCTGAAGTAGAGTTTAGACAGAAAACTGTTAGGCGAGCTCTGTTTTCATTGGACGACAGGGCGTCAAGCGTACGGGGTGCTAAGTGATCACTACCGCCCACATTCTCTTGCAACACCAGAGGAATCACAAGAGCGTTGCCGGCATTGAAGGATGGTGTACGCGCTTATTTGAAGGTACCTATGTCGTATCGTCCCGGAAACACCGCACAAAGAAGTTCAGTCCATAGCTTTGTAGTACGTCGAAGAAAGCTCCTTGAAAACCGCACTGTACAGGACCGCCACACATCCAGATGGTGGGAATGATATCCTAATTATGTATTGTATAAAACATACATGTTATTTCAGCATATTTATATTTATTTTCATTGATACAGTACCAGTCCATTATAATGCAGTGCCGCTCAGGATTCTTGTAAAACCCCTAAAATTCGGAGCGGCACTACAATTGCTCTCGTCACCTTGAGACGTAAGATGTTAGTCTCATTTGCTCAGTAATTTCACTAACTATGGCGCCGTTCAGACCGAAACACAGTAATGTTTACACATAACTATGTTCGCGTTTACAAATAACCTTACGGCAGAAATAGGCGCCGTTGTGGTACCTATAATTTAGCCGGCTACCTGTGCCAAGGAGCCTCCCACTGGTAATATGCATTTGTGAATTGACTTAAAGTAGTGGCAATGTATTTCTTGGTGCTCCTTCTCATTAATAATTTTCCGAAGTGATGGTAAATGAAAAAAGAAAACTTTCGACACTTATAAGTGTCATCCTTTACTTTACATCGTTTTTGAGGTGTTAGTCTTTTAATGGACACTTGACCAACGTGAGATAAGTGACGGTGATCATTCAAATGTTTTCATAATAAGCTTGTGTAGAACTAAAGAATTCATCACAACAGATAAATCCGAAGGATACCACATGCGTGTATCAAAGTCAAAAAGTCAAAAATATTTTATTGGCATAAAGTCAAAAGATTGCTCGTCAACGTCAATCACAAAAAGTACAATTCAGATACATACATATTAATTATACAAAAGTATAAACATATACATATTTTTAAAATAAAGCAATCCAGTAAAACAATACAAGGCTGAACGATAAAATCCATAAAAAAATCAACTATAATACTCTTCAATTCCATATTGTAATATCGTTTACGTAATCTTCAATAATGTAATAAGCCTTCAATATAAGTCTGCGTTTAATAAAAGATTTAATTGTATTTATTGATAATCCAGATACATTTTTTGGTAATTTATTGTAAAATTTAAAACCATCGCATGCAAAAGATTTTTTTATTTTACAGAGCCTAGTAGCGGGCGCTATAAGCTTGTAGTTATTTCTAGTGTTCAAATTATGTTTGCCGCTTATTTTACTGTATAAATTATAATGTTTATGTACGTGCAGGAGATTGCTATAAATATATTGGCCGTACATGGTCATAATAAAAATAACATTGAATTTTTCCCTTAGAGATTCTCGTGGTCTCATTTGGTATATGGCACGTACAGCTGTTTTTTGAAGTATGAAGATATTATTTATTTCCGCTGCACTACCCCATAGTATAATTCCCTTATTTTATTATCGTGTTGACAACCCTGAATGTCTTTTTAACATTCAAACCCAAAGTCTTTCATTGTTTCCTCTAAGCAATAAGGAAAATAATTGAGTAAATTAATCCTGAAAGTTTAATGGAAACTGAGAAATGTAGCTCTCGGGAGAACTAGGAGTTGGCATGATTTATTCGGGGCGTCTATTTGTGTCGATTCAACTTTTCTAGGTACAGTTTTTATACCTTCGCGACATTTTCTCCTTAGGCATATGTTTATTTTAAAAAAAATAAGGTCTTTCTTAATAGATACATTGACTCGGATGATATAATTGTTTTTTTAGGCGTTTATAGGAGTTTTCATTCAGGTTGATAATAAATTATTATTATTAACTGACACAAAAAAGAAAGAAAAATACTACGTTTAAAAAAACCAACTTCAAAAACTGAAAAGTATTAAATAACTAAAATTTTTATTTAATACACCTCTTATGCAAACCTTTACCTTTAATATTCATAACTATTATTTGTATATGCTATCGCACCTACAGTATATTAAAAGCAAAAGTATCGTCCTGGGTCAATAATTTTTACTGTTCTTTTACTAGTTCTCAGAGTCCATAGACCAAAAGGATCTTATAAAAAAAACTGTTCTGTGATCTTAAACCTTAAAACAAAGCCGTAATTGTCAGAGCTGCTATTTACTGTAATGTAAACATTGCGGTGTTTTTATCCAATTTTCTGAAACGAGTTTTTCTTTTACTGTAACAAATAAGATTCTTTAGGTTAAGTTAGTTTAGTTTAATTTATGTTAAGCAACTAGAAGTAATTATATAGATCTAAGGTGTAAAGGTATTTAGTTTTACAAATTTTAATAACCTTAATTAACAGGCGATACGGGACTCGAACCCACGCCTCAATGGATACGCTCCACCGCTTTAACCACTTAACCAATAAACCGACTGGCGCATGAAAGATAAGTCCCGGTATTTTTGATCAACTCTCCTCTTGTGTCGCCATCTTAACGGTCTACTTTAGTTGGGAAGGAGAGAAGTAGCATAAAAATAGCAAAGTTTAATGCTTATCCTTGATACATGCCATATAGATCGCACGCCAAGTATAGAAGCCGATATTACTCGGTGAAAATTTCAGCTTGCATTGCTTTAACTAGGCTTGAAGTTTATTGACCATAAAATAAATGTTAATGTATTTTAAACTACCTCTTGCTACATGCGAATTTCGTATATACATAAATATTATAATCCGAGAATACCAAATATGACATCAAAGTCCTATAATAAGTAATAAGAAACCCATTTTATCTTTTACAGTATTAAATTTTACTTCAACACAAAATGTACCCCAAACTAGGCCAGCTGAGAACCCTGCCTCGTAACATCATTAATTAAGCATATACCTTCAGTGCCTTAGACAGATAAGAAGCAATGACTATGTTGAAATGTAAATATAATTAAATCATTAATCACCGCACTAAACACTAATATGATTTGCATGGAAATGAAGTTGCTTCGTGTAGTTTCTATGGCAAAATGAGCATTAATTTTGCGAAACAAGTTTCACTATTTTAAATATTTGGTTATATTTCATGGTTTGTTATACAAATGCTGAGTCTACTTAACCAATCAGAGAAGAAGAAGAGAAGTTAGAAGAGATGCGGACAGATCAGTGGGAGGAGAGAAAGGAAGGCAGAAATGTTCAAGCACTATGTCTGTTTCAGTTTGATGGCGAGGCCAAATGCAATTTTAGGTTTTTAATACAGAGCGCTACTGCATTTAAGTGTGCAACGCTATTTTCCTCTCAAGAGAACGTCTTGCTATTCCCGCCAGTTTATTCTGTAAAATATATTCATGACGAAATGACTCATTGACAAGAGTGTCGTTAGAATAAATAATGTACCAGTCCTCCTGCCGAATTTTCTATTCGTCGCTCTTACATCGATGGAAATAGTTGTGAGGAAATTCACCCGCAAAGTAAGTCATAGCTTATGGGCGAAGTTAACCAACATGCACTAGGCAAACATGGTCGACTGAACACAGAAAAGTTTTCATGCATAGTAGGCGCTCAATATAAATAAACGTAATAAGCTAGATAACTTCGCGTTGTGTAGGGACGTCGCTTCATTGTGTGTCTACTAACGTATTTTGTCACGGTGAGTGTTCTGAATTCCACCTTTGCACGACACGCCACAAATTAGGATATCAACCCCACCATCTAGCGTTTCACCACAGTGCGGTTTTCAAGGGACTTTCTTCTACGTACCACGAAGCTGTGTTTCCAGGGCGACACTACATAGGTCGCCCTCATACCTCCCTCCCTTCAAAAAAATCTAGACACCAAAACACAACAAACTTTAAATTTAAAGAGCCGTCAAGGCCCTCGTGATTCCTCTGAGAATGTGGACGGCGGTGATCACTTAACATCAGGTGACCCGTACACTCTCTTCCATAAAAAAAGCCGTATAAACCCACCATGACACATTCATCTTCAATCCCGTTTGTTCCCAATATTATTCCAAATTCTTCTGTGCTCTAACAGCAAGTTGATGGTGGTGATCACCATTAGGGGAACTTCAAGACATATATAATTTAAATTCTTGCATGTATAGTTTAAATCTACACTCCTCGTCAAATTGTAAATATTTTTTTGTATAATTGATTATAAATAAAATTTATAGAAAACTGTTATTCCTTACTGAAGAAATATTTTTGTGTGTTGGGTAATTGTATAAGGAATAAGATTTTTCATGTGATTCCTTATTCATAAGGGTTAAAAGGGTTCCACTGTCTATCTGTCTTTCTGCGACAGCGCCTTTTTCAGTAACTTACATATTACTCGGTTGTTAATAAGGTAATAGTTTAGTAGCATTTACACCGTTGAATACCATTATTAAACTAAAAGATTTCTTCTTTGTTGACATTATATATTATTATAATAATAGTAATAGGTTGGATGAGGGCAGCGCAGGACCAACCGTCATGGCGATCTTTGGAGATAGATTGGATGAGGGCAGCGCAGGACCGATCGTCATGGCGATCTTTGGAGATAGGTTGGATGAGGGCAGCGCAGGACCGATCTTCATGGCGATCTTTGGAGATAGGTTGGATGAGGTCAGCGCAAGACCGATCATCATGGCGAAGTTTGGGGATAGGTTGGATGAGGGCAGCGCAAGACCGATCGTCATGGCGAACTTTGGGGATAGGTTGGATGAGGGCAGCGCAAGACCGATCGTCATGGCGAACTTTAGGGATAGGTTGGATGAGGGCAGCGCAAGACCGATCGTCATGGCAAACTTTAGGGATAGGTTGGATGAGGGCAGCGCAAAACCGATCGTCATGGCGAACTTTGGATATAAGTTGGATGAGGGCAGCGCAAAACCGATCGTCACGGCGATCTTTGGATATAAGTTGGATGTGGGCAGCGCAAAACCGATCGTCATGGCGAACTTTGGGGATAGGTTGGATGAGGGCAGCGCAAGACCGATCGTCATGGCGAACTTTAGGGATAGGTTGGATGAGGGCAGCGCAAGACCGATCGTCATGGCAAACTTTAGGGATAGGTTGGATGAGGGCAGCGCAAAACCGATCGTCATGGCGAACTTTGGATATAAGTTGGATGAGGGCAGCGCAAAACCGATCGTCACGGCGATCTTTGGATATAAGTTGGATGTGGGCAGCGCAAAACCGATCGTCATGGCGAACTTTGGATATAAGTTGGATGAGGGCAGCGCAAAACCGATCATCATGGCGAACTTTGGAGATAAGTTGGACGAGGGCAGCACAAGACCGATCATCATGGCGATCTTTGGGGGAGGCCTTTGTCTAGCAGTGAACGACTTCTGGGTGAAATAATCATATATTATTATTAATATATAATTAATTGTATGTAAGATATCGACATATCGAGAAAGTAAGAATATAAAATATTTTGCTTTCATATTTTTAGGATATTAAATTAATCAGATTTTCACTTATATCAAGTCTGATTTTCATATTTGATTTATTTCCTGCGTTTTCGAATGCATAAAGCAAATCACAGAGATTAACATTATTAAATCATAAAGAGCTTTACTGAATATTAATATGATGTTGTCAAGCTGAATAATTCACAAAACGTGTCACTCTTAGCATGAAATAGAAAAGCGTTTGTGAATTCACACTGCAATATACAGAATAAAGTCAACGCATACGAATTTACATCACAAACAAACTTCGTATATATATAAATTTTATCTCTGAACGATTTATATTACTTTGTACATACGGTGAACCTGTTCTATTCTATGTACAGTAAAACTGTTATAATATTTCTATTATTATATGTCACTACTATGTTATTTCCAGACGAGATCGAATCAGAAATAAGGAGATCCGTAGGAGAATAAAAGTCACTTACATAGCCTCAACTGGTTTCGAAATTAGTTCAGTTCGTTAATAGTTCGGCGGACAAATGGCCGTTGGGGCTGTAAAGTCCTCGAATGGCGACCACGTTCCGGAAGACGCAGTGTTGGTAGGCCCCCCATAAGATGGACCGACGATCTAGTCAAGATCGCCGGAATACGTTGGATGAGGGCAGCGCAGGACCGATCGTTGTGGAGTTCTTTGGGGTAGAGCTTTGTTGTTTTAAGTAGTGGGTGTCTTCCGGCTGCTGCTGCTGATGATGATGATGATAATGATTATGTATTTTAAGTATTATTGAATACAATATTAGACAAATTTAGTTATATTTCATTACATAATATGACAATACATACAATAAGCGTGGGGTGCTTAATTTATGGCAAAACAACGTTTGCCGCGTCAGTAATCTTTAAACGAGCAATTCTTGTTTATATATTATATCAATATCCGGACGACCGAGCCTTGCTCGGATTTTTAAGAATGTACAAAACTTGAACAAAAAAAACTTATAGGACTTCTGGATTCGAACCGGGGCCTTCTACTTTCCGGATCACCCAATTTCCCATCTGAGCTATTAGTCTTGTGTATATTGGCGAAATTTACCTTTGTATTCTAATGTTATTGCAGCTGTTTCTCATTAAAACACAGATAAAAGCACATTTTTTTGAAGTTAAAACCTAGCTAGATCGATTTATCGCCCCCGAAATCCCCTGTATACAAAATTTTATAAAAATCGTTGGAGCCGTTTCGGAGATTCAGATTATATATATACATATATATAAGAATTGCTCATTTAAAGATATAAGATATTAATCTGAATCTCTGAAACGGCTCCAACGATTTTCATAAAATTTTGTGTATAGTGTGTATTTCGGGGGCGATAAATCGATCTAGCCAGGTTTCAATTTAAAAAAATGTAGTCTTATCCGTGTTTTAATGAGGAAACCGCTACATTTTGCCAATATATACAAGACTAGAATAGCCTAAATGGGACATTAGGTGATCAGGAAAGCAGAAGCAGAGCTAGTTTTTTTTTTGTTCAAGTTTTGTACATTCTTAAAAAACCGAGGAAAGCTCGGTCGTCCGAATATTTGTTATTAAAAAGAGGATAATCATTTAGTATTTAAACAATTAGGCTTCTAATTAATCTAATTATTAATTTACTAATTAATTGGTGTCGTGACACTTGACGCGTGGGATCCAGAGGTGCGGAGAATGTTCAAAATATTATCTTCGCGCCTCAATAAGGCTACTGGAAACCCAAACGCTGGCAGCAGCTATATCGGTCAACGGATCAGCCTAGCTATCCAACGCGGTAATGCTGCCAGTATTCTTAGTAAGCTTCCACGTAATGATAGTTTTAATTTTATGTAGTCATAGTATTGTAAATATAGTTATAAGATTCATATTCTTTGAATAATAACGAACTATCAATACAGATAAATAAATGTTTAGATATCTAGGTTAGTGATAAGAGCCCGAGAGAGGAAATCATGAACTGACACGTGGATATTATCATGACCTTACTGTGATCTCATTCACTACAGTATCAATATGAACGTAGATAAATCTCATATTATTTCTTAGAACATGCCCAGTACTAGAAATATATTTATGCAATATTATTATATTGCAATGTATTTATTATACGCAATTTCAGAATTAGTTACATGTAAACATAATAATTTATTTCTTGAATTCATCTTAGGTTTATCTTTAAGAAAGTTTGATAGTAAAATACTTTAAATATATTACTTTTAAAAGATTAAAACGCGTGTGATTGAAACTGTTTGAGCGTAAAATTTTATTATTATTTAAAAAAATGCGTTAATCAAAGAAAGTCTATCTTTAAATCTATATTTAAAAAAATGGAATATTCATCGAAAATAGTAGATATCGCTCAAACTTTTGAGATTATAAGATTGAAAAGAATGGCCGTTGAGTTTCATGTATGTTCCGCTTACGGGCTCTACTTTTTCCGAACATAATATAATAGATTTAGTTTAAGTTTAATACAAATTACTTAATATTGTTAGTGACGACTCAAAAGCGCTTAGTGCCTTATGAAATAAAGTTTAATTGAATTTGAAAAGTAATCATTATGTTAAATTTAAAGGGATTGTTAAAATAGTTTTGTGTTAACGGTTAATATAACAAAAAAAATATGTAGTTAATGATTCCACTGATTGAGAATGGAGCGGCCACCCTCAGGCTATCTATACTTATTATCTATCTGTAGAGATCAAATTTCTGTACAAATAAAAAATTATTTTGGAAAAAAAAAATGGAATGTTTTGTGTCTCTGTCTGTTTGTACGGGCTAATCTCTGAAACGATTGGACCGACCTAATTGAAATTTTGCATGATGACACCTCATATCCCCAGTCAACATGTTTGATACTTTTCATCCCGGAAAATTAAAGAGTTCCCGTGGGACAGTTTAAAACCTCTACTTACTTAAGTTGCGTAGTACACAACAACGTATGCACATAATTTATTAAAAATTGGCATGTTGAAACCTTATATTGCCGGTCATAATCTTAGATACTTTTCATCACGCAAAATTAAAGAGTAACCGTGGGCTAGTTAAAAACCTCTACTTACTTATATAGCGTAATACACAACAACTTATGCACCTAATTTAGAAAAAATTACCATGTTGATACCTTAAATTGCCGGTCAACACTTTAAATACTTTTCACACCAGAAAATTTAAGAGCTCCCGTTAGATAGTTCAAAAACTAAAGTTACTTATATTGCTTAGTAAATAGTAACTTATGCACATAATTTAATAAAATTTGGTATTTTGATAATTATATTACCGGTCAACATCTTGGATATCTTTCATCCTGGAAAACTAACGAGTTCCCGTGGGTAAAATAAAATACTATAGTTTCTTAAATAGTACACAACAACTTATGCACCTAATTTAGTAAAATTTGTGAAGGTGGTAATTGATGCGGCCTGCCCATAACAATGCAGTGCCGCTCAATATTATTGAAAAACCCAAAAATTTTGTGCGGCACTAAAACTACGTTCGTCACCTTGAGATATAAGATGTTAAGTCTCATTTGCCCAGTGATTTCAATACCTACGGCGCCCTTTAGACCGAAACACAGTAATGCTTACACCAGGGGGGTGCATTGGATTTCTAGCAAGGTAGGCACTGTGGATCTAACTAGTCATTTTTGAGCTTTGGAATAAGCAAAGATTGCTTTATGTAGGTATTTAGTATTTACTGAAAGGAAAAAATTTATGAGTAGGTGTTCAATGGAAGTTTGGTAATAAAATAACAGAACCAAATTAAACTTAATTAACTTTAACACTAGTGCTTATTTAGGTTCATAACGAGGTAGGCACTGCCTAATTGCCTACATAATATGCACGCCCCTGGCTTACACATTACTGCTTCACGGCAGAAATAGGCGCTGTTGTGGTACCCATAATCTAGCCGGCATCCGGTGCAAAGTAGCCTCCTACTGGTAGATATGTAAGAAGAGATTTCAAATGTGATGAATGAGTGCTTCTTGAAATTGTTCCCTTTGAATACTTTTTCTATAGAATATCAAAATATTGGTAGTCTTCGTACTTCTACAACATAGTAATAAAAAGAACATAGTATTATATCTTCAACGATGATACGGAACCTTTTGTGTGCGATTCCAGCTTGCACTTGACTCTTCTCTCTACTCTAGTACTTCAGACGTTTGTATTTAAGATAGCTTTATTTTTTTATGTTGCGTCCACATTGTCGCGAAAAGAAAGCAGTAAATCATATTATTTATGCACATTTTTTTTTAAATATGCCAATTAAGTATGCTTCTTACGTGCGGGCATAACACGTGAGTTTCATGAGCATCGAAAGATCGCAGACCCCGCAGATGAGTTCCCTAGATAGAAAACCAAAAAAACTTTACAACTAATCACCATCTGAATCATGCTATAGAAAAAAATTAAACAAATATTTATAATGAAAACTAATTTAATTAAATAAATAACATTAACAATTTGGTGGCAAGATAGCTTCAAGAGTCAGATACAAATATATCTAAAACTCTTATAAAAGGAACTTAACAAACCCTTTGAGCATCAACACTGGTTACATCTTATCATCGACACATACATAATGCTAACTTTTAGTCTTAACAAACATTTACTAGGGTGCCGCAGTCGGACGGCGTACCGCTTCGCTGGGGCGTATATTTGAGCGAAGCGAGGTAAGCTATTGATGCTTATACATCATGAACAATCGAATATGATCAAAGGATAGAAGTGTTACAATAAAGACTTATTGTGATTTGATCAATCGGCTCAATTTTTAAATAAATATAAATAGCGCGCGCTAATTTAGAATTTGTAAATTGTTAATCATGTTTGTTTTTAATTATAATAATTGTATCTAGTCGAAATTTAAAATTTTGTTCCACAATATCCTAGAAAATTTCGAAAGCTTTCTTTGAGTTCAAAATTTTTTAAAATAGGTTCAGAAATGGCCGAGAAACAATTTAACACAGAAATCAATTGGAGTCACCCAGTGGGAGCTCCGCTCAGCTTCGCTCAATAATTGAAATTCCATTAAGGATTTACATCGCTCTTAAATTCAAGGAAACAAATGACACATAATAGTAAAGAAAAGTATAAATTGAACAGATGCATTATTCCATTTATAGAAAGCGTCGTATTTCGAAAGCAGTTGACTGTCAAACAGGTCCAAGTAACTTTTTCATACAAAGTATGATGGTTTTCGAGGACTTAATTATCTCAGACATAAGCCCGGCAAACTCTAGTATTATTTTGCCAATCCCATTTTAGTTCGGTTGGGCTGAAGAGGGTTAACTATTATAATAGATTTTACAAACAATGCTCAAACTTTACATGAAATTTTTGTAACGTTATTTTGTTTACAACAATTTACAAAATATGTTAATGTACAAAACATATATTTACATAGCTGTTCTTGATTTTAAATGTTACAATTTGTACAAATGATTTCACTAGATGAGTAAAATATTTTAACTGGAGCAGTAATCAAATGATCAACGTCATAAAAGTCATTGTGATTTTGACCTTATGTTTAGAAATATTTTTGATAACTTAATTTTAAACCTTGAGATAACAGTATAAGGCTAAATGATAGCATTTAACAACTAAAATTATCATCAAATCATTAAATAACTACAAAGATAACTATATGGTAGTGGATTTCTTAAGCTAACAACTAATCTGCAAGATTTACTTCCATAATCCTACGATTTCAACAATTAATTTTTCACTGCAATTACTATATATAGTGGAAGAGCTAATTAATCTGTTGTGATTCTAAATGGGAATGCGAACAATACGATTGTGAAGTTCCATCGCAATCAATGGTGCACCTGCTCCAATGACCAATGAGCCAACCCTTTCGAAAATGTAATCCCCATGAACCAACTGTGGCCAACGCTACTGCACTGCTACGTATAATCTTAAAAATATACAAAAATTTTTGTTTAATAAACTAAAGTGAGTAGTTTTTAAGTTACCATAAGTAAAGTATCAGCATTATTTTATTTATTTATTATTACATCACGCGTGAAATGATTGAGTGTGGCGCCAAGATAATGAACTAAATATTTATAACACTGTACGTCCCTAAGTATTGTTTTCTTATTAATATTGTTCATAATAGAGCTACTGCAATATTTAAGTCAGTAGAGACTTAAATATTAGTGAAAGAGTTCAATACAAATATTCCGACTAAAGTTAATTTTAGGTCAGTATCTATGGCATTATGGAGAATACGCTGGATGAGAGCAGCGCAGGACCGATCGCCGTGGAAATCTTTAGGGGAGGCCTCTTTCCAGCAGTAGACGTCTTCCGGCTGATGATGATGATGATGTATGGCGTTCCGACTGAATTCAGATTACATTGAGACTGTTGGCACGTTGTTGTAGCTGATGGTGACGTTTACTCAATAACCAGGCAATGCTTGATGGCATATTGATGCTAAATGAGATAGTTGTCTACTTCGCATTTAACATTTGGACAACATTCAGGATAGCTTTTGCTGAGGTCTTCATCAGTTATGAAGCAATTATTGTCATTGCCGGCTATGCCTACCACACCGCATCTGAAAGTAAAATTAATTGTTAACATATGAGTTGGAAATTATTTTCGTACGTGTAGATGGGGAAGAATTGTAACTTAAATGAGAATTTAATTTTTTGTATTATTTTTATATAAGTGATGGAAAACATCACCAACACAACCAGCTAACACCAGGGGTCAAGAGATTTATAGCCAGCCTTCAAGTTATGATCTAGCCTTGTAGGTCCCTAAGTCGTAGTCGGTTCGGGAAATCACAGCTGGTGTGTGTGTAAACACAACGTGAGTGATTTCACAAAGTGGTTACACATACCATTGTTATAGAATGCCAGATGTCAACCTAATTCCGGTTGAATTTCCCATTTTTACGTAATTTCCGGCGGTGCTATTCTGGTGCTGGTATAAACCCGAATAGCTCCTGTGAGAACTCCATGATATATGCGGTGGAAGATGCAGAGAGAACCCACGTATCTACGCATCGCCAAAGTATCAAGCCGATTGGAGATGACTTGGTCGTCAACCAAGAGCTGCTCTTGGTTGCGGTCAAATGGAAGAAGCTGCTACTGGAGAGCACCTGCCCATAGGTGACAACAGTACTCCATGTTAGGTCGAATTTGCACTTTATATAGTTCCAGGCGGTGGCTTGAAGAAAATTACTGTCCGGCCTTACTTTTTTTTCTAAGACTTTAATCAGTGTATAGTCCCAAAGGAAGCCTTATGCTTACTAATGACAAATGCAACTTGCCTTATACTGACCCTCCGGTGTTTGTAATTTATGATTACATTTAAACTAAATATTTAAGAAGCGTCAATGGTGCAAAGGTTTAGTCAATTGCCTCCTATCAGAGACGTGCTGGTTTGATTCCCGCTCGAGAAATTAATGTATTTTCAATTTTCAAATTCACTAGTGCATTTATTGTTTTTACGATACAGTAAAACATCATTAACAAACCTAAGCATACCAACGAATACAATCATAGGTAATGTGTAACGTTTGTCAACTTGCACTTGGCTCAGAAGGGTTTGAACCCATAGCACTTTCATGCAAATATACGCACAGCTATGGGATGCTGATGGTCACTCATAGGGCAATGGAGAGGGCTGTGCTCGGAGTTTCCCTGCGAGATCAATTCAGAAATTAGGATCAGTTTGAGAACCAAAGTCACGAACATAGCCCAGATAGTTGCGAGACTGAAGTGCAGTGGGCAGGGCACAAAGCTCGACGGACAGATGGCCGTTGGGGCAGTAAAGTCCTCAAATGGCGACCGCGTACCGGAAGAAGTTGTGTTGGTAGGCCCCCTACAAAATGGACAGGCTATCTGGTTAAGATCGCCGGAGTAGGTTAGATAAGGGCAGCGCAGGACCGATCATCATGGCGATCTTTAAGGGAGCTCATTTTGCAGCAGTGGACATCTTCCGGCACGGTTGACGAACTGTGCGTATCCATGTCAGCCGGAGTATTTTCCTAAAACGTTACTATAAAAATACTTACGAAGCATATGCAATTATGTCACGGTAGCACTCTATTCTGTAGCAGAAGCCAATAGGTGAGACGGTTTTTCCGAATGGTATCACGTCGTCAATTTCTTTCACGTAACATCCTTCTTTGTGAGCTGAAATAAAAATATTTTAAGTTAGTTATGTTATACTACAATCTGAGCCTCACCGGCGTAGACAACGTTTATCTACACTTTTCATGCTTTAAATCCTCTATTAAACATCATCAACAAACAGTTAGCTTATCGCCAATATTAAAACACCCAACGTCCTAAAAATCACTACATCATCCAAACGAGTGTTGTAATGAAATTCAGTACAACATTATATCATCCGTTTTCATAATAACACTCCTTTTGATGATATTATGATTACTAGGACTGGCTTTTTTAATGTTAGCAGTAAGCTAACTGTTTCAGAATCTTTTAAGAAAGATTCATATTATGGGTGTAGATAAAGTCTTGTATGCAACTGTTGATAATTAGGTATTAAAAATCTCATGTGATACTATTATCTTAAACCCAAATTTGTGTTTTAATACCCTTTATTACACAACAGTTGCATAAATAACTAGCAATGTAACGTAATTTTTATAAGTCACTGCATAAAACATTGATTGCATGCGAAGTAAATAAAAAAAACAACAAGAGAAATGTTACGTTAGAGCCATCCAAGAAGTGAGGGATATCGCTTAAAAATAACTGTTTAGATTTGCAATAGCGACATCTCAAGGTATCATAGGTTATCAACTGTAAAGTAGATCCTGTAAATGGAGCTACAACCTGAGAGTTGAAGTAGACAACTAAACTTGTAAGACGAAGGTTAAAAATAAGTTTTGAAATTTCAGCCACATTGACTAAAGCGCGTTTATAAATTAACTCGTATAATATCAAGCAGACCGGAATGAAACAGCAACTTAATATTATTGGGCACTTGTGAAACGCTTTCGAATCGGTTCAGCTGTTGCTAACACCAGCGTGCACAATCACAGACAAAAAGATAGAAACTTGTATTGATCATTTAAGTAAGTATTTTAATAAAAATCTAAAACACACTTAAATGGTGATATCCACAAAGCAATTAAGTCACCATTAATTATAAAATCCAATTAGAATGAAACTATTCGAATTTGAATTTAAATCACTCGATTAACCTATTAATTTTAATATACAACCAATTATGTGCGGCTTAATTAACGTCATATATTGGAATATTTGAAAGACCATAGACTGAATCGAATTATAAATAATTCAAAAGCGTCAGTGGCGCAATAGATATAACCGCTCTATCTCACAACGGTACCCCAGTTCGATCCTCGCCGATCAACATATTTTAAATTTTCGAATGCATGTTTATTGTACGCGTTATACCAAATTATTATTATTGTTGATCAGTGAAAATAATATGTATATATTATAATGGAAATATGATATACAATAAACTCTTAAACGGCCGTTTGATATTCGGTAAAATCAAATCAATCAAATTATTATGAATGTCAAAAGTTCTTTACTTACTTAGTACTTGTTAGTGATGAGTATAGATAAAAGTAGATTACTTATAAGTAAATAATAAATAAAGGTATTTTAGAGCATTTTATTAGCGATTATAAAAATATAATAACTTTAATGTATAAAAAAGTGCTGGCATAGAAGCTTGACTTTGATACTTCAAGTAATCATAATCATATACTTGATTTTGATTTAAACTTGACAACTCCATGAGTTTTGAGAAGAAAATGCTGGTAGACAAACTGGACAACGAGGTTATCTCAAGGGATAGGATATAAATAGGAAAACTTACTATAGCGTACCATAAAAGCGACTACAATGCAACCATAGACTTAATTCTGTGAGTAAATTTTGGGAGAGAAGAACAACGGAGTTATTCCTTCCGTAATCCGTATGGTCACCTGATGTTAAGTGATCACCACCGCCCACACTCTCATCATCCTTGAAACACCACGTAAAGAACTTTATTCCATAGTTTTGAGGACGTGGTAAAAGAGGTTGAAGTTCCTTAAAAACATCACTGTTGAGAAATGCTACATATCGAGATCAAAAAAAGATTTATATTATTCCTTTGCACCGGATGCCGGCTAGATTATGGGTACTACAATGGCGCCTATATCTGCCGAGAAGCAGTAATGTGTGAGCATTACTGTGTTTTGGTGAGAAGAGCGGCATAACTAGTGAAATTTCTGGGCAAATGAGACTTAACATCTTATGTCTCAAGATGACGAGCGCAGTTGTAGTGCCACTCAGAAAATTTCGGGTTTATCAAGAATCCTGAGCGGCACTGCATTGTATTGGGCAGGGCGCATCAATTACCATCAGCTGAACGTCCTGCTCGTCTCGTCCCTTATTTTCATAAAAAATAAATATATATATATTTAAAAAAATCTTCGGAATAAATATATGTGTTTGAAATACAACGAAGCATAGACTTAGAATATACTAGAGCTTAGACGATCAGACAGCTCGATAATGCGTGAACAATTTTGATTTGCCAATGTGTGCATTAGCTAATGGTTACTATTCAAATATGTACTATGGAACTAATGCCAAGAGTGGCTAAATGATTACGACAATTAATATCGGTTACAGTTACAGCTAGTATTTTGTAACGGCCGTTTTCAATAACCTATCTATCCTTAGTATAACTTAATAGAGGTAGACAAATCTATCCTTTTACGCTTACTTACATTTAAATAACCTATCGTCATAAAGCATTGGACTACAACTATATTGGACATAACTATGGATAGATAAGATCTTGTTCTTTAACAGTGACAGCAATGTATCCGTAACTAGAGATACGTTATTGAAAACGGCCGTAAGTCTATGCAATGAAGCTAGGGGCCTACTCCTAAAATCGATATTCGATATATCGTGGCATTAGTCGTGTCGAATCCTACTCTTAGTTACATCGTATTCAATGTCGAAACGATGATTGAATGAACGAAACATTTTTCGATATTATCGGTCCTAACCTCACCTCGGTCCCCCCGGTCAACCCTCTTAGTTGAAAATGTCATAGACGAATATTCGAATTCGACAAACAATCAAACGACACTTTTACGATAATCTCAGCGACACCTTCTAGGCTGTCGTTGCTATTATCGTTTCAAGTTGTATATATATATTTGCCATACAATATACATACCTAAAAAAAAAAATAATTATAAGTGATATACTATTCAACAGGATTTATTTACTACCAAGTAATTTAAGTCATTTTGTTGATCGTTTATGCATAGATAGTAATGCAAATGGCCGCCCGAGAAATAGGAAGTCGACGAGAAGGGTTGAGTTACTTTTTTTACATTTTATTATCCGCAAGTTTTGTATTATTTATTTAATTTTAAATAGTCATATTACATAATTTTCGAATATTTACATTTTGTGTAAATGATGCAAATTGGTGGTGCAGTCTGTCATGGTCCTAAGCGCCTAAGCTCTGTTTTTACTTTTGACACTTAGGAGCGACATAGCACAGATTTGCCCTGTACTTTCCCCGGGGCGTAAAAAGAATAGGGGAGTCCCAGGCCCATGGGTGTCGCTTTTTAGAAGTGGGAGAGTCACGCTGCCGTCTTATGACGTCGTAGCACAATCGGGCCAGACTTGTCCGGGTGAATTACCACACTCTTACAGAATACCGGCGTGAAGTAACTGCCTAGTGCCGCTATGTTTTGCATAGGTTAGTGTCGCCCCCCCCCCCCCCAAACTAAGTATGAGAGCGGTCCGTCACAAGATATTACCCCAGGAGGGTACCGGCTCTACCAGAGCCGAAGAATCCCTCCCCGAGCACTGTCGCTCGGGCTGCCCTTCGTAGTCTGGGGTGGGCACAGATCCGCGCATGACCGAGGACAAACGAGGCAGTAACACCACGGCACCCCGCTCCACGCTCAACGTGGACTTTAGCAATATCAGGGGGATTCACTCCAATTTAAACGCCGTCCACCACCACCTTGAGACGGCGCAGCCGGCCTTATGTTTCCTTACGGAGACGCAGATATCTCGACCTATCGATACGTCATATTTAACGTACCCCGGGTACAAAATTGAGCACAATTTTTTGCCTCATGCCGGGGTATGTGTGTACTTTAGGGAGGATATCTGCTGTCGCCGTCTCGGCAATTTTGAGGGTAAGGACCTGTCAACTCTCTGGCTCCGCGTAGATTTAGAGGACCGCGTCCGTATCTATGCGTGTGTCTACAGGTCCCATAGTAGTAACGCAGAAACCGATCATCTCATGGGCTGCGTTCAGGCGGCAATTGACGACGTGCTTGCACAGATCCCCTCCGCTGAAATCGTAGTCTTGGGTGATTTCAACGGGCACAATGCCGAATGGCTTGGATCACGTGCCACAGACTATGCAGGGCGATTTGTGCATAATTTTGCATTGGCGTATGGTCTGTCCCAATTGGTTGAGTCGCCAACGCGGCTCCCGGATGTGGATAGCCACATGCCGTCCTTATTAGATCTTCTGCTGACTACACATCCCGATGGTTACCAGGTCTTTGTCGACGCCCCTCTCGGAACGTCCGACCATTGCCTGGTCAGGAGAGTAGTGCCTATCCGACGCCAACGTCGCAGACCACCAGCGACCCGCCGCGTTTAGCACTACAAGTCAGCAGATTGGGATAGGATGAGTTCCTTTTTTGCATCCTACCCTTGGGGCAAGGTTTGTTTCCCTTCGGATGATCCTCGTACCTGCGCCGTTGCAGTAGCCGATGTGATACTGCAGGGCATGGATATTTTTATACCAAGCTCTGTAGTACCGTTCGGTGGCAGATCACAGCCCTGGTTCGATGCGTCAGTTAAAGCAGCATCTGACTGCAAAAAACAGGCGTATCGAACTTGGGTTGCGGCGCTGGGCACAAAGGATCCGAACTGCAAAGTTCTTAAGAGAAAATATAATGTGCCTCCAGATTTTTTAAGCGGCAAATCACCCGTGCGAAGTCTAAGCACTTCGTCAAAATTGGCGAGCAGCATTCCAGTTACCCGACCGGAACACGCAAGTTCTGGTCGTTGTCGAAAGCTGCTCTTGGTAACTTCAACCAGCCGTCTATGCCGCCGTTGCACATGAGGAATGACACCCTGGCCCATACGGCAAAAGAGAAAGCCGAGATCATGTGCGCTCTTTTCGCCTCCAACTCGACTCTTGACGACAGCGGAAAAACACCGCCGACCATCCCGCGGTGTCAGTTCTCTCTGTTTTCGTTGGACGTCAGGAAGTCGAGCGGGCCGGATGGCATTTCTCCAATCGTACTTAGAACGTGTGCCCCTGAGTTGACGCCGGTGCTAACGCGTTTATTCCGGCACTCTTATTCCAAAGGCGTATTCCCTGACTCATGTAAGTCAGCCTTTGTCCATCCGATCCGAAAAAAAGGAGACAGTTCGGATCCGGCGAACTACAGACCTATTGCTATCACCGATCTATATCGATCTATATCGAGGGTCACCAGTTGATCAATGACCGACAGTACGGCTTTCGCCATGGACGGTCGGCAAGTGATCTTCTGGTATACCTAACACATAGATAGGCGGTAGTCGAAAGCAAGGGGGAAGGCCTGGCAGTTAGCCTGGATATAGCGAAGGCCTTTGATCGTGTATGGCACAAGGCGCTCCTCTCAAAACTCCATCATTTGGGCTTCCCGAGAGCTAGTGCAAGTGGACCTCCAGCTCCCTCACTGGGCGTAGCATACAGGTCGTTGTCGACGGATATTGCTCGAACCCGTGAATGCTGGAGTGCCCCGAGGCTGTGTGCTATCTCCTACACTATTTCTTCTGCATATCAATGATATGTTGGACACCTCCAACATACATTGCTATGCAGACGACAGCACTGGTGATGCCGTATACACGGGCCATGCAGGTCTCTCTCGGGAAATTGTCGACTAGTGCCGGAAGAAACTTGTGTCTTCTACCGAGTCCTCTCTCGAGACGGTCGCGGAATGGGGTAAATTGAACCTTGTCCAATTTAACCCCCAGAAGACTCAAGTTTGCGCGTTTACCACTAAAAAAAACCATTTGTCGTATCACCGCTCTTCGAGAACACTTCTCTTAAAGCCGCGCCTAGTATCGGAATACTGGGTCTCGAAATCTCGAGTGATTGCCAATTCCGTGGCCATCATCTGGAGGGCAAAGAAAAATTGGCTTCGAAGAAGCTGGGCGTCATCAATAGAGCACGGCAATACTTCAAGCCGGCCCACATTCTAGCGCTCTACAAAGCGCAGGTCCGGCCACACATGGAGTATTGCTGTCATCTCTGGTCTGGCACACCCCAGTATCTGCTCGATCCATTTGACCGCGTGCAACGTAGAGCAGCTCGAATTGTCGGGAACTCAGTGCTCTGTGAACGGCTGGATCTCTTTGCGTTGCGTAGAGACGTCGCTTCATTGTGTGTCTTCTACCGCATTTATCACGGGGAGTGTTCCGAAGACCTGATTCCTGCCGCCGAATTCCACCTTCGCGCGACACGCCACAAGTTAGGATATCATCCCCACCATCTGGATGTGAGGCGGTCCTCCACAGTGCGGTTTTCAAGGAGCTTTCTCCCTCGTACTACAAAGCTGTGGAATGAGGCCTTAAAGGCCGGCAACGCTCTTGTGATTCTTCTGGTGTTGCAAGAGAATGTGGGCGGCGCTGATCACTCAACACCAGGTGACCCGTACGCTCGTTTGTCCTCCTATTCCTTAAAAAAAATGATTAAACATAGTTTGCGCATAATTCATTTACTCGAACATCGTAAGAAAATCAAAATATCGGTCTATGGTTACGATGTTGTTACGATAAACTGAATACGAACATTTGTTAGAGTAGGGTAGGTGCGATAATATATTCGGGTTAATATCGTATCGTTCCGAATACATCGTTGTCGATTTTGCGAGTAGACTTCCAACTTCGCTTCGTAAATTATCGTAGGCAGCTTAGTACTTTTCTCTAGATTATGCATAAAAAATTATAATGCATTATAGGCTCTCGTTTGCATTTTGTGCTGCATTCAGTATTTCTGGCGAGGTTAAATCTATCAATTGTTCATCTTCTGAACTTTAACTTGAAATTATGACAATTAATTAAGATACAGGAACAAATGCGATACACAAAAAATATGAAAATTATGGGATATGGCTCCAAGAATATTTTTTTTTCACACGCCAAATGTAAGGTGATTTTAAGGTGATTACAGATAGCTATACAATCTACTTCAAAATTATAATTTAAGTCATAAAATGCACATATTTTACAACAAATTATTGTGATTATTAAATAATTTTATAATAAAAAATGTTTTCGTCTTAATTTATTTATTATTTTTATTCCAAAAATGTTAGTGGATTTTCAGCGGCATAAAACTTTTGTTGTTTCAAAAAATCTGTACAACCCGATTAAATTGAATACTCTGTTAATCTCATATACTTTGCAGTTAGGTACTTACTTGACTTTATAGGGATAATTCTATTATGCACTAGTATGTTACATTATATTTTCAAGGAGCTTTCTTCTACGTACTACAAAGCTGTGGAATGAGCTTCCTTGCGGTGTTTCCGGGACGATACGACATACACCTCCCTTAAAGGCCGGCAACGCTCCTGTGATTCCTCTGGTGTTGCAAGAGATTGTGGGCAGCGGTGATCACTTAACAACAGTACGCTCATTTGTCCTCCTATTCCATAAAAAAATATATATAATGCACGTGTGTGTTACAGTTCGGTTTGTGACCCTAAGAACGATGTAATAATATTTTACCAGCAAGTGAGTTGAAAAATTAATTTTATGCTTTATCATTGCTACAATATTTTATAATCACACGAAAGGTCGGGATATCGAAGTTCACACTATTTCAAAAGTTATCATATTATTTGAACAAAGCGTGGCACTCAAGATCGCTTCTGCCCGTTATCTCAGTTCATATCTGTATCACAGCTAATATTTTAATGATATTTTTTCTATGAATTAGTTCCGCTATGACAATATTAATGTTGTTTGAAGTTATACTTCTTTAGGCGCATTATGAAAAAATGATGAGAATGAAATTTTAAGACGCGCGTATATAACACTGTAACACAAAAATAATGGGGTGAAGTTGGTTCCTAAGACTTTCTACCGTTTGCAACATTTGTTATTTTTTTTTTGGTTTCTTCGTCCATTATTAGGACAGGCAAAGGGTTCAAGCCCGTAGAGCCGTATTCGTTATTTAATAATTAATTGTCAAAGCCATCGTTGGAAGATTTTTACAATATTGTTCTTTCTACAAACGTAGAACAGCACGAGGAATAAATAATTTTAAGGATTTTTGATTTGTTTTCTTGAATGCATACATAAGTATCCTACACACACACTTTTTTTTTCTCGCAGTTTATCTATGACAAGATAGGCCGTGATACAATTGATACTGTTAACCTAATTCAAAGTAAAGCTTATCTATTCTGTACTCCCGTAGGAGTGCATTGTGATTGAAACTGCTGCTTATGAACGCGCGCGTTGTAACAGGGACGGAACCATGTTATTCTAGAGTGTGACGTCAGCAGCTGTTTATATTCAGTAGTCAGTTTATACCTCGGATTGGTGATCTTTCAAGTCTATGCGGTTACTATAAAATCACTAAAACGGGGGGCATTCTCTTTTTTTTATGGAATAGGAGGACAAACGAGCGTACGGGTCACCTGGTGTTAAGTGATCACCGCCGCCCACATTCTCTTGCAACACCAGAGGAATCACAAGAGCGTTGCCGGCCTTTAAGGAAGGTGTACGCGCTTTTTTTGAAGGTACCCATGTCGTATCGTCCCGGAAACACCGCAAGGAAGCTCATTCCACAGCGTTGTAGTACGCGGAAGAAAGCTCCTTGAAAACCGCACTGTGGAGGACCGCCACACATCCAGATGATATCTTAACTTGTGGCGAGTCATGCGAAGGTGGAATTCGGGGGCGGGCAAACTTCTTACTCAACGTACGAGTCAACTCATGGTCAGGAACTGTTGACTCGTGAAACGCTGAAATGAGAATTTTTTGCAAGTCAACAGCTACTGAGAAAGGGCGATCGCTCCATTTCTTAGGTGTGATTATTTATATTCAAAAAATTATATATAAATTTTAACTATACCACACAACATACAAAGGCTACTACTATACTATACTATACTACCTACATAAACACTTCTTAACAATTATTATTTTGATTTCATGACACATTTATTTCGTTTCTTTGGATGGTAATATTATAAGAGATTAAATCCTTTATAACGACACTAAAGCTGTGTATTATTAATAAGTTCCAAATTGGACATATAGCCTTTCTTTGTAGAATTTAATATCGGAAATACAGACATTAGAAATTAAGAATCGAAGTAAAAGTCCACCCGATATTGTATTTCAAGAACAAGAGAATTGACTTCCGGAGGGATTAAACATTGCATTGTCGAGAAATGTTGTTAATATTTTACCGGAAACTTTTTATTAGGAAAGTGACACACATATTGTTAACTTGGCAGACTATTCACCTGTATTAATAACTAAGTAATTCCTTTAACATAAATCCGGGCTTAGCTTAAATGACTTACTTATCGAATATTGTTTCTGATTTTCGAATGGTATACGTGGCAAACAGATTTGAACTATTACAAGTATATTTTTTATATTTTTC
The DNA here is from genome assembly GCF_905404315.1 of Leptidea sinapis. Lineage (NCBI taxonomy): Eukaryota > Metazoa > Arthropoda > Insecta > Lepidoptera > Pieridae > Leptidea > Leptidea sinapis. Next base: position 830,393 of record NC_066275.1, on the reverse strand, counting down.
TCATCATTTCCTTTCAGTTATAATAAAATCTAATATATAAAATTCTCGTGTCATGGTGTTAAACTTTGAACTCCTCCGAAACGGCTTGACCGATTCTCATGAAATTTTAAGTGCATATTGGGTAGGTCTGAGAATCGGACAACATCTATTTTTCATCCCCCTAAATGTTAAGGGTGGTCCACACGAATTTCTTTTTAATTTTTTTGACATTTTTTTTTTAAATTTGTTTGATTATGAGTAAGCATTAAAAAATACATACAACTTCAAATTTTCACCCATCTACGATCAACAGTTACTTTTGTATCGCGATTTTAATATCGGCAATACAACGTTTGGTGGGTCAGCTAGTAATTTATATAATTGTTACATGTAGTGCCGATAGATTTAAAAATCAATTTTAATATCCCAAGTGCTTATTTATAATTTATAATATATTTTTATACTAACAATTACTTTGAATCAAAAATATTGGTTGGTTTTAATACAAAATACAGAGTAGCTTTTATTTATTATTTCGTCATTATTATACGTGGCAAAGGCCGGCAACGCTCCTGTGATTCCTCTGGTGTTGCAAGAGATTGTGGGCGGCGGTGATCACTTAACAACAGGTGACCAGTACGCTTGTTTGTCCTCCTATTCCATAATAAAAAAATTGATGACGTCCAGATTGATACTAAAGTTATAACTTAGTTTTACTGGTTAACTCTACCAAGTTGTATCGACAAACAATGTGTATGTCACAAATTTTTCCTAATAAATATTGAGAATGAAGCTCAATTAATCGCTCGCTTATCGATTGTAAACACTTACATTTGTAGACGGTGGTTTTAAATGAATCCATGCATTACATTGCGGATATGTATATTAAAAATTACAAAATGAAACTTTTTTATGAAATTTTCCCCCATTTAATAATGCATCTTAACACCTTTTGTGACATGTTTGGCTTCACTGCCAAACCTCATAATAAGATTTTACGATAAAAATTACCGTGTTGTTCCGATTGTTTCAATACCTTTCACAAAGTTAGCCGCAAACAGAAACGTACTAAAACAAATTTAAAGGTGTGGTTCAGTAGCGGGATTCCGGCGGTTGGGATTAGAGATTTTTAAATTTTGAACACTCGGAATCAAAGGCGAATAGTTTTAGTATTTATCATCAAATATTTTTGTATATGTACTAATATATAATACTATAATTGGTCATTTATTTTGGGCTCTATGTGTTAAAATAATCTTGAAAAACGGTGTTGTGTGTCAGTGTCGCAAACACTCGTCATAAGATTCAAACGCTCGACTCTGAAGTATCACCACCTCCCAGGAGGCAACTCCTCAAACAATTCTTTGCAACACTCCCTGTGATAAATGCGGTAGAAGACACACTATGAAACGATGTCCCTTCGCTAATATTCAACTTAGTCTCACGTATGCCTGGACGCCTTGATAAATGGATGGAAGATTCTTTCTTTTAGAAAGGAGAAACCTTAAATATAGTAATAATAATTCCTTACTGCTTATAATTACTAATCCATAGATTGTACTTAGACTTAGTATAATTATAATAATAATATTGAGACACTTTTACAAAAATTATCTTGCCCCAAACTAGGCATAGCCTGTACTATGGGTACAAGACAACGATATATTTAATACAATATACATACTTAAACATACATAAATACATATAAAAATCCATGACTCGGAAACAAACATCCATATTTATCATATAAATGATTGCACCTACCGGAATTCGAATCCGGGACCTCTAGCTTAGTAGTCAGGGTCATTCGGCTATCTGGTAGTATGAATCTAGAGAGTTAAGTTGAAATCCGTATTTATAAACATCGCTTTGAGTTCGAGCTAAGTAACCTTAAGTCCACTTAACAAGACTTAGGAAAAACTTAGACTATAGTATAAGCCGAACAAAAAGGAGATCGGAGAGATTTCTTGCGTCATTACAACAGCTGTTGATCGACGTTTTAAAATTCCCGTATAATACACGGATCGATTTAGTTAGATGTTTGTTACTTATCCAAATGTTGTGATTTTTAATGAGTTTATATTCCGCTGTAAATAATTGCAAAACTGAAGTGGCAGTGAACAGGGCACATAGTTCGACAGACAGATGGCTAGTGGGGCAGTAAAGTCTTTGAATGGCGACCACGTACTGGAAGACGCAGTGTTGGTAGGCACACCACAAGATGGACAATCAATGAGTCTCAAAAAATCCAAATTATTCTATTATGCTACGACGTATTGCTTGAGCAATAAAGAAAAATACAAACAAAATAAAATAAAAAATTACATACAAAATAAATGTATACGGAAGAAAATACGGCTAAAAATAAAAAGCTTTATAAAATTTATCACTTTACAAACTTACAAATTGACAGGTTTAATGGAATGCGCCATAGATAACACGCGACTTATTATATAATCCGACCAAATTATACAAATCTAATTGCATTATTCAATAATAAATCTATAATTTATCAACATAAAAACAAAATATGCGAAAATCTTACACGGAGCTGGCGCCAACTAGACATCGTAACTTTTTTACATAATCCATGCTATTAATATGCAAATATTTTAAAGATAATCGAATGAAATTGGTCCAATGTTTAAATCATGTTGGCGCCATTGGGACGCCATTCATTTTACTTTTGGCGCGTAATTGAGTCGAAAAATGGCAATTCGGCGCCGTTTGCCGGTCGCGAATCGTGAACAGATAGTGAATTATGGGACTTCAATCGAATAACAACATTTGGCGGTCAATTAATTTTTGCCGGAATGTTTTATGCGTCCTTGACAAGTTTTACATCTTTTTGGAATTCATTTTTTAAGGAACATAATTTTATTTCATTCTTTAGCGAACATAGTTTTATTATTATTTGTTATTTTTAAAAAATTAAAACGCGTGTAGCTGTAGCTGTGTACATACATTAGATATTGCGTAAAAGTTTCATTTTTATAATAATGGGGGCTGAGTCCCCCTGGAATCGGTCTTGTCTGGTCTTGGAACGTTCGGTTAGCTAAAACAATAATTAAAATGTAACTTTTACGCAAAAAGTATTGTTAAAACACTAATTTTAATTCTTTAAAAAGCGATTTATTTAAATGTGTAACACTCGCATTAATCAAAGATATGTTATTTGTACTTAAGGCAAATTGTATGTATTTCTATGTTACTATGCGTATTATTTCAGCTTGAATGAGTCAAGTGTGACCCCTTAACTGAACATCTGTCCGTGGCTTACATCTGCAAGGTGATTTGTAAATTTGATGTGCAAAAAGTTTTATTAGATATTTTATTTTTCTGTTACAATGTCAGATTATTTTACTCTGTGATTAAAGTTTCTTTGACGCTGATAATGCAAACATAAGTCAATCATAGTAAATTAGGTCACAAATATATTTTAGTGTCTATACATACCAATCACAAATGATCTAACATGAACTATTACCATTGTAGTAAAATAATTAAGTACTTGAAATCAATGAAAGAAAGTAAAACATTTTTGCGAAATGAATAATATAATAATGACTAAATGAATAGTAGAATAAGTCAAAACCTGAAAATTGAACAAGACATATCAAGGTTTATGTATGTTACGTCACTCGAACGGTTGGCTTAGTGGAAGAGCGCTCCAACGGAATGCGAGAGGTCGCGGAGCCGAGTTCGCGTAGCTCATAAATTTTGTTTTAAAATTTTATTTGTGTTATTAATCCGTAAGAAGTGAGAGTTACTTTAAAAAAAAGTGTGTATGTACTTATGTATGCACGCAAGAAGTTATACTTCTTGGGCCTAACGAAGCATAAATTATTAAAATGATTTATTCCTAAGAACCATTTTGTAAAAATCTTGCAAAGATGGCTTTGACAATTAAATATCTAATGAATACGTCTGTATAGGCTAGAACCCTTTGCCTATCCCCGAAAAAAGAAAACGAATGACGCAAGCTACAGAAAAGTTTAGAAACCAACTTCAACCTGTTACTTTTGTGTTACAGTGATGCGCGCGCATCATAAAATTTCACTCTCATCATTTTTTCATAACGCGCCTAAAGAAGTATAACTTCAAAAATAACAAATTAAATATAGTAACGATAATATTGTGTATGTATCTTTTTCGAACCGTAAATGGCACACTCAACGAAATTCGAAATTCGTAATTCAAAAGATGCCAACATTAAAATTAACTCCTTAAAAAGTACTGAACATGACCTCCTATTAATTAGGTCTCATGAATACCTAATTAGCGAGAACTTGAACTTTGTGCATTCAGTGTGATTATCTGAATCGATAAACGGAGGTCGCAAAAGGTCGCCATTGAAGGGTATAAACTAACAACAACATGTGTCTGTAATATATCTTAATTGTGATTATATAAGTGAAGATTAATTGCGTCGTAGTGTAAACGGAAAAGTTTAATCGTGTGTGCAATAGGCCAAATACTAAGGTCATTCGATAAATGGAAGCTAATTAATGATTCTAAACAATTTGTTATGTTTTTAAAGTGATAACCCTTACTTCTAGGATTAATAGACAAATAAAATTTGAAATCAAAATTGTATGAACGATACGGGACTCGGACCCACGACATTTGGCATTCCCTGTCAGTGCTCTGCCAACTGAGCTAACCGTTCGAGTGACGTATCGTCATAATATCTTGTATGCTTTGTTCAACTCTCAGGTTGTGGATTCATCTACAGGATTTACTTTACAGTTGATAACCTGCTCAACCCCAATATTTGCATATTAGGAAATTGACTTGAAATGTCGCTCTTGTAAATCTAAACAATTTGTTATGTCTAATTAATGATTCCTTAAACAATTGTATAACACGAAGTAAAAGTTTATGTGTCAAGTAAGCTGTATTATACAGTAGTATAACAACTTAAAAACTGTAAGCATAGATTACGGATGGGTCTCCACTGCGCTCCATCTACATACCGCACTACCTAAGAACAATAGCTTTTTTATTAAGGCAACTTGACACTTTATAAATTTTGGAACTTACGCTTCGTGCAATTTTACATTGAAATTAATGAAAAACAAAATATTTACTGATTCCCAGTGTCTTTCTACTTTATTGTAGTATTATTTTTACAAAGTTTTACTACGCAACCCGGCATTTTAGTTTAAATTTTAAGCAAAGTTCATTAGAACACGTGGCACGTCAACGTCACACATTGTTCAAGACTGGCTGGAGTACGCCCTTTTGGGCGTAGTAGTAGTTGCCGCAATTTTGTTAGTTCGCGTTGCTACTACGCCTGCGGTATTTAGTTGGAGCACAGCGGAGACCAAACCTTTATCTAAGACTGAAAGCCTATTATTTAGGACTTTATAGATGACTTACGGTATTGAAATTAAGATTGAACTTTATAATTTAGACCTTAACCATATAAAATAAGTCTTATTTTTTTAAGTATCTTCTTTAAGACATTACCAATAAAATACTCAATTTAACTTCTTAATTTTTACTTATTTTATCATTTTCATAATATATTTATATATTCCAGAATCACAAAGAAGTAAGATTACTATGTGAAATTTTAAAAAAATATGTCTTAGTAGATGCTGAGTAGGTACTACCTACTATACTAGTTCTAGTACTACAAGAATTATTTTGTATAATATACTCCCTGTAAATGGAGCAATGACGTTCTTTACATAATATAGAACGTCATTGCTCCCTGTTGTTAACTAAAATGAAATTGTTTCACAGCAGAACTGTCAAACCGTGCGTCAATAAATTCTCTCATAGAAAATATGTTCATACAAAACAAATATTGGAAATAGAAATAATTATGGGTCCCAAATCGAAATAAAAACTATCCTATCTCTCAAGTTGGACAAAAATGCACTCCATGAAGTAATCCCCATTAACATCCGTTCATTAGTTTAGGAGTCCATCGTGGACAAACAACGTGTTTCGTAATTTATATATATTAAGATTAACTTGACCTATCTATCTATACAGGATGTGACAAAACTACTAGTAAATCTGAAAGAAGGTAAAATGGTATTACCCTATTACGAGTCCATTCACAATATTTAAGAACCGTAGTAACGCTGTATATCTAACATTCCCCAAAAAAAAAATAAGTTTTAATTTTCACGGAAATGCAAACACTTTTCAGTAAAGTTAAAGAGTAAGCTACGCAGAACGTACATTTCTATCTAATTTGCTGAATGACAAAAATTTTAAAAGATATAACCTAATGAAACAACCTTAACGACTTTTTTATAATAAACGTCAAATTTACAGAAACGGCTCAAAGTGCTCCGCCTTGCTCAATACACAACCTCACTCGTCGGAATATGGTATGTGGCATTTCGCACCATTGTCGTTGTTATTGATGCGAAAATCCAACACGCTGTTCCATCTCGACAACCGTTGGGCAATCGGAGTAATAAACTCTGTCCTTCACATGACCATTTTTTCCAACTAGTCATTTTTTGAAGCCAGTACTTGAGTATAATGACATCCTTGTATTGAGGTAGCAAACATTTATGAATGAATAATAGAAAAACTATTAAAGTAGACAATTATTAGGTAAAATAGGTACGTAGGCCTTTCTGTTTAAAAATCTGGTTCCCTGACATGACAGCTTACTAAGATTGAAAAAATTTTTGACTTTGATATTTAATTATATTTTTACCCATTGCATAAGGAATTATTGTACGTGATTTTTGACCCGTTGAAAACGTCAGATTTACTTGAAACTTTGCACACTGCTAAAGTGTATTTTATTGTCAAAAAGCGTGATTTTTTTATGATATGTTTAAAATTACTCTACTTTTTCGAATCAAGAAAACATTTATACCAAAGTGACATCAAGCACCCGATGGTTTTTTACTCGGATAATTAATACGTCTCTAGGGACTCTATCTATAGAGCCCCTTGATGTTAGACAACCGATAAAAACAGGCCAGGAATATTAGTTTAGTGTGCGTGACAAGCTACGTCTTACACTCGCAATTTGTATGACACTTTGCGTTAGTGTGCGTGAATAGCTCAAAATAGAGGTTAGTTTTAAATCCAGTTTACTGTTTATTATAATATTTATATAATCACTCCAATCTTAGTTTATGCTTAATGAAAATTATTTTCTATTTATAACCGACTTCAAAAAAGGAGGAGATTCTCAATTCGTCGGTATTTTTTTTAGTTTGGTTTTGTTTAAAAGGGTTTAGTTTTTTTTATCTATTTTTATAAGAAGAAGTAAAAAACAGGAAAGACTTTCATGGTCCCCTAATGGTGAGTTAAGTGAGTGATGCTCTGACTATTACATTTTAATATCGCTTAGGAAACTAAGACTGAGATGTATAAAGCGTACTTAGACTTTGCTCAGAATTTACTCGGGAAAAACTTAGCTGAATGTGATGGGATGGGAAAAACTTTTACATTGAACTGTCTAGCATAATTTCATAATAAAATGACTACAAACCCGAAATCACCGATTATGCTAACCTTACACTCAGCTAGGTTTTACGTAAGTAAAGTCTAAGCAAAGTCTTAGTAAGCTCTATAGATCTCGGCCTTAGATACCTAACATTTGAAGCAGCACGGTGGTTGAGCTTGTCAGCTTAAGAAAATATTGATCCATCAACTGGCATTTTATGCTTTCCATCGGTAAAACAAATATCTATAGTACAAAGTATATAACTCATATTATTCCTATTCAATAAATTAAAAATCAATAAAAAACCTATAAAATAATTTAATAAAAAACCTTTTCGTCGGTCACGGTCGTGATCTTAGAAGTTGCAAACTTCGCGACCGTGACATATCAAAATGGCAACAATAAGTTACAATGAGATTTACACACACACACACACACACACACCTATAGATACAAACCATTTTTATCGACACTTGCTAGTAGGAATGTGTTTAGAGGTTAGCCGTGCGTTAATACACACATTATTACATATTATATGCAATAATGTGTTCATATTATTTTTAAAAAATATATGGAAAAGGAGTACAAACGAACGTTACCGCCTTTAAGGAAGGTTTATGAGCTTTTTTTGAATGTCGTATCGTCCAAGGAAGCTCAATCATCAGCTTTCTCGTACGTGAAAGAAAGCTCCTTGAAAACCGTGCTGTGGAGGACCACCACACATCCAGATGGTGGAGATGATATCCTATGTGTGGCGTGTCATACGAAGGTGGAATTCGGCGACAGGAATCAGGTGAAACAGCTCTTTAAGAGGCATAAAAGGCATTTATTTTCTCAAAATTGATTCCTTAAGAATTCTTTTTGTTGTCATTTCTAATATACTAAATACTACTACCGCTTCGGAACGAAATGGCGCTCTGAGAGAGAAGAAGCGGCGCAAGAAACTCTCCCAACATTCTTTTTTTGCGCTCTTTTTAATTATGCAAACTAACTTTTTTAAATATACAATATTGTAGATTCATTGCTATTGCTATAAAATAATCATAATCTAGTCCCAGGCTGTCCGATCATTTAGATATTCAGGTGTGGAGAAATAGGATTTACGACAGAGCCATTTTTTTATAAAACATTAATTATTTTTTATTAGATAATGCCTGAACAGTGGCTGGGACTTTATTATAAAAGTGTATACAATTACCCTTATAGCTATTATGTACCTTATGAAGCCTACTAGAATTAGTTACAAGCAATCCCTTATTTCTAGTGTAATAATACACTTGGAACACTTCCCGTGATAAATGCGACACATAATGTAGCGACGTCTCTATGCATTTAATAATAATCCATGCTTTTAGATTTAAGATCACACTCAAATGAAAAATGAAATGAACATGAGACCTCATGCCATATAATCTATACACTTAATAAAATCATAAGCCAGTCTCTACAATTTCTTTTTTGTTTAATAAAAAAAATATCCACTTTGTTGTTTGTTGCGAGGCTAAACTTTATAATATTTTGAATTTTTAATAAGTTTATCTGTTTGTGAATGCTAAATTTAATTATTTAAAAACTAATTGGTGTTTGAGTTGACAAGCTCTGTCAGATTTAGTTTGTTCTCCAAATAAATCTATGGTAGAGTCATGGACGCATCCAAGCTAAAATCTAATGTAATATACTTAAAATATTTTTATATCCGCCATACACAATAATAAAAGAACCAAGTAAATTACCGTGCCTGCTATAAGCTTGTATATCGCAATAAATAACAGACTTTGTAAACCTCTCCTTTTAAGTGTACAAAGCTTTACTGTTTTCAGAAAGTGGAATTATCTTAAGGTAAATGATTAAACGTATGCATAAGTTAATGCTCGTTCTTTAAAGCTCGTATACAAATTATTCTTTAAGGGATAGAATACTTTTTAAAATTGCTTTAAGTAATCTGAACATTATTAATAAATTACACAAGCCTTGAGTTAAATAACCAAAAGTTAAAACATTTTTTGTACGTACCAAGATGAGAGGGCTTTAAGGGTAGCTTGCCCTGCCAGGTGGCGCCACTGGCTACCGCCACAAACATTATCAAACACAAAATCCTCGACATCGTTAACAAACTCCAGTCGATCACACCGGTCAAGGCTCAGCACGTTCTGACTTCAGATACATCAACAAGACTGGCCATTCGCATATCTTACACATGTTTTTATTCGTAGTTGGCGGCGCGCACACCAGCGATTTTATGACAATGTCGTGTGACACTAACGCCTTTTTATTATTATTTTTTTGTTTCATATCGTGGTGAATGTTATATTAATGGGTTACCAGTGACGTTCTACACACATATAAGGACATATTATTCATGCATGCAGCAGACTGCATGCATGCACTTTTGCCGTTCCACTATCAGAATAATGGAACGGCAAAAGTGTGCTTTAAGACAGTGTAAGCATGCTTTTCTCCTTAGGCTGCATTTATGCTCGACCGATGGTGTGTCAACTGTCACTGTCCGAATGGGGTTTAATTCAACATCATCAGCAGCGGCAGTCGCCTACTACTGGACAAAGGCCTCCTCCAAAGATGGAGATCTTTGGAGGAGGTCTTTGTCCAGGATCCGTCCTGCGCTGCCCTCATCTGTTGTATATCAGTGATCTTGACAAGATCACCTTTCGATCTTGGGGGGCCTACCAACACTGCCTCTTCCAATTCAACATACGTAACCTCAACTGATAAAGTTTTCAAATTGCTGCTTATTGAACTGGAGTAAATGCGGCAATGTATAGATATAGCAGTCGAAGCTAATTATGGTGTAATTTGTGGCATGTTCCATATTTCGGCTTTGTTTTTATACGACGTGATTGGCGTATGTATAGAACGTCAATGGGTGAAATGGGTAGGTGTGGGTTAAATAAATAAAAGTATCTAAATTTGCATGGCAGACGTAATGAAATATATTATGTGGGATGCCATTAATGAAAATGCTGCTCTGCACATAATGCTTGTTAAGTTGGTAGCACAATGGCGCCTTTTTCCGTCATGAAGCCGAATTCTATTTCAAGAGCGCTGTAGCTAGTAAAATTACTGTATTAATGAGACTTAACATTTAATGATTAAACGTTTAGCTGATATTTTATTGTCACTTTAAGACATTAGAGTCTAATATATTATAGTGACAAGCGCAAGTGTGAATACTGAGCGATACTGCATTGTAATGGAAAGGACTATCAGTTAAAAAAACTCTATCTATTCTTTTTAATTTTCTTATTAATTATCTTTATATGTATATATCTCGAGACACTATTTAAACAATAGTCTTAGTTATCATACATATCATTATTACACATCAGTATATGATAAAGGTTATGCTTGACACTACAGGTTGTCATAAACACATTTTTTGGTGGCATATAATATTACAGATTATTATATTAATTATTGAAAGAGTAAATTAAATTTGATTTTATTTAAAAAAAAATCTATGCATAATAACATTTTTAATTTTATTTTAAAACACACTAAAATTCAGAAAGACAAGTAGGTGTCGCAGCGTGTGTGGTAAGCCTTACGAAGGTCGTCGCTTGTGAGGTATTTATTCGCGGGAAATACGAGTGATTCATCATCGAGATGTAAACAAACGTCATTATTATTATTATGACCAGTTCTTAGATCCGTGTGCTGGCGTCCTTATGTACGATTTTGATTAAACTTTGTCCCGATGTCGTACTCATAGCGTTATGGTATTTTTGTATTAAAAATATATCTGTTCTCACGTTTAAGTTTGGATTCAGATTAACGTTGTTATATACTTAGTTGTTTCTTGTCATAATGTTATACAAATTAAACATATCATATATTTTAAATTAATTAGAATGATTATCTATAATAATAAAAATTAGCAGGAACATACAGACCAGCAGATATTTATTTGAAATTGTTTATACGGAATAAGAACCAAACCATTCAAATCATTCCATTTTCAAGCCGTCTGTGTAAGAATTTACACAGACGGCTCGAAAATGGCTACTGGAACTGGTGCCGGCATGTTCTCACAGGAACTAAACATACACATTTCCATACCCTTGGGCACACACAGCTCCATCTTCCAATGTGAGTGCGTAGCCATCAAGGAAGCCGCCAGCGCTATATTAAGAAGGAAGGTACATGGCCACAGCATCAGATTTCTTTCTGACAGTATGGCGGTACTAACAGCGCTGAAGGGTACCACATACAACTCAGCACTAATACACGAATGTCACCAAACCCTGGAGCAAGTTGCCTCTTATAACCAGGTAGCTCTGCAATGGATCAAGGGACATAGCGGTTCGTTGGGTAATGATGCAGCGGATGAGCTTGCAAGGCGGGCATCGGCAAATATAGTGACTGGTCCTTTGCCACTTCTGCCACTGCCCTTCAGCCAAATGCGCTCATGGATACGCTCTGTCACCAACGACCTACACAACACCCGATGGATGAATGTCTCAAGCTGTAGACAGTCGAAGGTGGCGATACCTGCACTATCGCCCAAACTGACACGTAGACTTATCAGCCTCAACAGACATGACATCCGTATAATGGCGGGCACCCTAACGGGTCACACATCACTAAACAAACACCTTTTCACAATCGGCGTATCGGACAGTCCTAAGTGCAGAGGCTGTCTGACCGAAGACGAAACGGTCGCTCACGTAATCCTGGAATGTGCGGGGGTGGCCAACCAACGGGCAAATACCGTAACCAATACGAGGTCGCTCCAAGAAGTCTGTGAACACCCCAGGAATGTTCTGAACTTCTGGAAGGAGCTGGGCTGGTTGGAGTAACTGGCCATTGCTGCACGCGTCGGCCACGTAATAGAAACATTGACTCTAACCACGGTGCCGCCGTTTCTGTTGTTCTCCTTCGCCTCAATTGGCACATATTAAGGCGACACTAAATGTCAGCGACTGTTAACTATAACCAACAGCAAGCATTAGCAACCTAAAAATAAGACTTAAGGATATGTCTTACAGGATTAAGTAGTGTTCATAGCTCGAATTGCTATACTTTCACCATGTTTGCGTGTTTTCTGTTTACTCTTCGCCTGCGTTTTCGGTTTTCAAATTCATATGTACGTTTCTTCAATGTTGGCAATGCTCGTGTGATTCCTATATTGTGTAGAGAGAGTATAATAGGTTGCAGTGATTACGTGCCATTTCTCTTCCTCTACTAAAAAGCAGGTATAAAACCACGTCTAATAAATAAGTAACCTAACTTGACGGATTTGTATCATTTATGTTTAAACGCCAGGAATTATATAATCCAATCACTAATCTGTTATGAAAAATATTTTTAAATACATTCAATATATCAATAGAGGTATGATTTAATATCGTTTAGTAATTTCACCAATATTTAATCACGAAGTTCGTGTTGTAGTCTCAAAGAGATTTTATTTTTACAAACCGGATCAAAGGCATCTCGTAACATTGACCTAACCAGGATTTGCATTTGAGGACAATTTCTTAGTGTGGGATTATTGTTTTTAAGTTCTTGTTTGTGCCTTTTATAATATATCTTTAGTGCTTCATAAGTATCTTGAATACGAAATATGGTTTTGGAAATTTGGTTTTATGTGTCTTAAAATTCTTTATGAATTCTTAAGCGTGGGATTATGTGAGTGATTAACAGTGCATATAAGTGACCAAAACTGGTATAACAGACCAAAAAAAAATTAAACTGTTACACAAAATTCTGTTACGATATTATTACCCTTATTGCGCACATAATATAAACTCATAGTATTTAAAGACATTAGTAGATCTTGACTGGGGTCAATTTATCTGTACAAAAGGCTGAAGTGGATTCAGTTCAATTGGCTTCAACGTGTGGCTTCACATTTGTCAAGGGGAGTGTTCCAAAGAGCTGTTTGACTTGATTCCTGCCGCCGTATACTACCTTCACAAGTACGCCACAAATTAGAATTTCATTCGCACTATCTGGATGTGTTCCTCTACAGTCTACAGTGCGGTTTTCAAGGCACTTTCTTTCTCATACAATCAAGCTATGGAATGATCTTCCTTGTACGGTGCTTCCATGACGATACGATATGGGTACCTTCCAAAAAAGCGCGTAACTTTCTTAAAGGCCGGCAACGCTCCTGTGATTCCACTGGTGTTGCCAGAGAATGCGTGCAGTGGTGATCACTTAACATCAGATGACCCGTATACTTTTTTGTCCTCCTCTTCGATAAAAAAATTCAGAGAAATTTCGGCAGAACTTTCGAAAGGTCGATTTCAATATTCAATTATCGGTTAAATGTAATAATTTGCCATAAAGTTTGTTACATTTAAAAAAAAAACAAAACTTACTTTTTGGACAAGCAAAACCATACAACAACAACAGGTAGACGTGCTAGATATCTACTGAAAATCAGCGTAGGAATTAGGGAGGGGTAAGGGAATTAGAGCAAAGGGATATGTGTTGTCGGCCTATAAGTAGGAAATATTTTCCAATCTCAAAGTTCTAAGTCGTATCGATTGGGGGAAACTGCAGCCCGTAAATGATTGCACACGGTGGACGTGCAAGGCAAGAAAACTCTCGCAACACGTGCCAGACATCAACATAATTTATAGGTGGAATTTGTCATTTTGACGTAAATCAAATCATTCAATAAAATCAATATAAATCTCAATAGTTTTTGTAAAATTTTCTTTTTATCATGCTTTTCATTTATTTATTATTAAATACTCATACAGTCCTACTGCAAATAATAAATTTTTCCTACCTAATTTCCTCTAATGGTATTGTAACACTAGATCCACGTGTTATTTTGATAGTTTTCTCTTAATGCTGTCCGGGTTAATACCAGCGGCCGAATGCTACTACCGGACATTACGTCAAATGCAAAATACCATCCTGGCATTCCACATCCGCGCGTTTTGCAAGAAATCTTGCATCGCACCGCCACTTTGTGGAATCAATTACCTGCTGCTGCTGATCTCCGGGACCGATACTACTTAGAGGCCTTCAAGAGAAGAGCATACCTTAATGCCGGCAATGCATCTCTTGACATCTGTTGTTGCGGATGTACATAGGCGGTTGCCCACCAATATCCCCTTACGTGAGCCTCTTGCCCCATTTGCACCCTCTTATATATAAAACCCTAATAAACTAAGGTAAAATAGCGTGGGTAGCCCTATGCATGGGCACATAATTCTATTAATATCAGCTAAACTACGCCATTGCGGTTTATTTAATGCGTAAGTTAGTGACAAAAGTTACAGCCAAGAACTTATGATTACGTTAATCAGAATTACGTCAAAATAACTTGTTTATTCTTAATATTAGCAGTAAGGATTACTTTACATGTTAAGTATTAGATATTGTTTATTCTCCTATAATTTGAATTTGTTCCGATGAGCAAACTGTTACTAATATGCTAAACATATGATTTGTTAACCTAGATTTATGATACATGTATTTGTTGTTTTTTCCAAGAAAAATAAACAAATAAATGCAGTATACGGTAGTACATACTTTGAATGTAACTATGTGTCAGTTAATTGCCTTTTCTTTTGAACGGCGTATCCTGCAGAATCGAGTCTATTAGCCAATCCGTCAATGTGGGGTATGTAATTAAGAATCCTCTTAATAACATACACCAATGAATCCTCATTACTGGCAATTATCCATACACACGTTCTCGACTCTTTTCTCTGTGTTTTTTAAGACTAGATCAAAATCATTGTTAAATAAGATCAATATTTTCAATATTTGTTTTGCTTTTTGTGATATTCATGTTTTTGTAAGCGCTAAAGTACTTCAAACGATGCATAGAAAAGTCTTTATCATTTAGGCCATAAACTGATGCCTAGTGTACAAATCTTACAGTCTAACACTGAATATTTCCTTTCCATTTAGAAACACAAATAAAATTTGAAAATAAAATTTATGAACGATGCGAGACTCACCCGCGACGGCTCGCGTTTTTAAAAAGCAAAACATATTGTTTAGATTTGCAAGAGCGACATCTCAAGTCAATTTCCTAATTATAACATTGGGGTTGAGCAGGTTATCAACTGTAAAGTAGATCCTGTAGATGAAGCCACAACCTGAGAGTTGAACAAAGAATACAAAACTTATCGACGATACGTCACTCGAACGGTTGCCTCAGTTGGACGATCTTATCAAGATCGCCGGAATACGTTGGATAAGGGCAGCGCAGGACCGATCGCCTTAGAAATCTTTGGGGGAGGCCTTTGTCCAGCAGTGGACGTCTTCTAGCTGATGATGATGATGATGATGAATTAATCCCAGGAGTGAAGGTTATCACTTTAAAAAACATTAATTCTTTAGATTTCCATTCAGTTTCTAAAATATGCTCTTTAATTTTTAAAGGAATAATTGCCGAAACAAAACCCTATCGTTGAGATTTTTACACACGACTTTAAGTCGGAGCAGCAGTTGTCTCGTCCGTGTTAGTGCAACGGTATATGCTTTTAGAATTCTTAAACCTATGTAATGTCATGTAAGAAATAACAGTTATACCTAAAGCCCAGATCCATATAAAAGTATTTGCCGATATAAAATAAACAATTGAAGACACTCGCGAAGCTAAAGAGATACAGAACAGCGGATCAACTTCGGTGACAACTTTCTCAAGGTCATTTACATTATTCAATGTCTTTTAATTATCACTAAGTATCATTTTTTTAATTAACGTCACTACTGATAATAAATTTACAATCTTTGTCATTTATATGTTCGATTCGAAGTGAAAATCATGAATTAATTCCATGTAATGTTTCCTCAATCTGTCCCAATCGCTACTACGCTATTATTGTTTCCGTCTTCAGTACAACTAACAGCTTTTTAATAATGCCAAATCGTTTCATTTTAAATTGAAACAGTCATTTCTGTGTATAATCGAATGTTATAGTGTCACGTGTTTAAACAATAAAAAGTTTTTACAATAAGATTATGATTAACAAATCTATATTTTAATCAAGGCAACTAAAGTGTAATTTTTTTTATAACTCTAAGGGACGAGAGGAGCAGGGTGTTCAGCTGATGGTAATTGGTATGCCCTGCCCTTTACAATGCAGTGCCGCTGGGGATTTTTAAAAAACCCAATAATTCTGAGCCGCACTATAATTGTGCTCGTCACCTTGAGACATGAGATGTTAAGTCTCATTTGCGCAGCAATTTCACTAGCTACGGCGCCCTTTAGATGAAAACACAGTAATGCTTAGACATTACTGCTTCATGGTAGAAATAGGCGCCGTTGTGGTACCCAAAATCTAGCCGGCATTCTATGGAAAGGAGCTTCCCACTAGTAATTTAAAGCAATATATATAGTTTCTACAAAATGTTGAAGCGCATTGCAAATTGGACATAAAAACTACAAAATTCGTTACTAGTTTATATTTGGATAAGTATGAAATTGCCGTTTTGTTCTGAAAAAGTCACTTATGCGGCAGAAAATTGGGGACCGGGACTCAATAAACTATGTGAAGGCATTTTGTATTGCTCCTTGAGAAGATATTCTTAGGAAGTTAAAAATTATTGTTTAAATCATAGAAAAAATGGCAGTTTCTAAATGCTCCTGTAGGGTTAAAACAGTTTCTGGAGCCGTATGATATCTTGCGTTATCATCCAAGAGTTTGCAAGAATTGCTAGCGGTAGAGAATTACTAAGTTATATGAAATAATAAAAAAATATTCTTCATTTATGTGAAGTTTTTTATTCGTTGTAAAGCAAAAGCTTGATGGTATCAATTTTCAGATGCGCTGAATGTTATGTGATATAACTGCTAAAAGTAGTTAATAAATTCATTAATTTGTAAGTATCTTTACACGCTTTTTATTAGCTTCACCTGTATGTATGTTTGTTTGTATCCAACTCATTTGGCCGCAATTTTGACCCACTTTAAACGGCCAGATTTCGTTCAAATTTCGTAGATTTATCGAGGATCGATGACAATACATTAATTTGATAAAATTGTTTCAATTTTCAATTATTCCATTATTTTTTACCAATTTATCTGATATCAGGAAATTTTTGAATACCAAAGAGAAATTTGGCGTTGCGTAGAGAAGTCGCTTCATTGTGTGTCTTCTACCGCATTTATCACGGGGAGTGTTCCGAAGAGCTGTTTAACCTGATTCCTGCCGCCGAATTCCACCTTCGCACGACACGCCACAAATAAGGATATCATCCCCACCATCTGGATGTGTGGTCGCGATCCTCCACAGTGCGGTTTTCAAGGAGCTCTCTTCTACGTACTACAAAGCTGTGAAATGAACTTCCTTATGCGGTGTTTCCAGGACGATACGACATGGGAACCTTCAAAAAAAGCGCGTACACCTTCCTTAAAGGCCAGCAACGCTCCTGTGATTCCTCTGGTGTTGCAAGAGATTGTTGGCGGCGGTGATCACTTAACAAAGCTCGTTTACCCTCCTATCCCATAAAAAAAAAGTATGTGCTTTGAAGGTTGTTTTTTAGTTTTTCTTTTTTAATCTATTAAGTATATAATATTATTATTCTAAAATAACTTTTGTTTTAAGCTTTCCGAAATTAATACAGGAATAGAAGCGCAAAAATGTAGCAATGAACAAAACATATAATTTAAAACAAAAAATTTAAATTTTAACTAAGTTTTGCCAAAATCACTCTCAACACTCACTACGTTCAACCGTTGCTATTTACAAAACAAACAACAACCAATCAGAATAACAAATTTTATTTTCTTGTTGTTTTTCACGTTCATAGTGAATGCAACAATAACATAACAATTTATTATAAAATAACATTTTATTGAACAGGAAATATCTTTTACAATAACATGTTCAAATAGACATGTTTTATTAGTATGATAATAGCGGAAACCAATTTTATAATGTATTCAACGGAATAGCTGGACAGCTGTTTAACTGGTTTTTAACTTTAAAAGCGACAGCGTACTAAGACGGTTCCTACTTAGTTACGTCTATGATGGATATGTAATGAAATAATAATAATAATAACTTTATTTTCTCACCAACAACCAAAATTACAATACAGCGAAAACTTAAAATTACAGGGGATACAAAAGTTTTGGTCGTGGATCGCTGGTGCCTGTAATAAAATACCTGTATTCTGGTCACCAGGATTAAACTTTTACACAGTGACTAAAAAGCTCTAAAAATCAGAAGGATGGAGGTAAATGCGTGCGTGTGTATGCATGAGAGGGAGAATGTGTATGTGTGTGTGTATGTGTGAGAGAGAGAGAGGGTGTATGTGCAAATCACCGCCGCTTATAAGAGAAATCACAGGAATATCGCTGTCATTAAAGATAAGCTCATCTTTATCAAAGTAGTTTCAATTTCCGCTCAGAATTTTTGGGCTTTTCAGGAATACTGAGTGGTACTGCGTGTTTTTTTGATGAAACTTATTTTAAATTAGCGTTTAGAGAGTATGTATGTATTAGCGATAGGTTGCCTATAAATAATTTACCGCAACCTTTTTGCCGACTATCCCGTGCCAACTATCCAAAAACGGACGTGTGTTTTAAAAAATAAAACTATCAGTTATTGTTCTATAGTCAGTCATAAGTTATGTGTCCGCTTTGACTTTGAGCGCAAAAAAGAATGCTTTGAGAGTTTCTTGCACCGCTTCTTCTCTCTCATAGCGCTATTTGTTTCCAAAGCGGTAGTAGTATCTAGTATATTAAAAATGACAGCAAAAATAATTTTAAAGGAATAAATTTTGAGAAAATAAATGACTTTTATGCCTTTATGACTGGACTTTTCCTACCCACCTACCAATTGAGCATTGGCGTCAAGGCAGTAGGGAATTATTAGCGGTTATTATTGCAGTTTAATTGAAAACTATGTACTTATGTAATTCAGAGAAACAAGGAATACCTTAAGTCATATCTTAAAGTACACTTTTATTACATGAATAAAAATAAAAATCGCTTATATCCTCAAGTTTCTCAAAATAATTCAAATAAGTGCCCTCGAAGTGAAACCTATTATAATGTCAAAGCTACTATGGAACGTAAACAAAATGCCAATATAATAATACCAAGGAATTTCGATTTTACATCGGAATGCGAATAAATCGTCGCAATCGTTTGGATATCCCATGGACGTAAAAAAGTGGCGCCTACATTCCAAATATGAAACAATAAAAATACAGACAGAGTCAAACAATGCCACGGAGATGTTATACAGATGTATTTTTTTTTTCTGTAGTGTAATGAATGTGTAACCTCATGGGACAGAGAGCTGTTGAACTTTCAGCGTAGTGATGAAATGGTTTTGTATTGAATACAATATTATTACAAAGAATTAATATTGTCGGGGTTTGACTCAAGTCTGATGCTCGCTTTTACATCCTAAGTTCTTCTAGTCGCGTCACTCACTGTCATTTCACGGAACCAACCCTGGCATTTGATCAAATCACTAGATTTGTTTAGAGAAATGATAAAATCCTGTTGTTCTTTAAACATAATCCGTGATTTATTCTGATAAACTTAGGGAATTGACTAAGTCTCTATTATTATCATTTCCCTGCGACATATAAAATACACCAAAACTCTGAGACTTAACCTTAGTGACTTATCGAATTAAATAATAAATTATATTGATTTGATTGATGGTTAGAATGACTGTTTAAAATGGCCGTTGCAATTACGTAAGCAACTATCATAAAATATCATTATTTATATTTCGTATATCTAGACTATCCCTCAATTAAAGAGAAAAGCTACTTGGAGGATTCTTCTCAGCTACTCTAGCAATAACTTTATTTTTATTTATGTATTATTTTAATGTTACTAGACTTTTTACCAGTGGGAGGCTCCTCTGCACAGGATGCCGGCTAGATTATGGGTACTACAACGGCGCCTTTTTCTGCCGTGAAGCAGTAATGTGTAAGCGTTACTTTCTTTCGGTCTGAAGGGCGCCGTAGCTAGTGAAATTACTGGGCAAATAAGACTTAATATTTTATGTCTCAAGGTGACGAGCGCAGTTGTAGTTCCGTTCAGAATTTTTGGGGTTTTTCAAGAATCATGAGCGGCACTGCATTGTAATCGGCAGGGTGTGTCAATTACCATCAGCTGAACGTCCTGCTCGTCTCGTCTCTTATTTTCATAAAAAAAAGGCTACATTATTCGTACAGTAAAAAATGCAGCCTTCATTAAAATATATAAATAAGTATAAAATTTTTGGAAAGAGATAATTAGAGTTAAATTTACGTTATTCAAACCTACAACGTTTGATTTACAAATTCACCAAAAGTGTGTAACTTCTAGAAAAAATATTATATGGGGAATCATGTGAAAAAAGTATTAAATTTATTTACATTATTGTGATATGTCCGCTCTATGTAATCACTAGCTCTGAGTATTTATAATGCATAATCCGCGGATGAATATAATTTGCATAATACTTTGTTTTTATTACAATTCTTAATGATGGCAACACGGATCAGAGTTCGACCCACTGATTAACTAAGGCCGTGGGTTTATTACGGACATAAAGCGACATTTTGTTGGCTACTGCGCATGAAGGTTTTACTCGTAATGATAAAGTCTTGGCTTTAAGCCATAATGTAACTAGGTACTCTATTTCCAAACAACATATACCTCAAATAAAACTAAAAACAAAATATTATGAATGATGCGGGATTCGAACGACCTCTCGCGTTCCGTGCGAGCGCACTTCCAACTGTGCAAACCATTCGAGTGACATATCTTTTATAAAATATTGTATGCTTTGTTCAACTCTCAGGTTGGAGTTTTTGTGTTTTCAGGATTATTTGTGTAATTTATCCAAGAAGTGATGGTTGTCACTTTAAAAACACAACTGATTATCAACATATACAAGTTGCGAAATTCTAACCTCGCACAGCCACTCCGTGTAATCAATTACCGGTACCTGTTTTTAACCGACTTCAAAAAGGAGGAGGTTCTCAATTCGATTGGTATTTTTTTTAGTATGTACACCGATTGCGCTGAGATTTATGTTCACACGGGAGGGTCTAAGTTCTTAAAGGCCAGCCGTTCAAAAAGAACCGGATAAATCTTAGACTCTACCCTCAAATTGATGGATGTAAGACGCCAAATGGCCCTACAGTCACCGGACGATGCATTCCAGTATAGGCAGCTAAATAGACAATTCGCCAAGTTATTGACTCGCGATATACGCCGCCATAACACAGATTCGAGGTCGATCAGAGGTCGAGAAGTTCTACGGACAGTTATACACGACTGCACGGGCACCTGTTACAAACAAGGCTGAACACCCAAGAGCCAAACTAACCCGACAATATACCAAAGATATCCCAGACGTCAGCCTGTACGAGATTAGTATGGCCCTAAAATAGCTTAAAAACATCAAGGCGCTGGGTGATGATGGAATTACAGCCTAGCTTCTGAGAGGTGGTGGTACTCCTGTGCTAAAGATGCTCCAGAAGATTTTCAATTCCGTCATCCTCGATGGCAAAACGCCGCAAGCATGGCACAGAGGTATAGTGGCGCTTTTCTTCAAAAAGGGCGATAAAACGCTTTTGACGAACTATAGGCCCATATCACTGCCATGTATATAAGCTGTTTTCTAGGGTTATCATGAATCGTCTCGTGCGCAGGTTCAAAGACTTCCAGCCTCCCGAACAAGCTTAATTCCGAAAAAGCTTAAGTACCATAGACCACATACACACGCTGCAGAAGTTATACAGAAGACGGAGGAGTATAACCAGCCACTATGCTTGGTGTTCGTGGACTATGAGAAAGCCTTTGATTCGATCGAGATCTAAGCGATGCTTCAGTCTCTCCAGAGGTGCCACATTGATTACCGATATATGAAAGTGTTGATGTGTTTATATACACGCGCCACTATGTCAGTCCGTCTCCAGGATCAGATCTCGAAGCTTATCCAACTGCACCAAGGAGTCAGACAAGGCGATGTCATATCACCCAAGCTGTTCACCGCTGCGTTAGAAGATGTCTTTTAGCTTCTGGACTGGAATGGACTGGACATCAACATCAACGGCGAATACATCAGCTCAGCTGGCAATGGAGAGGGCTATGCTCGGAGTTTTCCTGCGAGATCGAACCAAAAATGAGGAGATCCGTAGGACAACCGACATAGCCCAAATGATTGCGAAACTGAAGTGGCAGTGGGCAGAGCACATAGCTCGGCGGACAGATGGCCGTTGGGGCCGTTGGTCAAGATCGCCGGAGTAGATTGGACGAGGGCAGCGCAGGACCGACCGTCATGGCGATCTTTAGGGGAGGCCTTTGTCCAGCAGTGGACGTCTTCCGGCTGAAATGATGATGATGATGACGATTATTTGTATGGGCCGCCTATTGATATTGAAGTCGGTGTCAAGCCAAATGTAATAGTAGGTACCTACACTCGCCACGCGTGACTTTGAGCGGGATAGCTTCATCTAGAATAAATCAACCCAAGTGGGCAGACGTCGTTAATAATTACAGTAAGTAAGCTGTTTATAATATTAATTTTTATGTCGTTTAGGGGCTGGCACCGACTTCAAGCCTATCAATAGGACATACAAATAATAGTATTTTTAGTATGGTTGTTTGCACAAGACGTGTATTAAATTAAATACTAAATTAAATCTTTATTAAGTTAGCCTGAACCGATACGACTTTATGTCGTATCTCTTATGAACGTGAAATAGGGTTTCGAACAGAATTTTTTCGGATTCGATTCCGTTTCGAATCAATACGACATAAAGGCCGGCAACCCATCTCGTGACCCCTGGTGTTGCGGGTGTACATAGGCGGCTACCTCACCACTTTCCATCACGTCTCTTTTATATAAAAATGGGATCAGTAAGAGGGAAATTTACCAGATGAGCTAATACGTATAACGCCTATTTCTGTCGTGAAGCAGTAATGTGTAAGCATTATTGTGTTTCTGTCTGAAGGGCGTCGTAGCTAGTGAAATTACTGCGCAAATGAGACTTAACATCATAAGTCTCAAGGTGACGAGCGCAATTGTAGTGCCGCTTAGAATTATTGTGGCTTTTCAAGAATCCTGAGCGACATTGCATTGTAATGGGCAGGGCATATCCATTACCACACAATTAAAAAAACATATCGTTAGAAATGATATCTTAGCGGGTAAAACCGCAAAGGGTGGGTGATTGTATTAAGGCGACACTAAATGCCGGCGACCTTGAGCGATATGAGTTCACGGCTCCTATGTAACAAAGCCAATATTTTCAAAATTCTTGCGTCGAAAATTTAACATTTTAACAGGCACAAACAGTTTAATTGCTTACAATCCTCATTATTGATTACTAATCTTAATAAATGTACCTACACAAAAAAGTAAAAGCTATAAGAACAACTTTTATGAGAGCAGTATACTAAACAAATGCATCATGCCGAGAAAGTACTTGTTTAATTGCAAACAAAACTGGTAATTCATAATAGCTCTGGAGTGTTAAGTTTAACTAACAGCAAGCATTAGCAACCTACAAGTACGACTTAAGGGTATGTGTAACAGGATAAAGTAGTGTTTATAGCTCCAAATGCTATATTTTCACCACAAAACTTGTATAAAAATACTTTGTTTGCCTGTTTTCTGTTTAATCTTCGCCTTAAATACTAATCCTTCACGATGTCCATTTACCATAATATAACGGAATATAATTGTCATAGTAATTCCGGCCAGCAACAGATGTGAAAACCTGAAACGATGTACGCTCAGCTGCTAAATCTATCAGATTATTGTTAATAAATCGAAATCTATTTAACTTATTATTACAAAATAGTTAAACATGTGTTAAACATTTGTTTTAAAAAGTTCTATTACAAATCTTTAGACATTGCATATATTTAAACACGAGTCGAAGCTTGTATAATTCAAATTCAAATATTTTTATTCAAAAAAGGATTCAAAATCACTTATTGAACGTCAAAAACTAATACCCATTCAAAATAGACTGCCTCAGACCTGACAGGAACGGGCGCAAGAAACTCAGCGGGCTTTTTTATATAAAAATATAGATTACAATGTACTATAGTACAATAAATATATACAATTAAAAGAGACTAAGGGTGACCGCTTCATTCCCAGCCCGTGGTATCATTAAGAAAATCGTTTATGTTATAATAATCTTCCCCACACAAACGTTTTTTAACAATTCTTTTAAATTTCATAGCACATTTGTTTTGTACATTTTCTGGGATCATATAATAATAATAATATTGACACACTTTTTACACAAATTATCTTGCTCCAAGTTAAGCATATAATATAGCCTGTGTTATGGATTACAAGACAACGATATATTTAATGCAATATGCTTACTTAAACATACATAAATTCATATAAACATACATAATATAATCATACATAAATACATTTAAACATCCATGACTCGAAAACAAACATCCATATTCATCATATAAATGCTTGCACCTACCGGGATTCGAACTCGGGACCTCTAGCTTAGTAGGTAGGATCGCTAACCACTCGGCTATACAGGTCGTCAATTTACTCATATTGTAAAAGCATATACATCGCCCAAAAAAGACTTACTAACTCGACTTAACCGAGTAGTAAGCATATAGATTATATGATGACAGGTAGATGACAGCTGACAAAAATTGCGTTCCGTTCCTTTCATTGTTCCCGTACACTGAAGCATTGTTGAATAGAAAGGAACGAAATGATCTGAAGTTTATGTTGTGGTTAACGACGTTTTAGTTAAACACATGCTAAACACTGTTTTGTAATAGAAAAAGATAAACTCCACTTTTTGTCACCAATGTATTTTTTCATGAATTAAATCAACAAGACGCCCGAAAATACAAATAAAATAAAATAGAAAAATTATTTCTCTTTCTTTTACGTTCCTTCCACTTTTCTCTTTGATTTTTAACCCTAGATCAAAGCTATGTTCAAGATATAGATAAGATCGATATCATCATCTGATATTTATGTTTTGTAAGCATAAGAGAGTTCTAATAAATAAAAAAAAAACGCCATATATTTCTTACTAAATTTAATCATTTTATCCTTAAATATTAACGTATTATATACAAGAAAATCTTATTCCTATAACTTTTTATTCAAAAATTTTATGGTAGTAAGAACTCCTCGTTCTCAATAAGGATGGCTTCCTCTAGAGATTTCCAACCATCCCTGTTCTTGGCAGTCTTCATCCACTGTTAACCAGCCACTTGTATGATATCATCAGACCACGGGGTTAACATTCCTCTTCCCTGAACATTACTTTGTTTTGATAAAATCTACCGAGGAAAACCCTGTCTTCTTTTAAAAAGTTATCTATAAAAAAAACTTTAATACTTGAGGAAAAAAAAACAATTAATCTTAAGTGATCACTTCCACCCATGCTTCCGTTATAAAATTATGTCTTCTTAACAATACTTTTGTACAAGCACCCTCCTCAATATCTTTCCCGATGGATTTTTAGGTATAGCATCCAAGATCACTATATCCTTAATTCTCTTGTATGCTGCAACTTTTTCATTAACAAATTCTAATATTTCAGATTCCCTTGCTTTACTATTATTGTTTAATACTACGAATGCTTTTGGTTTTTGTCCGGAAGATGGGTCTGGTGCTCCGACGACTGCCGCATCAAAAACTGCCTCGTGCTCCTTTAATACACTCTCTAACTCTGCTGGTGGCACCTGATAACCTTTAACCTGAAGAAAAAGATCAAATAATCAAAGAGATTTAGGATATATTATCATTTTATAAACTCAAGATCAGTTATAATCCGAGACGTTTTTATGAAAAGGAAAAACCAGCGTGCAGGTTGGGATGGGTTGGTGATGGGAAATGATCATCGCCGTTCATACTCTCCTGCTAAATACCAGAAGAATGATAAGAACATTTCCAGCAGTTTAGATAGATGATCGAGCTTTGTTTGAAGATACTCATTTCACATCCTTCTGGGAAGATCAAGGAAGTAGATCCAAAGTTTAGTAGTACGTGCCAGAAAGATCCTTGATAACCGCACTATGGAGGAATGCCAACTTCTAAGTTAACGGATGATGCGAAGGTAGATTGAGATGGTATTTTTTTGTTTTTATTTCAAATACTAGTCATAGTCATAGTCGTCGAATAGTTTTTATATTTATGTTAGAATTTTTGTCTATTTTTATTGCGCGCTAATCTCAAAAATGGCTAAGTTAAGTATTATTATGTATTCACGTCAATGTAGTTTTTCGCAAGCTCATAAGCAATAATGCTACGTGGGCATAGCAGTAAAAAATACATTCCAGTGATTAAATTTAATTCTTATTATGAAAGTTAATTTGAAATAGAATTGATTGTTTTCTAACTTAATACTTCCAACATTTTAATCATTTTGTAAGTTCTCGCTCGCTTTGCTTACTTAAAATATAAAAAAATCTAACACATTTTAACAATAGACGTGTTTTGAATTTCAAGCGAGCATAGCATCATTTCAAAGATATTACTAAGAGTACCGTTCCTTGAGGTAAATATTTTGTCTTGACGTGTTTTTCGTTACCTTCGCACGACACGCCACAAGTCAGAATATCATCACCACCATCTGGATGTGTGGCGGTCGTCCACAGTGCGGTTTTTAAGGAGCTTTCTTCCTTCGTTTCCGATACGACACGACATGGGTACCTTCAAAAAAAGCGCGTACACCTTCCTTAAAGGCCGGCAACGCTCTTGTGATTCTTCTGGTGTTGCAAGAGAATGTGGGTGGCGGTGATCAGTTAACACCAGGTGACCCTTACACTCGTTTGTCCCCCTATTCCATAAAAAAAAAATTAAGTGTACACTGCTAATTAACTGATCTTTATATAAGCTCTCGATGTCTCGTCTCATGTGTACTAAGACATAATTCGGTCAGTGTTATATGGTTCCCTGGACTGTATTCGAACGTCAGTTAATGTCATTACACGTAACAATGGGAAATGCCGATAACGTCTACGCTAGTAATTGGCTTAAAATTGGGTCAGTTAAAGCCAAAATTCATTTAATTATACTTATTGAGAATTATAAAGATTTAAATAAAACACTTTCAAAGGATTAAAACGCGTGTTATTGTAACTGTCTTTTTACATTCGATTTTTGCTCGTTTTCAGGGGGACTGATCTGGGAGGAGATCTGGAAAGGCCTTGAAACGTCGGGTTAACTAAAATAAAAATGTAACTTTTACGCAAAAATCTAATGTTAAAACACAGTTACAATTACACAAGTTTTAATCCTTAAAAAGTGTTTTATTTTATTTTTTATTAATCAAAGAAAATTATCAAAATAACTATTAAGATTGAAAGATTATTAATTTATGATTATGTTTTATAAAAATTTAAATAAATTCAATGACAAGAGTCTTCAGTAAAGGGTTTATTTTACTATTGTTTATTTTACCATAACAAAAATTGCCTGGACTGTACAGAGTTAGTTTCCAAATTAAATAATTTAAGACTTTGTAGGAAGTTTAGATAGAATAGGGCGGCTTAAAAGAAAATAATTTATTTAGTGTGTCATATTCATAATCGAAGTGAACGCACTCATGCATATTCTATTACTAGTTAAGGCAGGTGACGAACTAACATTTCATATCAGACACCATATCAAAAACATAAAAAATAACCCTACTGCAATGATAAGGCATATAATCCTATAGGCTGCGCCGTCTCAAGTTGGTGGTAGACAGCATTTTAGTTGGAATGGAGGCCCTAAATGATATTAAAGTACTGTCTGTCACCGGAATACGGTTAGGATCATATTATGGTGGAGGGGTGATGGTATCAGGCTATCTACAGTAACCGTCACTTCACGATGGTTTTCTGTGGTAAATAGAGAGATATTTTAATTTATAAAATTTAAAAATTAATTAATTTAAATCCAGTCGAGTCTGGCCGATTTGTGCTGTCGTTGATAAGCTGCAGTATGACTCTCCCATTACTAAGAACCTTTAGTCACCCTGATCCGTTAAGATTGGTTAGTCTTCATGCATAATGCACCGAAAGTCCAACCGCACGGATTAGAGTTAAGCGTTCGACGCGTTCTCCACCGAAAAATCGACCGAACGTCCGGCTTAAGGCTGCTATCTAGCCTAGAAATCGCCGAAATAGCGCATAATTGAAACCATTTCTTGACTGCTGATATTTTTACAAAAAATAATTATATATCTACAAAATATGAGAAGCAAATTATTTTTTTCTGAACATTTCTATTTTTTATAGACAGTGCGAAAAAAAAACACCAATATACCGCTACCTTTTACAGTTGGAGCAATTAAAATTACACTTAGATAAAAAAATTGTACGCAAATTTATTAATTGTACACCAATACTATTTAACATGACATAGTTTGTAAATTTTTGTAAAGAAAATTGTATTATATTTGTAATAAATTAAAAATCCTTCTTATTCATAATTAAAACTATGACGATCTTATGCGAGAGAGGTGACCTAGCTCCGCTCGATTCCTCAAGGCCATTGGCTCGGTCCCCAGCCTTAATTGGCAACGTAAAACTCCGCTTCAACCAAATCGAAACGTTTTTTGCTTTTACACTTGCCAAACTTCTAAAAACAACTTTTCTTCTAGAAAAATTTCTTGAAATGGAAGATGAAAATAATTGGCATAAAATGTTAAGCCAAACTGGTTCAGCAACATTCATTCGGGAGGCATGGAGAGGTTTTTTGTCAGTCAATATTATTTTTTTATATAAGAGGACGGAAACGGGCAAGAGGCTCACGGGATGGGAGTGGTGAGGCAACCGCCTATGGACATCTGCAACAACAGAACGTGTCAGTTGTGTTGCCAGCTTTTAAGGAGGGAGTATGCTCTTTTCTTGAAGGTCCCTAAGTCGTATCGGTTCGGGAAAATAGCAGTCGGTGCGTGGCAAGAAATTTCTTGAAAAACTGGTTGCGGAATTCCAGACGTAAACGTGACATAATACGTGAAAATATTATTTTAATAATATGATTGTTAAACGAAGGCTTTTGAAATCAAGATTGGAAAATACCTTAATTAGTTCCTTGAGTCTATCAGCAATGGTGACGGCTCCCTCCTCATTTATACTCGCTAGATCTCCGCTACGGAACCAGCCATCAACGAACGCGTTCCTGTTTGCTTCCGGATTATCTCTGTATCCTTTCATTATGTTAGGACCTCTCAAAAGAAGTTCACCGACCTTCGAATACAAAAGAGAATTATTTAAATCATATGTCGTGATATTTGTATGCGTTGGATCTAGGTGAAAATTTTAATTAGGAAGCCGGTGTAAGCAAAGAAGATAGGAGGACTTACCAGAGCAGCAGCGATTCTTCCACTACGTGCCGGGTCTCGAATTTCCCTCTTTATTTTGTAGGCGTTTTCTTTGAGTGGCCACTCTTTCTTCCCGAATTCGATAATAATAAAACAAGGGACCACAAGACATTTGATCACGAGAATCCATGTAAGGAGACGAATTAATGAGTTATCACGGCGTTGAAGTACGAAAGTGGGAGGGATAGGGTGCAGGTAGGAAAGAGAAGGAATTAGTGCAACTCTTTGAGCACCCACAATATTTTATTAATTAATTAATTAATTAATTAATGCGGTGACTGTTTCACTATTTATAAAAACCCTTTAGGCATATTTGGCCTAAACAATATTAATGTGTAATTTTTGTAATATACATGTGCATTGTTTATTTATTTATTATGATATATTCTTTTTTTTTCATTGTTTTGATAGTTAGTAGAGACACGATAAATCGACGCAGTAAAACAAAAAGTTTTACAATGAAACACCAAACTAGCCAGTGAGCCATTCAGCATATACCAAATAATTCAAGAAAAAGTAAGTTTACTATAGCATAAACGATTTTCTTACTGATACCACGACTGGGAATGAAGCGAACACCCACAGGCTCTTTAATTATAATGGTTTATTGTACGATATTACATTGTTACCCATATTTTTAAAAAAAGTCCGTTGAGTTTCTTGCGCCCGTTCTTCTCAGGCCTGAGGCAATCTAGTTTTTGACGTTCAATAAGTGATTTTGAATACAAAACTTTGAATTTGAATTGAAATATAGGTAATTTTATCATTGTTCATTTCTTCGATTCTTTAATTGTTACTAGGGCTTCCGCTGAACGAATGCATCACATAAATTAATCAGATTATCAGATGAATCAAATTAAATTCATATCATGCCATCCACAAGCCATATACAAGGAACATCCGCAAACAAAATCGAAATTCATATGTCGTAAATTGGTCAGATAGGATTTTTTGTATAAATTGACGAGCAGCTAAATCACGATACTTTTAATTTGGTAGGTAAATACCTTATTTATATCTACCATAGACTTACAGAATACAGACAAACAAAACGTGCGAGAGAGAGTTTTTGTGTGCAGACGGGGCCTTATGTGAACCCCGTATCACACAACGCATACAAAGATATTATGACGTAGCTAATGTCGTCATTACTACTCATCACTTCTATTATCCTCAAAAACTTTAAACTACTGTAATAGACGAACGCAATGTGAAAGTGAGATAGCTATCCTTATTGAAAACCTATGTTTGAGAAAGAGACGGAATAGATGAAGACTGTGAAACCATTTTGAAACAATTTAGTGTCCGTTAGTCTCCTGTCGAATAAGACCGCGTTTTAATTTAAGTGTTTTTATCGTTATTGTTCTGTTTTTTAATGGATAATAATTAAAAATATAATAGTGTCGTGTTCTGTATTAGATTGTGTCCAATCCAACTAATGATACATTTCACAGATAAGTACTGTTTCAGCAATACAGCTTTCATGATATTTATTTCGTAGAACAAATGCATTAAAATACTAAATATAACATTTTAAATATATAAACACTCTATTTTCTTAATGTTATAATTATTACACTAATCATGTCTTAGATAATAAAGTATTGTTATGTGAATATGACGTAGTTTATCAATATTTGTCATAGGGGTTGACCAAAAGCAAAATACTACACACTCCACTAACTCACTAACACATCTGTAAAACTAGCACATATGGCCATTTTAAATTTATCCTCGCCATAATAATGAAAAAGATAGTCTATTACGCTACTATACTCATGTTTTTGATTATACTAAGCTTAAGTATAGGTATAAAGCAATGTGCACATCATACTCATCAGCTAAATTTATCATTTTGCGACATTTAAATAAACACAGGTGATGACAATAATGATATAATAAAGCGACGTGCGCAAAGTCCAATCATTCATAAACAATATTTGCGCATCATTTAGAGAGGTCATTGATTCCAATGATATCCTATTCAGTGTGATAAATAAATGTGTGGCTACGTCATCTTTGATTCCATTTGGGAATCCGAGGCTCAAAGGTTCAAATGGAACTTTAATTGTAAGCCTGGGACGCTTTTATCTACGTCAGTCATTTATCTGTATATAATATCTAGCTTTTAGGTGATATTTAAACATAACGTGTTAAGCAGAATATCATAGAGTGATTAGTGAATATTTAGAAAAGGGCTATGTAGCACCCGTTACAAATAATAATTCCCTTAAGTCTCATTATGACATACTGCATAACGTTGTTTTGCGACCTGATTAAAAGTACCACAAAATTACGTGTGGTACTCGATGCAAGTATGAAGACATCATCAGGGTAGTCACTTAATGATTTATTGCATGTGGCACCAAAATCTTCAAAATGATTTATTTAATTTTGAAGTGTAGAGGGGTTTTTAGAGCGAGCGAGGTAACCGACTAACGAGGGGGGATGTCGTATCAGGTGGGGGGAAGGCCAACGAAACACTAGCGTCTTATCAGGAAGAGGTTTTAATCAAAAAAATAAATTGAAGTCCGTGAGTACTTACTCTCTATTAGGTCGCTACTAGGGCTAGGTGAAAAATAACCAGGTCCGTGTATACGTACCCTAGCTATAGTAACATGTAGGCCTATGAAGGATTCGACTCGATACAAAACACCTGGGGTCTTCCGCGTAGGCCCTCACGGGCCTCAGGGTAACTATTCGGGGCGACGGCCCCTTTCAGTGGTATAAACGCCGCCTGCAATTACAGGCGGGACTCTGGGTGGGACCAGGCGGGGGCCGCGTAGGTGAGTTGCGTGCGAACGTACGCCTTGTATATGCACAACTTCGTACGGAGAGGCAGGTGGGACGCCAGCACGGGGCGGAGAACGTTCCGTGCGACGGGACGGTTACTCCCAGGCAGCATGATGTTCTTGCCTTGCTTGGGAAACAGGATGACTCGGCCGAGCTTCCACGATGATGGAAAGTGCCCGGTACGCAGGATTCCATTGAAGAGCCGCGTCAGCGTCGCGATTGCTTGCGTAGGTAGGTGATGCAGGGCTTCGTTGGTGATTCGATCAGGGCCGGGGGCTTTACGTAGTCTAGTTCGTCGAATCATATTTTGGACTTGTCCGGGGCAGAACACGACGGGGTCTTCTGTTGGCGCTATCGGCGACTGGAAGTAATTCTTCACATATCACTCGATAATCTCTACGTGCTGCACATTTGTAGTCGGGTTAGGTGTAAACTGCGTCTCCAGGTGGTCCGCAAATATCTCCGCTCGATCCTTAGCTCGGTAACGTGGGGTTCTGTCACTGGCCATGAGCGGTCTAATCGGGGAGGGCCTCCCGGAGAGTTGGCAGCAGTGGCGGTGCATGCCAGACCAGTCATCGCCGGCTCGTTCGATGGCGGAGTGCCAGGATTCCACTGCAACTGTCTACAGTGCGTCTGAGATCTTGGCGACCAGAGCATTCAGCCGCGTCTTCATGGTCGGGTACCGGTTTTGCCATTGCCTTCGCAGCTTCCTCTTCTCCTCTATCATCGCTTGTATGCAGGCAGGGAGCTGGGGTTGCCTACGAGTAGATGCAGCGTCGAGTCTGGACTCTCGAAGCGCATTGGACACTGTTGCGCTGAGGTGCGTGGCGAGTCGGTCGAAATCTGCAGGGCTCTCTACTCTTAAGGACGGCGAATGTTTGGCTATGTGTTCGGCGACGATTTGCCAGTCCTGGCGATGTTTCGGAGAAGGCAGCGATGTCGTAATCGGGGTTGTCTTCAGCGTCAAGAGGACTGCTTGGTGGTCGGAGATGAGGTGGTCATCCAAGACGTCTAGCGACGGTGCAGCAGGTAGGCCGTGCATGCGGGAGGCTATATCGGTGAAGTCATATGAGCTGCACAGTACGGGTAGTGCGTCGGGACCTCTGGTCCTAGCACCTCGTAGCCGTGGCGGTCTGCATCGTCCAGGAGGCGTCTGCCATCCGGGCTAACTATGTTGGAGTTCCACGCCGTGAGTTTCGCGTTAAAGTCGCCTGCGAGGATCGTGGGCAGCGGCAAGTCCAGCAAGGTATAGACATAGACATCAGCCACTGCAATTCGATTCTGCGGCGGCTTGTAGAAGGCGAACATACGGGTGGGTTGACGCTCGATGCAGATCTCCACGCCTAGGGCGTACGACGTCTGCAGTTGAGGTACTGGCAGCAGTTGATGGATGACGTTCCGACGAACCAAGACTGCTAATCCCCTGTAAGCAGTCCCGATCGGCGAGGTGTGGTCCTCCCGGTAGACGAAGTATCTGGAAACCTTCAACTTGTCCACTAGTCTGAGGTGAGTCTCGCTGATCAGGCCGATGTCCACTCGACGCTGAGAGAGCAAGGTCTTGAAGAGACGGGCTTTTTGCGATGAGAGCCCGTCGGCATTCCAAAAAGCGATGCGGAGCTCAGACATAAAGGATGCAGAGCTCCGTGATGCAACCCAAGATCAGCGGAATAGGGTCACGCTGCTCCTAGATGGCCATCAGCACCTGGGTTAGTGTGCTGATAACCTTGGTAAGTCACGGGTCCAGCGGCGCCTCTCTGTCTTCTCCTTCGTCCCCCCTACGGGGGCGGCGACCACGGTGGGCTTGGACGTTTTACTGCGCTGTGGGCCGGTGGTAGTTGTGGGAGGAGTGCCGAAACTGCTGGCATCGGTGGCACTGCGCTGGTCCCCTTCTGCCGCGCCATGCCTTGATGGTTATCCCGGGCATGCAGAGGAGCTCGTGCACCTCGTATATACCCGGGATGAGATTTGGCGTACGCTGGAGTTGCGCGAACATCAGACATCCCGGTCTGCCTGGGCGATCGGGAATCGCGCGCATATGCTCCGGGACGTACCTGAGCTCCCGCAGCTCGATACAAAACAAAATATTCGGACTGAGATCTACATTTAGTAAACCATAAAGATATCGCGATGTAGGATGTTATTACTTTAATCATAAATTCAGTAAAATACAGTGTAATAAAACATTGTCACCTTACCTTTCAAAAATTGAAAGCGTTTGTGCATAATGGTATTTTCCGCGTCGGCGGACGTTTGAGTAACGCCGATTTGCCCTACGATAGTCAACATCCTATATTACTTCCACCACGCGATCATATTGTAAATTTAATAATAGATCATTATCACCAAAAATATTTGCATACTAGACCTCAATTATTATGTCAATATTACGTCAAAAATATTGGATTTTGTCTGCTCGAAATATTGTTCGAAAACAAACAATTGTGTAACATTTGTTTTAAATTTTAACCCAAAAATGAATTTCCTGCGATGGCAGATTTTCCTGCAGCCAGAGTACAGGAATCTAAGGCATTCTTTCACACAGGAGTCGATTATGCAGGTCCCTTACGCGTTATTCCTTATCGTAAGCGTGGTGTTCGTAGTCAAAAGGCCTACATTTGTCTTTTTGTGTGCCTTGTCACTAAAGCGGTGCATATAGAATTGTCGAGGGACTTAAGTACAGAATCATTTTTAAATTCTTTTAATCGTTTTATAGCACGACGTCGTCCCATTAAATTCGTTTATAGTGATTGCGGTACTAATTTTATTGGTGCCAAGTCATATTTGGACGAAATATATAAATTAACGTCATCACAAGAATATAATAATAAGCTAACATCAGAGCTTTCAGGCATCATATTGAGTGGAAACTTAATCCACCTGCATCTCCACACTTTGGTGGCATACGGGAGGCTAATATTTGGAGTGTAAAAATGCATTTGCTAAAGGTAGTGTGTTTCAGCTACTTACTGTAGAAGAAATGAATACCCTCTTAAGTCAGATCGAGGCGGTGCTGAATACCAGGCCTCTGTCTGTCCTTAGTTCAGACCCTTCTGAGCCGTTGGCATTAACCCCGGCGGATTTTCAAACTTTCACGCCCTTAAAGTCGTTTCCTTCTGAATCGATTCCTAGAGATGTGAGTATTATCGACAGGAAGCGTATGGTTGGCAGTCTATTGCAGTCATTCTGGAGACGATCGAAGTTAGAATACCTAAATACATTGCAGTGTCGTAATAAATGGTTGAGTAATACGAGTACGTCACCCTTGTACTGTTGTACTCAGATAATAGTCCACCTTTAGATTGAGTGTATATCGCCGACCGGTAGTCAAAGTATGTCCACTTCAATCTCAATAATTACATACAGTCCACTTAGTATTAACATAAAATAATAGTAGCTTAAAATAAAAATATATTATTAGATTATTATATCAAATAAGTAAGTAGTTATAAGCATCGTTGTTGTATCATTATTAACTTTAATTACTTTTTAACTTAATTAGTTTTGGTGGAAAGAACTGGGTTCCATCAAACTGGGGGGCATCTTTAGGCCAAATATGCATATAAATAGTGAAACAGTCAACGAATTCATTAATTAGTTTATTAATAAATTAAATATTGTGGGTGCACAACGAGTTGTACTAATTCCTTCTCTTTCCTACCTGCACCCTCTCCCTCCTACTTACGGAGTAGCGCGAGCGCAGCTGATCGTTGCATTCCGCGAGGAGTAATGAGGTTTGAAGTTGTCAACGCCGTGATAACCCATTAATTCGTCTCCTTAAGTGTAATCTCGTGATCAAGTGTCTTGTATTCCTAGTTTTACTATTAATGAGACCAGGAAGAAAAAGTGGCCACTCAAAGAAAACGCCTATAAACTAAAGAGGGTAATGTACGGCACGTGGTGGAAGAATCGCTGCTGCTCTGGTAAGTCCTCCTCTCTTCTTTCCTTACACCGGCTTCCTAATTCAAATCTTCATCTAGATCCAGCATATACCTACACCTCTAAAAACGGTTACATACCTCATCCGGCCCCAAATTATTAAGATTCTCGTCGACTATTCGTAGTTGTGTGTTTGGCACAGGGAAGCCAACACTCGCGTAGTTCTTGAAGCCCAGAGGTGCGATCGTCGCGAGGGGAGCTGTCTCCGTCAGACCATACGCTTGACCGAAATGAAATTCACGCTGAAATAGAAAACAAGGTATTATAATTAATATCTATATATATCTACTCATACATTATGTGGAACAACATTTTTATTGGAAGAGGATAAATGAGTATTAGATATTAGATTCCTCTGGTATTGCAAGAGAATGTGGGCGGAGGTGATCACTTAACACCAGGTGACCAGTACGCTCGTTTTCCACAAAATAAAAAAAGTGCCACGCCTTCTACCTATATGCGATAGCCGCCGCCCATATTATATGTGTTTGGTGTACCAGTAAATCGCCTGCCGACCGGCTATGGCGAAAGTCATACTGTTGGTCCTTGATGATCTGGTGACCTCTAGGTATAACAAGAGCTGGTGGTTAATTATGCTCTCTATGATTTTGGAGAACAGGGAGGTAATTGCTGTAGGCCTGCAGTTTGCTGGATCCGAACTGTTTCCTTTTTCTTGGATCGGATGGAAAAGGGCTGGATCCATGAGTCCGAGAATACGCCATTTCAGTATGAGTGCCGGAATAAATGCGTTAACACAAGCCTCAATTCAGGGCCACACGTTCTCGATGGAAGAAACGCGATCCGGCCCACTCGAATTCCTTACGTCCGACAAAAACAGAGCTCGCCGTTCAGTTTATTTTTTATTTTAGTCATAATTATTGATCAGTTCTCTCTACAAAAATCAGAGCTCAAATGACTCACAATATATTTCAACTTAAGAAAAATTCAAAATAATATAACGCCTGGCATTAATCAAGAGCAAAGGTCAATGTAAAATATTTGCCAATCAAAAATATGATGAACAAAGAACTACCTACAGATTTCAGTATTTCTATAGTGTGTACGTTTCAGTATAAAATACAAAAGATTATATTTCCGATATACGCTTTCGTTGGTGGACTTTCAATATGTATTGGAATAAATCATCCTATTTACAATATTCGAAAGTTTTAATAAAAAACGCATCCGTAACACTCAAACTGACATGCAACATATTTTATAAAAAAATTAATCAACGCTGTTACGTAAAATGTTTGTATCCGAGATATTTAATAACTTGTTGGCTGCCAAATAAAACCAATATGAAAGAGTTATTTATTTTTAAAATTTGTAGAAGTTTCATATTTAGAGTAAATAACCTGCTGCTAATTTATCTCACTTTAATTTTAAAGATAAAAAAGCCGCCAAGTGTGAGACAGACTCGCCCATGAAGAGTTCAATAGTAGAACTTGTAGTTTGTTGTAACTTTCATCGATGTTTTAATAAAAGTGTATTTTTTTTCATATTAAGTAATTAATGACTTACTAGCTGACCCGACAAACGTTGTTTTGCCACATAAATTGTATTGATCTTTTGCTTGCTAGTTGATAAGAGATGGCGCTAGTTGCATTCATTAGCAACAATCACACCTCTTTTATATTTTGTATAATTCACACTATAGTTTTATAAATTATAGCCTATTTGTTACTCTGGTGTGTAAGCTATATTATTGTAAAGTTTCATCAAAATCTATTCTGTAGATTTTGCGTTAAAGAAGTTCAAACATACATCCAGACATACAAACTTTCACATTTATAATATGAGTAGGATTAAAAAAACAACTTACTAGATCTCATTCAAAGCAATTTTCGGTGGAAGTTTGCATGGTAATCTTTATCATGGTAAATTTTTTTTTTTGTTTTATCATTCTTTTATTTAAGAATTTACAGGTAGTTTGATGAAAAAAAATTGTGAGTTTCAGTTCAAAGTATGGGCAACCACCAAAATTTATTGGTTTTTTTTCTACTTTTGTGTGTGTTTCAACAGTATAGTTCTTATTGTTTCGGAAAAAAATGGCTGTGACATACGGACGGAGAGACATAACGAATCTATTAGGGTTCTGTTTTTTTGCCATTTGAACCCTAAAAATGAGACAAAATAATATTTAATTATAATATTCAATACACGTAAATGGCACATTTAAAAAAATACTTCTTTTCGACGGATATTTATAAATAAAAACTTTTTTTATCACTGAAGATACTGTACTCTCGCAAATGCTTTGAGAAACGCTGTGTGACACACTTGCAGAAATGATATTTACCAACTACTCCTTATTCTTCTCGTTGGAAAAACCCAACTAAGAAACAAGTACCAAAATATTTATTATTACGCAAAATAAATTGACTTTGCACTAACGGTTCCGTACGAAAAACAAAGATTAAATACATCGAGATATTCCATTCGTTAATTGATCAGGTATATGTTAACGTGGGCTATGTGCTGGGTGTCATACGTTGTTGGAACAACATTAGTAACAGTTTTTGAGACAATTACTTATCATTGCAATTTATATATATATATATATATATATATATATATATATATATATATGACGACCTGTATAGTCGAGTGGTTAGCGATCCTACTTACTAAGCTAGAGGTCCCGGGTTCGAATCCTGGTAGGTGCAAGCATTTATATGATGAATATGGATGTTTGTTTCCGAGTCATGTATCATTATATATCATTGTCTTGTAACCCATAACACATGCTATATATGCTTAACTTGGGGCAAGATAATTTGTGTAAAAAGTGTGTCACTTCAGAAGACCTTTCAATACGTAGCCCATGTTAAGGTATCTTTGTTGTAAATTTCTTCAAAACTGTGCATAAAAGACAATTGTATATTTGGGTTCATTACGAGGTACGTTTGGGGATTTTTATTTATTTTTTCACTGTCTTTTATTGAAGTCTTCCTTGTACATTTTTATACGTCCTGAAATCCCCCGCCCCACCTCGATCAAAAGCCTACTCTCCCTTGTGTTTACTCCTTATACTTTACGTAATTATATTAAACAAAATAATATTATGTTATTACAAACAATACAATAAACGTTTTACATGAGTAACATTATCTGTGTGTTAGCGTTACCAACATATTTATTATTTTGAATTCATTTATAATTCTATATTTGGTTGATTTTATTTAATTTGCATGATTTATTTATTAATCAATCTTATTGTAGATAAGATAATAATTGTAATCTTACGTAGATGTGGCGTTCAGGTAGATGCTCTTGAACGCCACGGGTTATCCTGCCTAACGTCACGCCAGCATTAATGAAGTCATCCGCAGGGCATTTGCCGCTCTTAATATACCAGCTGTTTTAGAGCCAAATGGTATTACCCGCCGGGATGGCAAGCGTCCTGATGGAATGACGCTGGTGGCTTGGACACTCTGGCTCCTTCTCATGTCCAAGTTACGTCAGTTGGTGCTGGGGCTGCTGCTTCGACTGCCGAAGACAGCAAGCGTCGCAAATATGTTGGTCTCAGTGAGTCATACATCTTTGTGCCGTTTGGTGTCGAGACACTTGGCCCGTGGGGCCCAGAGGCGCGGAGAATGTTCAAAATACTATCTTCGCGCCTCAATAAGGCTACTGGAAACCCAAGCGCTGGCAGCAGCTATATCGGTCAACGGATCAGCCTTGCTATCCAACGCGGTAATGCTGCCAGTATTCTTGGTACGCTTCCACGTAATGATAGTTTTAATTTTATGTAGTCGTAGTATTGTAAATATTGTTATAAGATTTGTTTTGATTAAATATATAAATTTTACTGCTTTGGTACAAATCTTATTGTTAAATTGTAATAATTTATTAAAATGTAAAATATAAACAGTCAACTGACAACACCAAGGTGAAGATGTCAGTTGACCACGGATAAAGGCATTCAAATTGTAGCACCAGTACGGGGTGGTCTATTAAAATGTTTTAAATTCTATAATTACATTAATTTGTTACTAAATATAATCTTTAAAATACGAACTTTAATAATTATAAGGTTTGATCTAAAAACAGTGAACAGTGCTAATATGTGTTTTTACATTATAATATACCAGCATGTATATTTGTTTCAGATATACTTAGAAAATAAAACTGTGTGCTATCTGGGCATCCATCATTACCGTAAACACTTGTAAATTGGTTAAAATCATCAAATAAGACACTCTAAGCTTGGTGGTCTATTGAATCGTGACATTGGCTTATTTGTGGTGACTTTTCCACAAAAGCCACAATATAAAGAATAGAATATTCTAATCGATAATAGCGTAGTACTACGCCAAAATGACAATTTAATACTTAAACCAATATTATTGATACAAAAAGTTGTATTAATTTATTTGTACCTGATCAGTTGCAGACAGTAACTTTTTTTTTAATAAAGCCTTTTTTATTTCATATCCTTAATATATGTACATGGCTATAAAGACAGCAGGTGGACACTCAGAATCACGCAGTGGAAGGGACCTAAAGGAAAACGACGAGTAGGCAGACCGAAAAGTAGGTGGGCTTATGAAGTAATGGAAATAGCCGGGAACGACTGGCAAATAACGGGTAAAGACAGAGACGCGTGGAAAAAGTTGGAGGAGGCCTTCACCCGAGGAGGGGTTCATATCCAAATAAATAAATAACCCATACAAATAAGTAACACGTACTAACATCTAGATATTAAGACAGTAACTATTTGAGATTAATCTCAAGACAGTCGTTAGCTTGGATTGTGGGCAGTCACATAATATATCAAAGGTTGCTACGAACCAGTCGGTACTTAACAACGTTCCTACGTATCAGTGCCCTGTACAAAGCTTAATAGCATTAAGAGATTTCAGTTCGGGATATTAGAAAGATATAATAGTCTGTTACTATATAAATAGTACTTAATGTATAGACATGCAATATACTAGCGTATTTTTTTTTTGAATTAATTTAAACTGAATTTTGAAACTAAATGCACCGCCTATATGAAGTCAGTATTTATCGAGGAGTTTTATAAATGAAGGATGAAACTAAAGATATGGATGACAGGACCCTTCATTGGATGCAATTACAAATTGTGACAGAAATCACGACCATCGTGTTCACGAAGTTCACACAAACAATGAGTTCAAGCTCTTAAAGTTGATGCATCCAATATACGATAATTTATATTTATACAGTTAATTCTTTATTACTTTTTTTGAAATAATTTATATTATTTGGTTGCACCACCTTACAAACTAATTTGTGATATATTACAACCATTGTAAAATACTCTATTTGATTGAAAAGTGTGGCCGTTGAGTTTATTGTATGTTCTTCTCACGAGCTCAACTTTTAATGGTTAGGGTCAACTTATAATTGAGTAATTTAAAATAAATATTATTAGTGATGATTCAAAAGCGCTTAGTTTAATCCTAATTGAATAAAGTTTATTTGACTTTGACTTAAGGCGAAACTAAATTCCAGCGACCTTGAGCGATATGAGTTCACGGCCAAAGCCAATATTTTCAATATTCTTGGGTCGAAAACAGTTTATATGCTTACAATCCTCGTTATTCACTACTAATCTGAATAAATGAACCTAAACAAAAAGTACAAGCTACAAGAATAACTTTTCTGAGAAAAGTACCAAAAAAATGCGTCACGCCATGCCAAAAAACTTGTTTAACTTCAAAAAATATTGGTAGTTCAAAAAGGCTCGGCAGTGTTAACTATAACCAACAGCAAGCATTGTAGCAGCCTACAAATAAGACTTAAGGATATGTGTAACAGGATTAAGTAGTGTTCATAGCTCGAATTGCTATACTTTCACTACAAAACTTGTCTACAAACACCATGTTTGCGTGTTTTCTGCTTACTCTTCGCCTAAATTATTTATTCTTAGCGACGTTTCACGTAATTCACAGCCTGCGTGATCACCAGCGACTATATAGAACCTACGCATAACTGCGGTATAAATAAAATATAATATAAAATATTCTGCGATGAATAGATACTGTAGATGATCAGTAATAATCATTACATGCGAGTTTATTTTTAAAAGTATTTAATTCTAATATTTTTTAATATAATACTTATACCAGAACACTGACCTGTATAAACACCACTGGACAGGCTGTTCCAAATGTTTGACAGCAATTTTTTTGTGCCAATTTGAAGCGCCACTCGCGAGCGTCTAGAGAACTAATGTTGACGTATAATACAAATGGCTGCGACAGGAGCGTATAATACTCTGAAGTATTTTTGCATTTTTATTACTTTTTCAGGAATCAACGTAATAAAGTACATTTTTTTTGTAAATAGTTTTCCTATTGATATTTGTTTAGCTGCGGTTGTCAATATTGGTTTTAGTACCGCAGACTCTCGCTTAATGGCCAACAGCGCCAAAAATGGCGAATATCAAACAGGTACAAGAC
The DNA here is from genome assembly GCF_905404315.1 of Leptidea sinapis. NCBI lineage: Eukaryota > Metazoa > Arthropoda > Insecta > Lepidoptera > Pieridae > Leptidea > Leptidea sinapis. Next base: position 787,541 of record NC_066275.1, on the reverse strand, counting down.
CACTTTGACAGCCACCCGTCCAGTGGTATTTAGTTAGAGTTCAATGTACCTAATTTTAAACATAATTTTGTTGTAGATATATATCTAGCGTTCGTACGTTAGTAATGAGAGCTATTCTTACGACACTCACAGCGACATGATATTAAAATACTGAATAAATCCCCCAGTTTTGACTGATATTTTATTCTAGTATTTCTATATACATGTTACTCGCTGTTTGTATTGATAGATTTAACGATTATTAAAATGTTTTCATTTACATACATTGGTTTGATATTTAAATAACTGTGAATAATAACTTTAAAAATATTCGTTGTTCTAGAAGAATATTAGAAATAAATTTTGTTTAATTGAAGCAATTTTTATATACCTATTATCTGTTTACATTAGTTAAATAATTATTTGATGATGATGACAGCGAATATATAAAACTAGCTGACCCGACAGACGTTGTTCTGTTTATAATTAAAAAAAAATCTTGCGGCAGAATTTCTTAAAATCCATTCTTAGCTGACCTCTACTCGCCGAAAGGAATATTCCTACCAAATATCAAGTCTCTACGCCTTATGGTTCTAGAGATATCGTGATGAGTGACTATATACGTGGAAATCTCTTATATATGTATAGATTTCAATTTGTATTATTAGTTGATGTAATTAAATAATTCAATAGTGTTTAGATAAACGCCTTCTCAAATGTGTTAATACTTATTAATACTCCATCAATTTTATTAAGTACATACAAATGTTGACCATTGGTAAGCTAAATAATTTTTGTTTTGTTACGTCAAAAAAAACTACTTACGATGAAACAATATGAATATTTTTTCATAGAGATAATTTCATCCAAATCTTGTTAGATTTTGCTAGGTTTAAATCAAACTATCACCAAAATTTATCATTTATCAAACTAGAGTCGTAATCTCATACTGAGTTACGATGAACCCAATAAGGCGCTATTTTTTCATCAACACCAAGACAATGTGGAACCCTTAATCATTTATCCGTCTAGGTTTTTTTATGACAGTAAGAGACGAGACGAGCGGGACATTCAGCTGGTGGGAATTGATATGCCCTGCCCATTACAATTAAGTGTCGCTCAGGATTTTTGAGAAACCCAAAAATTCTGAGCGGCACTACAATTTCGCTCGTCACCTTGAGGTATAAGATGTTAAGGGACTACGCGCACTTATTCAGCTCTTTTCAGCTTTTGTCCATAGAAAACAACAATTTTGTATGGAGACGTGTACGCCTCGATTCAGCTTTCCGCGTCCATTCTGCTTTCGCGGCAAACCAGCATAAAATGAGGATAAATGTGTTTTTATTATGCGAATGCTATAGAGAGCGTTCGGCGCTGTTCCGCCGCGTACAGCGCTGTTCGCCGTCGACTGCGGCGGAACAGCTCTTTACAGGGATGGTTCGCGACTCCTTGTCGACAAGTTGCGACCTGTATTGTTCCTGCATTGATTTGACGTAATCATTATGCCCGCAAAGATTAAAGAGTGCAGACGTGATTTAAAGTTATTGTTCTCATTCTTAAGACGCCGTACGCGACTGATAGAAGCAGAGCTGTATAAGTGTGACCAAAATCGATCAGCGAAACGCGAATGGAGCTGAATAAGTGCGCGTCGTCCCTAAGTCTCATTTGCCCTGTAATTTCACTAGCTACGGCGCCCTTCAGACCGAAACACAATAATGCTTACACATTACTGCTTCACGTCAGAAATAGGCGCCATTGTGGTACCCATAATTTAGCTGGCTTCCTGTACAAAGGAACCTCCCACTGGTATATGGATAGACTATGACAGCTGTGAAAACGTCGAAATAAATTGTCTTTAGAACTAACCTCTATTGTAAGCAATGCACGCACACTAACACAAAGTGTCATACAAATCGCGAGTGTATGACGTAGCTTGTCATGCACACTAAAGTAATATTCCTGACTGTGTTTATCGGTTGTCTAATAGCAAGAGAACTATCTAGACGTATAAATCTTAATCTAATATATAATATTCTCATGTCGCGGTGTTTGTAGTTACAACTCCTTCGAAACGGCTTGACCGATTCTCATGAAATTTTGAGTGCATATTGGGTAGGTCTGAGAATCGGACAACATCTATTTTTCATCCCCCTAAATGTTAAGGGTGGTCCACGCCAAATTTTTTTTAAATTTTTTTGACATATTTTTTTTAAATTTGTTTGATGATAAGTCAGCATTGAAATACATACAACTTCAATTTTCACCCATCTACGATCAACAGTAACTTTTGTATCGCGATTTTAATATCGGCAATACAACGTTTGCTGGGTCAGCTAGTATACCTATAGGTATATTTCTTTTGTGCGTCTCTTGTAACTGAACTCCTCCTAAACGGCTGAACCGATTTTAATGAAACTTTCTTTGTGTCTTCAGGTGGATTCTAAAATGGTTTAGATTCACAATTGAACTACCTCCTAAACGGCTGGACCGATTTGGATGATTTTTTGTGTGTTCTAGTGAATTTGAGATTGGTGTATCTTCAGGTGGATTCGAGAATGGTTTAGATTCACAATTGAACTACCTCCTAAACGGCTGAACCGATTTTGATGATTATTTGTGTGTTCCAGTGAATTTGAGATTGGTTTAGATTCTCAATTCCGTCCATATAATTTAATTCTCCTGCTCCTGTGTATGTTAATGAACTCCTAACGGCTGGAATGATTTTTCATATTTAAGACGTGTGTACAGGACAACGTCTGATGGGTTCACTAGTTATACATAAACGTTTGTTTACAAAGCAATCACAATATTATATGGAAGGAGAAATTCAAATTGCAAATGTATTTAAATGCATATAATTCATCGTTTCCGTTGATTATTCCGTTGATTGACCTGAACCTCCAGGGTATGCCCGGATTAATACATTAAGGGGACAAGTATTGGTACGAGAATTGAATTTATCAAAGGGAACTCGAGCAATACGATTTGATTGGTGTATTGAGAGCTGTTTATGGCTATTAGAGCGCTAACTATTAATATAGACTAATAAAAGAAGATGGATACGTCAAGAATTATTATTATTTTAAATATATTTCAGTGAAAGACAAGGCCTAATAATCTTAATGGATATATTTTATCTATATGATATTATATTACTCTTGAATTTAATATATATTTTTATTTTATACACATATGTGGGAAATATTATATATCCATTCAAAACCACTTTATGAATGTAAAAAAATGCTAGTAAGTTGGATAAATTCACTCACTTATACAAAAACTGAAGAACTTTTAACACAATCATAATATTAATATAACATTCATTCATTTGATCACAAACACACATTGACTCACACACACTTCGTAATACCTCTCACACCTTACTTATCACTCACAACACACCCAATGCACACACCTTACACACCTCATTTCTTACTATACATACTTTTTAGATATACTTCTTTGTAGTTAGAGTTTGATTGTCTGTAAATCATGTCATAAATATTAATAAGCTATGGAAAAGCGGAGTTTTCTAACACAGGCGCTATAGTGCTTAAAAGGAGGCTCCAATCATGAATTTTGGTTTATGTACATACTTGATAAAGAAAATAAACATTATGTATTTTGTATTTGTATTTTATACACGTGTAGCTAGTGCGGATGTACGTTAATGCGTGTTTCCACATCACTACGTGATATATCTTTTCTTTTAAGATTTATATTTTTTTTTAAATTTTGAGTTTTATCTGTTGGATACGATACGATAAATAATTAAGTATTTAATAATTATTTCACACATTACAGCCAAAATACCTTAAACGGAAAAACATTTGGAAGTTCATAATATCAGTGTTCGGAATATACGCTCTAACGTTTATTACTATTTACTATTTAACAAATATCAGCGTGGTTATAGACAGTCTCTCAAAGAAAAATTTAAAGAAATAACTGTTTATTGTCAGTATATTTATGAAAATTTAATATACGTTCCCAAAATTGTCACCTTTTTGCTCTTAATAGTGATTTTCATTATTATAAAACTAGAAATAAGGGATTGCTTGTAATTAATTCTAGTAGGCTTCATAAGATACATAATAGCTTTAAGGGTAAATGTATACACTTCTATTATAAAGTCCCAGCCACTGTTCAGGCATTATCTATAAATAAATTTAAATGTTTTATTAAAATATGGCTCTGTCGTAAATCCTATTATTCCACTGCTGAATATCTAAATGATCGGACAGCCTGGGACTAGATTGTGATTATTTTATAGCGATAGAAATGACTGTACAATATTGTATATATTTATTGAAAAGAGCGCAAAAAAAGAATGCTGGGAGAGTTTCTTGCGCCGCTTCTTCTCTCTCAGAGCGCCATTTGTTTCTGAAGCGGTAGTAGTATCTAGTATATTAGAAATGACAACAAAAAGAATTCTAAAGGAATCAATTTTGAGAAAATAAATGCCTTTATGCCTTTTATGCCTTATTATCATTCTAGTTATTAAATAATCCTTCCATGTTTTAAAGCATTAATATCTCTTTCTTTATTGTTTTTTAACAATTGTATTGTTATTTTTTCTATTCTTTATGTAATGTTAATTGTTCATATCTATTGTACTTAGAAAAATATTTGGTGGTAGTTTTCGCAAATAAAGATCATTATTATTATTATAGGCGTAGTGGTCAGCTGATTAAGTGATCACCGCTCACACATTCTCCTGCAATATTAGAGGTATTACTGCTGAGTCAGCAGTATTCACTCCATTTAGGCAATTAGGGAATGCCTATCTGCCTAATTGCCTATATGGAATGCATATATTTATAGGCTAGTAAATTACTCACACACATATATAATACACTAGTATTAAAGTTAATTTAGTTCCGTCATTATTTATCCAAAGTTCTATTTAAGACTGCTATGCCAAGAAATCGCCAAAATAGCGCATAATTGAAACCATTACTTGACGGTTTATATAAAGCTGACATATTTACAAAAAATAATTATGTTACTACAGGAAATGAGAAGAAAATTTTTCTCAACATTTTAAATTTTTATAGACAGTGAAATAAAAATCAGCAAAATGACTCCAACTTTTACAGTTGGGGCCATGCTAATCATTCAATCTTGATAGAAATTGTACGAACATTTATTAATTATACACCAATACTACTTAACATGACAAAGATTTGTAATTTTTGTAAAGAAAATTGATTATGTTGTTTTGAATTAAAACTATGGCGATCTTGTGCGAGAGAGGTGACCCAGCTCCGCTCGATTCCTCAAGGCCATTATCTCGGTCCCCAGCCTTAACACTCATCCAGTAAGTTTGAACTTACGCTAAATAGATCTACACACTACAATACGACCTTATATAGAAAAGATTACGCCCTTTTTTTTATATTACCCTCGTCGCATCGTAATGGAAACACCGCGCAAGGAAACTCATTCCATTTGTGTATGTTTATTTAATTTAAACTATACCTTTGTTATAATAATAATTACATGAAAGATGAAATATTTCTTCTTAGTTGTAAACAGAGAGGTCGTTGTCAATATTTCATTTGATGTCTCGGCACTCGTTGCGTAACGCTGCCTTCCTAGTACATTGGTCTTAACAAAACTTTTTTTATTTTTTCATTCCATTTTCAAATAATCCCCTTTCGGACTTAAAAAAGTTTACAAAACCGTCTATACGTCCCAGACTCTTGCCTGAATTTATTAAAAAATACACAATTGCGAATTGAGAACCTATTCTTTGTTTGAATTCAACACAAACGACTTATCGTATTAAGACATCCTAGAATATAGACTATAATAATTAACATAAAGATAATATTGTAGTGTTATGTGAATAACATTATATACAGTTATGTTCTAGAATATAATATCAAAATTTAATTCGTGATTAATCATACTTAATAACTTACGTTTACTTTTTTCATAAAGTTCTCGATGTCTGTTTTGGGGGATGGCGCAGCTCCTATCGTTACAGATCTTAATTGGTCTAATTGTTCAGACTTTACTTCAGGATGAGTTGCTAGGAAAAGGACTGAAAGAAAAGCAAAAAGAAAACATATAAAAACTTTTTGTTAAATGATAATCTTTTTGTTTTTTTTTTTTTAATTAAAATAAGGGATGAGACGAGCAGGACGTTCAGCTGACGTTAATCGATACGCCTTGTCCTTTACAATGCAGTGTCGCACAGAATTCTTGAAAAACCTAAAAATTCTAAGTGGCACTACAACTGCACTCGTCACATTGAGACATAAGGTATTAAGTCTCATTTCCCAGTAATTTCACTACTTTGCTACACCGTCCTTCAGACCGAAATACAATAATGCTCACACAAAACTGCTTCACGGCAGAAAATGCGCCGTTATAATAATATACCCATAATCTAGCCAGCATCCTGTGCAAAGGAGCCTCCCACTGGTAAATGCCCTTAGTCGTCTCTTACGACGCCCTTGGGCCGGGAACTTCCCTATTTTTATGTCCCGGGGAACCACAAACAGGGCAAATTTTTCCATTAAAAACCATTTATGAATACGATAAAGTAGGTAGCTAAAAATTAAAGAATAAATATACTTTAAACTTTTTGTACCGACAATTTGTTGGTTTCAATTTAAACATGGAAAATATGACATTAAATCTATATAGCAATTAACTATATAGTCAACGAGTACTGTTATGTTCAACAGTCTCATTTAGTTTGATTCGATTTGGAACAGTGTCTTGATAATTTTTGAAAGAGAAAGAAGATACGCTCGAAAGAATTGCAAAAGTGATAAAACATTTAGTTAAAAATAATTTTGATACTATTCCGAATACACATGATATTTAATAAAAATAAAATAAATAACCAAATATAAATCAAATTTAACAACTGTATAACCAACTAGGACGAAACAAGAACCATCAACTATCCAACAAATTCTTTAGACATTACCTTGTAAATCATCATGTTTCGAAATCTAAAACAACCAAAACAATGTGTTACGTAACGTTCATGATGAGATAACTCACGTAACGTTACTTGAAAGGAAACTCAAGGGTGAGGAAGTTGTCATTCTGAGAATTTTAATGATCACAACTAATACGCCTTTCAAGGTTCAACGAATATAATTTGGGATTCATCTTATAGACACCGTTAGAAGGCCAAATTTAATTCTTAAATTATTCTCTCACAGTCAACGGTTTGTTTACCAGTTCTGAATTGCAGGCATGCCGGCTAGATTATGGGTACAACAACGGCGCCTATTTCTGCCGTAAAGCAGTTGTAGTGCCGCTCAGAATTTCTGGGGTTTTTCAAGAACCCTGAGCAGCACTGCATTGTAATGGGCAGGGTGCATCAATTACCATCAGCTGAACATCCTGCTCGTCTCGTCCCTTATTTTCATATAAAAAAATAAATGTTCGTGTGCCGGTTGTAAATTTCATATATCACAAGGCTTCAATTAATGTAATCGATCCGAGTTAGTATCACGCCAGTATCAGCTCGAAACATTTGACCGGATGCAACGCAGAGCTGCTGGAATGGTGGGGGACCCAGTGCTCTGTGAATACCTCGATCGCCTGGCGTTACGTAGAGATGTCATCTCATTGTGTGTCTTCTACCGCATTTATCACGGGGAGTGTTCAGAAGAGCTCTTCTGAATCAGCTCAATCAGCTGATTGAGCTGATTCCTGCCGCTGAATTCCACCTTGGATTTTACACTTCACAAGATATCATGCCCACCATCTGGTGTATTACATTTCTCTGTATTGCAGTTTTCAAGGAACTTTCTTTTACGTACAACTAAACTATGGGACAAGCTTCCTTGCTCGGTGTTTCCAGGTCGATACGGCATAAGTACCTTCAGAAGAGCACGTACACGTTTCTAAAAGGCCATCAGCTCTTCTATAAAAAATAAAAAAATATTACATTTACTGATTCTTAGATACTAAGAAATTGGGTTAGATTCTTATATAAAATATGATTCCTAATTGATAACCACCAACTTCTGAATCTGTTCGTATCATGACAATTCCAATAGGCACAAATCACCCTCTTTTTATAAGTCGGTTGTAACTAATATATTTTTATTCGATTTTTTTCAAAATAATCATAGGATACGAGTATAGTGTCGTTTAGTTGTGAACTATATTTTTTCTAAAATACTTACGTGTTGGTGGCGCCAAATACATAATATTCATTTTGAAATTTTCCAGCGCCTCCACAAAAGTACTCGCCTGGAATTTGGGCAACGTCACAAGTTTGAGGCCAGCTGATAGACCACTAAACATTACAACACTCAATCCATATGAATGGAACATTGGCAGTAAAGCTAGTAATGTATCCTGATTTGTATCTGAAATAGTGATATCCATGTTCAAATTCAAATATTTTTATTCAAAATAGGATGTGACATCACCTTATTGAAAGTCAAAAAAACTACCATCTATTCCAAAATGAATGCCTCAGACCTGAGAAGAATGGGCGCAACAAACTTAGCGGGCTTTTTTTCATCGAATAAATATGGTCACTCCATTCCCAATCTGTGGTACCATTAAGAAAGTCATTTATATTATAGTAACCTTTACCACACAAACGTTTCTTAACAATTCTTTTGAATAACGTTATACTTTTGTTTTGAACATTTTCTGGGATCTCGTTGTAAAAGCATATACATCGCCCCACAAAAGACTTACTAACTCGACTTAGCCGAGTAGTAGGCATCATAAGTTTATGTCTGTTCCTGGTGTTAACATTATGGTTATGACAGTTTCTGGCAAATTCACTTATATGCCTATGAACAAACATTACATTATCAAGAATATATTGAGAAGCAACAGTCAAGATGTTAATTTCTTTGAATTTTGCTCTCAATGATTCTTTAACAACTAGGTTATAAATAGCGCGAATAGCCCTCTTCTGCAGCACAAATATTGTTCGTATGTATAGTTTTTGTATTTATCATATTTAAATTGAAATTACAATTTTAAATCACTTATTGAAAGTTAAAATCAAAAATGACACACGCGAGAGGAACGGACCCAAAAAACTCAGCGGGCTTTTTTTTTCAATTTAATTTAATTTTAACACAATGTATTTATCTAGTAGCCTGAGGGTGGTCGCTCCATTCCTAAGGTGTTGGAAGTCATTTTATCTTATGGTTATCTTTACACAATAAAAGTTTGTAACAATTCTTTTGTACTTCGTAATAAATTTGTTTCGTACATTTTCTGGGATCATGTTGTAAAAGTATATACATTGTCCAACAAAGGATTTACTAGTAGCTCGAGTTAACCAAGTAGTAAACAAAATAAGGTAATGTTTAAATCACTAATGTACGTACGTACGCACATGATTATATTAGCAAGAATATACTATTGAGAGGCAATACCTAAAAACGTTTATTTCTCAAAAGTTTTCTCTTAATGAGCGATGCAGAACGTACAAGTCATGTACAACCACACTGTGACATCAATTTCCTTCAGCGGTGTTTCCAGAACGATACAACATGGGTACCTTTAGAAGAAGTGTGTTCACCTTAAGTATAACGTTACTCAAAAGAATTGTTAAAAAACGTTTGTGTGGTAATGGTTACTATAACATAAATGACTTTCTTAATGATACCACAGATTGGGAATGGAGTGACCGCCCTCAGGCTATTAAATAATAAGTTTAATTGTACAATATTACTTTCCAAACATATTTATTCGATGAAAAAAAAAGCCCGCTGAGTTTGTTGCGCCCATTCTTCTCAGGTCTGAGGCATTCATTTTGGAATGGGTGGTAGTTTTTTGACTTTCAATAAGTGATGTCACATCCTATTTTGAATAAAATATTTGAATTTGATTTCATTTGTGGAAATTGACGTCGAAGAACCGAGTTACCCGATGGCTTGTAATCACCGCGGGCCATTCATTCTTGTATCACATTTCTTTGTCCACCTCTTTCACAAAATAACGAGTATGATGACAGTATTAAATTATAAAAAGATAAAAAGTTTAAGAATATATTAGATAAAAAGGATTCATAAAAACACCTTATTTTGTATTAAAATAAGATCTTCAATTGTACATAAATAAAAATGTTAACAAACAAACAACCGACTTCAAAAACACTATTCCAAAACAATAGATATAATATGCACTAAAAAGTATGAAAATAATTACGTATTTTTTTTATACAATCTTTTGCACAATAATTGTAATAATTGTCTAAATATGTGTAGATCTACTAAACTTTGCAATGCAGCAATAATAAAAGTGCATTGCAATATTATTACAGACAGAATTTCTGCCACGGATCACACCCTTACTGTAAGTCGTTAAGGAGTTCCATTGATCATCATATTTGACTACGACAATTACTTGACCATAACGACGTTACGGTAGGTGATCCAAATATCCGGATAGCATAATAAAGATTTGGCCTAGTATCGTTAATTTGCTCCTAAGAATTGAATAGTTCCGTTAATTTGTCATGGATCCCATAATCAGAACCTAACCAAACTCTCACCAAACTCATTTGAAGTATACCCTTTCCAATAACAAAAGAATTATCGAAATTGCTTGGCGCGATATTGAGTTATTCGTCAATTTGTCGCGCACATACTCATAGCAAATTGAAGACTTTTATGGTTTTGTCAGATCTAGACCAAATTGCTATGGGACTACACGGGAAGCACCAGCTTTCAAATAAAAAAAGAATTATCAAAATCGATTCACCCAGTCCAAAATTTTGAGATAACAAACATAAAAAAATCACATACCGACGAATTGAAAATCTCCTCCTCTTTGGAATTCGGTCAAAAATATTGCAATCGGCCATGTTTACTGAAACACCAATCAGAGTGATTGACGTCAAGGCTCAGTAAATTACGAAATTACATTCACTTCTGAGGTGTGTGACGTATAAGAAGAAAATATGTAATCCTTGCTTTTTATCGGCAACTATTTAAAATTATGTAGGAAATGTAACTGTAATGTAATCAAAGGGGATGCATCAAACATCCATTGTAAATACTAAATACTAAAAATACATCCCACGTAGCTATTACTTAAGATCGACAAACTATGCGACGTGTTTCGCATCTACCGAGAGTGATTACTCTGCGAATGCGGAATCGGAGACAAAACCCCCTTTGTTACTTGTTTCTATACACCCTTTGCTCTCGGTGAGAATTGACGAAATAGACACCTACGTGGTGTAATAACTAGCTTTTGTTTCTCAGTCATACAAAATATTCTCCACAAAACACAAAGTGTGAACTTTAAGAGTTGATAGAATATTTGCGATCCATCAAGAGCATATATGCCGTTAGTAGCCAGAGAACAGTATGTGAAATGTTCTTCCGGGATAGTTTTGCTAACACACCTATTTCTCCCATATAATAGTAGTGTTTTAACAGGAAGTTCCAAGATAAGCGGTACGATAGAAAATACATTTGAACTAAATAAAAAGAACCACTAAGCATTTGGAAGCAAAGTGTGTCTCAAAAAAGACAAGATATGCCACTTAACACCAGATGGCCCTTCTGTTTGTTGTAAATAGGAATCATACAGCAATCTAGTGGCGTCAATGATACGTTAAAATCTACATGACACATTGAAAAGTACCGTTTGCATACTGGACTCACGTAGATGTTTATTGACAAGGTTTTTAAATATATTTAATAGCTTTTTTTCATGACAGTAAGAGAAGAGACGAGCCGGATGTTCAGCTGATGGTAATTGATACGTCCTGCCCATTACAATGCAATGCCACTCAGGATGCTTGAGAAACCGAAAAAATTTAAGCCGTGAATCCCTAGGGTTACCCAAATCACCCCCATGTCTGCTCCACGATCTTACAATTCCTGATAAATTTAAAAGATAATATAAAACTGTTGATTTTTTACTACTTACTTAAGTAATTTCCTAGACGAGTAAATCTAACGGATTTAAAATATTTTTATCCTTTCAATATGTTGAAAATTGACTACTTACGGTTTGTTACTCAGCATTGTTATTAATAATATGTTTTTTTTAGTACACAAAAATATTCTTACTAAAGTACTATTAATTACTAAAAGAAGAAGAAGCTATCCAAAACCGTTCTCCGTTTTGTTAAGCTTAATAAGTCGTCGTCTAAATAGCTTGAAGTCTTCTTTGATGATAAGTAATTACTGGGTGAATCGTCATTACTCGAAATAGAATGTTTGATTCCTTTGAGGATTTTGACTTATTCTGGCTTTCACAGTCTTTAGCTGTAAAAGCACGTGGCCACCCTGATCATGCATGTTCTTCAACAGGGTTGATATATCTATCGATAGTACAATATACGTGACTAATAAGTATTTAGCTTTTGAGGCGTGTTGAAACTGACCGACAACTTACTTTGTGCAAGACAATCCGTGCAATTCTGTTTTCTTTAACACACTCTTTTTTTTGAATAAAATTACCTTCGAAATAATGTGAAATGGTGGAAATCATCGATGTTTATAACATTGTAACCGCGTTCCAAATATGATTTTTGAGATATTCAAAATTAGAAATTGTGAGAATATTTATGGCAAGACTAAAAATAAAAAAAGCAGCATTTACCGGTTGTATGTTCATAGTGTCTACATTCAGTGGTCTGCTGTTGGCAGTTCGCAACGAGATTCCTATGGGTAAGTTCAACCCCTTTGGGAAGACCAGTAGTTCCACTTGAATATGGTAATACTGCAACATCACTGGGCCTTATCTTTACATCCTTTAAAACACTTAAATCAACATCATCTCCAATTAATTCATAATAGGATACAGTTCCTTCCGGTCTTCCAGTAATAAGATCCATAACAATAATGGGAATATTTTGTTTGTTTAGTTTTAAGGCTTCTTTCACAGTTGGAACCAGTTCGGGTGTTGTGAATATCAGCTTAGTATTAGATAGTTCGAGCTGCTTTTTTACTTCATCTGTAAATAGAAATACCATCGGATTAGCACAGTTAAACAAGTGTATGTTCTTTACTGTAATTAATAATATTATGATTATTAAATCACTCTCTTATATCAAGCTACCTAAAAAGTTTTGCGAAAAAAAAGGCATTGGCTGATTATAATTATCTCATAATATATGATTATTTCTAAGAAATACATGTAATAAAATGTCATGTCAATGTCTTCGTATGAAATTTGTTCGGAGTGTGTTCACAAGATTCTAGCACGTTCGCGTGAAGACATTAGATTATTGCTGGGTGCCGCACGCGATCCGATCCCTCGAAGCTTCAAATCCGTTGATTATCGAGCCATTTTAACGCGCGGAACCTTCGAAAAAAAAAAACAAAAATTCTGTGCAATTCACTATCACGTCAGTGGCCGATAAAGACTTATAAAGTTAAACTGTGTTTAACACAGTAATAATCAACATTCCTGTCAAATGCAGGGCATATTGTCATATTTTTAATCATTGCATACTTACTTACAGGCATTCATTTAATATATATTTTGACGTGCTATTTACCTAATAAAAGATAATGAAATGCAGCTTATAACTTACGATAAATCGTTAGCTTTGTATTTTTTCTGAAAAATAGTACAATGTTTTACTACTAAGTGGGGCTTTTAACAGTAGAATATAAAAGCTTATCTTAGCATATATTGCACAACTATTTTTTCGTTCCACCCTCTAAATACTTATAACAATCTAAACAATTTGATATTTTTAAATTGATAACCCTCACATTTGGGATTAATTACATGTATTAAATTTGAAAACAAACAACTGTAATGACATTTCAAGATTCATGAACGTTACGTCACTCGAACTGTTGGCTCAATGGAAGAACGCTCGCACGGAATGCGAGAGGTCACGGGTTCGAGTCCTGCGTTGTTCATAAAGTTTTCGTTATTGCTACGGCTGGAATAAAAATTGTATGCCACTCTTAATTAAGATACACTGCCTCCAAAAATAACTATATCTTAGGAATCATTATCGGTGGAAACCCATAATAGGCCAGTTTCTTCTATTAAAAGTAAAATATGAAAGTATGTATTCTTTAGTGTTTTTGCCATTAGAAATACGAATTCAATACTAATTTATTATAAAAACTTGAGATATATTTATATTTTCAAAATGAAAATCATAGTTTTATTATCTGTATGTCACGTGACCGAAAACGCCGACCACCGTTCTGTGAGGTCACAATAGCAAAAACTATTTGATTTTAGCAACACACCAACGATACTTACTTGCGATTGCATCGCATATTTGACGTTTCTTTGTTGATGTTATTATGACGTCACGATCATGGCGACTATCTATCATTTAAATTTAACAATAATTTTTCTTACCATAAAGTGGAATTATTTTGAAGAAATAAAATTATCAATTGGTATTCGAATCTTTACGATTATTTAAGAAAATATTTGAAAAAATAAAACAATAGCCTATTAAACAAATGGGTTTTCTTAAGTGTAAATTCCGCTAAGATAGAGACGGAGAGATCAAAGACAAAAATTAGCGGCATGTAGGTATATTCAAAAAACTCACAACTTTTGGATAATAATGGTATGTGATAAGTTAGATTTGAACCTACCGTTCTGTGTGGCAAACACATAAATCGTAACAAGATATTGATTTGAAGTAGAAACAAGTTGATTATTAAGTTGTAGAAAAATATTAATACGGAAGTAAGTGCATATTAATTCACATTGCAAAAGCTTTTTAAGATGGTTTTTTTCCCTATTCAAAAAAAAAATTGCATCAGAATATTGCATCATATATCGCGGGTTCGAGTCCCGCATCGTTCATAAATTTTGTTTTGAAATTTAATATGTGTAATTAATCCCAGAAGGGCTGTGACTTTAAAAAATAACCAATTACTCAGGCTACTATCAAATTCAGCGTAATCGGAGTTGAGAGAACGGTTTGCTAGTATTTTATAGAATTGTTACGGCAGACGCAGGCAGATAGGCAACGAAACGTTATGTCGGGCTAAAAATGAATAAGATAATTTTACCAATATGTGATGAAATATTCAAAGTATTTTATTTTGACTTGTATTTTAATACTTTTTTATCTTTTTATTAATTAATTGTTAGCTCACGGAGTTTGTTTGTTTTCGTTTGCTCTTGTGGCACGCGGCAAGGCATGTGATAAGTCCAGAATTAGAAATATACGTACAGGTTATAGTTTTGTTTTTTGGAAAATGGTGTGAGTCTTACC
Organism: Leptidea sinapis; assembly: GCF_905404315.1. Taxonomy (NCBI): domain Eukaryota; kingdom Metazoa; phylum Arthropoda; class Insecta; order Lepidoptera; family Pieridae; genus Leptidea; species Leptidea sinapis. The sequence continues at coordinate 772,384 of NC_066275.1, read as the reverse complement.
AGTTGTACATTTAATAATGTATCATCAACATTAGCCGGAAGACGTCCACTGGTGGACAAAGGCCTCCCCCATAGATCCCCAGATCCATCTTGTAGGGGGCGTACCGAACTGCGTCTTCCGGTACGTGGTCGCCATTCGAGGACTTTTTTTTTTTTGATAAAATATAAATAAATAAATACCTACATGGTGTATAAATAGGATTTAAAGTAGTAGCGGCTCCTCCAGCTGATTGTATCCCAAGTACTGTAATTGGATATTCTGGAAGGTTCGGCATCATAACCGCAACCATATCCCCGTCCTTTATTTTGAATTTTGTTCTCAAATTTGCTGCTAAGCATTGGGACGCCTTATACAGCTGATTGTAAGAATATTTTCTGTCGGTGACGCCGCAAACCTTTAAACACAAATTATTTTTATTAGTGTTATAGAGTTTTTGGTAGGAGTATGCTCTAGAAAAGAGCACTCAATTTAATGTAGTTGTATAAATTTATAGTAAGATATAATAAAAAATAAATTAAAGAATGAAGAAGTGCTCATCGAAATAAAAGAAAAGCAAATATTTTTTTATTATACTAGTATTGGCTGGTACAAAGCAATTAATATAAATTGGTTTTTATTTTGGAGAATACTAATTAATGTCAGCTTATGATAATATAAGTGTAAATACGGCGCAAAAACCAGTGTGGGAATTATTCGAAATGCATATATTTGAAATGCAAATACTTAATGCAATGTACCTATTTCCAAAATAAGTATTTTGCATTTTGTATTTAAAAATTTTTCTATAAAACTGTTTTGTATATCTATTTGAAATAGTAAAGTTACAATGCATTTAAATTTTGTATTTATATATTTTAACTAAAGTATTTTTTTACATCTTAGTCAAAACACACCCATCCGCGAAATCATTTATTTAGAAACAATATATGAACTTTTTTTAACGCGTTATACATTTGCTTTTAATACTATCTATTATGTACTTATGGAGCCAACTAGAATGAGTTACAAGCAATTCCTTTGTACCAACTAAATTCAATTATTGTAACTAATCTACCTTGACCAAAAAAAAAACGGATTTTTTCAAACATATATATTGTAATATGTCAGAGTGAAGGCCAGTTTGCAGTTGCTTATTTGATTAATTGTGACGTCAGTTGTTATCTTTATATATATATTTCTTGTGTGCGTCTGTTGTAACTGAACTCCTCCTAAGCGGCTGGACCGATTTTTATGAAATTTTTTGTGTGAGTTCAAGGGAATTCGAGGGATTTTAGATTTCCAATTGAACTACCTCCTAAACGAATTTCCCGTTTTTGATGATTTTTTTGTGTGTTCCAGTGAATTTGAGATTGGTGTGTGTCTTCAAGTGGATTTGAGAATGGTGTAGATTCACAATTGAACTACCTTCTAAACGGCTGGACCGATTTTGATGTTTTTTTTTGTATGTTCCAGTGAATTTGAGATTGGTTTGGATTCTCAATTCCGTCCATATAATATAATTATCCTGTTCATGTGTATGTTACTGAACTCTTCCTTACGGCTGGACCGATTTTTCAAATTTAAGACGTGTGTACAGGACACCGACTGTATGTGTGATCAGCTTCATATACAAGAGTAATGAGAGATGTCAACCAAAGACACAATATATTGAATGTTTGAGTACTAAAATTGGCAACTGTGCCTGGAACACATTACATACAGATCAATACATTATTGATCTGTAGATTATTAAAAATAAATGTTTATTTATAGTAATTATGATTAGTACGCTAAGTATCCATTCCTAGCCTGTAGTAATAGATAAAAACTAACGGCACACAAAAGGCGATAACGCACTCACATCGAATTTAGAATCACAAAACAAAAAACAATGTATTAAAAAATGATTCAATTAAGCAGTAATACTTATTTGTGTGAACTTTAAACAGTCAATATTGATTTCAATGACGCAGTCAACCCGATATGGAGTGAATGCGTGATATTTTACTTCTTAAAGTTTTTCCCCAAGAGAATGTCTATAACCAAGCTGATGTGACGAACAGCTTTCTTCTGCAGCGGAAAAAACTGAACCAGTGTCAGACAGTATAATCAGACATCAGGTCATGAGTAGATGTAAGTTTCGCTTTTTTTATTGTCGACATACCCAATGTTAACTTTGTGTCCTAAGCTTAAAATCTTTGAATCATAGCGAGATACTTGTACATCATGATACTTTGGGGGAAACTGAAATATACCTTATCTGGCCGTAGTGGCATTAGCGTACTCTCTAATCTTTCTGTTTCTTTTTACTGTTTAAAAGAAGATTTATTCGCCTCAAACCAACGTACCATCTTTAACAGTGCATTGTTTACGTCGTCAATAATATTTGTAAGGTGTTTAACTGTAAGGATAAGGGAAGTATCATCAGCAAATAGAACAATCTTAATTATGATCAAGAAAGGACCGAGAATAGAACCCAGCGGAACTTTACTCCAAGAGCTATATTAGATATAAAAGGTTTTATCTTGAATTCATAATGTTTTAAGAATAATAATAAGAACATTGTGCATGCAATGACATTTTACAAAACACAAGAAATTCCAATGCTTTTTGGACCCTTCCTAGATGTCAAAGATGTTTTCAGTAAGCTTAATACCTGCACTAATCGTTGATAATCCTGTAGTCAATCCAAATTACTTCTTATTTAATTATTAAAAACATGTTTGTTTAGGTGCTCTAGCAAGCTTTAAGCAAAAATTTACTAAATATTTTCATTTGCATTTCATAGGTTTTGTAGCCGAAACAATATGAGATTGCTCCGAAAATATTGGGAACAGTAAGATCGTGCTCTTACCTCAGCTATTGCAGATGTTCATATGCAGCGGTTTGCTATTACCGTTAGGTAGACCGTTTCCCCTTATAGTATCGGTTTTGTCCAACATATAGTACATTTTAGGTAAGCATTTAAAGAGTCCAATAGAGAGAGAAGTCTCTCTTTTTCTTTATTGCTACTTTGCAATAACAAAAGAAATATACGTGTAGTACCTAACTAGTGTACGTGAATGTCTTACGGCCGTTTTCAAAAACCTATCTATCCTTAGTTTAACTTACTAGACGTCGACAAATCTATCCTTTTACGTTTACTTACATTTCAATTACCTATTGACAGATAGAGTACCTTTGCGAATCTCAAAAATAACAGTGCTTCTTATCTGTAAGTAAATGTCAGTTTATATTTTTATAATTGTCATATAATTTTTTTTTTTTCAATTAAAAACAAATACGTCGTTTGTTCAATATCAACTCGCCATGCATTAACAAGCTGATTTAATACTGTTACAAAATTTTATCAGATCTCGTTTTATCCGTTCACTTTAAAACAAAAGCTATGCTAATCAACAGGGCTCGTAAACTCGTTAGCATTTGCGAACTTTCCGATATGGAATTCGTAAGCGATTTTGTGTACCTCAGAACTTTACTTTCGGACAAGGGAGGGAGTGAACTCGATATCGGAAGACGAATTCAAATTGCCAAAGGTGCGATGAGCAAACTGATCAAAATTTTACAAAGCAGGAAGATCTCTAATACAACCAAAAAGAGACTCGTGTATACTTTAGTCTTCTCAATCTTCCTCTATGGCTCTGAGGCGTACGAGACGATCCGAGCGCCAGAGAGTAAAAAGATTGACGCGTTTGAGATGTGGTGTTGAAGAAGTATTCTTCGAATACCGTAGACGGCTAAGAAAACAAACAAGTCTATCCTGGAGCAACTCCGCATTGGTATTAGGTTGTCCACAATCTACTATCAAAAGATCTTGGGGTATTTTGGCAACATTGTCCGACGCCTTCCCAGTAATAATCCAAACTGATAGTCATAGGCAAGGTGGAGGGCAAGAGACCACGCGGACGATCAACTAGCCGCTAGTCGGACAGATCAAGACATTCACTGGCCCACCACTTACGACCGCAATAAGGAAGGCCGAGGACCGTAAGGAGTGGAAGTATTAAGTGACCAACGAAAACCTTGAATAACGGACAGGACCTTCAGAAATGAAGAACGCAGCCAAGAAGAAGATGTTCGTTTAGGCTACACCAGTAGTTTTATGATGATACCAAACGTGACCCGCTCAGTCTTTTACTTAAATTAAAAATCAATAACATGTTCTTCAGCTGTATATTTTTTTAAAGATATTTGCTTATTAATAATAATTTGATGCTTATTTTTTATCGATACAACAATCAGAAACTCAAAGATTGCGCGTCATTAATCCCCACAAAATAATTACAATCAATTATATATGCAATTTGTAAAGAGAATAATTAGTGTCTTTGAATTGTACGTATTCACTTTGCAAGGTGAAGGTCGAAAAAGAAATAAAACTAATAGTACTTGTTGTATTATATTCTTTGCTAATAGCTTGAACTGTTTGTATCATAAGAGATAACGACTCGTTCACGACGGTGAGTGATAAAATGTCTTCTCCAATACAATGCATTACGGCTCAGTATTATTTTTATTTTAATGCGAAGAGTAAGCAGAAAACTCGCAAACATGGTGTTTTAAGACAAGTTTTGTGGTGAAAGTATAACATTTCGAGCTATGAACACTACTTAATCCTGTTATACATATCCTTAAGTCTTATTTGTAGGTTGCTAATGCTTGCTGTTGGTTATAGTTAGGTACATTATTAGTATATATCCTATAGATGTATGTAAACCTTTTATAACTTTGCATAATTTCATTGGATTTGGCGCCATTTGAAAGGGCTGGACCAAACTTAGATTGAACCGGTAGATTTTAAAAACTCCGGTAGGTTTTTTAGAATAACTTTAAAACTGCTATACCGATCGACTTCAAAACCTAATCAAAAACAACTTCAAAAACTTATCATCATCAAAAAAACCATTTTGATCATAACCAAGCCGATCAAAATCGTTTGAATCGATCATGATGAAAGAAAACCGAAAAATGTGTTTTTTCGGAATTACTTTGAATTTCAGAGTTTGATCAATTGAAATTCAACGATTCTTCATGAGGCTTAGAATTGCGTCGAATGGTGCCAGCCACGTGAAAATCAGTTGATTCATTTACCTTAAATAGTTACTGTCGTTTGAAGATTAAAAAAATAGTGTTTTATTAAACATTTTAGCTCTGCCAGCTCAAAAACATAGAACAGCTAAGTCTTTGAACTCGAAGAGCTCAAAACAGCATTAGTTATATTTTTGAGCTGACAGAGCTCAAAATCGTTATACAATTTAGAATCAGCGGGAAGTTGCAGGGATGGCCTTTAGGTCAACCTTTTTCCTATTTTTTTTAATTTTACATATTTATTTCATCAAAACAATTACCATTATTATCTATACATGGTGCCATCTAATAGGAAGGTCATTAATTATGCCTTTGCGATAGAAATGTGGTGATCTAGATTCGACAAACTGTGTGAAAGCTTTTTGTATTGCCTGAGAAGAAAACCTTTTACCACGTAGAAAATTGGCCAAATCACGAAAAATATGGTTGTCCGTTGGAGCAAGGGCTGGCAAAAATGGAGGGTGACGAATAATGTATATAATATAATATTGACACACTTTTACACAAATTATCTTGCCCCAAACTAGGCATTGCCTGTACTATGGGTACAAGACAACGATATATTTACTACAATATACATATTTAAACATAAATAAATACATATAAACATTCATGACTCGTAAACAAACATCCATATTCATCATATTATATATGATTGATTTCTACTTGCAGTTCCTGTAGAGTTGAAACGGTTTCTCGTGCTGTAAGAGGTCTCTCATAATAATGGTGAAGATTGATTCATAAGTCGGGGCTGTTTCACTGCTACTTTGCTATAATTGTTTGGAGTTCGGCAAAGGTATCTGCCGTTATTGCTTGACCAGATTGAAGAAAGCTATAGTGAATAAAACCATGCTGGTACCACCAAACAGTTACATTACCTTTTTATTGGTAAGCTTTGCTGTTGCGGCATTTGACCTGGAGTCAGCCAGAATCCATTTTTCATCGCATGTCGTAATTCGATCCAATATTTCTTCATTTCTGTATTGATTCAACACGCAATCATGAGGCACATATTTTTCACATTTTTTTAATTTATTGATTTGATGCAAATGCGTCAATGTTGTTGGTACGGTAACGTTAAACCATGCCGCTAATTCCTGGGTAGTTAGACTTGAATCGGCTTCCACTATCTTTTTCAATTCATTGTTATTCACCTGGACGGTCTTCCTCGTGGTTCGTTCTTCAAATAAAAATATCCATCAAGAAAACGTTTAAACAAAAATCGCGCGGTGCGTTTATTAGCAGCCCCTCTCCAAACGCAACATTGATAATGCGAGCTGTTTCTGCTGCGTTTGTTCCGCGTCGGACCTCGTATTCAAAAAATACTGATATTTTCGATCACTTTAATAAAAAATACAACTAAAAGTGTTAAATGTATAATATGTTGCACATTTTTAAAAGAAGAACTACATAGGTACCATGTGAAAAAAATTTCACTCAAAAATCTCAAACCATGAAGGTTCTATGTCAATTCGAAGTACCTATTATATTATAACCCCTATCATAAAGATATGTTTATAGCTGTAGTATATAATGCTTGCATACTGCAATTAAAACACAATATCATCTATTTCAGTTTTTCATTTGGTGGTTATCTAAATTGCCTTACACCATTTAGAACCAAAATATATTATTTTGAAAAGATTTTGTAAGTGTTCATCAACGACACATTAAATAGGTAAAGTTAAGCAGACAGAAATAGGTTAGGTGTGGCAAGTTTGATACAAGTTGTCCTTCAATAGTTAATATCTCAACTTTTATCCAAAAGTCAGAGGTGAGGTTATCAGAGGCCAGCTGTACCGGCCAGAGACGATATCACCTCAATTATCAGTTATGTAACAGACAAATAATTTTCTCTCACTGCGTTTTCGGAGTTTGTACTATTGCCCTAGAAAATATATACAAATATAAAAATATTGTACCGCTACTCTAACCCTTAGATAATTTATACGTCTACATAGATTGTTACAGCTGTTAAAGCGTCGAAACAAATAGAAAAACATCAATAGAGGTGCGTTATTTATATTCCTATTATTTAATAAGCACAAAAAGGGCTTAATGGTTTATAATTTGACGCTATAAAGCGTAATATTAAAATGTATTTTTTGTATTTTCTACGCAAAAAAACCGCTAAAATCATAACATTTTAGGTTTTGAATCGCAACGCATATGGTTCGAGTAAGAGAGACAAACTTATGCAACGACTGTGTCATCTCTTTCTCACACCACGGACCACAGGCAAATTTATTTCGTTCATTCTTTATAAGCGATCCAAGTGCCATTCAGTAAAAGGTGAAGTGCCTTTGGTACGAATTTTAGTGATTCAGTTTAGGTACCTAAACTAAACTGCATCGGAATCTCATCGCTTATTAAAAGTTGATTTTGAATTGAAGGCCCTCAGATCACTCTCATTCACGCACTCGCTCCTCAGGTGCCTCATGCGAAAATGACGTCCGTCACATACAATAGATTTATTTTTGTTTTTCGATTTGTTTTATTTTCTCGCGGGAACCCGTCACTTTAATGGTATTTTTAAGTTTTATAATACACATTGTTTTACCGGCAATATTTGGTATCAACTTGACAATTTTTACTAAATTAGGTGCATAAGTTGTTGTGTACTATATAAGAAACTTTAGTTTTTTTACTTTTCTACGGGAACTCGTTAATTTGCCCGGATGAAAAGAATCCAAGATGTTGACCGGCAATGCTATTAGGTATCAACATGCCAAATTTCATTAAATTATGTGCGTAAGTTATTGTGCAGTAGGCTATAGCAGTTAATTTAGTTTTGTAACATTCCCATAGGAACTAAGTAATTTTTCGGGATGAAAGGTATCTAAGACGTTGACCAGCAATATAAGGTATCAACATGCCAAGCATGCAGCATGCTAAATTAGGTGCATAAGTTTTTGTGCATTCAGCTATATAAGCTACTATAGTTTTTTTACTATATCAAGGGAACTCTTTAATTTTCTAGGATGAAAAGTATTTAAAGTGTTTACCGGCAATATAAAGTATCAATGTGGTAAGTAAGTAAGTTTTACTAAATTAGGTGCATAAGTTCTTGTGTACTAAGATATACATGTTACTTTAGTTTTTCAGGAACTCCTTAAATTTCCGGGATGTAAAGTATTTTAGATTAAGTTGACCGGTAATATAAGGTATCAATATGCCAAATTTTATAAAATTATGAGTATTAGTTGTTGTGCACTACGCTATATAAGTAAGTACAGGTTTTTAACTGTTCCACTCGAACTCTTTTATTTTCCGGGATAAAAGTATCTAAGATATGGACCGGTAATATAACGTATCAACATGCCAAATTTTATGAAATTATGTGCTTAATTTGTTGTGTACTACGCTATATATAAGTAACTATAGGTTTTTAACTGTCCCACCAAAACTCTTTAATTTTCCGGGATGAGAAGTATCTGAGATATTGACCGGGGATGTAAGGTATCATCATGCATGGAAATTTCAATTTCATAGATTAAGAGATTAGCCCGTACAAACAGACAAACAGTCAGAGAAAAAAAAATCAAAAAAATCGAGGTTTGTTCTATTTCTTGACTCTTCTTACATCCCCCTGACTCGGTCTTACGCATTTTTTTTCTTTGTACAGAAATTTGATCTCTACACATTTATTATAAGTATATTTATTTATATATATAATTTATTAATTGTTTGTAATGTATTTTATAATTATTTATACAATATAAATGTAAAACATAAGCGCATTATATTACAAATTTAAATACTTGTAAATATATACAGTAAGTGTATTTTAGAATATTAATAAAAAATTTTGCACAGGGATTTTCGGGGCATAAAACCTTATTAATGGCCTTATTTCTGGATTAGCATTTTCTATCTCAGGTGTCTCCTTCTTTTTGTTCACATAATTCTTAATTTTTTGCTCTATTTTGGGTCAACTTTTTTGTAACAGATCCATTAACCCTTCACATACAAAAAGCAAATTTGGCCCGACAACATTTCAAACAAGAACCTTTAATAACGGTGTCATTTAGTCCCCTTCGACCAACAGAGTTTTAACACTGCAATGGAGATGGCAACATATTTCGAAGGGTTTTCAAATTTATACCGAGCTGGTATGCTCAAGAAAAACTCATACGCGGTCATCCAAACCCGGCAAAGGACTGTCATTGACGATCGGCCATCGGAAAAACCTGGAGTAAAATCAAAAGGTATGCTCAGAACCAATTGCAGTGTAGATGCACTGTTACAAAAATTTAAGTCAATTTAGTAGTCCAAAAAGCTGACCAGTCAGAGTAAAACTACAAATTGGAAGAAATAATATCTATTCGATATACTCCGTTATTATAAAACAACAAAAAGAACTGGTTAAGGTAGCAGTTACAAAACAATGTCTAATAATAATACCATAAAAATAATTTACAGATTTCAATGGTCGGGGATTCTCAGGGTCACGGATGTGAACAGTGAATTATCATTTTAAGTCGATACAAGTGCGAACCGTTTGGTTATTCCCACTGTGAGGAAACATTATTATATTTACACATTGAAATAAAACACTTAAAGGATTAAAACGCAGGGGGACTGCAGATGAAATGAGTCAATGACAGTATTTGTCACAATTATATCTTATATGTACTTCATAATGACAAATATGACAAATACTATCTTTGACTCATTTCATCTGCAGTCCCTGCTGAAACCGATATCTGTAATTAAAATAAAAATTTAATTTTACGTAAAAATTTAATGTAAAAACACAGTTCCATTCACACGCATTTTAATCCTTCAAAAATGTTTTATTTAAAGGAAACATAGAACAACAGGGAGCACTTATTAAAACTAAACTGAAAAAAAAGCCTATGGTGTGAAAAATCTAGTCTTAAATTTTGCAACTACGACGCATACTTTGTTGGGAGTTTATAATGGCGTAGGTGCCACCGGAGCGGACTTCTTATGTTTCCCAATCTTATAGTAGACTGGCTGCTGCCCGCGTCATCGTCCGTGTGGACGCTATCTTACAATAAATTATCAACTTTTATTGTATTTATGGCGATCACTATTGCAGTGATAATGGCTTATACATAAAAAGAAAATATGATAATATATATGCTGTCACGGGCTTTTCTTAGGACTATTTAAGATAAATATTACTCCAACGATTTCAACGGCGCACGCCTGAATAGCTCGCAGATGGCAGGTTATAGTTCAGATAATTCACACAATATCTTTATAAACTATTGCTTATGTGTTATTCTGATGTGTAAGCTATATTATTGTAGAGTTTCATCAACATCCATTCAGTAGTTATTGCGTGAAAGCGTAACAAACATACATCCATACAAACTTTCACATTTATACAAGAGGCTTATTGATTAGATAATTAATTGTAATATTACACTTTAAATATTCATGGTTTGATTCTGAGTGGATACTTCTAGTATGTTGTAGACACTGTGTGGTAAAAAAGATAATAAAATAATTGGTATCTACAATGACAAGTACGAACAAAACCGCAGCCAACAATCTCAAGAACCAGTTTCAACCTCAGTTAATAGGTATTAAGTAACTGTTGTTCTATTAAGCAAACACTTTGGTTGTGCCTTGAGCTAAACTAGTTTTAGATCATAGGTATTTGTTGGAATATAAGAAAACTCACTTCGATTATTATTCTAATCATATTATTATCATTTCAAGGTTAATAAACAAAATGCTAAATGAATCAAAACTCGTAGATAAAAATATTTCGCTGACAAAATTATAAATGTTTGTTTGATTCTTTCACAATCACGATTGCGTGATTTATTGTATAGTTGCATTGGCAACTAACGACCGTTCCCAATATACTTTCTACAGATAGAGATAAATAACTACCTTCTACTGTCAGTAATTAGCTTTCAATAATCTGAAACTGTCCCAATATACCCGATAAATCATTCTTATCGTTATATATTGGGACGCATGAATTGCAATTTCCATACAAACTTCTATCGCTGGTAACCTATACGTCGTCCCATTGACGGATAAGGTGAGTTACCGTCGATAAGTTTATTGGAACAGAAAAGTCAACGACAGTTACAATTTTTATCTCAAGTTAGAGATAGACTGAATATTGGGAACGGCCGTATTTGACAAGAATGGAAAAACATCTCCATAAATGCAGCCAACAAAAAAGACAATATGGACTAAGGGTGCATTTTTAGTTTTTAATCCGATAAAGAATTTGAAGGGAATATATACAGTATAGCTAACCATTTGCTGAAGCGAAGCTAAACGTGAGCCAGCATAAGTATTAAATGTAATATGTTGGTGTATTGACGACCCCTGTAGCTCAGTGGTTAGTGTCCCGGGTTTGAATCCCGGTAGGTGTAATCATTTATATGATGTTTGTATCCTAGTCATGGATGTTTATTTGTATTTATGTATGTTTAAGTAAGTATATATTGTATTTAATATATCGTTGTCTTGCACCTATATGCTATGCCTAGTTTGGGACAAGATAATTTGTGTGAGAGTGTGTCAATATTATTATTATTTTTAATAGTCTACTTCGATCATATTACACTGCGCCCGTCAACCTGACTTCACGTCATTTGAATTGTAAAGATGAAATCTCATATGGCTGTAATAACATCGGCACCCACTGCCTTTCAATCCCAAATGCAACAGTTCAAATTCAAATTGTTTTTGTTTTTGGCGGCTGGAATACGATACCCATGGTTGCTTTACTTTTCTTATATCTTATAGTTCAAGCATTAAATAGTCGATAAGGTGTTAGCAAACATTAGTAACTTAATGATCCTGTCATGGGGAAAGCTGGTTCTGTTATCAAAGTCAAAAATATTTTATTGACATAAAATCAAAAGATTGCTCGTCAACGTCAATCACAAAAAATAAACTTTAAATACATGCATATTGATTATACAAAAGTTTAAACATATATATTTAAAAAAATAATACAATCCAGTAAAACAAGACAAGTGTGAACCATAAAATCCAAAAAAATAACGACTATAATACTATTCAATCCACATTGTAATATCGTTTACGTAATCATCGTTGGTAAACTAAAAACTATTTTTATGAATACTACTATTATACACAAAGTCAAAGTCAAAAAAATCTTTATTCACTGTAAAACTTTATAAGTTACTAGCTGACCCAGCAAATGTTGTATTGCCGATATTAAAATCGCGATACAAAAGTAACTGTTGATCGTTGATGGGTGAAAATTTGAATTTGTATATATTTTTAATGCTGACTCATAATCAAACAAATTTAAAACAAAATGTCAAAAAAAATTGCCATGGACCTCCCTTAACATTTAGGGGGATGAAAAATAGATATTGTCCGATTCTCAGACCTACCCAATATGCACTCAAAATTTCATGAGAATCGGTCAAGCCTTTCGAAGGAGTTTAACTACATACACCGCGACATGAGAATTTTTTATATTAGATTTAGTGCATACTGACATGAACTACAAAAGTTATAATAGCATTCAAATGAGTATAACAATATTCATTAACAAAATTTAGAACGTTAATTCCAACTACATATCTTTATCATTCAAATAATCTTTCACATTATAATAAGCCTTAGATGTTAATATATTTTTTACGATACATTTAAATTTTTTAATAGGTAATAATATTTTAATATCATTTGGGAGTTTATTATAAAATATAAGACAATCCACTTTAAAAGATTTAGCAATTTTTACGGAGCCTAGTAGTAGATGGAACAAGTCGAATATCATTAATGTTAAGGGTCCTTATTATATATCAAGTTTTCTTATTAATCTGTCAAAAACCAGACAAGACTCAAGAAAAATCAAAATATATTCATGACAGGAACCCCCACACAAAGCGAGCTTCTTTACCGGACAAAAACTATCTATTAAGGATTTAGAAAAAAGGAGTTAAAAAAAACTAAAAACACACAGAAAACCGTGCTAAAAATATAAAATATTTCTTCTTTTTAGTTTGGTTTAATTATAAAAACTTTTTTTTAATCTATTATTTGTATTGTTTTATTAAAAAATCACTTCGTTATTCGAAAATTTCTTAATATTAGATAAATTGGTTGAACATAATGGTTGATATTTAAAATTAAAGTGGATCAAGATCGCGCACAAATGAGTCGTTTACAAACAAACATACACACAAGTGAAGCTAATAAATAGCGTGTAAAAAAACCTAATTCATATTATTGTACTCACAACTGCTATTTTGTTCGGCCATCTATGAATCTTGCTCCAAATGTATTCTGAGATTGTTACATCCGGTATATCCACGTCTTTAAAAGGCGAAACCACTACTTTTTCTTTTGTCCACACATTATAACTTCTAAAGTACGCTACAACTCGATTTTGAACAAATTTCTCGTATTGAATTATCTTAAACATATTATGAGATAGATACAAAGAAACACAACAATCTATCGCAGGGTATGAGTGAATAATGTTTACGATATGTATGCTGACCGTAAGTAACCATCTGTTACACCGTAGTCTAAAAAAAGCTGTAATATATAATAATTGTAACATACAATATAATATACAATGATTTACAATTACTGTAAATCATGATCCGGAATTCTTGAATAAATTTAAATATAAGTAAAAATATAAATATATATAATTAAAAGTATAAATTTAAATATATTTCAGTTTCAAACGTTGTTACGTACAAGCCAGCAGGCAAATTCGTCATTGTGATGAATTTCAAGGTATTTAAACAGAAGATTTGAATTTGACAAAAATATGTTTGAAAGATTCTAGTACTTGTATATAATTAATCATATTTTTCCTCCCATTTTTCATATATTTTTAATTATATTGATTTGACGCAAATGGGTCAATATATTGTTGGTTAGGTAACGTTAAACCATGCCGCTAATTCCTGTGTAGTTTAGCTCGGATCCGCTTTCACCAAACCACTCTTTCAATTCATTGTTATCCATTACCTGTGTGGGCGGTCTTCCACGTAGTTTGTTCTTCAAATCAAAGTTTCCATCACGAAAGCGTTTAAACCAAAATCGCACGGTGCGTTCATTCAGTGGTTCATCATTCAGATCATGCAGTCCACTCTCCAAACGCAACTTTGATATTGCGAACTGTTTTTGCCGCGTTTGTTCCGCGTCGGAACTCGAATTCAAAAATTACTCGGATTGTTGAATTATCCATCGTTCTTGTCTAAGTTGAATAAAAAATACGACTGAAAGTGTATAATCGAACGCTGCACATTTTTTTAAAGTAGAAGTTCATAGGTACCATTTCAAAAAAGTTTTAATTAAAAATCTCAAATAATGAAGGTTCTATGTCAATTCGAAGGACCTATTTCAATAAAAAGGCGGTTTCATGCTATAGCCCCTTACTTAAACACATGTAGAGTCATAACAATTACAACATAAGTTTTATTTTACAATTAAAAAATTAAATACAATAGGATTTTAATATATCGTTCGAGTCTCCATTATTAAGCCAATAACACATTACAACATACAGGCTGACAACTCTAGTGTTTCATCTGGTGTTGGGTTAAATGCCTACGGACTAGTGCAAGATCTATAGGTATATACCACTAGGTAATTAATAGATGTGAAACAATTCAGTACACTGGACGGGTGGACATGTGCGTAGTGGTTGTAGTATACTGTATATATAATTATATTATTAAATTTAAGTTATTTTACTAACATATTTTGTATGTTTCTCTGTGTCTGAAAGAAATAAATAATTCTTATTATTAAAGTATTCTGCAATCACGTTGGAGTATTAAGATGGGGCATACTGTGGCAAAGTTTATTACTACTAGTACACACTACAAATGATTACACTACGGTGTAATAGGCGGCAACACTGGACGTATTTTGTTCTACTACTATTTGTAGATAAAAGCAACGCTTTATAATAATTACCATAACAACTTTGTATTAATTCATTAACAGCATATTATCGTACAATACTTTTATCTTGATAATATAACAATATTCAAATAATTGGCAATTTTCTTATCTTTTTCTTTATCTAAAGGCCACTGTACTGTAGTTTTGATAGCGGATGAGCCGGAATACGTCCGCTGCTGGATAAAGACCTCCCCAAAGATCTTCATGATGAACAGTCCTGCGCTGCCCTCATCCAACGTATTCCGGCGATCTTGACTAGGTCGTCGGTCCATCTTGTGGGGGGCCTACCAACACTGAGTCTTCCGGTACGTGGTCGCCATTCGAGGACTTTACTGCCCCACCGGTAATCTGTCCGTCGAACTATCTGCCCTGCCCACTGCCACTTCAGTTTCACAATCAGTTTTGATTAAGTATATAATATTTGTATAGATTGTACAGTAAATTGATACTCGTATTACTGTGTCCTTCATAATTATTATACATCAATAATAATAATACTAATTATTAAACTAGTCGCGTGATCGTATTATTCTATAATTATAAAGACTGTTGAGCACAATTATATTAAACCTTTGTCAACTAATAAAGGTTTCGTATACAAATGTTATTTATTTATTAAGATAACATTAACACATATCCAATTGGAAAGGACCACCAAATAAAAGGAGATTGAAACGCTTCCATACATTCCTGGGCCCAGGTGATAACAAAAAATAAATGTATACACTTCTACAATAAAGTCCTAGCCACTGTGCAGGGATTATCTATAAATAAATTTAAATGTTTTATAAAAAAATGGCTCTGTCGTAAATCCTATTACTCCACTGCTGAATATCTAAATGATCGGACAGCCTGGGACTAGATTGTGATTATTTTATAGCGATAGAAATGACTGTACAATATTGTATATTTTTATTGAAAAGAGCGCAAAAAAAAAGAATGCTGGGAGAGTTTCTTGCGCCGCTTCTTCTCTTTCAGAGCGCCATTTGTTTCCGAAGCGGTAGTAGTATCTAGTAGTATAAGAAATGACATCAAAAAGAATTCTAAAGGAATCAATTTTGAGAAAATAAATGTCTTTTATGCCTTTTACCAACCTTGTTTTTTGTTTTAGATAAAAAATACCTACCTATCTACGTATACCTATCTACTACTGTAACGACATTTTTTTGTATTATCGTAATAAGATAATATAATATAGTATACCTAAATTAAAAGATAGTTTTATTTGCTCAGATAAGAATAATATATACTCAATAGCTCATACATGAAATGTAAAACAGACTGCTAGAGACAATAATTACTTTCCTTGGAATTCAATTGGGTAGGTAGTTAACAAGTCGGTATCGGCATAACTCAACGAATATAACAAGAAACGAAGTGACAATGACGAAGAAACGAAATGATCTGTCAGACTGTCATTGTCAAAGTGAAGTTAGCGTTGAGGAACAAAGATTTCACTAGTATCTATTTTTTATGTAAATCGATTTATTGATCGATCTATTGATAATAAAATAATTGCTCAGTTCTGTTTATTTCTGAGATAATAATATATTTTATTCGTAATAATAATTCGAACATAAACTATGCACCTTACTAATTTTATTGAAATAAAACAACTGGATCTTAATGTTATTTTAATCAATTAAATATTCATTCGATTACGTCATTTTAATCGATTTTCTTTATTTAATGTTTTTTCGGTTTGTAGATTGCATAATGAGCTAGTTTTTTGTATTTTACATCAGAAAAATAAACCCTTTTTTTAAAGTATATTTCAACTTCTTAACCATCAGGCCCAAAAGTCCCATTCTCCTTTGAAAAACAAAATTTTATGAACGATGCGGGATTCGAACCCACGACCTCCGGCGTTCCGTGCCGGTGCTCTAACCAAATGAGCTAACCGTTCGAGTACCGCCTCGTTATAAAATTCTGTTTGCTCTGTTCAACTATCAGGTTGTGGCTTCATATACATGATCTACTTTACAGTTGATAACCTGCTCAACCCCAATATTTGCATATTAGGAAATTGACTTGATGAGATGTCGCTCTCAGGCCAACTTACACTAGATTGATTGATTGGTGGATTTTTAAATAAGGGTTAGGGAATAAATGGCTTATTATTATATTATTATACAAGTATTATTGTAATTTTTTTTTTTCTTAGGTAGTAACCTAAGGCGATACAATCGAATTTTATTAATAAGATGTTGGTTATTAAGATGATATTCTATAAACGCTCTTTTAGCAAGGAGATTTTCTCCTCGCACTCTGTGCCGGTTCCAGTATTTCGGAACTGACATGACAATTTCATACCTACCCTCACTTATTTGAAAGGCCGGCATCGCATCTCTCGACCTCATGTTCATGTTCACTTAGCATGAGATGAGCCACTTGCGCGTTTGCCTCCTCTAATATAAAATGATCCCTTTAAGGTTAAATAGTTTCATATTTATTACAACATCCAATTGAGTTTCTTAAGATTTAACGATGTTATAAGCACAGAACAGGTAATCTCTGTTCTGTGGTTATAAGTGAAGTTTTTTCGAATTTCGAAAAGGACCGAACCAGTATTTTTTATTCAAATGCAAATGGAAATCATCTATGACTTTGACTTTATAATATAAATGTATTGTAATTTTATTTATTCTTAGTATTTAAACGTTATGATTATTTAAGTTTAAGAACATTTACAAAAACCCCGTTTTTGTATCAACGCTCTCTGACAGTACTTCCCTTAAAGCCTCGCACACGCACAGCATGAAGTTTCATGCACAACCCAAAGGGCGCGTGGGGATGTTTTTTTTTTATGGAATAGGAGGACAAACGAGCGTACGGGTCACCTGGTGATCACCGCCGCCCACATTCTCTTGCAACACCAGAGGAATCACAAGAGCGTTGCCGGCCTTTAAGGAAGGTGTACGCGCTTTTTTTGAAGGTACCCATGTCGTATCGTCCCGGAAACACCGCACAAGGAATCTCATTCCACAGCTTTGTAGTACGTGGAAGAAAGCTCCTTGAAAACCGCACTGTGGAGGACCGCCACACATCCAGATGGTGGGGATGATAACCTAACTTATGGCGTGTCGTGCGAAGGTGGAATTTTCGGAGCTAATTTGCCCTCTGGATCATGTTTCTGTCGCTGGGCATACTTATGATCATCAAGTGGAGTAGGGGATGGTCTTTGGAGCCATCTTTTTTTTTAAGTGGCAGGAGAGCGGATGTTCCCTTTTGAGGTCTTCGTCACGTAACCGCATGCAATGCTGAGCTGCTTGAATTGTTGGGGACTAAGTACTCTATGAACGGCTAGATCACTTGGCGTTGCGTAGAGACGTCGCTTCGTTGTGTGTCTTTTAACGCATTTATCACCGGAAGTGTTCCGAAGAGCTGTTTGATCTGATTTCTGCCAAAGAATTCCACCTATGCACAACATGCCACCAATTAGGATATTATCCCCACCATCTTTATGTGCGGCATTCCTCCACAGTGCGGTTTTCAAGCAACTTACTTCCACGTACGTCCAAGTTGTGGAATGAGCTTCATTGTGCCTCGCATTCAGGGCGACACGAAATGGGCACCTTCAAAAAAAAGCGCGTACACTCTCCTAAGGGGTCAGTAACGCTCCTGTCATTTATCTGGTATTGCAAGAGAATGTCGACGGCAGTGATCACATAACATCAGGTAACCCGTACGGGTTATAGAAATGTGATATGAGCGTACGCTCGTTTGTCCTCTCTTCCATAAAAAAATATATTCTCATAAAATAAAACATAAAATAATTTACGTGATAATTGTACATAATAACATACAAAATATTAAATTATTAAGGTTATTACGACTAAGCACTCAAAAAACGAAACGTTACAAAAAATTAAGTTTCTTACATTAAATACGGATAAATAATATTTAAATACGGATTAAGTGAGACTGGAGCCGGCTAATAGTATTATTAATTAATTAACTATGCACTTTAAGTATTTAAGTACTGTTGCGATGTGACATTGAGTTGAAAGTCCAAGATCATTATTGGTTAGGAGCGGACGTATCCGGGTCCTGTGCTATTTACCATTTACTATTTCATCATCATCATCAGCCGAAAGACGGGAATAGACAATTTTCTTATCTTTTTCTTTATCTTAAGGCCACTGTAGTTTTGATATCATCATCATCAACAGGAAGACGTCCACTGCTAGACAAAGACATCCCCCAAAGATCTCTATGACGATCGATTCTGCGCTGCCCTCATCCAATGTATTCCGGCTATCTTGACCAGATCGTCGGTCCATCTTCGGGTTCGAATCCCGGTAGGTGCAAGCATTTATATGATGAATATGGATGTTTGTTTCCAAGTCATGGATGTTTCAACGTATTTATATATGTTTATATGTATTTATATATGTTTAAGTAAGTATATTGTATTAAATATATCGTTGTCTTGCAACCTATAACACAGGCTATATATGCTTAATTTGGAGCAAGATAATTTGTGTAAAAAGTGTGTCAATATTATTATATTATTATTATCTTGTGGAGGGACTACCAACACTGCGTCTTCCGGTACGTGGTCGCCATTTGAGGACTTTACTGCCCCAACAGCCATCTGTCCGTCGAACTATATGAACTATTTACAGAACTCAAATTCAAATATCTTTATTGAAAATAGCATTAAAAATCACTGAACGTCATAAAATTACCAACCATTCGAAATAGTGTGCATCACACCGGCATCAACGGGCGCAAGAAACTCGGCGGGATTTTTTTTTATAAAAAATAAGAATGTAATATCGTACAATGAACATTTTAAATTAAATAGCCTGATTGTTTTCACTCCATTTTCTTTTAAATTTCGTAACACAATTGTTTGGTACATTTTATGGGATCATGTTGTTAAAGTATGTACATCGCCCAATAAAAGACTTACTAACTCGACTTAGTTGAATATTGGTTGTTTCGAAGCACCACAATGGAATTCCCGTTGGCGACGTGTAAGAGCATAGTAGGTAAATTACGTGTCTGCCTGCGGAAATGGGTCACAAACAAAATTAAATTATTCGTAATTGAAGAATATAAAAAAAAATTAACAAAAAAACCACCGACTTCAAAACACTATTTCAAAACAATAGATATAGTATGCACTAAAAAGTATAAAAATAATTGCGTATTTTTATACAATCTAATTAATTAATCTAATTCTAGTTACGATTATTGTTATCGGTGTCCTTCCGCAGCGACCCGCTCTCGCCTCTCGCCTCCTCATGACTCAAGCACATCTCAATTATAACTATATATGTAGTTACAAATCTACCTAGGCTGACACCGACTCCAAAAATAACAATAATCGTAACTAGAACACTTGATTAATTAATTTGATTGTATTAAATACGCAATTATTTTATACATTTTAGTGCATATTATATCTATTGTTTTGGAAAAGTGTTTTTGAAGTCGGATGTTTTTCAGCTATTTTTTTTTATTATATAATTTTTTATTTTAGTGAATTTGAAGTACACTAACTAACAATTTGTTTAAATATGTGTTGACATACAAATTTTTTCAATCCAACAATCAACGTAAGCGCTTTGCAATTTGATTACAGGCAGAAATTTTCCCACAGATCACACCCTTACTGTAAGTCATTAAGTAGTTCCATTGATATCATCAATCATCATATTTGACCTCGAAAATTACTTGACCATAACAACGTTACGGTAGATGACTTAAATATCCTAATAGCATATAAAAGATTCGGCCGAGTATCGATAATTTGCTCCTAAGAATTGAAGAGTTCCGTTACTTTGTCGTGGATCTCGTAATCAGAACCCAACCAAACTATCACCAAACTACCTTTGAAGTATATCCTTTCCAATTAAAAAACGAATCATCGAAATCGGTTGGCACGATATTGAGTTATTCGTAAATTTATCATCCACATACGTGTAGCAAATTTAAGACTTTTATGGTTTTCTCATGGATGCCATTGTCAGATCTGGACTAAATTACAATGCGACCACACGGGAAGCAGCAAGAATTGAGCACCTTCTTCAAGTCGGTTAAAAATACGAGAAGAAAATCATAATTTAGAGAAATTTTGTGAAAGTGTAATATTATCTCATAATGACTCTTATATTTTGTGAGTTGTCAAAACTATTCGGTAATGTGGGGCTGGTAAGTTAATCCAAAGTTTTTTTTCTCGACTCTTTTGTGGGCGATGCGATGTGATAAGTTTATTAGCATGAGCTTTTACAACATGATCCCAGAAAATGTTCAAAACTATAATTATGTGATTATAATAATTGTGATTAAGGTTAATGTAACATAAATTAATTTCTTGACCATATTATAAATAATATTTAGATATATATTATAAATAATATTTAGTAATTTATATAGATTAAGCGGTCCCTTCCCTCATCCCTTTGTCGAAAGACAAGCTCTTTAACTTACCATATAATTTAGATTTAAGTTTATATTTAGTTAAGTATCACTTACAATATTTGTGAACAGCAATAAAGGCTTATTTTAATTATTTATTTCATAGATAAAGAAGACCATTGAGTTTCTTGCTCACTTTTATAAAGTCTGAGGCATAAATTTTCAATTGGGTGGTAGTTTTTGACGTTCAATGAATGATCATACCCTGAATGAATAAAAATATTTGAATTTGAATTACAACGATAATCTGACGCCTGTCTTATTATTTAACAAGGCAGTAATCAGTAACTGACCACGAAAATTTTAAAAAGATATTTTGATATCTACTATTAAGTTCAATTTAATCAATTAATGTTCCAACGATGACATCGGTAACTATTTAGTTCTCTACTGGCTTACTTACCTACGTGCTTTAATACCTACAATGCCAATTAAATAATTTATGCAGGCAATAGTAGCATATTCTCTCATGTACCCAATGGTGGCAAGTCTCAACCGTGCTTCCTGGTTCCACAAATTGATATTACGCCAAATACAGGAGTGATATTGGGCAAAGCTGGTATCGGAGCATGTAAGCAATAGCCTACTTAAGAAACTGTATAAGGATGTTTTCAGGTCCCACCAAAGAAAGTTATTTCTGAGGCAAAGTCGAACCACATATGTGATGTGGGAATGAATGATGAATGTGGGCGGCGGTGATCACCTAACGCCATGTGACCCGTATGCTCGTTTGTCCTCCTTTTCCATAAAAAAAAAACCGAGACTTGCACGCCTTCCCAGGCCCAGTTCTGATCTCTTACCAAAGCTTCACTACATAGGGATGAGGACTCCCTGGATTGTGATGCAAAAAAACAAATATAATCTTTTCAAAATTAAGTAAACTTCATTCGAATAGGCCTTAACTAAGCGCTTAGCGCGAATCTTAGTCTACTTTTTCCGAACATACGATTCGGTTAGTGAATAGAAAATACTAGAAACTCAATAGGCACTTTTTTAAATCTATAATAATTACAATAGCTGTAATATACATAACAAATTATCTGGCAATGTGCTGCATCCAATATATGAAACTTAAATAAAAAGGCGTTTTAAAAATGAAATATTTCATAAAAACTAATAGAAATAGAAACTGTATGAATATTAGATATTGTGTATTAGATGCATCATCCTTTAGAGCTGGAATTCATTGTTTGTGTAAAGATGCTTCGTGAACATTACTTTTGAGATGATATTGCAATAATTAGTAATCTCATTAAAACTTTCAGAGATCTAATAACAATAGCAGGTCAACAGGTGCTAGCAGCACTCGTTCAAGAGTTGACGTATGGACCAGCCGTCGCTCCCTTGATAATTTAACAGTCGGCTATTGAAATACTAAAGAACTAAGTGGATAAGCTCACTTATTACCGACTTTTGATGCGTAAAAATATATCTAAGGTTAGTACCTAATGATCGCTGTCAAGGTGGCATGGTCGCGTGTTACAATTTAAGTGGAGTAATAATTTAAGGACACATTCGTAATCACTTGAATAAAATGACCGTGAATTGGGTTATTTGTGAAATTACCCATTGAAAATTGTAAATTGCCACATTTGGTATAATATTGGCTGTTGCTGGTCGAACGCTTAACGGATTACTAGCAACATAATATTATATTAGTAGTCCTATAACATACCAGTTCCTTTTTTGTAATCCTATTTATTCATAGGAGTAGAAAAACTAACTAACATCTGTCTAGTAGAAAATAAATATGTACAGGGTTTTAATCAATAGGTTGTCGATACTTGTATACTTTAAATGAATGCACACTTGCCCTGTGTATGAAGAAACTAAACCCAAAAATTCTCCTATTGTACGCAAGAGGGTTAATGCTCTTACTTGTAATATACGAGTATATACAATATTTATGGATGTAACTTGTTTACCATTCTTTAGCTGTCTCTAAAAGGGTTGCTATCATTCTATAACGATGACAGCGAACAAAGTTATAGCGCTATTTGTGGAAGGGTGTAGTCAATGTTGTGTGTCCCAGAGGCTAAACGTGAGTCGTTCTACTGTCCAGAGGACTTGGCAACGATTTGAAGGGACTGGTACCGTCAGTAGAAAGCCTGGGTCTGGAAGAAAGCCATGCACAGAAGCTCACCGCTTCCAGGTGAACCAGGCATTGAGAAATCGCAAATACTCTTATGTCGACCTCAAAAAGACACTTGAGGTAGTGAAACAAACAGCTTATGGACTGTCAGGAGGAGGCTTCTCGCTGCCAATATATGCAGTCGCCGTCCAGCCCGTGGCCCTAAATTACTCCGCGATCACAGAGTTGCTAGACCCAGAGTTGCTTCGCTCGAAATAAAGTTTTACTATAATTTGAGTATTATACTCGAATAAAGAAAAACTATATGATGAGGACCGACGTTGGCGAGTACTGCGAAGGCAAGGGGAACGCTTCACAGAAGTTTGCTTTGGAAAAACACCCCTTTTGGTGTTGTTGGATTAATGTATTGACCGTACGGAGTTAGTTGTCATAGAAATCGGCACTTTGAATGCACACTGGTACTGTCTTAATTCCTTACATACAATCCTCATTAAGGGAAGAGTCAAATCGAAGCAACCCGCTCCACAATACATCAGGGAGCTAAGGAATATAATTGTTGCGCGATGGGAGCGTATTCCACAAACAGTTAAGAATAGCATCGATAGCATGCCCGGACTAATATAAGCTGTAATTTTAGCAAGAGGGTCAACTCCACATTAAACATTTTTTTTATGTAATAAAAAACTGAAGGGTTTAGACTGATTTTTTAATAAATGAACAGCGAATGATTTTGATTCACACAAACTCTTTGGTGGTCCTTAATTTTGCGGCAGAATGAAAATGATGATGAAGAGAGATAGTTTGTGGTGACAGTGGAGGACATCACTATCTATTCTCGTTCACTCTTTGCTTATAAAAATGTGCACCTTTCACTTTTGAAGGTAATCGGCGCAGGTCGACCTTAAGTTTAACCCATAATTTGTAATTAATATGGGATGGATTTTTTTCTGATTTTTCTGATGATATTGACCATCTGACCTGTCATCCCGTTTCAGCTTGACCTTGAATATGGAGGCATGCTGTATAAGCTTCAATATATTTTGAATAACATTCACTTGAAGATCACTTATTTAAAGACAACTTTGTTCCTCATATTTTTATTTTAAGATCATTTTTTGATTAAGACTACTGTCTTATTTCTTTACTTATCTCTTCTTTAGTTAACAGGATTACGATAAATGATGAGGTTTAATAAAATAAAGACGTAATTTAATATAGAAATCTGTATTTATATCATTTCTTATACTTGACATTACCGTGAGTTATTATTTACCAATAGATTATTGCACAAACAAAATATTTAATGCCTTTCTTTGAGTATAATATTTACGGCTACTTAAACAAATTAGACAATGTAATGATTCCATAGTTCCATAATATACTGCAAAAGAAAAATAATAACTAATAAAAATAATTACTACCCATTAATAAAATAACATTATTTTGATTATCCGTGTAGTAGGATATACTTATTATATTATTAATAGCTTTTCATAATTTTTTTCCTACATCATAGAATCATTTGAACTTATCAAATGATTCTTTGATGCAAATCATGCGTCATTTTTCTTATCTTGAAACGGGTCAATCTAGATTTTATATTACATAAAAATGCATACAACCTATTTCTCAATTAATTAAAGAAAATTACACACTTTACTGCATACCTAATTACATATTTATACATCAACTAATTCAATACATATGCATAGTTATTATTGCCTTTACCATTTAAAAATTAATAGCATAGTATCAAGGAGATCTTAGTCGTGTAGAAGATCTTTTTAGTACACTGTTGGCTTCAACGATGGGAAATAATTTAATTTGAAAAAAAATATGATGTGAAAAAGAAACAATCGAAGAAGAGACAGATCATGGATCGAAGCGACGACCGTTGTCTTTCTTTATATCAATAAATCATATGAGTGATAAATAAATAATATGTTAAAAGTGATACAATACAGTTATTTTATAAAATATATAGAAGAAATAATTTAAAGTTTCTCTCTATGATTCCCACAGATGAAAACGGCGATAAAACAGCTCACACGTTAAACAATTATAAAGTTAATTAGAAGCTTCATAATCACTACATATCATAAAACACTCCTTCGCCGTGTCTGTCTGTCTTTCGGTTCGCGATAAACTCAAAAACTACTGTATCGATTTTCATGCTGTTTTCACCAATGGATAGCATGGTTCTCGAGAAAGGTTTTAGTATATAATTTGTTATATTTTTGTACACATTTTTGCATACATTAACGATATTTATTGGAGGTGTCGGAAAAAATAAGCCGTCTGGGGCTTTCAACCAAAACGCTGTCTAAGCCCTTAGAGGTATAACAAAATAAAGTATGGTGGAATTCTGTATCTTATATTGGTATACAAAAAAGTCCGCGATAGCATGTGTCTATCTCTTCTTCCTTTAGTATGTTAATACTATCTCCATTTTAATACTTTAAAAAATTGGCAATTATAAAGCGGTAATAATATAAAAGCTGTTTACACAAATACAATATTAATCCTTATCATTTTATTATAAAATTATAAATCATTCAAAAATATGTTTTTGTTTCATTTTTAACTCTTAATGAGTTTTTGAAAATTTATTCAGTCTCCTGCCAGATTTTGGCGAGTCAACATGTCCTGTAGAGGCGAAACACGTGTCGAATTATTTAAAAGACAAATATTGGCGGAATTAACACTAAAGAAATCTCAAAACATTTGGATCATTAACTTTGATTACACATTCGGCTCTAGATATTCCCGAATACTTACATCTTTTTATATTCTATTGACAACAGCGTCTGACGGGTCAGCTAGTGTAAGTTTAAAGGCCAATAGGACTATTGTGACAGACACACAATCTATAGAATTATTACTAATAAATTGAAATACGCAACAAGTAAGAATTTCAAAGAAAGTCCTTGTTGCTGTCTAAAGAATTCATTCTTCATTCATTTGTTAATAGAGATAGAATTTCAGTAATTTTTGGGTTCAGCAATATTTATCTTTCAGTGTTCTTCTGAGAATTTTTCCCGAAGCACTTTTCGGTATACTATCTAAAACCATTACGTCATCAACACGCTTATAAGAAGCGACTCTTTCGCTAACAAAATCAATTATGTCCTTCACATCAAGAGTAACATCTTTTTTAAGAACAATAAATGCTTTAGGCGCTTCTCCTTTTGTAGGGTGTGACACTCCAACAACTGCTGCATCTTGAACACTTGGATGATCACGTAGCACGGCTTCTAATTCAGCGGGTGGTACTTGGAAGCCTTTTACCTACAAAAGATTTAAAGATTTAATCAAAAACTTAAAATAGCGGGCACGTAAATGATGATAGAATTACTAATATTTATTACACAAATTTTATGAACAATGCGGGATTCGAACGCGACCTCTCGCGTTCTATGCGAACGCTCTTACCAACTGACCCAACCGTTCGACTGACTTATTGTTGATGTAATCTTGTATGCTTTGTTCAACTCTCAGGTTGTGGCTTCATCTACAGGATCTACTTTACAGTTGATAACCTGCTCAATATTTGCATATTTAAATTTAATCCCAGAGGTGAGGGTTATCACTGACGACCTGTATAGCCAAGTGGTTAGCGATCCTACCTACTATGCTAGAGGTCCCGGGTTCGAATCCCGGTAGGTGCAAGCATGTATATGATGAGTATGGATGTTTGTTTCCGAGTCATGGATGTTTAAAGGTATCTATGTATGTTTGCGACAATATCTTGCTGATTATTATTTATACATAAATAATTGACAAGTAACAATTATTGACATTTGACACATTTCTGACAAATTACATTGATTGTTTACTTTATTCATAAATATTAATTATATTAGTAAATCAGTATAATTAATATTTTTATAATAAGGAACTTCGTTCCCATCCGGTGTCCCACGACACCACTCGACGTTTTTTAAATATAAGATTTGGATATATATTTAATTTGGTGATATAATAAAGAAATGCTTAATATTTACGTCTATTCGATTCACTCCAGTCTAGTCGGATTAAGCAATTTTTATAATCAATGAAAATTTACGCAATTTTTACCTTTATCAGTTCCTTTACACGGTCTTTTATTTTAAATACTCCATTCTCATCGCAGGCGGCCAGATCTCCAGTTCTAAACCAACCATCAGCAAATGCATTGGCATTAGCTTCATCATTATCTTTATATCCTTTCATCACTTGTGGCCCTCGAACCAGAATTTCTCCTGTCTGCAATTAATTTATTGGTACACCAATAACACATAGAACATCTTAATATGCAATACTTATAATTTTATATAATCTAGTTCATATAATCTTTTACTATTAAAAGAGCAATCTATATTTCCTGTATCTTCGAAATGGCTCTTCGTAAAATCGTAAGATTTAGATGAAATTTCACTCATCTTTGAGAAATTGGGTTTTTCCGAGTTTTCACTATTTTCAGTCAAACTTTTCATGTAGCAGCAAAACTGTTAATACTTTACATATACTAAGGTACTAACGAAAAAAGACGATCACGGCATTTCATAATTCATAATTTACACGGGGAAAATATGAGCAAACTCATTAATTTATCAAAATTATCGAAATGATAATCATCAATTATGCGAATGCCAAGTAAGTGCATGTATCTAACATTACGATCAAGTCTTGGCCAGCGACTAATGATAAGCCTTAGTTAGAAACGGAACGCAGAGATACGAAACAAAGTAACAATTTGGTGAAAAATTAGCATTACAACCGAAATTGGCGTAATCATTGGTTTAATTTGCAATTTAAATTGTCACGAATCACTGAACCTTTGCAAGCTATAGTATTTTGAAACAATTACTAAGCAACTTAATATATAACAGCGCAAGTCAAAAACAAAAAAGAAAGTTTGTTACACTTTCTCATCCTAACAACTCTGCCATCGACATGTAATTTTTCATATATTATGTTGGAATATATTTAGACTGTTCATTGTCAGTAAATTTATAAAAATTTAATATACGTTCACAAAAATCGTCACCTTTTTGCTCTTAATAGTGATTTTCATTATTATAACACTAGAAATAAGGGATTGCTTGTAACTAATTCTAGTAGGCTTCATAAGATACATAATAGCTTTAAGGGTAAAAGTCCCAGCCACTGTTCAGGCATTATCTTAAAATAAATTTAAACCACAGCTGAATATCTAAGTCATCGGACAGCCTGGTACTAGATTATGATTGTTTTATAGCGATAGAAATGACTGTACAATATTTTACATTTTAATGAAAAGAGTGCAAAAAATAATGCTGGGAGAGTTTCTTGCGTTGCTTCTTCTCTCTCAGAGCGCCAGTTGTTTCCGAAGCGGTAGTTGTATATAGTATATTAGAAATGACATCAAAAAGAATTTTAAAGGAATCAATTTTGAGAAAATAAATGCCTTTTATGCCTTTTACAAAGAGTGTGTTAACAATACGAAAAACAAAACAGTCGATGTGAAAATTCTTTACGCACGCTTGACTTGGGTAGTAAATTGGTGAATTGGTAACGAGAGCGTTGATTTCTTGATTATTTCATAATTTCAATATATTCTTGATCAATTTAATAGATTAATATTTTTTTACTTCAACAGTGTTGTCTAATGCACACACGTTTTTATACATATTTAGAAGTAAGAGCATTTAATCTGATGATGACTTTAAATTAAACTGATTATGTTCTGTTAATAGATGACTTTACCCGAGTAAAAATAGTTATTACAAAGCTGAGTCTCATTCAATGCTCACATAATAAAGAATAAACAAGATGTTTCAAAGTTTACCTTATTGGGTCCGACAGTTTTTAGTTCACTATCGACTAGCTTCACTTCAGTGCTTGGTATTGCATGGCCAACGGCTTCGTAATCTTCAAATCCTTTCGGCACCATGCAGACTACTGGAGACGTCTCAGTCAGCCCGTAGCCTTGTCCAAAACGTATTTTACGCTGTAATGAGTAAAAAAATCAATTAACCACTAAAAAAACTTTATTTGTCGTATCACTTTCTTTACCAGCTCTTCGACTTCATCGAAATAACAGGTCTTGAAATCTTGAGCCACGTCTGTTTTGAATGAATTTCCAGTACCACGGTCATCAGGAGGGCAAATCCAAATTGACTTCGAAGAAGCTGGGCGTCACACACTCTAGCTCTCTTCAAAGCGCAGGCCCGGCCACATATGAAGTATTGCTGTTATCTCTCGTATCTCTCTGGCCCACCCCAGTATCAGCTCGATCCATTTGACCGCGTGCAATGCAGAGCTGCTCGAATTGTCAGAGATCCAGTGTTGTGTGAACGGCCCGAGCACCTAGCGATGCGTCGAGAAGTCGCTTCATTGTTTGTCATTTACCACATTTATCACGGGGAGTGTTCCAATGAGTAATTTGACCTGATTTCTGAAGCCAAACTCCACTTTCGCACGACACACCACAAATTAGAACATCATCCACACTATCTGGATTTGTGGTGGTCCTCCACAGTGCGGTTTTCAAACCAGGCTGTGGAATGAGCTTCCTTGTGTAGTGTTTCGGGGACGATACGGCATGGGTACCTTTAAAAAAAGTGCGTACACCTTCCTTAAAGGCCTGCAACGCTCCTGCAAATCCTCTGGTGTTGCAAGAGAATGTAAGGTGTGGTGATCACTTAACATCAGGTAACCCGTAGGCACGTTTAACCTCCTCTTGCATAAAAAACACTGTTTTATTTCTAAAGTACCTGGACTTTGTCAAGAAACCGATCAGCATCAGACGAAGACGTTGACGCAGCGCCATTTATCACAACTTCCAAGTGCTGATATGTCTTCGGGGAAGCTGCTGGGTGATTTGCCATCAGTAGAACTGAAATTTTACGTCATTAATAAATACACTAATTAAAAACGTGCAGTGGAGGAAATATGCGTGCCACACTTGATTTTTCACGTTTGGGGTAAAGATGATGGGTTCGTGAGATCCTGTTCCATAAAGAAATGTCCAGGTGAGCAACTGATCTTAGATCTGACACTACTTCTGTTGTAGAATAAGTTTGGCCATCCAGGAATCGTTTCTAGCTTCCTCGGCATTATTGGGCAAAGTGAGTGCGGCTTATTTCTTATAATATTCTTTGACTATTAATCTGTTTAGATAGACAGTATGAGCATCTAAGTCCATAAAAATTATCAGAAAACTGCTCAGTAGTAATTCTGTTACTGTACGCCATATAAAATTCATATTAAATTATGCGCGATCTACGCAGGAATTACAAAGGACGATTGATTAGCAAAACTTTTAATACCTCCTATTATCCTACTATGCGAAAGTTTGTAAGAATGTATGGATGTCTGGATGTATGTTTGTTACTATTTCACACTACTGAATGGATTTTGATGAAACTTTACAATAATATACCTTATACATCAGAATAACACGTAAGCTATAAATTATAAATATATAGAGTGAATTATTCAAAATAATATGATTAGTGCCAGTAAGTAATAAAACAATCTGCAATCTTAGAGGTACTCATGCGTGCGGCACAATAATTGTAGGAGTTACAAATATTATAATGTATAAATGTTTATCACACTAATATTATAAATGTACTTGTTTGTTTCTTCTTCACGCGCAAATATCTGGACAAATTTTCATAAAATTTGGTATGCAGGAAGCTGACACCCTGAATTAACACAAAGGTTTTATACATGTATATACACTATTTATACACTATGTATATACTTATAAGTTATATATAGTAATTATAGAACTTTATAATATCGACAAAAAAATCCGTGACACACTATATCTACATATACCTTTTACGGCTTAGCCACAGATACTTCTTTTATGTTTTAAAAATTAATAAAATTCTAGGGTGTTTTTAGGTGGTTTTATTGACAATATATCACTACTTTTCGTTAAATTAAATTACTTCATTATTTACTTAGATAAGTTTTATAATCTTACTGTAGTTATGACTCGCTAACGCAAATCCAATCTTTCACAGATCAATTTTCGCTAAATCCATTCAATTTTACTTATAAGATATACACATCACACAGCACTAATGTTGTACAATACGTGGATATGTAAAATTCTTCTAAATCTCTAAAAGTGTTTGTTAAAGATTGTGTTATATTTTATAATAAACATCCAAATGATAATAAAACATTACCAATATTTTTTTTATAAGTATCGGAAAAATAAATTAACATCGAAGGCCTATTATAATGTGAAAGATAGGATATCATCCCCACCATCTGGATGTGTGGCGGTCCTCTACAGTGCGGTTTTCAAGGAGCTTTCTTCCACGTTTCTACAAAGTTGTGGAATGAACTTCCTTGCGCGGTGTTTCCGGGACGATACAACATGGGTACCACCCTTCTTAAAGGCCGGCAACGCTGCTGTGATTCCTCTGGTGTTGCAAAAGATTGTGGGCGGCGGTGATCACTTAACAACAGGTGACCCGTACGCTCGTTTGTCCTCCTATTCCATAAAAAAAAATGATTATTTGAATGATAAAGATAGTTAGGATTAATGTTTCTAAATTTATTGTTAATGAATATTGTTATACTCATTCGAATGCTATTTTAACTTTTGTACTTCATCCTGACTTGCAATAAATAACTTATAAAGTTTAACAGTGAATAAAGATTTTTCTGAATTGAATTCAAAAAACTTCAGCTTAGCCTATACTGCACAGAACACAGAATCTGGTCTGTGGCTATGAACACTTCAGTGACGCAAACTCAGAGATTTCACCCACCCAAAAAGTGTCTAACTATATATATTTATATTCATTTTTTAAATTATATATTTATCGTATACGCCAGTCATGAGCATATCGGTTAAAGAAGTTTCACTTAAAAATAGTCAGCATTTATTTTTAAGGTAGGTATTTATATTAAACAAAGGTATCATCAAAGTAATTGTTATCTTCTTGCTAGATGATTGGGATCAGCGATTTTCGGTAAAGACTACTATAAAATGTCTGATAAAAATTCAATAAGCAACGATAACACAGACACAAGTACCCGATAAATTAATCTCAATATTCATTAAGATATAATTAGTAGCAATCGAATAATGACCTTTTCGATAATAACATTGATTGTAAAGTTTGTATTCTATTGTTATCGTTTCTATTCTTAATTATTATACAAACACTTATATTAAACCACGGAAGAGTAAAAAATGAAGGACTCCGCGCCGTGATATTAGCAAGTGAAGCACCGTTATGATATTGTGTGTGCGGTTACGGGGGACGGTTACTAGTTACACAATTTTTTCTTAAATAATAATTTATGGCCACAAATACTAAATAATAATAATAAAGTAGCGTTTTTACACTTTTTCACAACGCACGACGGCATTTTAAAAATATTTTATTGAGACTAATCATGGCCTCATCATAATGGCCGCCTATCGGCATGTAGTAGTGTAGGTGTGTGCGTGGGGCTATGTATTTACACGTTAATTGGCTTGTTTTGATGCTACACTGCTATGTGAGGTGAAACGGAGTCCTTATTTTTTACTAGTCCGTGTATTAAACTAAACAAATCTTATAACTATATTTACAATACTATGATTGTATAAAATTAAAAATATTATAACGAAGAAGCGTACCAAGAATAGTTGGATAGCCAGGCTGATCCGTTGACCGAAATATCTGCCAGCGCTTGGGTTGGCAGTATTATTGGCGCGAAGATAGTACTTTGTACATTCTCCGCGACTCTATGGCCCACGAGCCAAGTGTCTCGACTCATTGAGATCAACATATTTGCGACGTTACCGTCTTCGGCATTCGAAGCAGCAGCCCCAGCACCAACTGACATAACTTGGACTTGAGAAGGAAAGTTTCGACGTAAGTCGCTATACTAAAGCTAAAATAATTTACTTTTTGTTTTGTTTGCGTTTGTGACAGTTTACCACTGTGTTTTTTTTTGTTACTATTGTATGATCGAAACACGTGTTGGGATTTAGGACGCATCTATATTTTGTAACTCTTCCTATATTGTTCAGTTCTTTTGATGTGTTTGTTATGTTTCCTTGTAATGAATAAATAAATAGATCCTTTTGCTGTTAGGCAACACATGATAACAGGCCAAGTTTATTTCTTTAGTGTGCATAACAGATAAGTCTTACACTCGCGATTTGTTATCTATTTCTTTTAGTGTATGTGCGTATCTGAAAATAGAGGTTAACAGTTCGCCGCTATTTTTTTCGACCTGTTCACAGCTGTCACAGTCTATCTAGACGTAAATAATGTAAGATTATGAGTTAAGTATTTACCTAGAGGTGGAGCCACGAACAAGACGTTTGTTTTGTATTTCTCCAGCGCCTGCATGTAGAGATCAGGTTGTAACTTTGCTAGTGTCACCAACTTAATCCCGTGGGACATCTTATGAAACATTATAACTGATGCTGCGTAAATATGGAAGAAGGGCAGAACCGCCATTACACAGTCTTGATGTGTCGCTGAAATAAAGAATAAATATTATATGAGTAAAAGAGGCAGACCTTATGCTAGACGGGAAGATGAAATTATTCAGTCAGCTGGTAGTAATTGGTTTCAACTAGCTCAAACCAGAGAAGACTGGCAATCCTTTGGAGGAGGCGTTCACCTGTAAAGGGGTTGTTGCAAACATAAAGTAAAACGTTAAAAAACCTTTAAGTACTTAACAATTAGTTTTACATAAGTTACTAGCCCTAGCAATTATAAAATATGTAACTCTTTATTGCTAGAAATATAAGGCATTATATTTTTATTTTATTATATGAGTAACTAGCTGACCCAGCAAACGTCGTATTGCCATATAACCTATATCGGTTTGGTGGATGGAACAGAATAATATAAAAATCGTGATACAAAAATAGTTGTACATCGTAGAAGGGCGAAAATTTAAATTTTACAATGCTGAATAATAATAAAATAAAAATAAAAAAAAATGTCAAAAAATAAAAAATAAATTTGGGGTAGACTACCCTTAACATTTAGGGGGATGAAAAAGAGATAGTAGGCAGTTCTCAGACCTACTGAATATGCATATAAAATTTGGTAAAAATCAGTAAAGCTGTTTCGGAAATGTTTGGGGGAAACCTTTGAAGTGGACGTCTTCCGGCTGCTGATGATGATGATATGAGTAATAAAAAAAAACTCTGTATAATCATCTTTCTCAACTTGAAAAAGATTAATGATATAAAGTTAAATAATTTAGAAGCAACATTAGGTATTATCAATCAGGTACTTATTATGACACTTCTAATCACTACTTATAGTCACGACCATCATGTTCACGAAGCATCCTCAGGCAAACAATGATTAAAGCTGTAAAGGTTGATGCATCCAATATACGATAATTTATATTTATACAGTTAATTCTTTATTACTTTTTATGAATTACTTTATATTATTTAAAGAGGACTCATATATTGGATGCAGTACCATACAAACTAACTTGTTATGTATATAACAGCCATTGTAATATACTATTTTGATTGAAAACAATGGCCGTTGAGTTTCTTATATGTTCTTCTCACGAGCTTAACGAACATTATGGTGAACTTGGTAATTTAAAAGAAATATTTGTAGTGACGATTCGGAATCGCTTAGTTTAAGCCTAATTGAATAAAGTTTATTTGAATTTAACTTTGACTTTGACTATCATCTTCCATGATATACACACAGAATAGATCCAGGAAGTTCCACATCAATAAAGGGCAAAAATATTGCATGTGTCAGTTTTAATCAATTAATCTTCCCCTACACTACTCGGGAATATCAAATTATTGCAATATCGTAAAACTCACCATTATTGTCGTCCGTTAAGGTTTAGTTTCGACTAAATAATAATATTACAATAATGGAACATGCTGGAAAAGACTTTTTATGGAAGAGAGGACAAACGAACGTACGGGTCACCTAGTATTAAGTGATCACCGCCGCCCACATTCTCTTGCAACACCAGAGGAATCACAGGAGCATTTCCGGCCCTTTAGAAAAGTGTAAGACTGGCTTATGTTAGGCATAGACCGAACCAACCAAAATAAAACAAAAATAATTATTAATAATAAAAATAGTACAACTAACATAAAATTATTTTCTACGTGTTTAATTTATATAATATTAGTTTAAGTTAAGATTACTAACGGATAGTTAAAACTAGATAAGTTTAAAAAAAAATTGGCAGCTGTAGAGTGCCAATAGAACTTTTAGTATTAAATTAAATATATGTTAAAAAATATCATTTATTTATCGCGTGCGCCAGTAATGAGCATGTCAGTGACGCGAACCCATAAGATTTTCCCCTACCAAAAAGTGCTCAACGTGACTAAGGAAGTTTTAACTTAAAAAAATTGTAATTCAACATGGTATAAAGGCTTTTTTTATACTTATATTTTTATTGTTCGTAGGTAATTTTGTTTCTCCGCGATACCGCGAGAGCTCGTAAAATATTATTACTGCACGACTTCGCGGTCAGATCATCATGTGTATGTGTGGCCAGTGTGTGGCGAATTTATTAGTTATTTAAATACTGAACGATAATATATTTATTTTTAAATGGACAATAATCATTTCTAAGTACCTTAAAACATAAACTGGACAAAAGCTACAGAAAGAAAAACATAACAGAAATGAGTCGCTATATTTATTTTTAAATGGTCAATATTAATTTTTAAGTACCTTAAAACATAAACTGGATAGAAGTTACCGAAAGAAAAAGACTACTTCGGAAACATTTCTGTTATGTTGATTATTTTCGCAGTTTTTAAAAGCACACTTAGGCATTTTTGGCGATTATTAAACAGACTTAG
Organism: Leptidea sinapis; assembly: GCF_905404315.1. NCBI lineage: Eukaryota > Metazoa > Arthropoda > Insecta > Lepidoptera > Pieridae > Leptidea > Leptidea sinapis. The sequence continues at coordinate 736,082 of NC_066275.1, read as the reverse complement.
AATATACTGGCCTATAGACAAATAAGGCTTACAAGAGATAAGAACATTGTAATTATTATGACAGGTACTCACGATATATATTTTATTAATTTGATGCCGATATTTCGATCCAATTGTATGAATCGTGGTCGGGGCGACACTCTTGACACATTGACACTTGACACTAACAGTACATCAATCTGTCCACTTGATGCCTAAATCGTTTTGGTCTTTGATTCCCTAATACACGACACACGCTGCTGATGACGTTCATACTTTCGGATATTTTTGTTGCATATGTACTGCAGAGCAACTGCTGCTGAAAAAAAAAGAAAGAAAGGCGCCACATGGACAGATAGATGTACTATCATTGTCAAGTGTCAATGTGTCTAGAGATTCTTGCCGCCCCCGCAGTGCCGCCGCGACCAGGGTGCGTCATACATAAGATTTTGCTCTTGCACACATGTATAACCTTTGTATGTGGTTACGCTCAAATATACCAGAATTGAAATATATTTTATTACTTTTGCAAACCTGGTCACATTGACGGCTTTAATATAAAAATTCAGTCAAATTGACGATTGAAATGACGTTGTTCTTTATTATAATTTATTAGTACGACAGGACGATTTTTTCTTTATTAGGTTAATTTGTTTTAGTGTTTAATTTAAACTTTTATTATACGTATAAGCCTTAATCTTAATCTTGTGTAATATGTCTTCAAACTACTATTGAATATGTACTAAGTGCGACAGAACACGTTCCGAAGATGAGATTGTCACTTATCATCGGTTTCCAAATCCAGGAAAAAGCAATATTACAAAATTAGTAAGCACAACCATTAGTGTTTATATTTTCCCGTGAGTTAGGGAGCACCATAACATTAATAATTTAATCTCTCAGGAACTCTCATAACAGCACAGTTAAGGTCACCATTTGAACAAATAGAAAACATTGATGTTGCACTTACAACTAACATTGCTGTATCCTAACGAGGATCTTTTGTTAAATCTTTAAAAACACTTGAACCAACAAACATTGAGCAACTATTGTGGCAGATTAATATTCGTTCCTTATAATATTTTAAGGCTTTGTACTTTAGAACCTTGATGTACGGTTTACGTATTACTTATTGGACTGTATTAGGTGGCTACTAGATAGGAAATAACTGTGCTAATTTTAACTATGACATAATTAAATTGCTGCCAAATTAAGGCTATATATGAGCTGATATAATGAATGCCAACACTCGGTCGCTGCTGTGAATGAACTAGTAGCCACGGGGTAGCCGATGCAGCGGCCGCCTTACGCGGTTTAGTTTGCTGATCGGGCGAATAACGAATCAACCTAAATTACATTATTAAAATTTGTTCGATGTACGAACAACTTGAGTTATAGCCAGGTTCTACTAAAGTTTTTCTTTTATAAGATAAAATAATGTGATGAGCAAGATGTTCACATGATGGCAAATGATACAGCCTCCCGATTATAATGCAGTGAGGCGATTGCCAATTACAAACATTCTTTGAGACATGATATTAGTCTAGTAATTTCACTTACTATGTACCCTTCAATCAGAAACACAACAAAGCTTGCACATGTCGGCTTCACATCAGAAGTTACAAGTGGGAGGCTCCTTTAGCCGAGAGAGCAGTAATGTGTCAGCGTTACTGTGTTTCGGTCTGAAGGATGCCGTAGCTGGTGCAATTACTGGGTAAATGAGACTTAACATCTTATGTTTCAAGGTGACGAGCGCAGTTGTAGTGCCGCTCAATTTTTGGGTTTTTCAAGAATCCTGAGCGGCATTGCATTGTAATGGGCAGGGCGTATCAGTTAAATCTCGAGAATGCCGTTCAATTCTTGGTGCCGTTAATAAATAAAAGGCATTTATTTTCTTTACATATTGTCATTACTAGTATACTAGACACTACTACCGCTTTGGAAACAAATGGCGCTCTGAGAGTGAAGAAGCGGCGCAAGAAACTCTCCCAGCATTCTTTTTTTGCGCTCTTTTTAATCAAATACGAGTATTGTACTGTCATTGCTATTGCTATAATCTAATCATAAGCTAGTCCCAGGCTGTCGGAATTAGATTAATTAATTATGTTGTATAAAAATACGCAATTATTTTTATACTTTTTAGTGTATATTATATCTATTACTTTGGAATAGTATTTTTGAAGTCGGTTGTTTATTTGTTAAAAATTTTTTGTTCTAGTGACTGATCAGAGTCGAGTGCTATGTATAGCATTTGGAGTTGTGATTTAAAAATTACCGTAACGAAAAATCGCCGTGAGTAGCCTACCCAAGTAAAATTTAAGAGGGATTCTTCATTTGAAATTTCCCGCTTGAAAAAGTTTTTCTGATAACATGCAATGGTGCTATGGTTACCAATTTTTTCTATAGAGTTACCATTCTTCTCTCGTTCGAGACTGGTATATTTTTTGGCCGCGACCATGATTCATTTTTCAATTTGATCGAAATATCGGCACCAAATTCATAAAATATATATGTATATCGTGAGTACCCATCATAATAATTACAATGTTAAATTTTCGCGATTCCGAAGTTTAAATCCAGATGATGGGGTGATATCTTAATCTGTAGTGTGTCGTGCGAAGGTGGAATTTGGCGGCAGAAATCAGGTGAAACATCTCTTTTGATATACTTAAATTATAATACCTACCGGTTGTTTCTGTGTGACATTTAATAAGAGGCTCATTGATCTGTTCGCAATTTGCAATAATATTCCGGTGTGTCAATTCCACGCCTTTAGGCAAACCAGTAGTTCCACTTGAATAGGGAAGGAAGCAGACATCTTTCCCAGTTCGTCTTACTTCTTTAAGACAAGATTTGTCAACGTTCGCATCTTCACTGAGTTCATTAAATGCAATTGTACCCTCGGGTATAGAATCACCATTCGTTTTTATAACTATAATTGGAATATTGACTTTGGCTAATTGTAAAGCTGCTTTTATAGTTCCGACAATTTCCGGTAATGTTATGATCAGTTTTGCTGCAGACATTACCAACTGTCTTTGGACTTCATCTGGAAAAGAGAAACGAACATGTTAATTGAAATATCTGTCTCCTCTTCTCACTGTTATTGTTTAGACGATCAATTGTCCAAGTCATATTTGAAGCGAAAACAATATTACTAATGACTGAATCATTTTGAGAAAATAAATGCCTTTTACGAATTCTATGATAGTATTTGGTAGCATTTAAAGTCTCAAAAGCACTTGGGACATCAAAAGATCATAAATCATAAGCTAACCACATCTATAAGTAAAAGTTATTTTTATACGTTTTACTTATGTAACCAATACAAAAAATCGAGTGTTCCTTAGACCGCACGACTAAAGTAAGGCAAAATATTAAAGTATAAAATTGTTCAAAAACGAAATTAAATTACGAAATAATCAAGAAATAGCCATTCGCGTAACGCAATCGTCACGCATTCTCAAGTTTACGAAGTTTTACTACAAAAATATAGTAATTATTTTTGGCTTGTCTGAGGGTCAAGATTCCCGGAATACGTTGGATGAGAGCAGTGCAGGACTGTTTACACATTTACTATTTGTTCCATTATAATTGTAAATAAATCCTATTCACGATCATTGTAAACGGAAGCTACGTCGTTTAAATCGGCGGCAACCCATCTTAGTAATATAATTGAATACTTACGTGCTGTATATATCGGATTGAATGTGGTTATAACAGCACCAGCTTCTAAAATCCCCATCGCAACGAGAGGGTAGTCCGGTACATTTGGCAACATAACAGCAACTGCCTCACCGTCCCTAATTTTGAACTTCCTTCGCAGATTCGCGGCAAATGCATTTGACAGTTTAAAGGCTTGCTCATATGTGTAACCACGACCTGTGGTTGCACACACCTGAAAAATTATATTATTATCATTAGAATGTATTTTAGTATTTTTATCATCATTGGAATGAATTCAAAAGTACTGTAAAAAGACGTTTATGTGGTAAACATTAACACAAATTACTTCCTTAATGAAACCACAGACTGGATATGGATCGACCGATCCATATTTAATAATACATATTTTAATTGAAACCAAATTTTATAGAAAATAAATAGAAACCCACTGATTTTATGCTCCCGTTCTTCCCAGGCATTTTTGAATGAGTTTTTGACGTTCGAAAATAGAAAAAATAATTGCATTTGAATTTGATACTTGATTGAATTCAAAGTCTCAGCGGCATTAAATTGCGCTCGTCACTTTGAGATATAAGTTGTTAAGTCTGATTAGCTCAGTTGTTTGAAAAAACTACAGCGTCTTTCAAACTGAAAACAAACTAATGTTGCGAATTACTTCCTTTTTTATTTAAAAGGAGGACAAACAAGTGTACGGGTCACCTGGTGTTAAGTGATCACCGTCGACCACATTTTCTTGCAACACCAGAGGAATAACAGGAGCGTTGCTGGCCTTTAGGGAAGGTGTACGCGCTTTTTTTGGAGGTGACAATGTCGTATTGTCCCGGAAGCACTTCATTCCACAGCTTTGTTGTACATGGAAGAAAGTTCCTTGAAAAACGCACTGTGGGGGAACGCCACACATCCAGATGGTGAGGATGATATCCTAATTTGTGACGTGTCGTGCGACGATGGAATTTGTCGGCAGGAATCAGGTGAAACAGTTCTTTGGAACACTCCCCGTGATAAATTCAATTGAAGACACAATGAAGCGACGTCTCAATGCCTGAAGACCAAGTGGCATCGTGAATAGGAGACTACCACATCTACCACTCATTGTAATCTTTAATTTTAGTATTTATTTTAACTCTAATCAATTTCAACTTACAAAAATCTTAAATTCCTACTTTTTGCTTCTTGGCGTTTCACTGAGAAATCTAAAACCGAATGTTAAGTACGTATTGAGGAAGCTGAAATTTGATAAACAATATAATTCGATCCAACGATATATATTTCTAATATAGTGTTATTCATTTTAATTTTTTTTTTATTATTGTAAGCACTGCTGTTCCTTCTATTAGGTAAACCGTGGTAGACTATAATTGGCTATGTTTTTGGAGTTTTTTGGAGTTTACTAATTAAGAATCGATGTTCATATAAGGCGCCCGGTATGAGAAAAATATGAAGACTAAAATCTGCATATCAAATGCTATAGTAACGTTTTTGGTGAGCATCATTTCTCGCACACCTTTCACTTTCTTGTATTTTGAAGCTTTATTATATTATTGAAATTTATTTATTATTATACTTTCATAAAGTTAAGTGAAAATTCTGTAAATTATAGAAGTAAGTGGTGTAAATAATAGTGCCGGAAAATCTGATAACCACGTGGGGTACTAAGTAAGTTACAATTCATACATTAATATGACATATATTGTATATATAAACATGTGTGCTTTGTATTTATTAAATATTGAATTATCAATATAGTTGATACAAATTTATATGAGAGTATATTATATAGTGCATTTCACGCCAAATAGACAATTTTTAACCTAAGCTATTGTTTTATTTTTTAATTAATACACTTTTATTAGCTTCTGCTGTATGTCTGTTCGCAACTGACTCCATTGGACTTCATTTTGTTTAGTACCTGTTCAAAGACAATCGTTGTTGAAGAGTTAACTCCAGTCGTGCGCCGGAGCTGACACACATACTTTTTGTATTAATTAATTATAGGTGATTATTTTGTATTAAGCTGTTGTCAACCCCAATAAAATGAAATAAAATAATAATTATTTATTCCCCTTACAGCTATAGAAACCTTAGAAGTAAAGATAATAACATATTATATTAACGAAAGATTAAGATAAAGAATTTAATAGAACAAATATAGTTGGAAAGTTGAATCTATGATACCAGCAGGTACTTCTACGATAATGTTTCGATAACAAATATATCATTCAATATTGTTGTTGTTTTTAAAAAACATAAAAAGGCATAAAAGGCACGTTATGTTGTAAACGTTGTATTGCCATATAAAGTAATAAAAAAAATTTTGGGGTGTATAAAGTAGATGCATCCGATTCTCAGACCTACCAAATTTATCGTACTACAATTATTGTAAGTATTGATCCATTGCCATCTTGCAACCCTATAGCGGATTTGTGGATGGAACAGAATACTATAAAAATCGCGATACAAAAATAGGGGTTGATCGTAGAGGGTTGAAAGTTTAGGGTTACATAAATTTTATTAATGTTGTATCATAAAATAATAAAAACAAAAAATTACGTCCAAAAAAATGTTGACATTTAGGGGATAGTAGCCGATTTTCAGACCTACTGAATATGCATATAAAATTTGGTAAAAATCAGTAAAGCCGTTTCGGAGGAGTAAGGTAACTAACATTGTGACACGAGAATTTTATGAATAAGATTTATTAGATTATTGTTGACGTTGACAACCCATCTAAAGACCCAGTGGTTAGTGACTCTGCATACTGAGCTAGAGGTCCCGGGTTCGAAACCCGGTAGGTGCAAACATTTATATTATGATGAGTTTGTTTCCGAGTTATGGATATTATGTACGCTTAAGTAAGTATATTGTATTAAATATATCGTTGTCTGCTTCTTGTACACATAGTACAGGCTATGCCTTGTTTGGGACGAGATAATTTGTCTAAATGTGTGTGTATTATATTATATTTTTATATATCTCCGTGGAAAAGTTATTATTTCCTGTTACTTTCTGTCACCTCAAATATGGCGCGGTAACATAAAATCTTGTTGGTGAAATGCATAAGATATAAATTCAAATATTGTTATTAAATAGATACGAGAGAAGTTTAAATTATGCTTCGGACCTGAGAAGAACGAGCGCAAGAAAATTATAAAGTATTCTAATAGCCTTCTTTTGTAGGACAAAGATGGTCTTAATATCGGCTGCAGTGCCCCATAATAATATGTCATAGGAAATAATACTATTTAAGCAACTTAAACTGGCACGCCGTATCTATGTCGGTTAATAGTCTAATAACCTTTGTAGCCACGTATGCTATGCAACGATATCGTCTTACGATATTTTTATCATCAGAGCTGACCATATACCAGCACATGAGTAAATAAATTTATTTACTAATGTGATACCAGTGTCGTGTCGTTACCGTCTAACATAAAAACAGCAAATTTCTCTTAACTGCTACTGCTGGTTAATAAATTAATGCTTCTATAGTTTAAATGAATTATTATTATGATGTTATTTGATAATAATATATGTTAATTAATTGGTTAACTATATTCAAATTCAAATATTTTTATTCAAAATAGGATTCAAAAACACTTATTGAACGTCAAAAACTACCACCAATTCAAAAGAGACTGCCTCTTACTTTTGTGACATTAAATTTGTTGACATTATACATGGGTACTAAATGAATTATTAAATTATTTACATCTTATATCATAATATCTTTAAATTTTAATTTTATTAATATTAATTATAGAATTGTGAAATCCGACATGTTTCAGTATTACAGTATTGTGTTGGTACTTAGACAACTCATATATTATCGTTATATATAACATATTTTGCATGTCAATTGACGAAACATAATTGGATTATAAATAATATTATGTTAACATCTTAACTACAATCATGTTTCTTGCAAATAAAATTTCCTTTCTGCATGTTCAATTGAATCGTGCAAAGCAGTGCAGTGGCAATTGACGTATTGGGTTCACATTACTATATGCAGTAATGCCCGGACGAACATTGCATTAATTCTACTGCTACTACAAGTAATAGTTATTTATGCAACTGTTGTGTAATAAGGGGTATTAAAACACGAATGTGGATTTATCTCACGAGGCGAAATCGAGTGTGATAATAGTATCACATGAGTGTTTTAATACCTAATTATCAACAGTTGCATACAACACTTTATCTACACCCATAATATGAATCCTATAAAAGATTCTGAAACAGTTTGCTTACTGCTAACATTAAAACAGCCAGTCCTAGTAGTAGCCTAATATCATCCATTACTGATTATATACAAATAAACTAAGTATTAATGAAATAATTATTTATTTTAGTAGTAATTTACATTATGTACAGTGCAATAATTAAAATTCAATTGAATATTATGTTCTTTTGGAAATTAATCGCTCATTTTTTGTAAACAAAACAATAAAAATATCGAAGTAAAATGGCGGGGATTCGAATAACCTACTTTTTTACGGCGCGCGACGTTCTGGTGGTGTGGAACGCGCGTAAAGCAAAATGTTCTTTTTTTGAAATTCATACAGATACCATGCATCGAGCAATAAGAATGTGGCTGTCTGTTAAAACTCTTTTAGCATGAATGGAATGAAAAAAAATAGGAGTGTTGTTATGAAATTCAATACAACATTACAACACTCTTTTGCATGATGATTACATCATCCAAACTCTAATAACCATTAGGTGTTTTAATGTTGGCAATAAGCTAACTGTTTTATAATAAAAATATTAATCGCACAATATTAGTCGAGCATTCAATATAAGCCATACTATCCTCACCTGGAAGCAGAAAGACCCTTAAGTAGGGACTAAATAAATTGACCCACTTGGTATTATATGAATCTCACAACTTTTTACGGTAGAACAATCGAGTTGCACGACTTGGTTTTTTTACTTTGGCTTCTACTTACGGACACAGTTCTCTCCGGCCATTTCTCCAGATTCTGCCACACGTAGTCATATAGAGTACAGTTGGGTATTTCAATATCTTTGTACGGCGACTTGACTGTTCCATCTTTCGTCCAAACACCAAATTTACGTACACACAATGCAGAGAACTTTGTACTCTCGTTTAATACACATAAAGTCCTTTTTACAGCACGCAAGCTCTTAGCCATGTTAACGTGTGTTTATTATGTAACTATGTTGAATAATGAACGCTGTTGTTGTGAATGGTGATAAGTATGTGTTGATACGCAAAGTAGATAAATAACTAATTATATTATTTATTTTATGTAGAAACGTTATCACCTATGTAAGGTGATAACGTCAATAATAATCCGTCAACCGGAATAATAACTCGTCTAATGCATGTGGCTTAGGGCTACCATTACCGCTGTCTATCTCCAATCTCGGTATTGGTAAAATAGGCGATTTTTTTTTTGAAAATAAAGGACGATATGAACAGGAAGTTCAGCTGATAGTAATTGATACGCTATGCCCCATTAAAATGCAGTGCCGTTCAAGATTATTGAAAAACCCAAAAATTCTGAGCGCAACTACAACTGCGCTCGTCAAGTCTCATTTGCCCAGTAATTTCACTAGATAGGCCCTTTAGACCTAAACACAGAAATCCTTACACATTACTGCTTCAAGACAGAGATAGGCTCCGTTTTGGTACCCATAATCTAGCCGGCATCCGGTGGAAAGGTCCTCCCACTGGTAAATCTGCGGGATCTCGGAATTCGTGGAATCCCGCACTAACCAATATAATCTAATCTAAGGCATTTTTAGGTGAGAGATGTGGTCTCTGTCTACCCCTGTAATGATTAAGTACGTATTCGAACGTAAATATAAAATAATTACTTAAGTAACAAATACCTTTATTCTTGAAAATAAGTATAAAAAATGTTTTTCTTAGAAAACATAACACGTCCAGTGTTTCATCCGCCTTACTACTTCCTCTGCTTCTCTGTAATCCTGCAAATCCCGCGGGATCCCGCACTCGTAATACCTCATTACGCGTGGCTTGAAAATGATGCGGTGAAAATGACTCGATATTCCGAGATCCCGCAATACAATTGGAAGCCCTAATGTGACTTATGTCAACTATGAACTAATGTTCGAAGCATTCGGATGATTCATAACATGAATGTAAATTTAAACAAGGTTAACATTATGGCTGCAAGCATCAGTCTGTCGCTATGATAACACAACCATCTCATACTGGTTAAACGGGTGAAAATGGGAACTTTCTCTTGAAAGCTGCACTTGTCGCCACAACCTCTGTTCGGGTACCGCGTGGAGAATAAATTACACATCTAGGGTGTGCTGATAAAAAGGCATTTATTTTTCTCAAAATTAATTCCTTTAGTATTCTTTTTGATGTCATTTCTAAAATACTAGATACTACTATGGCTTCGGAAACAAATGGCGCTCTGAGAGAGAAGAAGCGGCGCAAGAAACTTTCCCAGCATTCTTTTTTTGCGCTCTTTTTAATAAAAATATACAATATTGTACTGTCATTGCTATTGCTATAAAATAATCACAATCTAGTCCCAGGCGGTCCGATGACTTAGATATTCAGCTGTGAAGGACCTACGACAGAGCCATATTTTAATAAAACATTTAAATTTATTTATAGATAATGCCTGAACAGTGGCTGGGACTTTATTATAGAAGTTAATACACTGACCCTTAAAGCTATTATGTATCTTATGAAGCCTACTAGAATTAGATACAAGAAATCCCTTATTTCTAGTGTTATAATAATGAAAAATCACATTAGCAAAAAGCTGACGATTTTTGTGAACGTATATTAGATAGTCCGATAATTCTGTTCAATACGCTAATGAACTTGCTAATATGCTACAAAAAACATTTTACAAAGCTTCGTCACTGTCTGATCGCAGGGACTTTATTGATCTCTCTTTCCTGAAAAATATTATAGATGGAGGGATCGATTGCCCAAATCTGTTGATTATGGTTCGATTGGTGGTACCAAAGCGTAATGGTAGGTGACATAATATTATTAACAAATTAACGTTCAGGCCTAGATTCGCCAGATCTAATCTAGGCAGCAATCTAGATGGTGGTGGCCTTGTGTACAATAGTTGTCACTTACAACAATTTGTTTAAAAGAGCTGGCATAGATATTTTTCGGCATTCTGCCCAATATTTCACAAAAAAAGTTAAAAAAATTATAAAACTACTGCAAGATGGTAAGTCTTGTTCGTAGTTATTGTTTCTTTTTTCTTTTGTTTTCCTTCTTTATTATAAACTTATTATTTTTTCAGCCTTTTGCTTGTGGCTTTATTTATGTTATATTTTTCAAATTATCTTTAGCTTTAAGTTGTAAACAAAAAATGTTATACCTATTACGCGTGTCGAGTTAGCCTATAAGTGAAGGAATTTTATCATTATGAAAGAACTTTTAAATGTTTCCGTAGATTAAGATATTTGTATGCACGTTGGCTTCCTAATAAATAAAGACCTTCAGAAAGAAAGAGAAAGACTAGGGCTATCGATGAATACGAAAAGTCAAGGCTTTTATTTTTTTTTCTGTATTGGAGCTATTCATCTGTGGTTGTGGCTATTCAATATTAGTTTCTTAAATATTCAGTGACATCGAAGTTAGTTAATGCAAGTAGTTTTTTTATAGAGAATATAATCTAAAAATAATCTCCAATCTTGCTATTTCCATTTTGGTATATAAATAAGAATGTCTGAGTCATAATTTTTGTCATAACGTTTGCTCTGCCTTAATATATTTATTAAATCATTCCAAACTCTTCACAGAGAGACATATTATGATGAAGCTGAACACGATTGGGCCTTTTTAGTTTTTAAATCATATAAATTCAACTAAAATGCCTTTGTTTGTATTCGAATAGAAACAGAATTTAGGAGATGAAACCAACTCGTCAATCCGGTTTGAATCTGAGATGTTTTGAAATAACTATTGTGTTAAATAGTAAGCCTCTGTCCACAACCTGTTGTGACATTTTTTCAATAGTTTAGGAGTTCATCGCGAGCAAAAAAACGTAATACGATTTTTTTATTTATAAAGATTATCATCGAATTACTATAATGATATTGTTATAACCAAAATCCACAGTACGGTGACTTTCAATTTCGAATACGTATATTTTACGAATATACATATATTTACGTACTTAAGCCGGTCAATCAAACTCGGGACCTGAGTTCAGAAGCGACCATTCTCTCTCTCCGCGTTCCCCACCCCGCCCTCGTGCTGTTAGTAGCGTTAGCAACATAGCACACTGAATATCTGTAGATTATTATTCAATTTTATACTATTAAGCTCGTATCCTTACATTTTATTCTAGCATCTAAACATGACGTTATGAATAATAACTACTAAGCATTTTCTAGTTGTACGGAATATAATAAAATAAAATGTATAAAAGGACGTTAATATTGCTGGTAAGGAAATGAACTATTGATTTTTAAGGACAATTTTTTCAATTTGTTTGTTGAATTTGTAACATCATATTAGTGTATGCATACATTGAAATTTTTAATTTTTCGCCCGGTAGCCCGGTAAAAAAGTTGTAGTGAATAAACTGTTCTATTAAAATAGATAGATTCATTTTTTTATTAATCCAATATTTTAAAAGTTATTGGCCGAGATAAAAAAACCGTATCATTAAATGGGCCATAAATCGTAAACATCAAGTCTTACCAAAAATTTCACAAGAAATAAAAGATGCGAAATTTTATTATCTGGAATAATGGTCTTCATCGCTTTTGTCCTTCTACCTTACAAAAATAAATTGGCTCGATGATTTAGTGCGAGGTTAAATTCTATTTTACTGGTTACTTGATTCAAACTGCTTTTGTTGAATTTTTCTTGCTGACTGTACTTCCTAGAACCGTCATTCGAGCCAGGTCCCGATTTAAATTGACGTACTAATATTATTATATTCATATGACACCTACTTGGTTCACCAACCGGTTTGGAAATAGTGTCCTCAAGGATAACATCATTATATTAAATTCTTTGTATTTGTTAAATAGTTCTAGTTTTAATTGATAGAGGTTGCTACTTTGTACGGAACCTAGGTATAGGAATAATAGTTGCGATTGTGAAGAATCTGTGCGTAGTTGAAAGTATGCAAAGAGACCTTAAGGCCACATTAAATGCCAGCGACCTTGAGCGATATGAGTTCACGGCTGCCGGCCCGCCATCTATGTAACAAAGCCAATATTTTCAAAATTCTTGCGTGGAAAACAGTTTATATACTTACAATCCTCGTTATTCACTACTAATCTGAATAAATGAACCTACACAAAAAAGTACAAGCTATAAGAATAACTATTCTGAGAGAAGTACTAAAAAAAATGCGTCACGCCATGCCAAAAAACTTGTTTAACTTCAAAGAAAAGTGGTAGTTCAAAAAGGCTTGGCAGGGTTAACTATAACCAACAGCAAGCATTAGCAACCTACAAATAAGACTTAAGGATATGTGTAACAGGATTAAGTAGTGTTCATAGCTCGAAATGCTATAGTTTCACCACTAAACTTGTCAAAAAACACCATGTTTGCGTGTTTTCTGCTTACTCTTCGCCTTAAGAAAATATTGTAGCATAATAGTGCATAATTATTAATTTTGTAACATTTGAACAAAAGTCATTGTTCTATATAATTAACATCTTCAATATCTTATATATTATGAGGTTAAGGTAAGGGCTACAAAGGATTTTAATGGAAAATATTAGCGTAGTAACTTTGTATGATTTAAAAAAACGGCCAAGTGCGAGTCGGACTCGCCCATGAAGGGTTCCGTAGCAGCAAGTAACATAATATAAAGTTCTTGTACTTGTAAACAAAAACTACTTACTGGATCTCCTTCAAACCAATAATCGATGAATGTTGGCATGGTAATGTACATCATATACTTTTTTGTTTTATCATTCTCTCATTTTAGAAGTTAAGGAGGGGGGGGGGGAACATTTAACCACTATGGAAGTATCTCTCGCGCGAACTATTGAGCTAAGAAAAAAATGATAGTAGAAACCTCAATATCATTTTTGAAGACCTATCCATCAATAACCCTAACGTATGGGTTTGATGAAAAAAAAATAAGGTATACTTTTATCCATCCGATTTCTAAATTTTTCCATACGAATCCTTAGCTAATTAAATGATTTACACTAATTATGTGAGTGATTCAAACAGCTTTTGTTACAGCTAGGTTATTAGTTCCGAGTAAAATACCGACCATTGATATGCCTGCTTCATAAATATTCTACACTTATCCACGGTAGGAATGCATAAAAGTCACATCAACGACCTTTAATACAGTTGCAGAGCTACAAATATGTTTGCGAGAGCGAGAGTACCCGATTTCTTTGCAATAATTGGCACAAGAATTGCATCTTTTTGGTGCCGAATGAGACGTTCCAACAACGAAATTCTGGAAATATATAGAATACGAAGTGTATAGACGTCCATATTGATAAAATTTGAAAATGATTTGATAGATTGTATTTAATTTAATTTCTTAAAACTTGTTATTTGTATTAATTTTTAATATTACCACATTTATTTCAATTGTATTTTCTATGGGTCGGTTATGCCTGAATAAACTGATTATTATTATTTTTCATACAAACTGTCCTTATTAAAGCAATTGCCATTCATAACAGCTACTCGCTAATAGAATCATTGTTGTTATTAACAACTACTTAATTAACTCGCTCGTTGTCTTAATGTCGTGCACGTAGGATTGAAGACAAATAACAAGGATATAAACAAAGCAGGCATTCTAACTTTACACTAAATCTAGATTTATCTAACAACCTATTTGCAGATTCGTCACACGTCAAACACAACATAAAGTTCGTATATCACAAATGCAGTAAACAAAGAAATATGTAGGTACACATATAACAATAGACATTGAATTGAAACATACTAAAATACAGACTATTTACAATCACAACACACGACCATATTGTTTTGTGTACAGTATTATAAAAGCCACTTCAACTTGCAGCAATACAATCTATTTATAGACGTGCGCATGGAATCAAAACCCGACAAATACTGAGTTACTGACCTGACTGAGTCTGTATGCTGATGATAGTAAACAAATAAATGTAATCGACCCAATTAAGGGCTAACAAGTAACAATAAATAAATAAATCATAATATTACAAAACAGCTGCGTATATTTGTAATATTATGATTTATTTATTTATTCATGTGAAACATCTATACGCGATAAACGTTCTTGTTGACGTGGCGATACATACCGTGGCGACGTATAGCCACGCTATATGACGGAATATAATATTATGTACTATACGTATTCTATTTTGAAATATATTTTTTTAAATATTTTTAAACAAAATTTTATTGAATATATATTTTTAAATCATTTTTAATCGAAATTTTACTGAATGTTTTTTTTTATATTTTGTATGGAAATACTTTTTTTAATATTTTTCATTAAAATATATATATATCCATATGAACATGGATATAATTCTTGCTCGGAGTGTCAATAGATGTGAAAACCAGATTGATGTTTATAATTTTAATTCAAACATGAAATTTCTAATGCGAATTTTCAACGTTCCAAGTTTTCACTTCAATCAGCAATGTCTACATCTCCCAATATTTTTGGTCTCAGTTACAATAATTTTACGAATTTATTAATTTAATTTGCTTAAGAGATTGTTTTACCAATTGTAAAGTAGTTATTCTAATCCATATTAACTGAACAAAATTTATAAATTACAAATTATTACTACGATACAATTGTACGATGACCTTCGAAAGATTAACGTACAAATTATTGTTTTGTATCTACTAATAGACTTTGTCCTTTTGCATACATTTTCAGTGTAAACCAAAATTTACATAAATACATACATTTAGAGCTAAACATCAACTTGAGTATTGTTAAGTGGCTGTATAATATTAGTCCAGCGTAAAATTTGTGAAGTTGTATATTGTTTTATCTACATCCATGCTTTAAATCCTCTATTAAGGATTCTAAAACAGTTAGCTTATTGCCAACATTAAAACACCCGATGTCCTAATAACCATTACATCATCCAAACGAGTGTTAATTAGTAATGAAATTCAGTACAACATTATACCATCCGTTTTCATAATAACACTCCTTTGGATGATATTATGGTTACTGGGACTGGTTTTTTTAATGTTGCAGTAAGCTGTATCAGAACCTTTTTTATATAGGATTCATATTATGGTTGTAGATAAAGTTTTGTATGCAACTGTTGATAATTAAGTATTTAAATACTCATGTGATACTATCATCAAACAAACCCACATTCGTGTTTTAAAACCCCTTATTACACAACAGTTGCATAAATAACTTTTGAATAGTAGTTACCTATTTAGGATGGGTCAGCTAGATCCAGCTAGGCCTATCCAGCTTCAAGTTCTTATTAAGTCCGGAATTTGAAATTGACTACCAGTGACGTTCCTTATGGTCTTAAGTGTTCTGTTAATACGATCTAAGAAAATCTCTTGATTCGCTTTGTGTGCACTCCTTTTTCGCAAAAATGAAGACTTGTGACTCCTTGATCAGTACTTCAGCACGCGGACGCCCCGATCTATTATGATCTTCGACTGAGAATCTTTTGGTATATCTACCAGTGGGAGGCTCCTTTGCACAGGATGCCGGCTAGATTATGGGCACCACAACAGCACCTTTTTCTGCCGTGAATCAGTAATGTGTATTTCGCATTTAGCATTATTGTATTTCGGTCTGAAGGGCACCGTAGCTACTGGACAAATGAGACTTAACATCTTATGTCTCAAGGTGACGAGCGCAATTGTGGTGATGCTAAGGATTTTTGCGTTTTTCAAGAATCCTGCGCGGCACAGTATTATAATGGGCAGGACGTATCAATATCAACCATCAGCTGAACGTCCTGCTCGTCTTCGTCCCTTATTGTCTTAAAATAATATTTAAAGACAATAAGGCAGACCGGCAGACTTCGTACTGCCTCAATCGATAAAAAAAAACATAAGCTTTTGTATAAAATAAACTTAAAACAAACAAAAGCAATCATTTTTTTAAGTGTTACCCGTGTTTTAAGGAAGTTTATTTTTTACCTTATCAGAAAGTTAGAAAGATATAAGAATTCTAATTAGTTATACATTTTAAACTATTATTTTGATTTGATTTCTGAACATCGCGACGGGGGACACGTCGGAGGAAAATCAAAATTGTTGTTTTTATTATTCTTTATATAAAAACGGGGATTTTCATGATTATTAAAACCTTTTAAACCTTCCCTGGACTTCCACAAATAATTCAAGACCAAAATTAGCCAAATCGGTCAAGCTGTTCTCGAGTTTTAGCGAGACTAACGAACAGCAATTCATTTTTATATATATATAGATAATCCGACATAAGAACATGCGACTGGTAATCACTGCCATTTTGTTTTCTTTAACACCCCATACTATTATTAGTAATTAAATTTAGCCTCGAAAAAAATATGTGAAGTGGCGGAAAAAGATGAAAGTTTCGAATAAACGCGTTCCAAACAATTCAATAAAATAAAGATTAAAAGTTTTAACAATGTTTATGGCCCAACTAGTTAAATACTGTACTCGTGAGAGACACACGACATTCATCAATTGGAGGCTCCTTTGCACCGGATCCCGGCTAGATTATGGGTACCACAACGGTTCCTATTTCTGCCGTGAAGCAGCAATGTGTAATCATTACTGTGTTTCAGTCTGAAGGGCGCCGTAGCTAGTGATATTTCTGGGCAAATATGTGACTTTTAACTAGACAACTTATGTCTCATGTGTGACGAGCGCACTTGTAGTGCCACTCAAAATTTTTGGGATTATCAATAATCCTGAGCGTTACATTGTAATGGGCAGGGCGTATCAATTATCATCAGCTGAACGTCCTGCTCGTCTCGGCCCTTAATTTCATAAAAAAATACTCATTAATATTATTTATAATTTACCAGTTTTAAAAACTTTCACCGTCACCCTCGCACGGTCCGCTGATAAACTGCTTCTAAAAAACCTGTCATTCTAAGCCGTCGCACAAGCCCTTAGGTATTTGTCCTCTTTCTCCAAAGGCTGAAGATAATACTCTGGGCAATAGTACTTAATCTTCTCTTTATATTTGCCTTTGATTGAAAAAGGGAAAGTCTATGAAAAAAGGTTATATTCAGCAAAAATAAAAACCACATAAACAATACACATAATATATTTGTACAAAATTTATATCATTCTTAACAAATAACACCTATACTTATTAAAACATATATACAAAATGTAGTATATTACATCTGTCATATAATAGTTATCGAACACCGAATGTTTTTCATAAAGGTTTTAAGGTTTAAGGCTGGGGACCGAGCCAACGGCCTTGAGAAATCGAGTGGAGCTACGTTACCACTCTCACACAAGATCGCCATAGTATTAATTCAGAATTAGGAGCATTTTTAATATGTTACCAAAATAATACAAATTTACAATTACAATTATTAATTACATATTATATTACATAATTAATTAAAATTTCTTTTATAAAACTAACCAAACTATGTCATGTTAAATAGTATTGGTAAACAGTTAATAATTTTTCATGCAATAAAAAACATACAGTTCAATTCAATTCAAAGTGTTATGATATTATGTACTAGCTTTTACCCGCGACTCCGTGCGCGTGTAATTGCAAATAATACACAATAAACTGCTGTGGTTAATATACATTTTTATTAGCTACCAACTATAGAATTTTCATCCCCAGGTCTAAATTTTAAGAGTGCTAGAACAATTAATATTTATTTATTTCTTATTAAGTGCCTTAATACAAAGTTTCATGGTGTTATCTTCGATGATGACGAACTTTTATACAAACTTCCATACCATATTTCAATCCCGCCAAGCCTTTTTTTCGCGATAAAAGATAGCCAATGTCCTTTCCCAAGCTCTTGTCTATCTCTGTACTAAACTTCATCAAAATCGATTTCTAATCAAGTGCCTTAATACAAAGTTTCATGGTGTTCTTGTTGGATATTCGATAATGACGAACTTACATACAAATTTCCACCCCGCCCTATTATTCGCGATAAAAGATAGCCTTACCCAAGCTCTTCTGTACAAAATCTCATCAAAATCAGTTATGTGGTTAAGGCGAGAAAGCGTAACAAACAAACTTACATTCACATTTATAATATTAGTAGGGATTACTTGACACAAGTTATATTGTGTGATGTTAATGAAGCGTCTGGGAGTGGTTAAAATTGCATAGAAAGATTCGATTTCATATTTAGTCAAGCTTGTGTAAAGCGCGTAAAAATAAATATTATATCTCTGCAGTCAAAGTCTCATGCATATATTTTCTTTAAGTCTTTTCTCAGAATCTTTCCGGTGTTGGTTTTTGGAATGTCATTCACAAATATAACTTCATCTATCTTCTTGAATGGAGCGACCTGATCGGCGACATAGTTCTGGATTTCCTCAGGGGACGTATTGAGGCCGTTCTTCTTTATGATGAAGGCCTTCGGTACCTCGCCGTAGAACGGATGAGGCACTCCTGAAATCGATAAAACAATTATTTTGGTTGTCAATGTGATAGTACTATCGACAAAATTGAATTGTGATCCGCGCCTATATAAATACATTGCCGTGCAAGCTGCTGCTTTTTTAGCTGATAAAAGTGTGAAGTAAGTAGAAAAGAAATCTGCAATCTGCAAGCTATTCGTGCTTGCTCCGCAAAAATCACAGGATTTACAAATACACATAATAATGTTAATTCTTAAATAATCTTACACAAAAGTGAACGATAAAAATTATTAATTTATTTCTAACGCACATTTGATAGTAAGTGCTTTTATCGCATATGGTATTTAAGGTAGATGATTTTTGTCTTTGACACTACTTTATTTCGACAAATATTTGAATAGTTTTATGACGTTGACGATAGTATGTCATAGTCTGGGTGTGTGTTCTAATGGCACGAGCGTGCGGGCGTTCAGACGCCTGCGGGTCCAACGCGGTTGAAGGTTGTGTCCTTAATGCGAATTTTCAAGGCACTAGCAATTTGTTGAAAACGCACTGTTCGTATGTATTGTAATAGTTCTAAAGGGTTTTTTTGTGGTTAGGAGACACGTATAGGAAGATACTTTATTTTTATTAGATTACATCGGTAGGTTTCATTACTTTATACTTAACAGTTACAATAATTATCTTAACATCTTAAATATTTGTGGTTGTACCCACCTCACCTGGCTTCCTATGCAAACAAGCCTCCAATTGTATAATTAGACTTCTAAAAACTAAATATTACTGTTACTAAATTTTAGGTAACTACGATGTATTTATATTATGTACTACGCCGTAGCTAGTGAAATTACTGAGCAAATGAGGCTTAACATCTTATGTCTCAAGGTGACGAGCGCAATTGTAGTGCCGCTCAGAATTTTTGGGTTTTTCGGGAATCCTGAGCGGCACTGCGTTGTATTGGGCATGGCGTATCAATTACCATCAGCTGAACGTCCTGCTCGTCTCGTCCCTCATTATCATAAAAATAAAATGTCTTAAAATTTCTATAAGATCAACACCACTGATGCAGATTAATCTCTAAGATATTCAGATTATTATTAGCACAGACATGGATCAAAATAGATGCCGCGAGTGTATGTACTTCGCGTGTCAAAAAGAGGAGCAATGATCTTCGTTTGACGCTTTTATTTTATTGTTGGAGTTTTTCTCCTTAAGAATCGATTTTCTTTTAAGGCGCCCGGTGTTGTTGTTGTGTGTGTGTGTGTGTGTGTGTGTGTGTGTGTGTGTGTGTGTGTGTGTGTGTGTGTGTGTGTGTGTGTGTGTGTGTGTGTATATACTTGTGTGTAGCCAGCATACACAGTATACTGCGTGATAGCTTACGCATGTAGTATATTATACCTATTAGGGTGTGACAAATGTAACTTCCTTGATGGACCTTTTAAAATTGGAATTTTGAGATCCGCTTTTAACAGGAGTTGTGTTTAAGTTTTAGCGTTAAGGGTATATTTGATTTTCATAGAATTTTTTAACAGGAGTTATGTTCGACCAAATTTTGAAATTCCAGCAAAAATGCCTTTTTTTATGGAATAGGAGGACAAACGAGCGTACGGGTCACCTGGTGTTAAGTGATCACCGCCGCCCACAATCTCTTGCAACACCAGAGGAATCACAGGAGCGTTGCCGGCCTTTAAGGAAGGTGTACGCGCTTTTTTTGAAGGTACCCATGTCGTATCGTCCCGGAAACACCGTAGAAGGAAGTTCACTCCACAGCTTTGTAGTACGTGGAAGAAAGCTCCTTGAAAACCGCACTGTGGAGGACCGCCACACATCCAGATGGTGGTGATGATATCCTAACTTGTGGCTTGTCGTGCGAAGGTGCAATGCCTAGTGCGAATTTCCATTAATGCGTTTATTTACCCTTACATATGATGTCGATCTTTTTTAATTAATACGCTTTTATTAGCTTCTGCTGTATGTCTGTCTGTAACCGACTCAATTGGACTTGATTTCGTTTGTCATGACATGTCATTGACACTCCAGTCGTGCGTCGGAGCTGACACACACACTTTTTTTATTATGATTTATAATACATTGCCGACTGTTAATGTACTGAAAACGTCAACTAATTTCATAATTAGTTTAGCCACTCACCTTATGGTGAGTGGCTAAACGTTAGGCTCGATGCTCTGGCATTTTTAACGACGTCACAGTAGGTACATAAAAAAAGGGGCACGCCTAGTTTTCATACAGACGGAGAGATTTGCGTTATCTACTTGGATCTATGTCTGTGATTATTAGAATGAGAAGCGACGCCATTTTTTCTAAGAACTTGGCTTCTTAGTTAAAATAAACACATCGCAAAGAAGTTCAAGACAGGAGTGATCAACTTACCTCAAGCTTACACCATCCTCGTACGTTTAAAGTAAGTATAAATACATATTAAAATTTTCACGCCTTAGATAGTTTAAACGCTTAGATAGACTGTGGCAGCTGTGAATACCTCAAAAAAATAGCGGCGAACTGTTAGTCTCTATTTTCAGCAACGCACGCTCACTTAAACAAAGTGACTAACGTATCAAGTAATAAACCTGGCCTCTTGTCACCTAACCCAGCGGCTCTATCTAGACGTATAAATTATCTAAGATTTCAGCAATTAAAGTTATTTATATTACCTATGACAGCTGCGTCTTGCACGGCAGGATGGGAACGAAGCAAACTTTCTAATTCCGCTGGAGCAACTTGCATACCCTTAACCTGAAATAATAGGATAACTTTTAAATTTATATTTTAACCCAAATTTCGACAGTGTGGGATATGCCATATGGGTTAACCCCTCTCGCGCTCTAACCAAGTCCATTAACTTTGATGAAAAAATAAATTCAGAAATAAGCAGAAGGGAAAAAATCACTTTAAATACTAAAAACGTATTAATAAAATAGTTACTCGCACAATCTTCTAGTAGTAGGAAAATTCTACAGAAATTTCTGTCCTAAAATAACAACGAAGTTTCTAATATGATACGACCATTTCCAGTCAGAGGTATACGCCAAAATAGAATGTGCGGAAACCATCCTAAATAAAGGCCGATGTAGGCAAGTGTATTTATATCCACACAGGTAGTCAGGCGGCTCTGTCCACTATAGACTCCAACAGAACAGTCTCAAAGCTTGTAGACAACTGCCGAACTATACTGAATACTCTGGGAGGAATAAACGTAGTTACACTTTGATAGGTTCCAGGACATGCAGGGATCGAAGGTAATGAGAATACGCCAACGAACAAGAATTGGTGCTAAACGCACTCAATTTGGCCCTGAAGCCTTCAGTGTTGTCCCAAGGAGTCTTGTTAAACCAACCCTTGATACATCATGTTCACAAGAGTGCAGTTAACTCTGAAACAACACTCCGGGTTTAACCCATTCCAAAACCTTAATCCTAGCCTTCAAAAAGAAGGCTTTAAGGCCTTAGGCACTAGGGCTAAGTAGAGAAAACTTACGCATTCTAACCATGACACTAACGGGGCACTGCAGATTAAACAAATACCTCTCAATCTTAGGTCTCAGAGATAGCAGAACGTGTAGATTCTGTAATAGAGCAGATGAAAACCCGTTACACATACTCTTTTTTTATGAAATGCGTAAACGTAGCATCTCTTTGGGAAGTCCAATTCTAAAACCACTTGAGATACGTCAGCCCAATGCATAAGATATAATAAGATTCATGTAAAGAATCAATCTTAGCAATGAGCTATAGTTAACAGTGGCTATCACAATAGATCACATTGGTCGCAGTGAAAACTGCACTGAAAGCTGCACTGAACTAACCAAAGCCACTTTACAAACCATAACCATGAGATGATACGACATTGGAACTTGCGCTTCGAAAAAAACGCGTACATCTTTGCGAGATAATATGGGCGGTGGTGATCACTTCACGTTCAGTGGTCACCGCAGTATATAGGCACTGGTGGTAAGAGAAGTGAGGGTGCTGGAGTAATTATTTCAGAGACAATCTTTAAGGTCCTTATTCCAGAGAGCATCTCAATACGTTCCTCGATCAAGAGTATTTTGTCACTATCTTCATAATTGTGTATAAAAATATAGAGAGATCTTAAATGTCAGGTTGACGTGCGCAATGTTCATCGAATAATATTTCACTTTGGGATGTTTTATTATGTGTTCCAACTCATTATAAAACATCCCAAAGCGAAATAATATCTTCTAAATTGTAACAATGTTTACAACTGCATTATGTTAGATTTATTTATTAACTGGTTGTTTGCTACTAAGTGTAATTTAAGTGTAAATTAAAATATTAAGTGTACTTAGTGGAACTGTTCAAGGTGACATCCTTGTGTCCATATTCAAATTTTTACTATATCTACTTTATGTTTGTAGGATTAAGGGATCTTAAGGATGTATCAGTATTCGTTTCCAAATAAATCAATAAATAGCTCAATGTCATTTGCTCACTGTTATTATCAAATAGCTGAACATCAATTACAACTGCCTATTTTCATCATTAGTACATTTTCCACACATTAGTACATTTTGAACTCTTTCGGCTGATATGAATGCATTGTAATAAACTTAATTTGTATCATTATTATAAATAATTCATTTTATTTTTAATGGAGTTTGGAGATTTTTGGCAACTCTTTTTTTAAGGATTTTTATATTGTTACGTTATACGTTACGCGTGTTAAGTACACACACACACACATCCTTTTTTATACACGTTACACGCTAAGTACAGACACACATACTTCATAACACACGTTACGCGTGTTAAGTACAGACACACACATACTTTTTTACATACGTTAAGTACAGACATAGACACATACTTTTTGAAATAAACAATTATAAATTTAGAGTTTGATATTACCTTGATTAGTTCCTTAATTCTATCAGTCACAAAGAGTCCCTGACCAGGCTTATAGTATCCTAAGTCACCAGTCTTGAAGAACCCATCTTCAGTCATACACTCCTGCGTCGCTGTCTCGTTCTTGTGATACCCTTTCATAACTGTTGGTGATTTGACCAACAGTTCCCCTTGCTGTCGAAAAATTGTTATTTACAATTTTATTATCAATATTGATTATATTCTAAATAGTAGTTTACTATATTTAATTATATTCATAATATTATCATTTGAATATAAATTATGCTAAAATTAAACTATATTATAATATCGATTTATCAAAACATAAATAAAATATAAAAGACAGCATTTACTATAAATATTCAAACACATTAAGGCGACACTAAATTATAGCGACCTTGAGCAAATTCAAATATTTTTATTCAAAATAGGATTTAAAATCACTTATTGAACGTCAAAAACTACCACCCATTTAAAAGAGACTGCCTCAGACCAGAGAAGAATGGGCGCAAGAAACTCAGCGGGCTTTTTTAATATAAAATATGGATTACAATATGATATCGTACAATAAACATTTATAATTAAAGAGCCTGAGGGTGTTCGCTTTATTCCCAGTCCGTGGGAGAGTCCTAGAAAATCGTTTATGCTATAATAATCTTTCCCACACAAACGTTTTTTAACAATTCTTTTAAATTTCGTAACACATTTTTTTTGTACATTTTCTGGGATCATATTGTAGAAGCATATACATCGCCCAACAAAAGACTTACTAACTCGACCCAACCGAGTAGTAGGCATAAAAAGTTTATGTTTGTTCCTCGTGTTAACATTATGAATGTGACAGTTTCTAGAAAATTCCTCAATGTACTTATGAACATACAGAACATTATCAAAAATGTATTGAGAAGCAACAGTCAAAATGTTAATGGTAATTAAATGGTAATTTAGCGGCCGCCTGCCCGCCATCTATGTAACAAAGTAGGAAACACAGCAAACGCCTGGACCAAATATATGTAGATGAAAACTGATCATACCACACGCGTGCAATAAAGATGGTATTTTTAAATAGCTCTAGAGTTTTAACTATAACCAACAACAAGCATTGGCAACCTACAAATAAGACTAAAGGGTATGTGTAACAGGATTAAGTAGTGTTCATAGCTCCAAAGGCTATATTTTTACCACAAAACTTGTCTTAACATCTTGTCCGTGATGCCTATTTGAATTGACAGAGGCATGTATGTGCCAGACCTCGGCTCATCATTCTTTTAAAACTGAAGAGATATGCATCACCAAGCGCTACTGCCAACCTTGGTGGAGATTTAGTAGACGATTCGATAAATACGTTAAAAGTACAACTTTGTTTAAGACCATAACATCTTTAAAATGGCGGTTAGCTAAGATGAGTAAAATATTACGACATATTCTAATTACAAATAGATTAGTGTCTATACGTGGAAATGTTTTTAAAATATATAAGTACCTACAAATGAGTGGCTTAGTTATCTCGAACTTCGATATAACTATTCATGTTATATAGAGCAATCAACTAAGTGTGAGTGATATGAACAAACCTTGAGTGCAACTCCAGATTCAACTCATAAAAATAAGTATTAACAACTCTGCATACAAATAGCGGTGCGGAATTCGAAACCCAGAAAATCCAAACAATTTTTTTTTGCTTTGAGCAGATTATAATTTATCAATACTTATTTAACGAATATTTGTTATATTTAACGAATATGTTATAGAGTTTTTTATATTGTTAGTTTGACGATGAATGTTAGTGAAAGAAATATGGCGGTTGCGAAGTGTCCTTAGCTAGAGAGAATTTATTTACAAGATAAAGCCCGCTGAGAAACATCGGAGTCTTAATAATTGGGTTACTCCTAAGGAACCCTAAAAACACAAACGTTGAGTGAAGAGACAGTTTTCGATATAATAATTCTCTAATGTACGGGGTGAGGTGAGCGAGGCTATTATAACCAAAAACTTATATTACCTTGCTTAAGGGCTCACATTCCACATAGACTGAATCAACATAGGCGTGGCTTGAATCTAATTTAACGTAAAATCTGCTTAGGTGTATTTTTTGAGTTGATTTTAAATTAATTATAATATTAGTAGTTAGATCTAACACAAGAGTACATAATGAAAAATAAGAGGCATTTCTGAAGGTAGTCGCCGCCCAAGAAATACCCCGTGTAATTTCATTTAAGACCTTATAAAATAGATTTTGATATTCGCAAAAACTGTAGGTATTTACGGTTTGAATAAATAAGACTTTTATTTTAAGAAAAGAAGAGGCGAGATGAGCAGGACGTTCAATTGATGGTAATTGATACGCCCATTACAATGCAGTGCCGCTCAGGATTCTTGAAAAACACAAAAATTCTGAGTGGCACTACAATTATTGCGCTCGTCACCTTGAGACATAGGAGTTAAGCCTCATTTGTCAGTAATTTCACTGGCTAAGGCGCCCTTCAGACCGAAACACAATAATGCTTACACATAACTGCTTCACGGCAGAAATAGAGGCCGTTGTGGTACCCAAAATCTGGTCGGCATCGTGTGCAAAGGAGCCTCCCACTGGTGATGAACAAGATCTTGTACTTACTTCTCCAAGGGGCAGATCATGACCGGTGACAGGGTCGATGAACTTCAGCTGAACGTTGGCCATCGGTTCCCCGCACGCCGAGTAGTCCAGAACCTTCGTTCCCACAAACGTGCTCGTGGCCAACGAACTGGTTTCAGTGGCGCCAAAACCTTGGTTGAACTCTAAATTAGTCTGGAAACAATTGGTTTCACTTTAACTTATAATAATTTCCCAGAGATGGCGCGGGCAACTTTGCCCGAGTAGAATCCGGCATGTTATTTTTTTGAAAACATACTAACTTGTCACAATACATCAGTGAAAACCTCATTTAAATCGGCTTATTTATTTCAGAGGCTAGCGAGCACATACGCGTATTTAATGTACAGACACGCCACGTTTAAAATACAAAAGACTGTTTGTCAACAATTAACAATGCTGGATTTTTCCTTCAATGCGTAATTTTTTTATAGTTATATTTTCTTTTTACTTTGAAATATTATATTTACAGTACCTAAAGCCCAAGCTCAAACCTGAATAAATACAATATTTAAAATGACAATAAAGACAAACTCACAAAGAAACATAATATTAAATCTGTGTAGTGCCCAGTAACAGCATACCTGACATAATTGCTCGTATTACTTTCTGGGCAAATAATTGTCACAAATTCTTAGTATTTTTGGATTGTCCAGTAGTTTTAGCCCAAGATAATCTTACAGTTTTATCGAAATTAGAGGAAATGCGCAGCGCCGTCTGTTTTTGAATTCAAATTCAAATTCAAATATTTTTATTCAAAATAGGATTTATAATCACTTATTGAACGTCAAAATCTACCACCCATTCAAAAGAGACTGCCTCAGACCTGAGAAGAATGGGCGCAAGAAACTCAGCGGGCTTTTTTTTTATATAAAATATGGATTACAATGTAATATCGTACAATAAACATTAATAATTAAAGAGCCTGAGGGTGTTCGCTTTAATCCGAGTCCATGGTGTCATTAAGAAAATCGTTTATGCTATAATAACCTTTCCCACACAAACGTTTTTTAACAATTCTTTTAAATTTCGTAACACATTTGTTTTGTACATTTTCTGGGATCATATTGTAGAAGCATATACATCGCCCAACAAAAGACTTACTAACTCGACCCAACCGAGTAGTAGGCATAACAAGTTTATGTTTGTTCCTCGTGTTAACATTATGAATGTCACAGTTTCTAGAAAATTCCTTAATGTGCTTATGAACATACAAAACATTATCAAAAATGTATTGAGAAGCAACAGTCAAAATGTTTATTTCTTTAAATTTTTCTCTTAATGATTCTTTAGGACCTAGGTTATAAATCGTGCAAATAACCCTCTTCTGCAGCACAAAGATAGTATTAATATCGGCCGCACTGCCCCATAACAATATACCATAGGACATAATACTATGAAAATAACTAAAGTATACTAATCTCGCCGTATCTATGTCAGTTAACCTTCTGATTTTCTTAACCGCATATGCTGCAGAACTAATAATTAGCAAATGACCTTGGTAAGACACGAAACTTGGTCCTTGACCGGGGGCTTCGCAGAGGGATTATGTTGTCAGTCGAAACTCGTCCACATCAGCGAAATCGGTGTGATGTAGTGTATAAAATATTTTAGTTGCAGCAGAACTTTTAGTCCAGTCTGTTAGGGCGAAAAGCGATGCAAAACCATCACTACATCTACTACTGATACTCACACTGCGTTACAGTTCAAATTATTCTTTTTTATGAAAATAAGGGACAAGACGAGCTGGATATTTAGCTGATGGTAATTGATACGCCTTGCTCATTACAATGCAGTGCAGCTCAGTATACTTGAAAAGAACAAAAAAGTACTACAAACGCGCTCGTCACCTTGAGACATAAGATGTTAAGTCTCATTTGCCCAGTTTCACTAGCTATGGCGCCCTTCAGACCGAAACACGGTAATGTTTACACATTACTGCTTCACGGTAGAAATACGCGCCGTTGTGGTACCCATAATCTAGCCGGCATCCTGTGCAAAGGAGCCTCCCACTGGTAGAAGTTATATAGTCGCTATTATGACCAAATAATTCCGCTAATTATTAAGTAGTGCCGTTCCCTATGAACGTATTCCAGAAGGCTTCTCACTACATTACGAGCTTCGGCAGTCGTAGCAGCAGCCCCAGCACCAACTGACGTAAGTATATTGTACTAGCTGACACGGCAAACGTTGTTTTGCCATATAAATTGTTTTGATCTTTTGCTTGCTGGTTGATAAGAGATGGCGCTAGTTGTATTCATTAGTAACAATCACACTCCTTAGTTTTATAAATTATAGCTTATTTGTTATTCTGGTGTGTAAGCTATATTATTGTACAGTTTCATCAAAATATATTCAATAGATTTTGCGTTAAAGAAGTTCAAACATACATCCAGACATACAAACTTTCACATTTATAATATTAGTAGGATTAAATATATCGTTGTCTTGCACCTTTATGCCTTGCCTAGGTTGGGGCAAGATAATTTGTGTAAGAGTGTGTCAATATTATTATTATTACTATTATGGGCGGCCTGAATTTTCTCGCTCTATTAAAATTTATAATTAACTCCTATTCTTTTTCTTTACAATGTCAATCCTATAGATATAGACATCTTAGTTCTTATAATAGTACTTTTTTCATTTACTCTGCTAGATTAATCATATCAAACGTATTTCCACACCACTATGTAAACTATTGCTGTACTCAATTAAGTTACCTTCACGTCCAATATTTATTAATATTCGTTTGTTTTACATTACCTAGTCTAAAAGGTGTCGTAAGAGGCGACTAAGGGCATATACAAGTGGGAGGCTTCTCTGCAAAATGCCGGCTAGATAATGGGTACCACAACGGCGCCCTTTTTCTGCCGTGAATAAGTAATGTGTAAACATTTAAATAAAACACTTTTAAAGGATTAAAACGCGTGTAATTGTAACGGTTTTACATTAGATGTTTGTGTAAGACTGGTACCGAAGCCATCGAAATTAAAAAACACCCAAATTTCAATAGAGAAGACGGTCTAAAATTATCTAACACCTGGGATCCAATAATCTCTAAATTAAAACCCATAACTACACATACCAAAAAAGAAGAGGACACTGTCAGTAAATTTTGCCAAAAACCATCTGTGTACAGCAAATACCACCTCCGAGGAAAAAAATGGCGCTAAACTTCATAATGACAACTATGACAAATACTATCTTTGACTCACTTCATCTGCAGTCCCCCAGAAAACGAGATCTGGAAAGGTCTTGAAACGTCGGGTTAACTAAAATAAAAATGTAACTTTTTACACAAACATCTAATGTAAAAGCGTTACAATAACACGCGTTTTAATCCTTTAAAAGTGTTTTATTTAAATGTGTAACACTCGCGTTAATCAAAGAAAATACAATATGTAAGCACCGTTGCTAGTGAAATCACTGGGCAAATGAGACTTAACATCTTATGTCTCAAGGTGACAAGCGCAATTGTAGTGCCGCTCAGAATTTTTGCGTTTTTTAAGAATCCTGAGTGGCAGTGCATTCTTGCCCATGCAAGGCTTATCAATTACTATGAGCTGAACATCCTGCTCGTCTCGTTCCTTATTGTCATAAAAACATAATTCCTTGATACAAAATTGAAACTTACCTTACTCTTTTCAAGAACAGCATTTACATCGGATGATGAAAGCGGTGCTGCACCGCAAACAATATGTCGGAGGTTCTTGAAATACTCCTGCTTTACATCGGGATGCTTGCCAAGTAAAATTACTGAAATTATCAACAAAAATCTTTTAAGTTACAACTGATATGATTATTTAAACTAATAGCACTAGGTAATGACATCATATTTTATAATGATTCGAGATCTTTAACGGCCGTTCCCAATATACTATCGACAGATAGAGATAAATTACTACCTTCTACTGTCAGTAATTAGCTGTCAATAATCTGAAGGTGTCCCAATATACCCGATACGTCATTCTTCCCACCTTATATTGGGTGAATTGCAATTTCCATAACAAACTTCTATCGCTGGTAAGCTACACGTCGTACAATTGAAGCGTGTACGCATAAGGTGAGTTACCGTCGATAAGTTTATTGGGACAGATAAGTCAACGATAGTTACGATTTTTATCTCAAGTAAGAGATAGACTGAATATTGGGAACGGCTGTAAGTCTTATGGAGACGCACAATATATACTCACATAAGTAAATTTTTAAGAGTGTTATTAGTTATATTATTTTTTTGCTTTTATTCAAATTGAATTTGTAACCAAAATTTCTGAACGGTGCGGGACTCCAACCCGTACCTCTCGAGATCCGTTCGAGCGCTTTACCAACTTAGCCAACCGTTCGAGTGAAGCATCGAACATAAATCTTGGTATGTCTTTTTCAACTCTCATTGCAATTGCAGCATCTCAATCGCATCGTTCATATTTATGAATAACCAAAATTTTTTGGTTACAAATTTAATTAATCCCAGAACTGAGGGATATCACTTTAGAAATAACAAATAGTTTAGATTTTGCTTTTAGCTTGCCTAAAATATACAAATCGCACTTCTTTTAAATTTTTAATTTATATATTATACTAGCTGACCCAGCAAACGTTGTATTGCCGATATTAAAATCGCGATACATAAGTAACTTTATTTACTAGTATTTATTGTTTGTGGTTTTTTCAAAATGTGTGGACCACCCTTAATATTTAGAGGGATGAAAAATAGATGTTGTCCGATTCTCAGACCTACTCAATATGCACTTAAAATATCATGAGAATCGGTCAAGCCGTTTCGGAGGAGTTCGGTCCCGCACACCGTGACACGAGAATTTTATAAATTAGATAAAATATAATGTATGTTTGTATGTTCCCTAATAACTCCTAAACATCCTTTACATATATAGTTTGTCGTGTCATGATCCCACCCACGGACTCACCCACGCATTTACCATATCTCTCGAACCGTTTATTAACAGAACAACGTCTGTCGGGTCAGCTAGTATTGAATAAATAAATAAAGATGTTTTTTTTAAATATCTGAATAAATCAATGATATTACAAAAAATCTACTTATCTTGAGGATATTATAAGAACAACAAGAACACAGAAAAAAATAATAGCATCCAGAAATTATGATTATTATTTCCTAACACGAACTTACCAATGGGAGGTACGACGTACAGTAAATTGGGTTTTTCATTTTCCAGAACATCAAAATATGTGATCGGCGAGAACCTTGACATTGTAATGAGCTTGCATCCTTTAGATATGTGCCCGAATAATGTTACCATCAGGCCATAAATGTGGAAAAATGGCAGAATACAAGGCACTACGTCCTGATATGATCCTGAAATAAAATGAAAAAAGTAATTACTAAAAATTACAACCATCTAAACATATTTTAGGACTTAGAGGTTGAAATTTGATAATTTGAAATAAATAGTTAATGATGATTTTATAAGACGGATGAAATTGATGACTTTTCTTGATGAAAATAAGGGATCAGACGAGCAGGACGTTCAGCTGATGGTAGTTGATACGCCCTGCCCATTACAAATTCTGAGCGGTAATACAACAGCACTCGTCAACTTGAGACATAAGATGTCAAATCTCATTTGCCCAGTAATTTCACTAGTTACGGCGCACTTCAGACCACAACACAGTAATGCTTACACATTACTGCTTCACGGCAGAAATAGGCGCCATTGTGGTAACCATAATCTAGCTGGCATCCGGTGCAAAGGAGCCTCCTACTTGTACATAACAGTTATATATATTGATATTACATCTTGCGATCAAAAAAAAAATTACTAGTAATATCTAATATACAATTCTTATGAGCTTTTACGGATAGAACAGTAGTTGAATAATTAAATTTCAATATTAGTTTAATAATTTATGATATTATCTACCTTGTCAATAAAGCCAACTTACATACCATACTTAAGTATAATATGACTGTAACTAATTAAAGAATAATTTGATTTCTTACCATCCGCCATATAAGCAAAGTCATTCTCCTTTTGGCACATCATTTCGTTAGATGCTATTAGATTTCCATGAGTTATTTCAACACCTTTTGGCAAACCAGTCGTACCGCTTGAGAATGGAATAAATGCAACATCATCTTTTTTCACATCAACTTTATCTAATACAGCTGTATCTACTTCTCCATTTTCAGCAATCTCTGAAAATCGTATGGTACCTTCTGGAACGGGCTTATCTGTTCTATCAAGAATAACAATCTTAGTTTGTCTTTTAGCGTTTGCGAGGCCTTTTTTAAGATTTTCGTAGCATTCTGGTACCGTTATTACGACTTTTGGTTCTGTTATGCTTACTTGGTGGCTTATCTCCACTAAAACAAAAAATCGAACATTAAAAATATTTCTGCTAAATATTTCATGAAATTGGCATCATTCTCGTAAGGTTACTGTTCCAAATGGACTAGTGCAATGGTTCATCAAATCAATTATTAAACCAAAAAAAAATGTGTATTATAAGTATATATAAACTATGGAATAACAGACCGATACACGGGGAGTACTAATATCCTAAACACAGGGAAACTTAGTTAGGAGTTAGAGCTCAGCCATGTACTAGTAGATTGTTGTCATAATGTAGACTACATACCCACCACTCCAGTAAAATATCAATTTTCTGGGAAGGCACCAGCTTTTATGTCTGCTTCACATAAAACCTACTGTATGTATGTGCCTAGGTTCTTTAAGAAGTCCTAACAATAAAAACTTCGTACCTACTTGTCTAGATGCACTTACCAAACATAAGTATATAGGCTTCTTAATGTTTGTATCTAAAGGTTGTGATGTATAATGTTATGTAGTAGGTATTATGAGTATGTAGTAGTATGGACATGGCTTTTTTGTATAATACGTTTTTCTTTTGAGACAAAATAAAATATTTGTAAAAATTTGTATTTGTATAAAATGATCGCGATCAACAGACCTGTATTAAATATATATAAGAACCTGAACAAATGCGTATATTATTATATATAGTACAAAATTTCATATTGAAATATTTTTTTTATTTGGTTTATTTAAAGTCGCTTTTTAACAACAAGGTCATTAGCGACCACAGTGTTTTACAAATATTTATACAAATCTATAATTTTTAAAAATTCTAGTGTTCTTATATATCCATCTTGATTTAAACAATCTTTTATACTATTCGGAAGATTACAGTTAATGTTTACATTAGGATAAGAATTACACTCAACTAACAGGTGTAACACAGTTAAGTCTAGTCCACATTTGTTCTTTTCAGATTTTGTAATCAAATGAATGGGAGTTAAATTTGTATGTCCAATACGGAGTCTAGTAATGGCTACTTGGTCATTTCTACATGGGAAGAAAGTAGATGGTTTTTCAAAAATAGAATTTCGTATCTGCATGAGATTGCTTGTCTTATCTGAGGTTTTCCAATAAATATCCCAAACATTTCTTACTTCTAACTTGAAGAAACTTTTAATTTCAGATTGACTTGCTTTAACTGAATTTTTTTTTTTTTGCTAATTAGGTACGAAATTTGTGGAGTATCAATCATTAAAATAATTATTTCATAATTCCCTGTTCATGTTATGAAATAATAACACAGCAGATCTGTCAAACTGTACGTCAAAAATTTATATCATAGAATTATTTATACAGTAATAATGCTTGAAATTAAAAAATAATAAGGGTCAAATAATAAGAATCGAACTGCACTAATTTGATTAAAATCGGTACGGTATTAACCCAAAATTTTGTTTTGAGAAAAGATTTATAAATAAATAAGTAAAAAAAACTTTTCCCGTCTATAAAATATTGAAAATACTATTAATAATAAATGGTACTTTTATAATAAATCAGTCCAGAAGAATCCACGAAAGGTGATCGCGAATAAATTAAAAAAACTAGCTTGAGAACTAGATTGAAGCTGTCAATAATGTTGCCTTTCCTTTTAAATATTAAAAAGTAATGAGAGTTGAACCAAACCCTCATTACTTTCATAGATAAACACACGAACTATACATTTTAGAAACGATATTTTTTGCAAATTTTATAATAAGTAAACTAAAGTGGTGATGGTTAAACAAATAAATGTAATGGATGGCATTATGCAAAAGATTATAATTGCTGCTCTTTGCATAATAGATATACTGTTTTGTTATTCAGCCTGAAAGGATGACATATTTAAAAACTATAGCGTAATTGTCGTTGGGTAAAGTCTGACTATAGGAGCCAGATGTCCACCTGGTGGTATTTGATTTGTCTTCCCCATAGCCTAAAAATTTTGCTGTAATAAACTGTAAAAAAAGTGTGTTTTCTACGTATTGGGAGAGCCTTTGCCAGTGGGAGGCTCCTTTGCACAGGATGGCAGCGAGATAATGGGTACAACGGCACTTGTTCTGCCGTGAAGCAGTAATGTGTAAACTTTATTGTGTTTCGGTCTGAAGGGCGCCGTAGTTAGTGAGATTACTGGTACAAATGATATTTAGCATCTTATGTGTCAAGGTGACTCCACTGCATTGTAATAGGCAGGGCGTATGAATTATCATCAGCTGAACATACTGCTCGTCTCGTCCCTTATTTCATTAAAAAAAATAGCAAGCATTATTATTTTTTACGGAAAAGGAGGATCAACGAGGGATTACTCTTCACTTTTCGTAATATTTTTTTTATATCCTACTTCGGCGAATTATAGCATTTTTAGTTCAAACAGCACGCTTAGCTCAGACAACTCCGATCTTTCTGTCTCTCTCTGTCGAAGACAGAGAACTTGTTGTTATTTCTATCAATACTACGATATACGAACACATAACTGATACCTAGCTTTACAAGTGTCTTGAAAATTAATGACGACTCCAATATTCACTTTGCACAACCCCTGCATTTTTTTTTTCTTTAACAGCCCATTACAATATTGGGATTTATTTACCCCGAAAAAATTATGTGTAAAAGCAGAAAATGATTAAAGTTTCTAACATAATAAACGCGTTTCAAGTTTGAATTTAAAAAAAAGTTTTAATTTGTAACCAGAATAACACTATACTAATTATGGTTGTTACAATAAGTTTAAAGTTTAAATATTTTACAAGATTATATATTATATGACTACATATAGTTCGTCAGTGAATCGCCACAATATTCAGAGACTATTTTTATTTATGGTGGGATCGGATAAATCTATGATTAACATGGTTTTGCATTGGTATGATTTTATAAATATTGATATCATAAAAATATGTATTACAAATTAATAAGTGTAAAGTGTGTGTAATAAACTTAATATTTCTGTGAGTGGCCTTGATTACGTAAATCTTCACAAACAGCGTTTATTATCTAACATAATAGAAATTGTTAAAGAATACCAATTCTGGCCGTGTTAGCATTGATTCAGTTGTTAAAATACAATTCCTTGATTGTGAAACAAACATAATTACTTCACTAGACACTATTCAGTTAGAGAAATTGAATAAATACTTGATAATACTCATCAAAACTTTGTTCAGCTGTATTGTCTTATTAAAATGACACAAATTTATCGTTTAAACAGCTTAATTCAATTGTTTAAAACTTTTTATTTTCAGTTGTATCAAATAAATGATCCGATGTGGCTAATATTATTATAGTATACTTGCTGACCCAGCAAACGTTGCATTGCCGATATTAAAATCGCGATACAAAAGTAACTGTTGATGGGTGAAAATTTGAAGTTGTATGTATTTTTAATGCTGACTCATAATCAAACAAATTTTAAAAAAAAATTCAAAAAAATTAAATTCAAAACATTTAGGGGGATGAAAAATAGATGTCCGATTCTCAGACCTACCCAATATGCACTCAAAATTTCATGAGAATCGGTCAAGCCGTTTCGAAGGAGTTTTAACTACAAACACCGCGACATGAGAATTTTATATATTAGATAAATTTATTAACATTTTGTCCAAATTTGTCCATTACGAAACTGAAGTGGCAGTGGGCAGGGCACATAGTTCGACACGGACAGATGGCCGTTGGGGCAGTAAACTCCTTGAATGGCGACCACGTACCGGAAGAAGTAATGATGGTAGGCCCCCCCACAAGATCGCCGGAATACGATGGCTGAGGGCATCGCAGGACCGATCGTTGTTGAATTCTTTGGGGGAGGCCTTTGTCCAGCAGTGGACGTCTTCCGGCTGATGATGATGATGATATAAATATATATTATTAATGTTATTTAATAGAGCAATGATTCACTAAGGCTTAATTAAATGATTTCAATTAAACGATTAGAAGAGACTACTTTAAATTTAAGATCTAGAATGTTATACTGTAGTAGACGCAATAAATAAAGAAGAAAGCCCAGAGTCGCATAGGTCTTGTACACCTCTTCAATAATAAAGCGGCCAAGTGCGAGTCGGACTCGCTCATGAAGGGTTCCGTAGCAGCAAGTAACATAATATAAAAGTTATGTAGAAAGGAAAATGATATTAAATTATTTAAATGGAAAGGCAAAACATATTTGGTCCAAATCATACAGTGCAGATAAGCTCTCGTCATTTTTGCGTACCTATTAAAAAAAACTACTTATTAGATCTGGTTGAAAAAGAATTTGTTTAAAAAGCGCAGGTCCGGCCACACATGGAGTATTGCTGTCATCTCTGGTCTGGCGCACCCCAGTATCAGCTCGATCCATTTGACCGCGTGCAACGCAGAGCAGCTTCAATTGTCGGGGTCCCAGTGCTCTGTGAACGGCTGGATCACTTGGCGTTGCGTAGAGACGTCGCTTCATTGTGTGTCTTCTACTGCATTTATCATGGGGAGTGTTCCGAAGAGCTGTTTAACCTGATTCCTGCCGCCGAATTCCACCTTCGCACGACACGCCACAAGTTAGGATATCATCCTCACCATCTGGATGTGCGGCGGTCCTCCACAGTGCGGTTTTCAAGGAGCTTTCTTCCTCGTACCACGAAGCTATGGAATGAGCTTCCTTCTGCGGTGTTTCCGGGACGATACGACATGGGTACCTTCAAAAAAAGCTCGTACACCTTCCTTAAAGGCCGGCAACGCTCCTGTAATTCCTTTGGTGTTGCAAGAGATTGTGGGCGGCGGTGATCACTTAACAACAGGTGACCCGTACGCTCGTTTGTCCTCCTATTCCATAAAAATAAAAAAAATAAATAAACAATTTTCAGTGGAACTTTGTATGGTAATGTACATCACATATTTTTTTAATTTAATCATTCTGTTATTTTAAAAGTTACATTTAAGCACTTTGGAAATGTATCTCGCGCAAACTATTCAGTGTAGAAAAAATTATATTAAAAACTTCAATATCATTTGTGAAGACCTATCCATAGATACCCCACACTTATGGGTTTGATGAAAAATTTTTTTTTAGTTTCAGTTATAATTTTGACCCCCAAACTTTATTGTTGTTTTACTATTTTGTGTGAAAATGTTAATGCCATGATTCGCATCTGTGAACAGAATACATCTACATACCAAGTTTCAACGGTATAGTTATTATAGTTTTGGAAATAAGTGGCTGTTATATACACGGACAGACAGACAGACATGACGAATCTATAAGGGTCGTTTTTTGCCATTTGGACACGGAACCCTAAAAATACGGGGAATATCGCAAAAAAAGTGGTTGTGCATGAGAAATATAATTTTCAAATGTTGGCACCATTTTCCCTAACACCATTTTACGTTTAGATCATGATTATACAGGCAGGTGTCATAGTAACCTATCTAAAATAAACCGATTGCAGAGATAAAGAAAAAGACGCCATTTATACTTGATGGATAAGGAATCGAGAAAATAATTGCTCTGCTAAAACATCACTTTACGTCCTTTCCGTGTCCAGAGTCTCAAAATGCATCATGACAATGTCAGTGTCAAAAGTAGCCGCCATTTTGCGTCATTAATGCTTATTGATATTTATTTTGAAATGATCAGGCTCTTAGCCTAAAAACTCAGTAAAGTTAATCGAAATAACAAATACTGACTTCATCATCTTTTTGTGTGGTGCACAAGACGAAGCCATTTTATTTCATTTAAACCTACATCCGAGTCACAAGTCTTTGGCATTGTTGGAAGTAGCCAGTACTGCAACACGATGCAACCGAGAATGCTACAATTGTCCTCACAATTTTTTTACGCTTTTAAAATTATGTTGTTATTTTATTGTGTTTAATAATGTTGTTATTTATTATGACAATAAGAGATGAGCAGGTCGTTCAGCTGATGGTAATTTTTTTTTTAATTTTTTTATAAAAGTCAACAGCTAGTTGTAGGTACATACATTAAAATAATTAACAAACATAATTCATTGGAGCTAATAATAGGCTTCCACATGTACCTAAAGTATAAGCGTAATTGATACGCCTTGCCCAATACGATGCAGTGCCGCTTAAGATTCTTGAAAAACCCAAAAATTCTGAGCGGTACTACAATTGCGCTCGTCTCCTTGAGACATGAGATGTTAAGTCTCGTTTGCCCAGTAATTTCACTAGCTACGGCGCCCTTCAGACCGAAACACAATAATGCTTATGCAATTGCAATGCTTGCAATATGGTACCCATAATCTAGCCGGCATCCTGTGCAAAAGAATCTCACACTGTTTATTCAAACGTGTGATAAGTTGCCAATTCCGCGGTCAACTGTAGCGCAAAGCCAAATTTGCTTCGAAGAAGCTGGGGGTGATAAATAGAGCACGGCAATACTTCAAGCCAGCCCACATTCTACCGCTCAATACAATGAATTAGTCAAATCAATTGTTAACTTACACTCTTTGTAAATAGGGTTCATAGTAGTAGCTATGCAGCCAGCTCTCAAGATGCCCAATGCTGCTAAGCAAAATTCTGGAGAGTTGGGCAAAAATAAACAAATGACATCTTTCTCTTGTAAGCCAAGTTTCTTCCGCAAAGATGTTGCAAATATGTCAATATTTTTTCTTAACTCCTTGTACGTATATGTTTTTTTTGTTTCTGCGCATGTCTGTAATAAAAAAAAATAATATTATTAATTATTGCATACGTATAAAAATATTTATAATATGTTTTCGTATACGAACACAATATGCAACATTGCATATGATGTTTTCTTATCCTACAATACTATAATTAACTATAATAAAAATTGTGTAAGCTTATACTTTTTAACAAAAATACTACTAATGTAATGGTAATCCAAGAAAAGGAAAAATACAGATAACTCAAGTCCAAGGTAAATTGTGAATTAAAGTTTATTGTAACATTATATAATACTAGTGGACCCTACATACGTTGTCCTGTACACACGTCTTAAATTTGAAAAATCGGTCCAGCCGTTATAAGGAGTTCACTAACATACACATGAGAAGAATTATATTATACTAGCTGACTCGACAGACGTTGTTCTGTAGATAATAAAAAAGATACTGTTTTATAGGAATTTGCCAATAATATTTCAAAACATCAAGAATTATTTTTTATGTAAAAAATGCTCCCTGTTGTTATAATGTAATTGTTTCACAGCGGCACTGTCAAACCGTGCGTCACTAAATTCTCTCATAGAAATATGTCCATACAAAACAAATATTGAAAATAAAAATGATTATGGGTTCCAAATCGAAATAAAAACTATCCTATCTCTCAAGTTGGACCAAATTGCACTCCATGAAGTAATCCCCATTAAAATCCGTTCATTAGTTTAGAAGTCCATCGCGGACAAACATCGTGTCACGTAATTTATATATATTTAGATGGACGGAATTAAGAATCTAAACCAATTTCAAATTCTCTGGAACACACAAAACATCATCAAAATCGGTCCAGCCGTTTAGGAAGTAGTTCAATTGTTAATTATTCTATACACCATTTTCGAATCCACCTGAAGACACACAGAAAGTTTCATTAAAATCGGTCCAGTCGTTTAATAGGAGTTCAGTTACAACAGACGCACAAAAGAAATATATATATTAAGATGAATGATGAATATTGTATCTAAAAACGGCAAAATTTTGCTTTGGTTGAAATTCACTATCACCATTGAAACCCAGGAAAATTTCTTTATATCTAAATCTGCTAGTTATGTGGTAACTAATGCAGTATTTGTCCTTGATGTAGACATGAAGTTACTTTAAGTTGATAATCATGATTATATCCATGATGCAATGGGATTTTCCTTGTTTTCATATAATATTGTTGTAGAAGATAGGCGCGATTTTTGTCAATGCGTATTATTTTACGTATAGCAATAGATTGCTTATAATTAGAATGAGTTGAGTGAATGTATTTGAAAGCTATTGAAACAAGCTATAAGACCATCCAAAATAAACTATCTTATGAACAAATTAAGGGTCACAACTTGTTGAGGGAATAGTGTGCCGTATGGCACATTCGGTTTTGGCGTATTTGAAAGGTCTAGTGCCCTGCTCCCTCCATGTGCTACTGATAATTACGGAAGGCTAGACGAGACGCTAGGGTGCGAGAGAGAAGATCATCTTGTACAACGAGATCGAACGGATAAGCGAATATTTTTTTACTGTAACCGATTTTGATTTAAAAGTCGTAAGCAGTCAGCCACGCTTGGTATCAGCTCCTTAGTATTTTGAACATTTTACCTGTACCTAAAGAGGGCCACGCATTATCATGCTAATAGGTCGTCTATACCCTGGTGTTTTCAAATTCAAATATTTTATTCAAAATAGGATATGAAATCATTTATTGAAAGTCAAAAATTACCACCCATTGACTCAGACCTGAGAAGAACGGGCGCCAGAAACACAGCGGGCTTCCATAAAAATATCGTTATAATGAATATCATATAATAAAATTTATTATTGAATAGTCTGAGGATGGTCGCTCCATTTCAAATCTTTGGTATTATTAAGGAAGTCATTTATGTTATAGTAACCTTTAAAACATTTACTTTGAACATTTTCTAGGATCTTGTTGTATAACCACATACATAGCCCCACAATAGACTTACTATCTCGACTTAACCGAGTAGTAGGCATAATAATTTTAATATATTATAACATTCTACGTCTATGGTCTGGTTTAATTTGTTTGTAGGCGTTATTAATTGCCATTAATTGGTATGCTTCTAGAACAATACAATACTTGTAACGACTTTAAAGATTACTTTCAGGCATTTTTCGGGTCGTTGAACCAGAGACGAATTATCTCAAAGTGAAACTGGGCACGTGTCTTGGGGTGCAAGTTTACAGTGCGACGCGGAATTTTCGAAACAGAGAAAATATAATATACTGTGCTAATAACACATGTCGTGTGTTAATAAATGATTTAAAATTACGTATTCAAGCTAAATAATATAAAAAAGATACTGTATAATTTTTTTAACCGTTTTAAATTTATAATAATTATCTACCGAAAAAGAGTGGTGGCGTTTTTAACATTTAAGGCGCATAATTGAAACAGTTTCTTATCGGTTTGTATAAAGCTTCTATTTTTACAAAAAATAATTATATATTTCTATCTATAATAGACAATTAACATGAAGAATTGAATGATTAACATGGATCCTTAACTGTTTACAGTTGCTATGTACTATAATTGCTATGTTGCCATCAGTATGGTAAGGTATAAGTCGATGACCTCAACCTAAATACCCAAGTGCTTGTTTAGAATTTAAAGATCAATTGGGCTAACCATATGCCACACAGTTTGTCAATACGTGTGATATTCTAGATTTAATACTAAAATACAAATGATTTAAGTTTTCTTTAGTGTTAATTCCGCCAATATTTGTTTTTAAACAATTCGACACGTGTTTCGCCTCTACACGAGTCATCCTCAGGACGTGTTGTCTCGCCAAAATCTGGCACGAGACATTTTGCGTCAAATCATTTGTATGATTATGGATTTCCGCAAATGATCTAATTACCACTCTAAACGAAATTCACTACTTTACGGTAGGCTACGCAGACGACCTAACTATATTGATATGCGGAAAGTTTGCCAGTAGGGGAGACCGGGGTTGGTTGTGACATTTTTTTACAAACTGTCATATTTTTTGATTGGTTTGAGTGTTTTACCTGAGTATAGGTTTTTTTGATAGAGTAACTATACAAGATGTTTATTTAAAATAAATTTTATGTAACAGACTGAGAGTAATGACATAAATGGACAAATTCTGAAAAAAAAAGCCCTGTAACTTTCAACCCCGTGCTCGGGGCTGTTATTAGTAGTTGTTACACAACCATGGGGCAAATTGTTACAACAGAAAATAAATTTATTATTAAAGTTTTTAGTAGGAGCAATGATCACAATCAGTTACTTTTCTTAATTTAAACATCTTAACATTACGTCTAAAAA
Organism: Leptidea sinapis; assembly: GCF_905404315.1. Lineage (NCBI taxonomy): Eukaryota > Metazoa > Arthropoda > Insecta > Lepidoptera > Pieridae > Leptidea > Leptidea sinapis. The sequence goes on along the minus strand of NC_066275.1, from coordinate 693,083 downwards.
GCAGTATTTTGCCTAATTACAACGAAAATATAAATCTAAAATAAAACTAAACTACACACTTAATATTTGATCCAAAAAACATTTGCACCTACTAATGAACAAATCGTATTTAAAAATTGAAGATAAACTATACTTGAACTTTAACTTGAAGATCATATCTTTAATGAACGCCAAGCAGTTAGTTGCTGTAGTCTGTGAAGTAGTAGGTGAACAAAATAGTCCGTGTATTTAAATCGAAGGAAGATCCACTGCAGAGATACACTGCACCGAGTTCCCCACTGCATTTACTGCTACGCAGAGACTTACAAGAGTCCCTCTGTCTGCTGATGTAATGGAACCCACTTGTTTAGATCTTTTTGGAGCTAAATTCTTTCTAGCTTTCACTTGTTTGAACGACATTCCAAAAATCAGCTAATTTTGAAAATAATTTATTAACATTCGTTTTAATAAATGGCTCTGCTCAAGCTAGCAGCTTCTGGTGTTCTTATATATGACGACTGGTTGCGTTGTAATGTTGCTACCCAACCAGATCCAACGTCATTTTTGTGTATTACAGTGTTGTGCTTAAGTGCGCAAGAAAATGCCAGTTGCTTGACATCCTTTAACTTCAATCCGTAGCAACATTGGCTGTATTTAATAACCTAACTCACCACGGGTTATTAGTCATCGTTAAAAACTTGTCTATTTTTCTGATAGCCGACTGTGAGAGATTCCACAGGTATGTCCTTCTCTTCTGCATCTTTTCTTTTCTTTAAATATCTTATTAGCGACATATGACATAATCCAAAATCTTGCGATTTTTTCTTCCTCCAAAATAGCTGCTGCTTGTTCGTCAATTTTTTTTTAGATATTTTGGCATGCTCAATTTTTTCATATATATATTATTCGTACAAAAAAGATGACCTAAATATAAGAATAGCTGCATCACTAGGAGCTCATAACACTGTCTTCCAAACAAAATGCATGGTTATCATAGAAGCAGTCACAGCTACTTTGACTCGAAAGGTAAAAGACTACTCCATCCGCCTCCTTTCAGATAGCAAATCAGTACTACAAGCCCTACAAAGCCACACTATCACCTCTAAGCTAATATACAACTGTCACTAGTGTCTGAGGGAGTTATGCAAAAATAACAACCAAGTAACTCTTCAATGGATAAAGGGTCACAGTAACTTACGAGGGAACGATGCCGCTGATGAATTGGCCAGGAGAGGCTCAGCGATTACAGCAAAAGGACCACAACCAACTATCCCTCTCCCGCCTAGCTGGCCTACGACGGTAATACGCCAACACACCAAGGAATTACATAATAAGTACTGGATGGAAGTGAGTGGGTGTAGACAAGCAAAAGAAGCTCTACCTCAAATAGACCCCAAGCTCTCTCGCAAGCTAGTAAATCTTCCACGACCTAGGTAACGGAAAATAACTCATGTACTAACGGTTCACGGCCCTTTTAACAAGCATCTGTTTAATATAGGTGTCACCGATAGCCCACTGTGCAGAGCCTGCATGGAGGCAGATGAAACAGCCGCATATGTCATTCTGGAGTGTAGGAGTGTGGCCACATACCGGGCCAAACACCTGGGGTCATCGAGAACTCTCCCCGAGGTCATGGGTGACATCAGAGGTTTGATACAATACCTTGAGGAACTGGGGTGGCAGGATTAGCCGCCCACCTCACCATGCAAAAAAGGCGCGCTGTAGTAGTCGAGTTGCGGATAATAGCCCGTGATAACCTATAACCTATGGATTTCCGCAAAGTAACGCCTACTTCAATAAATTTTCTTAATACTAAAAGCCATACATTGTTATTATTTAATTAAAATTTTAACTTCTCAAACTTGTAAAAGAAAATAAATAAATAAAATACAACTTTTACATATTTTTATTCCTTTAGTTTATATATTCCCCTGGCACATTCCCTATTTGGGGTCGGCCCTCCTGATACAAGATCGCCAGTGTTTGCGATCTTGCTGGCGTTAGTCCTAGCATCGTCATGTCTTTGCTAACCGATCTCTTTCTTTGCCTCATCCATATCCATGACTCGTCTCGTCATGTGGTGGTCGTCCCTACGCATTACATGCCCATACCAGCGTAATCGGCCTTCCTACATTTTATGATGTATAGGTGCAATTTTAAAGGTGCCTCGGATATATTCATTACGAATTTAGTCTATCCGTGTAACACCCCCAGAACAATACAACATTTTCATTTCGGTGACAAGCATTTTTTGTTCCGTCACATATTCTCATTCCCCAGCATTCGGATCCATAGAGCAAAGCTGGTCTCACTGCTCATTTGTACACGGTGCCCTTAATTTTAATTGGCATTTTCGCGTCACATAGAACACCGGAATCTCCACTTCAGCCATCCTGTTTTTATTTTATTTTTAATATCACTTTCAATATTGGCTTTAGTGTTAATAACGGACCCGAGATATATGAATCGTCAACCTTATTCAAGGGGTTTCCCTCGATTGTGGGTGGAGGCTGGGTATATGTGTCGCTTTCAGAGAAAGTGCAGTGCATTTATTCAGTTTTCTGTCGGCTCACTCTTAGACCTTTTCCCTCCAATGCTACCAGCCATGCTTCGAGGCTTCTTTGAAGTTCCGGCAGTGATTCCTCTACTAGGACTATATCATCCACATATAAAAGTGTCCACGGGGCCGGTTTTTGAAGATCTTTGGTGATGTAGTCCATGACGATGTTGAATAGCAGGGGACTCAGTGAGGATCCTTGATGAACGCCGACTTTCACTTCGAAGCTGTTACTCATGCCAACAGGTGAAACAACTCTATTTATTTTGTAATGTTTAGCAAATGGGAAATACGTCACTAATTCTAAGATTTTTTTTCCTATAAACTGCCTTAAACTAATGAGAGGCAAGTGACAAATATAATCTATACATAAAACTACTACACGTAAAAGAGAATGTATGTGTGTATGTATGTTCACCTAAAACTCGTAAACCATTAGCACAATTGAAATAGAGCTTTGCACACATATATTAAAAATCAAATATTTTTATTCAATTTTAAAATCACTTATTGAAAGTCAAAAACTACCACGCATTCGAAATAGTATAATGCCTCAGCCCTGAGCAGTATCTCATTAAACATATTATATATTATACAATTATAAATAATAAATATTATATTATGATTTTATTTCAGTAAATCATTAATATAAAGATAATTAAATTCCTAAGCTGTTTGAAATCACTAGTTTACTCTCCACAGGGTTAATAACTGAGCCATCCAGTGATATAAATACATAAACGTACCTCTTTGTTAATTTTAGGAAAAATAGGATTGTAAAAATTATAATAGGCAGCAAAAAGTATGACAATTTGTTCATTATAACACAATATAATCTATATATATAAAAATGAATTGCTGTTCGTTAGTCTCGCTAAAACTCGAGAACGACTGGACCGATTTGGCTAATTTTGGTCTTGAATTATTTGTGGAAGTCCAGGGAAGGTTTAAAAAGTTTAAATAAATGTGAAAATGCTCGGAATTAAATAAAAACAACAAATTTGTTTTTCCATTGATGCCTACCCCGTCGAATTTATTGACGCAACGGTTTGAAAGTTATGCTGTGAAACAATTTCATTACAACAACAGGATGCATTTTTACGAAGTAATTCTTGATGTATATATATATTATTGACAAATTCATAAAAAAAAAAAAACATTTTTTTATTTAGTATATGCAGAACAACGTCTGTCGGGTCAGCTTGTAATTAATAATAATTATTAATAAGTAAGTTGAATTGTATTATTATTTTCGAGGTGCTGAAACTATTAGACATTTTATGATTGATTGGTTGTCGTGTTATTTGATATCATATTACTGTATAATAATTAATGATTACAGTTCAAAGTTATAGACAGACAGATCTCGCTAATTCTCATAAAAACCCTATTATCGATCCCGGAAAAATATACCTAATTAGCTAGAAGATAATCAATTCAATCAGTACGGTGAGATATGTTGATAATTGTTGTCCAATTAACTATTTAATATCCGCCTATTTATACATTATATTTTGAAATATAAAAAATACCCATGTGGTCGTAAGTTCTTCATAGATGAGGAGGACAAGTGTGCTTAAGAATTACCTGATGTTGATTTATCACTGATGTAAACATTCTCCTGCAATGCCAGAGGACTCACAGGAGCGTCGCTGGCTGGGGACCGAGCCAATAGCCTTGAGGAGCTAGGGTTACCTAGCACAAGATCGCCATAGTTTTAATTCAGAATTATTAATTTATTACAAACATAATACAATTTTCTTTAAAAAACTAACAAAACTATGTCATGTTAAATAGGTGTACAATTAATACATTTTCGTACAATTTTTACCTAGATTGAATGATTAGCATGGCTCCAACTGTAAAAGTTCGGGGTATTTTGGTGATTTTATTTCGCACTGTCTATAAAAAATAAATTGTAAAGAAAAAATGAATTTGCTTCTCATATTCTGTAGATATATCATTGTTTTTTGTTAAAATATAAGGTTTATATAAACCGTCTAGAAATTGTTTCAATTATGCGCTATTTTGGCGATTACTTGGGATAGCGGTACCAGTGGGAGGCTCCTTTGCTCAGGAAGCATATATTATGGGTACCACAACGGCGCCTATTTCTGCCGTGAAGCAATAATGTGTAATCATTACTGTGTTTCGGTCTGAAGGGCGCCGTAGCTAGAAAAATTACTGGGCAAATGAGACTTTACATCTTATATCTCAAGGTGACGAGCGCAACTGTATTGCCGCTCCAAATTTTGGATTCTTCAAGAATCCTAAGCGGCACTGCATTATAATGGGTAGGGCGTATCAATTACCATGAGCTGAACGTCCTGCTCGTCGCGTCCCTTATTTTTATAAAAAAAAGCGGCCTTAAGGTACCTATGTTTTATCGTCCTAAAAACTGTTGTCTAGTTATTTGGTTGAATAGGTTTACGCTATTACACGAAATCTTATAAAGAACTAAGGTCAATACAATAAACAGATCGCGAAGGCCAAAACATCGCACATTTAGTCTAGTGAGTACGTACGTCATACAAACTCTCAAACTTCCGGCATCCAACTTCTTAAGGCCTTTCGTAAATAATTTATATTTATTATTCATAAAATATTCATGAAATCAGATAAAAAATGATTTTTTAGTGTAAGTGAAATAAAGGGTGTTCGGTATTTAGGACTCTATATGTTTGACTCTTGAGGTATCCTATTATTTTCTCAATAAAATATTGCGTACACAAACTAAAATTTTCAGCTTTCAAATTTTATTAGTGTATTAATCCCAGAAGTGAGGGTTATCACTTCAAAGAATAATTAAATACTGCGTAGTTACCAATTTCCTTGGTCATAACGTTATTTTTAAGCGATAGTTTCTTCAAATACCTATTTTTCAACTTACGCTTGACCCGGGTCCCCTCAAGTTATTGGTGTTTCCTGCTTTAATATCTAACGCAATGCAATTTTTTTTTATGGAATATGAGGACAAACGAGCGTACAGGTCACCTGGTGTTAAGTGATCACCAACGCCCACATTCTCTCTCTCTCTCTCTCGCAACACCAGAGGAATCACAAGAGCGTTGTCGGCTTTTAAGGAAGGTGTACGTGTTTTGTCAGGTTCTGATAGTTTATGTAATTCCAGAACTATTTATTACAACTTATTAAAATACGCAAACTGAGCAATAATCTTTTATTTCGAACAGCAATAAGTTTACAGCCTACGGAACAGTACACAGATTATATATATAAAATAGAACAAAATATACAAAATAGAACATACATGACGTATTGACGATGGCACATGGCATTAATTAATTTCAACAACTTTGTATATAGCATTATTTTATCAATTAAGTTTTATTAATTAAGTAATAGAGGTACTATTAGATATCTTTATAATTTACATTTGTTATAATTATGTAGCCGACGCCAAACATTTAGAAAATTCTGCCTGTTTATTAGAGAGTGAATCTCAGAAGCGGTTGACACTATTTAAATGCGGCTTTCAATGATGTATTGTGGCAAGCTCCCGTTATATTTAGGGTTTAAAAATCGGTTAAAATATCTATAGGTCTAAATATATGTCGAATTTTCTTTTATGATATTATCATCATCATCATCAGCCGGAAAACGTCCACTGCTGGACAAAGGCCTCCCCCAGATTTCCACGACGATCGGTCCTACGCTGCCCTTATCCAATGTATTCCGGCGATCTTGACCAGATCGTCGGTCCATCTTGTGGTGTGCCTACCAACACTGCGTCTACTGGTACGTTGTCGCCATTCGAGAACTTTACTGCCCCAACGGCCATCTGTCCGTCGAACTATGTGCCCTGCCCACTGCCACTTCAGTTTCGCAATCATTTGGACTACGTCGGTAACTTTGGTTCTCCTATAAATCTCCTGTAAATTAACAACTACCGATTCAAAAACTAACTTAATTTCGCTAAAAAAATCTTTGTACGTCCACGTACTAGTAAAAAAGAAGGACTCCGCGCCGTGATATTAGCAAGTCAAGCACATTTATGGTAGTGTGTGTGCGGCTACGGAGTATACCACTTTTTTCTAACTCAAATAATTATACATCCACAAATACTTTTACATTATTATTTTTACACTTTTTCACAACCCACGACGACGTTTTTAAAATATTTTATAGCGACGCACACTGATCTGTCACAGACGATGGTAAATCTCTTAATGGCTGCCGATCGGCTTGTATTAGTGTAAGTGTATGTTATTAGGGCTATGTTTTTACACGTTTACCGGCTTGTTTTGGTGCCTCACTGTGTTATGTAAGGTGGCATGGAGTCCTTATTTTTTTACTCGTCCGTGTGTACGTTAAACTGATTATACTACATACGAATTAAATAAATTCCTTATGAATTTTAATGCCAGAAGTACTGGTAACGTGACATAATGTGTTTATTTGTACACACCAGACGAATTACGCGATGTTTGGCCTTCGCGATATTATCTTTAGGTATTATACATTGACCTTGCAAAAAAAAATGTATTCTTATAACACACTAAATAGTACAACCATCTGTTTCAATAGGTTACTATACTTTATGGAAAGAAATAACAAAACGTTATAACTGAGGTAATTAAATATTATAATAGATTATCATTAATATTAATTTTTAAACAATTAACATTTATTTAAAAGTATTAACGTTATAAATGGTAATTATATGCTTAATGATAAAAGACAGAACAGAAAAAAAATATACCCGTGAATTAGGTAAAAAACATTTAACAACAGTAAGTATGTATACAATTTGTTATGATCTTAAAGTGATAACCCTCACTTCTGGGATTATTTACACAAATCTTATCTTCAAAACTTTAAAATCTTGTAGGCATGCTTTATTCAACTCGCAGGTTGTGGCTTCATCTACAGGATATTGATATTAAAAAATTTGATGACCGATACGTCACTCTAACGGTTGGCTCAGTTGGAAAGAGCGTTCGCACGGAAGGCGAGAGGTCGCGGGTTTGAGTCCCGCATCTTTCATACAATTTTGTTTTCAGTTTTATTTGTGTATATTTAAGAAATTAACTTACGACTCGTATCACATAATTAACGTAACGTATTAGGTAATCATTTAAACCAGAGATTAAAAATTAATTTTTCAAAGAGATTTCACAAGACGATTTCAGTTTTCTGAAAGTTAATTGAAGAGAGTAATAGTACAGTAGATTATATTTCAGTATCTGAAAATGTATATCATTGGTTACATGCCTTGTAAACAATTTGTGACTTCGACATGCACAAATATAATAAAAGATAAACACATAATTAGATGGATTGATAATAATACTGCTATCTTATCTTCATAATATGTTAGGGGCCTTGATAGCATGGCTTATACGGACTGCGTTTGTTATCAACTTATCAGTATCAACAACGAGAGGTGTGTATTTCCTACACGACTTTCTTTATTGTATAAATTAATTATCAGACGATTTTTTAGGGTATATGAGGACATGACCTAATGGTTAGTGATCACCTCTGCCTGAGGACACAACACTAAAGGAACTACAGGAGCGTTGCCGACTTTTGGGTGCTAGAAGTAAAGGTATACATGGCATCCCATAGCTATGCTACATGGAGGAGAAGTTTTACCTTGAACCTTAAATATTGTAGATGTAACATTTTATTAAATTAGACTTTATTATAATAAAAGTAGTTAAGTTAGTTAAGCAGGGCACAGTTCGACCGACAGATGGCCGTTGGGGCAGTAAAGTCCTCGAACGGCGAGACCGGAAGACGCAGTGTTACAAGGTTACTCCACAAGATGGACCGACGATCTAGTCAAGATCGCCGGAATACGTTGGATGAGGGCAGCGCAGGACTGATCGTCGTGGAGTCTATGGGGGAAGCCTTTTCCAGCAGTGGACGTCTTCCGGCTGATGATGATGATGATGATGATGAAGACTTTATTCTAATTTAAAAAACAATTTAAACTGTATTCATAGATTTTTAAATAATTGGTAGGTTGAACCGAGAATCGAGCGCTTTATTACACCGGCTTCATCATAGCGTCAGATATAAAAGAAGATAAAAAGACCATGAATTTTAATGTTTTTTTTTATAAAAATTAGGGACGAGACGAGCAGGATGTTCATCTGATGGTAATTGATACGCACTACCCATTATAACGCAGTGCCGCTCAGGATTCTTGAAAAACCCAACAATGTGAGCGACAATACAATTGCGCTCGTCACCTTGAGACATAAGATGTTAAATCTAATTTGCCCAGTAATTTCACTAGCTACGATGCCCTTCAAACCAAAACCCAGTGATGTTTACATATTACTGCTTTACGGCAGAAATAGGAGCCGTTGTGGTACCCACGGCTTACTGTGCAAAGGAGCCTCCTACTGGTATATTCCAGTAAATAAATATCAGGGTTTATGTGCCATGTGTACCACAGGATGCCGGCTAGATTATGGGTACCACAACGACGCCTATTTCTGCCGTGAAGCAGTAATGTGTAAACGTTATTGTGTTTCGGTCTGAAGGGCGCCGTAGCTAGTGATATTACTGGGCAAATGAGATGTAACATCTTATGTCTCAAGGTGACGAGCGCAAGTGTAGTGCCGCTCAGAATTTTTGGGTTTTTTCAATAATCCTAAGCGGTACTGAATTGTAATGGGCACGGCGTATCAATAATAAAATAAAATCAACGTCCTGCTCGTCTCGTCCTTTATTTTCATAAAAAAAAAGGTTTGGACGTCCAGCTGATGGTAATAGATACGATAAGTTTCTACACTGTTTTTGATGGCTATGAATAACGAATAGATACTTATTTCGATACAATTTTCCCCATACTAAAAGAACTACTTTTTACTTACAAAGAATATTTCTTTATCCTTCAACAAATAACAATAAATAAAGCTGTTTCGTCTTATCATAATACAATATCGCTTGTACTGATAACAATTTTATTCGGTTATTGAACTATCTTAGAACAAACTTGCTAAATATAACATGATCTGGGAACATGAATAGCATTTTCCAGCTAAGACCTGCATACTCGAACAGTTTTACTTTCAATGTCTCCGCCGTTTGACCTGGATAAAACAAGTTTTATATGTACTAAAGCCAGCTTTTCAATAACTGCTCATATACAATAGATAACACTTTGGAATGGGGATCATCTAGTTATAAAAAGAAAGTATTTTACGATAGTTTTGGATTCTTATCCAAATGTTGATTATTATTAGATTAATTTAACTGCAAACGAGTCCAATTAAATACCCGAGGTTCAACGACCGATTGCTAGTAACCTTATAACTGTTTAAAAATTATTCAAGTAATACGGAAATCATACCAATAATAACACGAAGTCCATGAAGTACGTAAATAGTTCAATAATTATTATATTTTTGTCTCGAGGCTATATGCCAAGTAAGGAATAAAACATTATTACCATGTTCATGAAAACTAAAAAAGAAATAAATCTTTATATTTCAGTTTTTTTGCGCCCAGATAAAGGGAAAGGGCTACCCTCCAGGATAACGACGGGAGGGAGGTGGTAAATGGGCATACATTTTTTTTATGAAAAAAAACGGGACGAGATGAGCAGGAAGTTCAGCTGATGGTAATTGATACGCCTTGTCCATTACAATGCAGTGCCGCTTAGGATTGTTGAAAAACCCCCAAAAATTCGGAGCGGCACTACAACTGCGCTCGTCACCTTGAGACATTTTATGAAGACGTTGAGTTGAGAAGATGTTGAGTCTTATTTGCCCAGTAATGTTAGTCAATAATAGTTTATAATGAACCTTATTGAAAACTCCTAAATAAACCGTACACAAAAAATTACATCGTCCACGTAAACAATAATTTTCATAAAACATGTTTATAAAATAAAAACTACTCGGCCAAACTATGTACAATTTTTATGGGACCAAAATGCATCTATTCCGCATCGAACTAAAGAAGAATTACACAAATGGGATAATTAATCTCAGCGTAATCGGTGTACATATATAAAAAAACCTATGGAATTGAGAACCTCCTCCTTTATGAAGTCGGTTAAAAAGTGAACATTGATAACATTTTTCAAGATAATCCGACGTCCAAATTATATTTAAAAACAAGATAACTGAAAATTAAAAGGCAAATATTATATGCAAGGTGCATTAAGTGGGTGGTAATTGCTGCCTGAGACAATATACTTTGCATTAGCTTTACTTTACAAGAAGCTTGATAAATAAACTTAATCTTTACACTTAAATTGGCACCAACTTCAAAATGGCTGTGTGTTAATTTTTATTCAAATGTTATGAGTTTTTGGAATGAACACTCAAGAAAAACTGATTACATTTGGATAATTACGGATTTCCCCAAAATAACGTCTAAGTTTTTTACTTTGTTAATATTTAGTTTGCTAGGAAAAAAAATTACTGCAACACTAGGGATGTCATACAGTTACATGTTACAGTCTAACACTATAGTTTAGTACTAAAATATTGTAGCATGCATTAAGCCGGTCCTACATTGGAAGCGGAGTCGGTCTGGCTAGCAGGCCCGACCCCGCCAGACCAGTCCAGACTCGAGGAGTAGACAGGAGCTGACGAACCAGTCAGAATCCAGAGTCAGTACTGTGTGAACTCTCGACGAGGAAAGGTGTCGATATTGTCTGGAGTCTGGACTTGACGAAAAACAAACCTGTTTGGTTGTTGTCAGACTTGTTCCCGCTCCCGGGAGCGAGCACCGTAGTGTAAGAGGGGAGGCCAATATTTGTTTTGTTCAGTCCTGACCAGACCCGCCCAGACCGTCTGGTCGGGAGAAATTCCGCTTCCAATGAAGGACCGGCCTTAGTCTTATAGTGACGAGCATAGTGTAATTTGGGACTTAAGGCAAAGGGTAGACAGAAAACATGCAAACATTCACCACAAAACTTGTCTAACAATAGTTAGACAAGTTTTGTGGTGAAAATATAGCATTTGGAGCTATGAACACTACTTTATCCTGTTACACATACACTTAAGTCTTACTTGTAGGTTGCTAATGCTTATTGTTGGTTAAAGTTAGCACTCCAGAGCTATTATGAACTACCAGTTTTCTTTGCAGTTAAACAAGTTTCTTCTCGGCATCATTCATTTGTTTAGTATACTACTATCATAAAAGTTGTTCTTATAGATTTTACTTTTTTATGTAGGTACATTTATTCAGATTAGCAATTAATAATGAGGATTGTAAGCAATTAAACAGTTTGCGCCTGTTAAAATGTAAAATTTTCGAAACAAGAATTTTGAATATATTGGCTTTGTTTTATAGGAGCCGTGAATTCATATCGCTCAAGGTCGCCGGCATTTAGTGTCGCCTTAAGTTTCTTAAACTGTCTATCGTTATTTGACAATTGTCACTGTTCTGTGCAGATCATTCCATAATAAAAATTAATAAATGAATCAAAATAATGAAATAACAGTATCTACTATTTATCTACTTTTTAAAAAATGATTTTTTTTGTTTTGCGTGACGGCCATTTACGAACACGCTAAAGTGTAACCGTAAAATTAAGCAGTTTAACCTTTGGGTTTACACAATACAGTCCATTGACCGACAGACGGAAGGACAGTTGGGCGTGGATGAACGGACAGAAGAGTCTGAGTGATATTAATAAATTGAGTTTTGAGTTAAGTATGCAAAAAACTCACAATAAATCAATTGCATGCTTTGATATAATTTCATTGGAGGTCGCTTTAAATAAGATAATCAAAGAGTACTTCAAATACAATGGCCTGATAAAATTAAGTGTCCTAGTGCAGAAAATTGCAAGCTTTCAACGTAACCATTTATTTTGAAATTACTTTTAGAAAAAAAAGATAATGCATTCACATTTTAAAATCCTTCCGGTACTATATTTGTCTTCATATTCGGCCACAAGTATAAGTGTATATATACATAGACGGAACTTCTCATTGATAAATTCATGAGTTCAAGATATGTATTTACTCGATAGTTCAAGATATCTAGCATGAATCCTTGTCGAGTTTGAGCAAAATTGATCACAAACGCTCATAAATTATGATTTAAGGATTATTAGAAATGGTAATTATTTACAAATCGGCAATTTCATACTTTAACCCCTAATATCTAAAAACTAACTGTTACCCGTGACTTTGACCGCATTTGTCAGTGTAAGCATTAGTTGTTATATACAAAACAATCAAATCTCTTAACGTGTTCGTTCGACTGTTTTTTCTCTGACTTACTATGCAAACCCGACACCACGAAAAAAAGTATTTTCGAGTAAATATATAACCTAGGATATTCACAAAAAATATGGTTTTATATTGGTAACAGAATTTTAAAAATTTGTTCTGTAAATCTAAAGATTACCCCCTAGAACCTCATAAACGGACCTCTATATAATATTATTATAGATAAGTATTTTAGTATCGAATTATTTTACGAATTGACGATGACGAATTTCATGCAGCTTATATATAATCGTAATCATATAATATCTAAAAAAGATATAATGTCGATACGAAATGCAGGTAATAAAAAACGATAATTTAGTATACATATAAATTTAATATTATCTTTTGTCTATAACATTTACACTATAATCTACAAATAGTCATTGTACCCCTTTTTAGTACGTTGCACGAACAGAGGAGTATGAGATACAACATAGTGAAAGTTTAAGTAGAGAAAAACTACAGAAACCTAGAACGAATTACACTTTACTGTGTACAGCAAAAGATAATTCAATTATTGATAAACACGGATGAGAATGTTTGATTAATGGAATAATAGGATAAACTTTTATATTAAACTATTAACCTTCTGTGATCTACCTAAGGTTTTTGATTGTGTTCAACATTGAACGCTGGTCAGGAAGCTATGTCCTAATGTTGTAAAAGGAACTGCGGTCGATCTTCTGTTTTCATAGTTAAACAATTGAATTCAGAAGGTCGATGTGAACAGCGGGAGATCTCCTGGGATCCCTCTCAATGTGGGAACCACAAAGTTTTATTCTAGGACCGTTCCTCTTCCTTATTTACATTAATGATCTACCAAAGCTTATGAAAAACACAAAGGGTAGTATTTTTTGCGAAAACTTTATTCATATTCAAATTGAGAAGGTTCCAAGTTACGTATGACGAAGTAAACAATGTTCTATCTGACATTTTGTACTGGTTTGTAATAATCTGTAATTAAATAGCAAGAAAACGAATAGTATTACTGCTCTTGCGCGAAATTTCCTTAAGGCTGATCCCAAGAAATCACCAAAATAACGATAAATTGAAACCATTTCTTGACAGTTTATATATAGCTGATGTTTTCACAAAAATTAATTATATATCTACAGAATATGAGGCGAACATTCATTTTTTCTGAACATTTCTATTTTTATAGACACTGCAAAAAGAATCTGCAAAATAACTCCAACTTTTACAGTTGGAGCCATGCTATTCATTCAATCTTGATAAAAATTGTACGAAAATTTATTAATTGTACACCAATACTGTTTAACATGACATAGTAATGTTATTTTTGTAAACAAAATTGTATTAAGTTTGTAATAAATTAAAAATGCTTCTTATTCTGAATTAAAACTATGGCGATCTTGTTCGAGAGAGGTAACCTAGCTCCGCTCGATTCCTTAAGGCCATTGGCTCGATCCCCAGCCTTAAGCGCCTTGCCTATTATAATACAAACTATCCAGTGATTCCACGCTCATCTAGAAGGCATTGCTAAATTGGGTTTGATCAAACTGGGGTCGTCAAAAGAGTAAGAGAATTTTATAAACAGTTCAATCGCTTGGCCTTGTGTAGAGACGGCACTTTATAACATTGTCTATTAAACCTACAGCATAATTATATCACGGGAAGTATTCCGATGAGCTGTTTGACCTGAGCCCTGGCACCGAAGTACAACATCTGTATGTATAGCGGTCCTCCACGATTCTCGATATTTTTTTACTGTTTTATTTTGTTAAATATTTAAATTCAAACTCCAATGATTCAATAGAAAAGCAATATGATAATTAATGATGATTAAAGCAATAATTAACGAGTTGAATTTTTTATTGAAAAGTGAAACTGTTTCCTTCACACGAGTCAACTAGGCTTGCCGTCAAAAATAGGCCGTCACGGGACGTCTACCTGGGTTCCGGAATTTATCACTTGGATCTACGAAACCCTAAAACATAATTATGTATATAGATATATTGCTTTTGAAATTTAATGACTCTGTATCGTTTAAATGAAACACTTTTTAAAGGATTGAAACGCGAGTAATTGTGACTGTTTTTTAAATGTGAAAATCAAATGCGATTTCTAGTAAAAACACAGTTACCATTTAAATTTAATAATTTAAAAAGTGTTTTGTTTTTAATATATAACACTTACGTTAGAATAGGGGAATCCCAGGCCCATGGGTGTCGTAAGAGGCGACTAAGGGCTTTTTAGAAGTGGGAGAGTCACGCTGCCGTCTTATGACGTCAGCATAATCGGGCCAGACTCGTCCGGGCTAATTACCACACTCGCACAGGCCCCATCCCCCCTCCCTCCTCCCAACAAAATATGAGAGCGGTCTTGAAAAAGAAATTACCCCAGGAGCCGGTAGGCTCTACCAGAGCCGGAGAATTCCTCCCCGAGCACTCTCGCTCGGGCTGCCCTTCGTATTCTGGGGAGGGCACAGAACCACGCATGACCGAGGACAAACCAGGCAGTAACACCACGTTATCCCGCTCCACGCTCAACGCGGACTTTTGCAATAACAGGGGAATTCACTCCAATTTAAACGCCGTCTACCACCACCTTGAGACGGCGCCGCCGGCCTTGTGTTTCCTTACGGAGACGCAGATATCTCGTCCTAGCGATACGTCATATTTAACGTACCCCGGGTACAAAATTGAGCACGATTTTTTGCCTCATGCCGGGGAATGTTAGGGAGGATATCTGCTGTCGCTGTCTCGGCAATTTTGAGGGTAGGCTATCTACTCTCTGGCTCCGCGTAGATTTAGAGGACCGCGTCCGCATCTATGCGTGTGTCTACAGGTCCCATAGTGGTAACGCAGAAACCGATCAACTCATGGGCTGCGTTCAAGCGGTAATTGACGACGTGCTTGCACAGATTCCCTCCGCTGAAATCGTAGTCTTGGGTGATTTCACTGGGCTTGCCGAATGGCTTGGATCACGCACCACAGACTACGCAGGGCAATCTGTGTATAATTTTGCATTGGCGTATGGTCTGTCCCAATTGGTTGAGTCGCCAACGCGGCATTTTTTTATTAATAACATTGACAAGTATGTCAATATTATTAATAAAAAAAATACCAATTATCTAACTATATACAATATCAAAACTAGGCATAGCCCTATGGGTTCAAGACATCGAAATAATTCACACGATAATACATACTTAAACACATATCACATTCATGAGTAGTAAACAAACATCCCGAATCATAATATTTGCACCTACCGGGATTCGATCCCGGAACCTCTACCTCATAAGCACAACGACTGGGCTTTGGGTCGTCATCTTCAAAACGTTACCACAAGGCTGTGAAGAATTTTGGTAAGTTTTACGTTGTTTGTTAAAATGTTACATTATTGTTACATATTTCTCATAAAGACATTTTGGATATATATGCGATTTTTGATATTCGAAAAGTCTAAAATCCAAATATTTCAATTACACCATTATACAGGCACTTTTGAAGATCACATATTAATAAAAAAATGAAATCTAATGTACCAGAATATATTCAAACCCCTAGGTTAAACTTTGTAACATAATTGATTTACAATTTTTTATCATATAGATTACAAGGTACAGAACTATTAAACTAATGTTTTTGATTAACTAAATTAGTAAACGGGTGGTCACAGTCTCAGCATTTTAATGACAACGAAGACAGAGCTCTTAAAAAAATATAACTTGCCTGGAAATCACAACATCCAGTGTCCTTCAGTTCAGAAAATTTCTACTGCATTATTTTTCTCATGAAATCTTTACATACAATCATAACTGTGGCAACGTAACAATTTCACGTGTTTACAAAATTTATAATATAATAAATAATATTTATTACTTATTTTTATCATGCTACGACTATAGTCATATTTCTATACTTTATCAATTTTCAATTAATAAAATAGATAACAAAAGAATTGATTGTTGTTTTTGTCCATAAAATAAAATTATTTCAATAAATAGTTAATTTATAACTTACCAGGGCAACATGATTACAATCCCATTTATTGTAATTAATCCACAGCTGATCCAAAAACCTTCCCTCAGGTATGACCATATCAGTTAGCCTGGACTTCCATATGAACTCCTCGTTCCTCCTTAAACTCGCACTGCAAGACAGTCTCCTTAGCGCCTTTAGCTCTTGAATTTCCCGCAACAAGAATTTACGCGCCATTTTGTGATCGCGCGCGGTTTTCGCAACAACGCAACGTGGACTGTACTTCAAGTACCGCGCGCTCGGTTTAATTGTATTATGAAAACCCCGCGTTCTACTGATTGCCGAGGCCGATGAGGATATTATCGAAAACAATATTTTATGAGGGTGTGTATTAATAAGATGGATTCACTACTTTGACGGCCAATTATTGGTATCGAAACGATTAAAGTATTGATCCCTATTTGGAATTATAATCGACGCATCTGTCATTGATGGATTTAATTCGATTGTCTTTAACGCGCCTCCAATAAACATTATTAACCGGTTACATTTACTCGGATCTGGCGTCGATGACGTCACATCGTCGCTTTCTTACGGTATGCAAAACAAGCATCTCTAGGATATTATTATTAATAAATAAACAATTATTAATTTTTTCAGTATAATAGATTGATGTAAAGGTATTTTGTTGTGATGCAGAAATCAATGAAATAATCTGGGTTAAGTAAAAAAAGTGTTTATTTTTCTGGCTATTATAGCGACACAGAAAACTTCAGAACAATAGTTCTGTATTTGTTATAACAAAAAAAGTCAAACAGCAGTGTAGCATGAAGATATGCGTCATGTACCTAACGGTAGTGAAACTGCAAACCGTACTGACGCAACAGGAGGAGCGTTAGGGGCTGAAAGGGGATTCTTTATACGAGACAATAATATCATGGGGCCGCAGAGATGGTGAGTTGAAAACTATCAATGGGTTTTCATTATAAAAAAAGAAGAAATTTTCTTGCGCGGTTAGTTTCGTCTCAAAGAGTGCCAAAAATATCCGAAGTGCCAGTGATTCAAATGATATACATCCTTCATATCTTTTCATGGTGCTCGCGTTTATAGGAATACTACGTAAATTATTGTAAATGTGTTGTATATATTTGAGAAACTAGCTCAACTCGATACACTTATTATAAGTATATATTTTGAATTTGAATCGGAGGCCTTTCAGGTCGATTGAGATGAGTTCGAAGAGTGATGAGAGATTCGTTAGAAAAGTTTACGTTCGAGAGCATTCTGTGACTGTTTGGTGTGAGTTAAACCGTTTCAAATATATCGTTAAGGCTGGGGACCGAGCCAACGGCCTTGAGGAATCGAGCGGAGCTAGGTTACCTCTCTCGCACAAGATAGTTTTAAGTCAGAATTATAACTATTTTTAATTTATTACAAACATAATACAATTGTCTTTACAAAACTAATAAAACTATGTACAATTAATAAATTTTCATACAATTTTTATACAGATTTAATGATTAACATGGCTCTAACTGTAAAAGTTAGGGGTAGTTTGGTGATTTTTTTTGCACTGTCCATAAAAAATGGAAATGTAAAGAAAAAATGAATTTTCTTCTTATATTTTGTAGATTTATAATTATTTTTTATAAAAATATATGCTATATATAAACCATCAAGACTTTTTCGTTTAGAAGAAGAAGTTTCAATTATGCGCTATTTTGGTGATTTCTTCGGATAGCGGCCTTAAGGCGACACTAAATGCCAGCGACCTTGAGCGATATGAGTTCACGGCTGCCGGCCCGCCGTCTATGTAACAAAGCCAATATTTACAAAATTCTTGCATGGAAAACAGTTTATATCCTTACAATCCTCGTTACTCACTACTAATCTGAATAAATGAACCTACACAAAAAAGTACAAGCTATAAGAATAACTTTTCTGAGAGAAGTACCAAAAAAGTGCGTCACGCCATGCCAAAAAACATGTTTAACTTCAAAGAAATGTGATAGTTCAAAAAGGCTCGGCAGTGTTAACTATAACCAACAGCAAGCATTAGCAACCTACAAATAAGACTTAAGGGTATGTGTAACAGGATTAAGTAGTGTTCATAGCTCGAAATGCTATACTTTCACCACAAAACTTCTAGTCTAAAAACTCTAAAAACACCATGTTTGCGTGTTTTCTGTTAACTCTTCGCCTTAATAGTATTTCTTTGATTATCGCGAGTGTTAGACATTTAAATAAAACATTTTTAAAGGATTAAAACGCGTGAAATTGTAACTGTGTTTTAATATTAGATTTTTGCGTAAAATTTTAATTTTTATTTTAGTTAACCCGACGTTTCAAGACCTTTCCAGATCTCGGTTTTTGGGGATCTGCAACGAAAACTTTTATGCAAATATGTAATGTAAAAACACAGTTACAATTACACGCGTTTTTATTATAAGCCATACATGATACTGATTAAGTCGGCTAGTTACACGCGTTTTAATCGTTTAAAAGTGTTCTATTTAAATATATATATACAATAAATAATAAATAATTATACAGTGTTATCAGTAATGGTAGTAGAACTCTGTAGACTGCAGAGTAGTATTTCACAGAAAATAATTAAATAATAATATAGGAAAAACTAATTCACTGAGAAAATAACGTTAATTTGATATTTATATTTAAATTTACAACCAACAAATAATACATGTATTATAAATAATATGAAATATATTATAACGAATGAAGGAAAATGAAATCATGTGTATCATTCTTTTTACGCGGAAAATATGAATGGACTCAGGTTCAGGTTTTCAAGGAACTTTTTTCCACGTACAACCAAGCTGTGGAATGAGCTTCCTTGTCATTTCCGGGATGCGCTGGTACGGTACCTTCTAAAAATACGTGCGCAATGCATACACCTTTCTTAAATGCCGGCAACGCTCTTGTCATTCCTCTGGTGTTGTAAGAGAATGTGAGCAGCGGTGATCACTTAACACCAGGTGATCCGTTCGCTCTCTTGTCATCTTCTTATATAAAAAAATCTCAACGTTTTGGTGGCTGTTTGATGCAAGCTCATTTCTCTGTCGCAGCTTGGATTGCAGATCCTTCTCTGAACTATCTCGTCAATGTATTAGTTATACGAACATAGGAAGTAATGATTTTAATATACATTTATTCTTCGAGATATTCAAAAGATAATTAATCATATTATAATAATAATTCACTGTCCTTTTGAGATTTTGCCTTATATCGAGCTAATAAATCATATCAGTTAAAACAGTACGAGAGAGAATTTAAAATCATCCTGTATAGAAGACATATCTTTTTGTGACGTCACGCATGGCCACTCGACGAATACTATAGTAAATAATAAATATATGATAACATGCCCTGCTATAATTTATAGAGCTTATGAAGGACTTCAAGCGGCTTATCTCTAGTTTGGTTGAATCCGGATATCCACACGTGAATTATGCACTATTTATTATTATTAATTTTATCTATTGTGCAATAGTTTTGAGATACAAAATATAATAACAATTAAAGAACAAAAAATATGTCAGCCCTGCTAAAAAACGAACTAAAACATAATTATCAATTTGTCGTATTTATTTATAGCTACATAGCGAAAGGTAATTCCTTTGCTTATTTTTATTGACGGAGTAAACAGATAAATAAAGTTTACAGTAGCTATGGAGGACCTCTTAAATTAAAATGTAATCCACAGACCAGTCTCCTATATGCCTGAATGCAATAAAATGTTACGGAGTAAAAAAGAAATTTAAATACAGGACGCGGGTCCTTTATGAACTCTTACAGCAAAGTACGCACCGAATACCAATCTTTAGAAGATGTATTTTTCAAACTCAAATAAAATTTATTCAAATATCCTAAAACTAAGCGCTCTTGAGTCATCATTATAAATATTTCTTTTTAATAACTGAATCTATCATACGTTCGGAAAAAGTAGAGCTCGTAGGAACATACAAGAAACTCAACGGCCATCATTTCAATCAATGTCTTTTATAATAGCTGTAATAGAAGTAGGTACTGCATCGAATACATGAAACGCCTTCGAAATAAAAAAGCGTTCTAAGTATCAATTATTTCTACATAATATAAGGATATCGGAAAAATAATATAATAACCGTTTACCGATATTTATTTAAAAGCATTATATGGAAATCTTCGAAAAGCGTTTTTGATTGTCGTAACCACGTCGCATTAAAATATCTACAAAAATTGGATTACTCGTTCCTCCAAAATTAATAAGAAAAATGCCTATTCGTTGTATGAAGTACCACAATCTATGACTAATCTGGGTCAAAACGCAACTATTTCTAGGCTCTGTAGGTAATATAACTCACTGGCCAAATCGCAGAACATTGATTTATTCATTCCGCTTGCTCAATATAAAAAGAAAATACTTAATTTACACACGTGACTTAGAAACCATGTTTTCATATTTCATTTTTATTTTTCTATTATATTACAATAGATTTTAGTTTTTAAATTGTTAAAAGTCTTATAAACTATGATTATAAAATTATGAATGCTGTGGTAGCTTATAAGTGAATTAACTCTTATCCATATTATTATTATATTTTAAGTTTAAGAATGTAGAGTGTAATTTGTTAGTTGCCCAAATAAATAAATAAATAAAGAATTACAATATTGTGATGTAGCACCTAGCACCATCCTTCAAAGTTGACTTCATTTTGTATGTAAACAGTGCCTTTATTTTGACAGCAATATATTTATTTATTCATAAAGGCTTACCAACTTAATACAATTTATTAACTTATGCACTAAGAATTAAACAAATATAATAAAATAGTTTAAATGTACTTAAATTATAGGTAGGCACAACATTACTATAAGAAATACATGTGATATTTTAAAATCTAAAATCTATAATTTTGGAGAGCAATATAAATTTGTTTTTTCAAAATTAAGAAAGTTTGAAAAGAAGATATCAGTGTTTTCATCTATATTAAAAATACAATTATATAATTGTAACATTAGCTGTAGAGGAGAGTTTAAGCCATAATTACTGTGGTGGAATTTAATGTGCATTGGGGAAAAAGTACTAAGCCGACAATTGAAGGCAGGCACATGCAAATCGATTTGTGATAAAAGCGAAGGACAGTCCATATCATAGTTTAAAAGTTTATGTAAACACAGCAATTGTGAAGCATTTCTACGTATTCGCAGAGACCTCATTTGAAATGTATTTAATCTATTCTCATAGCTATCATTACGGATATATTTATTCTTCAGATATCCAATGGTGAATGATATGTACTGCCTGGTTACATTATATTTGGGACTGACGTCGATGACGTCACATCGTCGCTTTGTTACGGTGTTCAAAACGAGCATCACTAGGATGTTATTATTAATTAATATCCAAGGATTTATTTATTCAGTATTACAGATTGATGTTATTTTGATGCTGATTATTAATATTATGACGATATAAAATCAATGAAAGAATCTGGGTTAAATAAAAAAAGTATTTATTTTTCTATCAGTACGCTATAATATGCGATACAGAACAACAGAAACTACAGAACTAAGTCAGAAGAAACTAAGAACATAACAATAAAAACTTCAAAAATAAAGCAGTGATTGCACGAAAATATGTACCTAACCGCAATGAAACTGCAAACCGTACTGACGCAACAGAACGAGAGCGGGGGGGGGATGGGGTGAAAGGGTAACGGGAGGGGCTTCACGTTCCAACGAGGTCCACAGATAGCGCGGCCGTGTGGTAAGTTTAAATTGAGATCGGCCCGAGACTTAATATAAACAGATGGTTTTATTTTACAATTCCGTTGTGACTGTTGAGGAAAAACCTTCAATTAATGTCATTTATTAATAAAACAATAATTTAAAATGTTTACCCGAATATTAATTAAATACGTTAAAGCAGAAAACCAATAACCCGGATAGAAAGTAATCGCCTTTGTAAGTCTTTCAGACATTGAACCTTTGATAAGACTCTAATGATAAGAAAATACGCAGTGTCTAATCTTTTAATAACAACGATAATTTGTATTGAAGCAATAAGGCACTTTGATAAAAACACTTGGAGATTGAATGTGTAACATCTAAATCACTAAGGTCACAAATTATTATATTGAGGACAGCGTAGTGTGTGCCCAAAGTTTCAATTCGTAACCCACTTTCGAATGGAGTTCTATTATTACCAATTAGTCAAAAAAAATCTAGTGTGGGTGTGTCTACTCGAAGCTTCTTCTTGGTCGCATTCTCATTTCTGAAGGTCGTGTCGGTACTTCAAAGTTTTTGAAGTTATACTTCTTTAGGCGCTTTATGAAAAAATTATGAGAGTGAATTATAAAGATGAGCGCGCATCCCTAAATCACAAAAGTAACAGGGTGAAGTTGGTTCCTAAAATTTTCTGACGTTTGCTTTTGGTATCTTCGTCCATTATTAGGATAGGCAAAGGGTTCTAGCCCATACAGCCGTTATTTAATAATTAATTATCAAAGCCATCGTTGCAAGATTTTAACAATATTGTTCTTTCTACAAACGTAGAATATCACGAGGAATAAATAATTTTAAGGATTTTTGCCTTGTTAGGCCAAAGAAGTATTACTTCTTGCGTGCATACATAAGTAAACGCACACTTTTTTGTTACTTTGGTCACTAAAGCCTTCCACTCCTTTCGGTCCTCGGCCTTCCTTAGTGGTAGGCCAGTGAGTGTCTTGATCTGGTCCGACCAGCGGCTGGGTGATCATCCGCGTGGTTTTGTGCCCTTCACCTTGCCTATAACTATCAGTTTGTCTAAATTACTGGGAAGGCGTCGGACAATGTTGCCAAAATACCCCAAGATCTTTTGATAGCAGATTGTAGACGATCTAATGCGAAGTTGCTCCAGGATACACGTTCGATCTCTTACCTCTTCTCCAACACCACATCTCAAGCGCGACAATCTTCCTCTCTGCCGCTCGGATCGTCCATGCTTCAGAGACTGATGCTTCCATAGAGGAAGGAGGAAGGCATTCGACCGTTGTTTCACCGTGAAACATCATTACAACAAAAATGTTTGATACTGGAAACCGAGTAGCTGTTCCGGCCATCAACATAGTTATCCAACGCGGAAATGTTGCTAGTATTCTTGGTACACTTCCTTAGTTTATAG
Organism: Leptidea sinapis; assembly: GCF_905404315.1. NCBI lineage: Eukaryota > Metazoa > Arthropoda > Insecta > Lepidoptera > Pieridae > Leptidea > Leptidea sinapis. The sequence continues at coordinate 669,224 of NC_066275.1, read as the reverse complement.
TTTTTACTTCATGTAATCATATTAGATATTGTGAATACAGTTATGAGCAGTTGTATTGCGAATAAATTAAATATAATCAAAATTATTTGACTGAGCCAACCGTCCGTGTGACGCATCGATCGTAAACCTTGGTATGTGTTGTTCAGTTAGTAAAAGCGCTCGGCCGGAACCCGAAAGGCACCGCTTCGAGTTCCGCATCGTTCATGAATTTTGGTAAAAAATAAATTTGTAAATTTAATCCCACAAGTGAGGCATATCACTTAAAAAATAACAAACTGTCTATTTGTAGTGTATATTAAATTCATAAACATGATGCATTGACAACATTGTATAGTTTGATTTTAGAATTAAGATTTAAGTTCATTTCCTTTTTCAAATGTTGAATGTATGTTAATGTTAAGTTGAATTATTGTTCGTACATCTAATTAAATAAATAAAACAAAGGTATTTGTGGTGCCTCTGGTGTTGCAAGAGAATGTAGGTGATGGTGATCACTTAACACCAGGTGACCCGATAACTATCGATAAAGTAACTATCGAGCAATAATTCTAGATCTTAAACATTTTTACGCAACACCGTACAGGTATTATTACATACAAATACTTCCTCTTCATAATAGTAGTAAACAGATGCATGATATTTTTCTATAGTTGGTAATTTTAGTGTATCAACCTTGTTATTGTCAAGATTGTTATTTAAAATCTGTACGTTCATTTCTGGGTACATAAGGAAGTTGAATAAAACTATAGTAAAATAATAAAAAAAATTACGAAGACCTTGGGTGCTTTCTAGCAATTTTAGACAAAGCCAATTTGACTTCGAGAAACTGATGGTCGTAAATAGAGCACGGTAATACTTCAAGCCGGCTTACATTCTAGCGCTTTGCAAAGTGCATGTCCGGCCACAAAGCTGTCACCCCTGGTGCAGCCCAGTATCAGCTCAAACCATTTGACCGCGTGCAACGAACAGCTCCTAGAATTATGCAGAAACGGTGCTCTGTGAACTTCACTTGGCGTTGCGTAGAGACGTCGCTTCATTGTGTGTCGTCTACCACATTTAGCAGGGGGATTCCTGTCGCCAAATTCCATCTTCGTTCTAGCAAACTATGGATTCAGCTTCCTTGTGTGTTATTTCCAGGACGATACGATATGGATACCATAAAAAAGTGACTTCAAATAAAAAGTGCGCATACTTTTCTAAAAGGCCCGCACCGCTTCTGTGTTTCCTCTGGTGTTGCAAGAGAATGTGGGCGGCGGTGACCACTTAACATCAGGTGACCCGTACGCTCGTATGTCCTGTATTCTTTAAACAAAACTAAACTAAAGCCACTACTATTGACAGAAAGCATCTAGCTTCTTCGGCACTACTATTGGTGCACTCTAAGGTCAAATTGAAGGACAAGTTGATAACATTTTATTTCAGCATTTTCTGAATTTGATTTTCAACTTCATTTTTACGTTTCACAGTTTCACGGCTTGACTTATAATAGGGGCTGAATTTACTGTATTTTGAATGTTATGTAATATCATCTTCATCATCATCAGCCGGAAGACGTCCACTGCTGGACAAAGGCATCCCCCAAAGTTTTCCGCGACGATCGGTCCTTTGTTTTGGTTTTGTAATATAATTCGAAATCCTACATCGGTTTTGTAATATCTATTTCATAATTTACGAACGAGTCGGACGTTCAGCTGATGGATCCAAAAATTCTGAGCGGCACTACAACTGCGCTCGTCACCTTGAGACATGACATGTTAAGTCTCATTTGCCCATATAAATTGATTTGAAATTCTTGACACATTGACACTTGACAATCAATATGTCCATGTGGCGCCTAAATCGTTTTGGTCTTTGATTGCCTAATTCACGACAAACACTACTGACGACGTCCATACTTTCGGGTCTTTTTGTTGCTTCTTTTTGTTACTCAGTGGAAGAGTGGAAGAGCGCTCGCACGGAGCGCGAGAGGTCACGCGTTCCGAGTCCCGCATCCTTCATAAATTTTGTTAAAAATAACAAATTGTTTAGATGTTCTGCAGGAAACCGGTTTGTTTAGAGATGATTGAAATATAACTATAATAACACATTTCAATAACAATATTCAGACATTACTTAAATTAAATTCAATATGTCTTGTGTAAGTTAGTAGGCACTACAGCTGTGCCAACTAATTTCTTAGTATTAACACAATTGGTTATCGTGAAAATTTATAAGCTAGAGCGCTATGTTTAAAGCACCTATTACTTACCTAAGTAAATAATAATAGGTGGAAACTCTGCCCAAATACAGTGATAATAAGAATTGTGTTTGTTTTAAAAAACCACCCCCATTTACATACATAACTAATATAAATATATTACTTATATTTAAACTGTCAAATAAAAATAAATGAATTAATACTAAATAAATATATAAAAATACTAATATAAATAAATAATAATAATAATATTGACACACACAAATTATCTTGCCCCAAACTAGGCATAGCCTGTACTATGGGTACAATATAACGATATATTTAATGCAATATACTTACTAGGAATCCATGACTCGGAAACAAACATCTATATTCATCATAATATAAATGATTGCAACTACCGGGATTCGAACCCGGGACCTCTAGCTTAGTAGTCAGGGTCACTAACCATTCGGCTATATGGGTCGTACATTTAAACTGTCACATTAAAATAAAAAATATTGAATTAAAACAAAGTAAAAAACTTTTAAAAAGATTTATTAATAGAGATTACAAAAGTATTAAATCATGTAAATAGTACAACTTCATAAACATAATAATATACAAGCTATCAACAACAATAATAAACAAATTCAAAGTCGAAATAACAATTTATAGCACCTCATAGAATAACCCCCTTATTCATAATGGTCCGCTAACTTTAAACAGCCGCTAAGGAGTGTGTTTTCTCATTCTGACTTAGGTCGATAGAAGAAGACAGAGTGAGAATTAGCAATGCTTTAAGTTAGCAGACTATTATGAATAAGGGGGTAAGTATATTATAATCAATTTAAATTGCATAAAATGAATATTGCCGAACTGTACTGTTTTGACAAACAGAATATTTTATATATTTTTATGTCAATAAGGGACGAGACGAGCAGGACGTTCAGCTGATGGTAATTGATACACCCTGCCCAATACAATGTAGTGCCGCTCAAAATTCTTGAAAATCCCAAAAATTCTGATCGGCACTACAATTCCACAAGTCTCCTTGAGACGATAAGTCTCATTTGCCCAGTAATTTCACTAGCTATGGCTACACAATAATGATTACACATTACTGCTTCACGGCAGAAATAGACGCCGTTGTGGTACCAATAATCTAGCCGGCATCCTGTGCAAAGGAGCCTCCCACTTGCCAACGTAACGACTTCATAATAAAATAGTAATGTTATAAACAGTCTTTACATTGGTTGTAAAGTTAGGACGTCCATAATATACAAATGATTTAAGTTTTCTTTAGTGCATGAGCACTAAAGAAAACAAATATTGGCGGAATGATCCGCCAATATTTGTTTTTAAACAATTCGACACGTGTTTCGCCTCTACACGAGGCATCGTGTTGTCTCGCCAAAATCTGGCACGAGATTGACGGTCAGTTTAAAAGAAAGAAGTAAGTAAGTAAGTAAGAATTAACACTAAAGAAAACTTAAATCATTTGTATAATTATGAATTTCCGCAAAGTAACGCCTACTTCAATAAATTTACGTCGATAAAAGCCGTAAATACAAAACTCCATATGAATTTGTCCGCTACTGTTAATATGTCATGTAGTAAGTCTGTGTTTCGGTCTGAAGGGAGCCGTAAGCTAGTGAAATTACTGGGCAAATGGGACTTAACATCTTTTGTCTCAAGATGACGAGCGCAGTTGTAGTGCCACTCTGAATTTTTGAGGTTTTTCAAGAATCCTGAGCGGCACTGCTTTGTAATGGGCAGGGCGTATCAATTACCATCAGCTGAACGTCCTGCTCGTTTTGTCCCTTATTTTCATATAAAAAAATAATAATTACTATAAAGACTTAAAGTTCAATTGACAAAGAAATCTGAAAAATTCGAATTTGATTCTTATTTGAATCTGCATCGTCCTCATTGTGCGAATTGGTAAAAAAAAAATATTACACGGTAATTTCTAGACTAATCCCCTTATTCATAATAGACTGCTAACTTAAAGCATTGCTAATTCACACTCTGTCTTCTTCTATTGACCTAAGTCAGAATGAGAAAACACACTCCTTAGCGGCTGTTTTAAGTAAGCGGACCATTATGAATAAGGGGGTAAATATTTACAATCACTTATTAAAAAAAATATCACTGTTTACTGAAAATAAGAAAGTCCAATATTTTTTTTATCACAAAAGTGTCATTTTTACAATAAGCACTAAAGCAAAAATAAGTAAAAAAAGATCTGTCTAAAATATTGTTGTTTTTTGTTAAGAAATAAATATTATTCTGTTAAAATTTAAGCCGTCTAACTAAAATAGTTTATGAGACATAGAACTACTTCCGAATATATGGTAGATTCAGTAATTTAAATTAAATATTTAGAGTGACGATTCAAACTACTTCGATTGCACACAGTTTTCACTTATATAAAACTTGTAGATATTAATTTTAGGGATACTTTAAACATTATACAAAAATATTCGAAAGATACACTTAATGCTACGAATATAAAAATAGAAAATCTTCACAATATGATTTGTAATGTTTTTAAAGTGATAACCCTCACTTCTAGGATTAATACACAAATAAAATTTTATGAACGACGCTCTAACCAACTGAGCTCACCGTTCGAGTGACGTATCGTCATACAATCTTGTATGCTTTGTTCAACTCTCAGGTTGTGGCTTCATCTACAGGATCTACTTTACAGTTGATAACCTGCTCAACCCCAATATTTGCATATTAGGAAATTGACTTGAGATGTCGCTCTTGTAAATCTCAACAATTTGTTATGTTTTTAAAAGCATACAAGATTTTATGACGATACGTCACTCGAACGCTTAACTTAAGTGAACGTTAGAGCACCGGCACGGAACGCCGAAGGTCGTGGGATCGAGTCCCGCATCGTGCATAAAATTTTGTTTTCGAACTTCACAATATGATAAAATTAACACTAACAGTATCATTATATTCGATATAAACCATTTAGTAAGCTATTTCATTATGTTACTTTCAATATGATACAATTATCTTAATATATAATATAATGTCCATACACTTTATAGACATTGTTAAGGCATAGGTTAATACATACTTCGACTAAGTGTGAGATTTATAGATCGTACTAAGACCTTGCTTAAGTAAATATTAGCTGTGTGTAAACTTAACATTTTTTTACTTTTTTTTTTATTTTATGGAAAAGGAGGACAATCGAGCATACGGGTCACCTGGTGTTAAGTGATCACGCCGCCCACATTCTCTTGCAACCAGAATAATCGTAGAGCGTTGCCGGCCTTTAAGGTAGGTGTATGTGCTTTTTTTGAAGGTACCCATGCCGTATCGTCCCGGAAACACCGCACAAGGAAGCTCATACCACAGTTTTGTAGTTTGTGGACGAAAGCTCCTTGAAAACCGCACTGTGGAGGACCACCACACATCCAGATGGTGAGGATGATATCCTAATTTGTGGCGTGCAAGCGAAGGTGTCATTCGGCGGCAGGAATCAGGTGAAACAGAACTTTGGAACACTCCCCGTGATAAATGCGGTAGAAGACACACAATGACACGACGTCTCTACGCAACGCCAAGTGATCGAGCCGTTCATAGAGCACTGGGTCCCCGACAATTCGAGCTGCTCTGCGTTGCACGCGGTCAAATGGATCGAGCTGATACTGGGGTGTGCCAGACCAGAGATGACAACAATACTCCATATGTTACCGGACCTGCGCTTTGTACAGAATGCACTTTGGACAGAATGTGGGCCGGCTTGAAGTATTGCCGTGCTCTATTTACGACGCCCAGGTTCTTTGAAACCAATTTTTCTTTGCCCTCCAGACGACGATGATTGATGATGACCAGTATTCCGATACTAGGCGAGGCTTTATGGGAAGTGTTGTCGAAGAGCGGTGATACGACAAATGGGTTTTTTTTTGTGGTAAACGCACAAACTTGAGTCTTATGTGGGTTAAATTGGACAAGATTAATGATTGATTCAATTTACCCCATTCCGCTACCTTATCAAGAGAGGACTCGATAGAAAACACTAGTTTTTCCTGGCACAAGTCAACGATTTCCCGAAAGACCTGCATGGCCCGTATGCATGCATAATCTTTGATTCCGTGATTATAGTCATTTGCCCAATGCAAAAGTCAAGTTCGCTTTTTATCACATTCAGCTAAGTTTTAGGTATGTAAAGTCTGAGCAAACTCTAAGTTCGGTCTGTAGATCTCAGCCTAATTCGCATGGATCATGTTCACAAGCACATACTTTAAGATCTTCACTAAAGCATCGTTTAATAAGTAAAATTACAAAAAAATATTTATAAGTATTGGTCCTCTTTATCACAGAATATCCTTTTTATAACATTAAATAGGCTTTTATCATTTATACGTCTAGATTGACTATGAAAGCCGTGAAAACGTGGAAAAAATATTGAGGTTGACTGTTAAACTCTTTTGAGCAAAACACGCACACTAATATAAAAAAACATACAAATCGCGATTGTAAGACGTAACTTGTCACACACACTAAAGTAATAAACCTGGCCTGTTTTCATCGGTTGTCTAGCAGCAATAGACTATCTAGACGTATAATTTATCTAAGAGAACAGGTATGTACATAACTTGATAATTTTCTTTGTTTATTTCCAGGCAGTGATTTGTAATATTATTATTATATACAGATTATTAATATCTAAACATGGAGAATCTATTTTATATTTGACAAGGTGGTATCGCAAGTATGCAATTATTATAAAAATGAAAAAGTACGATAAAATATCTATATTATATACACAAATATTTCTATATATAATAATACTATATATAAAAATAAACATGTTTTAGAGAACAATCTTACATAAAATTATTAGTCCAAGTCATGTGACACTGAAAGACCAATCATGGCATGTGACGTCATTTAGTTCCCAAACTGTCACTTAAACTGTTAAAATTTCCAAATCACCAACATAATATAGCACCATAGACAAGTACGCGCGATTATTAACGATTTATTTTGATTAAAAAACAATCTATCTAGGGTTCTAAAAAGGTCTATAACGACCGTTCTCAATACACTATCTACAGATAGAGATAAATTACTACCTTCTACTGTCAGTAATTAGCTGTCAATAATCTGAAGCTGTCCCAATATACCCGATAAGTCATTCTTATCGCCTTATATTGGGACGAGTGAATTGCAATTTCCGGAAAAACATCTATCGCTGGTAAGTTATACGTCGTTCCACTGACAGACAGCGCGTACGGATAAGGTGAGTTACCGTCGATAAGTTTATTGGGAAAGAAAAGTCAACGATAGTTACGATTTTTTATCTCAAGTAAGAGATAGACTGAATATTGGGAACGGCCGTTAGAGAATAAACGTCAGTAAAAATCAGATCTTTGTTTAAGTAAAAAATTGTAGATTTTGTAATGGTTATATGAAACAAAATATATTTTACAATGAATTATTGCGTCATGCCATATATAAGTACCTTAGATTCGAAAATATAAACAGCTTGTATATGTTTATTATATACTCACAAAAATTGTGGATTCAAACGAATTATTTGCGGATTGTAGGGTAGTATTTAAATTCAAATAATGAGTGTGAATTTCCGACACCGTGATGATAATAGATAAAAATCCCTCTAGTATATTCTATTACTTCACACTATACTATATACCTAGTATAGTCAATATATTTAGCTAATCACACTGTCAATATCTTATGTCGTAGCCACAATATAGAGAAAGGTGAAATCTATACTGTCGCTACACTAATCTAGATAAATAATTCATTATATAATTATATTTATCTACACCCATGCTTTAAATCCTCTATTTAAGATTCTAAAACAGTTAGCTTATTGCCAACATTACAACACCCAATGTCTTAATAACCATTACATCATAGATATTTAAATTTCTTATATATATAAATAATTGTAAATCTCTGACTTGTATCATGCTTTGTATAGAGCTGAATAGCAAACTGTAAACATTTGTACAATGCCATCTTGTATTGAAACCTATTCAATGCAAATAAAGTTTATATTATCTTATCATCCAAACGAGTGTTGTAATGAAATTCAGTACAACATTAAATCGTCCGTTTTCATAATAACACTCCTTTGGATGATATTGATGCTAACTGTTTCAGAATCTTTTTATAGAGGATTCATATTATGGGTGTAGATAAAGTGTTGTATGCAACTGTTGATAATTAGGTATTAAAACAGTCTGTGAAACTATTATCACTCGGCTTCACCTCGTGTAACAAACCCACGTTCGTGTTTTAATACCCCTTATTACACAACAGTTGCATAAATAACTAATATGAGTTATGGAGTTTTGTTTTCTATGCGATTAAAAAAATTTGAATTTGCATCACACAATTAATATAAAATTTATAAAACCTATTTATTTATACCTACCATAGAACTTAAACTTACAATATCCTAATATCATTCCCAAACCTTTATAAATCCTCAAAAATCTAATAAACACAAGCAAATATAAAACATATTAAAACATCGTAACAAAAAATAATATAATGATTTTTTCTTACAACTAGCAATACCTCCTTTAACAATATTTATCTTTCAAAACCCTCCTCAATATCTTACCCGCCGGGTTCTTGGGTATATCGTCCACAAACTGCAGTTCTTTGATCTTCTTAAATGTTGCTAACTGCTGGTTAACGAACTTCATTAACTCCTTGGCGTCGACAGTTTGTTTTGGCTTAGTGACAACGAACGCTTTCGGAGCCTCGCCGGTAATTTCATCTTTGATGGCGATCACTGCACAGTCTAACACCTTTGGATGTGTCCGTAGAACCATTTCCAATTCTGCGGGCGGCACTTGGAATGCTTTGACCTGAGTTTAAAACAAATATTGATTATGTAGTTATACACATTCAAGCTTCAATGTTGAGGATAATGTTATATCGCTAAAAATAAGTAAATTGCGAAGCGAAATGAGGAAAATATACTAATCTGATCTTATATCTTTAAACGAGCAATTCTTGTATATATATTTTCTATGAGAGAATTTATGGCGCACGGTTTGACAGTTCTTCTGTGCAACAATTTCATTCTAACAACAGGAAGCATATACTATGAAATAATTCTTGATGTTATGAAATATTATTGACAAATTCATAAACAAACAGTATTTTATTTATTATGTATAAACGGCTCCAACGATTTTAATGAAATTTAGTAAAGAGGGGATTTCGGGGGCGATCAAGCGGTTTCAATTTAAAAAAAAAAATAGTTTTATCTGTGTTTTAATGAGAAACAGCTACAATAACAATAGAATACAAAGGTAAATTTCGCCATTATATACAAGACTATAATAGCTCAGATGGGACATTGGGTGATCCGGAAAGCAAAAGACCCCGGTTTCAAATCCAGTTCCCATTAGTTTTTTTTTGTTCAAGTTTTGTACATTCTTAAAAATCCGAGCAAGGCTCAGTCGTCCGGATATTAATATATTAAGTGACAAAAATATTGTATTAAAGCAAACAAATAGACTACGGACTGGGCAAATTCAGCTCATAGAAATTTAACCCTTTAACTTTGTTTTTTTGGTTGGATATTTATTTGAAAAAACTTATAAAATCGTATGTAAAAAAAATTAAGATGGACTCCAACGCGCAGCTGAAGGCAATGGGCAGGATTTTGGAAAGAGTTGGACGTCCATTGCAGGTGACGAAAGAGACCGGAGTTGCACTCCAAAGGAAACTAAGCAAACCGATAATCACTGAATGGAAACAGCTGCGAAGAGGGAGAAATTGAAGAGGATGGAGGAGGCCTATACCCGCATACTCTGTTATTAAATTTCTAAATAAAAATTGAGTTTAGTCTTAATTTTGATAAATAACAACAGCTTAATAATAATAACTAAATATATTTTCAGGTTAGATTTAAGTATTTGAGAAATATTATACAGATCGTTGTAAGTACTTCGCCATTTTATTTTAGCATTTGCCAACAGTTTTTCGCTCAACTTTTCAGCATATAACTTTCAGTGTTTTTTTATTTTAAATCTATATAAAGTTTTATTTTATTAGTAGCGGATCTAAATAAGTGTGCCAACAGACTGTATTGCCAACACACCTGTTTCTGTCATCAATATTCATTAAAAAAAATATATTTTCAACTTACCTTAATAAGCTCTTTAAGTCTATCGGTGATATACAGATATTTGTTTTCGTCATATTTCCCAATGTCGCCGGTTTTGAGCCACCCGTCCTCAGTGAATACTTCGCGGTTCGCTTCTTCGTTGTTGAGATAGCCACGCATTACACTCGGACCACGGAACCAAATCTCACCTTCCTAGGACAGAAAGAAACAATCATATAATAGAAGTTGCCCTTATATATATAAAAATATAGAGGAAAAAACTTTTTTTGCTAGGATTAATATATTAGTACTCAAAGTTTTTTTTATGGGGGGGGGGCAAACGGGCAAGAGGCTCACGGGTTGGTGAGACAGCCGCCCATTGATATCGAGAGATGCGTTGCCGGCTTTTAAATATTATTACATGATTGAATTTCTGTTCTCAAGAACTGTTCTGCTCAACAGGTAACGGCCTCCTCCAAAGATACCAATCTTCTCTGGATTGAGCTAGCCAGAACCAATTTCTACCACTAGTCTTCGTCGACCGATTTATCAAAAAACAATTTTAAACACATAAGTAACAAATGTCATTCTGACAGCGATCTATTTGTTATAAGTTGGAAATCTGTAATCTCTGTTTTTCCTTTCGGACTATTTTTTATCTCGGAGGGAATGTGTATTTTCAGACAAATAAGACCTTCATTTCGAGTGAAACACTCTAGTTTCATCCTTTTCGCGACGAATCTTCAACTGGAATTCTCATTGGGCTCTTTTAGTCTGTAATGGATTGAGTTATGGATATGAGTCTGTGTTTGTGAATGAATAAGTAATTAATAACTACTTGATCAGGTCCCAGGGTCTCTTGAGTGTCCAGATCAGCAATCTTGACCTCGCAGCTACCGAAGACATGCCCGAGGGCGGTGAGGTTTTTATCGCCCTTCCGTCCGACCGATATCCCGCCGTTAGTCTCTGTCAGACCGTAACCTTGACGGAAGTTTATGTTCCTCTGGAAAAGAGAATGTATAGATGAATAAGTATTTATAATAATAGAGATGCTTTAAAAATCCGTGGAATTTCGATGAAATTATTATACAGCTTACTAGCTGACCCAACCAAGGTTGTATGTATTGCCATATAAAGTAATTAATAGATGCAACCGATTATCAGATTTAACGTAAATATATCGTACTATTATTATATTCGATTGCCATCTTGCAACCCTATAGCGGATTTGTGGATGGAACACAATAATATAAAATCGCGATTCAAAAATAGTTGTAGCAGTGAAAATTTAACGTTGTGTGTTTTTTAATGCTGAATAGCAATAAAATAAAACAAAAAAAATTGTCAAAAAAATAAAAAAATAATATTTGACCTTATCATTTTGGGGTATGAAATATAGAAGTTGGCCGATTCTCAGACCTATCCTATATGCACACAAAATTTCATACAAATCGGTTCAGCCATTTTGGAGGAGTTTGGTAACAAACACTGGGACAGGAGAATTTTATGGTAGATTGTATGATAGTTAAATTAATCAAATATATTATTGTGTCTCTCATTCATGTGACAAACTCAACTCGCTCGAATTCTATACATATTTTTACAGCACGGGATTTTTTTTTTCAAATTATTTATATCCATCTGTTTCTTTATTCCTTTTTTTAGACGGAACTATTGAACTATTGTTAAAAATATAAAAATTGTCCGTGTATAAAAATTTAAAACCACGAAATTGTACAGAAAATCGGATTCTAAGATCATTGGCACGTGAACTAAATATAATCGGGCGCTACTTGTGGTGGATGATCCTGATACCGGGAAGTCTGCTTAATGTTATTTTATTAATCTTATTTCATTATTTGTTATTTTAAGTTATTAATAGCACTAATAAAATGCTCGCATAACACCTTTATTAATTTACGGTGTGTGTGGATTAATGCACCTACTGTACTCAATAACTCTTGTGTTTTTACCTATTAATTTACATTTACTTTTTTTACTTACTTCTTGTGTAAATTATTTCGTATTTGACGTTTGAGTATATTTGTTGCATCACTTTTCATATATTGTTATTGAAATTATTTATAAAACGATAAAGCTGTAAGTGTTGATTTAAAGCAGTGCCAATGACCTTCTTGCCACTTCTTCTCATTAAATCCCAACCTTTTCCGGTAAATGTAACAAAAAAAGAATACTTAACAATCAAATCAAATCAAATTGAAAATCAAAGTGTCATTTCCTTAATCTCTACATGAATAGTGATTTTGATTCAAGGGGACGCGCGGGATGTCTATCGCGTATATAATAGAGACTCACATTTTTCTTGATGAGAGCTTCAGCATCGTTGCTGGAAAGGCTTGCGGCTCCACATACTATGGACCGTAGAGACTGTACGTGGGTTGGTGTGACCGCAGGGTGCTTGCCAAGGAACAATACTGAAATCATTACGATCTATGTACATATTTTATTGGTGTGTGTCTTCCACGTACGACCAAACTGTGGATAGAACTACCTTGTCCGAGACGATACGACATTGGTACCTTTAAAAAAAAACGCGTTCACTTTCTCAAATGGGCCGGCAACGCTCTTGTGATTGCTCTGGTGTTGCAGGAGAATATGGATAGCGATGATAACTTAACATTAGATGACCCGTACGCAAGTTTGTCTTCTCTTCCATAAAAAATTATTATTTTCATAGAAGTATTGCCCTTTTTCAATATCTGTTGATATCCTCTATATCCTATAACAGAGTAATTGGCGCCTGAAACACAAAATATCGGCTCATTTTCGATGCTAGGAGTAGGTACCTACGATGTTTTATGTAAATTTACCTAAGAAAGTCTATTAGAAAAGTCTATTTAGTAATTTTGTGTAGAAATATGAAATCATCTCAGCGGATACTCCATAGGGAGTGCCGCTTGCGGCTCTCTCTCCCCAAGAGAAGGTCGCCTTCGATGAAGGCTTAGAGGGCACCTGCCCAAAGCCAACCTCAGGTGGTGTTTCACAGGCACCTAGGTTCCACGTGAGTTCCACGTAACTAACGCAGACTTAGGCTGCGTTGGTATGCATGAGCATTCACCACCTCCCTCCCGTCGTTATCGTTTGAGCGCAAAGAAAAAAAATCTGAAATAGATCTTCCAACGATTGTCTATCCGTAACGATACCTATATTTGTATTTGTATATAGAAATATACCACAAGTGATATCATCAGTTCGTAATTCTGTATTTGTAAAAGTGATTTAATATTCTTTATACAAGCTGTTATGAGCTTATTTCAATGTCTGCTAGGTATATAGGCACACTGGGAGGGAGGGCAAACAATGAAACGAGTAAACACGTTACTGGACAGTAAGTCATTCTTTTATTATTTCGTATGTTATTATACTTATAACGGTATTGTAGTGTTTTGACATCTAGTCTGAACTGAGTATGTGTTAACAAACATTGTCACTGTCATGACATCGACAGTGACATTAATCGTGTGACGTTGAGTGCTATATAAGAAATTCTCAATGCACATTACAGCGGAAGGCAGTTCTAATCGGCTATCGGTTGCGTGCGGACGTCCCCGGGTGTAGTTCTACATAGTAAAGACTAGTTGTTTCACTCGTGAGCAAACGTGGAACATTACATTACCCATCACATATACAACTACAGGTTGACGATCTGTATAGCCGAGTGGTAAGCGATCCTACCTACAAAGCTAGAGGTCCCGGGTTCGAATCCCGGTAGGTGCAAGCATTTATATGATGAATATGAATGTTTGTTTCCGAGTCATGGATGTTTAAGTAAGTATATTGTATTAAATATATCATTGTCTTGTAACCCATAACACATGCCATATATGCTTAACTTGGGGCAAGATAATTTGTGTAAAATTTTTATAAGAAATTGGGATAAATTTACGATATAATGCAAGAATGTAGTGGTGATTACTTGCCAACAGGAAGGCAAGGCTTTTTTGTACTTCAGGTACATAAAAAAAAATACTTACTCATAGGAGGAACTGCGTACAAATGCTGAGTCCTGTGCCTCACAATGGTCTCCAAGAACACTTCAGGTTTGAAATGACTTATTGTCACTAGCTTCACTCCCAAACACATGAGATTCAACATTAGGACATTGAAGCCGAAAATGTGAAAAAAGGGGAGAACTCCCGGCAGCACTGACTGATATGTTGCTGAAATAAATTTGACTCTAATTAAAGTCCTAACAATATTATAAATAAGTAGTCAATCGATAAATAAATAATAAATTGTTAAGATTTTAAAGAGCGACATCTCAAGTAACCTAATATGCAATTGTTGGGGTTGAGATCCTGAAGATGGGGCCACAACCTGAGATATGAACAATTAATACTAAGATTTACGAACCATGTGTCAATCGAACAGTTGGCTCAGTTAGAAGGGCGCTCGGAAGGAACCCGAGAGGTCGCGGGTTCGAGTCCCGCATGGTTCATAAATTTTGGTTACAAATTTAATTAAATTAATCCCAGAATTGAGGGATATAACTTAAAAAATAACAAATTGTTTAGATTTGAAAGAGTCAATTACATAATAGGCAATTTTTGGGGTTGATCAGGTTATCAACACTAAAGTAGATCTTGTAGATGGAGCCACAACCTGAGAGTTGAACAAGACATACCAAGATTTACAAACCATGAGCCACTCGAACATTTTGATGACAAATTTGATTTACTCAATCGATGATTATGATTTTTTATATAATATATAGTTAATATAATAGTTTCGTATACATATTTCTCGAAATTAAAATAAGAGTTGTTTAGAATCATCTTTAACATTCATCCATCTCTAACATTCTTGGTCTGTTTCTTCGATTCACCATTTCTTTATAATTAACTAAAGTAGAGGGAGGTGAGATGAAAAATTGGGCACCCGTGTTTTAAGACTGAGATCTATAGAGCGTACTTAGACTTAAATCAGACTTTACTTACGTTAAACTTAGCTGAGTGTAAACTTAGCATTATCTTTGATGGCGTTTGTATCACTGACCTGTATAAATACCAATAGACAGCTGTTACATATCTTTGACAGCACTTTTTTGTGCCTGTTTGAAGCGCCACTCGCGAGCGTCTTTTGACGTATAATACAAATGGCTGCGAAGGAACGTACAATACTTTGAGGTATTTTTGCATTTTGAATTTAGTTCGTTCGTTTTCCGTGTTATTTATGATTCAAGCATTGAATTGTTTTTTGTAAATAGTTTCCCACCATCTATCGATGTTTGCTGAGGTTGTCATCACTAGCTTTAGTACCGCAGACCCTCGCTGAAATGGCGAAAACAGGCACAAAAGCACTTTGACAGCCGCCAGTCCAGTGGTTTATAATAGTAGAGTGCATTTCTATAGTCGAAGTGCGTTTCTATAGTAATTTGACAGCTGAAATTATTTAAGATAGCCCAAAAGTGCAATACGATGCAAAAGTCAAGTTCGCGTTTTATCGCACTCAGCTAAGTACAACTTTGCTAAGTGCGATAAAAAAAATGAGAGCAAAATCTAAGTGCGCTCTATAGATCTCAGCCTTATAACCTTAAATTATTAAAACTTCCGAGAGTCATTATTAAATTATTTATTAATACGGCTTTACTCAGGTTTTTTTGGGTTTTTTCACGCAACTGTGGACACCAATAGTGACATAGTGTCAATGATATCGTCCTCGTCATCACCGGCGCACCCCGCACGCACCGCTCTGTCTAGCCGCGCACTACGAGCCCAAGTCCGCAGTAAGAGGTGGGACGTTATCGCGAACCCACCACACTCACCCTGATGAAGGACCCCTGAATGGTCTGAAACTAGTCGATACCGAAACCGACAAAAACGTAAGTAAAGCCGTATTAATAAATACTTTCATAACCTTAGTTATAAATAGCATTTATATTAATTAGTTTTCAGTAAAAACAGACCACACTGACAAATAACATAACTTGTTTTATGAGAAATACTCAGAAATGGGAAAAAATTATTAATAAAACCAGTTGTCCAATAGTTGTTATTAAAATTATAGCGTTTATACCCAAAAAAAATAAATGTTTTTACTGAGGTTTACGAGTAAAAGTATTTATTAATGTCAAGGATTATATGAAAAGAATAACTAAACATTATCTGTTGCAGGTTTGTTTTTATTGATTATTGTAATAAGGTGATTTAAAAAACATTCAACGAGAATAAGCAACTCCGACCTTTTTGATGTCTTACAAGTGTGAATTAGTGATGGGATACTATTTTCGATAATTTTAATCCCTATATATATTATGTTAAAGTCAAACATTATTGAGTTTACAACTTTTTTACCTTTTTTCAAAAAAATTCAAAATCGCAACTTCAAAAATTTGTTTTAAAAATATACAATAATACATTATTTGATTAAAATGCGTGGCCGTTGCGTTTCTTGTATGTTCTACTCACGAGCTCTACTTTTTCGGAACAAATTATGTAGATTCAGTTATTCAATTATTTAAATATTATTAATGGCGATTCAAAAGCGTTAATTAATTAGCTTAGTTTAGATTTATTAAATAAGTTTAATTGGCTTTGACTATTATTTGATTAAAGGATACTGAGGCGTTGTAAAAAATTACAATCATTAATAGAATGCCTCCAAGAGATAGAATAGAGCATATTAAAAAAATTAAAAAAGTTATTTGTAAATAAAAAAAAATGGAGCCGTGTGCAACGTAGAGCTTTTCCAATTGTCGGGGATCCAGTGCTCTGTGAAAGCCTATCAGATGTCGTTACTTGGAGATGTTGCCACATTGTGTGTTTTCAATCGCATTTATCACGGGATGTGTTCCGAAGAGCTATTTGACCTGATTCCTGTCGCCAAATTCCACCTCATACGACACGCCACAAATTAGGATACCATCCCTACCATCTAGATGAGTGATATACCTCCACAGTACGGTTTTCAAGGAAGTTTCTGCCACGTACAACCAAGCTGTGGAATGAGCTTCCTTGTGCGGTGTACGACATCAGCACCTTCAAAAAATTTACCTTTCTAGAAGGCTGGCGATGCTCCTGAAATTCCTTGCTGTTGCAAGAGAATATGGGCGGCGGTGATCACTTAACATCAGGTGACGTGTACGCTCGTTTGTCCTATGGAAGAGGTCCATAAAAGAAATAGGCAATATTGAAAGACAAACAAACGGCGATGAAGAATAGGATGACTTGCATCTTTTATCAAATAAAGATTTAATCAGTGTAATCGGTTTTCGTAAAAATCGTTATATCTAAATTACCTGTAGCCTCTTCAACTTCAATAACGTTTGGATCATAAATCATCTTATTAAAAGCCACAATGGACCGATGCGTCGACACAACAGCCTTCGGGAATCCCGTAGTGCCGCTGGAAAACGGCAATATAGCAACATCGTCCGCACTTCTTTTAACTGCTTTCAAACAATCTGTGTTCACGTTGAAATCATTCGCGAACTCTGCGAACCGTATAGTGCCTTCGGGCAAAGCGTCGTTATCAATTAATATGACTGGTACATTACGTTTGATAGTCTTCAGTGCTTCGCTGATATTTTTGTAGGATAATTTTGATGATATTATCGCTTTACAGTTGATTTGTTCTAGCTGGCGTTTTAGTTCATCTGAAAATTGTGTAATGAATTAGGAAGATACTACTTAATCGGGAATCGAACCGACGACTCCCGGATGAAAAGCATCGACTCTATAGACTATGCTTTACGCCAGCGTACTATTGTTCAAATAACGTAAAGAGTAGCCCCCTTAATAGTCTGCTAACTTAAAGCATTGCTAATTCTCACTCTGTCTTCTTCTATTGACCTAAGTCAGAATGAGAAAAAACACTCCTTAGCGGCTGTTTAAAGTTAGCGGACCATTATGAATAAGGGGGTAGGTATACAGGTGTCCCAAAGTTATGGGACATGAAGGGAAAGTACCTTAAATATCGAAGATAGGCTATTTTACTGAAAGAAGACTTTATGTTATTTTTAAAAGTTAGTACTTCTGCATTCAAAGATTTTCTAAAAATTACTTGCCTCGTCTGGGAAT
The DNA here is from genome assembly GCF_905404315.1 of Leptidea sinapis. Lineage (NCBI taxonomy): Eukaryota > Metazoa > Arthropoda > Insecta > Lepidoptera > Pieridae > Leptidea > Leptidea sinapis. Next base: position 650,878 of record NC_066275.1, on the reverse strand, counting down.
CGAACCGACTTAAATATAAAAAAAACCAAACCAGTTTTTGGCCAATCGAAAGAATGGCCAAAAACTAATAACTCTTCTTAAGTAACATAGTATTTTAAAAGAAAGTAGTCAATTAAGTGGGTTTTTTTTTTGTAAATTAATTAATTAAATGCTCAAAATGACACCCCTCTTGTCTTACGCAAATCGCCAATCTTTTAATGAGTCCGCTGCCTGTTGATTTTCTTATCATTTTATGGTGAATACTCGATAAGATATGGCACAATTCTGTTTGTAACTCGCCCACGTTCTCGTATCGTTTTCTGTATAGCATATCTTTGACGTATCCCCAAAAGAAGAAATCTAATGGTGTAAGGTCCGGGGATCTGGCCGGCCATCTAATCGGTCCATTCGTACCATTCCAAGTAGGAAAACATTCATTTTACGTTGTTCCTTTCTTTTAAAATACTATGTTACTTAAGAAGAGTTATTAGTTTTTGGCCATTCTTTCGATTGGCATTATAAAAGTAGGGGTGTTTTTTTTTACATTTCAGTCGGTTCGATTCCCAGACGAGGCAAGTAATTTTTAGAAAATCTTTGAATGCAGAAGTACTAACTTTTAAAAATAACACGATATTTAAGGTACTTTCCCTTCATGTCCCATAACTTTGGGACACCCTGTATAAGTTGTAGAGTATAGAAGTAGGTCAGGGGTGCTCAAGCTGGAACTGCTGGGGATCTACCTCAAAATTGTTAGACTACGATCGATCGACTCTTGAGAGGCTTCAAGTATCTGTGATGAAGGATTGTCATCTAGGTAGATTTTTCAAATTTAAATTCAAATATTTTTATTCAAAATAGGATGTGACATCACTTATTGAAAGTCAAACACTACCCATTCCAAAATGAATGCCTCAGACCTGAGAAGAACGGGCGCAACAAACTCAGCGGGCTTTTTTTTTCATCGAAAAAATATGTTTACAAATAATATTGTACAATTAAACTTATTATTTAATAGCCTGTAGGCGGTCACTCCATTCCCAATCTGTGGCATAATTAAGAAAGTCATTTATGTTATAGTAACCTTTACCACACAAACGTTTTTTAACAATTCTTTTGAATAACGTAATAATTTTTGAACATTTTCTGGGATCTTGTTGTAAAAGCATATATACTCCCCCAAGCATATATATACAAAAGACTTACTAACTCGACTTAGCCGAGTAGTAGGCATTATAAGTTTGTGTGTTCCTGGTGTTAACATTATGGTTATGACAGTTTCTAGCAAATTCACTTATGTGCCTATGAACATAAATGTATGTTCATAGTTCAATGTAATGACATTATCATGAATATATTGTAAAACAACAGTCAAGATGTTAATTTATTTTACTCTCAATGATTCTTTAGGACCTAGGTTATAAATAGCGCGAATAGCCCTCTTCTGCAGCACAAATGTTGTAGTAATATCGGCAGCGTTGTCCCATAGCAATATACCATAGCACATACTACTATGGTAATAACTAAAGTATACTAGTCGCGCCGTATCTATGTCAGTTAAATGTCTAATCTTTTTAACCGTGTATGCTGCAGAACTAAGTCTGTTCGTCAATCCTTCAATATCTACAGTGTCACGATGACATAGAAATTAGTTTTGCGCACAATAATATGCATTTATTAGTCAAGGTAAGTGTAGGTCTGCTCTAAAACGTCAATGAAAAAACTAATAATTATTCAAAATTGCGAGTTTATTGGTTCTTACATAACAAACGCGTTCTAGTATCTAAAGTTGTAAACTTATCTATAGTGACTTTGAATGTTGAATCTGCATGACACTGCATGTACCGAGCATACATTTCATAAGATAGTACGTAATTACCGATTTTAGTTACCTAAAACAAAAATCTGTGAATAGACTCGGCTCAAACAGCACTCGCGATCGACCGTTTGAGCATCCCTGAAGTAGGTAATATAAAATACATTCTAATATGGTACGGGTGGCAACCCTAACTACGTCATACAAAAGTATATTTTATTATCCAGATGTTTGAAAGTTGGAATATATTTCATTATCTCATTCATTCATTCATACACTCACGCCTTGTTCCCGTCGGGGTAGGCAGAGACAATAGAATGCCATTTGCTTCTATCCTTACAAACCTAACGCGCTTCCTCTACATTCATTACTCTTTTCATACATGCTCGCCGGTTGCGGGTGCTTCGAACCTCTCCTTTTCTCATAACTTCCCCAATTTGGTCGACGAATGTTCTACGAGGTCTCCCGCGACCGACTTGCCCACACACACTTGCCTTATATATTTGATGCGTCATTCTTTCTTCACTCATTCGCTCCACGTGTCCAAATAATTTCAGCATTCCTTTTTTTTTTCATTATCTGTTCGTGATAATTTCAAGTATTCATAAGTAGATTATATTGTCATCAAGAATAAGATAATGTTGCATGCTGTCACAATCCAGCGGTTTTATCGGTTATATTGTAGGCGTCATACAATCAAACAATTATTGATAAAGTAGATAATACATGCCTACTAATATTATAAATGTGAATGTAAGTTTGTTTGTTACGCTTTCACGCCTAAAGTACCGAACCGATTTTGATTAAATTTAGTACAGAGATAGACTAGAGCTTGAAAAAGAACATAGGCGACCTTTTATTGCAAAAAAATAAATGAAGGGGTTTAGTTAGGGAATGGCAGTTTGTATGAAAATTCGGCACTATCAAAGATAAAACCATGAAACTTTGTATTAGGCACTCGATAAGAAATAATTTGAAACTTTGACGTGACGTGGAGATGAAATAGGAGATTAAAGTTCACAGGGAAATACTATTTAAAGAGACTTTCCACAATGACAAGGCATATGCGCTGTATCATAGAAGAGCGGTGCCAGCAGCGAAATATCAGTTTGTGTGTGTTAAAAAATTGCCCAAATTAACTATTCAACGCGGACGAAGTCGCGGAATAAAGCTAGTATTATATACGTAGATAGCCACTACATATTAATAAATCTACAATATTGTAATATAATACATATATTTTAATTATTTTTTAACTTTTCGTAAATTATATTACTAAAAAAAAAAAAAAAAAAAAAAAAAAAAATTATTGAATAAGGCGTTACTTTGCGGAAATCCATAACTATACAAACTATTTAAGTTTTCTTTAGTGTTAATTCCTTCAGTCTCGTGCCAGATTTTGGCGAGACAACACGTCCTGAGGATGCCTCGTGTAGAGGCGAAACACGTGTCGAATTGTTTTAAAGACAAATATTGGCGGAATTAACACTAAAGAAAACTTAAATAGTTTGTATAATTATATTACTTTTATCTATATATATAAAAATGAATTGCTGTTCGTTAGTCTCACTAAAACTCGAGAACGGCTTGACCGATTTGGCTAATTTTGGTCTTGAATTATTTGTGGAAGTCCAAGGAAGGTTTAAAACGTAGATAAATATGAAAATGCTCGGAATTAAATAAAACCAACAATTTTGTTTCTCCTTTGACGTGTCCCCATCGTTCAGAAATCAAACTGAAAGAATAGTTTAAATTGAATAACTAATTAGAATTTTTATATATTTCTAACTTTTTCAGGCGGAAAACAATAAACATAATTTTATCTAACTATAGTTGGTAGATTAACTACAGTTGTTAACTATCTATCAGATTATGTTTACGTAGATTGATATATCTTAAGTTTTGTCACAAATTAAATTTCTAAACACAAACAATACTATTTGACGGACATACAAAAGTTTAGGTCTTTTAAATATCTATTGAGGCAGTACGAAGTCTGCCGGGTCAGCTAGTGATAAATAATTAATTCTCAGGGTTTTTCTGTAATAACAAATACTTACCACAATTTAAAAAAATATTTAAAAAGTGCATAAACAAAAGTAAGTGTTAATCGAGTGTAAATTTAAGACTATCAAAAAAAAAAGCTTTTTTAAACTCAATTTAATATAGTTATTTTCAATAGGGCCTGAACTAAACGACCGTAGATAGGATGTGTCCAACACTTTGAAACCACCCCATGAACACAAATATCTGTCATACAAAGCCTGGCAATAGGTAGACCTCAGTAATGCAGACTCTAATCTGAATGAAATAATATTATAACTTTGACCACTGTGGATCCACTTTTGAAAAATTTATGTACTTAGACGTAAAGTTTAATAAGCACATAATATAAGTTAACATTTACAAGTTGAAAGCCGATTAAACAATAACTTATAAATAATCTTATTCTGAAAGGATTATTTCAATTATACGTATGCTTGGGTATAAAGTGGCCTAAAATATTAGAGCATTTAATTACTCTTATTAAAAATATGATGTTAATTATGAATTATATTATAATTATTAATGGGAATGGAGCGACTGCCCTCAGGCTAATGATGGTAGTTTTTGACTTTCAATAACTGATGTCACATCCTATTTTTAATGAAAATATTTGTATTTGAATATGCAAATTTATACAAAATGGTCAAACTGTAAGTAGAGGTATTGTATAATATTATGTTATACAAAAATTAATTTTGTTAATTAGTTCGTGCGACAGCATTTGTAATGCAAGATCCAGGTCGTACTGTACAGGTGTCTGGATGATCTTGTCAACGAAAACACTGCTTCATGGTTTTTAAAAGAATTGGTGTTAAAGATATTGCTTGCATATATCTATTTTTTATTAATTTACATTTAGTTTACTGACTTTTTTTATGGAATAGGAGGACAAACGAGCGTACGGGTCCCCACAGGAAGCCGGCTAGGTTAAGGGTACAACAACGGCACCTATTTCTGCCGTGAAGTGAGTAGGTGTAACCTAATGTGTAAACATTACTGTGTTTCGATGCGTGTGAAATTACTGGGCGAATGATACTTAATATCTAATGTCTCAAGGTGACGAGGGCAACTGTGGTGCCGCTCAGAATTTTTGGGTTTTTCAAGAATCCTGAGCGGCACTGCATTTTTTTTATGGAATAGGAGGACAAATGAGCGTACGGGTCACCTGGTGTTAAGTGATCACCGCCGCCCACATTCTCTTGCAACACAGAGAAATCACAAGAGCGTTGCCGGCCTTTAAGAAAGGTGCACGCGCTTTTTTTGAAGGTACCCATGTCGTATCGTCCCGGAAACACCGCACAAGGAAGCTCATTCCACAGCTTCGTAGTACGTGGAAGAAAGCTCCCTGAAAACCGCACTGTGGAGGACCGCCACACATCCAGATGGTGGGGATGATATCCTAACTTGTGGCGTGTCATGTGAAGGTGGAATTCGGCGGCAGAAATCAGGCTGCTTGCATATATCTCTTTTTTTTATTAATTCATATTTCGTTTTTTGACTTACTTGTGTATAGCATTGAGTAGGTATTTGATGTTTGACGACTTTTATTTTTTTATCCTTTCAAGTAGTTTGACACACATAATAGTAAATTATTATTGAAGACTAGCTGACCCGGCAAACGTTGTTTTGCCATACAAATTATTTTTAGAGTTAGACCGTTTCTTCGACATTGCAACATTTTTTTTTCTAAAATAAATGTAGCCTATGTTACTCCTTATTACATCAGCTACCTGCCAATAAAAGTCCCGTCAAAATCGGTCCAGCCATTTCAGAGATTAGCAGGAACAAACAGACAGACAAAAATTGTAAAAAAAAAAAATGATATTTTGGTGTACCTATACATATTCATATACATGTAGTAAACAATGGTTATTTACATATTACAAACAGACACTCCAATTTTATTCATATGTATAGAAGTGGTCATCTAGAGACTAAAATTCAGTATAATTATACCTCTGTATAGTCGTCAATTATACTGTATTTTGATACTGAAATTTGCAACAATTATAGAGATAATTGCTGCAAATTTCAACATTATTGGGTGGCTTTACTTGGTTTTCTTACCTGCTAATTAGTTAATTTAATGAATTTGTAATTCATATTTTTGCATTATATGCTATTATTAGTAATGTTACGTAAATTTTATGCAAATGAGTAATCTTCATTTATTTATATACTTAATAGAGTAATTTAATAGCAAATTATTATATGGCAAAACCATTAATATTGATATTAATATTTCCAACAAAAAATAACAGGATACAAAATTTAATGTCCATTGAAACATTAGTTATTATGGTTTATTATTTTTTGTTACTTATAACATTGTTATTAATTGACATTTAAAAAAGAACAATATCAAATCCTTAAAGAGTATTCATGCTAGCATTATTCTAAGCAATCACTTAAAACATAACTTATATAGTGAAGTTCAGTACTTATTGATTTTTAAAAAATTGGATTTTTCATCAAACAATTGAATAAAATAAGTAAACAAATTGTTGAAAATGGTATGAAAGGGAAAAATCCAATCATAAAACTATAGGTTGTATCATTATTATTGTAGTTTCCAATTACAGCACCAAAGTGCATTATACATCAGAATAATAATAATATAAGCCTTTATTCAGATCATTTACATAAATACTTACAAACTATCCTTAACTAAATATCTATCACTATCTGTTTGTCTATTGACAAAGGCCTCTTCCAACTTCTTCCACTCTTTTCTATCTTTAGCTAAACTATACCATGTCATGCCTGCTATCGTCCTAAGTTCGTCTGACTATCTCCTGTATTATCCCCCCGGTTTCCTTTTTAAGTTTCTGGGATACCAGTCTGTGATACATTTTCTCCATTTGTCTATACCCCGAAGGGTGTGGCCTGTCCAGCGCCATTTAAATTTTTCGGCAGAATGCAATATTGAATGTTTCATCGACACCAATTTCGCACAAAAGAGAACTCTCAAAAGTACTGCTTTCGCGTGATGCGTACAATAGATACCAACTCTGTCGCAGAAAATTGACAAGCGTTTATTCTTTAAGTTGGCATTGATCGAAGGTTTATTTACATTTACAGTTCGTAATATTGTTAATTGTTAAAAATTTGTTTTTTTTTGAGATAATAAAAGTTAATTCAGACTGTGTTAAAAATTAAAAGCATGTATAAATGAATAAAGGTGAAAAAATTACTCAAAACATAAAAAAAAAATGTTAATAAAATAATCAAAATCCAAATTACGTATATATATTACTAGCTGACCCGGCAAACGTTGTTTTGCCATATAAAGTATAATTCACGCGATAGTTTTATAAGTAATAAAATATTGCCTATATTATAGCCTGTACATCATTTTGTTCTATTGTCAATAGTTTTTGCAGCGCACGCAAAAATAGGTTTTCGATTTTACACCTTGTGTTACAAAATAGCAATTTTATTACGGATCCCTAATTTTGAAGAAAAAACATAGCCTATAGCCTTCCTCGATAAATGGACTACCCAACACTGAAAGAATCATTCAAATCGGACCAGTAGTACCAGAGATTAGCGCGTTCAAACAAACAAACACTGCAGCTTTATATATTAGTATAGATAATAACCATGAATAGTTTTTAACCACTTATCATTACATACTTAGTCTGGCTATATATAAATACTGTTACAATTATTAATAATAAAAAACTACGTTTAAAAAAACCTACTTCAAAAACTGAAAAGTATCAAATAACTAAAAATTTGATTTAATACACTTTTACCTTTATTACCGTAGTTTTTTTCTGTGTTTTCCTTTTTAGTGTCGGTTAATAATTATAATATATAATCAACCTGAATGAAAACTAAAAAAGCCGTACACAAAAAACAATTATATCATCAAGGTAAACAAAAATTTCATAAGAAATGTTCATAAAATGACTACTCGGCCAAACTATGTAAATTTTTTATGGGACCAAATGGCATCTATTCTGCATCGAATTACGTAAGTCGGATCATAAATCTCAGAGTAATCGGTGTACATACATAAAAAAAAAATATACATAAAAAAAATATACCGATCGAATTGATAACCTCCTCCTTTTTGAAGTCGGTTAGAAATAAATAAAATATTACATTTGAATTTGGAATCTGCCATTTGATTGTTCATTGAGTTTTGTAATTTTGGTGCATTGCATAATTATTTTGCGATATTAAAATGGAGTGGGGTGATAAAGAGAACCGAATCTCTGTGATTGCATTACACAAAGTAGGTATTGGGCCAAATGCAATTTTTAAAACTCTCCATATGTCAGCATATGGAGAGTGTATTAGTAAAATGTTTGTGTACTCTGTGTCTGTAATCTGAACGTCCAGGTAGTCGTACGAAAAAGGTAGCCAATGCAGTAAGGGAAATAATTCAAAGAAATCCTGTCTGAAAGCAAAATATTTTATCTCGGGAGATAAAGATAGCACATAAAACCATTGCACGCGTATTTTTAATAGATGACTTAGGACTTGCAGCCTATAAGAGACGTAGTGGTCATTTCTTAACTGATAATTTAAAAAATAATAGGTAAAATCGAAGCAACACAGGGAGGTCACAGAAAATTTTTGTTTATGACTGCGAATTTTTTTACGATAGAGCAACATTTTAACAGACAAAATGACCGTATTTATGCTCAAAGCTCTCAGGAAGCTTCCGAATTAGTCGACAGAGTGCAACGTGGGCACTATCCGACTTCAGTGATGGTTTGGTGAAGTATTAGCTATGAAGGAGTGACTGAGCCATACTTTTGTGAAATAGGTATCAAAACATCGGAAGAAGTTTATCAAGATACCATTCTTGAGAAGGTAGTGAAGCCCCTTAACAACACCATGTTCAATAACCAAGAATGGTCCTTCCAGCAAGACTTGGCGCCGGGTCATAAAGCTCGGTCTACACAGTCTTGCTTGGAAACAAACATTTCGGACTTCATCATAGCTGAAGACTGGCCATTGTCTAGTCCCAATCTTAATCAGCTGTACAGCTGCCTCTAAACGCCATGATAATTTGGAGTCCCTAAAACAATCCTTACGATTTGCAGTGAAGAATTCTCCCATGAAAAGAGTGCATGCTTCTATTGATAACTGACCACAACATTTAAAGGACTGTATTGCAGCCAATGGAGACCACTTCGAATAAGCTTTTTATATTTTAAATTGTTTTATATTTATGTATTAAACTAACACACTGTAAAAGTAATAAATGCTATTTGCAATAGAAATTTTTTTTCATTCGTTAGGTATACCACTTTATTTAAACATTAATGAGGTTGCTAACTCAATGAATTTTTTTTCAACATTGAACTCATCGCACTCTGCTGGCACATTTAAATATTAATAACTTACCTGCTGTGTAGGCCGGATTCATCAAGCTAGCAATACAACCTGCTTCCAAAACACCTAATGACACACATGGATACTCGGGCACATTAGGAAGAATTATTGCAACTGTGTCATCATTCTGTAATTTTAGCTTCAATCGTAACGAAGCAGCCAGCTGGACAGACATTTTGTGTGTTTGTGCATATGTGTACCCATGACCTGTTGATGCACAAACCTAGAAGCAAAAATAAATAATCTTAGATATAAAGATGTATATCTTCTAGCAATTCTAAACATATTAAATATGATTTTATAATATTTTTGTAGTATTTGATAAAAAAAAAATCATTTGAAATAGATAACATTCATATATTTGAATTTAATTGGGTTTGAATTGCGGTAGTTACATTTGTTTGATGAATATAGATGTTTGTTTCTGAGTCGTGGATGTTTATATGTACAATTTATGTATGTTTAAGTATGTTTGTATTTAATATATCGGTGTTAAGTGATCACCACCACCCACATTCTCTTGCAGCACCAGAAGAATCACAAGAGTGTTGCCGGCCTTTAGGAAGGTGTACACGCTTTTTTTGAAGGTACCCATGTCCTTTCGTCCCGGAAACACCACAAAAGCAAGCTCATTCCACACAGTTTTGTAGTATGTTGAAGAAAGCTCCTTGAAAACTGCAGTGTGGAGGACCGCCACACATCCAGATGGTGGGGATGATATCCTAACTTGTGGCGTGTCGTGTTAAACAGCTCTTCGGAACACTCTCCGTGATAAATGCGGTAGAAGACACACAATGAAGCGACGTCTCTACGCAATGCCCAGTGATCCAGCCGTTCACAGAGCACTGGGTCCCCGATAATTCGAGCTGCTCTGCGATGCACGCGGTCAAATGGATTGAGCTGATACTGGGGTGCGCCAGACAAGAGATGATAGTAATACTCCATGTGTAGCCAGACCTGCGCTTAATAAATTAATTAAATATTAATATGGTTACTGTACGAACAATTTAATAAGGTTACCATACAAATAATTAATAATTACTTATAAGCGTACTGGACACTGGGTCTCTGCCACTCTTGTGTTTTGTGGTCAACAGTCTAAATTTGTTTTTGGGACCTACTTGTGAGCAAAGGTCGATTCAATATGATAACAATTACTTGATTACACTAATGCATAACTATCTAATAATGACTATACAATAAATACAAGAAACAGACCAATCAGCTTAGGCCACATAAAGTAACAACCACTAATAATGTTAAAATATCATTGTCTTACAATATCAATATAGTATACCCCATGGAGTAATATAGTCACTTAAACCAGGCACTCATGTGGCTAATCCTTTGCTAAAGTAACTTTATTTATGTATAGTATGTGGTTTTTTTCTATGAATTTACATTTTTTATTTTTAACTTACTCATGTAATTTATGCTATCTGAATATTTTTGTTGCATTCCATAACATAGATTTAAAAAAAAAATGTAAATTGATGCAAATACTTACCGTAAAGGTTTTATCAGGCCATTTATCTAAGTTTTGCCAAACAAACTGATTAATAGTATAATTTACATCTTCAATATCTTTGAAAACAGATTTTAACACTTTTGAATCAGTACTGTTATGTAAAAAGGAGGTTGAATAAACACTGTTTTTTCTTAATACTTGACTAAAAGCCTTTCTTAATGTTGTCATGATTTTTAATTTCTGAAAACAATAATGTTTAAGGTGGTTTCCTACCCAGCGTACCCACTTTGAAATAAATTAATAATATTTATAACAAATTTGAAACAACACTACTGTGACCTCTTATTTTAATACTGAACTGAATGTTTTAGTTAATTATCTTCTTTACTTTACGTACGACTTTAGACTTTGTACTCACTAAACAAAAATAATTAGCATACAAATAATTATTAACGATTATTACGATACCCGATAAAAATATTATAAGCACAGAATACTTTTACTCAACAAAATTAGTGCACTCCTTCTCTAATATTCATTCTAAGATCCAAAAACATGTCATATTGACAAAACTAGAAAGCGGTTGATAAAATTCACAACACAATCAAAATGACAGACGAAATATTATGTAGGTACTAACACGTCCACACTCCACACAAACCACACACTAATCACTATTATATAGAAACACTAAAGCTATAAATACATGATCATATTCGGTTTGGGCGAACCATCGGACGCGGTTCGGTAGCGGAACATATTCGGCGATGAGCGGAATATCTAACGTTCGGACCGTACCGTGTACGACGGCGGACCGATTAATGCGAGGCGCCCGTTCAAGCCCACCGGGCCGTCCGATGGTCCGGCCGTACCAAATCCGATCATGTGTTTAGGCTATAAACCTAGGCCCTAGACTCTTGATCACAGAACAGGTAAATTACTTTCGAGATGTTTTTGCATTTGTTTGTGTGAGACGTGTACGGTCAGAACATAAATAAACAAACCAATAATTTTATATATATTTTAAAATAGTTTTCATAGACATGTACTTCATATGGAACTTATAACGATATTATAATAGTGAATATTTAATATAATGAATATAAAATGAATAATGTAATTTCTTCAACTCCAGACACTTTGCACTCTTCCTCATCCTCACTTTTATCCGATGAATCATTTGTGTTAACTGTAATTCGTTCTGATATTACTATATCTAAAATCTCATCCGTGCTTTGAAATTTCTAATAACTTTACAATAATAAAACTGAACAGTAAATACTATGATAATTTATACATCTAGATAGAGCTGCGGCTCTTGCTGTTAGACAACCGGTGAAAACAGGACAGGTTTATTACTTTAATGTGCCTGACAAGCTACATCTTACAATCGCGACTTATATGGCACTTTGTGTAAGCATTGCTCATAATATAGGTTTACTGTCAACCAGCTGTCACAGTCTATTTAGAGGTATAAATGATCTACGAATAAATGTTAAAAAAAGTGTGTGTGTCAGTTACGACGCACGACTGGAGTTTACTCCTCAAGAACGATTGTCTTTGAACAGGTACTAAACAAAATCAAGTCCATTGGGTTACAAACAGACATACAGCAGAAGCTAATAAAAGCGTATTCATTAAAAAAGATCGACTCATATGTAAGGGTAAATAAACGCATTAATGAAAATTCTTAAAGAATATATATATTTTTATTTTATTTACATTTTTTAAGACTATTCGACGAAATATTATAGGTATATCAAATATTTTAAATTTTAATAGATCTTACATGATTACACCATTATAATTATATAATCGAATCATTAATTATCATAACTGAAACTACAAAAATAGTTAATAGAAAATAAATAATAATAACTTTAAAAAAATTATAGATAAAAAAATAAAAATTGTCTATTTGGCGTGAAATGCGCTTTATATACTCTCCATATTAAATTAAACATTTAATTATGTGCATAGCTCATATTAATTTGTATGAACTATATTGATAATTCAATATTTAATAAATATAAAGCACTCTTAGTACCCACGTGCTTATCAGATTTTCCTCCATAATTTATAGAATTTTTACTTAACTTTATGAAAGTATAATAAAATCAATTCAAATAAAATAACAACCCTTTAAAATACAACAAAGTGAAAGGTGCGCGAGAAATGATGCGCACCAAAAACGTTACTATGCTATAATTCATGAGTAGGTTTTACCCTCCATATTTTTCTCATACCGGGCGCCTTATATGAAAATCGGTTCTTAAGGAGTAAATTAACTATATTTATTTATATATACAAACTCTATAATTATTTATTTAACTGAACATACATACCTTATTTAAGGTAAAATACATAACTCCGAGATGTGTGTACCAAGGAATAAATCTAACTTACTCGGATATTATTATTATTACAAGTATTCTGTCATTCTATAATTAGTTTTATTACCTAATAGTCGGTTGAAACTATTTAACTTTATATTAACTATGTAAACATAATACAAAACTTACAAAGTAACTTCTATCGTTATATCAAAGTAATAATAATGATTAATCTAATGGTTATTACGCATCAACAAGTACGAACTGTAATTAATTGTTACTTTATAAAAAATATACAAACTAGAATTTATATAAAACAATTTAAATCACAAGATAATGTTAAAAATGAACAAATAATAATAATAATTGAAGTAATAATGATAGCGTGAGCAAACTCGAACTAGTAGGTACTTGGGTTCAAAGTCGGGTGGATATCGCCAGTATCTAACCAATACAGAACATAATTATAGTGTAACTATTTCAAGGGGAAAATAATAATGACTTTGTTGTATTGACTCACGCGCCCGAATGTAAGCATGATACTAAAAATATTGGCGAGATTATTTTACTCTTATTGATGTGAAACATCAATTGGCGGAGGGTATCTGTTTATTGTGGTAAAGTAGAACATAATTATTTTAACAGTGTAATAATTATTATACTTTCATTTGTTGAGTAAATGCTTAAACAGTGGTCCTAACCTTATAACCCGAATTTCAAAAGTTCCGTTTATTGTTGTGAAACAGAACATACATAATTATTTTAACAATTATATAAGAATTACATCATTTCCTGGAGAAAATTCGTAAGATTGTATTTTTTATCATGCCAAATTTAGTTCCTGACATAATCTGTACTTTTGTGCCTATTACTTGTACAAAATAATTTCGATGTTTCACATCTGCCAGGCGTCCCAATTCTTGAATATGTAGGTATATTAGAATGTTGTGTGTGTACATTATTAGTATCAATATTTAAACCTATAAAATAACAAGTAGTAAGAATGAGAGAGGAGGAGCCTTCCTACCGCACCGTATGCGTGGGATAATGGGAAGATAGACAGACTGGCGCCGTAACGCGTTAAGTTACGAAACGAATTACCATCCCATACGTAGTTATTACTTCAAATACGAAACATAACTCTCTCTTTCTCTTTTCACTAACTTACATATTCCTCTAAACTTCCGTTCACCTCGTACGATCACACTTTTCGTAACGCTCTCGTCACGCATTCACCAGCTTACTCCCCAAGTCTAGCGTAGGCACCTACGTATAGAAGATATACAACGTGAAACTTAATGGGTATACTATTATTGCGTAGCAACCCTTCGAAGTATATGACGAGAGTTGTCAAACTTCAAGACATTGTTAATTTCAACAGCTCCGTCAGCAATACTCGTAGCTCAGCGGAAAAGTGTTTACTCTAGACGCTGTAGACCCGGGTTCGATACACCTACCAGTGTATGGATTTTTTTGGGTTTTGTAAAGTTAAAGGAAATTTCTAGTGCCCAGGAACAAAAAGGGATGGAAAATGTGTAAGCAGGATAAAAATGGTTAAAAGAATTTTCTAGTACAATTTAAATTTAAAGATGGAATGGGAGAATCATTTTGAAAATAGAACGGATCCGGGGATAATAAGCCGTACTAAGCGTGGCCTACGGCAGTTCTAGTTCTGACTCGAAAGTGTAAAGAAGAAGAAGAAGAAAAGAAGAAGTAGTGAAAAGTGGAAGTGTTCCAAGAGGAAGAAGATAGAAGAGACTTAGTGTTCGGTGCGGTGTGACGCGTTGAAGGTACCGCCGCCCACAAGAGGAACAGCGGCAGACCGGCGAAGTGCAAGTTCAGAAAAAGTGAACGCAAATAAAGACTCGTTCCTATAAGCGGAGTATTATTTCCAATCCCTGACCCACTCCCGTGTCAATTGGTGTCAGAAATGGGATTGGAAAGATGCCATTAGTGCCCAGGAACGAGAAGGGAGTGACCACGCGAGCGGGAACAGCTGCAGCGGCAGAGGACGAGTCACAACAAGCATCCGGCTCTGGACTCAGTGCGACCGTGTTAGCACCGCAGGCTCCTGCCGTAGACATCAGCGCGCTCATGCAGATGAGCCATGATGCAAGAGCAAGCGCGCCGACAGGAGGAGCAGCTGCGGAGCTTGCAAGAGGAACAAGCGCGCCGACAGGAGGAGCAAGCGCGCCGACAGGAAGAGCAGCTGCGGGGCTTGCAAGAGGAACAAGCGCTCCGACAGGAGGAGCAAGTGCGTCGACAGGAGAAGCAGCTGCGAGCCTTGCAGGAAGAGCAAGCACGTCGACAGGAGGAGCAGCTGCAAGGTCTGCATGAAGGCCTCTCCAAGGAAATTTTATCAGTGGTGCAGAAAAACTCCGCCCGGATTGACGCTGTAGAAAAGGAGATCGCCAGGATTGATACTGTAGAAAAGGAGATCGCCCGGATTGACACTGTGGAAAGGAAGATGGGGGAGATGGAAGCAACTAGTCATCAGCTCAATAGGAAGGTCGTGTGTGGGGGTCCTTCAGACAACCCAGGAGTCACCTGCGGAATCACATCGACCAGAAGTTTGGAAGTACCCCCCTACGACGGCAAGTCTTCCTGGGCCGCCTTCAAGCTACAATTAGAGACGGTCAGAAGAGCAAGTGGTTGGAGTGATCAAGAAGCACACTCTGCCCTCACACTAGCGCTCCGTGATGAAGCACTTTCTGTATTGGAAGCACTCGGCGCTGGGAAGGAGGAAGTAACCTATACGGACCTTCTTAACGCGTTGGAGGCACGTTATGGCGATAAACACCTTGAGCATTTGTATCGGGCGCAGTTTAAGGACCGCAGTCAAAGGGCCAACGAAACTCTGCAGCAGTGGTCCCTCGAAGCTGAGAAACTAGTGCGTAAAGCATATCAGTCGTCGCCAACTGGCATAGAAGAAATGTTGCTCCAAGTGTTCATCGATGGAATACGGGACGCCGAAGTTAGAGCAGCCGTACGATTGAATCATCATACCAGCTTGAAGAAAGCGGTGGCACATGCGTTGGAAGTGGAAGCGGTTCGCCACGATTCTCGGGCGTTGAGACTCCGCAAAATTGTACCAGCAGATTCCAGCCGCAGGCAAGCATATAACCCAGCATGCTATAGTTGTGGGGAGCGAGGACACGTTAGAAGCACTTGCCCCAGGCGTGAGAGCATAACGCAAGGTAGGAAGGATGCGGCGGTCTCAACATCACCGCTGGAGCAGCAGGAAAAGGCCAGGGCAGTGGGGTGGGCGCTGGCCGGTAGAAGCAAAGCCCCAAGGATCTTCGTTAAGCAGACATGTGACGGAAACACTTTAGTTATAGAAGGAATGATAAATGGAACATCTTGCCGTTTCACTTTGGATACGGGAGCCTCACGTACAGTCGTTAGCCAAAGAAGACTAGAGAGCATCGGAAGACGACATATGCGAGAAAATGTAAACTTAACACTCACAACAGCTACCGGCCAGCGCATACCAGTCCAGGGAGAGAAGATCGTGGCCATGAAAATCGGGGATACGTTGTACTGGCAAAAAGTGGTAATCGCGGATATCACAGATGACTGAATCATTTGGTTGGATTTTCTTCGAAATCATCAGTGTACCATTGACATGAAACATGGTGTATTGAAGCATGGAGGTGAAGAAATTCCAATAAAAGGCGGAACTGTTGGGAAAGTGTTGTGTTTAAGAGACACTACTTTAAATCCGAGATCGCAGACCCTAGTCCCGGTAGTCCTGCCAAGGGATGACAGAGGAAGACCTTGTAAATGCGCTATAATAGAAAGGGAGACATCGGACACGACATGGATCCCAGCCAGGACTGTTGTGGGTAACTCCCAGATTGCGATGGTTCCCGTGTTTAATCCTCATGAGGACAAGCAAATCATTAGGAAGGGAACAGTGATCGGAGCTTGTGAGGAGATAGCTTGGTTAAGAAAGTGTGAAGAAGGGAGGAAGACCGTAGCTGCAAACCAGGATGTGAACATACAGAAACTTCTGGATAGCTGTAAGGACAATCTTACCAAGCTACAGTTAATAAAAGCGAGAAATTTCCTGCTACGCTACTCCGGGATTTTCTCAAAGAACGACGGGGACATCGGAAGAACTGGTTTGGTGAAACACAAGATCGACACAGGAGACACTGTTCCGATACGGCAAAGACCAAGACGTATTCCGTTTGCACGCGAACAAGAAGTGGAAGACATGATTCGGGATATGAAAGAAAATGGTGTGATAGAACCGTCGTCGAGTCCATGGTGTTCTCCAGTGGTTCTGGTGAAGAAGAAGGATGGATCAACTAGATTTTGTGTGGACTATCGGCGTTTGAACGATGTAACTAAGAAAGACAATTATCCATTGCCAAGAATCGATGACACATTAGATTCACTTTGTGGCATGACGTGGTTCTATACTCTTGATTTGAAAAGTGGCTACTGGCAAGTCGATCTGGACCCTAAAGACAAGGAGAAGACGGCTTTTTCAACCAGAAAACGGTTATGGCAGTTCAAAACAACGCCCTTCGGATTATGCAACGCCCCAGCTACTTTCGAAAGGTTGATGGAGCATGTGCTGGCAGGTATGTTGGGAGAAACCTGCCTTGTCTACTTGGATGACATAATCATTATGGGACGAAGTTTAGAAGATCATCTTAAGAAGCTCGAAAAAGTCTTCACAAAACTGCAAGGTGCCAACTTGAAGTTGAGTCTAAAGAAATGTTCCTTCTTTCAACGTCAGGTGAATTACTTGGGGCACGTTATCTCGGAGCAAGGCGTTGCGACTGATCCTGCCAAGATAAGTGCTGTCAAAGACTGGCCGACGCCGACAGTAAAGACACATGTGAGAGCATTTCTAGGACTATGCTCTTATTATCGACGCTTTGTGAAAGGGTTTTCCGATGTTGCTAAGCCCTTACATCGACTGACGGAGGAGAAAAGAGCCTTTTCCTGGAATGAAGAATGCGAACAAGCTTTCTTAGAGTTGAAGAAAAGACTATGTGAATCACCTATCCTCGGATATCCTGACACAGAGGGAAGATTCATAGTGGATGCTGATGCTAGCAACACTGGAATTGGTGAGTACTATATCAGAAGAGAGGAGATCAAGAAGTTGTAATTGCATACTTTAGCAAATCTTTATCAAAGCCGGAGAGAAACTACTGTGTAACTCGTAGGGAGTTACTGGCCGTGGTGAAGACATTACAACATTTCAAAAAGTACTTGTTGGGTCGCAAATTCCTCGTAAGGACTGATCATGCCGCCTTGAAGTGGTTACTAGAATTCAAGAATCCGGAAGGACAAGTGGCCAGATGGATTGAGCAACTTCAAGAGTACGACTTTGAAATCGAACATCGAGGAGGAAAAACTCATGGAAACGCAGATGCTTTATCTAGAAGACCTTGTCCGACGGAATGCAAACATTGCATTCGTCAGGAGGAGAAAGCAAATCCAATAATCCGACTGATCAGAACAGATTCGATCGATGGGAACTGGAGCAACAATGCAATGAGGAGAGCTCAGGAAAATGATAAGGATCTTCAACCACTTTTACATTGGCTAGCAAGTGGATCACTTAAACCAAAATGGTCCGAAGTGGCTAGACACAGTACGGCTACCAAGAGTCTCTGGGCACAATGGAACAGTTTGGTGATGCATGACGGGTTGCTCTGCCGTAAATGGGAAACCCCGCAAGGAAAGGATTGCCATCTGCAACTGGTCGTTCCCAGGGAGAAGGTGAACGAGATCCTGAGAGCTTATCACGATGGTCCTTCAGGTGGACATTTGGGAATAAGAAGAACTCTCACAAAAATTAAAGAACGATTTTACTGGTTGCATTGCCGTGATGATGTGGAAGACTGGTGCCGAAAATGCAAGAGTTGTGCTGCTGTCAAAGGACCTCAGACCCGGAGCAGAGGAGTTATGAAGTTGTACAATGTTGGGGCTCCGTGGGAAAGAGTAGCTCTGGATATGGCCGGACCGTTCCCAGCCACCAAATCTGGAAACCGTTACATAATGGTGGTGATGGATTATTTCACGAAGTGGCCGGAAGCATTTGCCCTACCGAATCAAGAAGCAGTTACCGTTGCGACGAAGCTGGTGAATGAAGTTTTCTGCAGATTCAGCAGAAAGCCAATTTTGGAAGGGAATTGAAATTGCCAGCTGATTTACTCTCAGGCTGTCCACCGGATACTCCGAAAAGTATAACAGAATATGTGGATGAGTTACGGAAAAAGATGGTTGACATCTACGAGGAAATTAGAACAACTGGGCTTAAGGCAAGTGAACGGATGAAGACCCGCTACGATCGAAGAGCTAATATTCCTAGTTTTGAAGAGGGAACCCTGATTTGGTTACACAATCCTGTAAGGCGAAAGGGGAAGTCTCCGAAGCTCCAACCAAGTTGGGAGGGACCATATAAAGTAATCACAAGGATAAATGATGTGACTCTCAGGATCCAACGTACCCCTCGAAGTCCCCCGAAAATCGTACATGTCGATCGGGTGGCTAAGTACTACGGAAGCAACGATGATCGGGACGATCATGTCTTGGGAGGGGGCAGTGTTGCGTAGCAACCCTTCGAAGTATATGACGAGAGTTGTCAAACTTCAAGACATTGTTAATTTCAACAGCTCCGTCAGCAATACTCGTAGCTCAGCGGAAAAGTGTTTACTTTAGACGCTGTAGACCCGGGTTCGATACACCTACCAGTGTATGGATTTTTTTGGGTTTTGTAAAGTTAAAGGAAATTTCTAGTAAGTTCAGGATCAAATCGAACAGAAAAAAAGGGATGTAAAAATGTGTAAGCAGGATAAAAATGGTTAAAAGAATTTTCTAGTACAATTTAAATTTAAAGATGGAATGGGAGAATCATTTTGAAAATAGAACGGATCCGGGGTTATATAAGCCGTACTAAGCGTGGCCTACGGCAGTTCTAGTTCTGACTCGAAAGTGTAAAGAAGAAGAAGAAGAAAAGAAGAAGTAGTGAAAAGTGGAAGTGTTCCAAGAGGAAGAAGATAGAAGAGACTTAGTGTTCGGTGCGGTGTGACGCGTTGAAGGTACGGCCGCCCACAAGAGGAACAGCGACAGACCGGCGAAGTACAAGTTCAGAAAAAGTGAACGCAAATAAAGACTCGTTCCTATAAGCGGAGTATTATTTCCAATCCCTGACCCACTCCCGTGTCACTATGCTTTGAACCAGACATTCCTTAGGTCATCTGTAATGACTATGTGAAGTCAGAAATGAATTAGCATTATATTTTAATACAATATTTAAAGTTCAAAGTTTCCCAAAAACTATGATTCCCTCAACCCTAATCAGCTGTTTTTTTGAACTCTCTTTGACCTAAAACAGATGAAAAACGTAGATGTGACATAATATCAGATAATAGTAAAATGCCTACTATTTATTGCAGCTGTGAAGCAATTTGTGTTCTCATTTTGCCATGAAGACAAATGTTATTTTGTATTTGCATTTGCTTTAGCTGACATTTAAAATACTTCTAAATTTGTATTTACTGTAGTTATGTATTACCCAATAAAGATAGTTAATTTTAATCTAATTATGAAACTATGTTATGTCAGTATTTACTCTGATTTCCGCGAGTGTTACACATTTAAATAAAAATAATTTAAAAGATAAAAACTAGTGTTATTGTAACTGTGTTTTTACATTTTGTGTTTATTTAAATATGTTAGGTTGAAAAGATCGGCCTGTCTGCATTAATACACTTTGAATTGTGCTTTGAAACACGATATTTACTGCTCTGTGTATGTGTAAATGTCTATTCTAAAGGCACCCTACACACTGCACCATTTTTAATTCAAGATTTGTTTATTATGTTGGAAATTAAATGAGTTCACATTTTTGATAACTTATTACGTAAGCACTTCAATGTAGAATTATTTGAAGTTTTCTTCAAGTTACATTGAAAAGAATTCCAAATTTGTAATTATAGATTATGGGTACCACAACGGCACCTTTTTCTGCCGTGAAGCAAAAATGTGTAAGCATTATGGTTTGGTCTGAATGGCACTGTAGCTGTTGTTATTACTGGGCAAATGAGACTTGACATTTTAATTCAAAAATGTTTTATCCAATAAAGATAATTCTAATAGACTCCTATTAAGAAATTGTTCTTCACGGATTTTTTTTGTCAAATTTGGATATCTTTGGCCATCCTCGTATTAATAATAGGTACTCCATTCCCGGACCGGGTTTTCTATCCGGCCTGGGTATGGAATGGGGCAGTTATTGAGTTTTTCGTAGGAAATTTCTCACTAGCAGCCCATAGTTCAGAAATGTAGATGCTCGCCCCCTATTACGTGGGAATTAAACATAGTGAAACGTGGGTGGAAAAAATACACCTCTAACCCTTCAGGAATACAGATGTGAAACTGTGTAATGTTATGTAATTTCTTATATTGTTTATTTGTTTCGCAATAACAGGAAGTAAAAAATGAATGAATAAATACATAGACACAAGCCACATTTCATGTAGTGTGCATACTCCTTAATCATAGATTATTGTTTATGTTTAACTCCATAGGTAGGTGACCTCATTCTGTTTATAAACAAAGTTAGGGTTGTCTAAGAAAAGAAATTGAAAAATAATATTTTTAATTTCGTAGGGAAGTTTTTTTCTTTTTTTTATTTATTTTTTAAAAATTAAACATCACCATACAATTGCATATGACCCAAATAACGTACCATTGAAGGGATGTTATACCCTTTCTGGTTCACGTTGTATATATATATATATGTGTGTGTGTGTGTGTGTGTGTGTGTGTGTGTGTAGAATTCTTCCGTACTCGCTATTTGGACATTTTTTAGGTACCTATATGGTAAAAACTTTTTCTTCTCAAGAAGTATTTCATACAGTATGTATTCACAGAGTTTTTCGAGCTCTACGGCTCACTACTTTGTTACCGACTCCACCCTCCGCATGATGTGGAGTAAGCTGCTGCCAGCCCACGTCCGCTCCGTGCTCGCCGTCAGCGAGTCTTTCAGCGCGAAGTCCACGCTGGAGGAACTAGCGTTGCTTGCTGACACGATGATGGAGCAAATCCAGGAGGTAGCAACCATCTCCAGCCAGCTACCAGCCGTCTCCAGCCAGCCACCAGCATCAAACCATCGACGTCAAATCAGGTAGATCACACACAATTCCTTATTAACGAGATATGAAAACTATCACTAGAAGTCGCCGTACTCAAGTCAAGGCCATCTCAACACTATCATCGCCACCAATTTCGCTCGTCATCTCACTCAATAGCTCACCAACACTTTACTGTTATTACCATCGCCGATTTGGTAGTGAAGCACGACGTTGTACTACGCCCTGCAGCTTCAAGAAAGAGCCATCGGGAAACTAGAACGGACGTTAGCTGCGGCGGAACCCGGCGTCCTTCACACTTCATACCGCCTTTTTGTCACAGACAAGAAAACAAAGATGTCATTCTTAGTAGATACCGGTGCTAATATATCCGTCCTACCAAGAAAACTAGGCCTGAAAGCAACGCCTCTACCATTTAAATTGTACGCTGAAAACAACACAATTTCAACTTATGGTGAGAAAACATTAGAACTCGATCTCAACCTCCGTCGACCATACAAGTGGAAGTTTATTGTAGCTGGCGTCACGAAACCAATATTAGGTGCCGATTTTCTCAACCACCATCAACTTATCGTAGACTTAAAAAATCGAAGATTAATTGATGCCGTCACAAGTCTTAAAATTAACGCGCCAATAATGTCAACGACCTCACCCACAATACGAAGTATCGATATACAGGCCCCGAACCACGCGATACTCGCCGAATTCCCCGGTACCACGAGATTAACATCGATGCAGTTATCGCCAAAAATTAACGTGGAACATTATATTGAAACACAAGGACCTCCATTACATTGCAGTGCTCGTCCCATTCCACCTCATCGTTATGAAATAGTGAAGAAAGAATTTGAAAACATGATGCAACAAGGACTCTGCAGACCGAGTAAAAGTCCATGGTCTTCACCACTCCATATAGTACCTAAGAAGAATGGCGATATACGGGTATGCGGTGATTATAGACGATTGAACAGCATAACCAAACCCGATCGTTATCCAGTGCCGAGAGTCAAGAACTTCACCCATCATCTGTCTGGTAAAACAATATTCTCCACAATCGATCTCAACCGCGCTTCTCATTAGCTCAACCCTTTACGAAGTAGCGGTAAATTCAATAAGAAACAATATTTATATATTTTTTTTTGACATTCATAAGTGTCATTTTTGTGACCTACATGAATAGTGTTTTTGAATTTGAATATTGGTTGAAATGTAAGCTTTAGTATTGGTGTGTATTTTCTGAACTTGTAAATATTTTTTAAGTAAATATTAATTGTGATTGGGTAACTAGTTTTAAGGATTTTGTATATATATCATGTAACTTTTTAATAAATCATATATCTTCCACATATTCCTCACAGTCAAGCAGTTGTTTTATTTAATCGCCAAACGCTCTGTCTCTAAATAACAATTGCTGCCGATATACAAAACATGGAAAAAATCGGTCAAAAAGTAGACTTTTAATTTAGAGCGAATATTAACATGCTGTACATTGTACAATCGAGTCACGAGGTCACTGGGTCAACACTCAATGAATCTCTTTGCACATCAAAATGCGATGTTGCCATCCCGCGTGCTTCAAGTTCAGAGACGCTGGTCGTTTGTCGGATAGAACACAAGCGATGTTGCCTGTTCGCTTCTCGCGGTGACTTCAAACGTACGGACCGTGCTAAAGTGAAAGAACGCGGACGGGCTTAGGGTAGGGCGCAAACTATCGATAAATAGCTTCTTTTAAAGGAAATAATACCCGATTTCAAACGCTATTTAACTTTAAATACTTAGCGCACAGTGTTTCTAGAAATATCGTAAAAAACGTTAAAACACTACGCTTACTAAATTACTTAAACTTAAATACTTAATGTATTTAATAAAATAAAATTTATTTAAATTATTATTTTTTTGTTTAAGTAGTAAACAGATAATAATTATAAACAGAGGAGAAATAAACAATAACGTTTTTTAATGTCTTACATGTTATGTAATACAAAGCAATCTAATTTTTAAAAACCGTATCAACTTACCCGTGGCTACTTAGGTTTTATTAAACGGACAAATGAGCGTACAGGACCCCTGATGTTAATTGATCACCGTCGCCCACATTCTCTTACAACACCAAAGGAATCACAGGAGCACTTCCGGGCTTTTAGAAAGGTGTACAGGCTGATTTTAAAGATGAAAGGGAACGCCTGACATCCTGATGGTGGAGATGATATCGTAATTTGTGGCGAGTCGTGCAAAAGTGGAATTCGGCGGCAGGAATCAGGTCAAGCAGTTGTTCGGAAACTCCCAGCAACGCCAAATGATCTAGCCGTTCATAGAGCACTGGATCCCCGACAATTCGAGCAGATAGCTGCTCAACGCATAGGCGTTGCACGCGGGCAATAGGTTCTAGCTGATACTGGGGTGCGTCCGACCAGAGGTTACAACAATACAGGCAGTATCTGGTGTTCCTGCGCTTTTGGAGAGCGCTAGAATCTAGGTCAGCTTGAAGTATTACCGTGATCTATTAATGACCCCTAGCTTCATTGAAGCCAATTTGGCTTCCTTGACACCTTCCAGATGACCTGTAGACATGACCGGACGTGGTCTTCATAATCTACTCGCAGCCAGAGAGTACACCTTACCCTTGAAATTGCCGAAACGCTGACACCAGATATCCTCCCCAACAAACACACCTACCTATATTTATTATTATTCTTTCATTATTCTGTGCGAGTGAGGAACTTAATCCGAACGAGTCTGGTCCGATCGTACTGTAGTCATAGGACGACAGCATGACGCACATCAAAAAACCCCTTTACCAAGTTACCCACACCTCACAAAACAGAAGTTTCGTAAGTTAAATCAAAAAAAAATACTTGCTAGAAGTTCATTAAATTTATAATTTGTTAAAATTATAATAACATTCGAATAACACAAAAATAGTTGTATCCTATCCTTGGGTAGGTATTTCGTAATGGATGCTAAATAATCTGGTAAAAAAGTATCGATAGACTATAATTGTGAGGCATTCCCTATTAAAGACTTATTTTTTTTCGTTATTTGAATGTTCACCACATCACTCATCAGTGACCGGTGTATCGCGAGTCTTCTGGGCGAATAGATTATGTGTTTGCCTTTCGAAGGAATCAAGCAGAAATGGACACTGTCTAGTACTGTATGTGTGTACATGTGTAAATTGTGTTTTTAAGTTTGTTAATTGTTATTGCTTTTACGGAGAATTTAACATTTATTTTTTCATTGACCTGAACGTTTGCGAATACGGATGAGTTTTTTTTATATTAAACAAGATGCACAATATTGAATTTACAGTTCAGTTCAGTTATACCTGAACTGAACTGTAAATTAAATTAAGAACATAGAGAATTTTTATTTCGTCGCAAATAATCAAACAAACAAAGGTGAAGCCGACGATCCAGAGGTCAATGTACGTCGTCTAAACAGTACTGCTAATTCTTAGTATATTTATTTTGTTTGAAAATTTCACTTTTTCAATTTAAAGTTTTTAATTAAATAATAAATTTTGCTATAGTTCTGTGGACTAGTATTACTTATATTTTTATTTATTTCATAGGTATGCAGACCATACTGTATACCGTATAAACGATACCAAGCCTTAGTGTCAGCTCACAAATTCACGTTTTGCCAGTTTATATTATTTTAAGATTGCGAAACGGAAGTGGCAGTGGGCAGGGCACATAGTTCGACGAACAGATGGCCGTTGGGGCAGTAAAGTCCTTAAATGGCGACCACGTATCGAAAGACGCAGTATTAGTAGGCCCTCACCAGATAGACCGACGACCTGGTCAAGATCGCCGGAATACGTTGGATGAGGGCAGCGCCGGACCGATCGTCGTGGAAATCTTTGGGGGAGTCCTTTGTCCAGCAGTGGACGTCTTCTGCTGATGATGTGGTAATAATTCGTGTTTTATATTTCTGTAAGAGAAATAAAAGACCAATCAGTGTCGCATCATTTATTATAAGTACAAAAGACACATCAATAAGCAACGGATACTAATAAATGCTTAAAAGTAATGATATCAACAAGATTTACTGACTAGTAAAATCCTATTTTGGCGTTTATTATAAAGTTATATTAAAACTAAATAAGAAGCATTTGAGATAATAGAGAAATAATTATTTTTATAGCGCATATTACTATTGACAAAATCCTTAATTAAAAGTTACCGATATTCATCATAACAACTACAAATCTAATAGAAAAACAAATTATCATTATTAGTTATCTTCTACTAAAAAAAAGGGTACTACGAAATTAAGCATTTAAAAATGTATACTGCCGTGCTGGCCTTGTTTTGGCCTTTCTTTTGTTATTTTTTTCATTTCGGCGTAATATTTCCGTTCAATTATTAATAATTATATCGTGTATATAATCCGGCATTTTCTAGGTTTTATTATGTCTTTAACTTCTGGGATTAATTGTACAAATAAGATTTTTCCAACAATTCGTGTGACGCATGGATCGTAAATGTTGGCATGTCTTACTATGTCTTTGGCGCGGGTTTGAGTCCCGCATGGTTCAAAAATTTTGGTTAAAAATTTAATTTGTATAATGATCTTTAGCATGAAAGTGAAAATTCATTGTGTTACAGAACCAATTTGGATTTAGTTACCATACTTCGTAACTCTTTAGATAAATTCGTTTAAAATACACTTGGCAATGGTTTTACTAGCTCACATGATCAAATATTTGAATGGAAAATCATTAACGCACATACTTAACAGGCTAATATCGCAGTATCCCTTTGTATATCTAAACTAGTGACAAGAAGCAAAATATATAATTATAAAAAAAAATCAAAATAAAACTAAATGAAAACAGGAAGGTATAAAGTCTTTTCCCTAACCATATATACAAGCCAGTCTTATACATGAAATACAATTTAATCATTTTTCACACTTCGAGAATGTTCTTAGAGAGGTGACACATAAACCACTGAATGGCACTATTGAACGTTTGCAGTCATCTGTATTCTCTCTGTGTTATTAATAAACGCGAAGAAAAGTTATTCCAAATTTAAAACTTTCTGTCATTATCTTTTTTACTTTTATGTTAATTACCTTTGTCACTACAGAATTACATGACAGGGAGAAGTACTTTTATACTTGCAATAACTTTACATTGCGTTTATTGATAAGGCAGTCTGTGATTTAAGGATTCACAACGAGACACGCAACACGTTGTGTGAACACACAACACACAACTGAAAATTCTGATAGGTGTCGCGATTGTCACCTTAAGATGTAAGTAAGAGTCTCAATACTTAATAAGTCATAGTTCATATTATACAAAAATAGCCAAACAAAAGCCAGCAATAGGTCTCCTTTCTCTTTCACTAGCGTCGCCACACACACACACTCTCTTTCATTCATTAGTTTTAACCTTAGCTTCGGCGCTCTTCAAACTAATAGTGATGTGCCGGCACTCTGTGTAAAGAAGGGTTCAACTGATAGACTGTTCACTCATCATACCTATTACTCAGACGGACCTCAAGTAGGTCCACTTCACACAATTTTCACACGTGTCAGTATGAAGGAGGACCACATTGCAACACACAGCGAAAAACTGAATATTTCCAAGGCACGGGGTCCCAAGTGGAGCGATAACCATCCGAAATCATTTGACAGTTAATTGTGTGACAGTTAATCTCGACCACTCGTCTTTTAATTCAAGCGATCCAATGCAAGGCTTGGAAACCAAAAAATAAACTTTTTCCAACATTACCTTTACATTAAACAATCTCGTAATTATAAATTGATCCTCGGCAAATCTGCGTTCGTGTTAATTAATACTAATATTATGTATTGGAAAATAGTAAGCTTATCGTCAAAAAAGCTCAGGATAGTAACATTAATTTATAATACATCGTCATGGGTCAAGAAAAGCCAAAATATCTGTTACAAAAGTATATATGCTACAAAACTATTTAAACATTCAAAGTAAGTGGTTTACTCTGAACTAATTTCAAGACAGCTTATATTTAACCCGTTACAAAAACAGTATTAGGATAATCTATTGTACCTACTACTTTCGTGGAAGATACACAACAATTTAGCCATGTCACGTTTAATTAGACCACCAAGCTTAGAGTATGTGTTTTATAATTTTAATGGTAATGATCGGTGCTTTAAGACGAAAATATGTCCATATGACAGTTGACAACTGACAGAATGCATATTATTGTAAGGCTGCATTTAGTGCTCGACCGTCGGTCAGCGCTGACGTCGTTCAAGTGTAGCTATAAAAATGAAAACATATGACCGCGCTTAGTCTAGCGCTGATGAATTGCTACGCGCGGAATGCTACTTCGCGCTGACGAGAATTGTCAGTCGAGCGATATGGTGATAACTTGTGCGTTCAGTGCGACGCTGACCTAGCAACCAACCGTACGCGCACGTGTTACAACAATTGGGTAAACATGATAATTATCATCTCAGTCCTTTATTCCGTAAACGTTTGCGAAAGTAGTACGCACATAATAAAGAATTTATCAATTGATTCATTTTTGTACACGCCCAATCAAATTTGCCCTCAGCTGATCACTAAACGCAACATGGTCAGATAAGCGCTACGCTCGACCGATATCAGCGCTGACCGACGGTCGAGCACTAAATGCAGATGTATGTATATGTCATATCCTACCTACACATGAACAACTTATAAATGTATAAGTAATGAATGTGTGATGATAATTGCTTCACAATTCATCTGAGACTCATCGTATTTGAGTAAGAATTTTTCTTCAGTCCAATAAAGTTCCATCTTTACGTGGTTCCGTTTCTAAAAGGAATGGAAACAAATTAAATAATATTATATTAAATGTTATAATAGGCATTATGACAGATATCACCCTGTAATGTGGGTACTTAAACAAAACTTTATTTTAAAGCAATAAAATACTGCAATTTTATCAATCTACTAAGATTTGACGTCATGATTCAGTTAAAATAACCGATTGTTGTTATTTATACCTTTATATTTAAAAATAATTTCTTAGTGTCAATATTTTTATCAATATAGGGTAATTTTTTAGTATCTTGTCATCAAATATTTTTTTTAATATCATTTATTCATCCATTCTTTAATACTGTCATAATGTCCATTATTGGGCAGAGAATATAAAAAAAAACTATTCTCAAGAACTTATATTACTGTTGACATACATTATAAGTTTGGAATGGTAGGTGGTAAGCATTGAAAGGCGCCAATTAAGTATCATGTAAAAGGCAGGTTTGATTATGTTAGGTTGTCTGTCTCGCATGCGATAATGATCGAAATTCCCAGTAGCTGTAGCTATTGTGTACAATGAAAATGTATTTATATGACCAGATCGTAACAAATATTTATAAGAATATAGTTTTCTACATAAGAGAGGGCCAACGGAGAAAACTAAGTAGAGATGCAAAGTAAACAAAAACAGCTGTCCGTGTACATCAGTAATACCAAAGGTCAGAGAGATGCCGATTGTAAGATGGGAGTATGCTCTAAACTTGAAGGTACCGTTGTATCGTAAAGTCGTATCTATTCTGGAATACAGCAGCCCGCAGATGGCTTCACAAATTGGCTGTGCGCGGTTGTTTAATGACATACACATCAACGTGATACGGTATTTCTATTGACGTAATGTCCACTGGTAAAAATTGGCTGCTAGTATTAGCCTGAGCCCTCCCCATCAAGTATACCGTAGAAGATGTAGAGAGACCCCACATACCTCACACTACTTGATCGTCGATAATTTCTTTTTATGGGAAAGGAGGACAAACGAGCGTACGGGTTACCTGGTGTTAAGTGATTAGCGTCGTCCACATTCTCTTGCAACACCAGAGGAATTACAGGAGCGTTGCCAGACTTTAAGGTAACTGTACGCACTTTTTTTAAGGTGCCCATGTCGTATCGTTCCGGAAAGATCGCACAAGGAAGTTCATTCCACAGCTTTTTAGTACGTGGAAGAAAGCTCCTTGAAAACCGCACTGTGGAGGAACGCCACACATTCAGATGGTGGGGATGACATCCTAATTTGATTCGGACCGCTCTTAATTGAATGTAGTCAAATGAAATGAGATGGTACTGGGGGGTATCCGCCCAGTTTAAAAGTCTGTATTCTTAAGTTGACCACACATAAGTAAACTTAACACACAACATTTGAAATTTTTTCTCAGATATATATATGAATATCCACACAAAACTTAAAACACATTTGATAATGCAGATGGTTTCGAATTTAATTAGTAAGTCTGGCATCTACAAAATATGTTATGAAAACTATCGTGCAATATCATCAGGAATCAGCATCTCAATCCTTACGAAGACTAACCTTAATCATTTATAGACTCCCAATTTCCAATTCAAAAAGACGCTTACCCCCTTTGAGAATTTTCTCTGCATCTTTGCCATACTTTATCATGTACTCTTCAAGTCTTATGAGCCACTGGGCCCAATGCTCCCTCAGCTTGTCGTTGGAGAGGTGATACACATCGGCCTTCGATCCGTCAGTATAGGCTATAACGAGTAGGGCATCTTTCACATTTAAATGTTTGTAATTCAGATCGTTGCTCACACCACCATAGTATGCGGCAAGCTGTACCGGATTATCATATGTTAAGGCTAAGGACTTTCGTGGTTTGTCAGATTTCTTCCATTCTATTAATGTAGGCTTATCCCTGTAAGTAAATATTTTAAACTATTAATAGTATTAAATCCAATTAGCTATCCATCTGCTGTTTTTAACTCCCAGGCTCCAGTGGGAGGCTCCTTTGCAGGATGCCGATTAGATTATGGGCACCACAGCGGCGCCTATTTATGCCGTGAAGCAGTAATGTGTAAGCATTACTGTGTTTCGGTCTGAAGGGCGCCGTAGCTTTTAAAATTACTGGGCAAATGAGACTTAACATCTTGTCTCAAGGTGACGAGCGCAGTTGTAGTGCCGCTCAGAATTTTTGGGGTTTCAAGAATCCTGAGCGGCACTGCATTGTAATGGGCAGGGCGTATCAATTACCATCAGCTGAACGTCCTGCTCGTCTTGTCCCTTATTTTCATTTAAAAAAAAGACTCGAGTATTAACAAGTCATTTAAGTGGTGTGTGAGTAATATAATGGCAATATCAAACAATTCCCAAAATATATGATGACATCAATGAATATATATATATATGTATGAATTTGGGGGCCAATTTGTATAAATTATTTATTGAAGTGAAACAGGCACATGAGGGTAAATTTTTTACGGATGAAACGCAATAATAATAATATGAAATAAATATTAGCGTCACGAAGATGTGCAGCGTTTTTGTCGATTGAGACCGATCGAGAGAGTGAAAAAGGGCGAACGTAGCATGAAACACATAGGTCATGGAGCGAGAGTAGGGAGGCAGCAAATGAGAAAGATTGAGAGAGAGAGAGTGTGAGATAGAACGAACGTCGCATCACGCACAGCGCCATGAGAGCGAGAGGTGGGAGAAAACTAGTGAAAAAAATTGAGAGAGAGTAAGGGAATTCGAGAAAAAATACTCGCTATTGGTTGCTGTATTGGTTTAGTAGTTAAATATTTGTACTTAGATGGCAATTCTGTCGCATAACGTCTTTGTCATAAAGCCGCGAAAAACGTAGAACATCATCCCTACTAGCGTTGGATTGTGCAGGATTAGCGCGTGGCCGCGAGTTAGTAGAACATCTTTTAATTTCTAATATTGACAAAAAACATGTTTGGTTTAGAGAATAGATTAGGTAATTAATATAAACGAGATTTAAAAATTAGTTTTCGAAAGAAATTTCACCTCTGACGTGTACTTTGTACGCACGTAATGTTTTTTCATCGTTCATTATTCAAAAAGCACCAAGATTTTTTTATTTTTATTCCATTGATTCATTCAGTAACTGAGCATTCCTGGAGGCATTCAGTGCGATATAACAAGTGAAAGGATAAGTGAGTAATTGATCATTTATATCAGTGCGTAACGAGTTTTTGATATTCAGTGAGAAGTGTCTCTCCGACAGCTGGAACATGTAATATATTATGTTCGAAACTACACTGTTGTTTTCTGAACTGTGTCTTAATGGTACCATGATATTTAAAAACTTACTCATAATCAGCGATAGCATCAAAAATCCCTCGATACTTCAAAACTGGATGAACCACATTGGACTCTATGGCCTTTGGTGAAGATATATGTTTTAATATCTCCGACACCGACGCCCAGACGCCCTCCACATCACTCTCGATTCGCAGCTGACTCTGAGGCTGAGTAAAGTAGTTCTTCAGAGTGTTATGGAATTTTGTGCCAACCGCCATTTGTGCTGAACAATAAGAAAATTGGTGTTACTGTAAAACTTAATTTAAAGCTTAATAGTTTTTATAGATAATTCTAAAACAGGGTTTATACACAAATAAAATTTTGAAAAACAAAATTTTATAAACGATGGGGGATTCGAACCCACGACCTCCGGCGTTCCGTGCCGGTGCTCTAGCCAACTGAGCTAACCGTTCGAGTACCGCCTCGTTATAAAATTCTGTTTGCTTTGTTCAACTCTCAGGTTGTGGCTTCATCTACAGATCTACTTTACAGTTGATAACCTGCTCAAACCCAATATTTTGCATATTAGGAAATTGACTTGAGATGTCGCTCTTGTAAATCTTAACAATATGTTATGAAATTTGAAAAACAAAATTATGTATGTCAGTTGAAAAACAAAATTTTATGAACGATTCGAATCCCGCATCGAAAAACATAATAGATATAACATAACAGAGCGACATCTCAAGTCAATTTCCTAATATGCAAAATATTGACGATGCGGGATTCGAATCGTTCATAAAATTTTGTTCTTCAAAATTTTATTTGTGTATTAATCCTAGAAGTGAGGGCTATCACTTTAAAAACAACATATTGTTAAGGGCTTATACAGTTAAAGAAACAAAAACTATTTAAACTTAATTCGTTAAATAATATCCTCCTAAAATAACACCCCCCCCCCCCCCCCACACACCTCTATAAAATGCCTCTTCTCCCTAGTTTAATCTTGGCACCGATCATTACCGTATGCACTGGTAAATTCATTAACACCGATCAAATAACACACTCTAAAGCTTGGTGGTCTAATGTAACATGACATTGGCTGAAAGTGGTGCCCCATCTACAGGAGCCACGGTAGGAAGAATTGCATAGAATCATTGGGGTTTAGCAGGCCCAGATACAGGCCATCAACTGTAAAATAGATCCTGTGATGAAGCTACAACTTGACAGTTCAACATACTAAGATTTATCAGCTTAACACCCATTCTTTATATATTAATACGTAATCGTAATCGTATATGGAGAAAAAGTATTTTTCTCATATAAAATGCCTTATAAATACATTACTTAAAAAAATATTACACACATTACTGCTTGAATGACACACAACATACACACACATATACAGTAGAGGTCTTTGACAAATAAACTTTTATAAAGTTCCAACTTAAAAATTAAATTATGGTCGAATCTCGACTTCTGGGCAACCACTAGTATATTATAAGTTTGGATAACAATACCTCATACGTACAAAAAAAAATATCATTATGTTACATTTATAAATCACTACATGGGTATATTTTAACTCTTAAACGCCTGGATCACTTGGCGTTGCGTAGAGACGTCGCTTCACTGTATACCGCATTTATCACGGGGAGTGTTCCGAAGAGCTGTTTCACCTGATTCCTGCCGCCGAATTCCACCTTAGCAGGATGTGTGGTCCTCCACAGTGCGATTTTCATGGAGCTTTCTTCCATGTACTACAAAGCTGTGGAATGAGCTACCTTGTGCGGTATTTCCGGGACGTTATGGCATGGGTATCTTCAAAAAAAAAGCATGTACACCTTCCTTAAAAGCCGGCAACGCTTCTGTGATTCCTCTGGTGTTGCAACAGAATGTGGGCGGTGGTGATCACTTAACACCAGGTGACCCGTACCCCCTTTTCTCCACCTTTACCACACAAAAAAGTTGTGGAGAACGCCTTTGGTATCTTAAATTCTCTGTTCAGAATAATGAGGAAACCCTTGGTATTAGAAGCAGAAGCATATTATGTCGTTCGTCCAACAAGCGAGGCAAATATCTTTTATTTTGAACATTTATTCAGTGATCTTTTTAGATGTAAATGACGGAAAACCCTTCACATTACCTTAACATTAGTAATGTTTGTAATGCAAGTAAGTGGCTGATTGAAGTATACTATTAAATATAGTTACACTGAAATGGTTTAAATGATTTCAATGGTCAAATAGTATCTGGGGACCCAAACACTGATTTGGTCCCTTGTTCCAAAAAACAAACAAGAATATGTGATTCATAAAACATTATTTAATAGTTAGTCAGACTTTTGTAGTGCTCAAACACCTTCACTTTTGATGACAGCTTCCTAAGAGACCGGTCAAGTATGAGTCTGATTCGCACACAACGGGTACCATCATACAAGTTATACTATGTATTAGTAGTATTTGTTGTTATAGAGGCAATAAATACTATAATAAGTGTACATTAAGACAATCGGGTAATATTTCAGCTCACTGACATACAGAAGGACGGACAGCACAGTGTTGGTAATAGGGATCGTCTTGGTGTACAGAATAGAAGAAAAATAACAAATTCAATGGGCTAGCAGATAAAATGGTCTCGAATTTTGAATTGAATCTACTGGTTTTAACTATATAAATGAGACAGTCAGACAGGAGTGTAATGTAGACAAAGAACATATTATTAGCACAGCAATTAACATATGTCACCAATATACAACAACAAAATGTTAAAATATTGTATATTGCATTGTAATAAGTAAACATCATTTGCCAAACAGTTGGCATCGGTATCAGAATGTCATTGTGTTGTTGACTTCAGCATTTTCAAGGTGACTCACACAAGTTGCAATAATTAAAACAGGTTTTTAATATATGATTAACACAAAGTTCACCTGCAGCCAAAAATAATAGGTGAAATATCACTAAATAAAACACTTCAATACCAAGCAGAACTTAACAGTACAGAATATTTTCATTTTTATGTATGAAGAGTTATTTTTGTAGTACCCGACTGATTCATGTTTGATTAGCCAAATTTGTAATAATTTTAAAATAAGAATTAAGCTATTAATATTTTTATTATTCTCAATGTATGTATTACAATCAATTAAAATCTTTTAGTTACGAACATAACATAGTATGTAATAGTGCATCCATATATTACATGAGACTATTTTGACAATTTTTAGTCATGAGATTTTAAGTAGCCCCCTCCCCCAATACCTAATCTCACATGAGTTTTTTCTAAGTGCATATTTTTAAGGTAAACTACAAACAAAAAAGTAAATTACAAAACTACTTTATTACTGTTTCTACCAAAAAAGTTACATGATATTTGCCGAGACCACACTCTCTCAATGAGATTGGATAAGAATAATATCAACCCCTCATTCCGCTACATACCTCATGCAATTAATGGATGCCCCCTAACCTCTGTCACATCCTCTTTATTATAGTAATGTGTCTGGATAAAATCCTTAAGAGATATTGCACTTCAGTCACAGTTTGTTACACATTTTTTATACTGGCAAAGATGTGAATGCTGTGGTATATGTTCTATATAGGATTTGATATATAATATTTGATTTGTGCCATGTGAATTATTAATGTTGTACAGATATACATGCACCAAACAATAAATCCTAGTTTCTCAACCTTATTTTGCTCACTGCCCACTTTGAGAATTTATTTTTTCTAGAGTATTTTCATGTATTTTTTTGCCTTTTAAGACTATATTTTTTAATCTACCCACGCCCCATCTGCACTATCTCAATGCCCCCTAATTTTCTCTGGGTCTTCTACTGCCCCCCAAAAGTCTCAAACACCCACAAGGCGGCATTATCGCCCACATTGAGAACCTATGCAATAAATGAACTGATAGACATTATCTTCAGCTTCATCCAGATAATAACTTTTATTTAATTTAATTACATTGAGAAACAAAGAGAAACAATTGTTGGATGAGTAATCTGATAGTGATTTTTATTATCACTTGCATGTAAACATTAAGGCACAAAAGGTCAACCCCCCCTTATCGTTGCAATTTCAAAATAACAATTGGATGAGTCTTGGATTGATTGTTATTTCTGTTAAAGAAAAAAAAATCTAATCTTAATATATATAAATCTCGTGTCACAATGTTTGTCCTCAATGGACTCCTAAACTAATGAACGGATTTCAATGGGGATTACTTCATGGAGTGCAGTTTAGTCCAACTTAAGAGATAGGATAGTTTTTATTTCGATTTTGGACCCATAATTATTTTTATTTCCAATATTTGTTTTGCTTGGACATATTTTCTGTGAGAGTATTTTTGACGCGCGGTTTGACAGTTCTGCTGTGAAACAATTTCATTATAACAACAAGGAGCATATTATTATGTTACAATGAAAAATTATTGACTAATTCATCAAAAATGGTATTTTATTTATTATGTACAGAACAATGTCTGTCTGGTCAGCTAGTACTACTATGAAATCAAATTAAACACATAAATATTAAGTTCGTTGCGTATTTGGGAGCATATTTTAATGAAATGTTATAAACCTGATTTTGCATGTATGGTTTTCCTTTATCAGTTAGTTATGAATATTAAATAAAATTTTAGAAATCACAGACACACTAGACATTTTAGATACATATAGATGCCTTAAATTAAGAAATCTTTAAACCCCTTATTCATAATAGTCTGCTAACTTAAAACATTGCTAGTTCTCACTCTGCCTTCCAGACTAAGACCTAAGTCAGAATGAAAAAAAAACACTCCTTAGCCGCTGTTTAAAGTTAGCGGACCATTATGAATAAGGGGGTAAATGTTTATCAAAATTTAATATAAGTACATGACACTGACAAACCAATCATGGGGAATGATTTAGCATCTTCAATTTGGGCTCCAACTATAACTAATGGAATGATGACAACCATTTTGTAGATAATGTTAATTTAAAAGGCACTTTTTAACATCAAAATAACACTACTCTTGGTAAGGTCATGTTAATGGTGGAATCATGGTGTGCAATTCATATTATCATGAACTTAAATCAGAAGTCTTATATTATTATTTTGTAGTTAAAACTATCTGTATGTCATACAAAGAGCAACCAATAAAATATAAATAATAATAAGCACAAAAACAAGATTCAGAAGGATGGATTCTTGTATGAATGTATTTTTTATATATATTACTTAGTTCCACAACTTTTATATTTTATGCCGTTTAGGTTATTTAATGATAACTTTACAGATCAGATTCATACTAACTCCAAACTTACACAAACACCTAAAGCATTATACAGCGTGTTTTTTTTAACTGAGACAGTATGTGGAAAACTTAATCCAGAAGATATACAGAAAAGTTGTTTACGAGAGTACCTATTAATTTTTTTGGTGTAGCACAAGTTCTCCATTTTGATGATTTTTTTATGCAGATTGACAAGTTTCATGTCAGGATCATATGATTGTATCCAAAAAAAATCTGAGCAGCAGAAGTTAGACGATTTAAGAGCCAGTTCCTACAAGTCCTTGAATCACAGTTGATTTTTATTCTGATAATGCTTTAGGTCGGAATAATAATAATATTATTTACATTATGAACCTGATAACCACCACCAGTTGGGGGTTCCTTTGCACAGGATGCCAGCAAAATTATGGGTACCACAATGGCTTCTATTTATGCCTTGAAGCAGTAATGTGTAACCTAGTGAAATTACATAAATTACTACTAGAATTTTTGGGTTTTTCAAGAATCCTAAGTGTCACTGCAAAGTAATCAGCTGAATGTCCTGCTGATCTTGTTCCTTATTTGCATTAAAAAAAAATAGTAAAAGAAACTGAATATAGTACCTTCATAAAATCGATTGAACTCTTCTAGGCCCATTTCCTCAATTCTCTCTTTCTTCCACTTCTCCAGTGCTTTTCTAGAATCTTCAGTCATTGTTTTATTTAAAATTAAAGTTACTGATGGAAATTGCTTGGTATAGTCATTCTGATGCTGCTTAATAGTTAAGATTCGGTCATCACTTTCAAATCCTGGTACAGCAGGAAAACTTTGAGCTGCACATACCCAGGATGAAGTCTTAAGACCCCTAAATATTATGTTATTCAATAGCCCACCAGCACTATTCAAACATCTATGAGTATTTTGCCACATTATGGCATTCAAACTTGAAGCAGCAGTAGAATAATACTTCAATAGTTCAACACTTGTATTATTTCTTGTTTTCACGTTAACAAAGTTTTGCGTACTCTCACTTTGCACTCTGGGTGTGTTGTTTTGATGTGATCTATTTTTAGCTGCAAAAGATAAAATTACATTAAACGTAGTAATGTATATTGCGTTTCTATATCACACGGCGCTTGTCATATGATGTCTAATTGGCACTTATGTGGTAAACAAAATTACAACTACCTAACTGATTACTGTTAGCGACAGGCTGTGGGAAAGTTGAATTGCTACAAGTCAAATACCAAGGTTATCACTTATTTATCACTCACCTTCCTTTTTTATACGGCTCTTTTTTTGCTTATTGCTCTCTAATAGAGGACCAAATAATCCTTTATTTTCTTTATTGTAGAGCTTAAGCTTTTCAGCGGGATTGAGAAGAGAGGCTGGTTTTACTATTTTATTTCTCACGAATTGTTTTCTAAGCGATTGCCTTGCAGCTTTGCACAAAAAAGGTATGAGCATAATATTAAATATAGGAGATAATGGTCTGCTTACTCAAATACAAAAATATAGAGTAGAGTGTAGACCAATCAAATTTCTCATATTTAAATTTTTTTTCTTTTCAAACAGCAGGCTGACCGTTTCAATCAGTCTACTGTCTAGTGTCCAGCGAAACTCTCATAGAAAAAAGCGATTGTATGATACGTGCAGTGATTGATAGATTGACAGATGACGGCCATAGATAATCTTGTAAAAAAGGGAGATAGCCAAAATCCACTACGTTTTATGCAACTGTTCACTTTCAAATTTAGCCGGACTATACTGCGTAGCCATATTGTAATTACTATTTCAAACTTAGGTCAAATCTCACTGCACGTTTCATACTAAATTCCAATTTTTAATAGGGCAGTCCCGCCTCTTATTACGTAGTACTTAGATTCTCTTTGGTTTCAATTTTCATATTAATAACTCCCCTTTTTTTTGAATTGGAAAGGGCGGGAAACTTAAGATCGGTTGCACGTAATTGTGATAATTTTTCATTTTATTTTTAAATTTCATGTAAATATTTAGATATTTTGATCAGATAAGTTGTAGTTTGTATATATTTTAGTAGTTAGTTTTTATTAAAGTGTTAATTTGTGTAAATTTCATCCTATTGGTAAGTCTTCTTTTCTTCACTTTTCTATGATATGATGGACCCCCCGGATGATCCTGGGGGGACAGCCCCTGATATAGGTCATGTAGTGACAATTTCTAATAATGACGAAGGTAGCACTATGCATACAGATGGTTCTGTGTCTCAGACATCTAGTGGCCGTAAAAGAGTGTCAGCTCGACCCAGAATATGCAGACACTGTAATAAAAGACGAAGAAAACACCGTGGCGATAAGAAGGATATTAAGGAAAGTGATTGCAAATGTGTAGACATTAGTGACAAACAAATTCTTTCCAAAGTCGATTCCTGCAATAATTCTTCTATAGTAGTAGAGACCATACAAAAAAATAACACAGACACTCCACAACAGCCACAGCCCCCTGTTGCAAGGCTGTTATACAACTCATTAGATGCTGCTCCTTTTGTTGTACACATTCAGAAACAGTATTCATCTCCCGATGATAATGTTACTTTACATCCAGTTACATTTGGTCGTTTTCTCAAAAGAAATTCTATTAAAAATATTGTGAATGGAAGTTTAAAAAGGATAGGCCGGAATAGGTTATCTATTTCTTTTTCTAAGTACCAAGATGCAAATGACTTTGTTGAAAACAAAAATTTAGAAAATGAAAAATATAAGGCTTTTATTCCATCATTTTCTGTGAGTAGAATAGGAATAGTCAGAGGAGTACCAGCTGAGTGGTCTGAAGAGGAAATAAAAGATAATGTTTCTGTTCCTATTGGCTGTGGCCCAATCATAAAAATTAGGAGAATAAAACGAAAGATGATGATTGATGGACAAAACCATCTTAAATGTACTGAGTCTGTGGTATTTACTTTTGATGGACAGTTTTTGCCTAAACGAGTATATATGTGCTACACTTCTCTTACTGTAGACTTGTATATATATCCTACTATTCAATGCTACAATTGTTGTCGGTTTGGTCATGTGAAATCACAATGCAGATCTAAACCAAGATGTTTTAGATGTGGTCAAGGACATAGTGGTGATAACTGCTCAAGATGATTTTATATCTTGTTGTTTATGTAAAGGTTCCCATATTGCAACTGATAAAAAATGTTTAGAATATGAAAGACAAAGAGCTATAAAGGAATCAATGGCTAAAAACTGTATTTCCTATTCAGAAGCTTCAAAGATACATCCATCTGTCTCTCGAATTTCATATGCAGATACATTACTCTCATCACCTAACATCACTCCTAATACTTTTCCAACCCAGCATCAACATTCAACACCTAAAGCTATAAACAATACTTCATATAAAAAAAACTGTTTTTGTTACACCAAAGCCTCCACCTACACTTAGCAAAGCTTAGCTTAGCTTAAGGATTCTGCTCCTGGACTGGACGGTATTCCGTATTCCTTTATCTCTCATTTAGATGATGATGCTTTATTTTATTATTTATCTCTTATAAATTTCATAGTGACATCTGGTAAATCCCCTCCACGTGGAAACGTCAAGAAATAATTCCCGTACTGAAACCTAATAGGTGTTCTTCAGACCATTCTGCCCATCGCCCAATCGCACTTTCTTCTGTTTTGATGAAAATTACAGAACATCTTATAAAAAATCGTTTAGAATGGTTTGTTGAGCATAACGGTCTATTATGTGAATCCCAATTCGGTTTCAGACGTGGGAAAAGTACTATTGATACCTTAAATATATTCATTTCTGATATTCAATTATCATTTTCATATAATAAATCAGTAATAGCTGCGTTCTTAGATATAAATTGTGCCTATGATAATGTCGTAATAAGTATTTTAAAGAGTAAGCTTTTACAACTTAATATACCTCTGCTATTAACAAATTTTATCATAAACATGCTTTCCGAAAGATACATAATCCTGAAACTAGATGACAGGAAGTCAATTACTCGACTTGTTTCAAAGGGCCTCCCCCAGGGATCAGTACTTAGCCCAATATTGTATAATATTTATACACACGATTTAAAATCATCACTTAATAGTGTAAATGTTCTTCAGTATGCTGATGATCTATTAATTTACTGTCGTGATATTACTATTGAAAAAGCTAGTTCTTCTATAACACA
This sequence comes from Leptidea sinapis, assembly GCF_905404315.1. Classification (NCBI taxonomy): domain Eukaryota; kingdom Metazoa; phylum Arthropoda; class Insecta; order Lepidoptera; family Pieridae; genus Leptidea; species Leptidea sinapis. The sequence goes on along the minus strand of NC_066275.1, from coordinate 609,301 downwards.
ACCGCTGATAAATTTAAAAACTTGGTTGGACTTAAATGGCCTTGATCTATCACCTGAAAAAAGTACAATAGTTTTATTCACGAGATCAAGAACTCCTCCTCCTATTTCTATATTTTATGAGGGTTATCAGATCCCAGTTAAAGATAATGTTAAGTTTTTGGGAATTGTCTTAGATTCGAAACTAACTGGTATCCCACATTGTGATTACCTAAATGCTAAATGTGAGCGTACTCTTAATATTTTAAGATGTCTGTCAGGTGTTTGGTGGGGTGCGCCCCCCCATTTTGCATGAAATTGTTATATAATGCTCTTATAAGAAGTATATTAGATTATGGTACATTCTTGCTGGAGCCTGGTAGTGTTAAGGACATTTAAAAAACTAGATCTCATACAGTCCAAAGCTTTACGAGTAGTTTCTGGTGCTATGCGGTCAAGTCCTATCAATGCTCTTCAAGTAGAATGTGGTGATCCTCCACTACATCTACGTCGTCAATATTTAGCAGACAAATTTATATTCCGATATTTTCAGTTTCTTAACCACTCTCTTTATAACAAACTTCAGAAACTTTCTCATCATATAGATTCATCTGCATATTGGTCAAATAAAAAACCACCTTGTCTAATCAATAGTTTTAAGAAATTTATCAACATAAAAGCTCCTATTCATCGATCCATTAATTATCCTCTTTTCACTACTAGCTTTGAAGCATTAATGTTGCTTCCAGAAATTAATTTTAACTCAGATTTAAATAAGCACGATATTAGTACAAATTTTTCGTTTAATCTTCTTAAAAATACTGTTTGGGTTGATTACCATCATATTTACACAGACGCATCTAAACATTCCTCCTCGGATCCCGTTGGTGTAGGTGTCTATCACGCTCAATTTAAAATATCACAGAAAATTAAACTACCTCCGGAAACATCGGTGTTTACTGGGGAATGTTATGGTATTTTTAAGGCTATTGAATATATTATTCTATTTAAACTTCCAAAAACAATAATTTTCTCTGATTCAAAAAGTGCCTTACAGTCTCTCAATAGGTTCCCATTTAAATCAAAAAACATTTCTTCTGTTGTCATAGAAATAAGAAATCTATTAAATAAATGCAATCACTTTGGTCTTTCTGTGTTGTTTGTATGGATCCCCAGCCATAGCGACATTCCTGGTAATATAAAAGCAGACCAACTAGCTAATGAAGCCGTGGTCGATGGCGACATTTTCCCTTATAAAGTTTTTTGCCAGGATCTAGGTGCTCTTCCTATAGTTCACCTTCAGGATTGTTGGAATAGACTTTGGACTGAAACTAGTCAATCAAAAGGCAGGAAATATTTTAACCTTCAGCCACTTATTTCATTTAAACCATTCCAATCATTTCATTTTCCGTGCCAAATGCAATAAGTTAGTATGTTCTTCTATCATAAGAATGCGTTTGGGTCATGTTTGCACTCCTGTTCATCTTAATAGATTAGGCATTGTATCTACTGACATGTGTGAATGTGAATCCGATAAATGTGATCTAGATCACATTTTCTTTTCATGTTCTCTATACGACCGCTCCTCATTCCTGAATGATCTAATATCTCTTAATGTTTCTGTTGAAACTACATTGTGAGTGTAGTCGCCCATACATAATTGTATAAAACTAGTGCATAGTAAATTTACATTGAGTTAAAACAGTAGCTTTAAAGTCCTCGAACCGAGAGCATGTTTTTTATTACCGACAAGCAATAAACAATCTAATCACCCTTACAATACAGTACATAGTGGTCCAAACGAGTCCGATTATTAGCGAGTGCATCAAACAAAAGACGGATTAGTGTGAACAGATTATAGCGATAAGAAACCGGCCGCCGTGTAGTGCTAACACCAGTGCACCTTATTGCGCTGTAATACGGTTGAAACTTCAGAACAGCTATCGAAGAATTTTTTGTGGAAGTTTCTTACAAGTTCTATTACAAAACTAGAAACAACACGTGATATAATTACGTCAAAATGGCTACTGCAGTTGAACAATTATTGAATTTGTTACAAGATGCTTCTAATTTGTTAAAGAAGACACAGATTAACTTAAAGAAATGTTCAAAGTCTCGGCTTACACGTGGATATTTAACAGCGCGGTTGGAGTGTATTAAAGAATATTGGAAACTGTTTATAACTACGCATCAAACTTTAATAAAAACAACGACTCAAGTGCAACGTAACGATATAGCTTATTTTGTTAACGATGAGTACAACTCCTTTGAAGACTTGTACATATGTATCAAGGCTGATATTCAAGATATGTTATCAGATATGGAAACGCCGCCTTCTACGAGTAGTCAACAGAGGAATTGCAGCTTGATGTCGACTGAGGGAGCTTCATCGCAAGTTTTGCTACCTAGGATACAACTGCCTGTTTACAATGGACATTATGAAGAATGGCCTACATTCCACGATTTATTTGTCAGTTTGGTGCATAATAACACATCTCTTTCCGACGTACAAAAACTACACTACTTAAAGACAAGTTTAGCTGGTGAAGCCGAAGCGCTGTTAAGACACATTCAAGTCACCGACACCAATTATGCACAAGCGTAAAACAACGTTTCGGTAACAAGAGGATGATTGTAAGTACAATACTTAAACGTTTATTTAATCAGAAAAGGATAAGTGTACCGTCTGCCCAACACATCAAACTGTTGCTTGAAACTACTTGTGAGTGTCTTAATACTTCAAATAATTTGAAGGTTACCACCGAGTCCTGGGACCCAGTAATTATATTTCTTGTGATACAGAAATTGGATCAGGACTCACACAAAGAATGGGAGACATACAACTACAAACAAAACACAGATGATTTACCTTCTTGGAGTGATTTGAAGATCTTTTTGGAATCTAAATTAAGGACATTAGAGTTAGTTACCCCAACCAGTGAGAATGCATTTCATGTAACTCCTTCCGTGAAATCATGTTTATTATGTAATCAAAGTCATACGTTGTGTCATTGTAAAGAATTTTGTAGAATGTCAATAAGCGAAAGAAACAAATATGTAAAAATTAATAACTTGTGTTACAATTGCTTATCGATAGGGCATCCAGTTAAGTCGTGTCGATTGCCAATATCCTGTCGTATCTGCAACAAACGCCATCATAGTCTTTTACATGAAAACAAACAGGAGGAAGCTGTGGCTCATACCAGTGTGTCACAAATACAACCACAGATTCCTAACAACACACATGTCGAAGATGGTGAATTCCAAGTAAGTACAATGATGACGTCACATTCAAACACAAACACAAAACACAATTTTGCTTTATTAGCAACAGCAATGGTAAAACTATGCAGTGAAGAAGGACACACTGTTGTTTTACGAACTTTAATCGATCAAGGTTCACAGGCATCCTTTCTTAGTGAACTTGCTGCACAACTTCTCAAACTAAAAAGGAGACAGGTTCGAGGTACAATCACAGGGGTAGGTTCAACACAAACGCAAGTCAGTAGCATCGTACACATACAAATTTTTTCTACATTTGATTCTAATTTTTGTATGCCAACAGAAGCTTATGTAATGTCTAAACAAATTACAACAAGGTTGCCATCCAAGTCACTCATCAAGAACAACTGGCCACATATACTAGGTTTACAATTAGCAGATCCAACTTATGACAAACCTGGACCTATAGATTTATTATTAGGTGTCAAGGAATATGCTAATCTAATAAAACAGGATATTATAAGAGGTCCTCCTGGTACGCCATGTGCCCAAAAAACGAAGTTGGGTTGGATTCTTTTCGGACAAATAGATGACCCTTTTACAGAAACACAACCCTTAATTGTAATGCATCATCAAATTGACTTGGATGTCATGATAAAAAAAATGTGGGAGTTGGAAAATGACACGGACAGAAAATTAACACAAGAAGAATGGCTCTGTGAAGAGATTTATAAACAAACACACAGAAGAAATGAAGATGGTAGGTATGTTGTAAATTTACCATTTAAAACAAGCAATGAAAAATCGCCTGATGGAAATAGCAAAGATATAGCCTATGGAAGATTTTTACAATTAGAGAGAAGGTTCGAAAGGAACCCTACATATAAAGAAGCTTACACAAAAGTAATCAAAGAGTATTTGACATTAAACCACGCAGAAGAAGTTCCTGAAAATGAAAAAGATAATAGAGCGGTGTATTTAAGTCATCATGCAGTTATTCGTAATGATAGTGAAAGTATTCCGGAGTTAAAACAGTAGCATTAAAGACCTCGAACCGAGAGCATGTTTTTTATTACCGACAAGCAAGAAACAATCTAATAACCCTTACAATACAGTACAGTTCCTTTTCCTACCTGTATATCCTGTCTAATTATGTATCCATGTAAATTTTATAAAATATTGTCATCTTTCATTCTTCAGAATCATATTAAAGTTTAAATATTTGTAATGTTGTGTAAGTAGCAAGTATATATGTATATTTATGAAATTTTTAATATCCGTTTCAATCCTCTTTCTACTTATCTGATCCTTTCCCGTGTTCCGTATCCTTTTTTAACTTAGTTTCCCAATCTTTTAATTTACGTTATTGGCAAAAAGTAAACGCTATTGCCAAAAGAAGAAAAAAAAATCTCCCCTTTTTGAAAAAAAGGGCGGGAAACTTAAGATCGGTCGCACGCAATTTTGATAATTTTTCATTTTATTTTTAAATTTCATGTAAATATTTAGATATTTTGATCGGATAAGTTGTAGTTTGTATATATTTTAGTAGTTAGTTTGTATTAAAGTGTAAATTTGTTTATTTGTGTAAATTTCATCCTATTGGTAAGTCTTCTTTTCTTCACTTTTCTATGATATGATGGACCCCCCGGATGATCCTGGGGGGACAGCCCCTGATATAGGTCATGTAGTGACGATTTCCAATAATGACGATGGTAGTACGATGGATACAGATGGTTCTGTGTCTCAGACATCTAGTGGCCGTTAAAGAGTGTCAGCTCGACCCAGAATATGCAGACACTGTAATAAAAGACGACGAAAACACCGTGGTGATAAGAAGGATATTAAGGAAAGTGATTGCAAATGTGTAGACATTAGCGACAAACAAATTCTTTCCAAAGTCGATATACCACAGACTCAGTACATCTTAAATGTACTGAGTCTGTGGTATTTACTTTCGATGGACAGTTTTTGCCTAAACGAGTGTATATGTGCTACACTTCTCTTACTGTAGACTTGTATATATATCGTACTATTCTATGCTACAATTGTTGTCTGTTTGGTCATGTGAAATCTCAATACAGATCTAAACCAAGATGTTTTAGATGTGGTCAAGGACATACTGGTGATAACTCTTCTATTCAAGATGATTTTATATCTTGTTGTTTATGTAAAGGTTGCAACGGATAAAAAATGTTTAGAATATGAAAGACAAAGAGCTATAAAGGAATCAATGGCTAAAAACTGTATTTCCTATTCAGAAGCTTCAAAGATACATCCATCTGTCTCTCGAATTTCATATGCAGATACATTACTCTCATCACCTAACATCACTCCTAATACTTTTCCAACCCAGCATCAACATTCAACACCTAAAGCTATAAACAATACTTCATATAAAAAAAACTGTTTTTGTTACACCAAAGCCTCCACCTACACTTAGCAAAGGATATGACAAATCTGCTCACCAAGAATTTTTAAGGGATTTTAACATTCCCCAACCCTCTAATGGATGTGCATTAATTAACAAAGAAAATGAAAAGCCTTTGGAATCCTCAGTAATTGATTTAATTATTTCTCTTATAAAATCTCTTAGTCAATCGAATCAATTTTCACCGTCCAACGCTGCCTTATTAGTTTCTGCAATTATTCAAATTTATAAACCAAATAATGGACAAAGTTCTTCAATGGAATTGTCAAAGCATCACTCCTAAAAAAGTGATCTTATTTATTTATTAAATAAATATAAATCTTATATCTGTGCTCTTCAAGAGACTTGGTTGAAACCAGGATCTTTATTTAAGATTCGTGGTTATTCATGTCTCAGAGAAGATCGTGTGGATGGGCAAGGCGGAGTAGCCATGCTTGTGAAACACCCTCTTTCCTTTTCTCTCTTCTCTATTCCTTTTCACAGTAATGATTTTTCTATTATTGCTGCTTTAGTCGAAAATATCTGTTATGTATCTATTTATATACCTCATCCTTCTTCTGCAATCTTAAATGAAATTAAAGATATTATTTCCATTCTTCCGAAGCCTTTTATGATCCTTGGTGATTTTAACTGTCGCCATGAAACCTGGGGTTACTTATCTTCTAATAGTTATGGTAACACATTAATAGATATATTTGATTCAGTGAATTTGTGTATATTAAATGATGGTCGTCCTACACGATGTTCTCATCCTGACGAGCGCCCAAGTGCTCCAGATTTAACAGTCACTTTCTTTTCTTTTTTTTTTATGGAATAGGAGGACAAACGAGCTTACGGGTCACCTGTTGTTAAGTGATCACCGCCGCCCACACTCTCTTGCAACACCAGAGGAATCACAGGAGCGTTGCCGGCCTTTAAGGAAGGTGTACGCGCTTTTTTTGAAGGTACCCATGTCGTATCGTCCCGGAAACACCGCACAAGGAAGTTCATTCCACAGCTTTGTAGTACGTGGAAGAAAGCTCCTTGTAAACCGGACTGTGGAGGACCGCCACACATCCAGATGGTGAGGATGATATCCTAACTTGTGGCGTGTCGAAGGTGGAATTCGGCGGCAGGAATTAGGTAAAACAGCTCTTCGGAACACTCCCCGTGATAAATGCGGTAGAAGACACACAATGAAGCGACGTCTCTACGCAACGCCAAGTGATCCAGCCGTTCACAGAGTACTGGGTCCCCGGCAATTCGAGCTGCTCTGCGTTGCACGCGGTCAAATGGATCGAGCTGATACTGGGGTGCGCCAGACCAGAGATGACAGCAATACTCCATGTGTGGCCGGACCTGTGCTTTGTACGGCGCTAGATTGTGGGCCGGCTTGAAGTATTGCCGTGCTCTATTAATGACGCCCAGTTTCTTTGAAGCCAATTTGGCTTTGCCCTCCAGATGGCCACGGAATTGGCAATCGCTCGAGATTTCAAGACCCAATATTCCGATACTAGGCGAGGCTTTTAGGGAAGTGTTGTCGAAGAGCGGTGATGCGACAAATGGGGTTTTTTTAGTGGTAAACGCATAAACTTGAGTCTTCTGGGGGTTAAATTGGACAAGGTTCAATTTACCCCATTCCGCGACCTTCTCAAGAGAGGACTTGATAGAAGACACAAGTTTCTCCCGGCACTGGTCGACGATTTCCCTAGAGAGACCTGCATGGCCCGTGTATACGGCATCACCAGTGCTGTCATCTGCATAGCAATGAATGTTGGAGGTGCCCAACATATCATTGATATGCAGAAGAAACAGCGTGGGAGATAGCACACAGCCTTGGGGACTCCAGCATTCACGGGCTTCAGCTTCGACCAATGTCCGTCGACAACGACCTGTATGCTGCGCCCAGTGAGGAAGCTGGAGGTCCACTTGCACAAGCTGTCGGGGAGCCCAAATGATGGAAGTTTAGGGAGGAGCGCCTTGTGCCATACACGATCAAAGGCCTTCGCTATATCCAGTCTAACTGCCAGGCCTTCCCCCTTGCTTTCAATAGCCGCAGCCCATCTATGTGTTAGGTATACCAGAAGATCACCTGCCGACCGACCATGGCGAAAGCCGTATTCTCAGTCGTTGATCAACTGGTGACCCTCTAGGTATACCAAGAGCTGACGGCTAATTATGCTCTCCATGATTTTGGAGAGCAGGGAGGTAATAGCAATAGGCCTGTAGTTTGCCGGATCCGAACTGTCTCCTTTTTTTGGATCGGATGGACAAGGGCTGACTTCCATGAGTCAGGGACTACGCCTTTGGAATAAGAGTGCCGGAATAAACGCGTTAGCACCGGCGTCAACTCAGGGGCACACGTTCTAAGCACGATTGGAGAAATGCCATCCGGCCCGCTCGACTTCCTGACGTCCAACAAAAACAGAGCTCGCCTAACAGTTTTCTGTCTGTCTGTTCTCGTAGTGTTTCTTGCGATAAAGACGCACAGTTCGTATTTAACCACGCCACCCGCATTTTTTATTAGTTGTAATACGTGTGTAAAAAAAAAATTGCATTCCCCCACTCATTGCCGTAACAAGTATGTAGTGATGGGAAAGTTCAACATCGATATCGATATACAATTTTTATTTACTGGCATCCAATATGGATAGATTTTTGACTAGATCAAATTCCGTGTCATCCTTGCCAAATACTAAATGACCAGGTGATATGGAGCTAGACTGGTCCATACCTAAAAGAGATGCGCATGGAACACAAGTGAAAACGCAAACACCAGTGAAAACATTCAATAGATTTAGCGGCCTTCCTGACCAAGGTTCATCAGCATCCATCAAACTTCGGGAGGCGTCCATAACTGTGAAGAAATCTAGTTAGATCCCTCCAATTCACATTTATATTAAATCTGATTGGACTCACGAGTACATAAAAACTGGTTTGGTGGTTTCCCGTTATACCAAGGGTTTCCATCTTAAATATCAAGGCCATCAAAGAATCATTGTTTACTGTTACTCAGTAGAGGGCCACAAATCACTTCAAGATGGCTTGCGCTCTGAGAACATTAATTTCTAAACTTTTTCGAGGAAAGAAGAACGAACATTTAAATTTATTATAATCGGGCTCCCTAACTATGTTCAAAAAAATGTAACTGGTTTGTTAGATGAACTTGGTTTTCCTAATGCAACCGCTAAAAAACTCAGACATGCAGACGATAAATCTGACGCTAGTCCCTTATACTTGGTGCAATTACCTCCAGGAGCTAATGTCATTGCTTTTAGTAAAATTAAATATCTAAGTAATTGTGTTTTGCAAATACGCAAATTTCAGCCAAAGACCCATGCTGGAACTCAATGTTTTCGCTGCCAAGCTTTTGGGCACTCTTCCAAAAACTGCAACTTGCCACCTCGCTGCGTAAAGTGCTTAGAAAATCACATCTCTAGTGAATGCCCAAAGAAAGACAGAAACACGCCTGCGCAGTGTTGCAACTGCAATGAAAATCACCCTGCAAACTATCGGCAATGTAGAGAACGACAAAAATACCTCAAGCTTGTCGAGTCAAGGAAGGAAGAACATAAATTAATCCAAACGTCTAAGCGTCTTCCTAAAAATGCTGGAATTGATGGTCGTTCTTGGGCTAATGTGGCAGGTGCCAATGTGAAGAAAATCCCTATGTTCGAGAATCCAGCCGAAAACAATGTGACAACTGCAGCACCTTCATGCCATCCGGATAGTGCTACTGCAGAGATGTTAAAGATTTTAGCAACGTTATGCTGATTCTTTCTCATCTGGGTCAGTATGTCTAAGTGTAGTGAATTACGTTTTCTTTATTGGAATGCCGATGGCATTAGTCCTAAGCTATATGAGCTTATTGATATCATTTGTAAACTGTCAGTTGACATTATAGCATTGTGTGAAACCAAACTTAGCCCTAAGCATAAACTGCACATTCCCGGTTATGTAACTTATCGACAAGATAAAAGATCGAATGGGTCAGGCCAAGGTGTAGCTTTACTTATCAAATCAGAAATCCCCCATACTCCGTTACATATAACGGCAATCCAGACCCTTGAATGTATCGGTGTTAATATAACATTGTCGGGTAAAGACACGTCTATAATTTCGGCATACCAATCTCCAAACCAAGAACTTCTTGTCAGCTACCTAGACTTAGTAATTAATTCGTATGATAGGATTCTACTCATGGGAGACCTTAATTCTAAACATGACTACTGGAACTGCGAAAAAGCTAATCAAAGAGGAAATCGCCTATTTGATCATATGGTTAGTAATGATTATGACGTACTCGGTCCGCTTGTCCCCACACTTGTACATTATCGTAGTGATTACTCACCCTCCATTCCTGATATAGTTTTAGTTAAAAATGTTTACAATATATCACGGCCGGAGACTTCATCACGTCTTTCATCTAACCACCTTCCTGTTGCCTTCTCTGTCGGTGAATCTTTTACTCGAAAACCGTTTATTCGATATAGGTACGAAGATGCAAATTGGAAGCAGTTTAGATCTTACTTAAACGCGAATATCGCACTCTCACCAAAATGTAACAATATCAGTTACGAAATCGATTTTTCCATAGAGCAACTTACTGCTATGATTGTTAAGGCAAGAGATATGAGTATTCCTCATGGCCCTGATATAATCACCCCACATAAACTACCAAAATATATTAAAACTAAAATCAAGAATAAAAATAAACTAAGGTCCTTAGCTACTAAAGAAACTGACAGAATTATCAAAAGAATATTATGCTCAGAAATTAATAAACTACAAAAAAGTATTAAAGTATCTTTGAGAAATTTTAATGATCAAATTTGGAATAACAAACTCAAAAAAATTGATAATCCAAGTTCTGACCTTTGGCGCGTAGTGAAATCTTTAAGTGCGAAACCTACGACTATTCCACCTTTAAGATGCCATGACAATAGGTTTACCTCCAATGTTTTAGAACAATGCGAAGTACTTGCCGATGCCTTTTATGATAATATGAAACTCACAAATAGCTGGGTAAGCGATCCTACTACTGAGAAAATTGTTGAAGAAGCTAATACTTCTCTTTATATACCAAACTATAGTTCTCCGTTGCGGCCCATTACCCCAACAGAAATAGCTAAAGCCGTTAAAAAATTAAAAAATCGTAAAGCTCCAGGTATTGATGGCCTAAATAATCAATTACTGAAAAACCTACCGCAGAAATTATTGGTTCTTTTACCAAAAATTCTAAATGACTGTCTTCGTAACAGTTATTTTCCTTCAATGTGGAAAATTGCTAAAGTTATTAACATTACAATCAAAAAACCCGGAAAGGACGATACTATCCCATCTCATTATCGCCCTATCAGCTTACTTTCTTCCTTAGCTAAACTATTTGAATCGTTAATTGCAAAGAGGCTATTAGATGTAATAGAAAACAAAATTATTCCTGAGCAGTTCGGCTTTCGCAAGGGTCATTCCACTGCGCAGCAATTAGCAAGAGTCGCCGAACACGTGACTCATCATCTTAATTTAGGCCAGTCTACTGGCATGATACTATTAGACGTTGAAAAAGCCTTTGACACTGTTTGGCATGCTGGACTGATTCATAAACTAATTTCACCCGATGTTCCATTGCCTCTGGTTAGATTACTTAAGTCATATTTAGAAGATCGTTCTTTTACAGTCCACATAGGTGATATTATATCGAGCCCACGACCTGTACCAGCCGGTATACCACAGGGTTCAATCTTAGGGCCCTATTTATTCGTGATGTACCTAAATGACATCAAAAAACAACCTCATAACCACCTCGCTGGATTTGCAGACGATACTGCGAGTTTTACGTCTTCTGATGACATTGATATTATAATATCACGCCTTCAGTGGTCACTGGAACTACTTATCACTTATTTCACCAAGTGGAAGTTAAAAATAAATACCCTTAAAACGGAAGCTATTATGTTTACTCGAAAACGCTCAACTCCAATTCGCAAACTAAGAATAGACGGTCAACTTATCCCATGGAGTACTACGGTAAAATACCTGGGCCTAATACTAGATAATAAGCTAAACTGGACACAAAATACAAATGCTCTTCATGTTAAAGGTATTAAAGCAATTAACGCTCTCAGTCCTGTGCTTAACCGCAAATCAAATTTAAGTTGCAACACTAAAATGCGTATATATTCTAGTCTTGTCAGGCCATGCATTACATATGCTGCTCCCGTGTGGTGGAGCACTTGCAATACTAATTACGATAAAATTCAATCAATACAGAATAAATCCATTAAAATTTCATATAATACCGTGTTTCGAACTAACCTGAAAAAATTACAATTTAATAAAAAAATTCTATTAATCAAACACTTCATATTTAGGATATCTAAGAAATTCTATCTTTTTAAAAATCCGACTCACAAGAATCCCTTAATTTCCTCAATTGTTAGAACCCGCTTAAATAACTTACGATACGCTGGCAGGTATAATCGATATCGCCTCCCACATCACTATTTCCTCGAGTATGGATAACGTCACATAATACCGGTTTCAACTAGCTTGGTGTCGCAGGCTCGCAGCCTGTAGGTAGTGTAATCCGTTACCTTACGCATTGATGCAATGCTATAATTTTGATAATGACTGTATTACTACGTTATTCTTTTCTCCATGATTAGTATTGAACAATTTAATTGTGATTAATGTGCTAGTATTATGTCACAATAATACTTATATTGCAAAATAATATTGTTATAATTTAAGTAGGTACATAATCTAAAACTTGTATGACCATAAAGTCAGCGAGATGTTTTTGTATTTTAATACCTACCTATTTCATTATCTTGTTTATTAAGTTTATATTGTTTTATATCTAAATATTTTAAAAAGACGTAATTAGTCTATGTAAAATAATTGTCTTTAAGTGATTATGTACAGCATCCATTGTATTAGATTTTAAGCTTATGGTAAATAAAGACCTTTATAAACTAACTAACTCTGACACCGCGGGATGGTCGGCGGTGTTTTTCCGTTGTCCTCAAGAGTCGAGTTGGAGGCGAAAAGAGCGCACAGGAGATCGGCTTTCTCTTTTGCCGTATAGGCCAGGGTGTCATTCCTCATGTGCAACGGCGGCATGGACGGCTGGCTGAAGTTACCAAGAGCAGCTTTCGACAATGACCAGAACTTGCGTGTTCCGGTCGGGTAACTGGAAAGCTGCTCGCCGATTTTGACGACGAGTTTTGACTTTGCACGGGCGATTTGCCGCTTAAAAAATCTGGAAGCACGGTTGTATTTCCTCTTAAGAACTATGCAGATCGGATCCTTTGTGCCCAGCGCCGCAACCCAAGTTCGATACGCCTGTTTTTTGCAGTCAGATGCTGCTTTTACTGACGCATCGAACCAGGGCTGTGATCTGCCATCGATCGGTACTACAGAGTTTGGTATAAAAATATCCATACCCTGTAGTATCACATCGGCTACTGCAACGGCGCAGGCACTAGGATCATCCGAAGGGAAACAAACCCCGCCCCAAGGGTAGGATGCAAAAAAGGAACGCATCCTATCCCAATCTGCTGACTTGTAGTGCCATACGCGGCGGGTCGCTGGGGGTCTGCGACGTTGGCGTCGGATAGGCACTACACTCCTGACCAGGCAATGGTTGGACGTTCCGAGAGGGGCGTCGACAAAGACCTGGTAACCATCGGGATGTGTAGTCAGCAGAAGATCCAATAAGGACGGCATGTGGCTATCCACACCCGGGAGCCGCGTTGGCGACTCGACTAATTGGGCCAGACCATACGCCAATGCAAAATTATGCGCAGATCGCCCTGCGTAGTCTGTGGTACGTGATCCAAGCCATTCGGCATTGTGCCCGTTGAAATCACCCAAGACTACGATTTCTGCGGAGGGGATCTGTGCAAGCACGTCGTCATTTGCCGCTTGAACGCAGCCCATGAGATGATCGGTTTCTGCGTTACCACTAATGGGACCTGTAGACACACGCATAGATGCGGACGCGGTCCTCTAAATCTACGCGGAGCCAGAGAGTGGACAGGTCCCTACCCTCAAAATTGCCGAGACGGCGACAGCAGATATCCTCCCTAACGTACACACATACCCCGGCATGAGGCAAAAAATTGAGCTCAATTTTGTACCCGGGGTACGTTAAATATGACGTATCGCTAGGTCCAGATATCTGCGTCTCCGTAAGGAAACACAAGGCCGGCTTCGCCGTCTCAAGGTGGTGGTGGACGGCGTTTAAGTTGGAGTGAATTCCCCTGATATTGCAAAAGTCCACGTTGAGTGTGGAGCGGGGTGCCGTGGTGTTACTGCCTCGTTTGTCCTTGGTCATGCGCGGTACTGTGCCCTCGCCAGAATACGAAGGGCAGCCCGAGCTAGGGTGCTCGGGGAGGGATTCTCCGACTCTGGTAGAGCCGGTACCCTCCTGGGGTACTATCTCTTTAGGGACCGCTGTCATAATCTTTGTTGGGGAAGGGGGGGGGGGAAATGGCCTCCGGTCCCGGACGAGTCTGGCCCGATTGTGCTGACGTCAAAAGACGGCTGCGTGACTCTCCCACTTCTAAAAAGCCCTTAGTCGCCTCTTACGACACCCATGGGCCTGGGACTCCCCTATTCTTTTTATGCCCCGGGGAAAGTACAGTACTACACCTAATCTTGCTTCTTCTTTGTCCTGGGATCCATTGCGATCTACTTTTGGTAGTGATCACTTCCCACTATTATTATCATTTCCAACCTGCAATAATAACAATAAAGTATTACATATTCAAATTCAAATTCAAATATTTTTATTCAAATAGGATTTATAATCACTTATTGAACGTCAAAATCTACCACCCATTCAAAAGAGACTGCCTCAGACCTGAGAAGGATGGGCGCAAGAAACTGAGCGGGCTTTTTTTTTTATATAAAATATGGATTACAATGTAATATCGTACAATAAACATTAATAATTAAAGAGCCTGAGGGTGTTCGCTTTAATCCCAATCCGTGGTGTCATTAAGAAAATCGTTTATGCTATAATAACCTTTCCCACACAAACGTTTTTTTACAATTCTTTTAAATTTCGTAAATAAATTAATAATAAATTTCGTTAAATAAACATATTCTCCTCGTTTAAAATATAAGCTTAATGATGTTGATTGGGATTTATATAAAGATCTAATAAAGAACAAAATTATTACACTTCCAAAAATTAATCCAGGTACAGAATCTCAGTGTGCAGATTCTTTAACAAGAATCTTTATTGAGGTTGCCAATGAGATATTTCCAATTAAAAATAGCTCTTTGGGTTTTATTCCTTCTCCTCCTTGGTGGAATAACGAATGTACTGAGGCAGTAAAGAGAAGAAAATATGCTGAAATTACATACTGTCAATGTTCCACTGATGAGAATTTTGAAATTCTTACAAAGAGTATGTCAGAAACTTCAAAATTTCTAAAGAAAAAGAAATTTGATGGCTGGAAAAACTTCTGCTATTCAATATCACCTGATGTCAAACCATCTCTTGTGTGGCAAAATATAAGAAGGTTTAGATCTGCATCCAAAGATTCATCTCCGAAATCAATCCCTTTTCATTTAATTAATAGCTTTTTAGATAAATTGGCTCCACCTTTCGTTCCTGAAGACTTAATAATTTTTTACCCTGTAATAAATATAAATAATGATAACTGCTTTGGTTTAAACAGTATATTTTCTCTCACTGAATTAAAAGGTGTATTGTCACATGTTAAGGATTCTGCTCCTGGACTGGACGGTATTCCGTATTCCTTTATCTCTCATTTAGATGATGATGCTTTATTTTATTATTTATCTCTTATAAATTCCATAGTGACATCTGGTAACATCCCCTCCACGTGGAAACGTCAAGAAATAATTCCCCTACTGAAACCTAATAGGTGTTCTTCAGACCATTCTGCCCATCGCCCAATCGCACTTTCTTCTGTTTTGATGAAAATTACAAAACATGTTATAAAAAATCGTTTAGAATGGTTTGTTGAGCATAACGGTCTATTATGTGAATCCCAATTCGGTTTCGGACGTGGGAAAAGTACTATTGATACCTTAAGTATATTCATTTCTGATATTCAATTATCATTTTCATATAATAAATCAGTAATAGCTGCGTTCTTAGATATAAATTGTGCCTATGATAATGTCGTAAGAAGTATTTTAAAAAGTAAGTTTTTACAACTTAATATACCTCTGCTATTAACAAATTTTATCATAAACATGCTTTCCGAAATATACATAATCCTGAAACTAGATGACGGCAAGTCAATTACTCGACTTGTTTCAAAGGGCCTCCCCCAGGGATCAGTACTTAACCCAATATTATATAATATTTATACACACTATTTAAAATCACCACTTAATAGTGTAAATGTTCTTCAGTATGCTGATGATCTATTAATTTACTGTCGTGATATTTCTATTGAAAAAGCTAGTTCTTCTGTATGGTTGGGCTTAAATGGCCTTGATCTATCACCTGAAAAAAGCACAATAGTTTTATTCACGAGATCAAGAACTCCTCCTCCTATTTCTATATTTTATGAGTGTTATCAGATTCCAGTTAAAGATAATGTTAAGTTTTTGGGAATTGTCTTAGATTCGAAACTAACTGGTATCCCACATTGTGAATACCTAAATGCTAAATGTGAGCGTACTCTTAATATTTTAAGATGTCTGTCAGGTGTTTGGTGGGGTGCGCCCCCTTTTTAAATGAAATTGTTATATAATGCTCATATAAGAAGTATATTAGATTATGGTACATTCTTGCTGGAGCCTGGTAGTGTTAAGGCATTTAAAAAACTAGTCCAAAGCTTTACGAGTAGTTTCTGGTGCTATGCGGTCAAGTCCTATTAATGCTCTTCAAGTAGAATGTGGTGATCCTGCACTACATCTACGTCGTCAATATTTAGCAGACAAATTTATATTCCGATCTTTTCAGTTTCTTAACCACTCTCTTTATAACAAACTTTAGAAACTCTCATTATATAGATTCATCTGAATATTGGTCAAATAAAAAACCACCTTGTCTAATCAATAGTTTTAAGAAATTTATCAACATAAAAGCTCCTATTCATCGATCCATTAATTATCCTCTTTTCAGTACTAGCTTTGAAGCATTAATGTTTCTTCCAGAAATTCATTTTAACTCAGATTTAAATAAGCACGATATTTGTACAAATTTTTCGTTTAATCTTCTTAAAAATACTGTTTGGGTTGATTACCATCATATTTACACAGATGCGTCAAAACATTCCTCCTCGGATCCTGTTGGTGTAGGTATCTATTACGCTAATATAAAAGCAGACCACCTAGCTAATGAAGCCGTGGTCGATGGCGACATTTTCCCTTATAAAGTTTTTTGCCAGGATCTAGGTGCTCTTCCTATAGTTCACCTTTAGGATTGTTGGAATAGACTTTGGACTGAAACTGGTCAATCAAAAGGCAGGAAATATTTTAACCTTCAGCCACTTATTTAATTTAAACCATGGTTTTTTCGTGCCAAATGCAATAAGTTAGTATGTTCTTCTATCATAAGAATGCGTTTGGGTCATGTTTGCACTCCTGTTCATCGTAATAGATTAGGCATTGTATCTACTGACATATTGTGTGAATGTGAATCCGATAAATGTGATCTAGATCACATTTTCTTTTCATGTTCTCTATACGATCGCTCCTCATTCCTGAATGATATAATATCTCTTAATGTTCCTTTTCCTACCTGTATATCCTGTCTAATTATGTAACCATGTAAAATATTGTCATCTTTCATTCTTCAGAATCATATTAAAGTTTAAATAATTGTAATGTTGTGTAAGTAGCAAGTATATATGTATATTTATGAAATTTTTATTATCCGTTTCAATCCTCTTTCTACTTATCTGATCCTTTCCCGTGTTCCATATCCTTTTTTAACTTAGTTCCCCAATCTTTTAATTTACGTTATTGGCAAAAAGTAAACGCTATTGCCAAAAGAAGAAAAAAAAAACTTCCCTTTTATACGTCTGTGTCTGCGTGTGTAAAAGACAAGTACAGACACGTACTCTGTGGCTGATCCAAAGAATATAATATTTACTCTAGATATGATAATTTTTTTTTTATAATATAATGATTATATTTCAACGTAAAGTTTGTAATAAGATCTTTTGTTATCGGGACGGACGAACGCATTTAAAGTTATCTGTATTTGTTTGTACATAAATTTGATTACCATATTATTCTTTGTTATATTGGATATGTTAAGGTTAATTTTCAATTATAATTACATCAGTGTGATATATTTATTATTTTTTTTTTATAATAATTAAAATATATATTTTGAATAAGCATGATCCAGGCGGATTGCCGATGATGAATAATCAGATGAATCATCGTAACTATTTTCAGATTCTGTATCAGACTCAGTATTCAATTCTATTATGAATCTGTCCATAGCAGTATCCATAAACCCATC
This sequence comes from Leptidea sinapis, assembly GCF_905404315.1. Lineage (NCBI taxonomy): Eukaryota > Metazoa > Arthropoda > Insecta > Lepidoptera > Pieridae > Leptidea > Leptidea sinapis. Next base: position 591,230 of record NC_066275.1, on the reverse strand, counting down.
TCTTTCACAAAACTTGCTTTCAATGTGGTGCACATGTTCGCATTGTTTTTGCCAGTCTTCTGCAGTGATAGACTGAAAATAATCTTTAGTTAAATGAACTATGTTGTTTGTTTCTTACCCTACATTTTCAATAGCTACGCGCCTTTTAACGAGACTCCGTTTTTAAAGAGATTCAATTGCGTTTAGCTCGCAGTGGTATGGCGGTAATCTCGCCACCTTGTGGCCATGAGCTTGAAGCATTTCATCGGCTTCATATATTATTGGAGCGTCTTTACGGTCTTTTATAATTTCATATAGTTGAGGTATTAGGTACCAGAGTAGGCAGATAAGATAACCCCTTATTTGTTATAAAGTTTTGCATTTCTGCTTTGGTACAGCTTAATGTCGGTGCTTTGTTTAACTTTACCGCGTGATAACGGGCATTTTCCATAACTTCTAAATGATTAGCTGGCAAGTTAGTAATTAGTTTTTCCTGAAGCCATTACATAAAATTTGTTTTAATTCATGTCATCGATTTCGACTGGGATTTTAATATTAATGAGGCATTTGGTATAAATCCCATTTCACCACCTGCATGAACAATTATCCATCGCACGCCAGTAAGATCGTTTCTTAGGATACCTTCTTCATTTTCTATTTTCCAGCATTTATTTACTGTGTAAGACGCATGAATATAGGTATCATCCAGAAATACAACAGACCTGTCTTCATCGCGGTGTTGTACACTTTACAATCAATCACGAATTTAAAATATATATAAATATTGAAATAGTGTATAATGAAAACCTAAATATGTAACAAAGTATAAATAAAACGTTTGTGGAAGGAATCTGGCGTAGGTTTCTTTTCAGGAAATGGATATTCACAGCTGTTAAATGTAGTATTTGTAGTTCGCTAAATTTGCCCAATATGTCCAATGAAGGGCCACTAAGATAGTGGCACTTCTTTGATTGCAGAAGGTGTAGAAGATAAAATGCTTGCCATTTTAAACAGTTCTCTGTTTAAAATTTTCTGGATAAAGATTGCTGTCCTGTGATAGCAGTAGTTGGAGATGGTTCTTGGGCAAAACGTTCTTACAAAGGTGTATGTAACTCAGCGCTTAGTGCTGCATTGTTGGACAGCAAAGTATAAAGTTACTGATACTGGTGATGAAAAGAATGTACCTAATAAGGTCGGCTAGAATTAGAGCCTGATAAGTGATATGTCTCGTCTGTATAAGTTAAATCTAATATATAAAATTCTCGTGTCACGGTGTGCGGGACCGAACTCCTCCGAAACGGCTTGACCGATTCTCATGAAATTTTGAGTGCGTATTGGGTAGGTCTGAGAATCGGACAACATTTATTTTTCATCACCCTAAATGTTAAGGGTGGTCCACACTAATTTTTTTTTTAATTTTTTAAATTTGTTTGATTATGAGTCAGCATTAAAAAATACATACAACTTCAATTTTTCACCTATCTACGATCAACAGTTACTTTTGTATCGCGATTTTAATATCGGCAATATAACGTTTGCTAGATCAGCTAGTTTATAGATAAAAAGCTCAAGAGCTTCAACACACAACAATTGATCAGAGTGATGATGAATTGTAGGCGTTAGAGAGGCGCAAGCGTATTATTGCGTAAAATTTTTCCGATTGCTACTTTACCCGAATTGATTGACAGTCGTATTCCAAGAAATTTACCTGTACGGGGCAGAGTAGAAATAACGATAATATAATAAATTACTTAATTATTTGAAAAATAACTATATTATGTTTTGTGTGTAATAATAAGCGCCCCCTTTTACATATTATGTATATTATTTTGGTATGTTTATAAAAATAAAATAAAAAAGCCTTTTATTCCCATACTAAATTACATAATTAAGTTAAACTAAATTTAAAAATTAAAACAAACATAATTATTGTTAGTAAACTTAACTTAACTTAAGCCTAATATTATAAGAACTCAAAAAGAGAAAAGTTTTATGTTAGTAAGTTTTTTATCTATTTCTTAATAACTTAATAATTAATGTTTAATTAGTAGTATGGGCCCCTCTTTGGGTGAAAGCCTTCTCCATTTTCCCCATTTCAATCACATCATCAGCCCACCTCTTACACCGTTTCCCAACTTTTCTAAAGCCCACCGGCCCTTTCCATTTCGTTGTCTGCATCGTCCATCTCTTGTCTGTGAGTCGTGATATATGACCGGCCCATTTGCCATTTTAGTTTCAATGCGTGGGTCAGTGCATCTTTTATTTTTGTTCTTTGTCTGATTAGAACATTTCTTATCTTTTGAATTTTACGTATTTTAAATATGCTTCTTTCTATAGCTCTCTGTGTCGTTAAAGCTTTTGTTTTACTTTATTTGTGAAAGTCCATGTTTGACATCTATATAGAAGACAAGGTAATAAGCATGACGTGTCAACTACAGTTTTCTTCAGCTTCAGATTGAAATCTCCCTTTAGATTTTCAAAGACCAAATTTTCTTCAGGTTAGATTCCTTCTTCTTTCGACATCTTCTTCGTTGGAATTTTTTCCAAATGATATTTGTTTGCCCAGATAAATATATTTTTCAACGTATTTAATTTCATTGTCGCTAGTGATAATGGGTATTTTAAATCTGTTGGTCATTGGTTTACTTTGGTTTTATTGAAATTCATTTTTAATCCAATTTTTAAACTTTCTTTGTCTAGTGAATTGATCATATTTTCTAGGTCTTTTGGAGTTTCTGCTAGTACTACGATGTCATCAGCGTACCTTAGACGACGCAAGAAATAGCCATTAACGTTATGCCTTTGTTCACTCAGTCAATTTGTCGAAATACATAATCCAGTAAGTACTAAAATGAAGATTTTTGGGGACATAGGGTCTCCTTGTTTTACTCCTTGTTCGATTTTTATTGACTCTCCTATTGTTTCCAATTTAACATTACTGATACTGTTAGAGTAGATATTTTTGAGGTACATTAAGGGATTTCAGTGCTTTCCAAATTGAATCATGACTAATACTATCGAATGCTTTGTTATAATCAACGAAAGCTGCGTAAAGTGGTCTATTGTACTCTTTATATTTTTCGAAGACTTGTTCTAAGGTATTAGGTAGTAAGGTACGAAAGCCAGTTTGTTCTACAGGTTGTTCGTTATCAATTTGTTGTGTTATCCTTTTTAAGATTATTGAGGAAAATAATTTATATAAGTTTGCCAGTAAATTGATAGGCCTGTAGTTTTCTATATTGTTAGAATCGCCTTTTTTTTATTTAATAATATGATATCTGATGCGTTCCATTGTTTCGGTACTACTTCTGTCTCAATTATCATATTAAATAGCTTTATCAGATGAGGAACAAGAATGGGTGCATAAATTTTGAGTATCTCATTACTTATGTTGTCCAGGCCTGGGCTTTTATTTGTTTTTAGGTTTTTAATATTATCATATAAGTACTTCTTTTTTTTTGTATTATAATATCATTTGTCTGTGTACATTTATTATTTGTATGTTTTGTTATTTCAGGCCTCAGTTCCTCTTCCTCTGTTTTACGATATAATTCTTTATAAAATATTTGATGCTTGATCCATTATATATTTTCTAGTATTTGCTATGGTTCTTTTATTTTCCATTTTCGGGATCCATGTTTTATGACGACATAATTATTTGAAAGCTTTTTTTACGCTTCTGTGCTTTTCTAAATTTTTTGTGATAATATTTTTCCTTTGAGTACTGTAATCTTTTTTTTATCGATTTTTTAGTTTCTTTGTAAATTTCACTCAATTATTCTTTAAGTTCTTTATTCTTATTTTTTATATGTATCAATTCTGTTCTTTTTTAAATTAGATTGTCTGTTTTTTCACTAAATATTCTGTTCCGGTTTTTCTTTATCTGCACTTTTTATGGTGTAGGTCTCTGTAATATAGCCTCTAGTAGAAAATTGTAATAAGTTTGTACCTCAATTTCTTTTTCCCGTTCTCCTTCTTTCTTTCTCGTAACTTTTATAGTGTTCTAAGTAATTCTTTGTTTCTTCTTCTGATTTAGGGATGAGAAGCTTTGTTCTGTATGATCCTACTCTTCTTGATACAACTTACTATAAAAGTTAGTCGTAACAGTCTATGATCCGACGGAAAATTTAGTTTACTTAAGACCTCAAAGTTTGTGACAGATTTTGGTGAATTCGTCAGGGCAAAATCGATTTCATTTTTGACTTTTTGATCTGGCGACATCCACGTCCATTAATTTTTTTGTTTTTTAATAAAAAACGTATTAGCTATTGACAGTTTGTATTCAAGAGCATATTCTATTAATCTTTCTCCTCTTGTGTTTCTTTGTCCAATACCATATTTTCCCATGACCATACTTTCTCTTGTTTTAGGTTGACCTATTTTTGCATTGAAGTCTCCTATAACTACAACCTTGCTGTCTGCTAAATCATGCGCTTTTTGAAGGTCATCATAGAATCTATCAATTTCTGTATCACTTGCTTTTTCTGTAGGTGCGTATACCTGTATTATTGAAATTTTTATTTCGTAAAAAGACATTTGTAACAGTGCTACTCTTTCTGATATACCTGTGCAATTTGATATATTTTCTTTAAATCTCTTCTTCACCAAGAATACTACTCCATGCTTGCCTTTAGTTTCTCCCATGTAACAAAATATATATTCTTCTATACTGCAGCCAAGTCTTCTTACTAGAGCAAGTCCTATTATTTCACAATTAATGGATTATATGTATGTATGTTTACAGTACCTATACATCAAAATAAATATATACATTATCGGTTCATGAGTTGTCACAGTCTACCTACTCCAAAATCTCTACTCCATGTCGATGTCGACTACTGATGGAAGCAGCTGTGATTGATCTATTTCAAGTTCAGTTTCGCCCAGCTCCGTGTCAGTGGAAACGCACCCTTATACTTGTGGTTGCGTGTATAATTTATACATGTTCAAATTCAAATTCAAATATTTTTATTCAAAATAGGATTTAAAATCACTTATTGAACCTAAAAAAACTACCACCCATTCAAAAGAGACTGCCTCAGACCTTAGAAGAATGGGCACAAGAAACTCAGCGGGTTTTTTTTTTAAATATAAAATATGGATTACAATGTGATATCGTACGATAAACATTTATAGTTAAAGAGCCTGAGGGTGTTCGCTTTATTCCCAGTCCGTGGTGTCATTAAGAAAATCGTTTATGGTATAGTAACCTTTCTCACACAAACGTTTATTAACAATTCTTTTAAATTTCGTAACACATTTATTTTCTACATTTTCTTGAAACATATTGTAGAAGCATATAAATCGCCCAACCTCCTCGTGTTAACATTATGAATGTCACAGTTTCTAGAAAATTCTTCAATGTGCTTATGAACATACAGAACATTATCAAAAATGTATTGAGAAGCAACAGTCAAAATGTTTATGTCTTTAAATTTTTCTCTTAATGATTATTTAGGAATCAATTTTTCAAAAATTTTATAATTCAAAAATTTTACTTAGGGTCGGCTACACTGAAACAGGGCGATAGTTATTCGGTTCAGAAGTGAGTCAGAGTAAATATTGGTGTAATTTTACTATATTTCAGAAGGTCAGGAAACACGCCATGTTCAATACAGCTATTAGAAACTAGTGCTAGATATGGTGCTATGACGTCAATAACAGAACTTATTATTTTTACAGATATGCACCATGTATCAGCAGTTTTTTTCATTTCTAAAGATCTGAAAGTTTTAATTATTTGTGCTGGGCTAACAACACTGAATTTGCAATTTTGTTTACATTCCTTAACATTTTCCAAAAGAAGTGACTCGGCAACATAGGAGGAGGAGACAAGGATGCTTGAGATAGAAACTGGAATGTCAGAAAAAAATTTCTAAAAAGCACAAGCTACTTCCTGCTCAGAGTGGATTTTTGTATTGTTTATTATTAGATTATATTCAAACTTGCAGTCTTTCGCTCTTCCATATTCCCAGCTAATAACTTTCCTAGTATTTTTTATTTTATTTGAAGCATTTTTAATTATTTCTCTAATATGCATTGACTTAGCAATAGTACATACTTTCTTAAATAATTTTGAATAATTTTTCACATATACAAGGAAAGATGCATCATGGTTACATGTTGATCTCTCACTATATAGTTCATATAACCGTTGTCTGCTCCTATGAATACCAGCTGTTGCCCAGTTGTTAAATGACAAGAGACCACCCGAGTTGACTGTCTTTGAAGTAAATATAGAAGTAAACTCTGTTTTAATTATTTTAAATAACTTACCATACATCTCATTTGGAGTACTGTTATAAATCAAATACAAATTTGAGAGTTTTTCCGAAACATTGCCTCTATATTTCTCCATTCGCCAATTATTTACCGGAACAAACATAAACTTTTTAGCTGAAGTACATTTGTTTACTTCAATATTAAAAGAGGCTTATTGACCAAAGTGGTCTGAGCTCAGTTTACTAATTATTGACTGAGGTTTATAATCATATATCATGCTTGTCTATCCGTAGGTAACTTGCATTGATTTATTCTATATAAATTAATATAATCCATCATCAGTCACACACTACATACTATACATCTCACATTCACCAAAATTATCAATAAATTAATTCTACTAAATCGACAAGCAAACTCATAGTATCTGGGTGATGCACTATATTTTATGTGCATAACTCATAAGTTATGCTCCGGACTGGCCAACCAACGCCCCTCACCTCCAGTCTTCCCCCGAAGAGTGCGATAGGGACAAATGCAGCTCAGTCCGATTTAACCCAATGATATTATAGTATTAAAAGAGGTAGATATGTTACTAGCGCGCCGAAAATCAATCGCCTAAATGGAGTCAATTGGTTCCTTTGGTCTTAGTCGCTCTCTCTATACGAAAACGGTACGCACGCGTTTGCTGTTGACATAATTGATTACTTTGATATAGATACACCATTAAAATGCCGTCTTGTGTTATGGGAAGATGCAGTAATTACGAAAGTGAAAAGAAATCATACATTTACATACCACAGTTAAGAAATCATGAATTATAGCATTTTATTTGATTTCATTAATTCTCTAACAAAATAAATATGACGCCATGACATCGCCGATCGCCGCCAAGCTGAGTCAAGCCAAATGCTGCAACTTGACTCGAGTCTCGAGTGCGGACATAGATTAACGTACAGAAATAGCGAAATATTGATGCTGTCTGTTTCGGGATGATCGAGGTAGTATATTTCAGGAAATTATGTAAAAAAAGCGTTGTTCCAGTGAATGTAATACGAAATGTAATAATAAACAAGTGCGGATATAGGTAGCTGAACTATCAAACTACAAAAACAAGTTTTAGGGTAGGTAGCGGACGTAGACAGTGAGTGATATTTGCTTATACAGGAGTTTTTTTATCCCTTGCTAACTGCAGAAGAATCAACGGATCATTTTATTCTTCTCCTATTATCTTATTGTAATAAACCCTCAATAAAAAGACAAAAAATAATAATTGTAAACTTAAAACTTTTTGGGAGCCGTCGTTAGTAAAATTGTAAAAATGGGACCCTTACTGTAAATAAATATCGGTTTTGTTTGGTTATGTCTGCATGGTTTTCATTATTTTATGTACAAATAATTGATATCATCAATGTGGCTATATACCTACTATATTTAATATTAAATTATATTTTTAAACTTTTACTACATAAACTCATGAATGAATCGTATTTTAGGCATAAATCACGGAGTACGGTAAAAAATCATATCTGACGGATGATTCTGTATATTTTATCTATTCAAATACGAAGCAATTAGCAAATTAGATTTATGATTCTTTTTCGCTTGCAATAATTGCATTTACTATCCTTCTTTGACGTGTAATCGTAATGTACTGTGCTATTGCAATGTTAAAATATTCGAATTTGAATTTGAATTCATGTGTGCGTATTCGTGTATCATTTATAAACACCGAATTTTGTCTAGATAACCTATCTATACTTTTAAATATCATTGCTTTTACCTACAATATTTTGACTAAATAGAGGTTTCGTTTTCCCGTTTTCCTCTAAAATATTGAACATACCAAAAAAAATTTTGGTACAATATTTTCGGGAAGAATGAGTCTGTGTCGGTACGTTTTTCTTTTATCTTAAAAACTTTTCAAAATTGTTCGTCTGAACAGGGCGGTATAAAAATGGCATTATCTACGATGTTTGAAGAGTCATATTTTCTTATGTGGTTAGTTGATTGAAAAAACATAACATACCGACATATTTTTAGAATATCTAGATTTTTTGACAAAAAATCTCTTCTCTAGAAGCATTATCCAGGGAGAAAAAAAGGGAATACGTTTGTATGGAATAACGCTGCTAGCGGCCCCTCTTAAATGAGTATTATTTTGTTTTTCTCTTTCACAGAAATTACGCACCGATAAAATATTATTTCTTCCGCTACTTTGAATTCTTTTTAATTAAAATATTTTTAATTTGACAGTTCTCCAACAACGGTTTTTTTTTAATGAACTAGAAAACTTCAATACATACTTCATTCATTTGAATGCTGCGTCAAGAAATGCGGCTGACAATATACGGGATTGCGTCCCGTTTTAAATAGTAACCAGAATAACTAACTATAAAGGAACGGCTTCACAGTATACTAAATTGACGTCACACTGTACAGTGGTCGCAGTGCAACATACCCTTGGTTTGTTTTACAAGTTATACGTTTTACGTTACCAACGTAGAACATGCAGGTCTGTTTTGGGAAGTTGGGAGTACTTTATCTTTAGTTAAGGCTTTAAATTAATTAATTTAATTAGCGGAATGATGTAAATTATATATGTTGTTCAGTTTACCATGGAGAAGGCTCATCTGCTTACTGTCGGTGACCCGTGACCATTACTGTAACATCACAGCTACCTCGGAGACCGCTCACTGAACTAGTAATTTGGTTTTATTTTCGTAATTTTTTTTTCGCAGAATATAAATTATTATTAACAGTATTTTATAGATTTTTTAGCTTTATTAATCTGCATTCTCAGCTACGTTACGAATCCTCGTTATCTTCGTCAGAATCACACTCGGAACGAAAGACAAAGCTTGTCAACCATATCCTGCTGTATTTCAATTTCTTGTCTGTCCTTTTCGGTTTACGCGCACAGCAAATCCAGTTCAAAATTAAATCAAGGGTCAAAACGTAGACGGATTAAACAATAGACTAATAGATAGGTTCCATCTCATTCACACATGAAAGAGAACAGCATATACATTAGTCATGTAAAGAAATGAGATAACATCATATTATCTTCTGTTTCATGAAGTGTGCCGGTTTTTTCAAGGTCATCGCAGCACTGCGCGAAATATACATTGAATTACTTCTCAGCTTCGAATAATAATTTTTCTATCCGAATTTCAATGAAAACATGGATCAATGCAGTGTATTAGGTTGCAAAAGTGATCAAAGCATCCTGATTTGTCTTTTCTTACGTAAGTATAGCATTTTGGATTTTAAGTACCTTCAAAATTAATTTTTTTTACTCAATCACAATATACAAACCAACTAAGAGTTGAACTTTGTTTGTTTTTCGTCAAGTTGGCCGCTATGTATTATGTATGTGCTATATGTTAATATGTAAGTAGTAAGCATTAGTATGTTACTGTTTTAATACAATGCCACTTAGCTTTAATGTTGTTTTATTTTTTCATTCATTCTTAATGCGTATATATGAAAATAGTCACATCACGCTCATCATATTATTCAATAACCCTTTAGACACTGCTGCGTTTGGCGATTAAATTAAATAAAACAAACTGCTGGACTGTGAGGAATATGTGGAAGATGATTTATTAGAAAGTTACATGATATATAATATACAAAATCCTTAAAACTAGTTAGCCAATTACAATTGTTACTTAAAAAATATTTACAAGTTTAGAAAATACACATCAATACTATAGCTTACATTTTGACCAGTAGTAAAACGTTTCATTCAATAAGAATTGAGAATAATATTATGTGTTCTATTTCGCTCTAAAACTAATGCTATCGCAGTAAGCCGGCCAGCGAGCGCGGGCTTGTGTAAACTCGCGTCGAACCTCGATCATTCGATGTCAATGAGCATTTAGCACCTACTCTGTCGCTCATTGATTAAAATTGCATGAATAGTGGTCGACGCCCCGACGCGTCAATCGAGTACGCTCGGCCTTACTGTGCGGTTGTGTAACGCGGAGCATATGACTGATCACGTGAGTATATCTGCGGTCGTCGAGAGAACGTGACGATGCTTGTACTTCGATGAGATGACTACTGATGATCTGTATGATTCTATGAGTTGATGTACAGCATTATGAAATGGTTCTTATCAGAGATAAAATAAAATGTTCTTTTTAGAACGAATCTTTCGGCGTACGCTTATTACAGTTATTATGCACGATTAATATTTCTACGATCTATAATGCTACGAACGTTACAAGTTAGATATTAGACATTTGTATTAATTGATATTATTGGTTGTAGGTACAGCTACAACCCTTTGATCCCAAGCAAATGAATGTAACGGATAAAGCCTCGCAGAGTTACTACTCGTTAATTATAGATTATTGGACTTAAGATAAATTATTGGATTTCCAGCCAATGCGGAATTGTTAAAAATCAGGGTGAAGCTTTGATATTGGAATACCACCCACCTATACCTATCTCACATGCGGCACGGCAGTCAGTTGTCTATTGATAATCAGTCTACGGGTCAAAATGACATGTGTCTATGATAATACACATTTGACATTAGTGATTACTGATTAGACAGTGATTCGATTATTGTTATAAAAGCTATTATGAAATGTAATGTATCACAAATAAATATTTTTACATGCTATTTTAATGTTCATTAGTACTGTATAATTTTGTTCTTCGCCCGTGCGTGTATTATAAACGTAATTTTAAGTTCTGGAAGTTGTAATTACACTTCATGCAAGCGTAAAAAAGGAAGTACAGCAATGGATTCATGTCTCGGAGTGGAGCAAGACTTAGACAAAGCAACTACGAAATTTACAGCTTTAAATGAACATACAAATAATTTTTTGCAAGACTTAATATGTCGTGTAGAATGTTTGAAAAAAGAAATTTCGCAAAGTAAGTGTTAAACTACGATTTTCGTCTTCACCACTGTATGATTTGGCAATTTTAGCTCAGCTTGATTTTTACAGTATTTTTATTCATATTTGAACTGTAATTAAGATTGATGACGTACATTTTCATTAAATTTTATTAGTATCATCTATTTTTTTCATTGAATCTTTAACACAATCTGATATGTAGAACTGTCAATATACACATTTGTAGAAAATTTGGACTTAATACTGTGATTAATTTATTTTTCAGATACTGCAAATACTCCTTTGACACCAGACCAAGCTATGGTTATAAGTGACCTGGCTGCTGCACTTAAGCAATCTGTGTTTCAAATTTCTACTGGTAGGTTTCAATAATTTAATAATAATAATAAAGCAATGTAAACATTGTGGACATATTAGATTTGAATTGATTTTATACTTATGTACATTCTGTGTGTTTGGTTTATTCTTTTCTAGTATATTACTATAAACATTATAAGAGAATAACCTTTATTTTAGCTCTTTATGAAGAAGCAGCCTTGATGATACAGTTGATCCAAGGCTTTCTGATATTTTTTGAAATGTCAACTCTGTATTTCTTATACTTTATTAAATGTAAGGCCAAAATTAAGGCCAAACCCAGCATGTCAAATACCATCTCTAAATTCAATTCGTACAGTATTTAAGGCCTGTATTATGGGAATATTTATCTTATTGTAGAAATGTGACAATATTATGTTAGTTTTTTGTAGAGATATTGTGTGTGTGTGATTTCATTATCTATCAAAGCGGACAAATCTGACCTCAAGCCAGAAACATAATTTCACTCTCATTATATAAATCTGTGGCATTCAAGAAGCTACATTGCATTTAAACTATAGTATAACACACAATTAAACATTTTTATAAATTTTCTGTTAGTATAATTTTTCATGAGGAAAAGAGAAGTGGTGCGGCAAGCAAGACTGCTGATGGTATATGATAATCCTAGACCTTTCAGGACTCTTGTAAAACCCCAAATTATGAGTCACACATTACAATTGCACTTGTGATATTACATCTCATTAGCCTGGTAATTTCACTAGCAAAAAGAAACAGAAATACTGGCACTCTACTATGGTAGAATAAAGTGACGCTATGAGCTAATAAAAAAAAATCTAAATGCAAACAAAAAAAAATTTGAATTTGGAATGCAAGTTGCATCTTTTAATACTTTAGTTGTATTATTATATAATCTAGGTTAAATGGTACGGACTTTGAATGAAATAAAAGCTATTTTTATTTTATCATGGGTTTCTCAGATAGAATCCAATATTAAGTCATCTTGTTGTGGTTGTGGCTAAAAGTTTCTATTTTTTTACAGATCACAGGGAGTTGCACGCAACGGTGTCCCGTGTAGGCAAGTCAATTGATCGGCACTTCATCACTGATTATGCCTCAGTTGCACCCAAAGCTGAGTCATTTTGCAATGATACAAACAGACCAATCATGGAGCAGGCTATTGCACAGCATTTATATAGACAGGTACACATTGTACACATTCATTACATGTCTACAATTATTTCACATTTACCAGTGGGAGGCTCCTTTGCACAGGATGCCGCCTAGATTATGGGTACCACAATGGCACCTATTTCTGCTGTGAAGCAGTAATGTGTAAGCATAATTTTTTTTCGGTCTCAAGGCGCCATAACTAGTAAAATTACTGGGCAAATGAGACAACATCTTATGTCTCAAGGTGACGAGCGGAGTTGTAGTGCCATTAAGAATTTTTGGGGTTTTACAAGAATCTTGACTGCATTGTAATACACCCTTATCAATTACCATCAGCTGAACGTCCTGCTCGTCTTGTCCCTTATTTTTCATTAAAAAAAAATACCTTGAGAGTGAATAGTGATGTGATTTTGAACTTTAACTATGTTATTACAAAAAAGTTGAACACTTGTTTTAAAAGAGTTCTATTACAAATCTGTCTTTCTGTTGTTTAGCGTTAAACAATCTTGCTTATATTTAAACATGAGTTGAAGCTAGTCAAAGGTGTGTCTAACGGATAGATTTTATTCAAGGAAGATTTAGAATATATGATGACAGATAGATGACAGCTGACAGAATGATGTTCCATTCCTTTTGTTCCTGGACACTTCAGTTTATGTTACGCTTAGTGATGTTTTACTACTCCATTTTAGATGTTGTTATTGTTAGGTCACTGACATTGTTATAGTTAGGTCACTGTTTAACAAAACATGTGTCTAAGCCATGTTAAGTTAACAGTTTCTAATAACACCGAAAAAGTTTTAATTTAATTTCCTAGACATTATTGTAGGTATAAAATATAATGTCATCACACATAGAGATAATATCTGTACCCATTACAATTACAAAGTGTCAGTGGTGGAATAAGTAGAACTATTACCTCACCATATAGCCCCAGGTTCGATCCACGCCTGCCAACTACCCATATGTTTTTAGTGTTTAATACAAAAGTATGTTTATTTAAAACTTTTTTAAGTTTCCAGACGGCTACAACACCAATCAACCAATACCCTGGCAGTCTGTAATTCCTCTTGTCTTACAGGATAATATAGGCAGCATTGATCGCTTACCACAAAACTAAACAGGAAAATATAAGCACAGTTGATCACTTACCACAAAACCAAACATTAGAATATAGGCAGAGTTGATCACTTACCACAAAACCAAACGTTAAAATATAGGCAGAGTTCATCACTTACCACAAAACCAAACATTAGAATATAGGCTGTGTTTATTGCTTACCACAAAACCAAAACCGCGCGTATTGAGAACTTCTTGCCTCTCACTTGCTTTGTGGAATAAATTAAAGGTTGTAATTTACCCAAACTAATACAACTGAGGGAGTAGGGACCTTCAAGAAGAGAGCATACTCCCAACTTCAAGACAGGCAAAACATCTCTTGACCCCAGGTATTGCAATGTCCATGGCCTTACCACATTTCACCACATGAAGCTCTTGCCCGTTTCCCCCAAATATATAAGACAAAAATGCAATGTTATCTTGCATAACTGGTTCTTTTTAATATTGAAGGGTTTGGAAGACGTCGGCGACACTTTCGTAGCTGAAGCTAATGTTGCACCCGTAGAACGTACATGCACATTCGCCCAACTGCAAAGATGCGCCGCCGCACTGGCAGAAGGAGACCCGGCTCTCGCCATTGAGTGGGTCCAGAAACACGCCGAGGACTTGGAGCATTCACCGCTACCATTCACTTTACATAGGATGCAGGCGCTTAAGGTAAGCAAAGTTAATGCATTATTGTGAAAATTGTGTTGTAAGTGTGTTAATCAATATATCTTTAACGGTCGTTCCCAATATTCAGTCTATGTCTTACTTGAGATAAAAATCGTAACTATCGTTGACTTTTCTGTCCCAATAAACTTATGGACGGTAGCTCACCTTATCTGTACACAGTGTCTGTCAATAGCACAATGTATAATAGCTTCCCAGCAATAGAATGTTGTATGGAAATTGCAATTCACGCGTACCAATATAAGGTGATAAAAATGACTTATCAGGTATATTGGGGATAGCTTCAGATTATTGACAGCTAATTACTGACAGTAGAAAGTAATAATTTATCTCTATCTGTAGATAGTATATTGGGAATGGCCGTAAGTAAAACCTGTCAAGTGTGATCAGCCTTTCACACATATAACGGCCATTTTGTAATTAGTCTTTATCTTGGTTTTTTATTATTTGTTGCTACTGCAGCAAAACAAAGACACAATCTATTCAAACTTCTGCCGTGTATCTATTGCGGCTTATGTGTTACAGCATGCTGATTGTAGGTACAGTCTGAATACAAGAATTTGTGTTGGTTACCCTTTGGCTGTGGAAACTTAAAAATTCCATTAAAATATGTTATGGAATATGTAAGAGAATTTTCTAATAAATTCATTATTAATTTCTACATTACCATACTTGTACTATTTATTTAAGTAACAGAACCTAAACAGTAACTGTCACCTATGATGATGGCAGTAATAAATTATCTGGATGTTACTATCAATAGGGGAATACCCCAGGGATAAATTCTTGGACCTTCTCTTTAATTTGTATAGTGCAAATTAACTAGTATCTACTAGACTATTACTGTTCTCTTTTGTACTCTTGTGTGATTCGCACACAGTAAAGCAATTATTCTAAGGTTGTTTTTGGCCCTAGATAAAACGAAATATTATATCCAACGAGTGCAAAATGCATATCGTCAATTCTCGAGTGCAATATGACATATGGTTGGAGGCGTCAATATTTTCAACGTATTATATATTATACTACGATGGCGATGCGAAGGCGAAGCGATGTATATATATATATATATATATATATATATATATATATATACATCGCTTTACTTGTATAAAAAACTTAAATGTCTAATTGAACGCAGTGTAATTGAAAAACTAGACCTGCTTCTTAGTGCCTAGGCATGGTCGACAGCATTCAGCGGTTCCATACCACTAAGTGCGTTAGTAGTTTAAGGCCACCTTAATATTTAATTATGTAGATTATTATTTAAATGAATATAATTATATTATAATAACACTATATACGAATAGAAAAATCGAAAAAAGTCATTAGTTAGGCTACAACAACTGTCAACTCGTCTCATGAGGGGCTGCTGAAAATCAGTGTTGAGTTGGTGTCTTCTGCACTAAAATAACATTGTACTGAGTCTGCTCTTTTTAGCAAGTAATGTGCACACAGTGCTTTTTCGTGTTTGATAACGTTGTTTCTTATTATATTATATTTAGTAATTAAACTTTTCTAATATTATTGTAAAGGTGTGTTTTTCTTGCTAATAAAGTTATTTCTATTCTATTCTACATATGAGTTAGGGGATAATTATACTTGCACAAGTAAAAAATAGAAATATATTCTTTGATTTATCAGCGATATAGTAGTATAGGACGGAATGATCACCTTATAACAAACCATCTATTGATAGCTGAAATTAAATAACCGTTGTGTGCATTTTGGCGTATGGTTCGAAAATTCACTCTTCATTCAATAACCATTTGGTAGTAGTAATTTAAAGTTTGTCATATAACATATGAAAATCCTTAAATCAATTATTATCACTAAATATCGCACGCAGTAAACACGTTGAATAAAATGAAACCATTCTCAAATGTCTAGCACAATTGGGGAAACTTATCTGTATAGTATTCTCAAACTTTTATTATTATTTGTTACAACAGTTGGCTCGCGAGAAAGGCGTCGTGCCCGCTATAGAATACGCCCGCGAGAACTTCCCAGCGCACGCGACGCGACACGAGCGCCAGTTACAGGCGGCCGTTTGCGCACTCGCGTGGTGCACACCCGCTGCGCCTCCCGCGCCGCAGCGGTACACGCACCTACTGGACCCCAAGGCGCTTGGTGAGTGCACACATAAACATACTTAATATATTTAAAACAAAACTAACCTTCTAGATTTATAATAACAATAAGATGATGACAGATTTGAATTAGTTATTTGTGCAACTGTTGCTTAATAAGGGGTATTAAAACACGAATGGGGTTTTTGATAATAGTATCACATGAGTGTTTTAATACTTAATTTTCAACAGTTGCATACAAGACTTTATTTACACCCGTAATATGAATCCTCTAAAAATATTCTCAAACAGTTAGCCCACTGCTATCATTAAAAAACCCGGCCCTGGTAACCATTACATCTTCCAAACGAGTGTTGTAATGTTGTACTGAATTTCATTACAATACTCGTTTGGATGATGTAATGGTTATTAGGACATTGGGTGTTGTAATGTTGGCAATTCAAATTCAAATATTTTTATTCAAAATAGGATGTGAAATCACTTATTGAAAGTCAAAAACTACCACCCAATCCAAAATGAATGCCTCAGGCCTGAGAAGAATGGGCGCAACAAACTCAGCGGGCTTATTTATTTTCCTTTATTTAGTTACAATTTATGTTATCGGACAATAAAATTAATACTTTAATGGCCAGCGGGCGGTCGCTTCATTCCCAGTCAGCGGTATCATTAAGAAAATAATGTCGGGCCGCCGAATTTCACCTTCGCCCGGCACGCCACATATTGGGATATCATGTGGTGTTCCTCCACAGTGCGGTTATCGAGGAAGTTTCTTCCACATACCACAAACCTTGGGTGGACGGGATGAGTTTTCTTATGCGGCGATTCCGGGACGATCCGACACGGGTCCCCTCAAAAAAAAGGCGGACACGTTCCTTAAAGTCCAACACTCCTACGATTTATTTGTTGGAAGAGAACGTGGGCTGTGATGATCACGTAACGCGCAGGGCTGGAGGCGTCGGAGCTGTTCACCCGCTCGGCGTGCAGCGTGGTGGGCGTGGCGGCGCTGTCGCCGCTGGCGGGCGCCGTGCTGGCGGGCGCGCGGGTGGTGCCCGCGCTGCACGACATCCGGGCCAAGATGGCGCACCCGCACGTGGTGGCCGCCTGGGCCGACGACGAGCTGCCGCTGGAGGTACATGAGCAGGGCTGGAGGCGTCGGAGCTGTTCACCCGCTCGGCGTGCAGCGTGGTGGGCGTGGCGGCGCTGTCGCCGCTGGCGGGCGCCGTGCTGGCGGGCGCGCGGGTGGTGCCCGCGCTGCACGACATCCGGGCCAAGATGGCGCACCCGCACGTGGTGGCCGCCTGGGCCGACGACGAGCTGCCGCTGGAGGTACATGAGCAGGGCTGGAGGCGTCGGAGCTGTTCACCCGCTCGGCGTGCAGCGTGGTGGGCGTGGCGGCGCTGTCGCCGCTGGCGGGCGCCGTGCTGGCGGGCGCGCGGGTGGTGCCCGCGCTGCACGACATCCGGGCCAAGATGGCGCACCCGCACGTGGTGGCCGCCTGGGCCGACGACGAGCTGCCGCTGGAGGTACATGAGCAGGGCTGGAGGCGTCGGAGCTGTTCACCCGCTCGGCGTGCAGCGTGGTGGGCGTGGCGGCGCTGTCGCCGCTGGCGGGCGCCGTGCTGGCGGGCGCGCGGGTGGTGCCCGCGCTGCACGACATCCGGGCCAAGATGGCGCACCCGCACGTGGTGGCCGCCTGGGCCGACGACGAGCTGCCGCTGGAGGTACATGAGCAGGGCTGGAGGCGTCGGAGCTGTTCACCCGCTCGGCGTGCAGCGTGGTGGGCGTGGCGGCGCTGTCGCCGCTGGCGGGCGCCGTGCTGGCGGGCGCGCGGGTGGTGCCCGCGCTGCACGACATCCGGGCCAAGATGGCGCACCCGCACGTGGTGGCCGCCTGGGCCGACGACGAGCTGCCGCTGGAGGTACATGAGCAGGGCTGGAGGCGTCGGAGCTGTTCACCCGCTCGGCGTGCAGCGTGGTGGGCGTGGCGGCGCTGTCGCCGCTGGCGGGCGCCGTGCTGGCGGGCGCGCGGGTGGTGCCCGCGCTGCACGACATCCGGGCCAAGATGGCGCACCCGCACGTGGTGGCCGCCTGGGCCGACGACGAGCTGCCGCTGGAGGTACATGAGCAGGGCTGGAGGCGTCGGAGCTGTTCACCCGCTCGGCGTGCAGCGTGGTGGGCGTGGCGGCGCTGTCGCCGCTGGCGGGCGCCGTGCTGGCGGGCGCGCGGGTGGTGCCCGCGCTGCACGACATCCGGGCCAAGATGGCGCACCCGCACGTGGTGGCCGCCTGGGCCGACGACGAGCTGCCGCTGGAGGTACCGCGCCGGGCTGGGGGACATGCGCGGATACGGATGTTGTTAATATTAATACTAACAAACAAAACTTAAACAATTTTTGGTCGGAACTAATACTTTTAGCCTATAAAATATAAAAAAATCCGCAGATCCACATCCTTCTGAATTAATGCGTATGTTCCGCATATGCGGATCCGGATGCGAATATCCGCAACATCATCCGTTACTTTGCAGAAATCCATAGTTATCCAAATGTTTTCAGTTTTCTTTAGTGTTAATTCCGCCAATATTTGTCTTTAAACAATTCGACACGTGTTTCGCCTCTACACGAGGCATCCTCGGGACATTTTAATTAACAAAACTGACATGAGACTCACTTGAGACGAGCCGAATTGTTTAAAAACAAATATTGACGGAATTAGCACTAAAGAAGACTCAAAACATTTCGATCAATATTATCCGCTGCCCTCCTACAATTAATGCTATCTGATAGTATTGTAGCATATCACCAGTTGACCAATACCAGGGAGACTCCTTTGCACAGGACGCCGACTAGATTATGGGTACCACAAAACCGGCGTGAAGCAGTAATGTGTAGTAAATTAGGTTTGGTCTGAAGGGCGCCGAAGCTAGTGAAATTACAATCAAGGTGATGAGCGCAATGTAGTGCCGCTCAGAATTTTTTAATATTTCAAGAATACTGAGGGGCGCTAAGGCGTGTCAATTATTTAGATAGATTATAAGATTTCTATGAACATTTGTATAAATATGAATTTGTTTGTAACAGCTACCAATTTATTTTAACAAGGTAAAAGAGAAGATTTTCCACACATAAATTAGGAAAAGGCCTCTTTCTGGATTTAGCGAAAGCCTTCGATACATTCTCTATCCTAGAGGATAGTGAATGTAAGAGTTGACTCTTAAGTACGTAGGCTTCTGGTAACTACGCTGAAATGATGCACCAACTAATATCTGACGGACACAACGAATTATTTTTTTTTTTATTTATTTATATAACACGCGTCAAAGTCGCAGACCAATTTGTGACCTGAGATCTGTATCTTTTGGTGTACCACAAGGAAAGGTTTTGGGTCCTATTTTTGCTCTTAAATATGAATGCAAATATCTCACTTATAAAGAAAGGCAAGTGATGTAGTACAGTCAAATCGACTCCAGCAGTATCTGCTCGCTACCATATAACTACTTTCCTATGCATCTTCCTATGGGATAATAATTTATAATTCTTCTGTCAATAATAAAATATGCTATATTTCTGAATGTCTATATGTTTCCTCTTTTATTTTTGAATGTTATTTTTTTTTTATGAAAATAAGGGAGGACATGAGCAGGATGTTCAGCTGATGGTAATTGATACGCCCTATCCATTTAAATGCAGTGCCGCTCAGGATTCTTGGAAAACCCAAAAATTCTGAGCGACACTACAATTGCGCTCGTCACCTTCAGACATAAGATGTAGGCAGAAATAGGCGCCGTTGTAGTACCCATAATCTAGCCGGCTTAGTGCAAAGGAGCCTCTCACTGGTTTACGTTATGTCAATTTACTTTTGTTGTGAATGTAAACGTTTGTGGTTTCCAGGTGGACCTCGGGGAAGAAGGTGGTGGATACCACTCGGTGTTTGCGTGTCCCATCCTGCGGCAGCAGGCGTCAGAGCAGAACCCACCCATGAGGCTGCTATGTGGACACGTCATCAGCCGGGACGCGCTTAACAAGCTGGCTCTGGGGCTCAAGTTAGTACACACTTTGTAATGTAACACTTACACCAACTACAGACACAGCCCCTCTCACTCACTCATTCTTTCACCTATCTCAACACCCAAAGAGAATTAATTCAAATTCAAAATATATTTATTTTCTCTCACAATAAAAACTTATTTAAATCTATATTTAAACATTGTTTTAATTGTGAAACACCGGTGCTTGAAATATGTAGCGAATACCTGTGCTACAAGTCACCGGGCCTCCAAAGCATATGGTAATAAAGCATAATACAAAAAATAAATATATTATAATAAAACTTAATTAAATAAAGAAAACTTATTTAGATAAAGAAAGTAATTGAGAGTAAACATTTTCCGTGTTGGGAAATACAAACCAGACTAAATACGCCCTATTAAAGTGTACTTTTAATACAGAGAATTGGTGTTAGTGTGGATGATGATTATGTGTAGGTGTGTGTGTGTAGTGACTTGATGTATGTGTTGTAGAATTTTTTTACCTTTTAATGTTAAGTAAGTTTTCAGTTTCAATGTAGTCCAAGTATTTCAGTCATTCAAATAGTAGTTTTTTACTTTTTTGATAGATTTCTGTAAATCAACCCAGAGAGAAAAAAATTCCGACCACAGACCACTGTCACCCAATATTAATGTAAATAATGATATGTAAATACAAGAATCTAAGTATTTAATGTGACGAAGGGATTGGCTCTGTAAGCCGAAATACAGGTTCCTCCTAGTTCAGCTCCAGCTGCTAAAACTTTCATGTTTTGTATAAACTTTGTCCATTGCATTAACTTATTTATTAATTAAAATAAATAATAAGTAAGTAACCGATCAAGGCTTGGAACCAGACTAAAAGAGTTATTAATGTTTAAATCTGATGTGTCTATTATCTCGTTCGGTTAATCGTGTTGAGCAGGGGTGCTCAAGCTTGAACTGCTGGCGATCTACATCAAAATTGTTAGACTACGATCGATCGACTCTGAGAGGCTTCAAGTATGTGTGATGATGGATTTTCGTCTAGGTAGAGTGTCACGATGACATAGATTTTAGTTTTGCGCAAAATATGCATTTTTTTTATCAAGGTAAGTGTAGGTCTGCTCTTAAATGTCAATGAAAAAACTCATAATTAAATTTCAAAATTGCGAGTTTATTGGTTCTTACAAAACAAACGCGTTCTAAATTTCTAAGTTTAACTGAAGCGTGACACTGCATGCCCTGAGCATACTTGTAATAAGATGGTACGTAATTATTACCGATTTTAGTTTATTATACCGGATTTTTTTCTCGAGATCGACTCAAAAAGCACTCGCGATCGACCTGTCGATCCCGATCGACCGTTTGAGCACCCCTGGTGTGGAGTGTTTTATTAACACCTATTAATCGGTTATTTTCCGGTTATAAAGTCTAAACGATACGACACGAGAGATTTCCAATGAACCGAAACACAATTTCGAAGGTTGCGTGTGTGTGTTAGTTAAACTTTTGACAATAATTTAGAACAAGAAACAGGTGTGAATACTGCCTATTTCAAGTCTTATTTATATCAACAAATACTACATACCATTATAATACTATTATAATTGTATAATATGATGTCTCATATAATAAAATTGTGTTATAACAATAGCAACTTACCGAATATTGGATATAAATCCAAATACAATCAAAAACTCAGCGTACTCACGGACATAACTACTCAATCAAAAGCAGTTCAATAAAATGAAACATTTTATCTAAGTTTTCCGCATTACTTCCATTCTTCATTGCTTCATACATTCGAAATTTTATTTCTTGTAGAATTACACCGTTCGGTAATGTCGCTGATAAGGATCGAATTCGGTTGTTTTTTTTTCAAAATCAACGAGTCCGATGCATGGCTAGGAATGTTGATTTTTAAAGAAGCCATTGATGCAGTTTATTAAAACTTATTTTATCAAATTCGGGCCCGAGACTTCTTTAAATACTTTTCGCTATTCCTCATAAATTCGGATTTGGATGATTTTACCTAGAAGTACCTATTATTACGTCAATGGTATAATATTATGGAATAAATATCTTCGCACAATTTGAATAAGTAGTTTTTAGAGAAATTACTTTTGACAAGCGTCTACCGATTTTCTACTATTAGAATTTAAAATCACTTATTGAGTGTCATAAACTACCAGCCATTCGAAAATATATGTCTCGGTCTATCTAAGTCAATCCTTCAATATGTGGGCCCGATTATAATTATAATTGAAGAAATAAATTTCCTTCGAATCTATTTCATTAAGTCCTTCTGATTTAAGACCTCTTGCTGGTTCCCAGTTTGCTTTATCCACTATTTTTAAATTATTTTTATTTCCAGATTGAAATGCCCCTACTGCCCTATGGAACAGTCGCCGGCCGAAGCGAGACAGATCTACTTTTCCTAATCCGTGCAAATTGCCGCAAACACATTCTCTTATAAACTGCCAATACTTTGTTATTTATTCGTAATACATCGCCGTAGTCTAAGAGTGAGATCTATAGAGCCTACTTAGACTTTGCTCAGACTTTACTTACGTAAAACTTAGCTGATTGTGATAAAACGTGAACTTGGCTTTTGCATTAGGCTGTCTTAGCTCAAGCTCTGTATAATTTCAGCTATATAGTATACTATTGCTCGAACCCGAAGCCCTTGAACGCTGGAGTGCCCCAAGGCTGTGTACTATCCCCCACATTGTTTCTTCTGCATATCAATGATATGTTGGACACCTCCAACATACATATTGCTATGCAGACGACAGCATTGGTGGTGCCGTATACACGGGCCATGCAAGTGTCTCTCGGAAAATCGTCGACCAGTGCCGGGAGCAACTATAAAAACGAAATCCAAGATCATGCTAAGCTTACAATCAGCTAAGTTTTACGTAAGTAAAGTCTGAGCAAGGTCTAAGTGCGTTCTACAGATCTCACTCAGCCTAAGATCGGAATAGGAAGCAGCCTCCACCTATCTGTGTAACGGGTGAAATGTTTAATATTAAATTCAATTTTTTTATATGTTGCGAGTTGACTGAAAAAGTCTGTCAAGGTCAAGATTTACTTAAAAAACATAAACGAAGTTCAGCGCATTTTTTTTATAATATGTGACCGTGAATGAAATCATATGTTTTTTATATAAGGCTACTTTTTAACGATACATGACTTTTACCTGGCAACCCAATAGTAATGACGGAAATTATAAACCTAACATTTTAATATGCTATCATTAGCTTGAAACTTCCTATCGGTACTTATGTAATTTGTCCTTTAATGGAATGAGTGAATTTGATTATTTTTTTTTTAATTTTCATTTATTATAACGTCCACCACTCGAGCAATATCTGTTAGCATATTACATTAATGTAGTATAAATTATTGTAAAGTATATCCTGTAGATGAAGCCACAACCTGAGAGTTGAACAAAGCATACAAGATTTTTTACAAACGATACGTCACTCGAATGGTTGGCTCAGTTGGAATGAGCGCTCGCGCAGGTTCGAGTCCCGCATCGTTCATAAAATTTTGTTTTCTGTTTTATTTGTGTAATTAATCCCAGAAGTGAGGGTTATCACTTCAAAAAGATAACAAATTGTTTAGCATATTAAATTTGAAATATTTTTATCTATATTTATCTTTCAAACATTGTACGGATAGGTGACGGTCCTTTACTATTGTAACTCTAATCTTTATCTCCAGTTTCTTCTGCCGTTGTATATTCAACTGACGATGATGACCGTTAGTTTAGAGAAAGGGTAGCTCTTGAATTCCTTTTAACCACAATAGTTAGTAGTTTATCATACGAAGAAAATGCAAATGGACTGCCTACCACGAGTTCCATATTGAAGTCACCACACAGGGGTTAGAGTGCGCGAAGTTGTCTCGCGCTCAACACAAAAAATTATTAACTTTTTTTATGACAAAAGGGATGAGACGAGCAGGACGTTCAGTTGATGGTAATTTCTACGCCCTGCCCATTATAATGCAGTGCCGCTTAAGCTTCTTGAAAAACCCAAAAATTCTGAGCGGCACTACAATTGCGCACGCTACCTTGAGACATAAGATGTTAATTCTCATTTGCCCAGTAATTCCACTAGCTACGGCGCCCTCTAGACCCAAACCCAATTATTCCTACACATTACTGCTTCACAGCAGAAATAGGCGCCGTTGTGGTACCAATAATCTAGCCGGCATCCTGTGCAAATTGGCCTCTTTCCTTAGGCCTAGGACTTCGCTATTCGTTTAAATTAGTTTTTAATGGTTAATACTAAGTGCAATAGAACATTCACTGATGATTAATGGTTCATAGTATCGAGTTAAGTGACTCAGATACAAAATTGTTACGATGAAAATATGATATCAAATGACTGAGTAATAAACTGAAGCTAACTACAGGTACATCACAAAAACAGATTTGAAACGTACATCTGTTATATATTACAAAAATTGGTGTTTTCCTGTAAGGAGTTCTAGTTTCCATAGCTATAAATGTTCCTTAGTTTTTTCGATTTATGAATAAAAAAGGTAATCGAAGGTATTTTGTTTTAATGTGGCGTTTTGTCTGAAGATCTCATATCACAACTAATGAACACAGCACTGCGCTTGACACAGTGAATCAAGAGAAATGGCTTTTGATCCGGTGTCGTTTGGGAGTTTTGGGACTCAATGGTATTGAAGCTGGAAGGGGCTTGGTGCCCGAACATAATTGCATAATTGTTGTATCTAATATTTTTCGATCGGGTACTACAATCGTGTTACTGTAGTTGGAATTATTAAAAAATTAAATACGTCGTTATACACACAAACAACACTGAACTTTTGGGCGGTGGAACGATAAGTTTTCGAATTAAAACCCTTCTGCACAATGAGACAGTAGGAATCACAGAACTTATATTCTCTTTGAACATGTGGTATATCTTGGGCAGCATCAGCTCGCAATATCTCTCAATATTCTGTTCAATCATTTTTCGATTTTGTTTAGGACATACAACAGGAACATTATTTTGTGAATAATTTTTTTTTATAAAGAAATCATAAGATCATATTATAACGTGTCCACTTTAGTAAAAATTATACAAAGAATTCAATTGCAATATTTTTATTTTGACGCGTTTAGCAAAATAATCACAATTTCTCGTACAACTCTGAAAGAGCGGCGATATCACGGCACGAATCACAAAATACGTTTTTTGCTTACAATAACCAAGCTTGTTTATCTAGCAACCCGTAACAACCATAATGATACCTCGACTATTGTAAACACAAGTGGCATAAGCGCCTAAAGTGGCCGCGCCGGGTTTGGCGCCATAACAGCTGGCATATCATATCATATAACTATTCAAATAATTTTGGTGCCATTTAGTAAGTCTTAAAGGTAATGTTTAATGTCTGCTTTAGTCAAGGACGCAACCCCTACCAGCTACAATACATTTACCTACCAACTCCCGTCGCACAATACTTTGTACCCTGCAATAAAGGATTTTTATATTAATATTTACGTGAAAATCTTATGGAATTCCTTATGAGGCTCTGAGCTCCGCCTCTATCATTGACCAAACAATAATCTCCGTTCCTACTAATCTCTTAGAGAGCCCACCTGAGAGACACTACCTCCACAAAGAACACATTCTTGAATGTCTCTGAAAATTAATTTGATAGTAACTTCTGTGACTGTTCTCATACATACATAGACATGTTATATTGTCGTTGATACAAGATTGCAATAAATACTATATGTATAGGCTCCGGCAGAGATCTTGAGCGGTTTGATTGAAAATAGGGTCTACTGGGCAGAGTGCGGAGTATTCTTCGTGCAGTGCATGTAATAATGTAATGTATAATTATTGCAGACACAATATAACAATATTATCATTAATCTCCGTTATATTCAATAAAGATGTGTGTGATTTGATATTAAAATTACACAATGATGTTATACATTTAGTGAATTGGAGAATACTGTAACATAAGAGTAGATTATAATTATTATTAGATTTAAATGTGAAATATTTCTTGTTAGAATATCTTGGTTATTGTATTATATTGATATAATGCTTTGTTTTATTATTAAAACTATTCTAGAATGTATTTTTTTTTTAAATCCTGTTGTTATGTGAAACATTTAGGGTGCGAGTAAATTTTTTTTATGGAATACTTAAGTGGACAAACAAGGCATAAAAAAGTTATTTATTTTCTCAAAATTGATTCCTTTAGAATTCTTTTTGATGTCATTTCTTATACGACTAGATACTACTACCGCTTCGGAAACAAATGGCGCTCTGAGAGAGAAGAAGCGGCGCAAGAAACTCTCCCAGCATTCTTTTTTTTGCGCTCTTTTCAATAAAAATATACAATATTGTACAGTCGCTATAAAATAATCACAATCTAGTCCCAGGCTGTCCGATCATTTAGATATTCAGCAGTGGAGTAATAGGATTTACGACAGAGCCATTTTTTTATAAAACATTTAAATTTATTCATAGATAATGCCTGAACAGTGGCTGGGACTTTATTGTAGAAGTGTATACATTTACCCTTAAAGCTATTATGTATCTTATGAAGCCTACTAGAATTAGTTACAAGCAATCCCTTATTTCTAGTGTTATAATAAGTGGACACAAGTCACCTGATATTGTGTGATCACCGGTTGTGTTCATTTATTTTGTTGTAGGTACCCATGTCGTATCGTCATGAAATCACCGCACAAGGAAGCTCATTCTAAAGCTTGTTTGACAGTACGTGGGAGAAAGCTCCTTAAAACCGCACTGTAGAGGAACGCCACACATCCAGATGGCGGGGAAGACTTCTCTACGCACCACCAAGTGATATAGCTGTTATCAGAGCACTGGATCACCGACAATTCGAGCAGCTCTGCGATGCACGTGGTGAAATGGTTCGATATGAAACGGGTGTGCCAGACTGAATATGATAGCAATACTCCATCAAATAGCGTTAGAATGTGGGCCGGCTTAAAGTTTTACAGTGCCCTATTTATGACACCTAGCTTTTTCGAAGCCAATTTGGCTTTTCCTTTCAGATAAAACTTCTAGCCCCCTTATTCCAATACTAGGTGATTCATTAAGGGAAGTGATATCAAAGAATGGTGATACGATAAATGAAGTTTATTTATTGGTAAACTCGCAAACTTGAGTCATCTGGCGTTGAACTGGACATGGTTTATTAAACCCCATTCCTCGACCTTCTCAAGATAGGACTGGACAGAAGGCACAAGTTTCTGGCGGCACTGGTTGACGATTCCCCGAGACCTGTATGACCCGTGTATATGGTATCTTCACTACTGTCCTCCCCGAACATGCATTATTTACTATGCGGATCATAGCAATGCATGTTTGAGGAGCACAACGTAAAATTAATATGCTGAAGAAACGATGTACGACACTGCCTTGGGGTTGGGCACTCCAGCGTTCACCTGCTTCGGGTTATAGCTATAACCATTATCGTATCCGGCTCGAAGGACCATACAGGTGTACCGTTTTTTATGATAATGAATGATACTACTGATAGAATAAAATATGTATAATGAACTAAGATTTACAGTTTGATATATTACTTAAGGCGCTATAGTCCTAAAAGTAACATTTTTAAAAATCTACTTAAAATACTTCTACAAATACTACGGTTCCAATTTTTTGACATTTTTATCTTCATTTCTTTATCTAAATTATCGCTGTTTCGAAAACACGATTACTAAAACAAATCACGATAGATTTATTTTTTGAAAAATAGTCTTTTTTATTTGAATTGTTTATATTATCATAAAACTATGATAGCTATAAACACAAAACTTATTTTATTCGATAGTTTATTAGTATTTATCAGTTATCACTGTGGGATTTATCAATACGCTTTGTGAATTATTTTATATTAATTTTTTTCGTAATAAACCAAACGCGACGCCTTCGTTGCATGCTCGCTCAAGCCAGCAGTACGCCCGTGACCACTGTCAAGGAAGGTACTGTATTCGTGTCTCTCGGGCTCACATTACGTAAGATTTTAGCAAACAAGTACAAAGCGGGAATCATAGTAAAAAAATAATGATGATGCGACAGCGTATTTGTTGAAATATATAGGTAAATGTAAGTCGGAAAGTACTAAAATAAAATTTACATAATATTATTTTGAATATTATGCCACGCGGGATTTTTGTATATATGTACTTTAGGGAAGTTAGATAAATCCAAGATGACCGCCGCATAAAATTATGATTTCAGCAATATGGATATCGTGTCCGAGGTTCTCGAGGGTGCAGAGAACGATTTTGTGATCATTTTTGAAATCCAAGATGGCCGCCGCACAAAATTATGATTTCAGCAATATGGATATCGTGTCCGAGGTTCTCGAAGGTGCAGAGAACGATTTTGGGATTATTTTTGAAATCCAAGATGGCCGCCGCACAAAATTATGATTTCAGCAATATAGATATCGTGTCCGAGGTTCTCGAGGGTGCAGAGAACGATTTTGTGATCATTTTTGAAATCCAAGATGGCCGCCGCACAAAATTATGATTTCAGCAATATGGATATCGTGTCCGAGGTTCTCGAAGGTGCAGAGAACGATTTTGGGATTATTTTTGAAATCCAAGATGGCCGCCGCACAAAATTATGATTTCAGCAATATAGATATCGTGTCCGAGGTTCTCGAGGGTGCAGAGAACGATTTTGGGATCATTTTTGAAATCCAAGATGGCCGCCGCACAAAATAATGATTTCAGCAATATGGATATCGTGTCCGAGGTTCTCGAAGGTGCAGATAACGATTTTGTGATCATTTTTGCAATCCAAGATGGCCGCCGCACAAAATTATGATTTCAGCAATATGGATATCGTGTCCGAGGTTCTCGAGGGTGCAGAGAACGATTTTGGGATCATTTTTGAAATCCAAGATGGCCGCCGCACAAAATTATGATTTCAGCAATATGGATATCGTGTCCGAGGTTCTCGAGGGTGCAGAGAACGATTTTGGGATCATTTTTGAAATCCAAGATGGCCGCCGCTCAAAATTATGATTTCAGCAATATGGATATCGTGTCAGAGGTTCTCAAGGGTGCAGAGAACGATTTTGTGATCATTTTTGAAATCCAAGATGGCCGCCGCACAAAATTATGATTTCAGCAATATGGATATCGTGTCCGAGGTTCTCGAGGGTGCAGAGAACGATTTTGTGATCATTTTTGAAATCCAAGATGGCCGCCGCACAAAATTATGATTTCAGCAATATGGATATCGTGTCCGAGGTTCTCGAGGGTGCAGATAACGATTTTGTGATTATTTTTGAAATCCAAGATGGCCGCGGCACAAAAATTATGATTTCAGCAATATGGATACCGTATCCGAGGTTCTCGAGGGTTTCGAGGACGAATTTTGAGCGGTGGCCATCTTGGATTCCAAAAATGATCCCAAAATCGTTCTCTGCACCCTCGAGAAACTCGGACACGATATCCAAATTGCTGAAATCATAATTATGAGCGGCGGCCATCTTTGAATTCAAAAATGATCCCAAATTCGTTCTCTGCACCCTCGAGAACCTCGGATACGATACCCATATTGTTGAAATCATAATTTTGCGCGGCGGCCATCTTGGATTTCAAAAATGATCACAAAATCGTTCTCTGCGCCTTGGAGAATCTCGGATACGATATCCATAATGTTGAAATCATAATTTTGCGCGTAATATAACATTTCTCTCATACGTCGATAAAAAAGATTTACTTCAAAAATGCATAAAAAATATTATCACAGTAATTCCGTACTCTAGCACAACTGTAAGTTTTAAAAAATATTACGCGGTCTTTCTGGGTCGGCGGTCGTTGACCCGCATCGCTCGGTTCGTTCTCAGCCATGCCCGACGCCCGTGTCCATGCGTACCTATCGCATCTAACGTTCGCGCAATTTTTACCTAGTGTTGGGAAAAACCTCGCCTTAATTGATACTCGTGAAATCACTGCGATAGATCGCATGGAGTGCTGTATTGCAACTACTCAATGTTTGAAATATATTTAGTTTTATATTGAAATATGTGTTTCGCAACGCGTCGATGTCAGCATAAAACCTAAACTACTGATTTGTACGAGTTTGTTCTTTCATTTACCAAGTAAGGTTTGTGTGGAGTTTGACATGCATTTTCTTTGCATTAACAAGCGTTATGATACAGTTTACTAATTTGATGAAACCTGGGAGTGTTTTAATAATAAAACAACTAACATCATTGGTAGGTACATAATTTATTCATAAAGATATGTACAGAGACAATTTAATAATTCACAAATAAAATTTTGGTAGAAGTTCCAACAATAGCAATAAATATAAATCGGTGTCACAGCAAGCGGCGAAACTATTAACAACAACATCACGTCGGCTCTTACTTCAAATACAATTTTTGATGTCAAATATTAGGTACTTCATTTTTTAAATGGCTCGATACAAATTATTTCTTAATTTCAACACGTAATTCGAAAGCAAAAATTACATTTCCATTTTTGACACTTACTGGGGTAAAATGCCGCAGTACTAGTACCTTTATAAACAAGATATGTTTTTGTTGTAACTGCCTAATTTTTAATAATGGTTACTTTCTTAATTGGAAAAGTTTAAAATTTATTTTTGGAGAAGTTTTCGCATTAAAGAAGTTATTTTTAAATTTGCATCGTGCCATTATGCGGCCGTTCTCAAACCGCGAATTCTCGAAACCACATTAGTTGAAATTTCAAACAATTAAGAATTTCGTTTCACGAACCAATAACTACATTACGAAAGTATAACAATTTAACTTATCTTAACTAAAATAAATTAATAATTAAATCATTTATAATTTACTGAGCCGTACAACAATTTTAATATCATTTAGATATAATTCTTCATGGGTTTCATAAGCATAAACATTTGTATGGCAACATTGCTTACAGCCTTGCTTGAAAAACGGTTTATGCCTAGATACTAAATATACACCGTAGCTATGATATTATACTTGAACATTGCAAATGATAAAATCGTATCAAACTAAGCTAACGAGAATATATAAAAAACACATTTGCCTTATTTTGTTAAACATTTCATTGAGATATATATTTTTATATTTTCTCGCAGGCTAGTTTATCCATAAACTAAAATCACAATCACAGCTCAAGTCCTCGAACATCGAAAGGCCGCTTTGCGAAGAATGACACTTGTCAACATTCAACTGTCACGCATTAATGTACCTACTATTATTCTAAGACCGGAACTTAATATAGAACGGTTTTATACCACAGTTACATAGCTAAGAGCGATATTCTATTCACTAATTATTGCTGTTGTATGTTCACTATAATAGTCTACTTATGTTTATAACATTGAAACGAAGGCTAAGGCTGACAGTCGTCAAGAAAAGTGCACTACACTAGACCCGTAGACACAGACACATCACAACACAGATAAAAGTTATATCTAAAATGTTATCGTTCACTTTTCACCACGACTGTACATTCGTATTGTTTCTACAGAAATTTAACATGGAAGACGCTTCTAAATACAGCAAAAATGTAATTCATTTAAGCATTATATTATGTACTAATTATATCACTTATTCACTACGACTAACTCTTTATTACAGATACCTACAATATACTGGTATATGTCTGGATTCGTTCGTAGCAGTAGGATTTCATTTTGGCACAGAATCAAAAACAAACAATTTAGAACTCGCGAAATCATTTTCCATAGTTATATTTTCCACTAATAAATAATATTGCTTTACGAATCAGTCATTGCATCAGTCTAGACAAATTTTCTACAACATTATATTCTTGTACAACGACAGCACTCACAATTTCGTGTGATTTACACTGTCGATAACCTAACACATCGTTGTTTATAAAAAATACGTTATTTATCTATGTGTTGTAAGCCTGAACAATTTTTGATACTGAACGAGGCATTTTATTATTCGCGTTATATTACGTTACTAATAGAACGAATAGTAATCATATTCACAGAACCAACATTGGTTCAATACATTATAGTCTCTACAAGAAGTCAAAAGAAACGAAAAAGTAACTAACTACCAACCCTTAAATTCGCAACGACATATTTTAGACTTACTTAACGCCTGACATCTCTGATATACAAGACAAAAGCCCAATTTAAACTATATCGTTAAAAATTAGAATAATCTTTTTAATTATTATTTATTTGCACAATAATTTAATTTAGAAAATGTTGAAAATTTCTGATTGAAAACAGTACAACAGAAACGAATGCTAAAATTA
Source organism: Leptidea sinapis (assembly GCF_905404315.1). Classification (NCBI taxonomy): domain Eukaryota; kingdom Metazoa; phylum Arthropoda; class Insecta; order Lepidoptera; family Pieridae; genus Leptidea; species Leptidea sinapis. The sequence continues at coordinate 558,488 of NC_066275.1, read as the reverse complement.
TATTTCCATTTTTGACACCTACTGGGGTAAAATGCCGCAGTACTAGTACTTTTATAAACGAGATATTTTTGTCGTAACTGCATAATTTAAAATTACCGTTACTTTCTTAATTGAAACAACTTTAAATCTATTATCGGAGGACTTTTCGCAATAAAGAAGTTATTTTACAATTTGCATCGTGCCAGTGTGGTGAGTGCGGACGTTCTCACACCGCGAATTCTCGAAACCACATTAGTTGAAATCTCAAACAATTAAGAATTTCGTTTCACATAGTAGTAATTAATACAACACCAAAAGAGTACAAGTTCAGGTTGATTTACCCTTATGATGTTTCACAGCGAATCACGAATCAACCAAATATTTATAACTAATCTGTAATAATTTATAGATAAATAAATAACAAAACAATGTGACATCATGTAAAGATTCAGCCGGCCCTTACCCTACAATACACACTTACACTGAAATAAAACAATAAATAGAAAGATCACAAAGCCGTGAACACAAAAGTTTAGCTTAGAGCTATGTATCCTTATACTTAACAATAATAATATATATGATTCACGCGTGAGCACTTAACACTTACTTTAGAATATCATATTTCACTATTATATCAAGAGGATAGATTCAGCTAATTGTAATTATATATCCATTCTATAAATATTTGGCGTGTTACGCCATTGGAAAAAGAATTATATTATTATTAAATTAGAAGAAAATATTTATACTATAATAATTATTGGACAATACATATGTAGTCCACTTTAAAAATTTGCTACTTGGCTAAAAAGCGTTTAAATACGAGTGAAGCAGATGTTATACTTTCGCTTCTCACATAGTTAAAAATTAATCTTAAGTAGAATTAATTGTATACCTAACTCAATTACGAGTAGTTGCATGAATATAAAATAACCCATCTATAAATTATTTTAAGTTATTCAATGTGAAAGTGTGGTCATCAATCACAGGCTGTAAATTATTATTATTCTTATAAATATTAATATGATATTAAAACAATTTTTACCTATATATAAGATACAATGCCAAGGCAAGCTAAGAAAGGCATGAATTCATTGGGCAAAAATATACCAAAAAGTTACATAATAAGTATTATTATGTGGTATTCTCAATAATTATATTTAAGATGCATAATTTTTTGTATTTTACACATCACCATTATATTCTATTTATGTAGATTATTGAGTAAATGATATCTATATTCAAATACAAATCCCAAATAGAATATTTATCTTAAAAAAAATTAATTTAAAAGTATCTCGTATATTTACTGAATTGTGAGGACTAGATAGAATGGTAAACTTGTACGTTAAGAGGCAACCATAGATAATAAACTATCACTCTACAGTTTGTGGTTAGTTTGTTCTTAGAACTATGTTATATGTTGTTTCCACTACTTAAATATTATAAGGCTTTGCCCAAATGGTTTCAATTTAATTTGATTATAGTAAAACTGAATTTAATTTTATGCATATAATAAAATAATGGTCTGCATATTATGTTATTGTATATTATGTGACGGCTTTAAACTAACAAAGGAAGACAAAATAAAAATTTATTAAGAAATAATAAATACCATAACATACACCACCAATTACCAAGTAATTTTCGTTTACTAATAATATTAATTTTAGCATTCACATAACTTTATCAATGCATTTCTCTGTAAATAAGTAGATTTCCGTGCAAATAACGAGATATTCTTAGAATAAATTACAAGATAAACTTGATAAAATAAAAATTTACGGTGTTATTACAAAAAAAAAAAAACATGTTTTAGGCTTAGATTGTTAGACAGTGATCTAACAATAACAACGTCACTGTCCTAACAATAACAACGTCACTGTCCTAACAATAACAACGTCACTGTCCTAACAATAACGACGTCTAAAATGGAATTAATCTTTTTCTATTACAAAACAGTGTTCAGCTTGTGTTAAACTAAAAAGTCGCTAAGGACAACATAAACTCAAGTAAACATGAACAATTAGAGGAACGGATCGCAATTTTTGTCAGTTGTCATCTAGTGAGTTATACAAATGATTTAAGTTTTCTTTAGTGTTAATTCCGCCAATAGTTGTCTTTAAACAATTCGACACGTGTTTCGCCTATACACGAGGCATCCTCAGGACGTGTTGTCTCGCCAAAATCTGGCACGAGACTCTTTGAGAGGCTGAAAATTTGTTGTGTGGCGAAACACGTGTCGAATTGTTTAAAGACAAATATTGGCAGAATTAACACTAAAGAAAACTCAAATCATTTGTATATTTATGGATTTCCACAAAGTAACGCCTACATCAATAAATCTAGTGAGTTAGTGAAGTGTGTAGTATTTTACTTTTGGTCGATCTCTATGACAAATATTGATAAAAGGCATCATATTCACGTATACAATATTTTATTTTTTGACACATTTTTTTAATTAATATAATCTTTAGCAAATATCGTGTTTACTGCTTATATAAAATGTAATATTTAGTATTCTAGTGAATATGTTCTACGAAAATGAACATAACGAAAGTAGTATTGAAGAATTAGTGGTTAGTGAAATGTTTCTTTAGTTGGATTCTTGCTATAGGTACCTACAACACAATCTAATACAGAACACGACACCAATATTTTTTAATTAAATAAAATTAATCTGTTAAAACACAGACCAATAACAATAAAAACACTAAAATCAAAACGCGGTACAATTTGACAGGAGACTAATGGACTAAATTGTTTCAAAACGGTTTCATGGTCTTCATCTATTCCGTCTCTTTCCCAACCTAGGATTTTATCTCACATTTAAGGGTAGCTATCTCACTTTCACACAGGGTTTATCTATTACGATAGTATACTGAGTTTATGGTTAAAATATAAGTAATGTGGAAAGATTGTTGAACGCTAAACAACTGAAAGACACAGATTTGTAATAGAACTTTTTAAAATCAGGCGTTCAACACATGTTTAGCTTTTTTGTAATAACACAGTTCATATTATACTTAAACCATCATCAGATTAAAATAAAATGTCACACAAATATCATGATTAATTAAATCTACATTATTGTAGCCAATTGCAACTAATATTACTTGAATTATTATACATTTCATAACTCAAATTTTAGTTTCAATTAAAACCAATAAACATGTTTTAGAACACAGTTTTTAAAAACAACATTGTAAGGCAACTAAATATAAAGTTTTCAAAAGTGTGAATATGAAATTTCATTTAAACTATTTTACCAACTAACCAAGAATGGTTTTACCAATCGTCATGTCACATTAACACTTCAATGTACATATATTTAGTTGGAATATAAAAATCTATGTGTGTGTCCCTAGTTATATGGACTCTCACCCAGGTAAGTAATTTTCAAGATATTTAATTACTATATTTTTCCGGCTTTATTAAAAAAGGCCGCTAGTTTCAATAAGAGACAACTTAGCTTTAGTATCAAATAAAATTAAGGTGACAATAGAAAGGATGTAGGCCTAAAAACATTTTTAATTGAATTGTGGGTTTTGATAAATGCACAGGAAGTTTTGTAAATTTATTCCGCATACCTTTCGTTTTATACATCGTTGCGCTATATTGGCGATATTAAATAAACACACGGGTGTCTAACCTTAATCGTAAAAAAATAACTAAAAATAAAAATTGAAATTATCAAACAAATTATATATGTAGGAAACAAAATTTTAATCACCCTTATCGCCGGGACGAAGTAGGTGTCAGTGCCTACGCTAGTGCGCGGCTACTAGATTTCTTACAGGTTGCTCCGAAATGGTTTTATGGAAAATTTATTTATTTAGGTGAATTATGTATTTTATTTATGAATTAGGTTAAGTAGTTCTACCTGTGTGTTTATTTGATATACGCTGTATAATGATTTTATTCTAACACAACGAAATGATAAGCTTGTTCAACAAGCCCGCTGATTACTAAGGTAAATGTAACAGACTGTCTGGTGATTTTATAACAATATGATTATTGCGGGCATTACAAGGCCGCGACTAAGCCGTTCTATACATATAGACATATCACGCATAAAAACAAAGCCGAAATATGGACCAATCCATTACAACATACTAAGATTTAAACGCTGTAGCTATACATTGCGTGATTTACTCCAGTTGTTTAAAATATTCTTGGTGAATAAGCAGCAATGTAAAACATATTCAGTTCAAATTTGAATCAGACAGTGACAGTTGACACACGACTTAGGAGAAAAGTGTGCTTGATTACATTGTCTTTACTTTTGTCGTTCCGCTTTCACCCTGCGAATGATATCATGTCCTTATATGTGTATAGAACGTCATTGCCTGCGACGGTAAGTTTTCATAGAGAATTATACGGTTTTGTACTGTAAGTGTCAATGTGTCAATGTGTTACTCTAAACAAGCAGTGGTCAGTGCTGGGTCGCTAGCTCAGCGCGGGGTGCGTCACTCCGGCCAGGTTCAGCAGCGCCTCGGCCGTCCGTCGTTCTTCGCCGCCGCTGTACGAGTGTTCGTCGCGAGCGCACCGCGATATTACTAAATGCGCTTCGGGTGGCAGCTGAAATTAAACATTTAAATATCTCATTTATACATCGTTTGTTGTTCTAACAACACACACAAGTCCAACTCCCCCGCGTATGTCTGATTGTTCGCGACTTAAAAACTATTCAACTGATTTTTTACTGCTTTGCGCGGAAACGATTTGACAAGGCTGGCAGCATTTATGTTCCTTTGATGTTGCAAGAAATAATGGTGGGAGTGATCACATATTCCTGTATTTAGCTTAAGTTATCCAAATTAGACATATAAAGTTCCCGCTTGAATTTTTTTTTAAATCAGGTTGTTATTGTTCAGTGGATGTATGTGACTTTCGAACTGCTCGACCGATTTCATCGCGGTTAGCGCCATTCGAAAGCGCTTCACCAAAATTAGATTTTGAATACAATTCGGACCGATATATTTGTAGAAATATCAAAACAACTACGAAAAAAATTTTTGAATATGATTTATTTAGAATAGTATTAAAACAGCTCCACCGATTGACTGAAAACTGTATGAAAATCGGTTTTTTCATTCAAAAGTAATTGCGGTTTAAAAATTTATAAAATAGGGTTTTAATTAACTTTTATCCGTATATCACTGTTAATTCGTCATAAATATAATTTCAAGGCATGGAAGATGCAGGGTCTTTAACGTCAACCGTTTTCCTAATTATTTAATATCGGAATTGAGGGGTCTAAAAAATATTTAGACCAACGAAACCTCGGTAAATTCAATAAGAAAAATATTTTTATTTTTTGACATTCATAAGTATCATTTCCGTGACCTACAAGAATAAAGTGATTTTGAATTTGAATAAATCACGTATGAGTCGTTAGTTAATAGAGAGAAGCGAGATCGCCGCTTTTGGTAATAGTGCGAAGTAATAGAATTGCACCAGAGAACTATAAACTAAATTTTGAAAACTTAGATTTATACTATCCAGATAAAGTTTTGTTATTATTGATATCAATTGATTTTTTCCTCTTGGTCACCAACCACTTTTTAGATATGCTATCAGTATTTTATATTGTGATAAACGGGATGTTTTTAAAATTTTTGTTTTTTATTAAAATAAGGGACGGAACGAGCAGGACGTTCAGTTGGTGGTAATTGATACGCCCTGCTCATTACAATGCAGTGCCGCTCAGGATTCTTGAAAAACTCAAAAATACTGAGCGGTACTAATATTGAGCTGGTGACCTTGAGACATAAGATGTTAATTCTCGTTTGCCCAATAATTACACTAGCTACTGCACCCTTCAGACCGAAACACAGTAATGCTTACACATTACTGCTTCCCGGCAGAAATAGGCGGCATCCTGTCAGGTGTATGTACCTGGTCCAATACAGCGGGTCCATACTTCATGGCCAGCACGGAGGCGGCGGCCAGGTACTCATCAGCACCCGGCTCCATCTTGATGCCGTCCGCCAGCCGCCGGGCGAGGTACGGGAACAGCTGGGGATCGGGAGTGTTCTTCCCCCCGGAATCTGGCACTTCAGCTTCCACTGGAGGCACAGGCTGACGACCGAAGGCCTGTTGGCAGAATGTAATAGAAAATTATAAAACAATAGATCTTAAACTGGAGATGGCTTGTGCGGCATAAGCGCTATTAACAACTTATGTCTAATAACATGTGTACTTCCGGCCTTTCTCAATATTAAGTCTATCTTCGGTTGTGGCCTACTTGAGATAAAAATCGTAACTATCGTTGACTTTTCTGTCCCAATAAATTTATCGACGGTAATTCAACTTATCCGTAAACGCTGTCTCTGTCAATAGGAGGACATTTAGCTTACCAGCGACAGAAGTTTGTATAGAAATTGCAATTCACGCGCCAAAATATAAGGCGATAATGATGACTTATCGGGTATATTGGGACAGCTTCAGATTATTGACAGCTAATAACTGATAATAGAAGGTAGTAATTTATCTCTATCTGTAGATAGTACATTGGGAACAGTTGTTAGACTTTGCTTAGACTTGACTTCAGTAAAACTTATCTGAGTGTGATAAAACGCGAACTTGACATTTGCAATGGGCTGTCTTAGCTTTAATTCACCATAATTGCAGCTGTTAAATGACTATAAAAACGAAATCAATGATAATAGTTAGCATTATACTTACACTCAGGTAAGTTTTATATAAGTAAAGTCTGAGTAAAGTCTAAGTACGCTCTATAGATCTCAGCCCAACAGCGAGGAGGGCAATCGCAGTGCAGCTCAGAATTTTTCGTTCAATGACCAATCCTGAGTAGTACTGCATTGTAATGGTCGAACCGTATCACTTACCATCAGGTAAACGACTAACTTGTCTCGTAAATTTTTACCAAAAAAATCTACTCCTACTATTTAGTTTATGTACCAGGCTCCTTTGCACAGGAAGCCGGCTCGATTATGGATACCACAAAGCGCGCCTATTTCTGCTGTAAAGCAGTAATGTGTAAGCATTATTGTGTTTCGGTCTGAAGGACACTATTGCAAGTGAAAATACTGGGCAAATAAGACTTAACATCTTATGTCTCAAGGTGACGAGCGCTACTGTAGTGCCGCTCAGAATTTTTGGATATTTCTAGAATCCTGAGCGGCACTGCATTGTAATGGGTAGAGCGTATCAATTACCATCAGCTGAACGTCCTGCTCGTCACGTCCCTTTTCATATAAAAAAAGAATAATTTACAAACCTGTAGGAGTGTGTTGCGGTGCTGTGGATCTACAGTCCATAGAGATCCCTTACCAATGCCAGGCACAGCAGCTACCTGAAAATATTACGAAAGACCTCTTTTAGCGATATTTTTTAAACGAAAAGATAAAAAGTAAACTACGAGGGTTCGACTTAGTAATCCGAATTAGGAGGTACAAAATATTGTAGTTGATAGAGCTTTATTTATAATGATACGACTCTTATTACAAGGTAATGCACCGTTTTCAAGAAAATAACCCAAAAAAATGTAACCTAAAACGGGTAAATGAAAAAAAGTGGAATGAAACGTAAATAATAGTCTGGAACATCTTCGACGGCTTCACCAATAATCATTTTCTAACTAAAAAGGATAGACCCCAGAGTAGTAAAGACAATTAAAAAACCAATAATTATTTTTCGTTTATTTCCTATAATGTTTATTCCGTTTCTAACGTAGTTGCGTGAATGTTCCTGTTGTGTTTCGTGTTCAGCATTTAACCTCCCGCAGCTATGCCAGCGCTAATGCAGCGTTTTATTTACGTTTATGGGTTTAGAATTGTTTTTCTTGAAAACTGCTGTTATTTTCTTGCCAGAACTGGCGTTTTCCTTTCTCTCCTTCAAATTGATAAATTAGGGAAGGAAGGGAGAATCTTCTCAACCCTTAAAAATGTCATAATTTGAGGATAACCTTAAATTATGTAAAAACGTTTCTTTCTCTGGAACGGTGCATTACCTTGTAAGAAGAGTGGTAGCATTGTAATTGTGACAAAGCTCTATCAACTACAATATTTTTTACCTCCTAATTCGTGCTACGGAATACTTAGTTTTAACCAAACAAAATTGTCCGAGGCAATACTCTGCCTACGTGTCTATTAGGCAGAGTTTTCGTTAAATACTTTGAATAGCATATATAAGGTAAAGTCGACGCCGCTCGGACAGATTTTTAGACGACCTTTTAAGCCGATTGGGAGTCTCATTATTTATAGTATGTCATTAGAGAAAATCTAAAATGGCGGCTTGTACAACTGTGTAAAAAAACTCTTCTAGATTTCGTGTGCAATTCCTCCTCTTTGTTTGTTCTTAAATATTGTTTATTTATAACTAAAATACTTTACTAGTATTATTTATTTATAAATAAATAATTTTTGTTGCAGTACTGCCGCGTGTGTAAAGATAGCAATATGGTATGAGTGAGGAAATATAATTGATGAACGATATAGCAGCTAGTAACCCTGCCTACTGAACTAGAGGTTAAAGGGTCAACCCGGAAGTTGCAAACATTTATATTGTGAGGAATTTGGACGTTTGCTTCCGAGTCATGGATATTTATATTTTTTATATGTTTTTTTGTACTTAAGAGGGGCAAATCAGGTGACGGGAGGTGAGGCAACCGACCATGGACATCAAGTGTCAAGAGATGCTCTTTTCTTGAAGGTCCCTAATTCGTATCGGTTCGGGAATACCGCAGCCGGTAATTGATTTCACAAAGTGGCTACGCGAAGCAAGAAATTTCTTGCAAAACGCGCGGTTGTGTAATGCCAGACGTCTACGTGATACGGATGGTACTTTGCACGTAACGTCCGTGCAACGTGGAATTCGGCCGCTGGAATCAACCCGAACAGCTCCTCCGAGCACTATCCGTGATAAATGCAGTAGTAGATGCAGAGAGAAACCACGTCTCTACTCAACGCCAAAGAATAAAGCCGATCAGAGATGACTTTTTCTTCGATCGGTCCGCTCGTCATTGTATGCGGTCAAATGGAAGACGCTGGTACTGGGCAGCACCCGCCCAGAGGTGAGAACAGTACTCCATGTGAGGCCGAATCTGCGCCTTATATAAGTTGCAGGCGGTTGCTTATGTTTAAGCATTTATATCGTTGCCTTGCACCCTTATCTTGTTCCAAACTAGTCTTAGCTTATAGAATACAGATTACAGGCTATGTCTAGATTGAATTTTGTGTTAAAATTACAATAAAAAAATATTGCACACAGCTACAAGCTTCCTTACTCACCTTATGAAAACACTTATTCAATGACAGATTATGCCGCACACTGTTCTTCCATCCCTGTGGAGCGTTCTTGAAGTACGGGAAGTGTCGGATGATCCAGGCGTATATCTCCTTCACGGGCAGAGCTCTCGTGGGCGCCGCCTCGATGGCCATAAATATGAGACACGAGAAAGAGTAGGGGGGCTTCGTGTGCGTCGTGGGGGGTGAAGGGGGCGTCTTGCATGGGGTGCGGGGAGGGGAGGGAACACGTGCTACTGGAGGCGGTGTCTTTGACTCACACTGAAATTAAAAATATAATAATATTATGTTAAATTATAATATAGTCTGGTTAGAGCAAATAATTACTGTTATAAGGTTTCAAATTTCTATAAAGTTGAACAGGGTAAAAAATATTTTTTTATAAGGCTAAACAACCTATATAAGACATAAGCCGTAGTAATCTCAGAAAGGAGTTGAGAAATTCATTTGAAACTTTACATATCAATCCAACTTAACTACTTGTTGGTTAAAATCTTCTAGAAAGATTTAGGCTAACTTGAAGCATATTTGGATTACCCCACTGAAAACAAACTGTTGTCTATTTCATTATGATCTTGTTAGATAGTTACTTTACGCAAGAGGCTAGATAGTAGATACGGGCGCCACAATGACATGGGAGTTAATGGAATAATTCCAGAATAATTCAGGCGTCCAGAGTGAGATTGTAGAGGGATTAGAGGGTGTGGTGGACGCCGGTTCTCGACACTAAATGATATTATATACTACTATTAAGTAACAATTGATCAATAGGAAGGGTGTGGTCTTCCTCTTTTCGTATCTTGGCACTCTCCTCTTGATAATCAGGTTATCAAGTACTGCCAAAACTGTTCGTTTCATTTTTTTGATCAGAATGTAAAGCAAAACAAGTTTTAAGTATTTATATAAAATGCGAAGAAATTTTCTCCCCAAACTATTACATAAGAATATACCAAATCACATATTTAAGCCATCGGTCAGGTCTACCACTTACAACCAAGTAAATCTATTATCTCGTCGCTTATTGAAAAGGAAGTATATGTACCTAAACCTATGATGAAAGGAATCCATCTTAATTCTATTGAAATGAAATTAAGACCCACCTTTATTATAACTTCATGTTTCACTATTCTTGGATCCTCGATATCACTTTTCGTTGTAAGATTTATACCTGAAAGTATAATATATAATATTACTTCTATTATAAATCACATACTATCCCTTCCTTTCAGAGCAGTTGGTCACCAATTTTCATTTGCCAGGGTCCAGGCTCACTTCTCCCTTTTTTCACTCGCATTAGCACTTTCATCCAAGACCTGCAATTTCTGTGCAGTTGGTCTATTTATATCAATTCTCTCTGTTGTTTATCAAAACACCTCAAATTTCCCTTTTCACAGTACCTTTTACTACATCTTTCTTAACTCCTCTATTTTTCTTTTCGCGGCGCGATAGTTTGCGAGCGGAGCGGGTTCACTTGGTATGAAACGCGTGCGCAAACCGTGAAGCTATCGGCGGTTCCTTCCTTCAAATATGGCGCGGTGCAGCGAAGTGGGGAAGAGAGAGAGCAACACATCTACAATTCAATAGTATAAGGTGCAGTTCGAATGATTGATTCATAATTACCTCTCAGTAAATTCCTGTCCTGCAACCAGCTCAGACTTGTGAGCTCATCATCATGGTACGCCGGGGGTAGGTTGCCTGCATTGCCACCACACGCGACCCTGCTACAACATACGGTATGATTAAAAAAATTATCATTTCAGAATGTAGACTTTATTTTTGTAGAGTTTTCATAACATCATAAACCTGTAGCAGATATTTCGATCCCGTTGAATAGATCATCGATAAGGCGCAAAAAATATGTTGTGCTTAAAACATACACATAATTTTCAGGTATGTATAAAGACTATTTAGCATATAAGACAATCCATCGATATCGATACTCTATAGAATATTCTTTGATTAACGCCAGATTTAAAAAAAACAGTTTTAAAGGATTAAAACGCGTGTAATTGTACCTGTGTTTTAACGTTAGATTTTTGCGTAAAAGTTACATTTTTATTTAAGTTAATCCGACGTTTCAAGACCTTTCCAGATCTCGTTTATAGGAGGAAACCCCTCATCTCTCTTTAGGGGGAAGAAATCAGTAAGACTTTAAAAGTGTTTTATTTAAATATCGATACTCTGTTATATTGTGATACCGAAGACGCGTTGACTTTCATCATACTGTTAGTAGTCTTCCCAACAAAACGCTTAGTGTATGATCAGTTATTCAACCAAAACAAACAATGGGCATGGTAAAATAAACTTTAATAACAATGAGATATTAAATCAAATCGTATATAACAAGCAGCATAATAAAATCCAACCTAGATTAGGTACCAAATAAAATATAAGACTAAAAAGTAAATCACAAGATGTAGGAAGAATAACGAAAAGAATGAAATGGTACTGGGCAGGACATATAACAAGAAGAGATCTAGATAGGAATAGCTAGAGTAGTAATATCAAGTTATGGTGGGTAGTGGTATCCTAGGGACTCAAAACGAAAAAGAGTCAGACCTACCACCAGGTGGATCATAGAATTAATTGCCTTAGAAGGAGTACTCTCCCCTACTCCCGATCAACAGCCGATAAAATATTGTGGAAGAAAAAGAGGGAGGGGCCTTCGCCCAGCAGTAGGATGAAATATAAACTAAAATTAGACCAACAGTTTTGTATAATTAAAAGTAGTTTTAAGGCATAATTAAAAATAATAAAACTACAAGAATTTAAGATGGCGCTAATGTGTTCTATCGCACACGTTCGTCGCAAGGTCTTACGATTACGCGGTTGATAACGATATTATCATTTTAAACAGTGTGTCGGAAAAGATTGATAAGATCCTGGCTTTTAAACCGTTTTTCGTTTAGATTTATTTAAAATCAGAACAGAACCAGTTATGGTTTCATTTTTTCAATCATCTTTATTGCTGTTAGGTACTTATTAGAAATTCTCTTGGCTTAGGAAATGAAAAGTATCGAGGAACAAATTTTACACAACTGATAATTTGTCATTGAGTCAAAATCATATTAAGAAGTTACCGAATATAGAAGACTTACCTCCTCTTCTAAAGAAACAAATGAGTATCGAGTCCTTTAAAAAAATACCGTTTTGCTCTACTAAAAAAGCAACTTGCTGCGGAGAAATTGAACCACTTCCACTGTAAATATCACGCTCACACTCACGCACATACGCAAACACACACATACATATACGCAAACACACACATACATACACACACACACACACTTACATACACTTGCAAGGGTAATCAGAACACTTTTTTTTTCTAATATTACATTTTATAAAAAAAAGATGCTTAAGTAGGCAATCGGGGAGCCACCATACATCCACTCCCGCTCAACACCTTAGGGAGGAGGGGATGGTTAAGAAACAGCGCTGCATGGAAACATAAATCCATTATTCCATGTCAGGTGAAGTTGAGCCTATTCCTTTTGCCTTTTGTTTCATCGCGTATCCTAATTGTTCATTTTATATTTGTAATGATTTGTATGGCAATAAAGAATTTTATTATTATTATTATTATTAAGTTGGGGTACAGATAGTAGCTTCCACCGTATCAATTATACGGGGCCTCCGGGCGACAGCGGCCGCAACTTGCGTGAAAAATTAATAAAAACTTGCTGCTTGCAGATGAAAAGGCAAAGAGAGTGTATATTTCATTTCAATAATTGTTTGTAAAAATTTTGGAAAAAGTGACAAATAGATAAATATGATGAATTAATATTTCTTTTAATTTTATGAAAACATTTTTTTTTCTTTTGTGAGAAATCCTTACCCCAAGCAAATTATTATACGGGGCCCCGCCAAGGCCCGCTACGCCACTGGTACAGTCGAGGTCCATGAAATGATCTCGAAGACGTTTTACTATTGAATATTAATCTCGAAGCACTACTCAGAACATCCCTGTCCAAATTTTTTTTATTAGAAATGTGAAGGAGACGATCAAGACATTTACTTGACGTTAAACGTTTATAAAATTATTTTTTGTGTCAGCATAGGTGGGAAGGTACTTATAATATAGAAAGTACTTACAATGAAAAAGATTGTCTTATTACCTTTATTTATGTTTCTCCGTCTTTAAAACATCGGTTAGATATGTGAACTACGTGACGAACAATGGTAGGGCGTACGACACTGCTCGCTGGAGTCCCTGCCGAATAAGCCACGCTGCGGTGGCGTGGCTGCCTCGTGTTCTAGTTTCCGATATCTACACGGGGAGTGAGACCGGCCTGACATAATTGCAGAGTCCAGCCTTGTTGAGTATTAAGACGAAGAGTAAGCAGAAAACACGCAAACATGGTGTTTTTAGACAAGTTTTGTGGCGAAAGTATAGCATTTCGAGCTATGAACACTACTTAATCCTGTTACACATATCCTTAAGTCTTATTTGTAGGTTGCTAATGCTTGCTGTTAGTTATAGTTAACACTGCCGAGCCTTTTTGAACTACCACTTTTCTTTGAAGTAAAATAAGTTTATTGGCATGGCGTGACGCATTTTTGGTACTTCTCTCAGAAAAGTTATTCTTATAGCTTGTACTTTTTTGTGTAGGTTAATATGTTCAGATTAGTAGTGAATAACGAGGATTGTAAGCATATAAACTGTTTTCCACGCAAGAATTTTGAAAATATTGGCTTTGTTACATAGATGGCGGACGGGCAGCCGTGAACTCATATCACTCAAGGTCGCTGGCTTTATCACTTCACCTCCAAGTTCCACTTTGGATCATGGTTGTAAATATCAGTCTAGCTTTTTTACTCTCCCATTCTATTAAATTGTAGAGGAGATTAACTACCGTAATTTCTTTGAGGAGAAAATGTACTATATATTGGAAGATATCTAGTAGAACAAGAAACTAAGGTAAGTGCAGTTTCGGGAGCAGAACTGTTACTGGTTTTGGTGTGACACCGGAAGTGTCATAAAAAGCCATTTTAGCGAATCGACATTATTTTGTCCTATATAGGGGGGATAGGTGATCTGGTTAACATCGACTGGGGAAATTTAATCGTTCCATCACTGTTATTATGAAATACCACGAAACCTAGTAATTAATCGTCCTTGATAGGCCACCAAAGGAAGTTTTTGTATAGTATGGTGACAGGTGGGATAAGTTTCTTGATCCCACTTCTGCTGTACAGTACGAAATCAACTCACGCAGGTTGCGGGGTTTCCATGTCGGACTCGTCGGACACGTCGTCGATATCGTCGAAGTTGTCTATGACGCGGCCCGACACCTCGAGTCGGCGCAGCGACCGGCCACTTGACGCGACGTGTCTTGCGATCTGTCGGATGAGCCGCCGGGGCAGCGGCAGGGAGGCGCGGGCGCCTCGAGCGGGAGGGGGGGAACCGCCACGGTCGCCGCGCATTGGCGCCATCTGTCAACAAAAAGCATTGAAAAATATTATAAAATTATAAAATTTTACGTCATTAATTTTCTATTAGGTACGTAAACATACAACTTCCTATAAATAGTAATATGTATTTATTTATTTTATTTATGACAATAAGGCATGAGACGAGCAGGGCGTTCAGCTGATGGTAACTGATACGCCTTGCCCATTTCACTGCAGCGCCGCTCAGAATTTTTGAAAAACCCAAAAATTCTGAGCGGCACTACAATTGCGCTCGTCACTTAAGATGATATATCTATTTATCTATTTATTTTCTCCTCACAAAGATCTTAAAGCTAAAACAGTACAGTAGTGTTACATTTTTTTTAACAGATAGTATTTTGTGAGGAGCTGGTGTCTGAAGTAGGTTGACCCTGTATTACAGATCACCAGGACCTCACCCCCAGATATAAGGATCACAATGATTAAAATAGTACACATCCGTACTAGTAGCTAGAAGAGCAACAATAGATCATAAGAAAAAATGACTTTAAATTTGTAAATTACTAGTAATAAAATGTGTGTGTGTATGTGTGCGGAGGGCGTGTGTGTGTGTGTGTGTGTGTGTGTGTGTGTGTGTGTGTGTGTGTGTGTGTGTGTGTGTGTGTGTGTGTGTGGGCGTACTCTACTCTCAGTTACTATTAGTGTAGAAGGTTTTCAGTTGAGGTATAGTCCAATTTCTGTAACCACTCTGTCAAGATACGCTTGCATTTAGTTCTGTTGAGGTGGTAAATTGAGGTGGTAAATTGACAGCTCTTTGTTTACCTTATTGTAAAGGTTATTACCTTGAACACAGAAGAATCTTTGGGAGAATCTAGTATTAAACAATAATTTTTCACAGATTCTATCTTTTCGCCGTTGCGCTTTATTTTTTTCCGGATCGTAACTGGTAAGGCTATGTTTTTTTAAAACTGTATGCAGGATATAAAGCTGACGCACAGTTAGAACCTTTGATAGTTTATAGAGTTCTGTAGTGGGATGGTAGATTGGTAATGAGTTACTTACTTTCAATATAGCTCTTTGGGCCCTTTCTATTTTGAGGAAGTGTGATTTTGTAGCGCCGCCCCAAGAAGTGATGCAATATGTTAATATCGACTGACACAAAGCTTGATATATGTTTTTCATCAAGTCCTTTTCAGCTACATTTCTCAAATTTTTAAAAATGACTATTAATTTTCGCACTCGTTTTGCTAGTTGTCCTATGTGGCATTGAAAATTTAACTTGTTATCTACCATAATGCCAAGATACTTGATGGTCTCTGATTTCTGTATTTTGGCACAGGGACAATGTAAGTCTTCAGAATTACCACATGAGTGGAACATTATATTATGATTGGTTGTAAATTCTGTTTTTCTTAGAGAAAAGGTAATATAACTGGTTTTAACTATATTTAATGTCAGGACATTGTTATTTAGCCATTCACTGACGGTATTAAAGCCCTTTTGTGCACTCAAATACACTTCTTCCCAAGTATCTCCTCTAAACAATAAAGCTGTGTCATCAGCAAAGGTAACTATTTTAGCATTTGGGAGCTGTAGTTGACATAGGTCGTTTATATATACTAAAAATAATGTAGGGCCAAGAATACTTCCCTGAGGGACGCCAAAATACACTGCGGCTTCATTACTTATCAGATTACCTATTTGGACGCATTGTGTTCTATCACTGAGGTAGCTTTCAAACAGTTTTAGTTGTATACCCCTAATCCCGAGACGATCAAGCTTTTCTAAAAGGATAGAGACAGAGACTGTGTCGAAAGCTTTGGCCAAATCCAGAAAAATGGCGATGGCTTTTTTTTTGTTATCTATATTTTTAACCAAAAAGTTTGTAAGTTCATGTACGGCGTCAGCTGTTGACCTTCCAGATCTAAAACCGAATTGAGCTGTTGATAGTAGACTGTTTTTCTCCAAATAGCTGATGAGTCTTTTATTAATTATACGTTCTAGGATTTTTGATAATGTGGGGAGTATCGAAATAGGTCTATAGTTATTGACACAATCTCTGTCCCCACTCTTATGAATCGGGTGAATCCTTGATTTCTTGAAAGCAGTAGGAAATTCACCAGTGGACATTGCTAAATTGCAAATAAATGCTATTGGCTCAGATAACATTGGTTTTTAGTATTTCTGGTGGAATGCCATCAAGGCCAGCGGCGGTATTAAGTTTGAGGTTATTAATAATTGTTGACACTTCATGAACATTGGTTGGGAATAAAACAAATGAGTGGGGATGAGACTTTAAGGCAATTGGTGTTGTTTGAGTGTTAGTATTTTTGGTTATTTTCTCAGCTAATGTTTTACCAACGCACGCGAAGAATTGGTTTATATTATTAATTTTTTGTTGTGGATTAGGTGTAGATATAAGTTCTAAGTTAGATTGATGAGGTTTGTTAGAATACGTAATCTCTTTGATAGTCTTCCATAATTTTTTATTATTGTTTTTGGCACCTTGTAACTGCAATTTTTCATAATCAATTTTTAATTTTTTAAGTAAACTTGAACAGTAGTTTCTATATCTTTTGTATGTTGTATTAAGAATTGTATTATTGGGGTGTTTTTTTAGTTTTTTATACAGGTTGTCGCGATTTCTAATACATTTCAAAACACCTGGTGTTACCCATGGCTTAAGAATTTTTTTACGCCTTGAAATTATTACACTTCTTGAATTGGACGCAATTAATGTTTAAAGCGTATGTATGAAAAAATCAGTAGCATTATTAACATTTTGAGACAGGTAAAGGGGGTTAAAATTTGAATTTTTTAAATCGCAAGATAGGGATACACTGTCGATACATTTTTTTGTCCTGGGCGTACTTGTTTGTTGCCAAGAGGCTAAATATAGCACGACGCTGTCATGGTCAGTAAGGGAAGTTTGCAGGACTAGACAGTGAGCATGTTTTTTCGTCTTTAACAATACATGGTCGAGACACGTTTTGCTATGAGTGGGGAAAGTGTGAGCAGGTAGAATGCCATGGAAAGCAAGCATATCCAAAAAAGTAAAGTTATTAACGTCCTTACAATTTTCACCAATATCTATGTTCATATCTCCTAATACTACGATATTTTGTATAGAAGAGTATTTTAGTAATACGTTATGCAATGATTGAATAAAATTATCAATATTTTTATACCCGGGAGGACGATATATAGTTAGAATTATTGTGTTGTTGCTCGGTTTTACTAGTAGGCAATTTGCATCTAGAATTTCGGGCTCTTCGATTGTAGCAATTAGATCTTGTCTGTAATATACGACAACACCTTCATTTTGAGTTAAATTTTTTATTGTTGCTGAGAAATTATAGCCTGCTATGGTAGGGATATAGGGAGTGGAGGGAAGCCAGCACTCTGTCAATACTATATAATCCCAGTCAACATTACTTTTGATGAGTATTGGTAACAACCCATCAATGTTGCGCTTTATGCTTCTTATATTTTGTTGAAATATTTTTAAGCTTTTGGTTTTAGGTAGGAAGGTTTGACACTCCTCTATACTACAGATTGAAGATTCGGATACTTTAAACAAGTCAATTTCGTTTTGAATTTTATCAATATCGTTGAATTTTTTAAACAATTTGCATCATGAAACGTCTGTATTGGTGTATAATATTGGGATTTGATTTGGATTGCTTAAAATGAGATAAGCATTCTTCATTCTCAATATCTTTTACTAACCCTGATAGATGAAAATTATCCAGTATCGTTAAAAAATTATTAACATTCGCGAATTCTTATTAAATATAAGACAATGGAAATAATCGAAGGAATATGACTTTGTATAATAATACTATCGAAACAAATTATCATAATTGGATGCAGTAATAACCTACACAACTTCTCAAAAAAGAACACTTCGGTCTCTAGAGACTTATTTGTTAAACGGCTGTATGTAATACATTTAGATTTTACTCTTTCAAAATGATAAGTCGAGACATGAGATATTGTCTCATTTATCCAGTAATTTCACTAGCTACGGCGCCCTTCAGACCGAAACACAATAATGTTTACACAATACTGCTTCACGGCTGAAATAGGCGTCATTGTGGTACCCATAATCTAGTCTCATCCTGTGCAGAGGAGCCTCTCACTGGTAAAATATTTATAATTAAGACATTATTTATTCGCCACAAATTCTATTTAATTCACACACTTTGATATCCTAATAATTAATGGATTGTATTCTCCAACAGAAGCCCGTTTACTCGTAGATCAATACCTTGGCTAAAATATGAATATCTTGAATTCGACTTAATGCCTATACAACGAACTAAAGCAGATTGAAAGACCTTTTTAATGACCTAAGTCTCAGCGGTGACTCTGAAGACTAGGGTCTGTGGTTCTTCAATAAATTACTTTGAAACATCAATGTTTGTTTAAAATGTTCAAAGTTTATTTTGATAACCTGAAACTGCAACCCACCTTAATCTTCTATATATATAATGAAAATGGTATTTGTTTCAAGCTCCTTCACGCCTAAACAACTGATCGTATCGACATGAAACTACCACCATTCGATGCGAAATTTATCCTAGATGGTTTATGGCTACTTATTGTATTTGTAATAAGATGAATGAAATTTAATTTATTTCCTTTTAAAATTTGCCCAGCGAAGTGGGCGGCAACGGCTAGTCAATATTATAAAATAGACGAGTACCTTCTTCAGATTAGCCAAGCGAGTAAACCTGTGACCCTGGTAGCAATGGAATCAACAGTTCTTTTTCTTTTTATGACAATTACGCTAGTATTAGAATATATTGTATTGATTAATAATTGAATTTACTGTGCTTATAAAATAGACAACAATAGGCATTTTTTCTATGTGTAATAACGCGTTAATAGAAATAAAATAAATTATCCTCCACTTTCTGATTAAAATCTAAATTTTTACACGTTTTTTATTAGCTTCACCTGTATGTATGTTTGTTTATAACATTTGGGAGTAATTGACAGATGTCGTTCAAACTTTGTAGATTTACCGAGGACCCATGACAATACATTAATTTGATAAAATTATTCCATTTTTCAAATTCCGAAATAAGATTTTTGTTGATTTATAATTATCATCAGGAATTCACATTAATTTTGTATTTCAACCATTATCTTTAACCCATTTATCTAACTATTACGAAATTTTCGAATACCAAAGAGAATTAAAAAAACACCCTTATATAGTCAACGTTAAACGCTCGAAATGCCATACAAAATTACTAATTTTATTTATTTTTCTTCGATAAATTGTTAACTTATACTTTCTTCGTGAAACACCCAATCTTTTAGTGCAAACCGCATGCAAATCCATACAGTTCCTCCGCCAGATAAAAGCGATATACTCAGGCAACTGGCAGACAGACCGAGTTTGGGGCTTTGTTGATAATTAACGTATGACATACAATATTTATTGTAGAACTCCATTTAAGAGGCCTCGTATTCGCCAGCTATTCGCGACATACAAAACACGTAAGTCAATACAAACTTACATCCAATTGGTAACCGAATTAAAATACGCAAATAAATATAGGCACTCGACACACTGACCGAGTGGTTGTTGGCAACAGAACTGTTACAAGCATGTGATAAGAATTCCGTAGATAAAACGGAGATGCGTAGGTTTTGTATTATGTAAGCACGTGAAGATAGCGTTTTATACATACTTTATACGATATCGTCTACCTTTAGGGGCTTTATCAAAATAACTTCTGGTGTTAAGATAGTGGAATAAAACGCATTTATTAAAGTCAGTGATTGTTAAAAAGAATATGACTGGTGACACAGTAATGATACTTAAGAATAGTACTCAGTTCTCGATTTAATCACTACATATTATAAGACAAAGACCTCAGCCGCGTCTGTCTGGCTGCCTGTTCACGATAAACTCAAAAACTACCGATTGTCATGCTGTTTTGGATATCACCAATGGATAACGTGATTCTCGAAGAAGGTTTTAGTCAATTTCTTTAAATTTTGTATACATTAACGATATTTGTTGGAGATATCGGAAAAAATAAGCCGTCTGGGAGATTTTAACGAAATCGCTGTCTAAGCCCATTGAGTGATAATAAAAGAATGTATGGTGGAATTATGTAACTCACATACTTCTACAGAAAAGTCCGGGATGGCATATGTCTATCTCTTAAGAATAACATACTATATCCATTTTAATACTTTAAAAATAAGCAATTACAATAGCGGTAATGAAAAAGCTGTTTACACGAATACGATATTAATCTTTATCAGTTTATTACAAGATATTATAAAATGATTAATTTCCGATGGCTTTAGACTACATTATTCCCGAATACATACATTTTTTTTTTCTATTGACAGAACAGCGTCTGTCGGGTCAGCTAGTTATGTAATAAAATTAGGTATTTAATTGTTAAACTTATTTCCTTCAAAATAAATGCACAGCCGTTATTTTTATTTATTTTTTGATTTTACGGAAACAAATAGTCATACATAATATATAAAATATTAAGCAAATAATTAAAATAAATTACAATGGGAAGACTATAGCAAATGTCTAGTCCAAATGTCACGAGGGGCTGCTGAAAACCAGTGTTGTGTTGGTGTCGTCTGCACTGACACAAAAATATACTGAGTCAGCTCCTTTTTTCGATTCGAAAATATCGTTGACTTTTCTGTTCTAATAAACTTATCGACGGTAGCTCACCTTAACCGTACACGCTTTGTCAATGGGAGGACGCATAGCTTACCAGCGATAGAAGTTTGTATGGAAATTTCAATTCACGCGTCCCAATATAAGGCTATAAGAATGACTTATCGGGTATATTAGGACAGCTTCAGATTATGGACAGCTAATTACTGACAGTAGAAGGTAGTAATTTATCTCTATCTGTAGATAGTATTAGTATATTGGGAACGGCCGTAAAATAATAAACTGGGCGAATTGAATATGTTATATACGTTCTCCGATAATACAACTGTAGGTACAACGAATATTTACATAGTTGTCGCTGTACGGATATATATTCTGCTATGACGCAATAACATTACAACGTGATACCAAGCCCTTAAAAGTTAAGAGAACCGTGTTGCACGGAATTCGAAGATGGATAGTGAACCGACGCTTCACAAGGATCAATTTCACAGAATACTGGATGCGGACTCAGTTTCTAAAAGCCTGTGCCAGATAACTGGAAGCCACTCGAAATTTTGAGACCCAATATTCCGATGCATTAAGTAATTTAGAAGAGTGTTGATAACGAGTGGTGATACGACAAATGTGTTTTTTTTTGTGGTTAACACGCTATTTAGTTTTCTGGGGGTTAGACAGAAAAGGGTATTTCGTTGAATCCCCACTTCTTCCGGCACTGAATATCGATTTCCCGAGAGAGAGAAGCAAAAGGAATAGTATAGGATATAGCACACAACCTTGGGGAGCTCCAGGTTACAGGGGGTTTTAGATTCAGTTACCCAGTAAGGAAGCTGATGATCTACTTGGAAAATATCTTGTATGATCAGTGCCTTATTGATGACATAGAAGCCATAATCCTGTCTATTATTATCACTAATCGTAGCTAGCACCACTTCACACAGAATCACGTGAACAATGGCCGTACAGATAAAATACAACGGATTTTCCTTGACCTAGAAACTTTTGGTTTCCATCGAAGTTCACTCGCTATTGACATGAATAGGTTTACATAATCATTGCCTTTGAATCGTCAATGTAAACTAAACATTGATTTTATTTTGTACGTATATTAGTGTGCGAGAATTTACCCCCTGATTCTTCACAACTGTTATGCATAGCGCAGTGTTACTTATAGTGCCTTTATCGCAATAGTCCAGGATGTAGGAAGAAGACTTCAAAATTATTAAATGAAAAGTATTTCTTATTCGCCAAGCCTTAGAAACACGTAGTGGTTATCAATTCTAACATTTGCAGTAAATCAATGTATAGACGGCAATATTACGTGAGGGTGGATTTCAAACATGACAATCCAATCTAGGTACGTTTTATGTTACTAATGATAGGGGAACTATTTGTATCATAAATGTTTTATTCAATGAGCTGTATGGAGCTGTTTGTGTGGGCAAAAATTATAAAACTCCATTGGCCTTTGTTTTCATAATCATAAGCTGAATAATAAGCGAACCCTTCCAGATACCACTTAGACTAGACAATAGATCTTTTAAAAATCCCCAGCTCTTCTTCTTGGTCGATACGATTTTGATATTACTGTCACATGTATGTCATTTATGATCATCACTGTTTGCGGTCGCCCAACACAGTGATGATTTCTTCGTAACGTTCTTTATGTTCAGAGACTGGACATGGCAGATAAACGCTGCTTGATACTTAGTTCCTGGAATGTCAAGACGTCTGCCGTGCAAGGTTAGTTCGACGCCATGCGAAATTACTCCAAGCAACCTTCCCAGCGCAACTTTTGCGAGCATTTAGCGCCACATTTTTGTGATCATTAACTGACCAATGATCGTTTAGTACCGCGCCGCGCGCG
This sequence comes from Leptidea sinapis, assembly GCF_905404315.1. Lineage (NCBI taxonomy): Eukaryota > Metazoa > Arthropoda > Insecta > Lepidoptera > Pieridae > Leptidea > Leptidea sinapis. Next base: position 535,306 of record NC_066275.1, on the reverse strand, counting down.
TACACGTCATTTCATTAACTGGATAGTTAGTAGGGGTCTACTGGGATATAAGGTGGATGTGTTACTCCCAGTCACATCAAGCCTGCCACACAAAAATCTCACTACGTAATCTCTTTTCAGCATACTCTTTATGTGATCGTTTAATGAGCATCTCTAAGTCTTTCTCTTCATTCGGTCAATCAATTTATGCTTTCAATTTACTTTAAAGAAGTGTCTACCTGACCGAACCAGGTCAACATTTCGTCTTTGTAACTACAAATCTATTTTAACAACTATATTATGCATAATGTATCTATATTTGATTGCATAAAATGGTCTTCAATACAAGATGTAATTAGTTAATATGTCTAGGGAAGTTATTTTGGATAACACTTACAACATTGACTTACTAAATCGACTTAGCCGAGTAGTAGGCATTATAAGTTTATGCCTGTTCCTGGTGTTAACATTGTGGTTATGACTGTTTCTAGCAAATTCACTTATGTGCCTATGAACATACATAATACATAACATTATCAATAATATATTGAGAAGCAAGAGTCAAGATGTTAATTTCTTAGAATTTTGCTCTCAATTATTGATGAACAACCTGTTACAAATAACAATTACAGAGTTGGATAATTCTTCAACTAATAATTATAATTTGATCAAATAATAAGATAAAATAAGCTAATTTGACTCCAAAGAAAGGTATGTCATGTGATCATATCCCTGCCACATAAAAAACTGAAATATTTGGTATCTCTATCGGCGACACACCGCTTCGTAATATACAACATAACAAAAACATTAGTTTTGTTACATGTTAGTGTTAGTATTTATAATTAATACATTGTGTTTACGTAATTGGTTTCCAGAATAGCTGATAGTGAGAATAACTTGTAAACATGTACCTTGAGGCGAATGTAAAATAAATACCTTTTAGACGCAGCTTACTTGTCTGAAGCTTCCGTAAATATTTTTTTTAAAGGGAGCAATGATAAGTTTTTTTTAAGTGAAAATTTCTTTAGCCGCGTTGTGCACTTTTTGGTTGGGGGAAATCTCGTGAGTTCTCTAGTGAGTAAAAAACGTCTTTGATATTGATGATTAACAAATTAAAACTACGTTAATAAAAGTCGACCTTAAAACGCTGTTTGTTGACACTCTTCAATGACGTTGTTAGGTACTAGATCCAATGACGCTGTACAATTTACTCAAGTCATTACGCTATAATTATAAATTCGTGATGTAATACGTAATACAGAAAAATATGTATCTTTTACTGTGTAACATAGTAAATCCCAAGTATTAGTACAGTTTTTAGCATCGGAGATTCAGATTTCAGATTACGGAATTTTTTTAAGAAAATAAGGGACTAGACGAGTAGGACGTTCGGCTCATGGTAACTGACATGCCCTACCCATTAGAATGCAGTACCGATCAGGTTTCTTGAAAAACCCAAAAATTCTGTGTGGCACACAGTACAATTGCGCTCGTTACCTTGAGACATATGTTAAGTCTCATTTGCCCAGTAATTTCACTAACCCTTCAGACCGAAACACAGTAATGTTTACACAATACTCCTCAACGGCAGAAATAGCCGCCGTTGTGGTACCCCTAATCCAGCCGGCATCCTGTGCAAAGGAGCCTCCCACTGGTAAATTAATGAAGATACAATTCTTTATAATCCTCACAAATTTTACGAACTCAAAGTAATATTATTGTCTGTTTATTCAATTTCACGATGGCGTGATACTACACGTGGCGTGGTACTAGTTTTATGTACCCTTGATAACCTGTGTGCGTAATTTTATGATGATCACTTGAGTAGTACACCATTACTACTCACTTGAGTAGTAAAATTACGCACACATTGATAACTATCAAGAGTACACAAAACTACTACCCGAATTTTTTGCGATTTTAAGACGATATATTAGATAGATGTATAGCTGGATTAGATTTATATCTGAACGAAAATAATTGTGAAAAACTAGCAATTATTAATCTTCAACAAAATAGCTACCACAGAAATGATAATTTTAAATTTTATCTTTGCTATGGTTACCAGATAAGCTTGCTGTGTATTTTTCAATTTAGAACATATTTAAATAGAGTAAATATAAGAAATAAGAATTGTACAGTACAAAGCCAGTCTTAAGATTTAGTTAAACATTAAGAACCAACATATAATACATATATTTATAGCTAAATAAGCCATAATATATGTCATGATATTGGTCATGCTTTCAATCTATATGTAGTATACAGGGTGACCGAGAAGTTGATGTCCAAAGCTAAAATTTGAAAGCCTCATGGCGATGAGTATCCGAATCACCCCTATGTATGTTCTATAATTTTGCGTAGTTTAGGAGATAATAATATTTTCCCCTTTTATCCCCCTTTTTCTCCTAATTGTGGTTTAGGACTTTTTTCTAACTTTTTCGAACACTTTTAGTTAATTTTATTGTTGATAATTATTAACTACAGTTGCAATAACCACATAAGAAACTATGAATAGATTAGACAATGCGGAACTAGTTTAGAATTGAGTCATAAGTTGAAGATAACTGCTCCAGCTAAATTCATGAAAATGTTCAAGGTTAAAAAAAAAATGAGGAGCCTATGGCTTCTAACTATTTTTAAAAACTTCCCAGAACATTAGCCAATAAAATGAGCCAAATTAAATTTTGGACGTAACTTCTCGGCCACCCAGTAATTTATAGACCGGATTCACACCACACTGAAATCTAAACCAGATAGTGTAATGTCACAAGAAAAGCTGTAATAATAACAAGGGGGTATTGAGGAGATAATTGGAGAGCACCACTGGATTGGATTGGATGGAAACCCTGCAGCAAACCTCTGGTCCAGATCCCACATCATCCAAAATTTATAACACAATTTAAAACTTGTACAGAGAAACAATACTATCTATGTATCTTGTACATAGCTTTTTTTATGAAAAAACAGACTAGACAAGCATGATATTCAGCTGATGGAAATTGATACGCCATGCCCATTACAATGTAGTGCCGCTCAGGATTCTTGAAAAACACAAAAATTCTGAGTGGCACAACAATTGCGCTCGTCACCTTGAGCCATAAGATGTTAAGTTTACTGATTCACAGCAGAATTAGGTGCCGTTGTGGTACCCATAATCTAGCTGGCAATATGTGCAAATGATCGTCCCACTGGTAGCTCGCTATCCAACTTATGTATGTATGTGCTTCATGACAAGTCACGAAATTAACTCAAAAAAACTACAAAATATAATAATATATGAGTGTATCAGCTCCCAAATAAAATATAATTGATTGTTTATCTAACATTCAAGATAATGAAGTGTTTAGTTAATACAAATTACCTTTAGTATGTCAAGATTATAAAATTACATTACATTTCAGTAGCCAAAAGAGTTGTCTTAGTATAGGCCTGTGAGACCAAAATCTAGTTCAGTATCTGATTAAAAACTGTGATATAACAACCTGAATGAAAACTCCTAAAAAAGCCATACACAAAAAACAATTATATCATCGAGGTAAACAGAAATTTTCATTAAAAATGTTCATAAAATGAAAACTACTGGGTCAAACTGTGTAAAATTTTATGGGACCAAATAGAATCTATTCTGCATTGAACTAAATTGCATTAAAAAATTACATAAATCGGATCATAAATCTCAGAGTAATCGGTGTACATACATAAAAAAATACAGATTGAATTGATAACCTCCTTGTTTTTGAAGTCGGTTAAAAACTAAAATGCATTAGAAAAAAAATCCTTAACTATTACACTTTAGTTTAACTGTAGACTGACAAAGTGTTACTATAATCTATTTACACCTATGCCAATATTTTTATTATAAACAATTCATAGTTTTAATTAATATTTGAAGCAAGGGTATTACTTTAATTCAATAGAATGCAATAAATATACTACTATTTACTTTCACTTCAAAAATAATAAGAAGATTGTTGGATGCTGAATAAACATTGCTTGACAAACAAAATGTTCTAAAACCATCCATTTTAAAGTCATAAATGATAAAATATCTTCAAACCCAAATAAAAATATAGTAAAATGTGCCAACAAAATAATATATCAATTATGGTGCCCTAGTTTAAGACAATCTTTTTAAAATAGATATTATTTTCTACTAAAAGTTTACTAATTAGTATCACATTCATTATATACACCATGACATATATATTATTCTTAGCACAATAGGATGTGTGAAATGATATGTAGGACACAGAATAAGGTCTTACTTCAATGAGAAATATAATAAGGTAATAATAAAATTGTTTTTCAACTGAATTGCAAAGCATGAAGGTTGATTAAGCTAATAAACAATTACAAAAGATTACTCACAAGGATAAATAATTGATCAAAGTCCAAACTGTGTAATGTTTATGGCCACAACTCCTAGCAACCACTTTACTGCATTTATGTTGTAATGGAATATTATTATGTCCATGGGGGTGGTCAGGAGTATCAACAGTATGTTGCTAGGAAACAGGGGGCAAGAAGGCCTCGCTAAACATCCGCGTGCGCGATCTCCTATTACGTGGAAGCGTGAAATGCCGCGTGCAACAAATGCACGTGCTTATGGTGACGCGCTAGGGTCGTTACATAACTGCAGGGACTCGACTGTACACGATCACGCTGTGGTCATCGCAAATCCGCTTCAACTGCCTCGTTCCATTTTTAGATGGAACAATCCAAAAGACTACATTCACTCGTGCGTTCCGTCACAGATTTAGATGCGCATGTAAACGATACTGTGTATATCATAAACGATACATAGCATCAATATACAAAATTTACATTTTCCTGATACGTAAATTTGTTCTTTTTATTATATTGCGTCGAATACAGTTGTAATTGCATCTTCCGTATCAACAATTTTCAGCATTGCACAACTAGAATTAAATATAATCCAAGTACATAAATACCTGCTATTTAACAATTTTAGTACCAGATAGAAAATAAAGACACAATTCGTAAACACTCACCATAAGTTGCTGTATATTTATTTTTCGCACTTATATAAACAACAGTCAGCCTAAATAACAATGCCCTTGTTATTTAAAAAATATACACGCAAGAAAACACGAAAGAAACACCTACCCACTCAACCAATCAAATAAATCAAATAACAATCCATAAATTAAAGAACAAGCTATGTGTCAATACTATAGACTATAGAGAAAGAACTGACAAGATGACAAATTTTTACGTCTCCTTCACCTATTAGCTAAATTTATTTGTATTTTCAAACCTTTTCAGAGACCAGAAAACGTCCAAAATTCCGATAAATAATTTTTAAGGGTATGCAAAACAGCTTGAAACTTTGTTACATTAAAGTCTATTTGTATATAAATACACTGGTCTTATTTAATTTCAAAGACTTATCGTTGCCCACTATTTTGGAAAATAGTGATTTGTTGTCGCCGGAATGCGACTGAGTCAAAATGAAAAAGAACGTAAGCTACATTTTTGCGACCTAGGAATTATTTTGAAAATCAAATGTAATTTAAATAACTCATTATTATTAAAAATAATAAGTAAAGATTTCTATTAGATGTATTTTAGTTATAATACTTTGATACCAGTTTTTACCAATGGGCTCCTTGTGCAAGGGTGCCTCCTTTGCACAGAAAGCCGGCTAGGTTAAGGGTACCACAACGGCACCTATTTCTGCCGTGAAGTGAGTACCTAATGTGTAAACATAACTGTGTTTCGATGCGCCGTAGCTAGTGAAATTACTGGGCGAAAGAGACTTAACATCAAATGTCTCAAGGTGACGAGGGCAATTGTGGTGCCGCTCAGAATTTTTGGGTTTTTCAAGAATCCTCAGTAGCACTGCATTGTAATGGGTAGGGCGTTTCATGAATCGGCAAGACACAACCATGGTGATGATGCTATTGCTTACGTGAAAGTTTTAAGAACAGTATCACCTTTTTATAGTTATATGTAAAATCACATTAGAACACCGCGTACGTATAATAAAAACACATCATTGCAGATTAGATGTTGGAAAGCGATGAAAATGAGAAATAAATTATAAATTTAGCCTGCGACGGTTGTGCCGCCAGCAAAGGTTGCTGTAAACATGCCATAGCATTTTTAATGTGGTACATAGTCAAAGCGAGGAGCTTTAGATAGCTTGTAAAAAGTCTTACTGGAAAAAATCAAAGCTTTCAGGTATCGGCAGTACATTTGATATGATTAAAGCTAAAAATTTAGTTCCTACATCTCATAAAGTAGAGCAAAATAAAACTGTTTTTTTTTTAAATAATATATATTCAGCGGTCCTTTACACGTCGCCTAAATTATGTTCTTCGAAGAAAGGACGAATACGAGGATAGACTTAAATATTTTGGTCTACTTACCCTTGAAGATAGACGGAAAGTAGCAGACATGAAATTATTATTTGAGGTGGCTAACTCTGCAATAGATTGTTCGCTTCTGACCGGACGGATCGGAGTATGGGCCAGTACAGCACATACACGGAGTAGACGCTTTTTCGACGATGGCCTACCGCGTACTAATTATGGCAGACATTCTGTTTTGCACAGGATAGTAAATTTATACGAAAAAAAAATTTAAAGATATTGACATTTTTTTCATCAGCCGTAATAAATTTATTAACTCAGTGATCGAGCACATGTCCCAAGCTGACAACGATGCCCATTAGACTAAACACTACACACTACTCACACCTCATAACACTCTCACATATTCATACACACTAGCTGTACCTACAACCAATAATATCAATTAACACAAATGTCTAATACCTAACTTGTAACGTAGCATTATAGATCGTAGAAATAGTAATCGTGCATAATAACTGTAATAAGCGTATGCCGAAAGATTCGTTCTGACAAGAACATTTTATTTTATATAACGTAATATTAGCTCTGATTTTTTCATTTTGCCATTTCATAATGCTGTACAAGAACTCATAGAATCATACAGATCACCAGTAGACATCTCAGTGAAGTTTCAAGTATCGTACTTTCTCTCGACGATCGCAGACATACACACGTGATCAGTCATATGCTCCGCGTAACACAACCGCACAGCAAGGCCGAGCGTCCTCGAATGACGCGTCGGGACTCGGGCGTCGATCGCTATTCATGCAATTTAAATCAATGAGCAATAGCGTAGGTGCGGAATGCTCATTGACATCGTATGATCGAGCTTCGACGCGAGTTTACACAAACTGCGATAGCATTAGTTTTAGAGCGAGATAAAACACATAATATTATTCTCAATTCTTATTGAACGAAACGTTTTACTATTGGTTAAAATGTAAGCTTTAGTATTGGTGTGTATTTTCTGAACTTGTAAATATTTTTTAAGTAACGATTGTAATTGGGTAACTAGTTTTAAGGATTTTGTATATATATCGTGTAACTTTTTAATAAATCATATCTTCCACATATTCCTCACAGTCAAGCAGTTGTTTTATTTAATCGCCAAACGCTCAGTCTTTAAAACACTATACACATATCTATTTAATAATCATGTATCACAAGCACACATTATTCAGAACTTTTTCTTCTTTATTTTATATAATTACTTACCATTTATTTGTCAGCGTTATTATTTCATTGTAATTTAATCTGCCAAACTTTGTTAATGGCAATACATGTATATAGTTTATAGAATTAATCTGTAGAATAGAAATGCTGTAAAGTTTGCTTAAAATAAATAAATAAAATATATAGTAATAATAATAGATAAAGTAATTTTCAAATTCAAATATTTTTATTCAAAATAGGATGTGACATCACTTATTGAAAGTCAAAAATTACCACTCATTCCAAAATGAATGCCTCAGACCTGAGAAGAACGGGCGTAACAAACTCAGCGGGCTTTTTTTTCATCGAAAAAAATATGCTTACAAAGTAATATTATACAATTAAACTTATTATTTAATAGCCTGTGGGCAGTCGCTCCATTCCCAATCTGTGGTATCATTAAGAAAGTCATTTATGTTATAGTAACCTTTTTAACATTTATTTATTATTATTTCTGGGATCTTGTTGTAAAAGCATATACATCGCCCCACAAAAGACTTACTAACTTGACTTAGCCGAGTAGTAGGCATCATAAGTTTATGTCTGTTCCTGGTGTTAACATTATGGTTAGGACAGTTTCTAGCAAATTCACTTATATGCCTATGAACATACATTACATTATCGAGGATATATTGAGAAGCAACAGTCAAGATGTTAATTTCTTTGAATTTTGTTCTCAATGATTCTTTAGGACCTAGGTTATAAATAGCGCGAATAGCCCTCTTCTGCAGCACAAATATTGTATTAATCTCAGCAGCGTTGCCCCATAGCAATATGCCATAGGACATAATACTATGGAAATAACTAATGTATACTTGTACTAGTCGCGCCGTATCTATGTCAGTTAATTGTCTAATCTTTTTAACCGCGTATGCTGCAGAATCTGTTCGCCAATCCTTCGATATGGGGGCCCCGTTGTAATTTGGAATCTAGTGTGAAAAAAAGACCTGGAAAAGATGTCTCTTCCTAATAAAAAAAACCTGTGTGTAAACTCTTGACATAAAAATATGTCGAGAGTTTTTTTTTTATATATTTATTTTGTTATTACTGATGGAATCATGTGTTCAAGTAAAAGAGGCTACGAAGGGCCAGTCAGGTTTAACTCTCAGGTTGTGGCTTCATCAATGCGGGTTTCTCACCCGCCATCTCTCGCGTTCCGTGCGAGCACTCTTCTACACGACACACGAATGAACATTCTTCATTGGAATTATAATATTTTAATATTAGTCTCATAATTACAGAAACTACTATATTACATCGAAAATAATAATAAATATGTTGTTTTGCTTTTTAACATTGTAGGTAAATTGCAATATAGCAATATATTTGGCATCCCTATTTAGATAGGTAGGTAACCAAAAAGAACAAAACACGTTAAACTTGACGTGGACTTTAGCAGCTGGTTGGCCATTTCATTTTAACTTTCAAGAAATGTGCGAGAAAATATTTTAAACTCATACTTACTGTATGAAAACTCAATTTTAAGTAATAAAGAAAAGTATAATTAAGTTGTCTGGCTAAGCAACATGTCTTTAAGTTGTGTAAGTGAAAAGTTCTAGGGATTGTGTTCATTTAGATGAAACATTTTTTCTAATGTAGAATTTCTTATTTTTACAAGTTGTTTTTCGATTTCGAGTGATTTTTCTATTTCTTTACAGAAAATGTATGGACTGGTGTGTTTAGTATTGTTTCCGCTATTAGTAAGTCAAAACACTGAAGCTGCGGCAGTGATATCGATTGATTTTGGTTCAGAATGGATGAAAATAGGTATAGTTTCGCCGGGAGTGCCGATGGAAGTTGTACTTAACAAAGAATCTAAACGAAAAACGCCGGCGGTAGTGGCATTTAGAGATGATGTGAGGACATTTGGTGAAGATGCAGTAACCGTGGGAGTGAGGTTCCCTAAGAACTCGTACAAATACCTTTTAGATCTCTTGGGCAAACCATATGATCATCCATTAGTTCAAGCTTACAGGTAAGATATGCCGTTATTTATGACGTTGTATAACGCATTTTTAGCTTATGTATTATATACATTTATTATTTATTTTTATATTTCAAATAACTTCAGCCTTGACCTATTATTTACAGTCACAAATCACAAATAGTAAAAAAATTTAATATGTGACTAGCTAGAAAACCTTAACCATAACAATGGGATGGCTATAGTGGAAAGGCCTTTGAATTTTAAATCTATGTGTATTCTTATAATTATTATAAAACATTTTTTGCATTGGAAAAATAGTGAATAGTGATATCAATGTGAACATCAATCAATCATGTTGCATTGTGACACTAAGTTATATTTATTCAATATCTTTCCAAATGTTATGTTATGTTAAGCCATATTTGTAGTATCATGATCTAATTGAAGGATTTCAAATGTGTATGTTTTAAAAATTGTTCCATACCATTTAAAAAAAATGACAAATTGCCAATTGTTCTATAACATTTTTTTTTATAGTTGTGCTGCTTAGGATTCTTGAATATCTCAATCATTCTGATCTGCACTATAATTGCGCTCAGAAGTGGGAGAGTCACGCTGCCGTCTTTTGACGTCAGCACAATCGGGCCAGACTCGTCCGGGTTAATTACCACACTTGCACAGAATACCGGCGTGAAGTAGCGGCCTAGTGCCGCTATGTTTCGCATAGGTTAGTGTCGAGGACCGGAGGCCAATCCCCGCCCTCCCCTTCCCCCCAACAAAAAAATATGAGAGTGGTGTATAAAGATAAATTACCCCAGGAGGGTACCGGCTCCTGTAGATCCGGAGAATCCCTCCCCGGGCATTCGCGCTCGAGCTGCCCCTCGTATTCTGGGGAGGGCACAGTACCGCGCATGACCGAGGACAAACGAGGCAGTAGCACCACGGCACCCCACTCCACGCTTAATGTGGACTTTTGTAACATCAGGGAAATTCACTCCAACTAAAACGCCGTCCACCACCACCTTGAGACGGCGCAGCCGGCCTTGTGTTTCCTTACGGAGACGCAGATATCTCGACCTAGCGATACGTCATATTTAACGTACCCCGGGTACAAAATTGAGCACAATTTTTTGCCTCATGCCGGGGTATGTGTGTACGTTAGGGAGGATATCTGCTGTCGCCGTCTCGGCAATTTTGAGGGTAGGGACCTGTCCACTCTCTGGCTCCGCGTAGATTTAGAGGACCGCGTCCGCATCTATGCGTGTGTCTACAGGTCCCATAGTGGTAACGCAGAAACCGATCATCTCATGGGCTGCGTTCAAGCGGCAATTGACGACGTGCTTGCACAGATCCCCTCCGCTGAAATCGTAGTCTTGGATGATTTCAACGGGCACAATGCCGAATGGCTTGGATCACGTACCACAGACTACGCAGGGCGATCTGCGCATAATTTTGCATTGGCGTATAGTCTGTCCCAATTGGTCGAGTCGCCAACGCGGCAACCGGATGTGGATAGCCACTTGCCGTCCTTATTGGATCTTCTGTTGACTACACATCCCGATGGTTACCAGGTCTTTGTCGACGCCCCTCTCCGAACGTCCGACCATTGCCTGGTCAGGAGTGTAGTGCCTATCCGACGCCAACGTCGCAGACCACCAGCGAACCGCCGCGTTTGGCACTACAAGTCAGCAGATTGGGATAGGATGCGTTCCTTTTTTGCATCCTACTCTTGGGGCGGGGTTTGTTTCCCTTCGGATGATCCTAGTGCCTGCGTCGTTGCAGTAGCCGATGTGATACTACAGGGTATGGATATTTTTATACCAAACTCTGTAGTACCCATCGGTGGCAGATCACAGCCCTGGTTCGATGCGTCAGTTAAAGCAGCATCTGACTGCAAAAAACAGGCGTATCGAGCTTGGGTTGCGGCGCTGGGCACAAAGGATCCGAACTGCATAGTTCTTAAGAGGAAATACAACCGTGCCTCCAGATTTTTTAAGCGGCAAATCGCCCGTACAAAATCAAAACACGTCGTCAAAATCGGCGAGCAGTTTTCCAGTTACCGACCGGAACACGCAAGTTCTGGTCGTTGTCGAAAGCTGCTCTTGGTAACTTCAGCCAGCCGTCCATGCCGAAGTGGAAAAGGGGGAATGACACCCTGGCCCATACGGCAAAAGAGAAAGCCGATTTCTAGTGCACTCTTTTCGCCTCCAACTCGAATCTTGATGACAACGGAAAAACACCGCCGACCATCCCGCGGTGTCAGAGCTCTATGCCTGAAGTACAGTTCAGACAGAAAACTGTTAGGCGAGCTCTGTTTTCGTTGGACGTCAGGAAGTCGAGCGGGCCGGATGGGATTTCTCCAATCGTGCTTAGAACGTGTGCCCCTGAGTTGACGCCGGTGCTAACGCGTTTATTCCGGCACTCTTATTCTAAAGGCGTAGTCCCTGACTCATGGAAGTCAGCCCTTGTCCATACGATCCAAAAAAAAGGAGACAGTTCGTATCCGGCAAACTACAGGCCTATTGCTATTACCTCCCTGCTCTCCAAAATCATGGAGAGCATAATTAGCCGTCAGCTCTTGGTATAGGCCTAGAGGGTCACCAGTTGATCAACGACCGACAATACGGGTTTCGCCATGGTCGGTCGGCAGGTGGCATTCTGGTATACCTAACACATAGATGGGCTGCGGCTATTGAAAGCAAGGGAGAAGGCCTGGCAGTTAGCCTGGATATAGCGAAGGCCTTTGATCGTGTATGGCACAAGGCGCTCCTCTCCAAACTTCCATCATTTGGGCTTCCCGAGAGCTTGTGCAAGTGGACCTCCAGCTTACAGGTCCTCACTGGGCGCAGCATACAGGTCGTTGTCGACGGATATTGCTCGAACCCGAAGCCCGTGAATGCTGGAGTGCCCCAAGGCTGTGTGCTGTCTCCCACGCTGTTTCTTCTGCATATCAATGATATGTTGGACACCTCCAACATTCATTGCTATGCGGATGACAGCACTGGTGATGCCGTATACACGGGCCATGCAGGTCTCTCTCGGGAAATCGTCGACCAGTGCCGGGAGAAACTTGTGTCTTCTATCGAGTCCTCTCTTGAGAAGGTCGCGGAATGGGGAAAATTGAACCTTGTACAATTTAACCCCCAGATGACTCAAGTTTGCGCGTTTACCACTAAAAAAACCCCATTTGTCGTATCACCGCTCTTCGACAACACTTCCCTAAAAGCCTCGCCTAGTAATAGAGCACGGTAATACTTCAAGCCGACCCACATACTAGCGCTCTACAAAGCGCAGGTCCGGCCACACATGGAGTATTGCTGTCATCTCTGGTCTGGCGCACCCTAGTATCAGCTCGATCCATTTGACCGCGTGCAACGCAGAGCGGCTCGAATTGTTGGGGTCCCAGTACTCCGTGAACGGCTGGTTCACTTGGCGTTGCGTAGAGACGTCGCTTCATTGTGTGTCTTCTACCGCATTTATCACGGGGAGTGTTCCGAAGAACTGTTTAACCTGATTCCTGACGCCGAATTCCACCTTCGCACGACACGCCACAAGTTAGGATATCATCCTCACCATCTGGATGTGTGGCGGTCGTCCACAGTGCGGTTTTCAAGGAGCTTTCTTCCACGTACTACAAAGCTGTGGAATGGCTTCCTTGTGCGGTGTTTCCGGGACGATACGACATGGGTACCTTCAAAAAAAAGCGCGTACACCTTCCTTAAAGGCCGGCAACTACCACTTGTATACTCTCTGTATGTCACTATTGACAATATTAATACACTCTAAAATTTTATCGAAGTTTGAAAGTTAAGGTTTAAAGGGTGCATTTATGGTGATGGAAGCAACAGATTCATTATTTAGCTTATGGCTACCCCTGAGATACTGCATCTCTTTAAATCTAGGATATCATCACCACCATCTGGATGTGTGGTTGACAGTGTGGTTTTCAAGGAGCTTTCTTCCTCGTACTACAAGGCTGCGGAATGAGCTTCATTGTGCAGTGTTTCAGGGATGATATGACATGGGTACCTTCAAAAAAGCGTGTACACCTTCCTTAAAGGCCAGCAACGCTCTTGTGATTCCTCTGGTGTTGCAAAAGAATGTGGGTGGCTGTGATCACTTAACATCAGGTGACCCGTACGCTCGTTTGTCCTCCTCCTATTCCATAAACAAAAATCTTGTCAATCAAAATCAGTTATAGGAACAATAGATTCACTTTCCTTTTTTATTGTCCTGTGTCTCCGTTAGAGATGTTCCTCTCATGGACACTATGTTCATCTATATGCTAGTATTTTCTTAGTCTATGGTAAAGATTCCCTTTGGTTTTTCAAAGAGAATAATATGTTGCAATGACTTTCTCTGTTGCACAACTTATAAGCTGTAGGCACTTTGGTTCTAACTAGTTGTAAGTAGTTGAGCTTTGGAATGAGCAAAGATTGCTTACCATAGGTATTTAGTATCTAGCGTAAGGAAAATTTTTTGAGTGGATGTTAAATACAAGTTTGGTAATTAAATATGTTTATAACGAGGTAGGCACTGCCTATTTATATGATATGCACACCCCTGGTCACATTACACTATCAGCAGAACATATTGTTATTGTTATGGGCGGATGATTCTACTCAATATTGTCTACCAAGTCAATCAGCTTGTACCATCGCTTACTCCCATAGAAATTATAATACAAAAATAAAATTTGTAAACAAAATTTATGAATGATGGTTAACTTGAACCCTCGATCTCTTGCATCCCATGCAAGTGCTCTTGCACTGAGGCCAACCGTTCAGGTGACGTTTTTATTTAATTTGGGATATTAATCCCAGAGGTGAGGGTTATCACTTTAAAAGAATAACAAATTATTGTATTTTAGGGAAAAATTCCCATACTATGAAATAGTGCCCTCAGAAAGAGGTACACCAGAGTTTATTCATGATGAAAAGACAAGATATACACCTGAAGAGTTGGTTGCTCAACTGCTTGGTAAAGCTAAAGAGTTTGCTGAGATAAGCCATGGTAAGTAATTTTAATAAGTGTATTTTGTTGTTTCTTGAGGGTATATTTTAACTTCCTGTTTGCTCATGTTGCCATATGGCAATGGCATGAGGCCAACATTTAGTACGCTGTTATGAAGTTAGCGCACAAGACATTGGTTGAAAATTGTTTCCATATTTTTCATTTAATGTAAACAATTTTACAGATATGAATAATCATAGACAAACAAATATTTGGAGAGTTGTCTGCTTAGTTTTTATTAACATTGATATTATGTGCATTAATAGTAAAAAGCTGCTATGTACTGGCACATTTATTTATAAATGTGGAATTATTATTCAAATAGATGATGAAGCTTTGAATGATTTTGTTTAAGCTGTGAAGAATTAAAATAATACAATGTGTCAAGCTTGTAGTGAAAGTTAATTTTTTGTTCATTTCAAGTCCATTGAAAATGCATACTAATACAAACTTATCAATGGTTATTTTACTAATGAGAGGATTTATTGATAATTATGACCTTTTATAGTTACTACTATTGTATCCATAGTTTACATAAGCACCATGTTCTTCTTAGGTTTTTCCTCTAGCTGAATTTGCTGTTGGTGGGATGTTGATTTCTTAGTTGATGTAGTTCTTATGTTGCTCCCACTTCCATATTTCCTGATTAATTCTTATCAAAATGTCAGTTTCAGTTTTTTGGTCTGTGCTGTTTGATTCATATTATATACATACTACAGGTCACTTTAATCCTGTCATGGTTTATGCTATGGCTTGATCCTATGGCATTTTTGATTATCAAATTATATTGAATTAAAATGATAGACTAAGTCAAATCGATATATTCTAAATAATTGGTTTTGAGAAGAGAAGGATGTTTAGGTAATGGTGATTGGTACACCCTGCCCATTGTAATGTAGTGGTTTGTGCTTAGGGTTCACAATAATTCTCATTGAGACAGAAGATGTTGTTTAATTTTTCCAGTAATTTCACCAGCTATGGCACCCTTAGTGGCATACACTAGATTCTATTGATGAAAGTTAAAGTTAAGTGAAAAAATCTCATTATTTTCAGGACAACCAATAAGTGAGTGTGTGATAACAGTTCCTGGATTTTTCAACCAAGCTGAGCGCAGGGCTATGAAGGAAGCAGCCTCATTGGCTGGCCTTAATTTGTTGCAGTTGATTAATGATTACACAGCAATTGGTATCAACTATGGAATATTCAGAAGAAAGGTATATTTATATAAAAGACTATTTACAGATGCACATAAATAGCAGAAAATTGACTGATTACCCATCATGAGAGATTTTAATATCCTCAATAAATGTTTGATTATATGTTATCTTCTTCTTCTTCACACGGGCGGTTTCCGCTAGTCGACGTCATATTCGCCTATCTTACGTGCGAGGGTTGCATTTTGCTACTCCAACCAGCCAAGCTCCTCCAAGAAGTCACCCTACTTCTTAAGTTGTTTTTATGTTATAAGCACAATTATTATTGATTTGAATGTAAATTTATTTTTTCACATGCGGGTTTCATAAAGTAAATTTGAATTGCAATTTTGGCTTTTGTTATTTATGTGTTGTATTTTTTTAAATTGTGGATTTAACAGCATCAACAGTCAGTTTAATTATAATATCATGTTGTGTTTTTGATATTTTATTGACTTGGAATTTGAAAGTAATGCTGTAGATAATATTATGATATATATGTGGCTTTGATCAATGATTCAAAATATCTACTTTCAACAGACATTCACTACAATTCTGTTTAATACTCCATTCCAATTTGTAATTAAATTTAAATAAAATAATAACTCTTAAAAACTTAATACAGAATAAAATAAATAATTTTGTTTTTAAGTTGTAGCAATATTAAGCAGACTAGATACTATCCCCTTATTCATAATAGTCTGCTAACTTAAAGCATTGCTAATTCTCACTCTGTCTTCTTCTATTGACCTAAGTCAGAATGAGAAAAAACACTCCTTAGCAGCTGTTTTAAGTTAGCGGACCATTATGAATAAGGGGGTATATCTTTATCAATGACTTATGTTTACCAACTATCATTATTTATAATGACGACCCATATAAGCCAGTGGTTAGTGACCCTACCTTTGTAGCTAGAGGTCCCGGATTCGAACCCCTGTTGGTGCAAACATTTATATGATGAATAAGTATTTTATTTACGTATGTTTAAATAAGTATATTGTTGTCTTGTACCCATTACAGGCAATGTTTAGTTTGGGGCAATATAATTTGTGTAAAAGTGTGTCAATATTATTATGATGAATTTTACAATTATGTTGCTGAAATATTTCTGTGTTATCCAATAATTTTTACTGTGTTAATCATGATTTATTAAAATTTAAGGAAATCAATGAGTCAGCCTGGCACGCCCTGTTCTTTGATATGGGTGCTAAGTCAACTAAAGCAGCGCTTGTGGAGTACAAAACAGTCAAGACAAAGGAGAAGGGTTATGTTGAAACAGTGCCACAGTTGCAAGTGATTGGTGTTTCATATGACAGGTGCATATTGTTCTTAGACTTGCTAATATGAATAATAATATCATATTTTTTTTATGTTTTTTTTAATTTTATGGAACAAGGAGGACGTATGGGTCACCTGGTGTTAATTAATAATACCAGTGGGAGGCTCCTTTGCACAGGAAGCCGGCTAGATTATGGGTACCACAACGGCGGCTATTTCTGCCGTGAAGCAGTAATCTGTAATAATGTGTTTCGGTCTGAAGGGCGCCGTAGCTAATGAAATTACTGGGAAAACGAGACTTAACATCTTATGTCTTAAGGTGCCGAGCGTAATTGTAGTGCCACTCAGATTTTTTGGGTTTTTCAAGAATCCTGACCGGCACTGCATTGTAATGGGTAGGGCGTTTGAATTACCATCAGCTGAACGTCGTGCTCGTCTTGCCTTATTTTCATAAAAAAAAATGATCACCGCCGCCCACATTCTCTTGCAACACCAGAGGAATCACAGGAGCGTACACCTTACGCACTTTTTCTGAAGGTACCCATGTCGTATCGTCCCGGAAACACCGCACAAGGATGCTCATTCCACAGCTTTGTAGTATGTGAAAGAAGGCTCCTTGAAAAGCGCAAAGTGGAGGACGGCCACATCCAGATGGTGGTGATGATATATTAATTTATGGCATGTCGTGCGAAGGTGGAAATCGGCGGCAGGAATCAGGTTAAACAACTCTTCGGAACACTCCCCGTGATAAATGCGGAAGAAGACACACAATGAAGCGACGCGGACATCTAAGCAACAGCAAGTGATCCAGCCGTTCACAGAGCACTGGCCCCTTGTTTGATTTAATGTTGATTTTACTGAAAAATAATTTAAATGTAAATACAATAATTTCGCAACAGTGTCTTTTATTAATTTCATAAATTTCTAAATGTAAAATTGCGAAATATGTGACATCACACTAAGTAGGGAGGGGTCTCACAGATGTGACCAGCTGTGACAGGGACGGGGAGGGGTCACATAATCATGAAATTCTTGTGACATAATTTATGGTTGGCCCCTTTTAGTCCCTATATAGTAATATTTTTTATTTTTTTTTTCTTTAACGCCTGTATTTTTGGATTCCCAATGTTAGGAAAAATTCATATAAACCAATTTACAAATAAATACTATTGTAACATGAAATTATATTATTGTCATTAACAATATTTCAGGACTCTTGGAGGTCTAGAGATGACTCTGCGTCTCCGGGAACACTTAATCAAAGCTTGGGAGTCTAATGGCGGCGGTAACGTCAGAGCGTCCCCCCGGTCCATGGAAAAACTTTTACGTGAAGCGGAACGTTTGAAGATTGTGCTGTCTGCTAATACTGAACATTATGCGCAGATTGAAAGCCTCCTGGATGATAAAGATTTCAAATTATTGGTATGTACTCTCTTTTCTATTTAGTTTTTAAAGTGAAATCTTCTTTAGTGTTCATGTTCACATCACTGACATGATCATCACTGGGGCATGCGTTTAATAAATAATTATAAAAATAATTATAAATATATATAGTTAGACACTTCTCGGATGGGTGAAGTTCGCGTCACCGAAATGCTTATATCTGTAATTATACAGGTGACATATTTTTTTGTAAAATTATTTTTGAAGAAATATTTTTCTTTGAAATTTTCTTTTTTTTAACTATATTTCCGGGAAACTTTGAAATATTTGCTTTTAAACTTTATCGTTGAACTCTTACTATGTGTCCCAAGCACACATTTCTACTTATGAGTTATCTGTCATTGTAAAAACAACAATAGGAATACAAGTACATTAATGGTCATTCGAATCCCCGTAGGTATGAACATTTATAATATTATGATGAATCCTTGTTTTTGTATGTATATTGTATTAAATACACAATTGTGATACACCTTATAGTACAGGCAATGCCTAGTTAGGGTCAAGTTAATTAATGTAAAAGTGTGTCAATATTTTCTTATTTATATTATCTTCAAAAAAATTACATACTTAAAGTATAGCGTGCAGAAAAGAGTTGTGCTGTGAAATGTGCTGTTTGCAGCCATTTTCTCTCATGCTTTTCTTCAAGTGCCTATATAGTTAGGCTGACGGTCAGTTTTTAATGCGTGACCAATGTTGATTTGTTAATATGTGCATTAGCTAGTGGTTTGATATTCAAAGTACTAAGGAGCTAATGTCAAGTGTGGCTGACTATTTACGACTTGTCAATCAAAAACCGTTACAGTTACAATAGATTCGCTTACCTTTTCTATCTTGCTGTATCTCCGTTACAGATCTTCTTCGCTCTAGCAGACTTTATTTGTCTATAGTGTATGCTGCAGATGGAAGTCAGATTACTTGTTCGTTTCAAAAAAAAATATTTTCTTTGATTTGAACGCGAGTGTTACACATGTAAATAAATCACGTTTAAAGTGATCTGGGATCCAATAATCTCTAAATTAAAACTACATTACATACCAAAAAAGGAGAGGACACTGTCAGTAATTTTTGCCAAAAACCATCTGTCTATAGCAAATACCATCTCTGAAGCAATAAATGGCGCTAAACTTCATAATGACAACTATGACAAATGGTATCTTTGACTCATATTATCTGCAGTCCCCCTGAAAACCAGTTCTGGAAAAGTATTGAAACGTCGGGTTGACTAAAATAATAATAGAAAATGTAACTTTTACATAAAAATGTAATGTAAAAACACAGAATTACACGCGTTTTAATCCTTAAAAGTGTTTTATTTAAAAAAAAAATATCGTGTACAGGTCACCCGCACAGAGCTAGAAGAGATCTGCGCTGATCTATGGCCCCGTGTTACAAATGTTGTCCAACGTGCCATATCAGCGGCTGCCGGTTCCGGAGTTGGAGCCAGGCTGATAGTAGCTGGAGGTGGCTCCAGGGTCCCTGCTGTGCTTGAAGCTCTGAAGAATGCTGCCGGGGTTGAACCTCAGAAGTCCATTAATGCTGATGAGGCAGCTACCATGGGAGCAGTGTACAGGTAGTTATAGTGTACAAAAGATAGATTTTACCAGTGGGAGGCTCCTTTGCACAGGATGCCGGCTAGTTAATTGGTACCACAACCGCGCCTATTTCTGTGTAAACATTACTGTGTTTCGTTCTGAAGGGCGCCGTAGCTAGTGAAGTTACTTGGTAAATGAGACTTAATATCTTACGTCTCGAAGTGACGACGCGGCATTATTGCATGGTAATGAGTAGGGCGTATCAATTACCATCAGCTAAATGCCCTGCGCGTCGCGTCCTTTATTTTCATAAATAAAAAATAGACTCGAGGGAAGCTTACAGCAGGAGCAGGCCTTCACTTTAAATAAAATAAAATTTATAAAGGTACCTAAATATTTTTATTAAACATAATATTATATTACATTATTAAAAATAGTGACAAGTAGTAGCAAGCGTCACCTGATGTTAAGTGATCACCGCCGCCCAAATTCTCTTGCAACACCAGAGGAATCACAGAAGTGTTACCAGCCCTTTAGAGAAGACCTAATAATTGTGGGGACACCGAAACAGGTGGAAATCTGAAGATGTAGGGTATGTATCTCAATAACGAATGGTTAATGAATATAATGTTCATTAGGTTTCTTACAGGGAGCTTGTGTGGCACCCGAATATCGTGCATGTTTTTTATGACAATAAGGGACGAGACGAGCAGGACATTCAGCTGATGGTAATTAGATACGCCCTGCCCATTACATTGCAGTGCCGCTCAGTATTCTTGAAAAACCCAAAAACATTCATCCACTAGCACTATTACGAACTAGCTTCTGCTCCCTTAGGAATTTCGGGATACAATTTAACCCAAATCCTTGACCATTCTTGTACCATTGACAACAATAATATGTATTTCACAATGCTTAAGCAAATGCTTATATTTTTCACAGGGCTGCAGCGTTGGCTACCGGCTACAAAGTAGCAGCGTTCAACATCCGCGATGCTGTCATGTTTCCCATACAGGTGGTGTTCACGAGAAACGTCGACGGCAATGAGAAACTCGTAAGCATTCTGTTATTTACAATGTACCCCTACTTTCGATGTAAATTGTACTATTTTCTTACTTTTTTAGTTTATTATCTATTAAATTTATGCAAAAGTAAGCATCTCGTATTTGTTACCATTTTGGTATTTTAGAGTAATTGGATAACCAATTTTTTTCTTATACAGATAAAGAGAACACTTTTCGGGCCAATGAATCCCTACCCACAAAAGAAGGTGATCACTTTCAACAAACACACCGGCGACTTTACATTCAACGTTAATTATGCCGAGCTAGATCACATCCCATCAAACGAGCTCGCCAACATTGGTGCATTGAACCTTACTCAAGTTGTTCTGACGGGAGTCGCTGAAGCATTAGCCAAGAATTCCGGTGAAAATGTTGAACATAAAGGGATTAAAGCTCATTTTAATATGGATGATTCGGGGATACTCAACCTAGTTAACGTCGAATTTGTTGCCGAGAAAACTGTAACAGATGAGGATGAAGATAAAGATAGCACTTTGTCTAAAATTGGTAGCACCATTAGTAAATTGTTCGGTTCCGATGCGGAGACGCTAGAGCAAGGGGCACAAGAACAAGAAAAACCACAGGAAACTGTAAATAATGAAACACTTAATGCAAACGAGACTACTACTGCTAAACAGAATGCAACAGACCCAGAAATCAAACCAAAACCTAAATTAGTTGTTCTAAAAGAACCAATCAAAACTGAAGAACAGATACTGAACTTAAAACCGCTTTCTGAAGACCAATTTAAAACTTCTAAATCGAAAATTGTTGAACTATATAATATTGATAGAAAGCGAGTGGAAAGAGAGACCGCTTTAAATAATTTAGAGGCATTCGTTGTTGATGCGGCAATGAAAGTGGATATGGAGGAATTTGCTGAATGTGGAACTCCTGAACAGATAGAAGAGATTAAAAAACTATGTGCTGAGATCTCAGAATGGCTTTATGATGATGGTTATGAAGCACCGACTGAGCTTTATGAAGAGAAATTGAAAGGTCTCAAAGAAAAGACTAATCCAATATTCTATAAGCATTGGGAACATAGAGAACGTCCGGATGCAATTGCGGCTATTCGCACAATGATCAATAAATCGCAGGATTTCTTGAAAATGGCCAAGAACCTTACACAGAATTCCGAATCTGATAATGATGTATTCACTGATGTAGAAATATCAGTTCTTGAGAAGAAGATAGAAGAAACAGAATCTTGGCTCTCTAAAATAATAAAAGAGCAGGAGGCTTTAAAGAAAAACGAAGAAATCAAATTAACGGTTGAGAGTATTCGGGAGAAAGTAACCATTTTAGATCGTGAAGTAAAATATCTGCTTAATAAGATGAAAATATGGCGGCCTAAGAAACCGAAGAAGGATGCTGAGAACAAGACTGAGACGGTTACTGAACCGGAAAAGTCTGATGATGAACCGGTGCAGGAAGAACAACCTGAAACGCAAGAACCGGAATCTGAACCGAAATCGGAAACCCCACAAACCGATGGAACGACTGAAACACCGCAATTAGACGTGGAACATTCCGAATTATAAATATTTGGCTTAAGTTATTTATATTTAGCATAATTTATTTCCTATTATGAGCGTTCGCTTTTTGTACCGCGTTCAAAGCACAATGTATTGTTTTGTTTTGAAATTAGATTATATAAATCTCGTTACAATTTTGACATGTCTGTATATGTGTGTGCCCCAATTTGTTAGAATTGATATGTGCAAAAACCGAACGCTACCACATAGTAAATTCTATCACCTGTCTTGACTGTGTCAAAGTCCTAAATCATTTAAAATCTCAACCGCATCATCGATGGTAATTTCAAAAGGACCAAGATCATCTACAAAGTCATTTCTACTTAGCTGTATTTCTAATTTATTGTTAATTAATTGTGGGTTAGTGTTTTTCTGTGTTGTAATGAAGTGGACAAAGATGTATTAAACGTATTTATTATTATTGTCCTGTGATAGTGTTCTTTATACCCTGCAAGCCTTTCTTACGGTATTACTGTTACAAGTAAAAATAATTAAATTATTTACCAAATACTTAGAAGTTGTGACTGCTTCTTGTATGCAGTGTTTGTTTGAATACTGAATAGCCCGATAAAGAATTATTTAAGTCAAAATAAATTTTACTTTCTCATCGGGGACGATAAAATGTTAGCACAATATGTCTTTAAAAATACAGTAAAAGATTTAGAAAAATCTTACCATGATATAAATACAGGTTGCTGTTACTAAAAAAAAACTAACTTTAGACTGGCCCAGTGCAATATTATGGATTATTGTTATATGATTTCTTACTTGTAACATTAGTAAATTGTTTTGATGAAATTATTTTTACATAATATTGTAAATGTGATAATGTAACGGTTTGATGTTCGTCGTAAGTTGATATGAATCCAGTCGCAAATAAATTATTGGAAATGAAAATGTTGTTTTAATCATGAAATTTTTTTTTTAGATATTTACGAATTACTTTTTAGGGTTCTGGACCCGAAGGGTAATGGAAGGTTGAGCTACGGCAACTTTATTAAAAAGAGCGCAAAAAAAATACCGGGAGAGTTTCTTGCGCCGTTTCTTTCTACGAGCGGTATTTGTTTCCGAAGCGGTGGTAGTGTTGGAAGCGACATCTAAAAGAAATGTGAAGGAATAAATTTTGAGAAAATAAACTTCTTCTTTGTCGGTCTGAAGGGCGCCGTAGCTAGTGAAATTACTGGGCAAATGAGACTTAACATCTTATGTCTCAAGGTGACGAGCGCAATTGTAGTGCCATTCAGAAATTTTGGACTTTTCAAGAATGCTGAGCAGCACTTCCTTGTAATGGGCAAGGCGTATCAATTACCACCATCTGAACGTTCTGCTCGTCTCGTCCCGTATTTTCACACAAAAAAACGAATTTCATCATATTTTGACCCGTCCCTTTGTCACAACTGGTTTTTTAAAAAATTGACATTTATAAAATTCAAATTAAAAAAAACTATTCAATGTAAAACTTTATAGGTTATTTATTGCAAATCAGGATGAAGTACAAAAGTTACAATAGTATTCAAATGAGTACAACAATATTCATTAATAATAAACTTTACCACTATATTACTCCCAACTATCTTTATCATTCAAATAATCTTTCATATTATAATAGACCTTAGATGTTCATTTATTTTTTACGATACATTTCAATTTTTAATTGGTAATATTTTAATATCATTTGGGAGTTTATTATAAAATATAACACAAACCACTTTTAAAGATTTAGCAATTTTACGGAGCCTGGTTGATGGAATTGCGAGTTTATGTTTGTTTCGAGTATTGAAATTATGTACATCACTATTCTTTTTAAATTGGCTTATATGGTTATGAGCGCATAGGAGGTTCTTGTATATATACTGGCAGTGTACCTACTGTCATAATATTAATTTCACTAAAATTTTCTCTCTATATTGACTCCTCGAATTGCCCAGAAAATGCAGAAAATTCAGCACAAATATGTTGTCAATACTGCAGCCCTACCCCACAGTATAGGTAATTCTGTAAGACATGACACTATGAAAGTATACAAATGATTTAAGTTTTCTTTAGTGTTAATTCCGCCAATATTTGTCTCGCCAAAAGTTGAGACTTTTGGCGAGACAACACGTCCTGAGGATGCCTCGTGTTGAGGTGAAACACGTGTCGAATTGGTTAAAAACATATATTGGCGGAATTAACACTAAAGAAAACTTCAATCATTTGTATAATTATGGATTTCCGCAAAGTAACGCCTACTTCAATAAATTTACTATGAAAGTAGCTAAAATATATAATATTTTAGTATCGCAAATACTGCAGAGCTTAGTCTATTACATAAGTTTTTTGTATCAGCACCCCATTGTAGCTTAAAGTCTAATGTAATGCCTAGGAATGTTGTCGTTTCTACTACGTCAAATTTGTCTTCATGTTACCAAGACAGTGACAAAAAAAATCACGCAAACTATTGCGTAAAAATAACTATATTGAAGATACCTGGAGGACGGCCCAAACCTTCGTTTGTCTGTCAGCTGGCTGGATCACTTATTAGATCAAATTTGAACAGTGTGTATTACTAGATACTTCCGCTATAGTAAAAACTATGCTAATTGAAAATTTCTTCAAAAAAATTGTTATTACAGTACGTAGGTATATAGTGAATTATATCTTGCCTGAATTTCTTGTAGTACTTTAACAAATTTTTACTACGCAACCCGGTATTGTAGTTTCAATTATTAGCAAAGTTTAACTGTACATGTGGCACGTCAACGTCACACATTGTTCGCGACTGGCTCGATTACGCCTGCGGTATCTAGTTTCAGCGCAACGGAGACCAATCCTTAATCTAAGTTATTAACTAATCTAAAACAAAAATACGCGTCACGCATAGTAGGGAAAGAGTGGGAAGACCCAGCATCCAGTGATAGTGGGAAACTAATTGAAACTAGTTACCAAAACAACATATTGAGATGATGAGATTCCCAGTGAGAATTGAATGTATAACGCGTGCTTGATTTTCTTTATTTTGACTTTCCTCGGGAATCAGAATAAATAAAAGTCCCGCGACTTACCAATTTTTTTAATAATGATGTTCAGTTACAAGAGTCGGGGCGTATATAAGTTCGGCCCAAGTTTACTTGGATCTCATAACTTTTTAACAGTTCGTGAGTATTGGCAACCAAATATATACCGAAATGATTTTCGTCAAATACGAATATTTTTGAAAACCACACTGTAGAAGAACGACATACATCCACATGGCGAATGGCGGTTAAATGTCATGTGGCATGGAAAAATGGTTGAATTCGGTTGTAGCCAAACAGCTTTTCATGAGACTCCCCAAGATAAATGCGCTTAGAGATCCACAATGTAATAACGTCTGAGTAACTACCAGAGATCGAGCCGTTCCCAGATCACTAGATCTCCGACGATTCGAGTAGGTCTTCGTTACCCGCGACCCGCGTGGTTTGAGCTAGTACTAAGGTACACGCCACTGATAAGTTTACCAACAGATACGTGCGAGTCAGTCACGCATTTGCCTGCTTCATTTCATTTGAGATTCAAATTCCAAAAGATATCAAATTATATATGGTAGTTACTTTGTGTATTTAAATAGGAATTTGGACACGTGTCCCAAGATATTTGAAGAGTAGAACATCTCACATTCGTGTGGACCTCTGTAAACAGTTTTCATAAGATAACGTTACTGAACTTACGTTTTAAGTTTACTTTAAAGATAGCTTCAGTAAATACGAGTATATGTAATTAATACGTATCATTGCAGGGCACAGTATTTTTTAATACTTTTGTTAGACAAGAGGATACGGGCGATGATTGTAGATAGGTTGATGATTGCGTGATCACTATCCATCTAAAAACTTTAGAAATAAAGGAATTTCATAATCTAGATGTGGGAGAATTTAATCAAAGGGACGAAATATGGTAACTTTTTTGATATACCGTCGTAATTAGTAGATGGAGGATTTTGAATCCACAGCAAAGTGAGGAATTCTACAGTAGAATCCCTAGTACTACCTATCTAATAATAAAACAACTAAAAACTTTTATTTACATTTGAGACAATTTCGCCTTTATAAAAATTCATTTTAACAGTTTTATTAGGAATAGAGATTGTTTTAGATTTCATATTCTGCGTGTTTGAAATAATGTCCGACGATGAATCTCGTTGTTTGGATGTAGATGGGCGCGGTGACAGTGGCATGGATGGATTAACCGAAGGTTCTGGTTCTCTACGATGTTCTGCTACAGCACTTGACTTCTAACCTCCATGTCGTTTTAGAACGGTTAAGTCTGCTCCAGATTCTAAAAAAGTATAGCAGAAGAACGACGGAAACAATGTCCTGTAAACAGCTTGATATCTGGTAACTTCAAATGAGTAGCGATTTTTTGTGGCATGTTAGAAAATTTATTTTTTCTCATAACTTGTTTGAAGCACTTGCCATTTTGATATCGGATGAAAAACCGATTGGTCTTCATATCAGCAGGACGCATGTTCAGGTATTTCGGTCGGTTAGTTTTTGTTTTGTGTCTGTCAGTTTTACTAACAGTAAATCATCCGAGTGATTTTCGATATCATCAACAGTTATTTTTGAAAGTTCATTGCCACGACAAGCTCCATGTGCCTACTCTGAAAATTACAACCACCTGTAACAAAACCGAATGTGAATAAGACATGTATCTATCGAAGTACAGGTTACATTAAAATGCGCATTTAAGAACACTATTATGGTTAGTAAAGTCCACCTATGGTGGATTAGTAAAGTAACCACCATACATAGTTACTTAATTTTGCAGCAAGAAAGACTGTCGGGTTTGGCCTCATTAAGGAAAGTCTCCAAATTTTTGCCTGAGAACACTTTGTATTAGAACTGACTGTTGATTTTAGCATTGAGAAGGTACTCCAAAGAGTGGAAGGTTGTTTTGGCTAAGTACTGAAAGTAGGACTAAAACACAGATTCTGAAAAATTCTTGGCGCCTCTTGCATTTCGCCATTCAATAAAATTACCATAGGCTTTCATATATTTCTCCCTGGATTTTGCAGTTAAATCGATTATCTATGAAATTTCTTGTGTTACTTCTAATACTTTTTCTTGAGGAAGTCATTTTTCAAAACAAAACTACGAATTTCTAACAATCCTTAAAAATTTACGAAAACGCGGGCTGTAGTTCGCGTGTCTTTTATTTGATTTCGTTTTTTTTTCGCGGCGCGACTATGGGCCGTTGTACTAGCCAGTCTTTATTCACACAATATTTGCGTTCGATTTCTTTGGCACTGAACACTAAAATGTTCCAAATTTAAAAAGTGAGTGGCAAAGATAATTCCGGCGCACTTACAGAGGATTAAAAACTCATTACTGCCCGTTAAAAGTTTCTTATGGAAAACACCACCTTTGTGTGCACTTAAAGGCGCACCAAGTCGTCCTTTACGTATAGATGGCATGAAAAAATATATTGAGGGTGGTCTGGCAAACAAATGTGCTAATAATAGGATTGTCAGCCTAAAACGTTTATATTTTAGTGATTGAACCTCCATTGAATAGTAAGCTAGGCATTTTACTTATGTTAAAAATATGAATTTTTAAAAAAAATATGACACGTTACTTATAATTACAACTCTAATATCCTAAAAGTAATTAATTACTAATATGTTGTACCTTATATACCTTATAAAAAGGCCTTAAAGGGTGGCCTTAAAGGACGTTCCCCACTCTGACTTTATCATATAAATATTATTCACCTATCAATACCTGAGATACGTACCTCAAATAATTAATGTTAAGTGATTCCGATGGGTGTATTTACACTGCGGTATGTCCTTCCGTTCCCAACAATTGCGAGTTGATGGACTGTCAGTCACAAAAGTGCTTAATTAATATAATTTTAACACATAAGTCAAAACGTAACGATTGGGTGACGTGACGTGGGAATAGAAGAAGCAAAAGTATAGGTTTATATCTAGATATGTACATTGTTAGGTAGGTATAAAACATTTACTCCACAGACCAATTACAAAATACATTAACGGCATCGCAAATTGCGCTTGACATTCTGCGTTAAAAGATGTTAAGTCTTTTTAGCCCAATAATTTCATTAGCTGCGGCCCACAATGAAAAATACATGTTCACATATTAAATGTTTACGAACTTTTCCCACTGGTAAATTGGTGTAATATACATAAGAGTTTGTAGTTTTTAAAAAGGGACTTCTGTAAATAATTATTTTCTATTTGCATGGCGGACATTTTGGAAAATATATCAAGATGGAGAATATCTTGATGGGTATGCGATTTGTTGTTATAGTAGCAACAGTAATGCACAATCTAACGAGATTTTAACTTTTAAGGCATTTTTAATAGAACCCGCTGATAGACCGACGCGCAGACGGAGCACAACGAAGTCTTAGAAATAGGGTTACCATTGGTTGCCCTTCAGGACCAGGACCTTGAAAAGCGCGTACACCCATCTTGAAGGTCGACAACACTCCACGTATTGAATAGAACAAGTAGGTACTTAAATTATCAAACATGTCTGCTTAAAATTGTTATTCTTATTAAATATTAGTGTTTCTACTTTTGTTTTCGACTGTACTTGTCAATCTCGTAAACCAGACAACAAAAAGTACCATGGAAACAATTAAAAAATAATAAGCAATATTGTTGAGGTAAACGTTTAGTTATCGATCATTATCTATGATATATTGGATTTTTATTAAGAGAAAAAAAAAAAACCGATCAACTGCGAGCCAGAATCGCGCAAGATATCGATACCGCTCTATGTAATCCAGTGGGAGGCTCCTTTGCACCAGATGCCGGCTACCGCCGTGCCGATGCCGTGGAGCAGTAATGTGTAAACATAACTGTGTTTCGGCTTGAAGGGCGCCGTAGCTAGTGAAATTACTGGGCAAGTAAGACAACTTATGTCTCAAGGTGACGAGCGCAGTTGTAGTGCCGCTCAGAATTTTTGGTTTTTTAATAATCCTGAGCGGCACTGCGATGTTATGGGCAGGGCGTATCAATTACCATCAGCTGAACTCCCTGCTCGTCTCATCCCTTATTTTCATAAAAAATGTACTTTTTAAATACTTTTGTATGTTTTATCATTTCGGTATTCTTTTTAAAATTTCTTGTTCAGCAATAGTAATGCAGACTCAGGAATCAAAAAACTTATTTCAACTCAACCCACAACATTAGCTGTCTAATTTTTGCAATTTCTGAAATATAAGCTGCTGACATACCTACAGAAATAAAGAAAGAAAATGAGTTTTCTTTCTTTCTACAGAAAGTCTGACAGCTGTGCTTTATTTAGAGGTCCCCGTTGGAAAACAATCTTTTTTTGGACACGTCTGCTGTTGATAATCACAAACCACCTGGATTTGCAGACCGCGCATTAAAAATTATGAAGAAAAAAAAAAAGAAAACACCTGAAAAGTAAAATTCCAGTTCAATTATAGCATACATTATTAATTTATTGCATTGTTTATATTATGTAGAGACCGAACCGAGTGGATTTTACCCTAGTATGTATTATTGATAAGATCCTCTCTAATGAATGGTGATAGTGGTTTCAAGTTTTTATTTTAAAAAATACCGGTTACAAATTTTATTTTTCATAGGAGTAAGGAAGTGTAACTAATGGCTGTTTTAATTGACGTGTAAAATTCTTGATTAATAGCACAGGATTGTAAAAAAGGCCTGACTGTCGGCGTTCTCCCACAGATTTCGCAAGTATAAACATTTACATTATAATAAAATCACTTTTACGAACCACTTCAATAGAATATATATAGCAGTCGGGTGACCAGCAGCCAGCACGTCCGATACATTCGACTGCCCCAACAAGAAGTGCACAATAGACGAGAGCATTTCGTAACTACCCTACCCTACTACCAACCTTAATAATACAAAACTACCAACATCATAATAAAGTGACATCACTAAGATTTTGCATGTGATTATATAATATTACAATGACTAAATATAATTACTAAAACAATATAATATTAACAGGTTACAAATGATTCTATTAATATTATCATAACTGAATGTTGGTACTAATTGGAATGTCGAATAACCATTACAAAATATACGAGTATCCTACAAGTAATGCCAAAAAGTAGTTTTTGTGACGATTGACAGTACGATTAAAATATAAATAAAAGAGGTCTCATGATAACGCTAATAAGACCAGACGCTACTAGGATACATGGTTCTGTTATGGAGTTCCCAGCACATCTATCGGCTTCATTAGATCAGTTCGGTGGTACTATTGTGATTTCCTTTGAATTTAGTTTGTTGTAGTCAATAATTTTCTTATCTCCACACTTACTACACACTGAAATACTTACTTCATCTGATAGCCATTCCATCAGTTCCAATTCACCAGGATTTCTGTAAACAAATATTTGGTTTATTGTTAAACAAAACATGTGTTTTTGTTTTCCGATAAAGTTTGAGGGGTTCCCTCAATTGATCATGGATTCGATCTGATTGTTTTAATGGGACTAATTCAAAAGTATACTCTTACTAACGAAAAATTATTCAAACCGAACTATGAGGTAACAAACATACAAAAAACATAGTATGGGCTGCGGTGATCAGTTACCGTCAGGTGACCGTTTGCTCGTTTGTCTTCCTCTTCCATAAAAAAATATTAATGCGCATGTCTGCCATAAAGTCATTTTACGTTAAAATATTATTTTAGTGTTATAGATTGTATATACTTTCCTTAAATAGATAACAATACTGTAGAGTACCTACAGTTGGCAACCCTGTGTTTTAATTAAAATGTGTGACCTATGGACTTGCCACTAATTAAATAAAAAAAATATATAATATGTATAGTTATTATTTTCGCAGTATATGGCAGAACATTAATAAAATAAATATAAACTTGAATTCGAAATATGCTAATGGGCTGCAAAGCTTTGTGTTGCGAGAGCAAGTGGGCAGAGGTAATTATTACTTACCATTTTACCTGATTCTCTTTTGTCGTTAGTAGCTATCCTGTTGTAATACTCTACAAAGTATAATATAAATAACAATTTGTTGACTTAGGTCAAACAATGGAACTAATGCCAATGTAAAATAATTTCAAATATGTATGTTGAAAAACACACACACTGAGCAAAGAGGATGTAAATACTAGTATGTAATAAGAGGCGGAACTGAATGAGTAAAAATTGAAAATATATAGTTTAGTGTGAAACGTGCAGTGATTGGACATACCTAAGTTTGAAATAGTAGAACCTATAAAAAAGCTATTGTATCCCGCAGCACGAATTATGAGGTAAAAAATATTGTAATTGATAGAGCTGCGCTCCGACTAGATACCGCACTACCTAAGAACAATAGCTTGGGTTGGACTTAGTATCCCGTAGCAAGAATATGGATGTATAAAATATTGTAGTTGATAGAGCTTTAGTACACGATTATAATGATACCACTCTTATTACAAAGTAATGCACCGTTTTCAAGAAAAACCAAAATAAAAGTCTACCCTACCCCCTCCCTAATTCGTTAATGGGGGGAAACGCCTACAAATTGGTTCTGGCAGTCGCCGGTCGCTGGATACTAATCCCGTAGCACGAATTTGGATGTCAATATCCAACCCAAGCTATTGTTGTTAGGTAGTGCGGTATCTAGTTGGAGCGTAGAGGAGACAAATCCTTAATCTAAGGGTAGAAGATAATAATATCTCTTCCAGGCTAGTCTGTAATTTTTTCTGGATCATCATTTACCTAATGAACATTGTTCAAGAAATGAAGTGTTCAATTTCGACATCATAAACTGAAAAATGCTTTTTTTAAATCTTACCAATATTCCAGCCTAACCAAACTTACCACAAACCAACCAGTATTTACGTTTCTTTGGTTATTAATCGTTTGCTCTTCACTCTCAGTATTTACTGAACGCTCTCGTAAATTGGAATTGAACTCAATATTACATCCTGGTGTGTCTCTTGATAACTTAATAATGTAACTACTAAAAAACCTGTTTCTTAATCGCAATGTAATCCCTTTTTCAGTTAATAAAGATAGCAAGAGCTTTATTTGCAAGCGCGCAAAATTGTCAAGTAATAGGTAGTAAAAAAATGCAGTTTGTGATGATATAAATAAGTAAACATATTTCCTTGTAAAGTTTCTGTAAAATAATACAAGTATACCAAACAACAAACAATGAAATTAGTTTCAAATAATGAAATATTTGATTTGAAATAAACGCTAAAAAGCGTAATAGTCGTTTGAGTGCTTTTTTCTATTGAGAAAAAGACTCATTGTGAAAATAACAGGTATTACCTACATTAGAAAGAACTAGACTTGAGCAAAATTGAAAAAAAACTGCATATTTTGAATATAGGCACTTAAAATCGATTGTTATTACTTATTACCTATATTGATAATATTTGCAAGTGCGTTTCTTACGTATGGTTACGAACTACGCGAATGAATTATTTTAATTAACTTTTATATTACAAAAACTGTATCCCCAGTGTTAAAATGATGAAGAAAATTGTGAAACTGTTGGTTTTTTGTTGTGTTTGCTGTTTTTTTATCATAAATGAATGACACAGCTGAATATTAATTGTTTAACTGAATGAATGATACAATAGAAACGTTAAAAAATGTAACTCCGCTGGAATTTGAAACAATGTAGAGATATATTGAGACTGTAATTTTCTCTTGCGCAGCCTTATAGGATCTTCAAGGCGAAAGAGGTAAGGCTTGATGGGTCTGTCTGATCTAGCGTAAGAGTAGTGACTTTTCCCTGTTTGTGCTCTACTCCCTGGAAATGTGTTCATGGGCTAAACGCACCTTAAATGTGTTTATTAGCATGATTATATGAGTCCTTCTTCCCCAATATAAGGTTTCGTCCGGACCAGCTGATTTAAAAGGATAAAAGGAGTTAAAGACGCATTTGGAGTGTGTTGATCAAAATGATTTCTCACGGAATAATCCCGACGTATGTTATTTGTAATAGATACCTCCCAAAAAAAGCGACTACATCACTACAGGGTACTGAAAGCCGTAAATGTTGAAGTCATTTCTTTTTTGTTGCGACGGAATATGCGATCACGGTAGACTTCGGCCTTACGCCTGGTGTGAAAGCTGGTGATCAGGTTGCCAAAATCCTCTTGGATGGAAGTTTTATCAGAAGCACCTTAGGCCCTTACTAAACCTTTACCTTACTAAATCAAAGGTTCTGCTTCATCCAGATTAAAATCCTTTATCAAGCCTTTCAATGGTGTTTGGCTGCTGGCTGTTTAGCTAGCTGGTAAAACTGTTTAACTACGATTCTATATATATAAGTGTTCCGTTTTTTGCCATTTGGCCACGGAACCCTAAAAACCGTAAAATTGGTGTCCGTCGATCATATAACTTTTATTTATTACAAATTTTCAAAACAAAAATGTAGGTTAGGTTATCACGGGCTATTATCCGCAACTCGACGACTACAGCGCGCCTATTTTGCGTGGTGAGGTGGGCGGCTAATCCTGCCAACCCAGCTCCTCAGGTATTGTATTAAACCTCTGATGTCACCCATGACCTCGGGGAGAGTCCTCGGTGACCCTAGGTGTTTAGCCCGGTATGTGGCCACACTCCTACACTCCAGAATGAATTACAACGAAATGAAGAAACAAAAATGTTATTACAATTTATATTACACTCAGAAAAATCAACTGTAATCCATAATCCGAGTCTCAACGACTGTCTCATGAACTTTCGATCAGGTCACGTGTACTGAAGCGAGTTAATCATTTTATGCTCCTCCCTAGAAAAGTGCTCAACACCGCTAAAGAAGTCTTCAAAAATTTCAATAAACAAATCTTTAATTTTG
Organism: Leptidea sinapis; assembly: GCF_905404315.1. NCBI lineage: Eukaryota > Metazoa > Arthropoda > Insecta > Lepidoptera > Pieridae > Leptidea > Leptidea sinapis. Next base: position 500,914 of record NC_066275.1, on the reverse strand, counting down.
TCCACTTTTGACATTTTCATCATCAATATGTTAAATGTTAGGCAGGTACTACAGCAGGGAAAACTGAAACAGCCATTGTTTAACAACAATATGAATGGTTTTAAAAGCATTCATTCTACTTGAGCTTCGTTAAGCGGCTTTGCTAATCGGCTATTCCGCATTTCATGGCCCCTTCGTTTGTCAAGGGAATATAGCAACTCACTCGTATTACAAGGCATTCAATCAACCGTGGAGAAATATGCAAAGTCGAACTCGCTACCCGACGCTCGAAGGCACGTTGGAACAGGGATGTAACCTTACCATGCGTGACGTTAACAGGCACTCGTCCGTATACATACGTATACAAACCTTACCAGTGGGAGCCTCCTTTACACAGGAAGCCTGCTAGATTATGGGTAACACAACGGAGCCGATTTCTGCCGTGAAGCAGTAATGTGTAAACATTACTGTGTTTCGGTCTGAAAGGCGCCGTAGCTAGTGAAATAGCGCAAATGAGACTTAACATCTTATGTCTCAAAGTGACGAGCGCAATTGTAGTGCCGCTCAGAATTTTTGGGTTTTTCAAGAATCCTGAGCGGCACTGCATTGTAATGGATAGGTTGTATCAATTACTATCAGCTGAACGTCCTGCTCGTCTCGTCCTTTATTTTCATAAAAAAAATACAAACGTGGCATAAAAAAATTCTAAGTGTCTGCTTTGACTTTAAGTCACTAGGCTGAGATCTATAGAGCGTACTTAGACTTTGCCAACACTTTGCTTACATAAAAGTTAGCTGAGTGTAAGCTTAGCATTATCTTTCGGCGGCAGGAATCAGGTTAAACAGCTCTTCGGAACACTCCCCGTGATAAATGCGGTAGAAGACACACAATTAAGCGACGTCTCTACGCAACGCCAAGTGATTCAGCCGTTCACAGAGCACTAGGTCCCCGACAATTCAAGCTGCTCTGCGTTGCACGCGGTCAAATGGATCGAGCCACCAGTGGGGTGCACCAGACCAGAGATGACAGCAATACTCCATTTGTGGCCGGACCTGCGCTTTGTAGAGCGATAGAATGTGGGCCGGCTTGAAGTATTGCCGTGCTCTATTAATGACGCCCACTTTCTCAAAGCCAATTTGGCTTTGCCCTCCAGATGGTCACGGAATTGGCAATCGCTCGAGATTTCGAGACCCAGTATTCCGATACTAGGCGAGGCTTTAAGGGAAGTGTTGTCGAAGAGCGGTGATTTGGATTTCAATTGGGGTTTTTTTAGTGGTAAACGCACAAACTTGAGTCTTCTGGGGGTTAAATTGGACAAGGTTCAACTTACCCCATTCCGCGACCTTCTCGAGAGAGGACGCCAGTCGACCGACCATGGCGAAAGCTGTACTGCCGGTCGTTTATCAACTGGTGACTCTCAAGGTATACCAAGAGCTGGCGGTTAATTATGCTCTCCATGATGTGGAGAGTAGAGAGGTAATAGCAATAAGCCTGTAGTTTGCCGGATCCGAACTGTCTCCTTTTTTTTTTGGATCGGATGGACAAGGGCTGACTTCCATGACTCAGGGACTACGCCTTTTGAATAAGAGTGCCTAATATATGTTATGATTCCTTACAGCTAACAAAATGTAAAGAGTATATAAAAAATAAGAAAGACGAGAGACGCCAAGAAGACGACAAAAAAAGAAGACGAAAAATATTACAATAAAATTAAGAAAAATTAAATACATAGAAAGAAAAGAAGAAATCATATCCATATTGAGTAACTGGTATGGTCTTGGTTGTGTGGTGTGAGTGAATGTGAGTGGTGTGACTGAATGTGAGTTTTTGTTCGAATATAATGTTTAAATGTGAGACGATATGTTCGACGATTAATAAATTATCCTGAATATACTGACGATTAACTCCTGCAATTTAAACAGTTTAATATCAGTTTTTGGACCTTCAAACGTGACAAGTTGAAAATTTCGACGGAAGAAAATTTCTTATTATATACTTATGTCAGAACACTTATATACTTATGTAAGAAAGAGAGGTTAATATTTAAGATACTTAGTAGATGTAAAGGGCATGTTAAATAAATTAGTATGCCTGGTTCGCAATGTTGGTACCTGGAATGATATTTTGTTAAAGATATCTGGACAGTCAAATTTTATTTATTTATTAATTATTTAATATATCATAAAGTAGTATAATATAACATTTTTTTTTATGAAAATAAGGGACGAGATGAGCAGGACGTTCAGCTGATGGTAATTGATATGCCCTGACCATTACATTGCAGTGCCGCTCAGGATTCTTGAAAAACCCAAAAATTCTGAGCGGCACTACAATTGCGGTCGTCACCTTAAGACGTAGGATGTTAAGTCTCATTTGCCCAGTAATTTCACTAGCTACGGTGCCCTTCAGACCAAAATACAGTACTTCATGGCAAAAATAGGCGCCGTTGTGGTACCCATAATCTAGCCGGCATCCTGTGTAAAGTAGCATCCCACTGGTATTAACATGTCAATTACATCTCTTCTATCCTCCAAGTTATTGATTTTATGATAATGACATGCTTCTTTGTAGTCTAAAGGAATGAATTGAGATTTATATTTTTTTTCACCAGAAGTTACCTCAACACAGTATTTATAGAATTTTACTTGATTTCACGGAACACTACTTAAATAAATAGCATAAAAGTAAGCTTAGTTAAGCGCAATACAATGAGCTGATAGAACATAAATGTAGCGGAGATATAGCAATATAGAAAAGGAAAACGGATCTATTTTTAATGTAACCGATTGTCATTGACAAGTCGTAAACAGTCAGCCACGCCTGGCAATAGTTCCTTAGTATTTTGAATATTAAACTAGCTATTATTTTTTATATTAACTTATTATTACTGCAATTTAATATCTTCCAAACTTTTTGTTCTAACTTTTCCAATTTGTTTATTTAATAAAAAAAGTTTCTATTTAATATTGCCGATTGACATTGATATGAAATTGTTATAAAGGTTAAGTTTCGATGGCTTTGGTACTCTGTGTAATCATCGCTTAAAATATTGTTGCCATCCAAAGGTAGTGTTAACCAGACAGAATCATTATGAGCCAACAACTTGTTTCCAAACGATTTTGTTTTGTTCGAAGTCATCCCGAAGGAAGGCGAACGGCGCGGGCGCCCGCCTGCATTCACTGGCGCCTTTCTTTAGAACGAGATGGCGATAGAAACACCTCAAGTTAAAAAGAGATAAAACAAAAGCATTCCGCGCCGGGCCAGCGGCCCAATCCAGTTTGCCTGTTATCCGCCGGTCATTCGGTTGTGTGTGACATTTACAAAGTGTTTAAACAAATGATTAATTAGCGTGTTAAAATACTGTTTGTTTGTGGCAAGATATATGTTAGAAACGTGTGGCTTTTTGACCCAGGATTGAAATTGGTAAGTTTTGATCGCAAATGCAGTTGCGCTGAAATGTCTCAAGAATGCGGCGGTCAACTTGGTGTCTTGAACGCACCTTGCTTCAAAAACTTGAATCAAAACAATAATAATACTCACTGGCTTGGTTTGAACTAGTTTCAATTACTTTGATTTGTTAAGTATATGAGTTAAGACTGTTCGTATTTTGCATTTCTAATTAATAATGTCAATACAATATTTAGGGAAGGAAGTTAAAAACATTAAACTATTTTTAGCGGATTAAATCGGTGTTTAAAGTCGTAACTTCATTAGGATGCGATAGTGCTCCGAACATCTTACGGTAGCACTTGAACGAAAGTTCAATGAATTAATGTTATTAATTAATTATTATTTATTAGAGCTTTATGAATGGTTCGGGTGTATTTATTGCAAAGTTAAAATATTGTTGTAAGGTACTAAATAATTGTGCAAATTAAACTTTCTTTAATAAAATAACATTATTTTCGTACAATTTGAATGAAGAAAAATTTGTGTCCGTGGCTTATATGAAACTAGCAGCTTTTCGGGTTCCGTAGGCAAATGGCAAAAAACGAAACCCTTATAGATTCGTCGTGTCTGTCTGTCCGTGTATGTTACAGCCACTTTTTTTCCTAACTATAAGAACTATACACGATGTCCATTACCATGCAAATTTCCATCGAAAATTGGTTTGCATGAGACCTAGTAAGTAGTATTTTTTTTAATACGTCATAAATCGTTACAACGAACTACAACCTTACTACTACCCTTCATGGGCGAGTCCGACTCGCACTTGGCCGCTTTTTAAAAGATTATAGCCGTCATCTGTCAATGACTGCGCGTTTCATACAATCGAGTGAATCGCTTTTTAGGGTATTCTAGCAACCTCTATAAGGGTTCCGTTTTTTGCAATTTGCAATTTCGTCATGTCTGTCTGTCTGTCTGTCCATCCGTGTGTCACAGCCACTTTTTTCCGAAACTATAATAACTATACTGTTGAAACTTGGTAAGTAGATTACATAATATTTTCACACAAAAATAGAAAAAAAAGACGTGTTGCACTCGGGGACTGCCGCGGTAAAGCTATTGCATAGCATATTATATCAACTTATGCAATTATAATTATTTATTTTTTTATTTATGCAGTATATTTTTTCTGATAAAATTAAGCAAACGGGAAGTGAGTAAAATATTAACGTGCAAGATTTGATTACAGACAGACAACGGGACAGGTGAAATTAAATAAAAATGCTTGTGATAATAATTTAAATTAAAAAACGTGATTTTTATCACGAAGAATACAAATAAAGAAATTAAAAAAAATGAAGACGTACCCCAGTCTCGAACCTGAGACCTTCTGCACAAAAAGACAGATATATCTATATAGATCTAGTAAGTAAGTGTTAGGTTATTTTCGTTACGGAATTTCTGGATTCGGTCTCCACGCTCAAGGCCCGCGATAGTAGCTATGCAATACCTGAAAAACTAATAATTGATATTGACGTTTCCAATATATATTTTTTTATAAACTGAATAGTGTACGCCAGAGACACTTCCAACGTAGTAAACCCCCATGTAACTTCTAAAATAAGAGAATGTAAAACAAAAAAAAAAATATTGATGTACATTACAATGCAAACTTCCACCGAAAATTGATTGGAAGGAGATCTAGTAAGCAGATTTTTTAATACGTCATAAATAACGTGATTTAAAAAATACTCTATTATTAAAACATCGATCAAAGTTATAACGAACTACAAGAAGTTTTATATTATGTTACTTGCTGCTACGGAACCCTTCAAGGGCGACGTCGACTCGCACTTGGCCGCTTTTTTTCTTAGAGAGATTCGCTAGGCTGATTAAGAGCGCGCGAACTATACTGTACGACCTGTATAGCCGAGTGGTTAGCGATCCTACCTACTAAGCTGGAGGTCCCGGGTTCGAATCCCGGTAGGTTATATGATGAATATGAATGTTTGTTTCCGAGTCATGGATGGTCAAATGTATTTATGTATGTTTATATGAATTTATGTATGTTTAAGTAAGTATATTGTATTAAATATGTCATTGTCTTGTAACCCATAATATAAGCTATATATATGCTTAACTTGGGGCAAGATAATTTGTGTAAAAAGTGTGTCATTATTATTATTATTATACTGCCCGCGTTTTCGTCAATTTTCTCGGATTGTTAGAAATTCATGGTTTTGTTTTGAAAAATAAGTTCTTCAAGTGCCAATGAAATTATAGATTTAACTCACTGAGAGTATTAGAAGTGACGCAAGAAATATGGTGGATAATGTCTTACCTTTTTTACCAGTGGGATGCTCCTTTGCACAGAATGCCGGCTAGATTATGGGTACCACAACGGCGCCTATTTCCGCCGTGAAGCAGTAATTGTAAGCATTACTGTGTTTCGGTCTGAAGGGCGCCGTATCTAGTGAAATTACTTGGCAAATGAGTATTAACTGCCGCTCAGAATTTTTGGGTTTTTTCAATAATCCTGAGCGGCACTGCATTGTAATGGGCAGGGCGCATCATTTACCATCAGGTGACGTCCTGTTCGTCTCTTATTTTCATAAAAAAAAACCTGCAAAATCCCGGGAGAAATATATGGTAATTTTATTGAATGGAGAAATGCCAGAGGCTCCAAGAATTTTTTAGAACCTGTGTTTTTGGCCTACCTCCTTCCTGACATGACATGGAGAAGTAATTTTAAACTTGGTTCTAACTTTACATCGTGTTTATTGATAAGGGGGCGTCCATAAATTACGTGAGATGTTTAAGGGGGGAGGGGGTCGAGTCAAATCTCAACTAATCTTACGTTGCAGAGAGGGGGGAGTCTCGGCAAATATCACGCAATTTTGTTCTAATTGAATCAAAAAAAAATATACTATTTTGACACATTTTATCATATGGACATGTTGGATCCAATAGTCTCTCTTGAGATCTTATTTATTATTCTTTTTTTAATCACAGTATTTACGATTTAAGTAAGTATTATATTGTTAAATTTTTATTACACTTATAACTCTCAGCACTATTGATTACTAGTCTTAACTAGTCGTAAATAAAAGCACGAAGCAAATTTTCTTTTTCTTTTTACAATAACAATCCAACGCGTTTACGTAAGAAACCCCCATTTTGAAAAATCTCACGTGAGATTGGGGGATGGGGAGGGGGTTGAATAAAATCTCACGACACCTCACTAGGGGGGGAGGGAGGGACAAAAATTTAAAAAAAACACCTCACGTAATTTATGGACGCCCCCTAAGACAGATGGAGCGACTCCAGAGCCCACTCAAACAACCGCACGAAAGTTTTATCAAAATTAATTGTGCCGTTTAGGAATTCAAAGACAATACACGCGCAGATGAATTTTATTTCCAAAAATTAGTTGGATCGTGTGATTTTGACCTTTTAGTGTTTTGTTGTCAATGCGCATGAATTACAGGGGTCATTGGATCATGTGCTCAAGAATGTTCCCTTATCTTAAGTGTAAGTGACCTTATGCGTAACAGTCACGATTCACGGCAAACAAAAATAAACTATATTCCTGACTTAACGTTATCGCTTCGCAAAATAACTATTTTATATAATATTTCATTCATAATATATTATTGCTTTGCTCGAAATCTCGAGCGTTTGCCAATTCCGCGGACCCAGTGCTCTGTGAACGGCTGGATCACTTGGCGTTGCGTAGAGAAGTCGCTTCATTGTGTCTTCTACCGCATTTATCACGGGGAGTGTTCCGAAGAGCTGTTTCACCTGATTCGTGCCGCCGAATTCCTCCTTCGCACGACAAGCCATAAATTAGGATATCATCCCTACCATCTGGATGTGTGGCGGTCCTCCGCAGTGCGGTTTTCAAGGAGCTTTCGTCCACGTACTACAAAGCTGTGGAATGAGCTTCCTTGTGCGGTGTGTCCGGGACGATACGACATGGGTACCTTCAAAAAATGCGCGTACACCTTCCTTAAAGGCCAGTTACGCTACTGTGATTCTTCTGGTGTTGCAGGAGAATGTAGGCGGCGGTGATCAATTAACACCAGGTGACCCGTGCGCTCGTTTTTTCTCTTTTTCCATAAAAAAATAACTAGTTGCCTGTTATGAAAGAAGAAAAGTTCTGAAAATCTTTGTAAGTGTTACTTTGTAGGGAGGGTTGGTTATTTGCACAGAATATCGGCGGAACCCAGTATCTGCCATTGCGAGCTACACTCGCACTACACAAAATAAAGACAATTTGATTGATGTCACAATAAATTATCGAAACATATTAATTGCTGTTCGTTAGTCTCGCTAAAACTCGAGAACGGCTGGACCGATTTGCCTAATTTTGTTTTTGAATTATTTGTGGAAGTCGACAGAAGGTTTAAAAGGTGAATAAATATGAAAATGCTTAGAATTAAATAAAAACAGCATTTTTGTTTTTCCTTTGATGGGGGACACATCAAAGGAAAAACAACAATTGATGTGTCCTCCGTCGTTCAGAAATCAGAAAGAATAGTTTAAAATGAATTTGAATTTTTATATCTTTCCAACTTTCTCAGCAGGTAAAATATAAACTTAATTTAAGCTCAAAATAATTTTAAATTTTTTATGAACGATAAATCTTAAGTTTTGTCATAAGAAATAAAGATTTTTATAAGTACTACGTGCTTAGTGATATTGTGTGTACGCGGACGTAGTCGCGGGTATCATCTAGTTGATTATATATAACATACAAGATGTCCACATATTCATTGCTTTGCAAACCGTTCGAAAGCTTATTTTACGAAAATACGGGACGAGACGAGCAGGACGTTCACCTGATGGTAATTGATACGCCCTGCCCATTACAATGCAGTGCCGCTCAGGATTCTTGAAAAGCCCAAAAATTCTGAGCGGCACTACAATAATTGCGCTCGTCACCTTGAGACATGAGATGTTAAGTCTCGTTTGAACAGTAATTTCATTAGCTACGGCGCCCTTCAGACCGAAACACAGTAATGTTTACACATAACTGCTTCACGGTAGAAATCCTGTGCAAAGGAGCCTCCCACTGGTAAAAATCGATATAAGAACTTACTTAACAGCCGAAAGACGTCCACTGCTGGACAAAGACCTTCCCCTAATATCTCCCACGATGATCAGTACTGCGCTGCTCATCCAACTTATTCCGGCGATCTTGACCAGATCATGCTCCATCTTCTAGGGGGCTACCAACACTGCGTCTTCCAGTACGTGGTAACCCAACGGTCCTCGAATGGGTATCGACCTAACCTAAGGCTATCTGTCCTTCGGGCTAGCTCCACTGCCACTTCAATTTCGCATTGATTTGAGCTATGTCGGTGACTTTGGTTCTCCTACGGACCTCCTCATTTCTGATATCGCAGGGAAACTCCGAGCTTAGCCCTCTCCATTGCCCTCTGAGCGACTACGAGCTTTCGTACTAGACCCATAGTTAGCGTAATGTATTATTTAAATAGTGTTGTGTAGTTTTACATAAGTAAAGTCTAAGCAGAGTCTAAGTACGCTCTAAAGATATCAGGGTCTCTAAACTGATGCTTTAGTGATACGTCTCAGACACCAGCACTTTAAGTTTCAGTAGGGCAATAATTTTACTATTTACATTGCCCTTCCAACCGATATGGTGTTTCACACAACGCGACTAAAATCTACTCTGGTACATACCCATCTAGTTACTATCCTATGAAAAGGAGATTTCCATTAGTGTTCTGTTTTCATATAATATTGACACACTTTTTACACAAATTATCTTGCCCCAAGTTAAGCATATATAGCATGTGTTATGGGTTACAAGACAATGATATATTTAATACAATATACTTACTTAAATATACATAAATTCATATAAACACACATAAATACATGTAAACATCCATGACTCGGAAACAAACGTCCATATTCATCATATAAATGCTTGTACCTACTGGGATTCGAACCCAAGCTTAGTAGGTAGGATCGCTAACCACTCGGCTAGACAACATAATATTATAGTAACAAGGTAGCTTAAGACCTACATTCTTGAAGCTGTCTCAAGATCCAATTAATCACAATTAAGTGGAATAATGTAGGATGAGATAATATCAGACAACTGAAACTGTTCACACAATACCTTTACTAGCTAAGTACTCGGACAACGGTTCTCTGAAAGGCTAGCAGTGTAGTGGTGACACTAGCGTCCGACTGCAATCAATGACAGTTCAGGTGCGAAGTTGAATCATTTGATTGCAATCCATGATCAACTGATTGCAATCTCTTTTATGCACAGTTTGAAAACTAACAATGTTTAATTAGGTATTGAGACGCCTTGTAGAACAGCGACCCTGCATCAATAATAATAATTATCTTAAATGCCTCGTTTTAATCCCTCTATGCATCGTTGCTGTATTTCTAATCTTGAAACAATTTCACACATTACCAGTGGCTTGCACAGGATGCTGGCTAGATTATGGGTACCACAATGGCGTCGTGAAGTGTAATAATGTAAAATAATGTGTAAGGATTACTGTGTTTCAGTCTGAAGGGCGCCGTAGATAGTGAAATTTGCCCAGACTCAACTTCTTACGTCTCAAGGTGACAAGCGCATTTGTAGTGCCGCTCAGAATTTGTAAGTTTTTCAAGAATCCTGAGCGGTACTGCATTTGAATGGGCAGGGCGAATCAATTACCATCAGCTGAACGTCCTGCTCGTCTCGTTCCTTATTTTCATAAATAAAATCAAAATAAGTCAACCATTATCGGGCTGTCAGATCGTCTATACGCTATTATATTTTAATCCTGGTTGAACAGTAGGTAATTCCATAAATTTCCTCTCATAAAAAAGCTAAATAGTTCTTGGGGTCTGTTAGAACTTAGTTAAATATAATATTTGTATAACACTGATAAATGCAACTTCTCGGTTTCAAAATTATACTGGATAAGTGCCAGCCGTATTTCTTTCTTCAATAACATCGATATTTCTTTTAGAGCGTTCTACTATTTTAGTTCTAAAAATTATATGTGATAACTAATGTAAGTATAAGATGCAAGAAATTTGTTGAAAATTTAGAGAGGACTTTTGCAAACATTATGCGTGGAACAAAAGTTTGCCTTCATTACTAAAACTTCTATATTTTATCAGTATCTAAGAAGTTTACTAATAACGAACGTAAGTACACAATATTTATGATTGATAAGCCCAGCCGTATCACAGTGGTGCTGATATGAATTTAGCACTTTTCGAGTTGAGTTTGTAACTAAACCCAGCCATGCTACGCTGTTGCGCCGATATGAAATAAAAAAATATTATATATAAATAACTGTATCACAATATCCTTTGAACAGCTTAAACACAAGTGTGCCTATTAAGCGTTGCCGAAACTTCAATTTAATCAATAACTTTTCGAGTTTAGCTAGTAACTTAACCCAGCCGCACTTCGCTGTGGCGTCGATATAAATTGAATATTAAAAAAATATTTGATTTTTCATTGCATAATAATAATATGTTCTAATGAACCGCACTATCACAATAACCAATAAACAGCGTAAATACACATTGTGTTCTTATGCAGTTTTGAGTTTAGCTAGTAACTAAACCCAGAAATTATTCTTGATTTTTCATTGCATTGAAATACGTTATTATAAATCGCTATCACAATAACCAATCAACAGCATAAATATACACGTGTTATTATGCAGCATTGCTGAAATTAAATTTTAATTCCGCCAATAACGTTTCGAGTTTATCTAGTAACGTATGAACTAAACCCACGCTTCAGTGTGGCGCCGATATGAATTTAATAATAAAAAAATTTGCTTCTTCATTGAATAATTTTTTTTTTATTGAAGTAGGCGTTACTTTGCGGAAATCAATAATTATTTGTATGAATACAAATATGTTCTTATTAATCGCTATCACGATAACCAATAAATAGCGTAAATATACATGTGTTTTTATGCAGCATTGCCATAATTAAATTTCAATTCCATCTAATAGTGCTTAGTTATTAACTAAACCCAGCCATTATTCTTGCTTCTTCTTTGCATTCAAAATTGTTATAATGAATAGCCACCACAATAACCAATAAACAGCGTAAATAAACGAGTGTTCTTATGTAGAATTGCCAAAATTAAATTTCAATTCCATCAAGCACGTTTCGAGTTTAGCTAGTAACTAAACCCAGCCATTATTCGCTGTGGCGCCCATAGAAATTGAATAATAAAAAATTATTCCTTCTTCATTGCATTCAAATATGTTTTACCAGTGGGAGGCTCCTTTGCAGGATGCCGGCTAGATCATGGGTACCAACGGCGCATATTTCTGCCGTGAAGCAGTAATGTGTAAGCATTACTGTGTTTCGGTTTGAAGGGTGCCGCAGCTAGTGAAATTACTGGGCAAATGAGACTTAACATCTTATGTCTCAAGGTGTCGAGCGCAATTATGGTGCCGCTCAGAATTTTTGGGTTTTTCAAGAATCTTGAGCGGCACTGCATTGTAATGGGCGGGGCGTGTTAGTTACCATCAGCTGAATGTCCTGCTCGTCTCGTTCCTTATTTTCATAAAATCAAGTCCAATGGAGTCGGTTACAAACATACATACAGCATAAGCTAATAAAAGAGTATTAATTTAAAAAAATATAGATATTAAAAAAATAAAATAATAGGTTAGGTTAAAAATTGTCTATTTGGCGTGAAATGCGCTATATTATAGACTCTCCATATTAAATTAAACATTTAATTATGTGCATAGCTCATATAAATTTGTATCAACTACATTGATAATTCAATATTTAATAAATACAAAGCACACGTGTTTATATATACAATATATGTCATATTAATGTATGAATTGTAACTTACTTAGTACCCCACGTGCTTATTAGATTTTCCGGCACTATTATTTACACCACTTTCTTATTAATTTATAGAATTTTCACTTAACTTTATGAAAGTATAATAATAAATAAATTTCAATAATATAATAAAGCTTCAAAATACAAGAAAGTGAAAGGTGTGCGAGAAATGATGCGCACCAAAAACGTTACTATGACATTTTGATAAGCAGATTTTACTATCCATATTTTCCTCATACCGGGCGCCCTATATGAAAATCGATTCTTAAGGAGTAAACTCCAATAAAGGTCCTAGGATTTAGCCTTGATTCACTCCAGAGCGGGTTCGATTCATAAATTCCATGTCTAATAAATTGCTGCCAATCACGGAGATAGTTGACAAGAGATTACGAAGCTTTGGACGGAAGCCTATAGCACAAAGTATAGCAAGCAGGATGCCATTATTAACCCTGTCGAAGGCCTTACGAAAATCAAAGTAAATCACATCTACTTGTAATCGTATATCTAATTGTGTTGATATAAGTTCTGTTAATGTTAACAAATTTGATTTTACTGACCTTCTGCATCTACAGACATGATCAGAAGTTTAACTACCTGTAAATAAATTAGTCTGTGGGGAACATTTTCAAATATTCAGCTGGTGAAGATGGAATTCCTATGGGTCGATAACTTTCAACATCGGATTTATCAGAACTCTTCGGTATATGCGTTACACTCGTTGTTTTCCATTGGAGGGGATATCAACTTGTTTGCAAAGATAAATTAAATATATAAAATAAAGGCAATGCATGTCTTTAAATCCTTGAAGAGGAAAGATGGTAATCTGTCAGGTCCTACTGAACTGGAAGATTTTAATTTATTAATACCACATGGTTGCTATTATGAGAAGTGTCACTATTATTGTTTGGTGTCTTTTATAATATCAACCAATATCAATATTATAAAAAGTTATGTTGTCATATTACTCGAAAGATTCAGCGTTCGATTTGGAAATACGCAATAGTTTATGAAAGTGACACTAGATGACGTTTAATCTAGTATTATTTGTTTTTAATTTGAACTAAGATGGGGTGTCTGTGGTTCAACGCCATCTCATAGGAAACTAGGTAATTAGGAAACTAACTTTCAGTAGCCCCAACACTTCATAATGCAAAATAAAATAATTTTCAAAAGTAACGATAGGTGGCTGACAGGAAAATACAATGCTAATTGTTACCTTATTTTTAAGCTGACAAAGTCGGTTTTTATTTAAATGAGAAAAACGTTACTATCAAATTTTGATGAGCAGATTTTACTGTCCATATTTTTCTCATACCAGGCGCCTTATATGAAAATCGATTCTAAAGGAGTAAACTCCAAAAAATGTTTTTATTTATCGCTGTCACAATAACCAATAAACAGCGTAAATATGCATGTGTTTTTTTGTGCAGCATTGCCGAAACTTTTACGAGTTAAACGAGAGCTGTAATACACAAAGCTACATTTAAATGCATTTCTTGAGAAAAATTAGAATAGTTTATTTTTCGTCAGAAACATTCCCCGCATTACCTCGTATTTCAAAAGTCAAGAACTTCGTGAGATCGGACCTTTTCTGTAGCTCCCGCGGGACTGTACTGAATTGAATGGGTTAGAACTGGAGTTTTCTTTCTTCTTGTTTATATAAATTATATCCTCTGCTTAGAGTTATTTATCAAGAAGTTAATATTGTAGTTTTTATTCTAACATGAACTTACAGCTAGGCCTAGTATATTTGCATTAATTTTTGTTGTGGAAACAAGTGCAGAAACACTGTCCACCTAATATTAATTTACCTATTAATTGATATGAGAATGTCACCACAGTAGTAAAGCATTATAAAACCACGAATAGTGTAGCGTATAGCGATTCTAAACGGATTTCTCATGAGCCTGTTTTTGTGCAAATTTTTTGTGCAATGATGTATCCTGGACTTATTGTACTGTTAGTATACTAATTTTAGAGCTCACGACTTCTTTCATAAGTAATGTATTCCTTCATCAACGGTCGCCAACGCAGATGTGTATAACTCTTTGAAAGAAAGAAAGAAAAATGCTTATACATAATATTAACATTACAAATTAAATTTGTAACCAAAATTAATGGAAAATGCGGGACACGAACCCGCGCCTCTCGGGTTCCGTACTAGCCAACCGTTCGAGTGACGTATGGTTCATAAATTTTGGTATGTCTTGTTCAACTCTTATGTTGTGGCTCCATCTACAGGCTTGTAGTTGATAACCTGCTCAACTCCAAAAACTGCATATTACGAAATTGATTCCCGCATAATTTTATTTTAAGTTTTTTTTTTATGGAATAGGAGGACAACGAGCGTACCTGGTGTTAAGTGATCACCGCCGCCCACATTCTCTTGCAACACCAGAGGAATCACAAGAGCATTGCCGACCTTTAAGGAAGGTGTACGCGCTTTTTTTGAAGGTACCCATGTCGTATCGTCCCGGAAACACCGCACAAGGAAGCTCATTCCACAGCTTTGTAGTACGTGGAAGAAAGCACCTTGAAAACCGCACTGTGGAGGACCGCCACTGAATTCGGCGGCAGGAATCAGGTAAAACAGCTCTTCGGAACACTCCCCGTGATAAATGCGGTAGAAGACACACAATGAAGCGAGGTCTCTACGCAACGCCAAGTGATCCAGCCGTGACTATTAATTATTATTATTATTAATCTCAGAAGTGAGGAATATCACTTTAAACAAACAAATTGTTTACATATTAATTCTTATGCGTAGTGAAGCTAACAATTATTATCAGTAATAGGCGATACGATGACGGGCATACGTAGCAGGCAAAGGGATTGAGGTCGTATCACATTACACCGCTAACATCTGGTGGGTCATCCGCTACTACCTACTATCAATTGATGTTGATGATGTCCTCCCAGACGTATCCGTCGACGGCGACACCCTTAGCTCGTCTTCGCCTGGGCTCTTGCATGAGCGCGAGCATGACTCGCAAAACCAAATTTTGTTTTGAAGGTCCTATTGTAAGAAGCGCAGTAAAGAGACCCACTTGAATTGCGAGTATAGTTGTAGGAGGGCTTGGGTCGAGTTTTTCGGATCAGGCGTTTGGCGTCAAGGTCTTCAAGACGGGAACGATCACAGTTTTCTATACCCGTGTTGACAGCAGTTCGCCACTCCGACCTCTGCGTTGCAAGCTCCTCCCATGACTCACAAGACATGCCAATTGCAGTCAAGTGGCGTTTTAAGACATCCCTGTAACGCAGAAACTGTCCTCCAGGCTTTCGTTTACCTGAGCTAAGCTCAGAGTAAAATACCTTTTTTGGTAATCTGGAATACTCCATGCGTACAAGGTGTCCACACACGTGTAGCATACACTCCATTCCAGCGAGCTTAGCTCAAGTTGAACCTCCGAGTTTGGCACACGATCCTGCCATCTCACCCGAAGAATCGCCCGAAGACACTTCATGTGGAAGGTATCAAGGCGTGTGATATCTCCCTTGTAAAGACACCACTATCAATTACTACATTATTCAAATTCAAAAACACTTTATTCATGTAGGTCACAAAAATGACACTTATGAATGTCAAAAAAAATATATAAATATTGTTTCTTATTGAATTTACCGCTACTTCGGGTTGAGCTAATGAGAAGAAGTAGCAAGAAACTCATTATTAAACTACTATCAATACCTACATTATTAAACTACTATCAATACCTACATTATTAAACTACTAGAAATCTAAAGAAATATCAGGACAAAATTGATAACGGTCTTTATTATTTGGAAGTAAGAAAACAGCGAAATAAAATATTAATACCTACTGGTGTGTCACAGATTATATACGGTACTTTTCGTTTTACTTCTGGCACGTAAAATTCTCCCATTATTTAGACCATTAATCATCATCATTTTTTACGATTCACTTTGGATCAAAGAAACAGACTTTCCCATTCTTTATCTGGATAAAGTGCTCCTTGCGGCCCGGAGTTGTAATTTCTTGTTCCAAATGTCTTTTTGTTATGAAACCGAGGATTTTATGTTGATTATATTTGTGAGAAGCGCTTAGGAAATACAATAACTTCTTATTGTACCGAAGAAATTGAATTAATGCTCATTTCCGTATTCAATATTAGACTAGTAGGCGGCAAAACAACCCGAACTTATGATAAAATTTGATACATATAGTATGTATTAGGTATATAATTTGATACGTATATAGAAATAGGCTGTATTGTTCTATGATACTTATTTGCTGTTACCTGAAAATGCATTCTAAGCACTGACTAACTCTACTATATAATATACCACTGGACTGATGGCCATGTAGCGAGAGTCTGCGGTACTAAAACTAGTGATGACAACCTCAGCAAACATCGATAGATGGTGGGAAACTATTTACAAAAAAAAAATGGGTACTTTATTACGTTGATTCTTAAAGTATAAATAACACGGAAAACGAACGAAGTTAATTCATGATGCAAAAATACTTCAGAGTATTGTACGTTCCTTCGCAGCCATTTGTATTATACGTCAAAATGTTCTCTGGACGCTCGAGAGTGGCGCTTCGAATAGGCACAAACATTTGTTGTCAAACTTAAGGAATAGCCTGTCCAGTGGTATTTATACAGGTTAATGATTCTAAGTATGTCTTAAAATTCGAAATTTTTTGATACGCGTTTACGCCGGAGCTACCGAACCAATTTTGATTAAATTATAATAACCATGGTTCCCGCGGGATTTGTGAAAAAGTGAAATTCACGTCGATGAGCTATAACTATACCAACAGCAGTTTAGTTTGCCATAACAATCTTTCTCGAAATAAGATTCATATAATATGTTGGGAACGTGAGCGAAAACGGGAACCGAAACTGGAATAGGACTTTTTTTTTCCAAACTTGCTGCTTATTTTTAAAAACCCTTTATCTATGCGGACGAAGTCGTGGGCATTAGCTTGTAGTTAATAAGATTATTTCTACATCTGAATACACAATTTTATAAATTGGATTTTTAAACGCATAGATTGGGTTTTGTTAAATAATTCATTTATGCTTTTTTACTTTTTTGAGGATAAACACTGGTTTGCAAGTGATTATACTACACAATACTATTTAAGATACTAGCACTGATAATTTCCAAAATACAAAAAATATGATATATAGAATACTTAAGTATATTATTTTTTTTGAATAAAAAATCAATTCAATGCATAATAATTACAAATACAAGGCTTAATAAATAATTAGGTAAATAAATTTATTAATAGTCCCTAAAGTTATAAAAAACCAAAAAGCAGCAATGTATTTCGCCGCAACAGCTGATAGCATTAGGCCAAGTGACATTGACCCTTATGTAGGTACTGTTCTACATTGTAATACAATGCTGGCTAAAAGAGTCTACAAAAAACCTTAATAAAGAGCCCACTCGATAACTCTCTGCATTATTATTACTATCACGACAACAACATAAAATCTCAGAAATGAACAAAAAAATGATTTTTATAAACATTACCTCCCCCATTTATTTTAAGGAATATGTCCCTTCAATTTCTGTTTTTTTTTTAATGAAAATACGGGATGAGACGAGCAGGACGTTGACCTGATGGATATTGTCACGCCTTGCCCATTACAATGAAGTGCCACTCAGGATTCTTGAAAAACCCAAAAATTCTGAGCGGCACTACAATTGCGCTCGTCACCTTGATACATAAGGTGTTAAGTCTCATTTGCCCAGTAGTTTCACTAGCTACGGCGCCCTTCAGACCGAAACACAGTAATGTTTCCACATTACTGCTTCACGGTAGAAATAGGCGCCGTTGTGGTACCCATAAACTAGCCGGCATCCTGTGCAAAGGAGCCTCCCACTGGTAAACGTTACATTAAAATTTATTGAAGTAGGCGTTACTTTGCGGAAATCCATAATTATACAAATGATTTAAGTTTTCTTTAATGTTAATTCCGCCAATATTTGTTTTTAAACAATTCGGCACGTGTTTCGCCTCTACATCGAGACATGATGACATGTGCAAGATTTTGGCGAGACAACACGTCCTGAGGATGCCTCGTGTAGAGGCGAAACACGTGTCGAATTGTTTAAAAACAAATATTGGCGGAATGAACACTAAAGAAAACTTAAATCATTTGTATAACGTTACATTATATTAATATTTGTCATATAATATGTTATATTATAAATAAATAATAAATAAATTTCGTTTATTTCAAAGATTACATATACATTTTTTTAGTGGTTGAGACTTCCCAGTAAGTTGTCTTAGGACACTTGTATTGGGAAATTATGAATACGATTTTTGTAGACATAACAATACAAATGTGTATGTCTGAGGGATCACGTACGTATACTATTATCTATATAATTTACTATGTCATTTATATCTCTCGTCGATCAAGTGAATAATATTATTGCCATGTCATATTATTTTGTTTATTTATTGGTACTTCCTGGTTACATTATGTCTAGTCCTGACGTCGATGACGTCACATCGTCGCTTTCTTACGGTGTGTAAAACATGCATCACTGGGATATTATTATATATATATATATAAGAATTGCTGTTCGTTGGTCTCGCTAAAACTCGAGAATGGCTCGACTGATTTGGCTAAGTTTGGTCTTGAATTATTTGTGGAGGTCCAGAGACGGTTTAGAAGGTAAATACATATGAAAATGCTTGGAATTAAATAAAGACAACAATTTCGTTGTTCCTTTGATATGTCCCCCGTCGTTCATAAATCAAATTGAAATAATAGTTGAAAATGAATAACTAATTAGAATAATAATATTTATATCTTTCTAACTTTCTCAGGAGGTAAAAAACAAACTTTAATTTTTGATTTTTTCTTATTACTATAAATGGCAATACAACGTTTGTTGGGTCCGCTAGTTATTAGTTATTAATAAATTAAGAACGGTTTATCGGAACGAAGTTCCTTACGGGACGATGCGGACGGGTACCCTAACCGGGAAAGAACGTCCGGAACGTAATAAAACATGAAGTTTGACAACTCTCTTCATGTACGTCGAAGCGTTGCTACGCGACAATATATTGCTGATTTATTTAAATTGCAACATGAATAACATAACAAATAAAATAATACATTTTGTGTAAAAAAAATCGTAACTGAATTATACACATACAACCACAAAAATATAACTTGTGGTAATCATACATATTATAACCAAACAAAAATTTTACAAAAAAAGAAACAGCTTCAAACACACTATTCCAAAAGAATAGATATAATATGCACTAAAAAGTATGAATATAATTGCGTTTTTTTTATACGTTCTAATTAATTAATCTTATTCTAGTAACGATTATTGTTATTTTTAACCGACTTCAAAAAAGGAGGAGCTTCTCAATTCGTCGGTATTTTTTTTGACGACAAATTGAGAACCTCCTGCTTTTTTGAAGTCGGTTAAAAACAAAGCAGTGATGGCATAAATTATAACGACGTGTACCTACCTAAGGGTTATGAAACTGCAAACCGCACTGACGCAACAGGACGAGCGCGAGGGGGTGAAAGGGAAACTCAAGGCTACCGGTCCTCGACACTAACCCATGCGAAACTTAGCGGCACTAGGCCGCTACTTCACGCCGGTATTCTGTGCGAGTGTGGTAATTAACCCGGACGAGTCTGGCCTGATTGTGCTGACGTCAAAAGACGGCAGCGTGACTCTTCCACTTCTAAAAAGCCCTTAGTCGCCTCTTACGACACCCATGGGCCTGGGACTCCCCTATTCTTTTTATGCCCCGGGGAAAGTACAGGGCGTTACATTTGAAATATGTAATTTTCTCATACAACTCGTTCAGAAGGCAGATTTCCTTGGAGAAGAAATCCTCTTTTTTTTTAAATTAATAAGTAAAACAATATAGTTATAGTTTATATCAGGGGTGCTCAAGCTTGAATTGCTGACGATCTACCTAAAAATTGTTAGACTACGATCCATCGACTCTGAAAGCCTGCAAGTATGTATGATGAAGGATTGTCGTCTAGGTAGGTGCATCGTGACATGCATGTTTAGATTTGCGCACAATATGCATTTTATTAGTTGACTTATAAAATGCATATTGTGCACAAAACTACCTTGAGGTAAGTGTAGGTCTGCTCTAAAATGTCAATGAAATAACTCATAATTATTCAAAATTGCGAGTTTATTGGTTTTTCGGCTTTTCTTTAACGAGTACCGCGCGTTCGCCGCCTTTTGCCGCTAGCAGGGGATTATTTCGATAAAAGAAAGTGATGAGGGGGTTATTCTGACCTAATTGTGGATTGAAAAAATGTGAGTAGTTTATTCATTAAATTTTGTTTTAGTTACTTAAATCAATAAATAAAAGAAATCTGTGAATATATCGGATTTTTTTCTCGAGATCGACTCAAAACGCACTCGCGATCGACAGGTCGATCGGGATCGACCGTTTGAACACCACTGGTTTTATATTATATTTATTACATTAACGTTGCTTAGAAACTCAGCCGGAGACTTTTACTAGATTAAGAACTGTAGGATTATTATTCCACATTTATAACGCTCATAGATATCGAACTAGAATGGTATCGAGATCAGAGATGAGCCAGATAAGAACAACGGATGGCTGTTCTCTTTGAAGCCGTTATTAATATGACACATCCATGCCGGCTATCAGATGACATTATCTGTGGCTTTCAAGATGATTACCGTTGCACGTGTGAATGTTAGCGAAACTAATTACGTTGGGAAGTTAATACTTATACTTTTTTTTATGAAAATAAGGGACGAGACGAGCAGGACGTTCAGCTGATGGAAATTGATACGCCCTGATCATTACATGTAGTGCCGCTCAGGATTCTTGAAAAACCCCAAAAATTCTGAGCGGCACTACTACAACTGCGCTTGTCACCTTGAGACATAAGTTGTCAAGTATCATTTGCCCAATAATTTCACTAGCTACGGCGCCCTTCAGACCGAAACACAGTAATGCTTACAAAATTCTGCTTTACGGCAGAAATAGGCGCCGTTGTGGTACCTACCCATAATCTGGCTGGCTTCCTGTGCAATGGAGCCTCACACTGGTAAATCAAATCACTGATAATAAATTATTTCGGAACTACGCACCATTTTAAAATTATCCCACCAAACGCTTTGAATTGTTTTAATATTTTGTGATTTTCATTACAACCTGCATTAACAGGGAAAACAAGATAATACTACCTTCATCAAAAATTACAACATCTAAGCACGCAAAACGCTCCCAATCGTTAATCCGTCTGAATATGAGAATTTCATAAAA
The DNA here is from genome assembly GCF_905404315.1 of Leptidea sinapis. Taxonomy (NCBI): domain Eukaryota; kingdom Metazoa; phylum Arthropoda; class Insecta; order Lepidoptera; family Pieridae; genus Leptidea; species Leptidea sinapis. The sequence goes on along the minus strand of NC_066275.1, from coordinate 479,393 downwards.
GCCATAACCATAATTTTATGACCTCCGTGCTTCTACAATTGGCTATGGTCTTTAAAACTTCAATTCTGATATTGTAATTGCTGGGATTACAAGCGGTATTAAACTTGCTTGAGACTAGTTTTAAGATTTTTAAAGCGAATTTAAAAATTTCAATAATGTTATATCTATTTTTCGTTACATCAACTCTTACAGGATCAAATCCTTGCAGTAAACATGAAAATTTGTGGTTTTCAATAAGTAAATACGTTTTTTTTTTTCATAATTTCTACTTATCTATATAGTGAAATGTGAATACATTTTTTTATCGTCGCAAAACGGAAATCCATTGTTATAAAAATAATAATTTCTATATTCCTACGGTCTCAAAACGGCTCCACCATTGAAACCAATGAGTCACTTGGTGAAGTTTTATATATCTTTCGCTAATACTATGTGTAAGAATAAGCCATCGAATAGCCCCTGGCCCGTTCCAAATATATTACTTATTCATATTCATACTGACTCCAACATTATATATATAACACCTATATTAGGTATCGAACTATTTTAACTTCATCTGCCAAGTTGAAAATAGGTTTCAGAAGCAGTTTGTTAGTATGAATAACACGGTAAGTATTTAAGGGTTTTCAGCAAAATTACAATCAGCCCGTGCGTGGCTTTGTAAAAAATTTGTCCATTTAATTTCATTATAGTGACTAAATTGTTGGCATAAAAGGCATTTATTTTCCTAAATTGATTCCTTTAGAATTCTTTTTGATGTCATTTCTAATATACTAGATACTAGTAGAATAGATATATATCTGCAAAAAAAAATTTCAAAGTAAAGCTAAAAAAATACAACCTAGAAGCTAATAACCAGGAATACCTATGATGTGTATTTTTAATAATACTACTATATGTTATCTTAAGTCTAAAGTAATTAAAACAATTATTGTAATGCGAACTTACCGCTCGCACATAAACCTTAGAGGTTTTGCGAGTATGTCTTTATTATTATAATATATATTAAGATAATTTTGTTCTTTGAATAAATAATAATAATAGTAGTATCGAAAACAAATGGCGCCCTGAGAGAGAAGAAACTCTCCCAGCATTATTTTTTTGCGCTCTTTTTAATGAAATATGCAATATGTCATTGCTATTGCTCTAAAGTAATAATAATCTGGTCCCAAGCTGTCAGCTCAATTTTAGTAATTCTGCTGTAGATTTGCAGGATTTACGACAGAGCCATTTTTTTTATAAAACATTAAAACTTATTTATAGATAATGCCTGAACAGTGGCTGGGTCTATATCGTAAAAGTGTATACATTTACCCTTAAAGCTATTATGTATCTTATGGAGCCGACTAGAATTAGTTACAAGCAATCGCTTATTTCTAGTGTTATAATAATTAAATCACTATTAAGCGCAAAGGTGACGATTTTAGTGAACGTATATTAAATTTTTATAAATGTGCTGACAATGAACAGTCATAATATTTATTCTTTTAAATTATTCTTTGAGAGACTGTCTAATTATTCAACTCATCACACTCGAGCACGAGCTAAAGATCCTCTATCGCTAAAAGCTTTGAAAAAAATCTCAACCCTTGGGGGTCTTAAATAGGGACGTCGAAAGGGTTTTGTGAATGGCCTGCGCCTTCCAAATCGATCTCTACTGTAGGTCTAAATGGTGAGGCAAAAATTATCTCCGAGATTAAATGTTCCGGCTAAATCAAGATTTAAGAATAGGAATGCTTTGTCGAGGATTTTAGTAAACTGGGCACTATTTTATTTTATTTTGTATGTTAATCGAAATACTGAATTTAGCGTGAATATTATGCTATTTATTTATCTTAGATATATCAATAACCTGTCTATCCTTAGTTAAGCGTACAAGAGGTAGACAAATCTATCCTTTTACCCTAACTTACATTTCAATAACCTATTGACAGATAACATTGGACTATAACTGTATTGGACATAACTATGGATAGATAAGATCTTGTCATTAAACGGTGACAAGATATCCGTGAGTTAAACTAAGGGTAGATAGGTTATTGAAAACGGCCGTAGATAGATTTCAGATAGACAGTTACTTTGACAACTGTGAAAACTGATTGAAATAGGCGTTACTTTGCGGAAATATATAATTAATAATAAAATATTATCCAAATGTTTTGAGTTTTCTTAAGTGTTAATTCCGCCAATATTTGTCTTTAAACAACTCGACACGTGTTTCTCCTCTACACGAGGCATCCTCAGGAGATGTTGACTCTCTCTGTCTCTCGTGCCAAAGTTTGGCGACGAAAAACGTCGATAAAAATTGAGAATGAGTGTTAACCTCTATTTTGAGCAATGCACGCACACTTACACAAAGTAACACAAATCAAGAGTAAGACATAGCTTATCACGCACCCTAAAGTAATAAACCTGGCCTGTTTTCATCGGTTGTCTAACTCTTAAGCCATTTATAATCATTCATTGCTTTTCATCTATGGCATCCCACGTAAACTTTTCATTAACCTTTCAAATATGTGTGTTTGATTTTTTAGCATTTTGGGTTCCTTTTTGAAAGCAGTAGAAACAGCTCATTCAGTTGGTCGCTGAGTTCTTATCCATTGCGAAAAATTTTTTTTTATGAAGTAAACTTTCGCTTAGGTAGCATTATTGTTTTTCTAGCTAGGTTATATGAATCTTAGAGCTATCAACGGGAGCCCTATTATTACTAAGATTCCGCTGTCCGTCCGTAAGTTTGTCAGCTTTTTTTTAAATACAGCCCGATTTAGATATACAGCTCAAGTTTCGACAAAGTGTGTGTAACTTTTGCCGCAGTAACAACAAATAATTAATTAAAATATAATACATATTAGTTTTCACTTCAATAAAACTTAATGCTAAATTATTTTTTTCTATTCACATGACATAGATTACCTTTATTTCTTAAGGGCAAGATACAAGTACTTGATAATTCTAAGAACGTTTCAAATCGCACATATTATTCATAACTGAATGAAAGTGTTTCCAGGAATCAGATTACCTATTGTTTGTAGAGAAAGCTCTAGGCGCTACTGTTAGAAGCTTCTATATATTAAGTTTCGTAGATCATAAGTAAAAACATTTTATAGAATTCTCGTTCTTCAGTTGAAGGATTATAAACTATAATTCTTTGAATAAAGAGGAATTTAGTTGACAGTTCTTTTAGTTAACTGTTTATCGAGAGTGCCCTTTGTTTACTGTTGCAAGAATGCAACAAAGGCGTTGTATTTAGAGTCAGTTTTTGCGACTTTTTATTATCGGCTTTGTTTAGTTTGATATTGAATGTTCTATTTTTGAATTCGCATTTGATTGTTCAAATTCATCATCCTCTATGTTTTTTAATTCGCTCAGAGGGCGATGGAGAGGGCTATGCACGGAGTTTCCCTGCGAGATCCAATAAGAATTTAGGAGATTCGTAGGAGAACCAAAGTCACTGACATAGCCCTGACGACATAGCCTAGCTAGGTTGCGAAACTGAAGTGGCAGCTGGCGAGTCTTCTTTTAAATTTTTCTTGTTGTATTACCATGTGAATTGAAATTAAGATTTTTTTTAAAAAATAAGGGACGACACGAGCAAGATGTTCAGCTGATTGTACGCCCTACCCATTACAATGCAGTACCGCTCAGTATTCTTGAAAAACCCAAAAGTTCTGAGCGGCACTACAATTGCGCTCGTCACCTTGAGACATATAAGATGTTTAGTCTCATTCGCCCAGTAATTTCACTAGCTACGGCGCGCTTCAGACCTAAGCACAGTAATTTTTACACATTACTGCGTGTGACCCATAATCTAGCCGCCATCCTGTGCAAAGGAGCCTCCCACTGGTGTAAATAATCTCAGAAGTGAGGGTTACCACTTTAAAGCATACCAAAAAGTAACACATGATAATTGTCCAAATTGTTTTCATAATATCGGGCGACGAAATAACAGGGAGTTGGCTTGGGGTTAATATATATACGTGACATCGATCGTAGTAAGAAGACCACACACAGTGTAGACACACCGCCAGTTCCGGCTTGATCAGGTTACGATTAATCGATAAGTTATCAAGTAATGCAGCTGTGTCGTTGCGATTGGGGGGTGTTGATAGAACTGCTACGAGTAGGTATATGAAGATTCATATTTAGATAGCAATTTGAACAATTAATACAACTTCATGCACACTCAAACTCTACTAGAGGAACTAGGGGTCTGTTCGTATCAGATTTAAAAAAAAAAAACTTTATACAGGTATATTGATACTTTTTGTAGGATGGTTCCTTTGCACAGGATGCCGGCTAGATTATGGGTACTACAACTGTCGAAACAATAATGTGTAAACATCGGTCTGAACAGCGCCGTACCTAGTGAAATTACTCGGCAAATGAGAGATCTTATGTCTCAAGGAGACGAGCGGAATTGTAGAGTCGCTCAGAATTTTTGAGGTTTTTCAAAGAATCCTGAGCGGCACTGCATTGTAATGGGCAGGGCTTATCAATTACCATCAGCTGAATGTCCTGCTCGTCTGGTCCCTTATCATCATAAAAAATCCATACTGAATTGCAATCGTAAATTTTCAAATTGAATTTCGCTCTTCGGAATTTCAATTAGCAATCTATGGAACGTATCGATATTGATATTGATCCTGATTTTGAATCTATCTATGGGATGCATTGACTAATCCCAATCACCTATTAAAAGTCGATAAGAAATACACGAGCGGCGTGATATATAATATTATAACGTACTAGCTGACCCGGCAAACGTTGTTTTGTCATATAAATTATTTTTAGTGTTCGACCGTTTTTTCTCAGACTTACTTTTTAAACCACGAAAAAGTCTTTTCATTTTTCGAGTTAATATAATAAAGCATCTAGCACTCATACAAAATGTGGCTTTCTATAGGTAAGAAAAAATTTAAAATCGTTTCAGAAGATCCAGAGATTATTAATAGCTTGCAGATTGCAGATTTCTTTTCTACTTCCTTCACACTTCTTTTATATTGTGGATAATTCACACAATATTTTTATAAATTATAGCCTATGTGTTATTCTGGTGTGTAAGCTATATTATTGTAAAGTTTCATCAAAATCCATTGTGTAGTTTTTGCGTTAAAGAAGTACAAACATACATCCAGACATACAAACTTTCACATTTATAATATTAGTAGGATACATTAACTTATACAGATAACATTAAACATTCATTCAAATTACAACCTTATTTACCTCTGATTTTATACAGGTTTATTAGTAGATAATTGAACATATTACCGTTAGAATATTATAGAGATTCTATTAGTGATAATTTTAACCCCCAAATGCATAATGCTAAGGTTATCCAGTTTTTGAGTTATCCTGTACCTACTGCTAGATATTTATCTTCCTAGTTATCTTATCCTACACTATAGGCTATTAAATCGCATAGTATCTTATTTACCTACCCTGAAAATAGGTCCCTCGACCGGACAACAAGGCTCTAAACATCCTTCTAGTTAAAACTAGAACTAGAACAGAAATATTGTACAGAAAGGGCCTATGCTTATTATTTTATTAACTGTTTTTCCTTAATACTTAATAAATTTTTTACCAGGGGAAGGCACCTTTGCACAGGATGTCGGCTAGATTATGGGTACAACAACGGCGCCTATTTCTGCCGTAAAGTAGTAACTGTGTTCCGGTCTGAAGGGCGCCGTAGCTAGTGAAATTACTGGGCAAATGAGACTTGACATCTTATGTCTCAAGGTGACGAGCGCAGTTGTAGTGCCGCTCAGAATATTTGATGTTTTTCAAAGAATCCTGAGCGGCACTGCATTGTAATGGGACAATAATAAACCTTTATTTTAATAAAAAAAAAAACTTATTTAATGTGTAGAAATATCATTCTCACATTTATATTATTTAGTACCTAATAAGTAATTATGTATTATGATGACTGTAAATGTAAATAACTATTATGTGATAATATTTTCTAACATAAAAGCTGATGAATTTCTTCAAGCTGTTGTTGCCAAGCCGAAACATTCCCGGAATACTTCCCGTGTATTAAAAATATCATAATATACATTGTTCTTGCAACCATGTACTAATGAGAGAACAAAACAAATTGTTAGCACGTTTCATTGTACTTTGTTGTAAGTAACTGTATTCGTTAAGTTTATTTCAGACATCTAGGGTTGAGTTCTCGACCTTTTTAATTAAGAACTAAAAATTATTATTGAGAACTTGAGTATAATCAAATTAACGTATTTATAAAGTACCTACTAGTGGACCCGACATACGTTGTCCTGTACACACGTTTTAAATTTGAAAAATCACTAACATACACAAATGAGCAGGAGAATTATATTATATGGACGGAAATGAGACTCTAATCCAATCTCAAATTCACTCAAACACACAAAAAAAATCATCAAACTCGGTCCAGCCGTTTAGGAGGTAGTTCGATTATGAATCTTAACCATTCTCGAATTCACCTGATGACACACACCAATCTCAAAGTCACTGGAACACACAAAAAAAATCATCAAAATCGGACCAGCCGTTTAGGAGGTAGTACAATTGTGAATCTAAACCATTCTCGAATCCACCTGACGACGCACAGAAAGCTTCATTAAAATCGGTCCAACCGCTTAGGAGGAGTTCAGTTACAACAGTGCGTCTGTTGTAACTGAACTCCTCCTAAAAAAAAATATATATTAAGATATATATTTTTTAAAGTAATAATAATAATTTCATTTGGCGGCATAAGACACGCAGGTTGTGTCTGAAGATTACGCCTTTACGAAACGAGTGTATGACCCGTACTGAAAGAACTTATGGATACTAGTATTAAATATTTTGATAGAAGCTTTTTAGCCTTGAAGAAATTTCTTTAAATTTACATAACTGGACCAGTTTATTATAAATCCCGGGGGTACAAAAAAATTGGAATGCAAATGGAGTTTTGACAGTGGTAACAGGGAATTTGTATACTCAGTTTTCATTAAAGTATTGTACTCTGTTGAGTTCAGAGCTGTTTTGTTAACATGCATCGCCACTCTTATCAGGTAAAGCTTTAGAATGCTTAGCACCTGAGCGTCGCTGTACAAATGGTTCTTCGGGTAACTAATCGGTTTCCTCAAAGCGACTTTTAACACAGCTCTTTGCATTCTTTCCAATTTTATGAGGTTGGTGGAATTGGTAACTCTCCAGGCTAGAATGCAGTAATTTACTTTTTAAGTAAGATACTTTTTAAAAAGGAAGTTCGGCGGACTCTCGAAGCAATTTAATAGTGTATACCAATTTTCGTAAACGAGCTGAGACAGCAGAAACGTGCTCTCTGAACTATGTTACTACACGTCCTATTTAGAAAATTCTTATTCTTCTTATTCATATCAATCAGAATATTAACCTAAAATTTCCGTTCCCCATCGGTTTTTTAATAAAGTTAGTTAGTTTAGATAAAAAAACCCTGTACATGACAAACCTAACCATTGCCCGACTAAAACCAGCCGCCCGCTTTCACACAGCCCTTGTAAGTAAGTAAGTAGGTATTGAGGTTAGTTTTGGCCGCCATCCTTCTATATTTTATTGAATCCGGTTTGAAGTTTTTGGATCTTGAGGCTACGATATCTTTTTATTCTCATGACGTGAAGGTTAAAAAGGAGCATTAAAATACAGCAAACTGGGAGGCTGACATTTGACAGCTGGCATGGTGGATGTCCATTGGCGGTTGAGTTTTCACTTTACATCACGTAAGCTTTTTAACCGTTTTCCCCCTCTTGTATTAAAAATAAATCAGTATGCTGACTCTAGGCCAGACCCTAACTGTCTTATTAATAAACGCAATGAAAAGTTACTTCAATTTAAATATTACATCTCCCTGTCACGTAATTCTGTAGTGACAAAGGAAAAAAAATACAAAGCGTCTTAAACTTAGAATAACTTTACTTCGCGTTTATTAATAACACGCGCTTTCGCACCACTTCCGATCTGAATCCGAACCGTATCCATGAAAAACGGTCCGGTAAAGTCGTAAAGAAAGAATTGACGGAAAGAAATCGGATGACGGAAACTAGATCCAGTGCGTAAACTAGAATAGAAATAGTTCTACGACTACTTCGGATCGGACTCTGTTCGGGCGTAGTGCGAACGCGCTCTAAGACTAAGTATTGTCGACCAACTGTATTTTCTTAATATATTGGCCGCAAGTGACGTAACATCCAGATAGACACTTCGAAAATGATCAATGTTTCATCAACTTACGATTATATACTTACGATTATACTGTCTTTTGACGTCACGCATATTAATATGTTACTACTACTTCCTACGGCACGCCTATATAAACTCACATTAAATTGCTACGTACGCTTGCAACGCTGCGGATATTGAGGGCCTTGTGCATCAATATCGTGCAAAATGACGGAAATTCTATTTTATTTAAAAAAACAGTAGTCGATTTAAAAAATGACTTCGACTTCTGTAAGTCACCTGTATCGCGACATGCTTAACAAGGCACTTCTAGTATTTTAAACAAATAAATCTAAAAACAAAATATTATGGACAATGCGGGACTCGAACGTGGGTTCGAACGGGCACGGAACGCGAAGTCGTGGGACTTCGCGTTCCGTGCGAGCGCTCTTTCCAAGTGAGCCAACCGTTCGAGTGACGTATCGTTTATAAAATCTTGTATGCTTTGTTCAACTCTCAGGTTGGGGCTTCATCTACAGGATCTACTTTACAGGTTGATAATCTGCTCAATCCCAATATATGGATATAGGAAATTGACTTGAGATGTCCCGCATCGTTCATAAAATTTTCTTTTCAGTTCTATTTGTGTAATTAATCTCATAAGTGAGGGTTATCACTTTAAAAACATAACAAATTATTCTGCTATCTTTCTATTTACATTCCTATGTTTCTGTCCCTCTTACAACAACTCGACGTTCATTTCAGACATCAATGATTCATCAATTATAAACAGCAATTGTTTCTTATTACTCTACGGCTTATGCCTTTCTTATTGATGTTAAAAAACCTTCACAGAACAAACAAATGAACCAGTTTTGCACGTGCATAGAATCATTATTCCTGTACGCTTACGAACTTATAAAAAAAAAATGCTTTTCAACGCATCTGCTAACGTATAAATTTTTATGAGGATCGAAGAAAGCGCGTGGTATGCGGGCAGTGGGTACACACAAAACGTTAATAACTCGCGGTTAAATAGAGCTCTTTATAACTTTTTACTATCACATTCACGGAGGTCTCTAACATATTCAAATACGCTCGTAATGGAGTAATGTTATTTTATGTCGTAGGGGAACTTTTTGTCATAAATGTATAATAAAATTGGTAGGTTTATCGTCCCCTTAATTATGAAGTTTAAATAGATACTACTTAACATGTTGTAAGTTGGTATTAATCCAGGGTAACTGTATGACCACTACCCACCTGTATTGTTTATGGATTTGAATGATGCCCAGTAATTTCACTAGCTAAGGCGCTTCCGACTACGTTTACCTGATGTAAGGTAATACAATAATAATAATATTGACATTTACTTTTACCCAAATTATCTTGCCCCAAATTAGATATGCACCATGAAAACTTTATATCGTAGTAAATAAATAAATAAATTCTTTAGAACATTACATTAATGAAATACATAACTAAGCGATGAAACTATATGCAAGGGAGAAGGCTCAGCTTCACCAGACATGGGATCGTGTTTCCACGGAGCGTTGCTTTTCCGCCATCCGCTCCTTCCTAAGTGAGAGTGGATGTATTATGGCTCCCCGATTTCCCGACTCAAGCTATCATTTAAAAGTACGTATCAGCGTATGTGAGTGTGGGTGTGTTTATGACTGCTAAAGAAAAAACCCAGTGGCCGTGGTTCAGAATCTCCACAACAAGTTGCTTTGTTAGTAGAGGTAATCGGTATTTTTTTAAAGCACCCGATACTCATTTGTTTCCGTAGAAGAAGAGGTAAGTCATTCGATATTTTTGCGCCAGATAGTCTGAAACATCATTAAAACCGATCTGTTTAGCTTCGGAAATACCACGCCGAGTTGTCTGTTTGCTTGCAAGGTGCGCTGTACGGTGAAGTCTTATCCCAACGGATCTTGATCAAACTGACCGCTCAGGGTACTTGAAAAATTCAAATTTCTGATCGTCTCATTGAGAAACAAGATGTTAAGTCTCGTTTGCCCAGTAATTTCACTAAATATGGCCCTTATAGTCGGAACGATAACGCTGCATACTTCTGTTTGATGACTGAAAAGGGCACCACTGTGATAGCCGTAAAAAAGTCAACTGTAATATACACTGGCCTGCAAAAGTAAGTATCACACTTTTCAAATTAATTTTTTTTCTTAACTATAGAAGGTAGAGATTTAAGATTAAAAACGTTTTGTTGCAAATTTTATAGGCTTTAATTCTTAGAAACTAAAATTATATATTAGTAACATTTTTAACCTAAAAAAGATAAAACAATGAAAATAGACATTTTTAGTTTAGTGTTAAAAATTCAACTAAAATGTATTACATGTTATTTAATTTTTAATAACTGGTATTGCCTCCTCGAGCTCTGATTACAGCTTCGAGCCGGTTTGGCATACTGAACACTAGGTTTCGGAGTCGATGTTGGGGAATATTCTCCCATTCTTCTACCAGGGCCTGCTTTAGTGCCCTGAGGGTAGTAGGTGATGGTCTGCGAATTCTAACTAGCCTCCCAAGCTCATCCCAGGCGTGTACAATCGGGTTGAGATCAGGGCTTCTTGATGGCCAAGCCATTACGCTGATACCGACCTCCTGAATATACTCTTGTACGATATGAGCCGTGTGTGGCCGTGCATTATCATGCATCAGCATCGATCCATCACCCATATTTGCTAAATACGGCCTTGCATACTCATTGAGAATCTCTTGAGCATATCTTTGCCCAGTGAGGGTGCCATTTTCTATGGCTACTAGCTCTGTGCGACCTTCTGAAGATATGCCAGTCCATACATGTACACTGCCTCCACCGTATTGGACTCTTTCTGAGATGCAGGTTTGAAGGTATCGCTCACCAGGTCGCCTGTAAACACTTCGCCTTCCATCAGAAGTGTAAAGGGAGAATCGAGACTCATCTGCAAACAAAATTCTTGACCATTCTTCTTCATCCCACTGCATGTGTTCACGGGCGTATCGGAGTCTCGCTACTCGATGCTGTGTCTCGAGTTTTGGGCCACTCGCTGGTCTTCGGGGTTTCAAATTTGCTTCAGCAAGTCATCTTCTCACTGTACTGTCACTAATGTTGTACCTCCGAGTCTGAAGTAGCTGTTGCTGGACTTCAACTGCATTTTGGTGGCGATTTCTTAGCACAGTGGAAATAATATAACGATCTTCTCGGGCACTGGTACACCTGGGTCTGCCATTACAAGGTCTCCTCAGATGGTGTCCAGTCTCTTCGTACCTTCGGTTTTCCTTATGGACCGTTCGTACCGTCACACCCACCATTCTTGCAGTGCGACGCATACTGATGCCTAGTTCCAGAAAAGCTATGATCCTAGCACATTCTTCAACTGAAAGAGGCATCATAAATAAATGTTATGTGCTTTTTAGCATAAATTTTTAAAACAAGACCCATCGATCTTGAAAAAAATTCAAAACAGAAAGAAAAATGTGAATGGTAAAATTGTAATTCGGCACCGTCCACTTTGAAAAAGGAATATTTTTGTTTTTGAAGTTTTTTTTCAGCCAATTCTTAAAAGAAGGTTACCGACTATAAAGTTTTTATGTACAAAATTAAATTCTCTTTGGAGTCCTTTTTATTTCGAAAGTATATCTTGTGAACTTAAAACGTTATCCCAATTTTAAAAGTGTGATACTTACTTTTGAAGGCCAGTGTACTTAAAGTACAGATTACTTAAGAAAACCATTCATTTACTATGTATATTTAAATATTTGTGTTAAAGTAAATTGTTCCCTACTCTATGGTAATACTTAGTCAAAATTTCTCTGTTAGAAGTACAAAAAGCAGTCTACCCGTTGTGTACCATGTGCATAGAGTAATGATATGTACTTACGGTAACAGGGTTGCCTGAACTCTATGGAACGTAGGGAACTCTAAAAAGTACGAGTGTAATGTAATTTATTATTTATGTTATTGTGAAGATAGTTTATATCGTAGTGGGGCGATGTAAGGTGAGCGCAGTCAGTAGACTGGATCGTTAATTGATCTCGTGAGAGCAATTATCGCAATATCAGCTCCAATATGTCCACTGAAGTGCGGGCCTGTAATATAACGTAACTGTTATTGGTGTGAACTCGGGAAGCATACTAATATTAGTAATATCCTCGGCCAAGATTAGTATATTACCATTAATAATGGTTTACAAAGGGAAATAGTTTGACTAACTTTGCTATTAAACGTATAAATGGTTCTTACATTGGCAGTCCTGCTCTCTACAAAGCACAGATCCGGCCACAACGAGGTTCAAACTTAAAATTCTCAGAAAATCAAAAACTGATTAAACTTGCAAGTTACAAGTTTCATTATATCATTTCAAAATCGTGTTCCTTTACGTCAATACATCGAAGAATCGTAGGTCGTCATTTCTCCCAAACTTATTCTAAAACAAGTCGCAAACAATTGTTATTAGTGTACTATTCTGGAAAAACTCTTTCAAGCCCCCCAAACAACTGTGGGCAGGGCACATAGTTCACCGGACAGATGGTCGTTGGGGCAGTCAAGTCCTCGAATGGCGACCACGTACCGGAAGACGCAGTGTTGGTAGGCCCCCCACAAGATGGACCGACGATCTAGTCGAGATCGCCGGAATACGTTGGATGAGGGCAGCGCAGGACCGATCGTCGTGGAAATCTGGTGGAGGCCTTTGTCCAGGATTGGACGTCTTCCGGCTGATGATGATGAAACAATTGTCATGAAATGACAAGTCCTTCCCAAGAACGAGGCCACCATCATTTTTCCATCGCTTCGACATATTTTCACTTTAGTTGGCAATCCTCGAAAGAAAACACCCATTGAGTACACTGTGTTTTCGTTCCGGGATCATAACAATAAAACTATCGACGACGACATGAGTACCTTAAAAAAAAGCGCGCACACTTTTCTAAAACTATCAACAACGTTCCTGTGGTTCCTCTGGTGTTACAGGAGAATGTTGGTGGCGGCGATTATTATGCTTTTTTAATTGTCATAGCTTGTTGCGACGTCGTGGTCGTGGGTTTGGTTGTTTCCTTCTCTATTAATCCAGGGTATCTGTTTGACCTCTACCCATCTGTATTGTTTATGGATTTTAATGATGCGCAGTAATTTCACTAGCTAAGCCGCTTCCTACAACTTTTACCTGATGTTAGGTGATATGCCCTGACCAATGAAAACCTTATATTTCAGTATAAATAAATAAATTATTTATTGCCATAAAGAACATTACATGAATGAAATAAACAATTAATTGATTAAACTAAAGGCTGTATTCTTTATTATGTTTCCATGGAGCTTTGCTTTTCAGCCATCCCCTCCTCCATAAGTGAGAGTGGTTGTATTATGGCTCCCCGATTACCAAGCTATCTTTTTAAATACGTGTGAGGCGATGGCTGGTCGTGGTCATGTAGGTGTGACAGCTCGATCTTGACATTCGGAACTCTATTTTTGTTTGCAGAAGTTTAACATAGTATTATTATTCGCTTGATCACATAATAAATTATACCTTTATTTACTTACAGTTTGTGTAGGTTTTTGCAACTACTGACTCATTTCCTTTTTTTTAACTTACTCAAGTAAGTCGAATCTTTGCTTTTCTGTTGCATCACCTATGATAAGTGATTGTATTAGTATTTGTAAAAATATGAAGCTGTTAAGCAATGATTTAAAAGAGAGCTAATATTCATTTCTTTTTTAAATATATTTAGACAATATATATAACTCTCTCAAAATCTTTAACTATTACTTACATTGCGCATTATAATAAGGCTAAGGTTACAACCCATTAAGCCTGCAATATTCTTTTTTATTAACATGCCTGTTTTTACTTGAATATATAAACAAATACTCAAAAGTAAAAGCTTATAGTGAGTATGTACAATACCTACCTATTCTACTAAAACCTATTTTTGATACACACTCTAACTACTATGTGATAACTCACCGACGCATGAGGAATACTAATAACCTAAACACAGGGAAACTTAGGAGTTAGAGCTCACCCATGTACTTGTAGATTGATGTCATAATTTAGACTACAGACCTACTTTCCAACAAAACACCTATTTTGTGGAATAAGACACCAGTTATGTCTGTTTCATATAAACCTATTGTCTGTATGTGCCTAGTTTGTTCAATAAGCCCCAAATTCGTGCCAACTTTTTATATACACTTACCAAACTTAAGAATGTAGACTTCTTTTAATATTTGTACCTTATGGCTGTGAAATATGTGTTATAGTAGGTATTAAAAGTATGTAGTTGTCGTAGAATACGTTATGAAGTAATGGTTTTTTAGGCGCGTTATGAAAAAATGATGAGAGTGAAATTTTTAGATGCGTGCGCATCACTGTAACTAAGTAAGTAACGGGGTGAAATTGGTTCCTAAAAATTTCTGACGTTTGCGACATTCGTTTTTTTTTTGGTTTCTTCGTTCATTACTAGAACAGGCAAAGGGTTGAAGCCCGAACAGCCGTATTCGTTATTTAGTAATTCGTTTTCAAAGCCATCTTTGTAAGATTTTTACAATATTGTTCTTTCTACAAACGTAGAATAGCACGAGGAAGAAATAATATTAAAGAATTTTGCATTGTTACGCCAAAGAAGTATAACTTCTTGTGTGCATACATAAGTACACACATATTTTTTTGAGACATAATAAACTATTTGTATTTGTATTAATATATTTGATTGACTATTGAAAACGGAATTGTATGGAATCATTTATTTTAATCTTGAAGTAACAGCCAACCGTTTGTTTGGAGCCAGTAATAATATTCAAAACATCAATAGCCAATGACGCATCCGTTGTCCGTTACCTTGAAGGATGAACATGGCTCGGTCAGGATTAACAAGGATACGTCAATATAGTGTCGCCGCTCGACACGTGAATACTAAATATGCTGAATTATGAATGACGTGTGGACATCACGATTGCGGTATCAATTTATGAATGACAGATTGTTCCTGTAATCGCTTCGATCAATATTGGTACTGGGTAGTGACGTTTAAATTGTTTTTTATTTTTGAAGTTATACATTTTAAGATGCGCGCGCATCACTGTAACAGAAAAGTAACAGGGTGAAGGTGGTTCCTAAAATTTTCTGACGTTTGCATAGGATAGGCAATTTTTACAATATTGTTCCTTCTGCAAACATAGAATAGCACGAGGCATAAATAATTTTAAGGATTTTTGCTTTGTTAGGCCACTACATCGGACCGTGTTTTCACGGATACGGATTGGATTCGTATCGGACGTAATGCGAAAGTGATCTTCATGTTAAAATAGTAATTATTATTAAATTGGCTTTATTTTTCCTCCACTCTTCATTGGAGATTGACAGAGACAAAAACTTACATTTGATTCACGGGTTGTATACTGTAAGATGAAATGATGATATATTAATCGTAAATAGAAAAACAAATTGAAATTGCACGTAGATGCCTCGCTTCCGGCTTTGCATTCGAAGTGTTCTCAACGCAATTAACTTATCCCGTTTTAATATCTGCTAACTGTTCTACAATACCTCACTGTTTTACAGCCATTAAGTAAATATGTACCGCAACAGTTATGTTTACACTATTTATTTATGGTAGATTAGTATTACCTTTCAAATCGTTTCATGAAACAAGGCTTATAAAGACACCACAGTTGCATATAATGTCACGTTAATGGGATTTTTAGGATTAAGCTTATTTTTCTACTTAAATAATATTTGAAAACAATATTTTATGAACGATGCGGGACTCGAACCCACGACCTCTCGCGTTCCGTGCCAGTGCTCTGCCAACTGAGCTAACCTTGGAGTGACGTATCGTCATAAAATATTGTATGCTTTGTTCAACTCTCAGGTTGTGGCTTCATCTACAGGATCTACTTTACAGTTGATAACCTGCTCAGCCCAAATATTTGCATATTAGGAAATTGACTTGAGATGTCGCTCTTGTAAATCTAAACAATTTGTTATGTTTTAAAGTGATAACTCTCACTTCTAGGATTAATACACAAATACAATTTGAAAACAAAATTTTATGAACGATGCGGGACTCGACCCCACAGCCTATCGCGTTCCGTGCGAGTGCTCTGCCAACTGAGCTAACCATTCGAGTGACGTATCGTCATAAAATCTTGTATGCTTTGTTCAACTCTCAGGTTCTCAGGTCTAGCACGGAATGCGAGAGGTCGTGGGTTCGAGTCCCGCATCGTTCATAATTGTTTTTTTTTTTAATTTTATTTTTGTATTAATCCTAGAAATGAGGGTTATCACTTTAAAAACAACAAATTGTTTATTTTTCTACTTCTTCCCCGGTGGCACATTTGCTGATTTCTAATATCTTGTTTTAATTAATTAGGTTGATTCCGTTTTAGGCCAAGCAAAAAGTTTTAACTGTGCACAGAATTAACAAAAACATCTGAATTATTCAAGGACCAACATTAGGTCATATAGAATTGTGTATTGTTTCATTTTAAGGCAAGAGAAAAAAGGCAGAGATGAGAATATATCTACAGTAATTTATTTGTAGAGGTGGGTTATAAGTTGTATTTGTGATCATTCTGTGAATGTTGTCACTTTCGGCCTAACAAAATAAACTTGGTATGAAGCCTACCTGAGAATACACCAATATTATGCAAAATGATTACAAATAGACATTTTGCTTATGTTTGGTTTATTCGGATATATAACGTTTTCCGCGTTCATTTACAAGCACTGACCTCTACAATATACCACTGGACTGGCGGCTGTCAAAGTGCTTTTTGACGCTGTTTGCCATGTAGCGAGAGTCTGCGGTACTAAAACTATTGATGACAACCTCAGAAAACATCGATAGATGGTGGGAAACTATTTGCAAAAAAAATGTGTACTTTATAACGTTGATTCTTGAAGTATAAATAACACGGAAAACGAACGAAATTAATTCAAAATGCAAAAATACTTCAGAGTATTGTGCGTTCCTTCGCAGTTTTATTAAACGTCAAAATTATATCTCTGGACTCTCGCAAGTGGCGCTTCAAATAGGCACAAAAAATTTGCTGTCAAACATATGGAACAGCCTGTCTTGTGGTATTTATATTGGTCAGTGTTACAAATAGACATTTTGCTTATGATTGGTTTATTCGGACGTATAACGTTTACCGAGTTCGTTTGCTAGGTTGCCTGACATTCGGAAAACTTCGTTTATTTCCTTTCAAAGTACGCCCAGCGAAGCGGGCCGGAACGGCTAGTCTCCCATATCTATATGTATAATGAAAATGGTCTTTGTTTGAGGCTCTTTCACACTTAAAACACTGATCTTATCGACATGAATCTACCACCATGCGAAATTTATGCAATATAATAAGGATTTGCCAAAAGTTATACAATAATTATACCTCTGTATAAATATAAAAATTTTATATAGATATTAAAGCTAGCATATCCTTGCTTTGGAGTATAAATAGAGGTATATAACAAGATAATTTTTCCTCTGATACACCAAATAAGTATATAATTTTGGTCAGATGCTGGCTCTACTATCTGATGTGAATATCAGATTATAGCGATGGCGGTGCCGTGCTAATTTAAATACAAATGGACGTATCGGCCATAAACAAAGATCTTTAGTGTTACCACTACGCAGATAACATCTATGAAACGTGATTCTAACATATAAGAGAATAGACGGAGCCTAACCTACCCGTTAAGTTTCCGGACCGGGCTACGAACTGGAACACTATTAAGACCAAGACATACATATCAGCTGTCAGTCCGTTTGTTGGAAGGCTGTCTCTCACAAACTACAGTTGAGGTAGAAATAGACAGTATTTTGATAGTGTGTATGTTTTTGGCTTCACATGGACTACTGTTCTCACCTCTGGAGGGCGCTCCCCACTACCAGCTTCTTAAATATCTTCTCCTTCTCTTATATAAGAATACTAGCTGACCCGGCAAACGTTGTTTTGCCATATAAAGTATAATTCACGAGATAGTTTTATAAGTAATAAAATATTGCCTTTATATATATTGTACATCATTTTGTTCTATTGTCAATAGATTTTGCAGCGCACGCAAAAATAGGTTTTCGATTTTACACCTTGTGTTAAAAAATAGCAATTTTATTACGGATCCCTAATGTTGAAAAAAAAAAACATAGCCTATAGCCTTCCTCGATTAATGGACTACCCAACACTGAAAGAATCATTCAAATCGGACCAGTAGTACCAGACATTAGCGCGTTCAAACAAACAAACAAACACTGCAGCTTTATAATATTATAATAAAATAATAAATTATAAAAAATAATAAATAATAAATATAATAATATAAAAATCTATACTAATATTATAAAGCTGCAGTGTTTGTTTGTTTGTTTGTTTGTTTGAACGCGCTAATCTCTGGTACTACTGGTCCGATTTGAACGGTTCTTTCAGTGTTGGGTAGTCCATTTATCGAGGAAGGCTATAGGCTATGTTTTTTTTTCAAAATTAGGGATCCGTAATAAAATTGCTATTTTTTAACACAAGGTGTAAAATCGAAAACCTATTTTTGCGTGCGCTGCATAAACTATTGACAGTAGAACAAAATGATGTACAGGCTATAATATAGGCAATATTTTATTACTTATAAAACTATCGCGTGAATTATACTTTATATGGCAAAACAACGTTTGCCGGGTCAGCTAGTATATTATATAGTATAGATTAAATAATAAATATAATACAATAATAAGTATGTATAAAACTCGCTCTGAGTCTGAGTTATTCCTAAGTCGATGTTATGGTGGACTTAAGTGCAAGCTAGATTAAGCTTAAGTCTAAGTTCTCTGTATAGAAGCCTTAAAAAGAAAATTTTGAGTTTCCATTGGTATTTTTAAATTTAAACATCATGGTAAAACCTATCACCTGAACACAACTACAAAAATGTATCCCTCATTATCGAATATGAATATTTATTATTTATGTAAATTATTATTTACACGCAAGGCTCTGTCTACCGTCAAGTAAGGCGGTTGAGGAGAGTTAATGTTTCCTCAAAGTTATAACAAGTAATGTAACGTAAGTACATTGTTAAGATAAAGAATTGTCAAGATAAGTTTCTTATTTATTGCTTAGCTTTAAAGTTACAGACGTGTGATGTTCAGAGTTTCCAACTGCTGAACTGATAGAAGATAAGTTTATTCTCTCTCTCATTTAGTTCTGTGACTGCATCTGTCAACTTTATACATAGATAGCGTAATTAATAGGAAAATCTGAATGAGTAACTTCAAATACAAGTATTTATTCGTAAATAAAAGGGGTTAAAGTATGAAATTGCCGTTTTATTGTAATAGTTACTTACTTCGAATTGACATAGAACCGTCATTGTTTGAGATTTTTGTGTGAAACTTTTTTCACATGGTACCTACCTATATAGTTCTGCCTTTAAAAAATGTTCAACAATCGATTATCGACTTTCAGTAGTTTTTTTTTATTCAGTTCAGACAAGAATGATGGGTACTTCGAAAAAATCGAGATATTTATTATATTATTATTAAATACTTTTGAATACGAGTTCCGAATATTCACCGTAGCACGCTAGTGAAGCTCGAGCATAAGACCGATACATTTTGACATCATAATCACCTGTAGTGTTGCCAACTTGTTTTTAGACCAAATATAATATTTTTGATTCGATACCCATTAAGATATAATAAATAGAGTATTAAAATATATGTATATTATTTCTTAAATGAATACCTATGTTTTATTGCCATGAGCTAGTACAAATACATTTTTTAAGGAACGCTCCGAACTATGAGTACTATCTACCAAATTTAACAAAACACCGCTTTTATCAGACCGACACTGGCTCTGTTGCGCTCATCTTTCCACTTTCTGTTCATCACAGAAAATATGCGTTGTGTATGCTGATAGAGTATATAAGTTTTGCCTTATACTATATACTTTTAAAATAATAGTAGTTAGACACCAAAAATTGAAGGATACTATATTTTATAGTAGAAGGGGGAAAGCAGGGCAAAAGGGGATCCTTACGCATGCTTGCACAGGTTCACCTGATGGTATGTGTTGAAAGCCCATACTCTTTTGCAACACCGTAGGAATTATATGATCCTTGCCGGCCACCGGTCCTGAAACACCGCGCATGCCAATACATTCCATAGATTGGTTGTGGGTTGAATGAAGTGCGACGGTGCGTGATGACTTCGGCGATGCAAACATCATTTCCATCAGCGAAACAGTTTTACGGAAAACTCTCATTTAAAAATTCAGTAGAAGACATAATAAAGCGACGATATGTCTTATTTTCTGACCACTTTCACTACAGCACCGCTCAGAATTTAATAATAAGAAAAATTTATTCCATGCCACACACATAACAATACTTACACGCACATAAACTTACAAAATATGCTGTGTGGCAAAACAAAAGGCCTATGCTCAGCTTGTGCTGTAAACCAAAACTGGCTGCAGCGCTGATTTTCAGCATCTACCTGGTAAACTGTCGGAGTGCCAGTAAGCAAAAAAATTTAAAAAGAGAAAAAAAAAAACACATTTAAACACTTACATGTTACATGTTTCATATAAAAATAATTTTGTAAACATATAACGTAAAATACTATAAATATAATGAATGTGATGGAACAGAATTCCAAGTCTTCAAAGGGGTCGTCAAACTGGATTTAAGAAAACTTTTTATTATTCTTTTAAAATTTTCTAGTTTTATTACCGTGTGAACTGCAATTAGGCTTTTTTTTTAAATAAGGGATGAGACGAGCAGGACTTTCAGCTGATACGCCCTACCCATTACAATGCATTGCCGCTCAGGATTCTTGAAAAACCCAAAAATTCTGACATAATTGAGACATAAGATGTTAAGTCTCATTTGCCCAGCAATTTCACTAGCTACGACACCCTTCAGACCGAAACACAATAATGTTTACACATTACTGTTTCACGGCAGAAATAGGCGCCGTTATGGTACCCATTATCTAGCCGGTTTCCTGTGCAGGAGCCTCCCACTGGTAATAAAAAACTATTTTTTTGTTCTTACATAGTAACCTTACGATATGATATTGTTAACAGGGTCATCGCGATGGTGGGTCGACGTGTTTTTCACCTACTGGCCGTCGCTGCGATCGGTGTATTTGCAGGTTAGTAAAGAATTAGTTAAGTAATAAATGTAAGCGTTAGTGGTGCAACAGGAAGAACCGTTGACTCTCACCACGCTTGCTGCTCCCGGTTCGATCGATCTTCGCCCGTCACGTACAAATGTCTTCGGTTTCCTAATTCATATGTTCGTTTATTCGATACTTTATAAGGTGGACTCTGGTGTCACAAGAGAATAAGGGCGGCGGTGATGACATACCATCATCATTACAGTGGAAGGCTCCTTTGCAGGATGCCGGCTGAGAAGCAGTATTGTATAAGCATTATTGTGTTTCGGTCTGAAGGGCGCCGTAGCTAGTGAAATTAGTGGCCAAATGAGACTTAACAACTTATGACTCAAGGTGACGAGCGAAATTGTAGTACTGCTCAGAATTTTTGGGCTTTTCAAGAATCCTGAGCGGCACTGCATTGTAATGGGCAGGGCGTATCAATTACCATCAGTTGAACGTCTCGTGCCGTATTTTCATAAAAAATAGTCAAGTTTTGCTTCATGCGAGATAGTGACAGAACTAGGAGATGGATCATAAGATGTAAAAAGAAATTATCTGCCAATAACAGAGACATGGAAGATAAGTCAGTGGGAAGAATACGAGTGCTGACTGTGCCGAGGATGAACACTGCATACCTACTACACATCGTATCTTTTCTACCATAGAACAAAGAGGGGTAGTACAGAAGTTTCACTTAGTAAAAACCTTTCAAATTAATAGCAACTTTAGCTGCTCGCTAATAAGGTTCATTTTAAGTCGTACTCAGTTCGTAGCTACAGTGAACTTACCAATACATTGATAGTTTATGGGCTTTAAGATTTGCTCGTAAATCTTACCTATTGGATAACTACTTTGGTATGAGGCTTGTGAAAAAAAAACAGAAGGCGACATTTTCAAGCAAACTATCTCTTTCACCAACCAATCAGAAAAAGCCAAAGTTATCTTACATAAGAAGTAATTTTTACTAACTTTGACATAGGTATGTTTAAGTAGTATTTTTGTTGCGTCACTTTACATAATATATTGTGGTTCAAATGATTTGTAAAACGATGAAGATGTAAATGTTGATTTCAAAAGAGTGGCAATGAGTTTCTTGCCACTTCTTCTCATCAAAGATCAACCATTTCAGAGCGGAGTGGCGGTAAATTTAAAAAGAAAAGAAAACTTGACATTCGTGTTATTCCTTGATTTACATGAGTAAAGTGATTGGATTTGGTATACCTACCTAAGCGCGGAGTGACAAACGCCTCTTTCAATTTACTATTTTGATGGGTATATATGCAATTGGAAACTGAATTATAATATTCGACGAATTAATAGAAGTGCAATTAGTTAAAAATTTTGTTCAAAAGTATTTAAAATAAAAATTACTAGATTACTAATTTTTATTTCACAAGGAAATCATCTACGTAATATATTTTATTGCCTTTTTAAGTACTATTTTGTATATTTATATCTGGAAAAACTTGAAACACTACGTAAAAAATGCTTACTTACTTTGTTCTAGGCTACTCTAATTTATAGGAGACTGCAGTAACAAAACCTTGTATAAAGTTATAAGCTCCGCACTTATTAAGAATTCCGACGCCATCGATAGGAATTGAACAAAATTCAATTTACTCATTGAAATATATTGCTCACACAATTATCTTTTTAAATCCCTTACAAATTGATGGGCAAAGATAAATATCAAATTCCGAATTTCGTTTTAAACATGGATGATTTATAATCTGTTACGAAATAAAGTAGCGTTGTGTTCGTTTGGAATTGTTAATGTGTTTTTTGTCTGTAGCGGATGTCGCAGGTAGCTTATGTAGTTATAGAGCGCGCCCATTCATTATCCCACTTCTTAAAAGTAGGAGGCTTTAAAGTAGTCCAATGTGTGTTATATATGGTTGCTATCTCTGTATTATTTTTAATTAATTTCACATGGTTATAAATATATTCATACTTATAGTCCCAGAGAGTAAACAGAAATTACAATCCTCAATTTGCCACGGTCTTAACGAGTATCTATTCTTGGCCTATAAATTCAAATCAAACCCTATAAGTATAATATAGTATAATAATGTGACACAAACGAATAAATAAATTTTGCCTTTTTGATCTAGTTTTAAAGAAAGGCAGAACTCCGCATGCCAGGACAATGTAGAAGTGGTTGCGCACCATCGCAAGAGAAAATAAGAGATTAAAGTAGATTGACGGACAGGGGAAATAAACCGGAGTCGCATACATAATATTGATTTAAACATTATCATCGTCATCAGCCGCAAGACGTCCACTGCTTGACAAAGGCCTCCCACAAAGATTTCCACGACGATCCGTCCTGCGCTGCCCTCATCCAACGTATTCCGGCGATCTTGACCAGATCTTCGGTTTTTCACGTAGGGGGTCTACCAACACTGCGTCTTCCGGTAGGTGGTCGCCATTCGAGGACTTTACTACTCCAACGGCTATCTGTCCGTCGAACTATGTGCCCTGCCCACTGCCACTTCAGTTTCGCAATCATTT
This sequence comes from Leptidea sinapis, assembly GCF_905404315.1. Taxonomy (NCBI): domain Eukaryota; kingdom Metazoa; phylum Arthropoda; class Insecta; order Lepidoptera; family Pieridae; genus Leptidea; species Leptidea sinapis. The sequence continues at coordinate 455,555 of NC_066275.1, read as the reverse complement.
GGGCTATGTCCCTATATCTTTGGTTCTCCTACGGATCTCCTCATTTCTGATTCGATCTTGCAGGGAAACTCCCTCTCCATTGCCCTCTTGGCGACCATGAGCTTTCTCATAAGGCTCATAGTTTGCGACCACATTAAACATTATGTTTATATGTATGACTTCATTAATAATAAGGCGGCTTGGTAGTGAGGACTGCTGTTAATCATTTATTTTATTCTTATTGTTACTATAATTACTATCGATGTGACCCTCTGTTATAAGATGTAATTATAAAATTGTTCCTCACTGAGTTTCTTGGGGCCTCGTCGGAGCTGTGTCGCGATAGGGAAGCAATAAGTTTATTATGTAAGCCTCATAATTACATTGATACAATAGAATCAAAGATCCAATCAATCGTTTGATTAAATAGAATAAACAAATTTTGAATTAAACGTTTCACCTGATTCTTGTCGCCGAATTCCACCTTCGCACGACACGCCACAACTTAGGATATCATCCCCACCATCTGGATGTGTGGTGGTCCTCAACAGTGCGGCTTTCAAGGAGCTTTCTTCCACGTACTACAAAGCTGTGGCATTCCACAGCTCATTAGCTTCCTTGTGCGGTGTGTCCGGGACGATACGACATGGGTACCTTCAAAAAAAAGCGCGTACACCTTCCTTAAGCAAGAGAATATGGGCGGCGGTGATCACTTAACACCAGGTCACCCGTTTGCTCGTGTGTCCTACTTTTCCATAAAAAAGGAATATGTCTTAATATGTAAAATTACATATCTATGAAATAAAACTATTAAAAATTATGTAGAAGGCGCGCTCTATATGTACATGTGTGTTGTAGAGCAGGTAGCCACTCATACATTGACAGTAGGTCTATACTGAACACTTATTGTTAGTAAATAATCCGGTAGCGGGACTCAAGGCAGTGTCGAGACAAAAAGGTCTGGAAGAGGATTAGAATACATCAGCAGATTGTATCGTTAGCTTTGACACTTGAAGGATTGCGCGTGTGATGTTAATGAAAGTCGGTGAGATTCGATCAATTTGTCGGACATACTTTAGTAAATCTAGATTGCGTCCAATATATACAATAATAAGTCGCTCGCGCCTAAAATTTAGAATTAATTTTAAATAGAGTTAAATAATCCATCTTGGTATAAAATTTTGCAAATTCTGATATGTCTTCGATACTTCTTCCTCTTTAAGGATCTTTTTTAAAAACTCTTGAACTCTCTCAAAAAAAAAACTTTTTGAATTTTTTTATGTGCTAGCATTTTCTAGACGTTATTCCGAATATAATATGCCATCACTTATATTTTTAAAAGCAGTGGGAGGCTAGATTATGGGTACTACAACGGCGCCTATTTCTACCGCGAAGCAGTAATGTGTAAATATTATTGTGTTTCGGTCTGAAGGGCACCGTAGCTAGTGAAATTACTGGGCAAACGAGACTTAACATATGTCTCAAGGTCACGAGCGCAATAATTGTAGTGTCGCTCAGAAATTTTGGGATTTTTCAAGAATTCGAAGCGGCACTGCGTTGTTAGTGGGGCAGGGCGTCTCGTCCCTTATTCTCGTAAAAAAAGCTATAACAAGAATTAACCCGTTATTTTACTCGTTGACTAGTCTACCCAATCTAAAGCGAATACGATAACATTCTTTCGGTTCTTTTTCCAGAAGCCGTTTTAAATTTTAATATATTGTAATCCGTGATGCACTGTTATGAAGATAGTGAAAAAACATACTTGATCACAGATTACGTATTGAAATGCCTTCTAGAACATGTATGGATCTTATTGAGACGATTTCATCTCAATGTGAGCTTTAAAAATCAAAATTTATTAATATAATTTTAAATACAAATTAATAAAGTGAATTGTATAATTAAATTATTCTTTACGTTTTTTTTAACAATGTAATAATGTAAATAATATTAAGATAGTCTGATAGTCTGATAGAACATATATTAGCTTATACGTAAGTATCTACACTATGATATTAGGTACAGAATTCAGTAGGTGTTAAACATGAAATCTAAATGATTTATAAAGTACTAAACGACTAAAATGGTCATTTTCACTGCTATGAATAAAAATGTTATATTTGTATATAAAAATAAAATTATTTCTTCTTTAGCCGTTCTCAACCACTAAGGTGTAGGCCTCCTTCATCTTATGCCATCTTCACCGGTCTTGAGCAGCTTCCAACCACTTTGTTCCCGCCAGTCTTTTGATATCGTCGTATCAACGCATCTGCGGTCTTCCTCTCGGGCGTTTCAATTTCGCAACACGTTTGGTTACATCGCTCACTTTGCTTTGCTCTGTGACCCATTCGTTTCTTTTACGGTCTCTCAGTGTAACTCCTACTAGTTTTCTCTCAATTTCCCTTTGAGCCACCTGAAGTTTGTGGAGGATCTCCTTAGTAAAAAGTTTTAACTAAAAACCCAAGTCTCAGCCCCATAAAACAAGGTCGGGCAAGATGGACTGGTCGTGAATACGAGCTTAATAAATGATTTATTTCACATGAATTACGACCTATGGGCGACCTCTTGCAATTATAATTATTTTGTTTACCTTTTCCTCTACTATGAATATAAAATATATAATCCAAATAGTAAGTTCACATAATTTATTTAATCGTAGAACATCATGTTGGCTGAACACAAACAACAACCCACATACACTTTTTTCGGAAACAAGAATGCCCACACAAACGATTTAACATTACTCGTCTCTGGCTCCTATATAATGCTATACGATTATAGCCCCTAATTACATGGCATTAGGACTTTTTCATGTGAGCTAGATGAGACGTGGCTTGATGATCGTTTTATTCACAGAGCTATTGAGTAAGCTTTATTGGATGTTTGTATGAGACTGGAGTGATATTAAACGAAATAGTATGAGATTGCAGTTGACAAGTGTTACTAAAAATAAATAAAATTTTAACGGCCTTACAAATAAACTTGGTATAAAGTTATTCCAGGAATAATTTTTTTTCTAATGAAAATAAGGGTCGAAATGAGCAGGACGTTCAGCTGATGGTAATTGCCATTGGTACGCCCTGCCCATTACAATGCAGTGCTGCTCAGGCAATTCTTGCAAAATCCAAAGATTCTGAGCGGCACTACGATTGCGCTCATCTTATCGAGACGTATGTTAAGTCTCATTTGCCCAGTAATTTCACTACCTACGGCGCCCTTCAGACCGAAACCCAATAACGCTTACACATTGCTGCTTCATGGTAAAAATAGGCACCATTGTGGTACCCATAATTTAGCTGGAATAATGTGCAAAGGAGCCTAGTGTAGTGTATAGACATAATTAATATTATCTGAAAATATCGTAACGAAGACAAAACGCCCCCAAATCTTAGGCGACACTCAGACAAGACATAGTACGCTATTAAGAGACAAATGTAAATTTTATCTCCAATTTTCACATAATTTAACAATCCGAAGCCGTGTCTTTGATAATAAGTTGGAAGTTATGTTCTCTGTGAATATTTTAATAAATTACATTTTATAATTGGTGCTTTGACTATTAGATAAATTGGAATTAATTTGTGAGTTTGAGATTTTGTTTTTTAATTTCTGATGACCCGCGGGGCAAGAATGTGACCTGTGACTTAAAAATTATTTGAATAATGGATTTTGTGCGTCTCACAAACTGGTCATAACTTTAAACAGGCTTAATGTCAAAGTTGACAGTTGGTACGTGACTTTCCTGGGGACTTTAATATTATCTACATATTATTGCCTATAGGCTTAGATTAAGGATTGCTCTCCGCTGCGCTCCAACTAGATACCGTAGGCGTAGTCGAAAAGTGCTAACTAATACTACGCCCAAGTGTGCGTACTTGAGCCAGTCCCGAAAAATGTTTGACGTTGACGTGCAACATGTTCTGTTATAGTATGTTAATAATTGAAACTAAAATGCCGGGTTGCGTAGTAAAACTTTGTAAAAATAATACTACAAGAAATAAGAAGGGCACTGGGATCACATTTCATCAGTAAGTATTTTGTATTTTATTAATTTCAATGTAAAATAACACGAAGCCTATGTTACAAAACTTGAAATATGCCATTGAGTGTCAAGATGCACACAAGCATCTAAAAGTTGCCGTAATAAAAAAGCTATTGTACTTAGGTAGTGCTGTATCTAATTGAAGACCAATCCTTAATCGTATAGGTGTTCTTTTTTGTCGGAACGCTTAAACTTTTTTTAAGTATAGGCTTTTCAAAAATATAAAAAAAATAGTTTACTAAAGTTTGTTTTTTCGTTGTAGTTTAATTTGTTGTATTGTTAACTAGTTGTTGTCCGCGACCTCGTCTGCGTGGACGTTTAGTGTCGCCTAGAATATTATTATTACTATAACAACAAAAATATTATGCCATATGAAAATTTAAATTCAATCTATTCAACAGTTTTTGCGTTTTGCCCTGACATACATACACACAAACATACACAAAATTATTTAAAGTACTCTTTGGCTTCGGTATTGTTTGTAACACACATCGTAAGTAATATTCGCTCAATTTAATTATATGTATCTAAGGATATCAATTAATAACGCATAGACGATCTATAACACAGAACAGAAAAGCCTAGCTTTTCCTGTTCTGTGGTCTGTAATCATTTTGTTGTATTCTTTCAGTGTGAACGTTTGTTTGCATTGCGTGCGAAGTATTGGCTCGGGTCCCTTGTTAGAAAAAACGGATGAATCTCTTAATTCATCATTTTTCGTGTGTATGTTACCTTCGCTTTGTTACGACACACTAATGATTGTATTATCATGCCTGTCTCCCAGTGGAGAAGGTGGAAAATTCATACCTTTATTAGCTGGGACCTGACATACCTCCCTTAGTTCACTCGAGCCGACTTTACTAGACCGAACGTTAATAGCGCGCCTTAAGATTTTTTCACATAAAATTAAACTTTGGTGAAAAGTATTTAAAACCTCGGGTTTTCAAATAATATCGAATTGAATCTGCGATATTAACTATTAAAACCTGCAAAAGTTTTATGTTACACAAATAATTATTTCCATTCCCAGTCAAGCCCGACTGATCAAGCGATAATTACCGACGTGCCAACAAAAAAGTATCTCGGATGATTCAACAAATCAAATCGTTAAAATTCTAGCAAACGGTCATTGCCACGTGAGAAATATCTGATACACGTAGGGTACGACACACAAAATACATACAATAAGATACCCAGACCCTTTGAAATAAGGTCGTATTTACAGTGTATGTACACTCAAGGATCATTGTTTTTGTTTTTGATTTAAGAATTCCAATAAAAAGTGTCTGTCCCGTCATCGCGCTTATTAAATATTTCGTTGTTACGACTTAATCATTGAAATTTAAAAACCACAAACGTTCTCTGAATATTTTATGATTGGATCTCAACCAACGCCTGCGACCTGCCCTGGTTAAATTATAGTTTGTTGAAAATGTCAAGTTTTTGCTGTGTAAGGATAATACAAGGATAATAGGATTATGCGTCATTCGATATTAAGTCTCACGGTGAAGGATGCAATGAGATTTAATCGGGGTCATTGTGTGATGCGGTTAAATAAATAAAATTAAATAAATACAGAGTATGCCAGCCAATAAGAACTCAAGAGCGAGTAGTAACGCTGTATGTAGGTTTGACAACGAAAAAATATTGTTTTAAAATTACGATTACATACCTATCTATATTATTGGAAAAACTAAGCAATTTTTAAAAGGCGACCTTATACCTATGACGATGACCTAGGTAGATACAGTTTTGGGGAAGGAAGACAACCCTATTGTCGTCAGAATAGGTAAGAGTCACGCGATATAATGAGAGGCAATTTCTAGATACATCAAAAAGTAGTAAATTGATGTGATTTATCGATATTAAAATCTAAATTATCGATAAGATGCTCCGTTGTCTTTCTATTTATTTGTAATCTATGTATATATATAAAAATGAATTGCTGTTCGTTAGTCTCGCTAAAACTCGAGAACGGCTGGATCGATTTGGCAAATTTAGGTCTTGAATTATTCGTAGTCCAGAGAAGGTTTAAAAGGTGAATAAATAGGAAAATGCTGCTAAATTAAATAAAAACAACAAATTTGTTTTCCTTTGATGTGTCCATACATAATTTCTATGAGAGAATTTTTTGATGGTATGATATATTATTGACAAATTCATATAAAAACATTATTTTATTTATTATATACAGAACAACGTCTGTCGGGTCAGCTAGTATAAAAATAATAACCTAGATATCATACATGTTTTTGTTTTATCAACAACAGTGACCACCGACGATCAAATCACCGTCTGGTTTGTTTGGTGTCGAATGTGGAATAGCTGTTTTACGTCCTACGTTTACTCACGGTTACGTATATTATTTTTTTTTAAGTCTGTACAGATTGCGGACAAGCTTTTTTCTTTCCAACGGATCAACATTCTTCGTTTGCGTATTCACTTCTACTCCATTTTGTTAGGAAGGCGTGTCTGATATTTCTAAGATGTTTATTTTTTACAGAAATTGAAATGGAGTTCACAAAATATCCTGAGTCGGTGACGGCGCCCGTGGGTGATGAAGTGACCTTCGAGTGCGCCGTCCGTGTTCCGGGAGAGAGGCTGCAGTGGAGGTGGAAGCCGGCCAACGATGACAACTGGAAAGAATGGCAGGAGACTCCAGGGACCAGTCAGAAGGACAGCGTCTCGACCAAGCTGGTGATTGAAGTTAAAGAGGATACGCCAGATGCCCTGTATCAGGTAAATCTTTTGTGTAAAAGTGATATATTGCTACTTGGTATATATGCTTATGCAATAGTCGAACAACTACGTGCGCGACCGTCCCACGCGTGTGACTGGAGGTTTCTTTGCACAGGATGCCGGCTAGATTATGTCCACAACGGCGCCTATTTCTGCAGTGAAGCAGTAATGTGTAAACATTACTGTGTTTCGGTCTGAAGAGTGCCGTAGCTAGTTGAATTACTGGGCAAATGAGACTTAACATCTTATGTTTCAAGGTGACGAGCGCATTTGTAGTGCCGCTCAGAATCTTTGGGTTTTTCATGAATCCTGAGCGGCACTGTATTGTAATGGGCAGGGCGTATCAATTATCATCAGCTGAACGTTCTGCTCGTCTCGTCCCTTATTATCATAAAAAAAACCACTCGCTACCCGCTGACATCTTTAATACCCCGTCCCCACCACCGTCTGTCACCCCGTGGGACGGTCGCGCACCTTGATATTTTTTTCACCTAGCTGTTAAGTTTTCCTGCCTTCCTTGTGGGATGTTTCCAGGCTGATACGAGATAAGCACCTTCAAAAAAAGGCCGGCAATCGCATCCAGTGATTCCTTTGGTGTAACAAGAGCTAAAAAAGAGAGTCTAAATGTTAAAACTTTTGCAGAAAGCGGCGTCTGACATTAGCGTAAAAGTCCTATTTTTGACATATTTGAATATCAGAGTTATACATATCCTACTAATATCTTCCCTTTCTTGGCGTGCGTCCGTACAGAATGGGATGTCGCTATGCCAACTTAATGGCTGACAGGTTTGCCCTGAATGTTTCAGTATGACAACTCTCTTTGTTACTTTACTTCAATTAATGATTCAAAAAATTAATTACTAATGAAATCGGTAATTCTGTACACAGGCATCGTTATAATTATTCCAAAATCTAAGAGATTCCGAAGTAGGTTCTTCGCAAGCTCGGTTCATTATCAAGTTGCATGAGGATAGCGTGTCGCTGAAGAAAGACTGAGAAGACATGCCAAGCCACGGACTTTAGATTTGCAGAGATAAACTGACACCAAAACGTTCTTAGTCAGTCATGTGAAAGTTATCTATTTATATTAGTAATAGTAAATTTACCATTAAACAAATAGGAAACAATTTTGATCAATACAAAAATATTATCAAATGAAATCAAAATCACGTTGTATTCTCTTTAGAAGAGAGCTGTTCGTGCTATATATAAGCTTGGTTATAGATAGTCTCTCAAAGATAAATTTAAATAAATAAATATTATTACTGTTCACTGTCAGTACATTTATGAAATTTTAATATACGTTCACAATAATCGTCACCTTTTTACTCTTAATAGTGATTTTCATTATTATAAGACTAGAAATAAGGGATTGCTTGTGTCTAATTCTAGTAGCCTTCATAAGATACATAATAGTTGTAAGGGTAAATGTATACCTACACTTTTATAATAAAGTCCCAGCCAATGTCCACGCATTATCTATAAAGAAATTTCAATGTTTTATTAAAAAATGGCTTTGTCGTAAATCCTACTACAACATAGTACACCTAATCCACAGCTGAATATCTAAGTGATCCGGCAGCCTGGGATTAGATTATGATTATACCAACAGTAAAATATTGTATATTTGATAAAAAAAGAGCGCAAAAAAAGGAATGCTGTAAGAGTTTCTTGCGCCGCAGTGAAGACTCTCAGAGTGCCATTTGTTTCCGAAGCGGTAGTTGTGTCTAATATATTAGAAATGACATCAAAAAGAATTGTTAAGGAATCAATTTTGAGACAATAAATCCCTTTTATGCCTTTTAATTACTTTATTCATGTAGTTCAAGTAAATGACACTGATGATTATCCAAAGTTTTCTTTTTATAAATACCGCCAAAAACCATGTACTCACCCTTCTGTTTTGTGAAGGTATTCAACTATTTAGTATTTAAGTATCGATATTTTCCTTAGATAATATATATGTCTAGATAGAGTCTCTTGCTGTTAGACAACCGATAAAAACAGGCCACGAATATAAGTTTAGTGTGTGTGACAAGCTACGTCTTACACTCGCGATTGGTTAGTTCTAAATAAATTTTTTTCGACGTTTTCACAGCTGTCATAAGTCTATCTAGACGTATATATGATCTAAGATTTTTTTCATTCTTTCGATTTGAATGATCTTCGGCCGTTTTCAATAACCTATCTATCCCTAGTTTTACTTACTATAGATAGATAAATCTTTCCTTTTACGCTTACTTACATTTCAATAACCTATCGATATAAATCATTGGACGATAACTATTATTAAACGTCACCGTCACGTCACCCATCGGTGACTTTTCGATTGAAAATAGGGGTTATTTTTCGATGTTTGAGTCAAAATAAGGTGAAAAAATTTAATATTTCAATTCTAATAAATCACAGTGTGTTTGGGACATAAAAAGGTAAATTTTCACCAAATTTCGTGAAAAAAAAATAGTTTTGAAAAAGATAAAGATAAAAAAAACAAAAACAAAAACTTGGTTTTTGAATTTTTCCCATAAAAATATTATGTTATGTCAAAAAATTGTTAAAACAAAAGTTGTAGATCTTTTTATTACCTACAACTTTGCTATTTAACTTTTTTCCATAGGACTTTTTTCAGTTTTTTGCCTTAAACCACCACCCCTTTTCCACTTCCCGACCTCAGATAGCCCGTAATTTATTTTTCTTTCAATTTTGCTATATTCTCTTCCGTTTCCAATGGGTTTCATCCTACTGTTATTTGTTTGGTTTCAAAAATTAAGCCATCGAAAGAATTTTACAATATTGTTCTATCTACAAACGTAGAGTAGCACGAGGAATAAATAATTTTAAGGATTTTTCCTTTTTTAGGCCAAAGAAGTATAACTTCTTGCGTGCATAAATACACACACTTGTTTTTTATTTCAGTGTATAGTCTGGTATGGTGCAATAAGTTTGGTGTCTGTTCCTGCCCGATTGTCTATAGCAAGAATAGATTTAAGTCGGAATACTCCAGAGAAGCGAGTCATTACAGCACCATTGCACAACACCGTGGTGTTACACTGCAAGGAGCCTATATCTGAACCCCCAGCTATATTGACCTGGTGGAAGGAGAACAAAGTGAGTGTACTTAAAAACTACATTTTTATGATACAGTTCAGTTTTTATTTAAAAGTATTACTGAATTTGGTGTATTCATATTACTTCTTAATATACATATATAAATGCAGTGTCTTGATGTTTGTTTCCAGTGAACTCCTCGTAAACTAATTAACGGATTTTAATGGGGATTACTTCATGGAGTGCAGTTCAGTTCAACTATAGAGATAGCATAGTTTTTATTTCGATTGGGTCGCATCATTTTTTTTATTTCCAATATTTGTTTTGTATGACATTTTCTATGACAGAATTTATTGGAGCACGTTTTGACAGTTCTGCTGTGAAACAATTTCATTATTAAAACAGGCATATTTTACGAAATAATTCTTGATGTTATGAAATATTATTGACAAATTGATAAATAGCAGTACTTTATTTATTATGTACAGAAGAACATCTCTCCGGTCAGCTAGGTACTTTATATTTATAGATATTTTTCTTATGAGAAAAACGATAAGTGATACACCCTGCTATTACAATGCAGCGCCACTCAGAATTCTTGAAAACCAACAAATTTTGAAAGGCATTGCCGGCAACGCATCTCTTGTTGACACCCGTTGTTGCGAATGTCCATGGGCGGTTGCCTCGCTACTCCTCATCACGAAGTCTCTTGAAGCCATTTGAGCTCTCGTTTATAAAAAAGCAACCCAATTGCGCTCGTCACTTTGAGACACTTTCAATTATGTCTTACTTGTAAATAAAATAACTAAATAATTCACAGGGCTTGAGAAAACAATTGGAAACTCCGCACGGGGTTCTTGTGATAGTCAACGCCAGTCCGGAAGACAACGGCGTCTACGGTTGTAGCGCTACTAACGAGCTGAGTGGTCAGACCGTGGATCTGCCGGAGAGGACGTACTTGAGGGTCCAGCACGAGGGAAATGGAGGCGTTAGGTAACTTAACACCCTTAAATTAAATTGGATATCTAGACTACAGTTAATTACCGAAATTATTTACTATGTATTTTATGAAGTGAAAAGCAGTTATTGGGTGAACAAAAAGCGTGAAACTCACGTCATCGTCACCGAACTAATAATATATATACTGTGTATATGTAAATAGTACTTTTTACTGATAAATAAAACCAAGTCATGAAAAATTATTACAAGTATTTATAGTTTAAATTGGTCATTAACACTTCTTTACAAACCAAAAATAATTCAAAACTAATAATGTAATAGCTCGACGATATAATTCACAAGTTATTTTAGTTTTTACTTCCATCGGCAGTCCCCAGAAACACACCCGCAAGTTTTTTTATTGTTTGAAGCGGTAGCATTTGAATTGAGTTTTAAATAATATCTTCAAGTACTATTTATTGCCTTTATAATCCTCGGGGGTCCAGATGGGGTATGTCTTGCGTTTGCTGTTTGATACAAGCGTAGATATCATTTCAACTGAAAATTGAATTGGAATTTGTTTACAATTACCGTGTTTTTTTATGTAGAACCCCAATCCATTATCGAAAGTAAAATAAACTTGTGTTAGTCCTTATTGTATGGGCTATCTGCCAGTGCCAATCAGTAATGTCAAAATAGGACCAGCCGTTTCGGAGATTGGCTGGAACGGACAAACAGAAATAATGTATTTATTAAAATGCATTGATTAAAAGAAAATCTATAACACCAACACACATTTTAATTGTAAATTGCAAATTTTAATAAGTTTCAATATATTGTAGATATCTCGAGACGGATGATTTCGTGGGCGTCAAAGAGGATGGTGTATTGCTGGCTCCGGTGAGGCCTGAGAATAACCTGACTCTATGGTGTGGCGTGGTGGGAACTCCTCCTCCTCAAGTCACGTGGAGTAAGGAGGGCATGGCCAGCTTGCCACAACGTCGAGATCAGATGCTCGTCGTATCCCCCTTTAATTCGGAGCATGAGGTTAGTAGTAATCTGTAATTTTCTGGTCATTCTTGATCATCATCAACAGATGGAAGGCGTGGGGGCCCCTTTTACTAGTGGGAGGCTCCTTTGCACAGGATGCGAGCTAGATTATGGGTACCACAACGGCGCCTATTTCTGCCGTGAAGCAGTAATGTTTTCATTTTTCATTTCATAAAAAAAGACATCCTCCAGCAGTGGACGTCTTGTGGGGGGCCTACCAACCCTGCGTCTTCCGGTACCTGGTCGTCATTCGAGGACTTTACTGCCCTTCGTTATAACAATGTCTATCTATTCGTCGAGTTATATGCCCTGCCCACTGCCACTTTAGTTTCGCAATCATGTCCAACCAACGACTATGTTTGTGACTTTGTTCTCTTACAGATCTCTTCATTTCCGATTCGATCTCGCAGGGAAACTCCGAGTATAGCCCTCTCCATTGCCCTCTGAGTGACCATGAGCTTCCTCATTAGGCCTTATGAGGAAGCTCAGCCTTGACGCTGAAACAAAACAATGTTAGATACTAATTATATTTCCAATATCAACAATCATTACGGGGAAGTGTACCAAGGATACTGGCCGCATTTCCGCGTTGGATAGCTAAGCTGATCTGTTAACCGAAATAGCTGCCGGTGATTGAGTTTCCAGTAGCCCTATTGAAGCGCGAAGATAGTTTGATTACGTGTCTCGACACCAAACAGCAGAAAGATAACATGACCCTTAGAATATCATCTATACGTCTAAATATACTGTGACAGCTGTGAAAACGTCGAAATAAAATACGGTTGACAGTTGGACATAGTTAAGCAGAAAGGACTTAAACCACACTTTAGTCAAGTATGCCATCATACTCCTCAAGATCGAATCTGTCATGTAGAGAAAACCCTATTTTAAAATGTACACGGAAGCTATTTCTTTTTTGATATTTTATAGGATACTCATATGGAAGATTATTAAGAGCTGAAACTTAAATACCAATAACTTAAAATGCCTTTGTGTGGTTTGAGTACTTTCTACTTTACTACATCCAGTTGATTTTGAGGAATACACGCACACTTACACAAAGTGACATACAAATCGCGAGTGTAAGACGTCACTTGTCACGCACACTAAAGTAATAAACCTGGCCTGTTTTCATCGCTTTTCTAGCAGCAAGATGCTTTATCTAGAGTTATAAATTATCTAATATATTACATATGATATTTTATACAATGGTTGAAATATGAGGATGATTGTTGAAGATATCGGAAAATATCAAGCCGGCCTGAAGCTTTCACCGAGAGCGCTGTCTAATCCCTTTGAGATATTATAACATAACAATGTATGGCGGGATTGTTAGTTACTCTTTTATAGTTGTACAGAAAAGTCCACAATGGTATATAATATTATGTCTATCTGTTAAGGTAAAATTACTAGACCTATTCTTATTTCCAAAATGATGGATACAGCATTAAGCCTTATCAAATTAATTCCGTTACTCACTTTAAACATTTCATGTACGTTATGATAGCTTCGAATTAAAGCCTATTACCAAAGTTTTTCGGATGAAACTTGACGGATGTCGTTTCGGAACCATAGACATAACATATATCATAGATAGAACATAACCATAAAAAGTGATGTTGTAGTTACGATCATAATAATTTCAAACAATGAAAAAGTAAATGTCAAGAGAATTTGGAAATAAGGCAAACGAAAGAAAATATGTCTTATCGCGAACTTCGTATCGATCTTCGAATCCGAAACAGTTTCGCAATACGAAAATGTACGATCCGTCAACCGAAACATCGTATTTCGATTTTGGCAATAGGGCTACCGATCTACAACATGCATCATACAAACACCAAAATAATTGTGTAAGTTATCAAACAGTTAACAGACAAATAAGGACTAGTTGTGTTATATCTTATAGTAACAATTTGTCTAGAAATAGATTTAAGTCCACGCTGACGAATTTAGCGGGTACAACTTTTTGCAGTAAAATGTATAATAGTAAGATTATACAAATTAAATTTGTAACTAAAATTTATGAACGATGCGGGACTCGAACCCGCGACTTCTCGGGTTCCTTACCAACTGAGACAACGATCTGAGTACGCACAGGTCGTAAATTTTGTTATAATATCTTGTTTAGCTCTCTTGTTCAACAAATTTTGGTTGCAAATAAAATTTGTATAATTTATCCCAGAAGTGAGGGTTATCATTTTAAAATAGACTGAACTTGAAAACAAACTGAATAGTATGTTTGTAGCTCTCTGATTTCATAAATTCCAATTATTATGGATTCGGCGTTCACAAACAAAAACCTCGTAAAGAATCATCTAGGCGGCAGAAAAATATATCTAAGTTGTTTGAGTATTATTACCGATAACTTGAATCGACCTGCGCTGAATTTTGACCGTATTTTGAGCTGAAAATTTTGTTAGGCACACTGATCTTTTGTATTTTATGGGTAATTAACGAGTCGTAGCCGTGACGCTAGTCCGTGCAACGTCACAGAATAAAGAATGGTAACAAAGTCTCCTTTAGTCACAACTACAGTAACAGTTTTAAAGAAATAATTTTAAATGGCCGCCAATAAGATTCAATTTAAATCTAAATTTAATTTTAATTGTTATGACCTCAACGCGTTGGGCTCATAACACATTTAAGGTAGGCACTTAATAGTCTTAATCCCAAATTCGGGTATAATTTTGAAAATTTTATTCTTATTTGTAATTTTTTGACTAAGAATTCCAACCGCTTGGATAATCCTCATAGGAAAATATTTAATGCACAGAGGACCTTACGATTTTAATTATAGAGTTCAGAAATAGTTTTCCTCATAATTTTATGACAACACACAGAGATATTCGAGAAAATATTATTAATCTATGGTCTCCATTTTTGAAGCTTCTCGATTCAATAACTTTTCCGACAACATATAACATGGCAACAACCACAATCTCTATTTGTTTCTATGTCACTCTAATATCATCACAAATACTAGGAAATCTATCAATATCAATATTATTCTTGCTTATGTTCAATAGGACTTCATTTTAAGGTTTTCCTGTTAAAGTTTTCGATAGATTTTGGACTTTAAATTATATCTTTAGAATTTGTGTTCGAATCAAATGTTTGTAAAGTTACAGTTTGTATATAGTTAGGTCAAAAATTATCTTGTCTAGTTTTTTATATACAGCGTGGCGGTACAAAGGCGACATTAAATAAACACATGGGTTGAACAACTTATCCGTAATTATAAAAAATATTCATAATTCACATAAATAAATCAGATTACCGTAATATCATTTCGGTACAACCTGTAAGAAATCTAGTAGCCGCGCGCTAGCGTAGGCTCTAGATTTTTTACAGATTCACACACATGTAAGTGTGATTAAAAATTTGGTTCCAAAATATATAAATGATAGAGTTCAGAAAATGTTTTCCTCAAAAATTTTCTCCATTCCTGAAGCGTCTCGATGCATCATATTCAATAACATTCCTAACAACCTAACAAACAATCTCCACGTGTATCTATATCACTTTACAGATTCAATACAAACTTTCTTTATTTGAATTTCATCACAAATACCAGGAAAGATGTCAAAATCAACACTCTTTTTGCTACATATTGCTTAATAGGACTCCATTTTACACAAGGTTTTCCTCTAAAAGTTTTCAATACATTTTGCACTTGAAATAATTTCTTTAGAATGGGGTGTCTTCGAATCAAATGTTTGTAAAGTTGCAGTGTGTTTCCAGTTAGGACAAAAATAATCATGTCTAGTTATTAATATATATATACCTACTAGCATTATATGAAATATGTTTTTGTGCCGTTAATCAGAAAAATGTGAGTTTAAATCTTTACATGTAATAAAATCGTAACAAAGTAAAAAATGTACAAAGATTATTTTTTAAAAGAACTTGCTCTGTGTTCTACATAAAATACCGAAGCTAGAAAGTAGTTAATAGAATTTTTGTCTGTTTGCTTGTTTGTATTTCTGAGAAAAACTACTGAATAAATTAAACTAACAAGAGGTTTGTCCCAATATTAAGACAATATAATATAATATCATGTTAGATGCAGATTGCAGACATTGTTGCTTATAGCGTTAGGATGACGTCACGGGCAATAGCAGGCCTGTCTCCCTCCCCGTGTAGGTACTGAAATCAAAAGTACGCGCGGCGGCCACGCCAGCGTGGCTATCCAGTAAGGACTCACGAGCGAGCAGTGACGCATGCGCGAGATTTGTTTGTCACCTACTTCAACTGTCCGACCGATCATTTAAAAATGGAGAAACATTACAGCAAAGCATATAAAAGATCATTGCGATCCAAATTTTTTTAGCTTCCTAAAGACGCTGAAACAATCTAATTTAAAGTGATTATTATTATTATGAAATTAACTATGTTGTGGTCTTCCAACGCATACATTACTATCTGCAACGAATGTAGGTTTGACAACGAAAGAATATTGACCTAAAATTACCATTACATACCTATTTATATTTTTAGAAAAAACTGACATATTTTTATAAGTTGATCTTATACTAGGAAGGTGCAGTTTTAGGTAAAGAAGGCAACCCTAATGTCGTCAGAAGAGGTAAGAGTTACGCGACAGTAAGGGAGGCAAATTGTAGGTGAATAAGAATGTAGATTAATAGCGCTGTGCGATCTGAATTACACCTTATTGTATAGCCGCAAGAGTCCCTATTTCTTCAATTAATTTTGCGGAGTGAGACTTCTGTACTTGTACTGTTACATATTCTTGGCAATAGCTAGTTTGAAATAAGATTTTAGTGATACCTATATATTTTTCAATGTGAAATAATTTCCAGTGACATTTTTCACTTGAATAGTAACGCATTGTGTCTCTAAATTCACTGGTGACAACTTACACAATTAAGTTTCTTCACCTTGAAATATGTTGTAAGTTTCCTCAAGATGACGCTGCAACCACATAATAAGAATTCTATAATAATAATAACACAGCAAACAAGGAAAGTTAACTTCTTTATAGTTTATGGTGAACTAGAAGATAGTAAAATTTGCTTAAACATAATTTCACCTGCAACGCAAATATAAAAGCCGATTTACAGCCCGTCTTTATTTACAACAATTGCCTTAGAATTGCGAGCACTTGACATTTGAAGCTAAGAGGATTTAAACGCTTGCAATGTACTCATTCCTTGTAATTATTTTAAGGATTTGCCTTCAAATATAAACATGATAATTTTTGTAAGGGATCTGTTTGTATTTACACTTAAATTATACAAAACCAGAGCGTTACTACGCTACGTAAATTTGCATTGCCAATCTGTTATTAATTATCTAATATCAAAATAATCAAAAGTACTCCTCTATTCCTCACACACTCTACAAAACCACACACGCACACACACGACAAACTACATAATCACTATGCCATTAACACTCACCCATTCACCCAACACTCAATATATAAATAAATATAATAAATTCCAAATAATATGCCGTTTTTATTATGAATGAAATAAATCTGAAATAACTTAATTTACCTGCCTTTTTTTATTTTTTATATGGAATAGGAGGACAAGCGAGCGTACGGGTCACCTGTTGTTAAGTGATCACCGCCGCCCACAATCTCTTGCAACACCAGAGGAATCACAGGAGCGTTGCCGGCCTTTAAGGAAGGTGTACGCGCTTTTTTTTGAAGGTACCCATGTCGTATCGTCCCTGAAACACCGCATAAGGAAGCTCATTCCACAGCTTTGTAGTACGTGGAAGAAAGCTCCTTAAAAACCGCACTGTGGAGGACCGCCACACATCCAGATGGTGAGGATGATATCCTAACTTGTGGCGTGTCGTGCGAAGGTGGAATTCGGCGGCAGGAATCAGGTTAAACAGCTCTTCGGAACACTCCCCGTGATAAATGCGGTAGAAGACACACAATGAAGCGACGTCTCTACGCAACGCCAAGTGATCCAGCCGTTCACAGAGCACTGGGTCCCCGACAATTCGAGCTGCTCTGCGTTGCACGCGGTCAAATGGATCGAGCTGATACTGGGGTGCACCAGACCAGAGATGACAGCAATACTCCATGTGTGGCCGGACCTGCGCTTTGTAGAGCGCTAGTATGTGGGCCGGCTTGAAGTATTGCCGTGCTCTATTAATGACGCCCAGTTTCTTTGAAGCCAATTTGGCTTTGCCTTCCAGATGACCACGAAATTGGCAATCGCTCGAGATTTCGAGACCCAGTATTCCGATACTAGGCGAGGCTTTGAGGGAAGTGTTGTCGAAGAGCGGTGATACGACAAATGGGGTTTTTCAGTGGTAAACGCGCAAACTTGGTCTTCTGGGGGTTAAATTGGACAAGGTTCAATTTTCCCCATTCCGCGACCTTCTCAAGAGAGGACTCGATAGAAGACACAAGTTTCTCCCGGCACTGGTCGACGATTTCCCGAGAGAGACCTGCATGGCCCGTGTATATGGCATCACCAGTGCTGTCGTCTGCATAGCAATGAATGTTGGAGGTGTCCAACATATCATTGATATGCAGAAGAAACAGCGTGGGAGATAGCACACAGCCTTGGGGCACTCCAGAATTCACGGGCTTCGGGTTCGAGCAATATCTGTCGACAACGACCTGTATGCTACGCCCAGTGAGGAAGCTGGGGGTCCAGTTGCACAAGCTCTCGGGAAGCCCAAATGATGGAAGTTTGGAGAGGAGCGCCTTGTGCCATACACGATCAAAGGCCTTCGCTATATCCAGGCTAACTGCCAGGCCTTCCCCCTTGCATTCAATAGCCGCAGCCCATCTATGTGTCAGGTATACCAGAAGATCACCTGCCGACCGACCATGGCGAAACCCGTATTGTCGGTCGTTGATCAACTAGTGACCCTCTAGGTATGCCAAGAGCTGACGGCTAATTATGCTCTCCATGATTTTGGAGAGCAGGGAGGTAATAGCAATAGGCCTGTAGTTTGCCGGATCCGACTTGTCTCCTTTTTTTTTGGATCGGATGGACAAGGGCAGACTTCCATGAGTCAGGGACTACGCCTTTAGAATAAGAGTGCCGGAATAAACGCGTTAGCACCGGCGTCAACTCAGGGGCACACGTTCTAAGTACGATTGTAGAAATGCCATCCGGCCCGCTCGATTTCCTGACGTCCAACGAAAACAGAGCTCGCCTAACAGTTTTCTATCTGAACTGTACTTCAGGCATAGAGCTCTGACACCGCGGGATGGTCGGCGGTGTTTTTCCGTTGTCGTCAAGAGTCGAGTTGGAGGCGAAAAGAGTGCACAAGAGATCGGCTTTCTCTTTTGCCGTATGGGCCAGGTTGTCATTCCTCATGTGCAACGGCCAACTGCCTATTAGAAACTTTACACTGCCTGTGCGTTTCCCGGATCGGTAAAGTTTGCTAAAACTATTTATGTTTTCGCTCAAATTGACTATCACAAAAAATGCAATCACATCGAAATGTTAATTGTTAATCAACGCATCCATAAGTTCATAATTGTTGAATTTGAATATACAAACTGTGAAATGAAGTACTCTAGCGCAGTACAAAAATACAAATATAAAAAAAGTAAATCAGAGACATCTTATCTTATTTGTCAATAATTTTGATCTAGGATTAAAAAAAATTTCATGGAAAAATGCCCTATTATGATTCCTCTGAATTTCTTCGCAGGGCATATATTCCTGTTCAGCAAACGGCATTCGTCGTTCGTGGAAAGCGATCGCGTTACAACCGCCGCACTGGGAAGGTACTGCTAGCAGCGTGAACGCTAGCGAAGGTGGCAGTGCGCACATTACTTGCGGAAGGTTGTATGGCCAACCGCATCCAACGGTGCATTGGCTACTGAACTCCAAACTTGTGGAAACTGGAAAAGGAATTAAGGCGACAGGTTAGTTAATATAACATAGTTCATCACTTCAGTCGTTGCGATGACCCCACAAGATGGTGCGATGATCTGGTAAAGATCGCCGGGATAGGTTGGGTGTAGGCAGCGCAGGACTGATCGTAGTGGAGATCTTTGGGGGTGGCCTTTATCCAGCACTGAACGTCTTGCTCGTCTCGTCCCTTATTTTCATAAAAAAAACGACTTCCGCCTCTCACTAAAATGTGTTAGGTACTTGTCAATTGAATAAAAATAAACTTACTTATATTTTCAATGTTTGTTTAATATTCTTATTTCGACTCCCCATTTAAATAGGGGGGCTTAGTATTTTTGCATAACATTGGGTGAGGCACATAAGAGTCAAAGGTTGGGAATCTCTGGTGTAGATGGAGCCGCCACCTAAGAGTTGTGTCGGGCGTACCGAGACGTAGACGTTTCTTATTATGAATATCGAATGTAATTATTGTCTGTCTGTTCAGAATCGGAGTTGCACATAGACGCGGTAGAGAAGCGGCATGCGGGTATAGTACAGTGCTTCGCTTGTAACTCACTCGGGTGTGCGTACGACGCGGCGCTTCTCACTGTGGTGCCAGTGCAGATATCAGACCAGGTACTCTTGTTTTTATTGTAATTGGTATACAAACGCGCATACGACTCACATTACGGTATTAATACCATCACAGCCCATATTTTGTAAGCTACTTACTAAGAATTAAACACATACAGACAAACAGAGGTTGACGCCAGAGGAGGTTTTATTTAGTCGGTATGGGTGTAGTCATAACATCGAGTCCGACATACCCAGGCTAGGCTCTGATGAACGTAAGAGTTTTGTCCATACCTACCTCTAGAAAAAAACGCAGACACACACCCCACACACACATACACAAACAAAACACACACAGACACACTTAATTTTTATTAATTACTAGCTGACCCGGCAGACTTCGCACTGCCTCAGTCCATAAATAAAAGACCTAAGCTTTTGTGTAAAATAAATTAAAAACAAACAAAAGGAATCCTTTTTTTATTAAAACAAATCAAAAAATACTCAGTATGTATGAAATTATATTATTATTTTCGATTATTCCTGAAATACTGGCTATTTATAAGGTTTCAATTTGATATTGACAGACACACACAGTTATGATCTAATTAGTTATTCATTATTAACTATTATTTTAATTTGATTTCTGAGCGACGGGGGACACATCAAAGACAAATAAAAATCGTTGTTTTTATTTAATTCCGAGCATTTTCATATTTATTCACCTTTTAAACCTTCTCTGGACTTCTACACATAAACCAAGACCAAAATAAGCCAAATCGGTCTAGCCGTTCTCGAGTTTTAGCGAGACTAACGAACACCAATTCATTTTTATTTAAATAGATAAATATGTTTCATATCTCAATGTCATTTATCGAGGTATCACTGACCCCGAAGTTCTGCTAGTTTTGGGTTCAAAAGTCGACCCCTTTTTCCATCACTGCAAAACCGTTGTGAATTTTATTACAATTAACAATAAAATCATGTAAATAATTAACTTTTATTACATTAAAAACATTGTAAATTTTGTTATTTATTTAACTAAGTGTAAACAAATGAAAATATAGTATTATTATTCTCGTGCAACACTAGAGCCGGTTGACAGCCTCTAACTGGGACATTATGGGTTATTTATTCCAATTATTTAATAATTAAATTAATTAATAATTAATACTTAATTATTTTATTTCAATATTTATTTAGCGAAGATATTTACCTAAGAATATAAATAAAATATGATAATTTACAGGATTATTCAGCGGAACTTCCGAAGACTATGCACATACCATCACAACCGCCGAAGCGGCACAATAGGAAAAACTCAAGAAAACATAAAGGTAAGAGAACAAGCAATATTACGGCCATAACTATTACTAATTGCTTAAAAATTTCAACCTTTGTTCTAGAAGTTTCTAGAAACTTGTTCTAAATACTCCAAAGTATGAAAATCGCCTTCCATAGGAGGAAATATCTGTAAATTTCTGCCATCTAATATCTAGGTAACACTGAAAATGTTTAGAAAACGAAAAACGGCTTAATGTAGAAAGTTGCCAATACTTTTATTGGTTTTCGAAGTAATCTCCGTTCCTCTCTATACATCGTCGCATTCGATGGAACCACTGAGAAAAGCAGTGGGCCCATTCTTCCTCAGGGGTCTCTTCTATGGCATTTTCGTACGCTTTCACCGCATCTTCAGGGCTCGTAAAGCGAATACCTCGAATTTTATCTTTAGTTCTTGGGAATAAATAAAAGTCGCAGGGCGCCATGTCAGGACTGTATGGCGGATGACTCATTATCTCGACACCTGCCATAGTCAAATATTCAACAGGCCGTTTTGTGGAGTGCGCTGAAGCATTATCGTGGTGAAGGAGAATCCTGCTTCGTTTTCCAAGACAACAGGCAAACAGCGATTGACATACCAGTCTGCAGTAACTGTCCATCCATCTTCTAGTACAACTGTCGCGAAATGACCTTTCCGACCAAAGAATGAGGCAATCATCTTTTTTCCTTGACTTCTTCCTTTCTTTACCTTAGTTGGCCCATCCTCTAAAGGAAACACCCACTGAGCTGATTGTCTTTTGGTTTCGAGTTCGTAGTAATATATCCAGCATTCATCACCTGTGCCGATGTCAAATACAGCATTTGAGTCACCGCCGTTGAACTTATCTAACATTTGGCGACACCAGTCCATGCGAAAGTGTTTTTGGTCGTCGGTTAAAGTATGTGGAATCGATCTGGTACAAAGCTTCATGACGCCTAAAAATTTCGTGTGATATTTTTTGAACTTGACTCATACCAAACCAATGCCTAGGCTTGCCCGTATCTGCTGATAAGTCACTCTCTTATCTTCCTCTATCATGCGTCGAACAGCACTGATGTCATCTTCAGTAGTCGCTGTTAAAGGACGTTCCTCACGCGGATCACCATTGAGATTGCTACGTCCACGCTTAAACTGTTTAAACCAACTGTAAACAGTGACACGAGATGGGGCTTCATTAAGAAATGCTAATCGCAGCCTATCATAGCTTTGTTGTTTAGCCACAACGAAAGTCATAATAAATCATTGACCGAAAATTCTCTCGCGTTAGGTTCATTTTACGCGAAACAAGAGTTTTAGATTTGCCGCCAATTCACAAAAACAAATGAGAAATGAATGCAACATCAAGTTACCAAAGAGTTAAAGTTAAGAGCTAAAACTTAAATTCAAAAAAGTTTTCATTTGCAATGTTTCTAACTGGCCAGTTCTAAACATTTTCAGTGTTACCCACGTAGCAAGATCATTTTAAACCTATTCGATAAATCAATTTGGTCATGGCTCCATAAACTGTGTGAGGCATGTAGTATTGCTTTCTGAGAAGGAAATTTTCTACTTGCAAAAAATTGTTCAAATCGCGGAATATGTTATACCAGATGGTTATTCCGTAAACATTACAGACAGAACGTAACCTAATCAGAAAAATGGCATTATATTTTTTTTTAAATCATACGAGAAGTATCCAACAATTTGATATCAAACACTCCCATAGATTTTGTATGAGATTAGTAGAAGTACTTTAGATATAATAATTATAATAATATTAACACACTTTTACACAAATTATCATGCCCCAAACTAGCCATAGCCTGTACTATGGGTACAAGACAACGATATATTTAATACAATACATAAATACATATAAACACCCATGACTCGCAAACAAACATTTCGGGACTCGAACCCGGGGACCTCGAGCTCAGTAGGCAGGGTCACTAACCACTGGGCTATAGGGTAATAGTTACACACAGTAGTGGACACACTTAACTATTTCATCCCGTATCTATAGAGAATTTCGATTCAAAGTGGCTCATAAGTTAATACCGAAATATCACATTTAAACCCGTATTGAAAGGGCCTCAGAATGTATGTTGTTCACGTTATTAAATGCTACGTAATATAAAGGCTACCTCGTCGCGGGAAATTACTTTTTTTAAAACTCAGTTAAAGTTATGAGCTTCTTCCTTCTTTTTTGCGGGACGATACGACATGGGTACCATAAAAAAACGCGCGTACACCTTCCTTTAAGGCCGGCAACGCTCCTGAGATTCCTCTGGCGTTGCAAGAGAATGTGGGCGGCGGTGATCACTTAACACCAGGTGACCCGTACGCTCGTTTGTCCCCCTTTTCCATAAAAAAAATCTCCATTATTTTAAACGCATTGAGAGAATCGAAAATGAAAGTTTTGTTCCACTTAATGGTATAATAATATACTCCGCCTGGTATTTTCTTCCCCTGATGGCCTATGACTACGTCATGATAAGTGACCATAGAGTACCATTGATTGACCTTTTCACTAAATGTAGGTACTACCTTCTAAATGAGTTAATGAAAATAAAGTAAATACTTACTAGCTTAACTAATTGGTAAATCGTGTGATTCATCTATTTAGATTTAAATTAATTATTCAGTTAAAAACCACATTTTTCTCGGGTAATTTAATTACACACAGCGGCAAGACATCGCATTGACAAGTGTCATGCTGACAGCTCGCCATTGAATCGCTGTTATCGTATCGCTCACATTAATAACGCTATTAACTTTAGTTTCACTCGAAAATAGTTTGAGAACCGCATCGCAACTGATGACGTATTCTTAGTCTAGTCGCGTGACCCAGGGGAAGGGAACTTCTTCCAGTTCACCCGCGTCGTTGATTTTCTTTATGACAATAAGGGACAAGACGAGCAGGACGTTCAGCTGATAGTAATAGATACGCCCTGCCCATTACAATGCAGCGCCGCTTAGCATTCTTGAAAAATTCAAAAATTCTGAGTGGTACTACAATTGCGCTCGTCTTCTTGAGACATAACATGTTAAGTCTCGTTTGCCCAGTAATTTTACTAGCTACTACGGCGCCCTTCAGACCGAAACACAATAATGCTTACACATTACTGCTTCACGGCGGAAATAGGTGCCGCTGTGGTACCCATAATCTAACCGATATCCTGTGCAAAGGAGCCTCCCACTGGTAAATAAATAAATATTACTCACACTATTTTTGTATTTATTGTTGAATTCAGCGGTACTCATAGCACCGTCGCGACCCAACGTGACTCGGCTATCAGACGAGAGCGTCATGATATCGTGGACTCACTCTAACCATGGTCTGCCAATTCAGTTTTATAAGGTAAGACACAATTATTTAAGTCCATTTTCCTAATCGTCGTAAGTATTTTCTACTTTGCAGAACACAACTTAAAGCTTACCAATAAAGTAAAATTAGGTATATAATAATCACAAGCCGTTCCCGCCCGCTACGCTGGGCGAATTTTAAAAGGAAATTGAAAAAAAAAACATTTTATTAATCTTTAGAAATACAATAAAAAAATAAGTAGTAAATAAAGAAGAGTTTCATGTCGATACGATCAGTGGTTTAGGCGTGATTGAGCCTCAAACAAAAACCATTCTCATTATATATATAATCATATACAACTTATTATACATATAAAAAAGCTAAATAATAATAAGCAAAAATAATAGCAAAAAGCAAAATATTTAAAATATACTTAAGAAATTGAGTTCAATTTCTTTAACATAAAATGGTATGTATGTGTACTACAGAGGGGGCTATATATTTAATTCAGTGCTTACATGCATTTGGAGTACTGTTATCACCTCTGGGCGGGTGCTCCCCAGTACCAGTCTTTTCAATTTGATCGCATACAACGAAGAGCGGCTCGAATCAACGACGGTCGAGTCATCCCCGATCGGTTTGATTCTTTGGCTTTCTTGTCTCTCGTCATCTTCCACCAGATATATCACAGGGAGTGCTCATTAGAGTTTTTCAGATTAACGAGCAGCCTAATTTTACCACCGTACACTACTTCAAAATGAGAATTCCATCTAAATCATGTTAACACATTCTGCAACCGCGCTTTTTGCGATACGACTTAGGCTGAGAACGTACTTAGAGTTTGATCAGACTTAACTTACGTAAAACTAAGCTGAGTGTGATAAAACCTGAATTTGACTTTTATATTGGACTGTGTTAGATTCAGCTCAGCATAATTATAACCTTCAAATTACTATAAAAACACAATCAAAGATTAAGCTAAGCTCACTCTCAGCTAAGTTTTATGTAAGTGAAGTTTGAGCAAAGTCTAAGTACGCTCTATAGAGGTCAGCCTTAGACATTTACAAGGTTAGGGCTACTCCAATCTTAAAAGCCGGCAACGCATCTCTAGATCTCTGTCTGGTGTTCTGAATGTCCATGGACGGTTTCTTCATAACTTCCCATCATACGAGCCTCATGGCCGTTTGACCCCTCTTATATATGTAATATTATTTGTCTCTCTACGAGTATCTACACCCTAGCATTAAATCCTCTATTAAAGATTCTAAAACAATTAGCTTATTACCAACATTAAAAGAACCAATGTTCTAAACACCATTACATCATCCAAACGAGTGTTGTAATGAAATTCAGTACAACATTACAACACTCGTTTGGATGATGTAATGGTTACTAGGACTGGCTTTTTTAATGTTAGCAGTAAGCTATTTCAGAATATTTTATAGAGGATTCATATTATGGGTGTAGATAAAGTCTTGTATGCAACTGTTGATAGTTAGGTAATAAAACACTCATGTGATACTATTATAAATATGATAAACCCACATTGTGTTTTAATACCACTTATAACACAACAGTTGCATAAATAAATATTATAGGTGTGTGTAATAGTGTTACTCTGCAGGTGCAATACCGTGAAGTAACTAACTCATCCAGCGTTCAGTGGCACACAGCTAACAACGACATACCGGCATACATACACTCCTACGAGATTGAAGGACTGGTACCGGACAGATTTTACAAGTAAGATAACAAAATCTACAAATATACACATATACACAAAGATAAAAAACGAAATCTACAGATATACACAAGTTTAATTTATACCAAAATTCATGGACGATGCGGGACTCAAACCGCGCCTCTTAGGTTCCGTCCGAGCGCTCTATCCAACTGAAATTTTTGTATGTCTTGTTCAACTCTCCGATTGTGGCTCCATCTACAGATGTACGAGTACATCCATGAATTTTGGTAGAAATAAAATTTGTATATTTAATCCCAAAAGTGAGGGTACTTAAAAATAACAAACCACTTACAAAAACTATATTTTTTTGTGAACATTCTGTAAATTTGAATGCTTGTTTGAATTTCATATGAAGGTTTTTGTAGAAACTTAGCCGCAAACTAGTTAATATAATAGAGGTTATGTTTATTGCAAACATTTAATACAAAGTACACTTTATTTATTGCGAAACTGAAGTGGAGCAGTAAAGTCCTCGAATGGCGACCACGTACCGGAAGACGCAGTGTTGACCCCCCACAAGATGAACCGACGCGGACGGTCTGGTCAAGATCGCCGGAATACGTTGGATGAGGGCTGCGCAGGGCCGATCGATGTGGAAATTTTTGGGGGAGGTCTTCCAGAAGTGGACGTCTTCTGGCTGATGATGATGATGAATCATCCTTTCAGAAACCCATGCTTAAGATTAGATTTGACACTTGATTTGTTGATTTTTCCGTTGAATAGCACTTAGGAAACCGGGGGTTAGTATCACTCGATCCGACGTTCAATATGAACATTTTATGAGACTTTTTGATTTAATGTAGATAATAAGCTGACAGTTTTTGGAGCATTTATAGCAAATGGGTCCACTGACCTCTACCCCTCTACTATAAACCAATTGCCACTGGACTGGCGGCTGTCAATGTGCTTTTGTGCTTGTTTGATATTCGCCATTTTGGCGCTGTTGGCCTGTGGCCATGTAGCGAGAATCTGCGGTACTAATACTAGTGATGACAACCTAGTGGAAAACATGGAAGGTGGGAAACTATTCACAAACAAATTGTGTACTTTATAGCGTTGATTATTGAAGTATAAATAACACGGAAAACGAAAGAAAATAATTCAAAATGCAAAATTACTTCAGAGTATTGTACGTTCCTTCGCAGCCATTTGTATTATACGTCAAAATTAGATCCCTGGACGCTCGCGAGTGGCGCTTCAAATAGGCGCAAACATTTCTAACAAACTGTCAAACATGGAACAGCCTGTCCATTGGTATTTATACAGGTCAGTGAAATTTTTTAATTGAAAATAATTATAGCATCAATGTCTTATATCAATGTGTCAATCAACATTATGAAATTTTAATCCCACAATTTCAATGGAAAGGTAAACATGTTATATCATTAATTATTTGTAGATAAAATGTAACCCCTGTTTCATTTATAACTTGCCACAGTTTGAAACTGAATTACAACATGTGCAACAAAATTATTGCATTAATGTGTTTATTTTATTCGGAATAATTTGTGTTGTGGCAACACATAACAGATTCATTATGACATAATATTATATTAATCGAACTAAGCTCTGCTTTGGGGTCTAGTGTAAGAGCTAGTCAATAATTTATTGGTTTAATTGACATCATTCTTGATTTTTAGTTTTTCAGATATGTAGGATAGTCAGATATTAAGTAAATATCTCGCCTATCTGAAACCCGACCCAAATATGTAATTTATTTATTTTTGGAGGTCAAGTAATGGTAGAAATGATAGGTACTTTTAAAGTTTCGAATTGATATATTGATTTATCTGAAGAGAATAAAAACATCTCTTGAGAACCAAACATTCATGCGAAAAAAAATTTAAGGTTGTGTGTGAGGTTGAGTAACTCCCACTGGGCCCACGAATTCCTCTTAAATGATTAAATGAAAAAACCTTAAAGTGCTATGTATAGTATCAAAATATAGTCACAAATAGAATATGCCTTGATTCCACACAATTCTTCAATCCAAAGTGCGCAAAAAAAACAATGCTGGGAGAGTTTCTTGCGCCGTTTCTTCTCTCTCAGAGTGCAATTTATTTCCGAAGTGGTAGTGTTTAAACTGACACCAAAAATAATTCCAAAAGAATCAATTTTGAGAAAATAAATGCCTTTTATGCCTTACCAAAAATATATAAAGTGAAAATTAACAAATAAGTAACCATAATATTCTTATTGTGTTTTTCTTAAATAATAAAACATCTTTTGTCTGTGTTTCTAGTCAGTGAAGCAACTTTCAACAAATTATTAATTATAAATTTTTATTACATATACTTGACTCTTACGCTTTTCATTACATTCAAGCTAAGCGTTTTGTTAAAGTAATTAATACATTTAAATCTAATGGGCCGAACTGACGTGTAAATAATTAGATATTTTATTATTGATCGTAAAATATAAGCGATATTGAAATTTTAACTTTTATCAGATACATTTAAATTGAAATTACCGTGGACGCTATTGAACTTATATTCATTAGATGATACGAATATAAAAATTAATGTTTGTTTTTCATTTCATTCATTTTATCCACATTTCATCCGATTGTCGTACTATGCCAACTGAATACTTGCACTTACCAAAGGTCACTTAAAGGTATAGGGAAGTCAAGTTCGTTCAAAGGTCACTTAAAGGTATAGGGAAGTCAAACTCGTTCGTTCGTTAATCGCAAGAGCGGACAGGTCTGTCCGTGCGATGCGTGGTTAAGAAAGTTTTTGGAAGTGAAAACTTCTTTAGCGGCTAATGTAAAACTCGCGTTAGGACACGTGGCCTGATCGAAAATAAGTAAGACAGTCGTTGAAATTATGGATCAAAGATGTATACTTCTTACCAATTATAGTTCGGCTTTTTCAACTTTATGATCATACGGTCATTGGACCAGTGGTTGAATCACTGTGATTGCGAAGCCGAAACACCGCGAGGTCGAGGGATCGAATCTCGCCGTGATATATTTTTACAGTTTAATTATTTGGTTTTTAAAGTTGACAGTTAACCTCTATTTTGAGCAATGCGCGCACACTAACACAAAGTGACATTCGAGTCGCGAATGTAAGACGTAGCTCGTTACGCACACTAAATTATTAAGCCTGGCCTGTTTAAGAGGCTCTATCTAGACGTATAAATTATCTAAGTCTTACTCATTATATTTTTATACAGATTTCGCATCGCAGCGGTGTACTCCAACCAGGACAACAAGATGGGTCGCAGCAGTGCCAAGTTCTACCTGCAGCGAGGTGGTTTCCGCAGTCCCACCACTCCAGTCGTGGACAAGGCGGTCGCGCTGTCTCCGAACACGATACAACTCAATTGGACTGTGAGTATCACAACCAGAATGGGAAAGAACTTTTTCAAAGCTATTTAAAATGATAGCCATCGATTCGACCATTTGTGCACACGCTCACTGCGCATTATTATCGCTTGATTTATATTTTGTCGTGGCTATATACTCAGGGCTATATATCACCAAGATACCACGGCGGCGGCGCAACCAGTCGCCGCTACCTAACCACGCTGTCTTAGAAACAAATTTTTTACCATTGGGAGTCTCCTTTGCACAGGATGCCGCCGTGAAGCAGTAATATGTAAACATTACTGTGGTACATTCTGAAGGGCGCCCCGTAGCTAGTGAAACATCTTATGTCTCAAGGTGACGAGCGCAATTGTTGTGCCGTTCAGAATTTTTGGGTTTTTCAAGAATCCTGAGCGACACTGCATTGTAATGGACAGGGCGTATCAATTACCATCAGCTCAAGGTCTTGATAGTCTTGTCCCTTATTTTCATTAAAAAAACTGTAATCTTGTCTATTACAAAAACAAAAGGGTTCAGAGGCATAAAAATAGTAATAATAATAATCAGAAAGTAAACTTAAATAAATAATAATAAAATGAAACTCAGTGTTATATAATTCAACATGTGAAAAAATCTTTTAAAACTCCAATTACAATTCAATCTTTTTATTTATTTCCTACTAGATAGATATAAGACCTATAACAAAAGGGACCGTGTTGTCTACGGCTGCTGTCAACAGGTCGACTTGGTAGGTACCTAATGAAAATCAGTATTAGAACTGAGGTTATCCTAAACCTCCTCGAATGGCGACCACGTACCGGAAGACGCAGTGTTGGTAGGCACACCACAAGATGGACCGACGATCTGGCCAAGATCACCGGAATACATTGGATGAGGGCAGCGCAGGACCGATCGTCATGGAGATCTTTGGGGGAGGCCTTTGTCCAGCTGTGGACGTCTTCCGGCTGATGATGATGATGATGATAGAGTGTTACTCATCTCGTGTCAGATTGGTTGCGGCACCAGCTCGGACGCGTCATGACTCTGGTGTCTGTATGGTGTCTAGTTTAGTACCTTACCGACACCAGTCGCGCCACCTTGGTGTCTCGATGAAATATAGCCCTAATAGTCCGTCTACTGATTCGAAGCCTTCAAGCACGTTGAATTTATTCCTCGCAATTTTTGCCAGTTTCAAGAATGAAGTAAAAAAACGCAATAAAATCTTTGTATTTCCACGTATCCCACTACGCCAGTAGTTCGTTTTGTGCGCACATTTACTTACCACTAAAAAACCATGACTCGAGAATAGTTTTAAAGTTTCTAAGTGCTGAATAAGTAAGTGTACTCGCGAACTTTGACGCGATTTTATTTTGCCGACGCTACGAGCTGACGGATTGCCTGTGCCCGCGTCATATAGTATCAAACTGTCGCCTGCGATTTAATACCACGCGCGATCAGAATAAAAGTAATAAGACTTTGGTTCCCCGCAAAAAAAAACTTTCTATGCGAAAAAGTGACAGCACGAGCAAGACGTTTGCCTTTGAATGTATATGTAGTTATGATACGTCTCACTGACCTGTATAAATACCACTGGACAAGCTGTTCCATATGTTTCACAGCAAATTTTTTGTGCCCATTTGAAGCGCCACTCACGAGCGTCCAGAGAACTAATTTTGCTGGCTGCGAAGGAACGTACAGTATTTTTTCATTTTGAATTAATTTCGTTCGTCAATTATCAAAGTAATAAAGAACACATTTTTTTTGTAAATAGTTACCCAAACGATGTTTGCTGAGGATTTCATCATTAGTTTTAGTACCGCAGACTCTCGCTACATGGCCAACAGCGCCAAAATGGCGAATATCAAACAGGCACAAAATCAATTTGACAGCCGCCAGTCCAGTGGTATATAGTAGAAGTCAGTGATACGTCTTGAACAATACAATGCAGTGCCTCTCATGATTATTCATTGAATCCAAAATTCTGAGTGATTCCACGAATGCGCACGAGACATACGATGTAATGGCACTAGCTATGGCGGTCTTTCAACTGAAACAATAATCTTTGCACATTACTATTTCACCGATACGCTGCCGTGATCACTACCTTATAGCTGCCATCCTGTGCAAATACGCCTCACTGGTGTTTTAAACAACATAACAACATAACAGGAAATCCAAAAATACGTGCATTACTTGTAATAATAATAAAAATATGTGTTTGAGTGTAAACCAGTAGATTAATGTAATGTTTGTCTTGAACAGTGGTCGAGTAATGGCGGCGTTGAAGCGGAAGGGTTTTACGTCTACTTCAGGGCGGTTTCCACTGCGGGGCCATACGAAAAGGTTTGTAGGCTTAGAACATTTATACGTCTAGAAAGACAGTGACAGCTGTCAAAACGTTGAAAAAAATTGACGTTGACTATTAAACTCTGTTTTGATTATAATTTATAAAATTATATTATATTTTTATAATTAAATAAAATTAATACACGGTAGTAGTATCTAGTATATTAGAAATCAATAATAGTTCTAAAGGAGTCATTTATACAAGAGAACGAAACCCATGTGAGTCTGGCTCGCATTTTACATATCAAAAGTAAAAAATGTAGTTATTAACTTGAATGATGAGAATTGTTGACGTACTAAGTTGACGACGAGTTCGTCATTGATGTCTCTGATCATGTAAAAAATTTGATTTCACATTGTAATAATAAATATTTGACATTCAGGTGACGGTGGAGGGATCATCTCGCAGCGTGATTCTGAGTCACTTGTCACCTGATACGGCGTACGAGCTCAAACTGCAGGCCTACTCTGCGCAGGCGCCGTCAGACTTCACTGCTATACTTGTAAGAATAATCTATACCTACCATTGACCTGTATAAATACTACTGGACAGGCTATTCCATATTTATTATATAATTTATTAATTGTTTGTGCCAATTTGAAGCGCCAGTCGCGAGCGTTCAGAGAACTAATTTCGACATATAATACAAATGGCTGCGAAGGAACATACAATACTCTGAAGTATTTTTACATTTTGAATTAATTTCGTTCATTTTCCGTGTTATTTATATTTCAAGAATCAACGTAATTAAGTACCCATTTTTTGTGTTGAGAAATAGTTGCCCACCATCTATCGATGTTTGTTGAGGTTGTCATCACTAGTTTTAAGTACCGCAGAATCTCTCTACAAGGCCAAAAGCGCCAAAATGGCGACAGGCACAAAAGCACTTTGACAGCCGCCAGTCCAGTGGTACACTTGTTTTTAATTTGAAGGGTGAATCGTATGGTGTTTAAAATAAAATTATATTTATTCAATCAATCAATCAATCAATTTTTTTTATATCGTAGGTTTATCACAATACACTTGAAATATTTCATGTTTTATAGAACAGCTCATTCGGAAAGCATATTTCCCCAGGGAAAAGCGATCAAGAAACTCTAGGGTTGCTCTTTTATTACTCTATCTGTAACATTTCGAGGATTCCCAAGCGTTGAAGAGTGCACCATTAAAACCAAGATACTGGTGGAGATACGCTGACGGTGTGTTTACCATAGTTCCCAGTGATACTTTTTTTTATGACAATGTGGGACGAGACGTACAGGACGTTCATCTGATGGTAATTAATACGCCCTGCCCATAACAAAGTAGTAGCGCTCAGATCCCGAAAATTCTGATAGGCACCACAATTATTATATTATCCTTCTGGGTGACATTAATATTGATCTACTATACAGCTCAACACCTAACTTCCATAAATTTAACAATTTCTTACAGATTACTAATCTAACGCAACTTATATCACAACCAACACATTTCACAGATAACAGCGAAACTCTCCTTGATGTGATATGTAGTAATGCTCCTGTATCAAATGTTTCAATAGACCACATAAATGACCTAAGTAAACACGCGTTTATTACTTGTACATTTAATAGTATCAAGGATAAATATAAACCCAAATGGATCTCTTTTAGACCTTTAAATGATATTAAATTAGATAAATTCAGTGACTCCCTTTAGGCTACTCCTTTCGATACAATATACCATTTAGAGGACGTAAACCAGATGGTAGTTATTTTCACGTCGTATATTACAACCTTGTTTGACTTTTATGCACCACGTAAGCATGTTCTTGCTAGACAACATCACTATCCGTGGGTAACATACAACTTGAAGTTAATGATGAAATGTCGTGACGAAGCACACGCTAGAGCTAAGAAAAGTAAACATGATTCCAATTTTTCCTACTACAAAGATCTTAAGAGGCAAGTTAATATCGCACTTTATAACGAGAAACGTGCATACTTCGATAAATATATTAATAACTGCATCAGTAAGCCTAGGATTCTTTGGAACCATATTAAAGAACACGTAAATATTAAACCCCATAGGGACTCTTTCTTACCACCACACCTCAAAGACCCAAATTTTTTAAATGCACATTTTTTGGATACATCAGGGGATGGTACAGTTCCCTCTTCTACGTGTAGCTTTTTTGAATTAAACACATATGATAGTACCAATAATTTCGAATTTAGTCTTGTAAGTGATAGTGAAGTCTTAAAGGCATTGCAATCCTTAAAATCTCAAGCCTACGGCATTGACGACATCTCTTTGGACATGATCAAGTTAACCTCTTCCGTTACTTTACCCACAATCACCCATATAATAAACTTCTCTCTTAGCACTGCCACCTTTCCAGATATTTGGAAAACCGCTCTAGTCAGACCTTTGTCAAAAGTAGAGAATCCACTAGTACCAAAGGATCTTCGACCTATCAGTATATTGCCATGTCTTTCCAAGATCCTGGAGAAGATAGTTTATAATCAGGTCATAGAAAACCTGGAGGGGCATGGAATGTTACCAGATCTACAGTCTGGTTTTAGGAAGAAAAGAGGTACGACAACGGCTCTTGCTGATGTTGTGGACAACATACTGAGTGCTCAAGATTCCGGAAAAAGTACAATATTGGTTTTGCTAGATTACTCCCGAGCGTTCGATTGTCTCAATATCCAGCTTCTTCTAGCCAAATTAACCTATTATGGTTTCACACCACAAACTGTGAAATGGTTTGCTAGCTATTTGAGTAACCGTACACAGACCGTTGCTGTGACACATGAAAATGATTCAACCGAACTTTCTAGCTGGTGTGCTGTCTCACGGGGAGTGCCTCAGGGCTCGATCCTAGGTCCTTTATTATTTATTTTGTACACATCCGACGTTATCACGACCATTGAGCACTGTAAGTTCCACATGTATGCAGACGATATACAGCTCTATATCTCCTTTGATCCTTCAAGTACTCAAGATGCTATTTCAAAGCTTAATTCAGACCTTTCTAGAGTATTAAAGTGGTCCTCATATAACTCTCTGGTGCTCAATGCTACTAAAACTAAATACATGGTCTTAGGGACAACAAATCTTATCAATAAAGTCCTTAATTACAATTTGGACATCATAATAAATAATGTGGTGATTGAACGGGTTCCTGTAGCTCGAAACCTGGGTATTACTTTGATGAGAATCTCAGGTTCGAAAAACATATCAATGCCATAATGTCCAATTGTTTTTATAGAATTAAGGTTTTATACCGGATTAGACCATATATTAATGAAACATTGCGTCTTAAACTTTGTGAGACTCTAATACTCTCCAAATTAAACTATGGAGACAATGTTTACGGACGAAGACTTCTGGCCCGTTCGAGGGATGCTGTACAGCGGGTCCAAAATGCTTGCGCGAGGTACATTTGGGACATTCCTCCACGAAGTCACATTACTCCATATTTGATAAAATATAAAGTTTTAAATATGGAGAATAGAAGACGCCTGCATTTCGCAGCTCTACTTTTTAATGTGATCGCATCTAAGGCTCCCGCATATTTATATAACAAATTGAACTGGTTGAGCAACACGAATACCTTGTACCACACCAGAGTGGCGCTACACGGTCTCCTGTCTTTTAGTCGGCATCACACTGTTGCCTTCAAAGGTAGTTTTAGTTATAACGCAACTAAGTGCTGGAACAATATACCGCCACCTTTCAAAGCCTCATTATCTGTTTATTCCCTCAAATTAAAAATGAAAAAATTTCTATTACATGAATATTAAAATCAGTATTCCAGCATTAGTTGCGTTCAAAGAGACTAGGAGCTTTTTGTTTTGTTTGATCTTATTATTTGTCATTGTTAGGAATTTTTTATTATAATTACTTTTTATGTTTGTTCTTGTTTTTAAGTTTACTTTAGTAGTTAATTGTTTTTAAGTTTAGTTAAGTAGCTAATTGTTATAAGTAAAAAGTTAATTATTATTATTATAGTTATACTTTAATTCAGGCGAGGTGTCGCCCTTGAAGTTCATGTGTCACGCGGGGTCACAGAAAATCAGCGTTGCAGCACACTTGTGTTGAAACACATGCTGAGTGGCTCCTTTTTAAACACCACACCTTTTTATATTTGTATATATTTTTAAGTTTCTTCTTTTTGTGATTTGTGTGAGTGTTAAAATAAATGATTCTTCTTTCTTTCTTTCAATTGCGCTCGTCACCTTGAGACATACGATGTAAAGTCTCGTTTGCCGAGTAATTTTATTACCTACGGTACCCTTCAGACAGAAACACGGTAATGCTTCATATTATTGCTTCACGGCAGAAATAGGCGCTGTTGTGGTACACATAATCTAGCCGGCAATCCTGTAAAACTTTTGGACCAACTGAACAAAATACAGCTGAAAACACTCTTTACAACAGAAGAGGTAAAAGATGGAACCCCTCCATTCTTGGATGTGCTGGTGGAGCGCGAACGTAGTGTTAGACTTAATCGCCTTTTTTATTATTCTGCTCCATCCACAGATTCGTTATTAGGTTGGGTCGCAAAAGATGACAATCGATTGATGAATGATTTTAAAATTTAGTCCAATTCAACCCCAAGAAGACACAAGTTTGTGCGTTCACCACTAAAAAGTCTCTCTTTGTCGTATCCCCTCGATTCGATATCACTCCTCTAACTGCCACAGCCTGTATTGGCATACTTGGCGTCGATATATCGAGCGACGTTCAGTTCCGTGGTCACTTGGAAGAGAAGGCCAAACTGGCCTCTAAAAAGCTTGGTGTACTCAGTAAGGCGAGACAGTACTTCACTAAAAGCCCCCGCCTGCAACTTTATAAGGCGCAAATTCGGCCTCACATGGAGTACTGTTCTCACCTCTGGGCGGGTGCTCCCCAGTACCAGCTTCTTCCATTTGACCGCATACAACGAAGAGCGGCTCGAATCATCGACGATCAAGTCATCTCTGATCGGCTTGACTCTCTAGCATTGCGTAGAGATGTGGGTTCTCTCTGCATCTTCTACCGCATTTATCACGGGGAGTGGTCAGAGGAGCTGTTCGAGTTGATTCCAGCGGCCGAATTCCACCATCGGACATTACGTGCAAAGTACCATCCGCATCACGTAGACGTCTGGCATTCCACAACCGCGCGTTTTCTTCGAAATTTCTTGCCTCGCACAGCCACTTTGTGGAATAAACTACCGGCAGCGGTCTTCCCGAACAGATACGACTTAGGGACCTTCAAGAAAAAAGCATACTCCCACCTTAAAGGCCGGCAACGCATTTCTTGACACACCTGTTGTTGCGGATGTCCATGGGCGGTTGC
The DNA here is from genome assembly GCF_905404315.1 of Leptidea sinapis. NCBI lineage: Eukaryota > Metazoa > Arthropoda > Insecta > Lepidoptera > Pieridae > Leptidea > Leptidea sinapis. Next base: position 418,023 of record NC_066275.1, on the reverse strand, counting down.
CTCACCTCTCCCCATCCCGTGAGCCTCTTGCCCGTTTGCCCCCTCTCATATAAAAAAAAAATCGAATATTTACGTTAATTATATATTTTTCTCAATTTAATTTAACCTTCAACCATCGCAAGCCCGGCAAAGTAACGTTTGCCGAGTCAGTCAGTTATGTATAAATGTATGCGTTAATTCCCTTAACATATTGTCATATGTGAACTTTTTCTCTTTTTTGACAATCCAGTACTTCCTTATTGTTGCATCTTCGTTTGAAAGTTGAAAGTGGCGTAAAAACTCCCATACTAAAGGACCTATTTTAGTGCGGCTTTGATGGCTGGAAAGCTGAAGTGACGGAGATAGATTCAATTTATACTAGTCGGGTTCCACACCATTGCGCGGTAATGATAGGAACAGTCAAATAGTTGTAATATAATTTCGTATTTTTGTTCAGGTGGCAAAAACCCATCGGTCCGTCACATCAGACGGCCCCAGTACGAGCACGGAGTCTCCGGAAGAGAACGTCAAGGAGAGCAGAGGATCGCTGGTAACAGCTGGTGGGGCGCTCGGAGCAGCCGCCCTGCTTCTGGTACTGGCCATCACGCTGCTGCTGTGCAAGTGTCGCAAACCTGCAAGTGAGAAACAAAAATAAACTTATAAGTTGAGATTTTTTTTTTCTATGTCAATAAGAGACGAGACTAGCAGGACATTCAGCTGATGGCAATTGATAAGCCCTGCCCATTACAATGCAGTGCCGGTCAGGATTCTTGATAAACCCAGAAATTCTGAGCGGTACTATAATCCGCTCGTTACCTTGATACATAAGATGTTAAGTCTCATTTGCCCAGTAATTACACTAGCTACGGTGCCCTTCAGACTGAAACACAGTACTGCTTACACATTACTTCATTTACAGCAGAAATAGGCACCGTTGTGGTACCTATAATCTAGCCGGAATCCTGTGCAAAGGAGCCTCCCACTAGTAAATACCCTTAGTCGCCTCTTACGACACCCTTGGGGCTGGGACTTCCCTTTTCTTTTTATGCCCAAGGGCAAATCCTGTGGTAGCACAGGGCAAAAGGCAAATTGTACAGTTGTTGACAGATATTGCATACATAACATTTGCACATTTGCAAGTCTTTTCAAAGAAAAGAGGTCAAGTTTTAATTATAACGCGGGATGACCAATACAATATTAATACAGGTAATTATTACATTAAAAGAGTATATTTCATAAAATTCCAAATCACGGCATGGATACAATATAGTTGTATTAAGGAGTTCCGCTGCCTATCTTACCGATTCATCACCACCAACGAAGCAAAACTCATTAAAATGATTTATTCCTCGTGCTGTTCTACGTTTTTAGAAATTTTGTAATAATATTGAAAATATGGCTTTGACAGTTAATTATTAAATAATGAATACGTCTGCGTATGGGCTTGAACCTTTTGCCTGTCCTAATAATGGACGAAAAATAACGAATGACGAAAACGACAAAAAATTTTAGGAACCCACATCACTCTGTTACTTTTGAGTTAAAGTGATTCACGCGCATCTTAAAATTTCACTCTCATCATTTTTTTTATAACGCGCCTAAAGAAGTATAACTTCAAAAAAGTTACCTTATCAACTATTATTATTATAGTCTTTGATTATATAACTTGAGAAGAACTCACACGGATCTGATGAGAAATATCATCATCTGAAAAGTATAGAATGCGTGGCCCCATCTGTGACTTTTGTAATGTCTATTTCTGTCCTCTTTGAAATGAGCATATATTGACATATTTTTTATAAACAGAGGAAAAGGCCCCCGCTGAGGTAGCTGGCTCCAACGGCTACATTCCAGCTAAAGTGCCCATCACTATTACTGCCAACCCGATGCACGCTGAGGTGAGGACTTGTTATGTATTCTTATTGGCTTAAGACATTATTGGCCAGCTTTCGTCGCACGCATAAAGTTATTTATAAAGTCCAGACCTAAAAAACATTTAAAATAAACTAATTGAAAATTAAATACTTATATACAACTTGTTTTAAACCAAACCATGGAGATATTTGAGCAGTGTACTCACAGAAAAAAAGAGCGGTATTGCCAATATAGCGTACTCTCTCGCACTCCCTAATACTTAACTTTGTTGATTACCTGTTGGATCTTGAATTGCTATTAAGAATGTAGGGAACAAATTAAAATAAATGTGAATAAGATTCCAATAATAGAAATTAGTACGTAATTTAATGTTATATTATTCGAGTGTGGCTTCGAATTTTTCATTTATTAAGCTCGAATTTTCATCTTTTTGTAAAGTATATTACAATTATAAATTTTTCTCAACATGCAATAAGGAATATGCAACAAATAGTAATATTATACACTACCATATGTAATAAAAGGCGCATTTGACTAAATATTATTTTATTTTTGTGCAGAGCGGTGAGGCAGGCGTGGAGATGTCTTTCCTGCACAACAATAACTGCGGTAACAACGGTAATAATGACGACACCTTGCCACATCCAAGAAAAAACGGACCTCCACGGCAATATGTATAAAACTTACACGTGTTATTATCTGTACTATGTAAATGTGTAGAGAAACTACCATTCTGGTAGAAATGGCTCAGTAGTGACGTGTGAATGTGATAGTCTAAGACTTGAAGTGCGCGGATTATTGACAGTACAAAATATTTATTTTTAGTTAAGGCAGTGTAGAAGGAGATAAGTCTTTATTTAGTCCATAGACTGATACTGTAAGCAACATTATTATTTATTAAATCTAATAACGTTACAAGTATTAGAATAAGAGAAATGTATGTAACTAATGAAACAATAATTATTAGGCTTAGGCCACACTATAGTTTTTTTCCCGTGTGCGGTTAACCGCTTTAACCGAAAACCGCTCGAGGCGCACACACCACTATTATAATCCGCGAAACCACCCATGATTTTTACAATTCGAAAATGGCTTTCAAAAGAACAATGTATTGTTGCTTTGATACTAAGAATCAGAAAAGATCACGTTTACGAAAATTTCGCAAATATTCGGTCCATCCACTAACTAGCTGGCTTACTAGCTGGCTAACTAGCTGGCTAACTAGCCATAGAACAGAACCTCTATTCTTACTCTGTTCTTTCACAAGACATAGAATTTTAAGAGAACATCCAGATAAATTTTTCTATTACTATCGGATGTCAGTAGCCAGCTTCTATAAAATTTTGCACAACGCGTGCGACCATACATCACCTTCAAGGATACAAGATTGTGATTCTGGGATAAACTTTCGTACTCTGCATTCAACACAGACTTCGTCTCGGTTGACGACATAATTTCAATGGCACGAAAACACGACAATTCTTGCCGAATACTAGGTAAAAACCGCACTAAGTTCTATGATTGACAAATTTTGCGGCGGTTTTTTTCATATTTGCAACATATCACGGTTTTACAATCAGCTGAGGAATAAACCACCAAGTGCGGCCGCTTGTATTCGTTTTCTTGTTTCATAAACTCACACGGTTAAAAACCGCTGCGGCTTAACCGTAGTGTGGTCTAGGCCTAATGTTGGAAATATTTCAAATTATTGTTTTTTAAAAGAGCAGTTAAAATAATGAGATATTATTAAATTAGATAAGTATTAATAATTTTTTGTTACGATATTGTATATATTATTTAGTATTTATATTAATAATTTATACTTAGATCTGAGACGATATTTTTAGATGACATTCCCAGTTTTTATATAGAATGAATAACGTAATTGCTGCCCATTAAGAGTTCACAGATGTCACTAATTAGCTAGAAATGGTTAGTGTAATATCGCAAAATGAGCAGTATTTTATTAATTTATCATAAGTCATTTCGAATGATTGTAGTTAAATATGGCGGATTTATATACTTTATAACGAAAATAACACGGTAAATTATGATAATATGAGCGACTCAAAACAATAAGTATTTATCGATGTTAAATTTTATTATAAAAAAGGAGACATTTATACTTTAATGGAGAAAAAATCGCATGTACTTTAGTTTTTAGCTTCTTTCAAATGTTTATATACTCAAATATCATTAACCCTCCGTTCAAGAACCGCACAGACCACCATAAAAATAGACTTTTTTGTTAGACTAAATTTCATATGTGTAGAAAATTTACAATTGCTATAATCGATTATCGAAACATCGATTAGATAATATTATTTCATTAAAATTTCGAGCATCTCTGAAAAACAAAAAAATTCGATTTGACCTCTATTCTAATATCGGTCGAGATGACGTTTAGTTCAAAATGAAATGTCATTTGCTAACAAATTTGACAAATGTTACACTAAAGTCGAACGATATGATAGTTGGGGCCGATTCTAGTTTGTCTCTGAAATAAAAAAAAACTATGACAGATGCCCGAAAGCTTTTCATTACCGCCATTATCGGTTAGAATATATGGTGGTCGTAATATGCTGCTCCCGAATGCATCACGGAGACTTATGGTATGTGGGTTAGATAAAGTAGTATATGGAACTGTACATAATTAGGCATTAAAACCCTCGTGTTTAAGTACAGTCACAGAAACTACAAATAAATCCATTTTGTTTTGTCCAAGTAAAATATTGTTCTTTTTTTTATTAAATTCTATAAAAGTATAAAGTATTTAAATTCGCCATTAACATTATTTAAAAAATAGATTATACATATAATAGTCCTTAAGTAGTTTAGTGTTACCTGATATGTGGTAGTATTTGGTATTTTGGCACGGTACTTAAGTCTGAACATGCCAATATTTTTGCATTTATAGAATGGTTGTGATTCAGACGATTATACAACAATTACTGTGATAATACGAAAAAATCTATCGATTGAATAAAAGAAAAGACTTAACTACTACTACTACTACTAAAGTTTAACTAGTAAGCAATATTATGTTAAATGCCAAATAGTGTTCGAAAAATCTAAAAAATCGATCCATAGTTCCATAAATCAGTCGTCACAACACAAAGCATTGGGCCTCGGAGCAGTAATATAAAGCCTAGAGAGCTCGCATTTAATTGAACATTTTATAAGTAGTAGTATTCTCTCATCCAATACACCTAGTAGTGCGACAGAACGAGACGACATGCGGCAATCCACTTCAATTCAAATCCATATATGGCCGTTTTTTATACCAGCAAGAAGGTAGTGCTGGCCACTATAATATCGACAATATATCGATAAATAAAAAGGTGTGAATATAAGAAATAAAGAAACATACTGTTGGGTTAAATTATATATATTAAGAGTCCTCCGACTTTCTTCATACAAAGTTCAAGTCAACCTGCCGATACATTTTGACGTGAAAGGATAAACAAACACATTTTGTAATATTAAGATTGAAATTATGGATTACAGGGAAAAAGTCTTTCTTTGCTTGTCCAATTGTAAATACTGCAATAAACACAGTTAATACGTAATTTACGTTATAATAATCTATCTTTCCACTAATTTACATTCTATAATATTAGCTACATGTGGGTATTATTATTAAGCCCTATACATATTATGCATTTTACATTTAAACTATATACAGTGTACAACAATCACTCAAAACTAAACATTAGAATGTTAAACCTCTAGATGACACCCGTATAAAAAAATTGAAGAAAGATTATTGTAAAAGAGAAAGCTGGTGCAATTTTGCGTTTCAATGATTTGCACTTTTGCTGCAAGACTTTTAATTTTTGAGCCGTTGTGAAAAGGTTTTTGATTGTTTCACTATAATCTTCTTAAGTATCTTTTTTCGAGGAGTGTTATTAAAACGCGACTCAGTAAATTATTTAGCAGTAACAGGCGGTGCACACGAATCTCTTAACGTTGATGGTTAATCTACAGCATACCTTCTTTGTGAGTATTTCATTTTATTTCTGGCCAACTTTGAAGATTCCTGAAATTCAAAAACCTTATAATAGGTACCTATACAAACAATAATATTTTGTGTACAAAAATCTATGTTTATTTATAGCAGTTGCACAAGTAGTTTTCAAATAAATAAAATTTTTCAACATCAAAATGACGAAAACACAATAATTTTGGCTCTGTTTGTTTATTCCTGTTAACTTTCGGAAGGACTGAATCAATTTTGGTTTCGGTCAAATAATACCTATCTATAAATAATAGATACCTGTAATAAATAAAAAAAATACAGTTGACAAAAATGATAGGTGGCGTTTATTTTCAACAAGATCTATTAATATGGTGCTTATTTTATATTATTATATTGTCAGCACCGCATCTCTGCAATGAACTTTTCTTCTCTTGTCCTCCATTTAAGAAATTGAAGCAATATGCTTTACATTTTTATGTATCAAGAAAAGGCTGAAATATTAAGAGTCAAAAATATTTGAATTTATTGGAACATATTTTGCATATTCGTACTTTATGTACGTAACCATTTCAACAAACGCAAACCCGAGATTAAAATACTTTCAACGACACGAACTTGTTTTATTGTGTTTTTCTAATATTAAAATAAATTATATAATAATTAAAGTTGTCTTTTATTTAAAACTTTGTCTACAGTACCATTCCTGATGATGTATTTTCCACTTATTAATTTTCTTAACATCATATGCATTAGCATAGGCAAACCCTTCTGTTTCTTCAAAGAGTTCACTGAATCGTAGCCAAGTCATGGACACTTTACTATCAACATCAGCACAGTGGTTTGTGACCCTGATTCAAATCTGGGGTTTCAAATCCCTGTAAGTGCAATAATTTATGTTATGATGAACATAACGTTTTTTTAGTCATAAAGACTTACTTACAGGGCCACATTATCTCTGGAACTCGCTGCAACGAGAAGCCCCCTCCTGTTCCCTTTCCACCCACGCTTCCTCGTCCTGTTGAGTCAGTACAGTTTGTAGTTTCATTACCGTTAGGCACATGTGGTATTTACGTGCTATAACTGCTTTGTTTTTAAAGTTTTGACTCTTGTTGTTAATAATTCTGTAGTTTCTGTTGTCCTGTGTCACTATAATAGTACCTACTGTACAGTACAATATAATTTTTTTACTTAGCCCCGATTTATTAATTAATTTTTGTCATAATTATAATAATAGTAATAATTTGCATCACAAGACCACACCTATACTACTTTAATACTGAAATAATAAATATTTTTTTACTAATATTAATATCCCAGTGATGCTTGTTTTGCCCACCGTAACAAAGCCACGATGTGACGTCATCAACGTCAGGTCCAGAAGATAATATAATCGGGTAGTATAGATATATGTATGTATATGGTATGGTATATTGTTATGGGGCAGTGCGGCCGATATTAACATACATTACTATAAAAAGCATACATACATATTATTTTATATAAACAACAACCAAATACATAGATTTATTGGAATTTTATTCAAAATGTGTTAGTGAATTAGAGATATGTGTAGTATTTTGCTTTTAGATTATCCCTATGACAAATATTGATAGGCGTTATATTCACGTATACAATATTTTATTTTCGAACACATATTTATATTTTTCATGTAATCTAATTGAACATAAGTGATTTGTCTGCTGGCAACCATCGCTTGCGATTTAGTAATTTGTGTGGATGTGTATAATTAAGTCAGTAATTTATTTACAAATAGGCCCATGTAGAACTCCAGGAAGGCTATTGCGAGTTGTCTCAGTCAATTCTGTCCACTGTTATACAGGATGTATCTTTAATTGTGACTAGGCAATTATTCCGTAACTATTACAGATATCAAAATACTTTAAACTGATATAGAAAGAACGTTGCCTAATCAATAACATGATATCAATATCATACTTACCGAATATATGGGAGTGCAGCATAACAAATTTATGGATACTTGTTCTATTGATTCAAAAAACGTTGAATAAATTATTGAACAAATTCATAATTTACATACCTCAGGATTCTTCGAAGATATCTCGTCTAGTTATGAAATATATATCTACTATCAATATTGTCGAGTAACGAAAAAGATTAAAAAGTCACCCAAAGGAATAAAAAATGCAAATCTTTTTTCAGTACAGTGAACAATGTGTACAATTTGATGAATATTTAAAAGAAGAGCATTTGAGCTGCGCTCGAAGGATTACAAGTTCCTCTGTACGATAAAACACAAACGGAGCTTAGGATTCAATATTCATGAACTAATTTTACTTTGATGTATTTAATTCTGGGTTCCAACCGCGTGTTAATTTATTGCCGCCAAAGAAGCGCCCGGTGGATGATAGATGTTGTTTATAACTAACTAGCTGACCCGACAGACGCTGTTCTGTCAATAAAAAAATTATGTACTATGTGTGGTATTCAGAAATAATACAAAATAGTAGTCTTTAGCCATCGGAAATGAATGATTTTGTAATATGTAGTAATAAAATGATAAGGATTAACATAGTGTTAGAGGAAACAGCTTTTACATTACCGCTTCTTAAAAAACTAACACAAACTACGAAATAACAAAGAATGAAATACGGAAAAAAAGTAAATTTAAAGACAAAATAAGAATCGCAAAAACTGCGATAAAAAAAATTGGGCAGGCCACATATTAAGGGCCAGTAACGAAAGATGGAGTAGTATAGCAACAAACTGGTCCCCATTAGATGCCAAGAGAAGGAGAGGTAGACCTGGTAGAGATGGAGAGACGGTCTAGTAAATTACGAAAGAGTGATGTGGTCCCCCACAGCAAACAATAAGGTCGAATGGATGAAGAAGGCCTTTGCCCAACAGCGGGATGATATATAAAATATTGTAAATTAACTAGTAATAGTTTTAAAATTGTAATAGGCTATAATAAATAATAAATTAACATTATATAAAACGTAAAAACATGTCCAATAGGAAAATATGGTAGGGTGATTAAATATCTCAACTCGAACATTATATTAATTATATGATACTTAGCGTCTCTTTATTTAGAATGTCGATCCCATTTACACTAAGCACCTCTGTTAAGTTGTTGTTAAGTTTTTAGTGAGTGCCCACAAAGCAGCACTACAATTCCGAAAACTGGTTCAAAACTTATTTGCGGTTAGCTTATTAAAAATAAACCCGGGATATAAAAAGCAGAAAGACAACATTGGTCACAGTATCATCACGTAATTTAATTAACCTGACATATCGCTGAATAAAATAATAAAACGCGGACAGAGCGAAAAAACATTTATCGTGTACATTTATTGAAACTCTCGTTTAAATAAAAAAAAACGAGTGAAGCACAAAAAATGTTATTGTCATACTGAAACACATCACATCCCCACTGTTAACGTCTTAAAAGACGTTAAGTTCTTAAAATAATATGTTTAATTTGCTGAATGTACTAGACGTTTTATTGTGTTTCGATTAAAGTGAAAATCGCGAGTGTTGATACTTAAGCTCTGTTCAAACTGAGGCGAATAAATCGGTGGACGCGGGACGCGTTTTAGAGTAATTCGCTCTCTCGCTTAGCCTCTCAAACTGACGCGATTTCCCGTGTATCATTTTTGGTTCTTCAGTAGAGAAACGTCATGCATTGTGAGATTAAACAATCCCGCCGCGCGTCCCGCTCTTATTTCGCTTCAACTTGAGCGACTACTCGCGTCAATTTGAACACGTCTATACAAGTTAGCTGACACAATCAGCGCAAGCGACTTCCGTCCCGCGTCCCGCGCGATAGTCGCCGCAGTTTGAACAGAGCTTTAAGTTATAGAGCGAGAGAACCCTATTCTCTCAGTCGTAGAGTGCTACAGTTGTAGCTCCGATGCTACGCACTACGTAGTATCGCTACTTATGTTAGATAGCATAAAGTATGAATATGGTTATCATAATATACCTTCAACAAGATTTCTTTCTATAACAAATTGTATATGACGGTATCGTGGGGCAGGTCTTATTCCTTCATAATATTAATAAAAGATTTTTTTCAACAATACAAGAGCCTTCACCAAATTAAAAAGTCAGGCCCCTGAATCGATTCGTCTCTCTACTGATTCTAAATGGCAAGTACTTAGGCAGATTGCAAGACAATAGTAAAATTGAAAAAAATAATTAAACAAAACTCATAGTTAAAGCTTAAAAAATAACAAACAATTAATCACTTAGTGCTTCATTTGTTTCGTATACCTTTCAACAAAAAACAGTACTTAAAACTACCCAAAACAAAAGACCCCACACTACTAATGCTCTATTTTTTTCCGGGACGATTAAGCCACTCTCTGTTAGCGAAAACAACTCGACTTTAAATACACCATTAATAGTCTATTTTCATATTCAGGAACCGGAAATACCAACTTTTGATTGATGACGTGATAATCACGCATAAGATATACGCATAATTTGAGAAACGAGACGATGTGCATGGCTTACAAAAACTTATCGTTGTACCAAAGTCTTTTTAGTGGAGTCTTATCAATACTTTTCATAGCGCCCTGAAACATCCCGGCTGGGAAAAGACTCTTTATAAACTAAGAGAAACCTATTATTTTGATAAAATGAGCACTACTGTCCGCGATTTCGTAGACAACTGTGTCATATATAGAACGTCAAAGCAAACTTCTGGAGCGACGCAAGTACAGTTGCATCCCATTACCAAACCAGTAATTCCATTCGAAGTTATACACATGGATGTTACAGGGAAATTAGGAACTCCAGAAGAACAAGAGTATGTCGTGGTTACAGTAGACCCTCACACCAAGTATGTGTTACTACGTCATACCAATGACAAAAGTCAGCACAGCACTCTTGCGGCCCTGAAACAAGTAATCCACCTATTTGGAGCTCCCGGGCAAGTGATTGTCGATGGTGGCCGCGAGTTTCTAGGGGAATACAAAAGCTACTGTGATATATTTAATATAGAAATACATTCTATTGCACCTGGTGTTAGTAGAGCTAACGGACAAGTAGAGCGGGTAATGGCAACGCTAAAAAATAGTCTTGTCATGATTAAAAACTACGAGACCTCAAACTGGCATACAGCGCTTGAAAGTCTTCAGCTAGCTCTAAACTGCACTGTCTACAGAACCACAGGTGCAGCCCCACTGACGCTGCTGACTCGACGTCAACATTGCGTTCCCCCGGTGCTACTGAGCTTGGTTAATTTAGATAATGAAGTAATTGACATCGAAGCACTCGATCGCCTTGTCCAACAAAGGATGACACAAGTATCTGCCAAAGATAAAGCCAGGTTTGACAGGGGACGAGCTAAAATTCACAGGTTTCAAAGAGGGGATTTCGTTTTAATAAAAAACTACCCCAGAAACCAGTCCTCTCTCGACCTTAAATTTAGTGTTCCTTACGAAGTTCACAAGGTTCTAGACAATGACCGCTACCTTGTAAAGAAGGTAGTGGGACACCATGGCCGACCTCGCAAGGTCGCACACGACCAACTGCGGCGCGCCCCACAGCCTAGCGGTAGCGCCCAGGTGGCCGTGTCACCACCAGACGATCAACAAGCCGGGCCGTCCAGCGCCGGACCTGCCTTACAATCTGAAGATGAACCCTAGCTGACTAAAATAGTGAGCACCTACTATAATGATTCCAATAAAACATTAAAAATAACACAAAAAATAATGCTATTGGCGCGTGGAGTAGTCCGATAAGCAATCAATAATAATAATAATTAAAAATGCTGTTGGCGCGTGGAGTAGTCCAATAAGCAACCAATAAAACAAAATAATGCTATTGGCGCGTGGAGTAGCCCAAAAAGCAATCAATAATCCTATCCTGAAAGAATTATGATCTCCTTTGTACCACGGCGTACAGAATCGCCCAGAGCAAAGCATCGACCTACCCCATTATTCCAAATTAGAGCCTCTGTTATATACAGCATCGACCTTTCATCTACATAGGTAGATAAACTACAAAAATAATGTACCTGTGACAGTCGAAGGTGAAAGTGACAGAAGTAAGATTGCCAACTTATTTTCACATCACTTCAGGGTCAACCCGATATCGGCCCGGACTGCTTGTATGCCCAAATTAGCGACTTACTAGTGATACTGACAATGTATGTTTTACTGCTAATGACGTGGCTACGGTGGTTCGAAAGATGAAGAGGGGAAAATCTCCGGGTCTCGACGGACTTAGTCTGGAACATATTCTGTATGCTGGTGAGTCAATATATGGGGTTTTAGCCAACCTATATAATAGTTGTATAAATTTTTGTTACTTACCGAAACAGCTTATGAATACTGTGGTAGTTTCAATCCCAAAGAACAAAACGGGTGACCTTTCTAGTGTCAAAAATTACAGACCGATTTCGCTAGGCACTGTGATAGGGAAAATACTGGAAAGTATGATTCATCCAAGTCTGAAGGAAGGCATCGAGGTAAATGATGCTCAGTTTGGTTTCCGACCCGGTCTCTCGACGGATTCAGCAATTTTCTGTCTTAAAGCAACCATCAACTATTACGTCAGAAGGGCAACATCTGTTTACGCATGCTTTCTCGATTTGAGTCGTGCTTTCGACCTCGTAAATTACAATTTACTGTGGGAGAAATTACGCGCCTCGAATGTACCAACGAAAACAGTGAATCTGTTGGGATATTGGTACGGAAACCAAACAAACAGTGTAAGATGGGGCGACGCGACCTCTAGCGAATATAGGCTAGAATGCGGCGTGCGCCAAGGAGGTTTGACCTCTCCCGACCTTTTTAGCCTGTACGTGAATGACCTGATTGCGGAACTGAGAGGCACCAGGGTCGGCTGTCACATAGGCTCCACGTGTATGAATAACTTTAGCTAGGTCGAGCTTTAATGAAAAAAAGTGGCACGAAACTCATTGACGCTCTTTTAAATCAACATTTATAGCTTCATCTTGTTACAAATCATTTCAATTAGAATGATGTCGAACAGTGATATAAATAATAAACAATTAAAACGTAACAAGTAAACAGGTTGTCTATGTAACAGCAAATTATGTCATACTCGACCATAGTATGTGAGTCATAAGATCGAGATTCCCGTAGGTACTCACTTTCGCGAAAATTCGACATGATCTTCACAAAAATATATCTGTCGAAAGGAAGAACGGCCATTAGTTTTTAAAAAGCGCAGAACCACTGACCTATTGGTCATTGGCTCTGCTATAACTATATTTGTCCTTCTGAGCAGGTAATATACCTACATTTAGCCTACTTATAATTTAATGCAACTGCTGAACCTGTTTTGTAACGCTCTAACAGGACTATTAGAAAAAGGAAACGATTCAAGAGAAATAACCATTTTTATTTAGCTATCAAACAATCTCGTAATCCTTTTTAAAGCAAAATAACACAGAGGTTCAGTATAGAAAAACAAGTAAATAGCTATAACATAATATTTTTAAAGCACAGTAATAGCACAGAGATTCAGTATAGAAACACAAGTAAATAGCTATAACAATTTAACTAAGTACATAGGAATAAAGTTAATAGTTAAAGTTACAATGTTCTCGCTCCGACTGCTGGCACCGAACTGAGCTGCGCGCACTCAAACATTTTTTTTTTTTTTTTTTTTTTTTTTGAGAGGAGGAAATACTGTTACGTATTTACGCCCCGGAACGGGGCGTAATATGTCGGACTCGAGTGTCCGCGTAAGCGGACACCCCATACCGACTAAAACCTCCTCTGTGCTGTTAGCAGCTCTGGCTTTCACAGCGAAGTAGGACGTGGGCCGTGGAGGCCGCAAAGACTACGCAACAACAGTCGCGGGGCGTCTCCTAAGGAGACTCGAACCTCAGACCGGCTGTGTGCTTGTGGGAAGGAAACACTCAAACAACTGGTTTTATACCCTTGCTATCGATCGCGTGTCAGCCAGTCGACCGTTATTAACAATGCTTTTAAATTAGGTAACTACCCACAAAATAATGAAGTGACGTTTTTAAATAATTGCTACAAAGCAAATTCAACTTATTTTGGATTCAAACAATATTCTAAAATCAATAATTATTAACTAAAAATGATTGAAACTAATCTAAGTTCAAACTCATAACTAATCATATTCGGAGTCATTAATTAATTAATGTAAAACTGTAATCATCTTAAGTAAACCACAACCAACATTATAATTGAATAAACTTAAGAATAATCGCTGCGGCGACACGGCCATACTGATCCGCGATGCGTGCCCTGCATCGCTGTTGTTTTTGTAATGGAAAAATGAGAATATATTGTGAGGCTATGTACTTCCACAGTACATGCAGGCCTATTGGATTGATTACACGTTGTTCTTATTTACTATAAACATTCCACATGCCCCAAGGCTGTGTGCTATCTCCTACGCTGTTTCTTCTGCGTTTCAATGATATGTTGGACACCTCCAACATTCATTGCTATGCAGATGACAGATGCCGTATACACGGGCCATGCACGTCTCTCTCGGGAAATCGTCGACCAGTGCCGGGAGAAACTTGTGTCTTCTATCGAGTCCTCTCTTGAGAAGGTCGCGGAATGGGGTAAATTGAACCTTGTCCAATTTAACCCCCAGAAGACTCAAGTTTGCGCGTTTACCACTAAAAAAACCCCATTTGTCGCATCACCGCTCTTCGACAACACTTCCCTAAAAGCCTCGCCTAGTATCGGAATACTGGGTCTTGAAATCTCGAGCGATTGCCAATTCCGTGGCCATCTGGAGGGCAAAGCCAAATTGGCTTAGAAGAAACTGGGCGTCATTAATAGAGCACGGCAATACTTCAAGCCGGCCGGCCTACATTCTAGCGCTGTACAAAGCGCAGGTCCGGCCACACATGGAGTATTGCTGTCATCTCTGGTATGGCACACCCCAGTATCAGCTCGATCCATTTGACCGCGTGCAACGCAGAGCAGCTCGAATTGTCGGGGACCCAGTACTCTGTGAACGGCTGGATCACTTGGCGTTGCGTAGAGACGTCGCTTCATTGTGTGTCTTCTACCGCATTAATCACGGGGAGTGTTCCGAAGAGCTGTTTTACCTAATTCCTGCCGCTGAATTCCACCTTCGCACGACACGCCACAAGTTAGGATATCATCCTCACCATCTGGATGTGTGGCGGTCCCCCACAGTGCGGTTTACAAGGAGCTTTCTTCCACGTACTACAAAGCTGTGGAATGAACTTCCTTGTGCGGTGTTTCCGGGACGACACGACATGGGTACCTTCAAAAAAAGCGCGTACACCTTCCTTAAAGGCCGGCAACGCTCCTGTGATTCCTCTGGTGTTGCAAGAGAGTATGGGCGGCGGTGATCACTTAACAACAGGTGACCCGTACGCTCGTTTGTCCTCCTATTCCATAAAAAAAAAACATGTTTACAGACAGATATTGCAAGAATAATTGCACACATACTATTTACCACTCATGAAAACAGCGCGTTTATTTTAACAGCTTTGTAAATCTTAACTGCTCATTCCACATGACAACAGTTAGCAAATCGATTTATAGGGAAGGCTATCCTTCCTTAGCTTAGCGCCCGTCTGAAGTACAGAGACTATCCTATTATAATATTCGTCAATTTTATACAAATGCTGAGTACGCTTAAAAACTAAGCAGTTATCACAATGACTTTATTTGGAATACTTAAATTATCACAGCAATACTTATTGTAAACATCAATTTAAGCATCCCGCCTATGCCCCCATTTGATTCCTTGCAAGGAGTCAAAGGCCGTTAAATTAATTTTACTTATAATAGCACTCATCTCACAAGTTATCACGAGGGGCAAGTGGTCCAAACAGTAAACACCATACTCGACGTGCACGGTTTTGACAGTGTCGCGGGCTGCACTAGTCTCCACACAGTGATCGAGCCACCTCCTACTGCCATGCGCCTCACTGATGTAAGTGTGTGTATTCGTTGGTAACAATTCGATATCAACACATAGCAAGGAGTGGTCCGAACAAAAGGACTGTAATTCGCCTCCAAACCCGCCGGTACCCGGGTGCGCGTTAAAGTCTCCTAGGACATAAACAGCTTCTACACTTCTTTCTTCAATTAACGCCGCCATACCGGCCAGACAATCTGTGAAATCAATTAAATTCTCTTCCGAGTCCGTCGGAAGGTAAACGCTTAAGATCAGAAGTTGACGACAGCCCAAATTAATTTCAACAGCCGCCAACCTTTCGTTCGCACAGGGTATCACAGTTACGTTTGAGAATACCGATTTTCTCCACAGAATTGCCAGGCCACCGTACGGGCGCCCCCTAACAACTTTCGAGTCGTCAACAGAGGATTTAGCAAAACAACCGAAATCGTCGCTAACTTCATTCACAAAACTAAGGTCGTGGGGCCACAGCCATGTTTCCTGTAATGCTACAATATCCGCCGAACGACACAGGGCCCTCACCTGCTCAACGGATTTCTTTAAACCCCTACAGTTAAACGTAATCATTTTTACAATTTCTTTTTTACTGTCCATTAAGTGTTTTGTTAGAGGCGGCTGTATTTCTACGTTCACGGAAACGGCGGTAAACTAGCCCGGCGGGCCAGAAGTTAGTGTCGAGAAAGGTGTCTAATTTACTCGCTGGTATTGTGACCTTAAAGGAATTGAAAGAAGTTTCCTTGTACTGGGGAAGCAACTCCACATTACTACACAATTCACCCCTTTCTTTTATATGATCTTTTATATCGTTCTCAGACACGGACTTCATTGCTCTTGAGACATAGATGGAGTACTCCGATTCTACCACTCGTATCTTGCCAGTACATTCTAAAGTTTCTCGCAAATTACTAATTTTGCGTTTATGTTTCGTATTTCTAACGATGGTAAAATTGTCTTCACATTCAGGTAATTTTTGCTTAATTAGGATATTCGATTTTAACTTCAAACTGCCGTCGTCCTGCACGCAATTCTCACCCGTTTGTGTCTTAAGCGTACGGGCGACTTAAGCACGCTGCGGTCGCGAGTCATTACGCACAATGTCTCTATACGTCGGTGTAAATGTAGTCTCAGCCGGCTCGCTTACGTCACAGATTACGTAAGTTGACTTGTCTTGTGGTGCGGGCGCAAGCGGTAGCGACTTCATGTTGCCGGGCTTAGGAGTTACGGCCATTATGCTTACATCGGTACTTTTAGTCTTGTGTTGGTCCAGCACATTGCGCAACTCAATGAGTTCTATACTCAATCTCGTCTTGAAGTCAGAAAGCTCAGTCTTCATACTTGTCATGTCTTTAAGAAGTCGCGTTACATCGACATGGTCAAAAGATACCGGTGGTCATTTATTCAGGTCTCTTGCAACGAAGGTTGGTTGCACGTCAGGGTCCACTTCTTTCATTAACTTGATGATATCTTAAATGTTCTTTTTTTTCTTATCATCTCCTTTTCTATTTATGTTTCGCACCTTGTCACCACATGCGCTGTATAACGCTTGCTTTCCGTCCTCAATTTCCACATCCGAGAAGTTGGAAGCACAGATCTGTATAATACTTAACTCATCCAACACATCAATTTTGTTTTGGACGAAAGTTAAAAGTTCATTAATTATTATTTGATCCGCCATCTCTTATGATCTTGGGCCAAGCAACGTCTATGAAATGTTATGACTCATAACTTATGAGAGTTGCAATGAAACGAAACACGCGCACTATTTGCCGATCGATGCGTGCGACCGATAACGACCGCGTCGCGAGACGAACTGGCTGACTGACTGAAAAATAAATTGATCGCGAGGCGAACTGGCTCACTGACTGAAAAATAAATTGCACTTTTAATTTTTAGCTTATGATACGCCAATGTACAATATCGTATAGGCTTTAATTTGCTCAAGTAATATGTTAAACTTAATTGAGCCCGCAACGAGGCGAGCTTAAGCACTCGGTGCTAGAACGGGTGTGACTGCGAACTTATCACACCCTGATGAAGGACCTTAAATTGGTCCAAGTAGTTTTAAATGTATGTAGTTGATAATGTTACAAAAGTTTCAATAATTTTATAATTATGTATAGATGGCTATATTGATTGGGTTGACTTAAAAGCTTGAGATGTTCCATCAAAATCATACAATCATTGTTAATGATTTTACTTAATATCTCCTTTAAAATGATTTGTGGCATCAGTTAAATATCCATCATCATTTTAAATAAGTGCTTCGCGCACCGACCCGACATTCTAGACGTTGCGTTACTTAAAAACGTAACGCTCAATGTAAATTCAATCGAGGTTTTTCACGAATAAGAGTCAGACCACCGGCCCGTCGTCCTAAATCTAGGCCCACCGGTTAACTTTCAACCACCGACGAAAACAGTGATCGACTGGCAACGGCTGGAAAAGGATCTCGAGTCTATCAAGTCCGACGACCTTGACCTTATACCGGACGTCATCGACTCGGTCGACACGGCTCACAGTGCTATCTCTCATGTGACGTCACATATGCAGGATAGGATCAAGGCCTGCTCCAGGCAGGTTCCGACGATGCAACCGCATCGCCTAAACCTGCCTCCAGAGGTCAGGAACTTACTCACACAGAAGCATAGAGCCACTAGACTTTACGATAGGTATCCGTCGGTCGAGAATAGGCGCCACCTCCGCTACCTACAGCGGGTGGTACGGGAACGTATCGCGGAACTCCGCGGCGAACGTTGGGACCGCTTGCTCGGCAACCTTAAGCCATCACATGTGGCTTTCTGGAAGGTGCCTCGCGCGTTCAAACAGGAGCCGCCCACTGTCATGCCTCCTTTGGACAGACCGGGACTGCAGCCGGCGCTCGATGACGATGAGAAGGCTGAATGCCTCGCTGATAGTCTCGAGAGTCAGTGCTCTCCAAATGCAGCAGCCGACCCGACACACGTTGACGAAGTTGATCGTGAAGTTGAACGTCGCTCCGCTCTGAGCCCTTCAGGCGATGTAATAAAACCCACCTCTTACGAAGAGGTGAAGCTAATCATTAAGGAGCTTCACTCCAAGAAGGCTCCGGGGCCCGACACTATAAACAATAGGGTTCTTAAAATCCTACCCTCGACTCTTATTACTTTATTGGTTACCATTTTTAATATTCTATTGTCTAATAGCGCGTTCGCCGAACAATGGAAGGATTCCATTGTTATCGGTATCCCAAAACGCAATAAACCTAAAGCTAATCCGAGTAGCTATAGGCCTATTAGCTTAATTAACTCGATCGGGAAACTTTACGAAAGATTAATTCTCGCGCGTCTTAATCATTACATCGCGGAGCTCAACCTGATACTCGACATACAGTTCGGATTTAGAACCGCTCACTCGTGTCCCCAGCAGGCTCACCGACTCACCGAGTACATTCTCGTACGGCGTCAACTTCACGCTACCACGGCAGCCGTGTTTTTCGATGTCGCGAAGGCATTCGACAAGGTATGGCACAACGGCTTAGTATTCAAGCTGTATCAACTGGGAGTGCCAGACAGGCTCGTGCGCATCATACGAGCCTACCTTACTGATCGCTCCTTCCGATATCGAGTAGAGGGCACCCTATCCTCACCCAGACCCATCAGGTCTGGCGTGCCACAGGGTTCAGTCCTCTCTCCCACTCTTTTCTCGCTCTTCACGTGCGACATTCCCAAGTTTCCGAGTGTCCAGCTCGCTCAGTACGCTGACGATACGGCACTCTACTTTGGCTCCGCTCTATTGAACCGCTCAACCTTGAGCTGGAACATTAAAGTGCTTCAAGCCGCCGTCGATGAACTAGACAACTGGTTCAGAAAATGGCGGATTGAAGTGAACCCCACCAAGAGTGCAGCGGTACTCTTCGGTAACGCGAATAGCATCCGCGCTAAAAAACGACCGACCGTCGTCATTAAATTGTATGAAACACCCATACCGTGGGTGAAGTGATTACAAATACTTAGGAGTCACGTTCAACAGCAATATGAACTTCAAGAAACATATTGATACGGTATGCAATAGAGCCCAATTTGTTCTCAGTCGCCTTTATCCACTTGTGTGTGGGCGAAGCAAACTTCCGCTCAAACACAAAGTGACGCTGTACAAAACCATCGTACGGCCCATACTGTCATACGCAAGCGTCGTTTTTGCACACACCCGACCGAGCTACTTACGTCATTTGCAAGTAGTTCAAAATAACTTCACGCGCATGGCAACCGGAGTCCCGTGGTTCATCCGAAACGTTGACCTTCACCGCGACCTAGAGCTTCCGACGATAGCTCAACACTTTAAAGAGATCTCGCGACGCTTCTTTGACAAGGCGCCTAACCATGCCAACATCTTGGTTAGGAAGGCATGCCGGTACACCACCCTTCACCATAGTCTCAACCCAAAAAGACGTCCCAGACACGTAACGGTAGACCCGGATGACGACATCACCATCGCGAACGCGACACCCACACAAACACCGACACAGACACGCACGCACCGCCTTCGCAGGCGTAGGCGCGGTCAACCACCGCAAACCACTGGCACTCGTCGCTCTGACGATGGCCAGCGGCCCGCACCCTAGATACACCACACATTGTTTTGATACCCGACGAGACGTTAGTCCTCGTCCTGTAATCGCTTCACTACACTCACTCACACACGGACTGACTGACGGACTGACATACACCACTTACACAATCACAAACACACTCCACAAACAGACACAAACACAAACATAAATGCACACAAACATTTACACTACGTACATACATACAAACACACATACATACAATCATAAACACATACATACATTACACAAAACATCACCACACTCGCGAGTGTGTTCTTATCACCTTTCATCTTCATTTCATCTTCATTTTCATTCTCTCTCCTTCCCACAAGCACACAGCCGGTCTGAGGTTCGAGTCTCCTTAGGAGACGCCCCGCGACTGTTGTTGCGTAGTCTTTGCGGCCTCCACGGCCCACGTCCTACTTCGCTGTGAAAGCCAGGGCTGCTAACAGCACAGAGGAGGTTTTAGTCGGCATGGGGTGTCCGCTTACGCGGACACTCGATTCCGGCATTTTACGCCCCGTTCCGGGGTGTTAATACGTAACCGTATTTCCTCCTCTCAAAAAAAAAAAATATCGCACTGGCGTATTTCCAGATCTTGTTAAATTTAGCCTTTGTTTAAAAAGGGGTCAAAACGATCCTTCAAAATACATCTATACCTAGAATTAGTAAAATACAAAAAAATATTTTAGATCATTTTTTAAATAATAAAATAATTCTTACTCTTTTAATCTATATAGATTCAGCATTTAACATTAAATTTTATACAGTGTATATAAATATATATATAAAATGATGCATGGAGAGATATTCAAATGTTTTGACTTACTTAAAGTTAAAAAAAGAAAAATAATGTGATGTTTGTGGCTTGGAACGTTTAAAATTTATTAAAAATTAAAAGACCTTAGTTTTTTTTAGTGCAAATTTTATATGACGAAATTTTATTTAAAAAATAAAAAGGCCACCCAGTTACTTGCGCTAGTTCTTTTCAGGTCTGAGGCATAAATATTCTAATGGGTTTATTATAGTAATTGACGTTTAATATGTGATTTAAAAATTCTATTTTAATTTGAATATTTTCCACTTAACTATCCAAACAGGTGCTATTTTGCTGAAATAACAAAAACTCAATAAAACTTCGTAGCATAAAAACTAATTAAAGTTTTATCTAGATGTGAGCTTGCAAAAGCCCAATTTGGTCAGCTTAGCTTAACTTTGTAACGAATACGAGTATGTAGATCGTTAAACCTTACTAAGATTAAAATAATATGTGCAAAGATTATGTATCGTATATTAATATTTTACTATATGAATATTTATATGACATAATTCAAATCTATAAAATGAAATGTTAATAAAATATTCTTATATTAAAAGCCCAATTCTACTTCACCAGGCAAAAACGACAAATAATTTTGTCAACTATTTTCTTAGATATGCGTAGTCGCAAAGTGCGGGAACTAATACTACGCCCAAGTGTGCGTACTTGAGCCAGTCCCGAAAAATGTTTGACGTTGACGTGCAACATGTTCTGTTATAGTATGTTAATAATTGAAACTAAAATGCCGGGTTGCGTAGTAAAACTTTGTAAAATTAATACTACAAGAAATAAGAAAGTCGCTGGGATCGTATATCATCAGTAATTATTTTGTATTTCATTAATCTCAATGTAAAATAACACGAAGCGTGTGTTACAAAATTTGAAAGATGCCATTGAGTGTCAAGATGCCACGAACACAAGCATCTAATAGTTGCCGTAATAAAATATCTATTGTTCTTAGGTGGTGCGGTATCTAGTTGAAGCGCAGCGGAGACCAATCCTTAATCTAACACTATAATATTGTTGTTGATTCTTAGTCAATAAGCATAAAATATTAATATATAATGTTTCTTTTAAATTGTAAATAATTTGTACTTTAAAAATTCAGATCTTATAAAAATACCAAAGTTTTATTCAGATTAATTTTAATATTAAAACTAAACAACATAATCCTATTAAAGTTCATTTTATTGAGCCAGTTAACTTACTAAAACTTACCATTTCATTAGGAATTTTATAAATTTTCTACGTTTTAATCATAATATTTTATTATAAGAAAAAGTTACTTACAAGACATTCACCTGAATGTCAAGCTCTACTTATTATAACGCAGTACTCTTCAATATTATATAGAAATTATGAGTATTATTGCAATTATGTTCGTCACTTTAGGACATTACACTTAGAGTAGTCTAAGTAGAGCCGTAATTTCAATAACCACGGCACTATCAAACTGAAAATGAATGCTTGCACATACTGCTTCAAGGTAGATAAAGTACATCCTGTGCAGGGAAGCCTCTCACTCGTAAATACTCGATGTCACAGAATAAGTTTGTCCATACAGAAAGTTTACGTTGCCACCTTTAGGGGTAACTTACCTGCCTTCTTAATGGTATTTACTATTGAATTGAAGCTTTTATACGCATGTCCGGGCTGCTCGCTGCGAGGCCACTCAATACGTCTTAAGCGTCAGATTCTAGCGTTACACGAGAGCGTCAGATCTAGCGTTACAAGATATATAGGTGTATAGAGTGGCAGCTGCTCCGCGCTCCCCACTCGTGTCAGTGTACGTGACTGCCGTGGCTATCATTCTCTTTCTCTTCGCCAGTCACTTTTGAAATTTGTATATACGTTGAGATCAGCTGTTTCGCTTATCCTATCTGACGACTATAGATAAACCTTGAATATTGTTTCTCACGTCTTTTTTTCATTTTATTTAACACTTAGCTCGGTCGTCCCTACACGGTGATCGGTACTGTTATTATTTGAATTGAAACTTCTTTAGAATCGTTGTGATTTGAAACTCGATTAAACGAAAAAGCGAGACGATAGAGACAAAAACAGGTAAAAAAGGTTGAAAAAAGTATTGAAAGTGATGAAGTTTGAATTGTTTTCAATAATCCTAATTATTATTATTTTTTGTATTTACAAAAATATACAGTATGCATGAAGCGACTGTTTATTTTTTTAATACTTTCCAATGAGTATTTTTAACCTTCTACCGTGTGACACACATATTTTTTTAATAAAATAAATATTTATTGAATGAATACATTTAATGTCATCCTTGTGTGTTTAATTAATTAAAATTATAACTAAGCTGTGGAATATTTAAATGAAAATCAAAAAACTCAAGAGAGCGTGTTGTTGTGATAGAAATTATTCATCTTCGAATCCTTTACTAATAATTCTAAGAGTTATGCGATATATTTGGTTGAGTATTACTTTAATATGTTAATATCACGTTCATGCAATCTTGTTACTGGAAAGAGCAGGTTACACTTGTAAAATATAGTAATTTGAAAACTAAAATGTTCTACACTACTCCATTTATAGAAATGTAAAATATAAGGTAATAGAAATATTATGTGATGTCCTTGCGTGATCTTTTCACACACACTTTACATTATTTATTGAAGTAGCCTTTACTTTGCGGAAATCCCTAAATATCCAAATGTTTTGAGTTTTTCTTTTGACCATATTATGGTCTCGTGAAAAATTTTGGCGAGTCAACATGTCCAGAGGATGCCTCGTGTAGAGGCGAAACACATGTCAAATTGTTTAAAAGACAAATATTAGCGGAATTAACAGTAAAGAAAAACTCAAAACATTTGGAAACATACGATTGCTTGGTACGCTTGCAACGCCTCGGATATTGATGGCCTTGTACAGCAATGGTGCCGCCATGCTAAATGGCGGCACATTGCTGAACAATGCGAACAAATTAAAACTATGGTAATATATTTTATAAGAATATATTATTATAAAATACTAGTAGCAGTCACGTGCGAGACGACATTTTTAACGCAGCTTAATTTATTAAATTTTAATAAATAAGTTCATGGTCGCCCAGAGGATAATGGAGAGGGCTATATTTTTAATGAAAATAAGGAACGATACGAGCATGACGTTCAGCTGATGGAAATTGATACGCGTTGCCCATTACATGCAGTGCCGCTCAGGATTCTTTAAAAACCCAAAAAAAAAATGAGCGGCACTACAACTGCGCTAATCACCTTGAGAGATAAGATGTCAAGTCTCATTTACCCACTTAATTCACTAGCTACGGCGCCCTTCAGACTGAAACACAATATTGTTGACACATAAGGTACTGCTTTACGGTAGAAATAGGAACCGTTGTGGTACCCAAAAATTAGCCGGCATCCTGAGTTTTCCTGCGTGATGGAATCAGAAATGAGATCAGTAGGAGAACCATAGTCACCTACATAATCCGGGCGATGAAACTGAATTGGCAGTGGGCGGGGTAGGTTCATAGCTTGGTATAGATGACGCATGTACTATCGACAAAATCGTAACCCACGTTAATGTCATTGACGGCATTTTAATTTTTTTTTATTGCGACGCAAACTGATCTGTCACAGACGATGACATTTCTCATAATGGCCGCCTATCGGCCATAGTAGTGTAAGTGTAAGCGTGGGGCTATGTATTTACACGTTAATCGGATTTTTTTGGTGCTACACTGTTATGTAAGGTGACACGGAGTCCTTATTTTTTTACTAGTCCGGGGGACCACCAATTGTCATACAATCTTTTTCGTGCAAATATAAACCTAACGGTTTTTATGATTTGAGAAGATAAGCAAAGTGGGCCATGAACCAATTTTGTCGATGGTACCTAATGGGCGATGGTTATCATTTATCATTGAGGTAGCCCTATGTTCTTCATTAATAGTTGACATAATAAGAACCATACATAGGCATTGTTTTATTGTGCAACCTAAAGATTTATATTACTAGAATTATTTACGAATTCCTGGTTTTTATGTTCTGTTATACCTACTGTACCTATCCTGTAAAATAAAAAGGATATACTAGTGGGAGGCTCCTTTGGACAGGATTCCGGGTAGATACGAATTTAATTTTAATATATTTCTGCCGTGAAACAGTAATGTGTCAACATTATTGGTGTTTCGGTTATAAGGGCGCCGTTGCTAGTGACTTTAGTGGGCAAATGAGACTTAACATCTTATGTCTCAAGGTGACGAGCGTAATTGTAGTGCTGAATTTTTGAGGTTTTTCAAATCCTGTGGGGCACTGTGTTGTAAAAGGCAGGGCGTATCAATTACCATCAGGTGAACGTCCTGAACGTCTCGTTCTAAAAATATATTCGTTTATACGATGATTTATAAAGTGGGAAACGCTGTGATGTGATTGGTCTGGCGTTACATGAAAGTATGAGCTGCGGTGATCACTTACCATCAGGTGACCACTATGTATGCCTGTTCATCCTCCTCTTTCATAACAAATACCTGAGACCAGAATAACATTTCATATTAGGTTTACATTATGTATAAGTGTTTGATGGAGTCATTTTATTGTTAAAATTGCCACCAAATGAAGTTAGCTGAAGGCTGTAAACACAATTTCTTATAATTTGTTTGTTAACGTGTTTTAATAGTAGATAGTTAACCAAGGGTCGAAAGAATCAATTCAAACGATCAGCAAGCCAGTGGAGTTACAACAGTTGCCTGGCATGGTTGCCTTCTAATACCATATTCGTAGATTAAGTGAAGTAATATGAGAAGTAATTGTAAATTCTAATAAAGCGCTTATTGTGAAGACGACGTTTTACTTAAATAAATAAATAAATAAATTCTTTATTTTGCTAGAAAACATGTAACAATGGGTGTAAATAGTTTTAATGTATCAATGTTATCGGCCATTTCTGGCATGCAAAATTATTATTAACAAAATTCTAGTTATTATTATAATTGATTAACAAACTCTATATTTTAAGCACTTAGGTTAATTTAAATTATAACTATTATTTTTGAATGTCATTATTTAAAGACTAGTATTAATATATATTTTAAAGTCAATTTAATTTAACCTAATGTGTCAACATTTCATTTATGGAATAAAAACATTTATCTATAAGCCATGTAAAAAGATCATTTTTAAATCGTTGGACAGGTAATACGCGTAAGCTTGGAGGGAGTTTATTAAATATTTTTATACACATGACATAGCTACATTTTCCGTAGGATGCATTATGAAATTTGTGTGCAATCACCAGTCTGTCACCGTTTCTCGTATTTCTCGGATAAATATCTCTTGCTTTTGTAAATAAATGGTCATGTTGTTTGACAAAGATACATATTTCGAATATTTACATACAGGGAAATGGAAGAATACGTAATTCTTTAAACAGTGGTTCACACGAATCTTAGTAAAAAGCTCCTGTCATAGCTCTTAAGCATCTCTTTTGGGCTATGAAAGCCCTATTAGCCTCGCTAGAGTTTCCCCACAAGATGAGTCCATATCGAAGTACTGATGCGACATAACCATGATAAGCTGCCAGGACTGTACTTGGTTAAGCCGTTTTACGCAATCTATATAACACATAAACATATCTATCAATTTTTGGCATACCATGTCTACATGCTCTTTCCATTTTAGATTTTTATCTAGAAGTACTCCTAAAAATTTAACATGCAGAGCTTCTTCTATTTGGGTATTTGTATAATTTATCTTAAGGCTATAGTTATTAGAGCGGTTACTTAAACTAAATTGCATAAATGAGGTTTTTTTAATATTAACTTGAAGATTATTATCCTCTAGCCAATTTACCACTGTATTAATTTCATTATTTATTTCACTTTCACAAATATCAATCTCATTTTTATTATTACATGTCATAATTATTTATATGTCATCGGCGAATAAATAACAGTCATTTTTTGTCACACTAGGCCGGTCATTAATATAAATTAAAAATAATAATGGTCCAAGGACGCTTCCTTCCGGAACATCAACTCTATTTAATTTAAAGTTTGATTGTTGGGCAATTATTCAAATTCAAATTTAAATTCAAATATTTTTATTCAAAATAGGATGTGAAATCACTTATTGAAAGTCTAAAAAAACTACCACCCATTCCAAAGTGAATGCCTCAGGCCTGAGAAGAATGGGCGCAACAAACTCAGCGGGCTTTTTTTTCATCAAAAATATGTTTTACAATTAAAGTAACATTTAAAAAGTAACATTGTACAATTAAACTTATTATTTAATAGCCTGAGGGCGGTCGCTCCATTCCCAATCTGTGGTATCATTAAGAAAGTCATTTATGTTATAGTAACCTTTACCACACAAACGTTTTTTAACAATTCTTTTGAATAACGTAACACCTTTGTTTTGAACATTTTCTGGGATCTTGTTGTAAAAGCATATACCCCACAAAAGACGTACTAACTCGACTTAGCCGAGTAGTAGGCATCATCAGTTTATGTCTGTTCCTGGTGTTAACATGTAACATATGGTAGCCTTTTCGTCGATAGAATTGATCTCCACATATTGCTTACGGTCTTTTAAGTTCCTACTTAAAAGACCGTAAGCAATATGATGGTAATAAGATGGAGTCCTCTCCATCCAGTTAAGAGCTGGTCCTCTAACGCCATTTTGCTCCAACTTATCCAACAAGATGGTGTGTGATACGAAGTCAAAAGCCTTGCTCATATCAAAAAATATTACACACGTCGGTTTTTTTGAATCTATATTTTCGGCTATTTTGTTAACCAGTTTAAATGCAGCTAATGTTGTCGACTTGTTTTTTTGAAAGCCAAATTGTTGCTTGTTTATTATATTATTTTTTGTAAAAAAAATTGTTAAACGGCCATACATTGCTTTCTCAAAGACTTTTGAAAAAATAGATACGAGTGCAATTGGGCGGTAGTTATTAAGTTGTTTTTTATCGTCTTTTTTATGTAGTGGCTTGACCACCGATAATTTTAGTGCGTCTGGGAATTCACCAGTTTCAAACGACAAATTGATTAGGTATGTTATAACTGGTACTAGTTCATCTTTGCATATTTTAATAATTTTTGTGAGAATTTCATCATAGCCTACTGCTTTAGTATTCCGCAACAATTGTATTATTTTCAATGTTTCGTTTTCCGTTACTGGATTGAGAAAAATACTACTTCCAGTTTTATTTTGATTTATATTGTTGTTTCAACTTTCGCTTTGTCAGACATTTATCACTGCTGTTAGTCAAGTTTATCCAATAATCATTAAAACTGTTTGCTATATCTTTAGTGTTATTAATCTCATTATTATTTACTATAACTGATTCTATACAAGTGTCACTATTGTTACTTTTTGTTTAATTTTTAATAATTCTCCACGTCGCATAGCATATGTTTTTACTGTTTGCTACATAATGGGTATTACTCAATTTTTTTGATGTGGCAATATAATATTTAAGTGTTCTTGCATATTTCAAATAATTATTCTTATTGCTATCGTCTTTTTTTCTACATTTTCTATATCTTAATACTCTTTTTATTTTACAGCTTATTTGAATACCTTTAGTTATCCATTTGGGCTTTCCATTGGATTCCATATTTTTAATTTTTATTCTCGGAAAACAAAGTCTATATAATAGAGTTACTAAGGAATGAAATTTGCTAAAAGCGTTATTGAAATTTTTTTCTTCATAGACTTCATTGAACGACAAGCTTTTTAGGTAATTTTTGAATATCTCAATATTATAATTACTATAATTACGTTTGTACATAAACATAGATATTTTATTTTTAATGTTAACACTTTTGAAACTTAGAATTTGTGCTGTGTTATGGTCAGAAATATCGTAATTATGTAAAGAACCTATAGCCCCATCAATATTACTCATTATATGATCAATGCATGTGCTATTTCTCGTTGGTAGATTAATATGTAATCTAAAGTTAAAGTTTTGCACGATTTGCTGTAACTATTGAGAGATTTTATTACAATTCAGTGTATTAATATTAAAATCACCTGATATAATATTTTTTTTATTATTTTTATAGTATTTCTGAAGCACGGTTCTTAGTTTTTCAAAAAATATACTTACATCAGAATCAGGTGTCCCGTAGATACAAATGAAAAACAAATTTTTGTCCACTATGTCTATCCCACAACATTCAAATGCTTTCGGTTCACACAAAGTATGTAGGTATTCTAAATTTTTTGATCCTATCCCTTGTGATGTTAATATACAAACACCACCCCTTCTTTTTATTCTACTGTAATTTGATGCTAAAAGATACCCATTTAGTTTTATATTACTTTCATGCCCTTTTGGAATGAATGTTTCCGTGAAGAATAGTATGTCATTTTTATCTGTATTTTGCAGATCTTCAACCATGATTTCTATTAAGTCTTTCTTTGCTAGAAAGCCAGCAACATTTTGGTGAAGAACTTTACAAATGCATGTTGAATTATTAATTTTTGGCACGAAAAAACAGTTTTTCCCCATTTTAGCTGTCATCAACTTTATTTGGTTTAAAATAAAAAGGAATTGTTGCCTTCGTTGGTGCATCCTGAGATGAAGTTAAAGTTTGATCATTTTTTGAAGTTACGTCATGAGTCACTTTCTTAAAATAATATGGTATCGTTCCTTTTAATGTGGAACGATTTATGTGTATTTGTTTTTTGAAATTCAAAAACCTTTTATTGTAGTCTATTTGGTCAATTTCGAGATTTATTTTATGGCACATATTATAATACGGCGTGTTATTTCGAAAAATGTTTTCATCGGGATTAAGAAACGTACAATTAGGAAACTTGTTACATATCAATCGCAATATGTCATTAAGTTTCAGTTCATTCAAATGCCTACTGAAAGTCACACTAGTTACAATAATATGGACTTGTGGTAGAGAATTTATTTTTGTATATAAGTCAGATGATATTTTAATTGGATCACAGTCATTTTCACCTACAGCTAATATTAATTTGTCGTTACAGGAAAAATCATACAACTCACAAGATTTGAGGATGTCCCCTGTCGTTGCATCGGGTTTGATGAACGCTTCAATTGTATATTTTTCATACGGATTGGTTCTTCTCGACTGAATGAGCGCTGAGGATAAATTTTTAGATTGTTGACTTCCTATAATGTAAATTTTTCTTCCTGATTTTCTTTGAATATTGGTACTTTTTTGAGCGAGATTTTCATTCAATTCAGAATTAAGTGGTACTGCTGGTGCATTTTCTAAATTAATTGGTATTTGTTCTATTGCTTTATGAGATATTATATTGTTTTGTATAGAGGATTTTACTGACGTTGTGCGTTTAGATTTCTTAGATTTCTTAAAAATATGTATTTTTGTAACTCCTACGGGCTTTGCGCCGCAAACTTAAATAGCCCGCAAATTGCAGATTTTTTTCCTACTTCTTGACGATTATCGTTATATTTTGGATAATTAACTTTATATCTTTATAAGTTATAGTCTATGTGTTATTCTGATGTGTAAGCTATATTATTGTAATTGGGTCAGGGTGTCATTCCTCATGTGCAACGGGGGCGTGGACGGCTGGTTGAAGTTACCAAGAGCAGCTTTCGACAACGACCAGAACTTGCGTGTTCCGGTCGGGTAACTGGAAAGCAGCTCGCCAATCTTGACGGCGTGCTTCGAATTCGCACGGGTGATTTGTCGCTTAAAAAATTTTGAGGCACGGTTATATTTCCTCTTCAGAACTTTGCAGTTCGGATCCTTTGAGCCCAGCGCCGCAAGCCAAGTTCGATACGCCTGTTTTTTGGAGTCAGATGCTACTTTAACTGACGCATCGAACCAGGGCTGTTATCTGCCACCGATCGGTACTACAGAGCTTGGTATAAAAATATCCATGCGCTGCAGTATCACATGGGCTACTGCAACGGCGCAGGCACTAGGATCATCCGATGGGAAACAAACCTTGCCCCAAGGGTAGGATACAATAAAAGGAACGCATCCTATCCCAATCTGCTGACTTGTAGTGCCATACGCGGCGGGTCGCTAGTGGTCTGCGACGTTGGCGCCGGATAGGCACTACACTCCTGAACAGGCAATGGTCAGACCTTCCGAGAGGGGCATTGCCGGTGACCTGGTAACCATCGGGATGTGTAGTCAGCACAAGATCCAATAAGGATGGCATTTGGCTATCCACATCCGG
The DNA here is from genome assembly GCF_905404315.1 of Leptidea sinapis. NCBI lineage: Eukaryota > Metazoa > Arthropoda > Insecta > Lepidoptera > Pieridae > Leptidea > Leptidea sinapis. The sequence goes on along the minus strand of NC_066275.1, from coordinate 386,713 downwards.
GATCCGCGTTGGCGACTCAACCAATTGGGACAGACGCAAAATTATGCACAGATCGCCCTGCGTAGTCTGTGGTACGTGATCCAAGCCATTCGGCATTGTGCCCGTTGAAATCACGCAAGACTACGATTTCAGTGGAGGGGATCTGTGCAAGCACGTCGTTACCACTATGGGTAGTGGTAACGACGCGCTTGCACATCCGTCCGCATCTATGCATGTGTCTACAGGTTGGGACCTGTAGACACATGCATGATGCGGACGCGGTTCTCTAAATCTACGTGGAGTCAGAGAGTAGAGGTCCCTACCCTCAAAATTGCCGAGACGGTGACAGCAGATATCCTCCCTAACGTACACATATACCCCGGCATGAGGCAAAAAAGTATGCTCAATTTTGTACCCGGGGTACGTTAAATATGACGTATCGCTAGGTCGAGATATCTGCGTCTCCGTAAGGAAACACAAGGCCGGATGCGCCGATCAAGATGGTGGTGGACGGCGTTTAAATTGGAGTGAACTCTCCTGATGTTACTGAAGTCCACATTAAGCGTGGAGCGGGGTGCCGAGGTGTTGCTGACCCGGACGAGTCTGGCCCGATTATGCTGACGTCATAATTTATATTATCGTAGGCCATTGAACTCTGAAAATATTTTTACTTCAAATAATGATATCATTAAACATTATTAATATTATCTCCGTACAAATTATAATTTTTTGTATCGAAACTTTCAAAATTATTGATCTAGGATTTGCGTTAATTATAATTCGTGTCGAACCGAGATACAATATACAATGTTGATATAAACGTTATCGAGGCCGTGAAACATAAATTTTAAGTAATTCATGCATAAAAGGGAGATCCATTTTCATTTTTGAAATTAATAAATGTGTCCCTAATTAATTAATAAGTAACGAAAAATCATTTATTATTATCAAATTATTTATAAATTACAATAATATTTTGAAATAAATTTATGCATTTTATCACCAAAGTTAAAATTTTGAAGTAGGCTGTATGGCTAATGTCATAAGTGCCATTTCCCATATATTTTATATTTCATAATAAAACGATTTATACATACATATTTTTTTTCCTCGCAAGTGTGTTGAAAAGTACGCATGAAACTTGTGAGCAACTGGCTCACTAGACACTCGGTTGATTAGTCATAACCATATTGTTAACACCAGGAACAGACATAAACTGATCCCAGAAAATGTTCAAAACAAAAGTGTTACGATATCCAAAATAATTGTTAAAAAACCTTTGTGTTGTAGGGGTTACTATAACATAAATGATTTTCTTAATGATACCACACATTGGGAATGGAGCGACCGCTCTCGGGCTATTAAAAAGTTTAATTGTACAATATTACTTTGTAAACAAATTTTTTTGATGAAAAAAAAGGCCTGCTGAGTTTGTTGAGCTGCCGTCTTCTCAGGTCTGAGGCATTCGTTTTGGAATGGGTGGTAGTTTTTGACTTTCGAGTCTTTAGAGTGATGTCACATCCTATTTTGAATAAAAATATTTGAATTTGAAATTGATTTACGATCACTGCAACCCACAGACTCATGTATAATGAGCAATTTAGCTCACTTGTGTCATAATATTATACTGTTAGAGTAATGATGTTACCATTTAAGTGTGTTGCAGTGCACTTACACGAGTGAAGAACATCATAGCTGTCTGGAGTATCTATACAAAGCAGCGTGGTGTTTCTCTTTGTAAAAATATTCCTTTCATATCAGAAGTGAAACCTCGCTGTGATAAAGTGCAGACGGCTCAAAACTGAATAAAATTTCAGTGTTTTATTCTGAAATCACATGGTTCAGGCAGGTAATTCTTATTGGAAAACTAACAACGCACGAATTTGTTATTCATACATATTCATGGTTTGTTTATTGTCAACTTTTAAAATGAAAAAGTACTTATACTGGCATAACTACAGTAGTTGGACATATGTTATCGCTTTTTTGTAGATATTGATACGTTCTATAATACTGTAGAACATATTATTATTCTATCATCCGATCCATTCCGCAGCGCACGCGATGACAGATTTTTTATGACAAATTTTTTTACACCTTGGATTATATTATTGAATTTTTATTAGGGATCGCTATCTTTTTGCTATAAGAAAAGTTTAGGGGAAGAATTTTTGAAATTGGTCCAGTAGTTTTTGTGTGAAAACATTACAAACATACATATAAAAACACAAATGTTTCCTCTTTATAATATTAGTTTAGATAATCAAAACTAAAGTTGAATCATATAAGGACCCTTTAGAAATCTCAAGGTGTATTCCACATCAATGATTATGTAGAGTAAGTAAGCTGTGATGTGAAACATATTTCATACATCTGTTTAAGTCTTTGAACATTTGTGATGTAACTGAATGTAACAATACGTTTCGTATTCCGTGATACACAAAGGAAATGTAGACCTCGAATTAAATTGGTTATAATTCAATATTTATTATAAAACGTTATCAGTATATATTTTAAATTTATCAATTTGTTCTAACCACCAGTACGACCTACTACCCAACGTACCAGTGGGAGTCTCCTTTGCACAGGATGCCGGCTAGATTATGGGTACCACAATGGCCCCTATTTCTACCGTGACGCAGTTATGTGTAAGCATTACTGTGTTTTGGTCTGAAGGGCGCCGTAGCTAGTGAAATTACTGGGCAAATGAGACTTAACATCTTATGTCTCAGGGTGACGAGCGCAATTGTGGTGCCGCTCAGAATTTTTGGGGTTTTTCAAGAATCCTGATCGGCACTGCATTGTAATGGGTAGGGGTATCAATTACCATCAGCTGAAAGTTCTGCTCGTCTCATCCTTTATTTTCATAAAGAAAAAAAAATCCATGATTCAGAAACAAACATATTCATCATAAAAATGTTTGCACCTACCGGAATTCGAACCCGGGACCTCTAAGCTTAGTAGGTAGGATCGCTAACCACTCGGCTATACAGTGCGTCAAATATATATTCTAAATTTATCAATTTTTTCTAACGTTAATAGTTCATAGATAATAATGAACTCTTAAGAAATTTAACAATACTACAGAGCAAAAGTATTTGTTAAATATTAAGAAATCATGGGAAAGTGTGTTTGGTTGAGTCTACTTTACTTTATAGGATTTGACTGTTGCGCAAATTTGAATTGCACAAGAAAGTAACTGATTAAGCCTGAAATTACATGACATATGAAGTACATTATTTCATAAGATTTTTTTTTAAATACGTTATTATAAATGTAATACTATATTCACACTTGCGTCACGGCAAAGCCTGCACCACAGTAGACAGTATACTGTGCCTGCACACTAGATGGTCGTTCTAAATTTAATTATTTAAAATATATTAAAAATGCTGATTCACCATTTTAAGAAAGCAGAAAGTCATGTATTCTGTCAAACCGTGCGTTAGTAAATTCTCTCAAAATACAAAACAAGTATTAGAAATAAAAATAATTATGAATCCGAAATCGAAATAAATCCTATCTCTCAAGTTGGACAAAACTGCACTCTATGAAGTCATCCCCATTAAAATCCGTTCACAGAAAACAAACATCAGGATACTGGATTTATATATATTAAGATATGTCCTAAATTATTTTTATTGTTTTGATATCCAATACGTGATAATATATTATAAAGTTCACTCGTGGTTATGAAATAAATATCGATTAAAATTTAATAAATAACTTCGTTAACTCGACTTCCAAAAAATATTTTTCTTTGCATGCTAAGCAAGATTCATGAGAACGAATCGACAAACATTTTTCTCAAACCCCTTTCCCATCAAACGCCGTGAATTTGCCATAAACGAAAAGGCTCCAAGTCATACATCAAGTATTCGGATATATTACCATTTATTGAACCTCGTACCTACATTGGTTGTTTTCAATTACCCTTTCGACGTCACCTCCGGATAAAGTAATGCTTATTTATTTATTTACGGTCTTAAAGGTACATAATCTGGTATGAATGCCATTTACTGGTGCATACACCACTCTCATTGGAAGACATTAATTAAACTACAAAATAAAGTTTGACCTACAAATTTGACAAGGATTTGAAGCAAATTATTAAAAACAATATATATAATAAAAAGAAGAAATTGTTTGTAACTATGAATATCAACTAACATATTATTATTTACGAACAGAAATGTGCGGTTAGTTTTTTTTTCACACTTGTCACTGTGGCATGAAAAATATCAAAATCTTTAATGCTTTGCTTATTTAAATTATCAAAAAATTTGTTACTTCTTTTTATAATAATAGTTTTTATTGCCTCACGAAATATTAAGTATTGTAAATATTATATTTCATATACTTTACCAGTGGGAGACTCCTTTGCACAGGATGCTGGCAAGATTATCGGTAACACAACGGCGTCTATTTCTGCCGTGAAGCAGAAATGTGTAAAGATTATTGTGTTATGCGGTCTGAAGGGCGCCGTAACTAGTGAAATTACTGGTCAATAAAAAATAAAATAAAATATGTACTTACATAATAAATTTTCTGGTAATATTTTATTAATTGGTGCTTCAGTATTTTAACTTTACTTACATCGAAACTTTAATGTAGTTTAGCACCCCGATTTACCATAACATGAGCCGTCATGAAATTCTCGCTATACGTCAAATTTTATAACATCAAAATACACGGCGACCCGAGCGGACACTTCGAACGCAATAAACAGTCTCGTTGAAATACTTACGGCCGTTTTCAATAACGTATCTCTAGTTACGGATGCATTGCTGTCACCGTTTAATGACAAGATCATATCTATCCATAGTTATGTCCAATATATGTTTTTAAACTTTTATCATCGCGGAACTTCAACATTGTAATTATTATGACGGGTACTCACGATATTTATTTTATATATTTGATGCCGATATTTCGATTCAATTGCATGAATCGTGGATCGAAATATCGGCATCAAATATATAAACATAAACATAAACCCGTCATAATAATTACAATGTCCAATATAGTTATAGTCCAATGCTTTATCGGCCGTTCCCAATATTCAGTCTATTTCTTACATGAGATAAAAATCGTAACTATCGTTGAATTTTCTTTCTCAATAAACTTATCGACGGTAACTCACCTTATCCATACACGCTGTCTGTCAATGGGACGACGTATAAGTTTACCAGCGATAGAAGTCTGTATAGAAATTGCAATTCACACGTCCCAATATAAGGCGATAAGAATGACTTATCGGGTATATTGGGACAGCTTCAGATTATTGACACCTAATTACTGATAGTAGATGGTAGTAATTTATCTCTATCTGTAGATAGTATATTGGGAACGTCCGTAAGTCGATAGGTTATTGAAATGTAAGTAAGCGTAAAAGGATAGATTTGTCTACCTCTAGTAAGTTAAACTAAGGATAGACATCGGCCGTTCATCTAACAAATTGATAATAGATTGATCGCATCCTAAAATCGTCTTTATGCACTCTGTTCTAAATTAAAAATGCAGAAAATTTGTTGGTTATACTGTATATGCAGATTGTACTGTTAATTATTCATTCTTGTTTGGTAAATCTACAACTATAAACCATTTACCATTTCATTGACAGCGTGCACTTACCAAAACTTATCGACGGTAACTCACCTTGAGTTTTTTGGGACAGAAAAGTCAGCGATAGTTACGATTTTTATCTGAATTAAGAGATGGACTGCATATTGGGAACGGCTGTAAGTAGACTTTCCACTACCACGAGATCGGTATCTAAGCGAGTGAAACCGCGAGGCATTGTTAGTAAACAATATGTGAAACAGATAGAATGGATATCCAATTCCATCAATGTACTTCGTTTTATAAATCAAGGCTTGAGCAGTGAGTTAAATGAAACTTGTGGATCTGAAAATTATCCATTTAACCATCTAGCACTGCGCACGCGGACATCACCTTGAGACAAAAGATTTCAAGTCTCATTTGCCCAGTAATTTCACTAGCTACGGCGCCCTGAAGGGCCCAGCCCGAAACACAGTAAAGCTTACATATTACTGCTTCACGGCAGAAATAGGCGCTGTTGTGGTTCCCATAATCTAGCCGGCATCCCGTGCAAAAGAGCCTCCCACTGGTAAAGCTTTAGGCATATTTAAATAGACTAATCTAATCGAGAAGAATTACAATTATGATGAACTTAAACTATTTAAGCGCAATAATTAATTAATAATCGTAATGGGCTACGCTGAAAACCAGCGCTGTAGCATTTGCTACATCATACGCTACGAGAGATGTCCATATTCGCATCATTTTTTAATATTTATTTTCACAAATATTACTTCGTTTTAAACGATATTGTTATGTTTTAATTTTAGGTGTTTAATAAAACTTTGTAAATTTATTTGTGATGTGAAATAAAAATATGTCTATATGTCGATATATGTCTAATTTCGAGGATCATCTATCGTAGTTTTAACTCAGGCGTTTTGACCACGTCATCAACCAAAAGTTGGTATCTGTAATGCTTCAAATCAAAAAGAATGAATTTTACTATTTAACTACCAGTTGTAGTTATTAATGCGTTAATAATTAAAAAGTCGTGCAAAATGAATAGAGAAATGCTTTTTGAAAAAGTCTTTTAATGAATATCAGCGCAAACATGTAAGTTCTTCACGTAACTATAATATTCATATTTTTTTATTTTCAAAACAATTATTGGCCCATGGGGTCCCTAAGGCTCGGAAAATGTACAAATTCCTAACTGCGTGCCTAATAAATCTACTGGTAACCCAAGCGCTGGCAGCTATTTCGGTCATCGGATCAGCCTAGCTATCCAATACGGAAATGCTGCCAGTATTCTTGGTACGCTCCACGTAATGATAGTTTTAATTTAATGTTATCATGTAATTGTAAATACAATTATTAACATTGTTTTTTTTAAATAATAATTTTCAATTAAAACCTGTAGTAAAAAGTATAAGGAAGTTGTATTAAGACTATACTAGCAGTATATCTGCGTTATATGTTAAGTAATTGATCTTCGACCGAAATAACTGCCACGTTTAGAGTTTTGTAAAGTTCTACAAAATCTTTTTTCTATTTTTGCGCGTCTTATTAAGTATTTAGCAATCGATGCTGTTAATTGATGAATCTTTTGTCAATTTTATATGTACTAAGATAGTCACATCTTGCATCAAGCAACCCTGGATTATCACGAAAGTTGCGATGGCTTGGGAGACAGCAGTTTTGGGTCCTTCTACAAATCATGCTGTACTATATCATAGGTCATCGTTAACTTCGATTGCTTGGCTTCCTGGTAGAATTGCGTTGGCAGTATATAGCGATATAGATACGCTTCGACAACTCATCCTGGAGACGGACTGATAAACATAAGACAAAGGGATTTGACCAATGCGACTTATGGATATTGGATATTGGGGATACATTTTATTTGTAATTACGTATAATAATATAACGTCAATCGAGGTATGTAGTGCTATTATTGAGTCTGCTACAAAATAGACAGCTACTCTACAAAATGTATTTGTCTTACCTTGTTAAAGATAGATTTGAAGGATCATAAAACTTAAAATATTATAAAACAACACAAAGTAAATGAACCCATTTACTCTGAAAGAAAAATTTTAATAAAGAATTAGGATTTAACGTTATCTCAAGTTCGGAGAGATTAACCTAATTTATTTATATCGTGGCTCAAGCAATGTTTGGAACTTACATAGTTTGATCAAAATCTAAATTCATATTCTATGAAAACAGCTTTAGAGTTTGTCCTTTTATCAATCTCCTAGATTTCTAATTTAACTCAGTAATGCTTAGCAATTTAAAAGACGAACTAGGGTAAACGATTTCGAGAAGTTTTATCAGACGTTATTTATTTTTTCATTAAAAAAATGTCTTGATTATTTATGAGCCAAACTTATTAACCGACTTCAAAAAGGAGGAGGTTCTCAATTCGTCGATATGTGTCGGAATACATGATGTACGATATACATCAGAACTTTCGAATGGGTGAACCAATTTCGATAATTCTTTATTTTAAAGCTGGTGCTTCCCGTGTGGTTCTATTACAATTTGGTCCAGATCTGACAATGGCAGCCATGAGAAAACCATAAAAATCTATTATTATTATTTATAATTATTTATTAATATTATTTTATAATTATTAGTGAAAATTATATCTATTGTTTTGGAATAGTGTTTTTGAAGTCGGTTGTTTTTTTTATGTTTTTTTTGTTTTTTTAAATAATGTTATATATTCTTTTAAGTTGACAAGTACGTTTCTTGCTCGGATTCCGTACTTTTAAAATAATTAGAATAAATACTTTAAACTTAGCTATCTGGTATAAATATAATCGAATTGAGCCTACAGTGCAGTAATAATACAAATAATATTTGTGATGGTACTCTTAATAGAATTGTTCGCACTTATTTAAGCCTTCCGAAAGTTGATCGAACTATAGACATTTTTAATGATTAAGCTCTCTGCTTTTCGGTATAAACTTCGGAAATTGATATGTTGCTAGACAGGAATATAATTTGCTGCTCAACAAAAATTATTAATTTAATTTTATATTTTAGTTCTGCCGTATTAAAGTAAAATAAGTTTTGTTCATTTTTACTTATAATTGTATTGTATCTTATTGTATAATTGTATTATATTGTATATTAGGATTAGTTCTAATGTTGTTAAAATTCAAAAATTATGTTTGTTTTATTTGCATGTGGTCGTTGCCTGTAAGTGCAATAACACTTAGACTTATTTTTATGAAATAGGAGGACAAACGAGCGTACAGGTCACCTGGTGATAAGTGATCACCATATTTTTGAGCGGCGGCCATCTTGGATTTCAAAAATGATCACAGAATTGTTCACTGCACCCTCGAGAACCTCGTACACGATTTCCATATTGCTAAAATCATAATTTTATGCGGTGGCCATCTTGGATTTGAAAAATGATCACCAAATCGTTCTCTGCACCCTCGAGAATCTCGGACACGATATCCATATTGCTGAAATCGTAATTTTGTGCGGCGGCCATCTTGGATTTGAAAACTGATCACCAAATCGTTCTCTGCACCCTCGAGAATCTCGGACACGATATCCATATTGCTGAAATCATAATTTTGTGCGGCGGCCATCTTGGATTTGAAAAATGATCACAAAATCGTTCTCTGCACCCTCGAGAACCTCGGATACGATACCCATAATGTAGTTATCATAATTTTGAGCGGCGGCCATTTTCGATTTCAAAAATGATCACAAAATCGTTCTCTGCACCCTTGAGAACCTCAGATACGATACCCATATTGCTGAAATCATAATTTTGTGCGGCGCCCATCCTGGATTTGAAAACTGATCACAAAATCGTTCTGTGCACTCTGTAGAACCTCGGATACGATACCCATATTGCTGAAATCATAATTTTGTGCGGCGCCCATCTTGGATTTGAAAAATGATCGCAAAATCGTTCTCAGTACCCTCGAGAACATCTGATACGATACCCATAATGTAGTTATCATACTTTTGAGCGGCGGCCATCTTGGATTTGAAAACTGATCACAAAATCTTTCTCTGCACCCTCGAGAAACTCGGGTACGATACCCATATTGCTGAAATCATAATTTTGTGCGGCGGCCATCTTGGATTTGAAAAATGATCCCAAAATTGTTTTCTGCACCCTCGAGAACCTCGGACACGATATCCATATTGCTGAAAACATAATTTTGTGCGGCGGCCATCTTGGATTAGAATAATGGTCACAAAATCGTTATCAGCACCCTCGAGAACCTCGGATACGATACCCATAATGTAGTTATCATAATTTTGAGCCGCGGCCATCTTGGATTTCAAAAATGATCACAAAATCGTTCTGTGCACTCTGGAGAACCTCGGATACGATACCCATATTTTTGTGATCATAATCTTGCACGGCGGCCATATTGAATTTGAAAACTTATCACAAACTCGTTCTCAGCACCCTCGACAACCTCGGATACGATACCCATAATGTAGTTATCATACTTTTGAGCGGCGGCCACCTTGGTTTTGAAAAATGATCACACAATCGTTCTCTGCACCCTCGAGAACCTCGGATACGATACTCATAATGTAGTTATCATAATTTTGAGTGGCAGCTATATTGGATTTCAAAAATGTTCACAAAATCGTTCTGTGCACTCTCGAGAACCTCGGATACGATACCCATGATGTAGTTATCATACTTTTGAGCGGCGGCCATCTTGGATTTGAAAAATGATAACAAAATCGTTCTCAGCACCCTCGAGAACCTCGGATACGATACCCATAATGTAGTTATCATACTTTTGAGCGGCGGCCATCTTGGATTTGAAAACTGATCACAAAATCGTTCTCTGCACTCTCGAGAACCTCGGAAACGATACCCATTATCTTATTATTATACTTTTGAGCGGCGGCCATCTCGGATTTAAAAATGATCACAAAATCGTTCTGTGCATTCTCAAGAACCTCGGATACGATACCCATATTTTTGTGATCGTAATCTTGCACGGCGGCCGACTCGGATTTAAAAATTGTTCTTTGCACCCTCGAGAACCTCGGACACGGTATCCATATTGTTAAAATCATAATTTTGTGCGGCGACCATCTTGGATTTGAAAAATGATCACCAAATCGTGCTGTGCACTCTCGAGAACCTCGAATACGATACCCATATTGCTGAAATCATAATTTTGTGCGGCAGCCATCTTGGATTTGAAAAATGATCACAAAATCGTTCTCTGCACTCTCAAGAACCTCGGGAACGATATCCATATTGCTGAAATCATAATTGTGTGCGGCGGCCATCTAGGATTTGAAAAATGATCCCAAAATTGTTTTCTGCACCCTGGAGAACCACGGAAACGATATCCATATTGCTGAAAACATAATTTTGTGCGGCGGCCATGTTGGATTAGAAAAATGATCACAAAATCGTTCTCAGCACCCTCGAGAACCTCGGATACGATACCCATAATGTAGTTATCATACTTTTGAGCGGCGGCCATCTTCGATTTGAAAAATGATCACAAAATCGTTCTCAGCACCCTCGAGAACCTCTGATACGATACCCATAATGTAGTTATTATAAATTTGAGCGGCGGCCATCTTGGATTTCATAAATGATCACAAAATTGTTCTGTGCACTCTCGAGAACCTCGGATACGATACCCATATTTTTGTGATCATAATCTTGCACGGCGGCCATCTCGGATTTAAAAATGATCCCAAAATCAATTTCTGCACACAATCGTTCTCTGCACCCTCGAGAACCTCGGATACGATACTCATAATGTAGTTATCATAATTTTGAGTGGCAGCTATATTGGATTTCTAAAATGTTCACAAAATCGTTCTGTGCACTCTCGAGAACCTCGGATACGATACCCATGATGTAGTTATCATACTTTTGAGCGGCGGCCATCTTGGATTTGAAAAATGATAACAAAATCGTTCTGTGCACTCTGGAAAACCTCGGATACGATACCCATATTTTTGTGATCATAATCTTGCACGGCGGCCATGTTGGATTTCATAAATATTCACAAAATCGTTCTGTGCACACTCGAGAACCTCGGATACGACACCCATAATGAAGTTATCATACTTTTGAGCGGCGGCCATCTTGGTTTTGAAAAATGATCACACAATCGTTCTCTGCACCCTCGAGAACCTCGGATACGATACTCATAATGTAGTTATCATAATTTTGAGTGGCAGCTATATTGGATTTCTAAAATGTTCACAAAATCGTTCTGTGCACTCTCGAGAACCTCGGATACGATACCCATGATGTAGTTATCATACTTTTGAGCGGCGGCCATCTTGGATTTGAAAAATGATAACAAAATCGTTCTCAGCACCCTCGAGAACCTCGGATACGATACCCATAATGTAGTTATCATACTTTTGAGCGGCGGCCATCTTGGATTTGAAAACTGATCACAAAATCGTTCTCTGCACTCTCGAGAACCTCGGAAACGATACCCATTATCTTATTATCATACTTTTGAGCGGCGGCCATCTCGGATTTAAAAATGATCACAAAATCGTTCTGTGAATTCTCAAGAACCTCGGATACGATACCCATATTTTTGTGATCGTAATCTTGCACGGCGGCCGACTCGGATTTAAAAATTGTTCTTTGCACCCGCGAGAACCTCGGACACGATATCCATATTGATAAAATCATAATTATGTGCGGCGGCCATCTTTGATTTGAAAAATGATCACCAAATCGTGCTGTGCACTCTCGACAACCTCGAATACGATACCCATATTGCTGAAATCATAATTTTGTGCGGCGGCCATCTTGGATTTGAAAAATGATCACAAAATCGTTCTCTGCACCCTCAAGAACCTCGGGTACGATATCCATATTGCTGAAATCATAATTTTGTGCGGCGGCCATCTAGGATTTGAAAAATGATCCCAAAATTGTTTTCTGCACCCTCGAGAACCACGGAAACGATATCCATATTGCTGAAAACATAATTTTGTGAGGCGGCCATGTTGGATTAGAAAAATGATCACAAAATCGTTCTCAGCACCCTCGAGAACCTCGGATACGATACCCATAATGTAGTTATCATACTTTTGAGCGGCGGCCATCTTCGATTTGAAAAATGATCACAAAATCGTTCTCAGCACCCTCGAGAACCTCGGATACGATACCCATAATGTAGTTAACATAATTTTGAGCGGCGGCCATCTTGGATTTGAAAAATGATCACAAAATCGTTCTCAGCACCCTCGAGAACCTCGGATACGATACCCATAATGTAGTTTTCATACTTTTGAGCGGAGGCCATCTTGGATTTGAAAAATGATCACAATATCGTTCTCTGCACCCTCGAGAACCTCGGATACGATACCCATAATGTAGTTAACATAATTTTGAGCGGCGGCCAGCTTGGATTTCAAAAATGGTCACAAAATCGTTCTCTGCACCCTCGAGAACCTCGGATACGATACCCATAATGTAGTTATCATACTTTTGAGCGGCGGCCATCTTCGATTTGAAAAATGATCACAAAATCATTCTCAGCATCCTCGAGAACCTCTGATACGATACCCATAATGTAGTTATTATAAATTTGAGCGGCGGCCATCTTGGATTTCATAAATGATCACAAAATCGTTCTGTGCACTCTGGAGAACCTCGGATACGATACCCATAATGTAGTTATCATACTTTTGAGCGGCGGCCATCTTGGATTTGAAAAATGATCACAAAATCGTTCTCTGCACCCTCAAGAACCTCGGATACGATACCCATAATCTAGTTATCATAATTTTGAGCGGCGGCCATCTTGGATTTGAAAACTTAATACAAAATCTTTCTCTGCACCCTCGAGAAACTCGGGTACGATATCCATATTGCTGAAATCATAATTTTGTGCGGCGGCCATCTTGGATTTGAAAAATGATCATAAAATTGGATACGATACCCATAATGTAGTTATCATAATTTTGAGCGGCAGCTATATTGGATTTCAAAAATGTTCACAAAATCGTTCTGTGCACTCTCGAGAACCTCGGATACGACACCCATAATGTAGTTATCATACTTTTGAGCGGCGGCCATCTTGGATTTGAAAACTTATCACAAAATCTTTCTCTGCACCCTCGAGAACCTCGGGTACGATATCCATATTGCTGAAATCATAATTTTGTGCGGCGGCCATCTAGGATTTGAAAAAGAATCCCAAAATTGTTTTCTGCACCCTCGAGAACCACGGAAACGATATCCATATTGCTGAAAACAAAATTTTGTGCGGCGGCCATGTTGGATTAGAAAAATGATCACAAAATCGTTCTCAGCACCCTCGAAAACCTCGGATACGATACCCATAATGTAGTTATCATACTTTTGAGCGGCGGCCATCTTCGATTTGAAAAATGATCACAAAATCGTTCTCAGCATCCTCGAGAACCTCTGATACGATACCCATAATGTAGTTATTATAAATTTGAGCGGCGGCCATCTTGGATTTCATAAATGATCACAAAATCGTTCTGTGCACTCTGGAGAACCTCGGATACGATACCCATATTTTTATGATCATAATCTTGCACGGCGGCCATCTAGGATTTGAAAAATGATCACAAAATCGTTCTGAGCACCCTCGAGAACCTCGGATACGATACCCATAATGTAGTTTTCATACTTTTGAGCGGAGGCCATCGTGGATTTGAAAAATGATCACAATATCGTTCTCGGCACCCTCGAGAACCTCGGATACGATACCCATAATCTAGTTATCATAATTTTGAGCGGCGGCCATCTTGGAATTGAAAACTTATCACAAAATCTTTCTCTGCACCCTCGAGAACCTCGGGTACAATATCCATATTGCTGAAATCATAATTTTGTGCGGCGGCCATCTTGGATTTGAAAAATGATCCCAAAATTGTTTTCTGCACCCTCGAGAAACACGGAAACAAATGATAACAAAATCGTTCTGTGCACTCTGGAGAACCTCGGATACGATACCCATAATCTAGTTATCATAATTTTGAGCGGCGGCCATCTTGGATTTGAAAACTTATCACAAAATCTTTCTTTGCACCTTCGAGAACCTCGGGTACGATATCCATATTGCTGAAATCATAATTTTGTGCGGCGGCCATCTTGGAATTGAAAAATGATCCCAAAATTGTTTTCTGCGCCCTCGAGAACCACGGAAACGATATCCATATTGCTGAAAACATAATTTTGTGCGGCGGCCATGTTGGATTAGAAAAATGATCACAAAATCGTTCTGTGCACTCTCGAGAACCTCGGATACGATACCCATGATGTAGTTATCATACTTTTGAGCGGCGGCCATCTTGGATTTGAAAAATGATAACAAAATCGTTCTCAGCACCCTCAAGAACCTCGGATACGATACCCATAATGTAGTTATCATACTTTTGAGCGGTGGCCATCTTGGATTTGAAAACTGATCACAAAATCGTTCTCTGCACTCTCGAGAAACTCGGAAACGATACCCATTATCTTATTATTATACTTTTGAGTGGCGGCCATCTCGGATTTAAAAATGATCACAAAATCGTTCTGTGCATTCTCAAGAACCTCGGATACGATACCCATATTTTTGTGATCGTAATCTTGCACGGCGGCCGACTCGGATTTAAAAATTGTTCTTTGCACCCTCGAGAACCTCGGACACGATATCCATATTGTTAAAATCATAATTTTGTGCGGCGGCCATCCTGGATTTGAAAAATGATCTCCAAATCGTGCTGTGCACTCTCGAGAACCTCGAATACGATACCCATATTGCTGAAATCATAATTTTGTGCGGCAGCCATCTTGGATTTGAAAAATGATCACAAAATCGTTCTCTGCACTCTCAAGAACCTCGGGAACGATATCCATATTGCTGAAATCATAATTTTGTGCGGCGGCCATCTAGGATTTGAAAAATGATCCCAAAATTGTTTTCTGCACCCTGGAGAACCACGGAAATGATATCCATATTGCTGAAAACATAATTTTGTGCGGCGGCCATGTTGGATTAGAAAAATGATCACAAAATCGTACTCAGCACCCTCGAGAACCTCGGATACGATACCCATAATTTAGTTATCATACTTTTGAGCGGCGGCCATCTTCGATTTGAAAAATGATCACAAAATCGTTCTCAGCACCCTCGAGAACCTCTGATACGATACCCATAATGTAGTTATTATAAATTTGAGCGGCGGCCATCTTGGATTTCATAAATGATCACAAAATTGTTCTGTGCACTCTCGAGAACCTCGGATACGATACCCATATTTTTGTGATCATAATCTTGCACGGCGGCCATCTCGGATTTAAAAATGATCCCAAAATTAATTTCTGCACCCTTGAGAACCTCAGACACGATATCCATATTGCTGAAAACATTATTGTTTGCG
This sequence comes from Leptidea sinapis, assembly GCF_905404315.1. NCBI lineage: Eukaryota > Metazoa > Arthropoda > Insecta > Lepidoptera > Pieridae > Leptidea > Leptidea sinapis. The sequence goes on along the minus strand of NC_066275.1, from coordinate 370,789 downwards.
CCAGCCCTCTTGGATTTCAAAAATGATCACAGAATTGTTCTCTGCACCCTCGAGAACCTCGGACACGATATCCATATTGCTAAAATCATAATTTTATGCGGCGGCCATCTTGGATTTGAAAAATGATAACCAAATCGTTCTCTGCACCCTCGAGAATCTTGGACACGATATACATATTGCTGAAAGCATAATTTTGTGCGGCGGCCATCTTGGATTTGAAAAATGATCACAAAATCGTTCTGTGCACTCTCGGGAACCTCGGATACGATACCCATAATCTAGTTATCATAATTTTGAGCGGCGGCCATCTTGGATTTGAAAACTGATCACAAAATCTTTCTCTGCACCCTCGAGAAACTCGGGTACGATATCCATATTGCTGAAATCATAATTTTGTGCGGCGGCCATCTTGGATTTGAAAAATGATCCCAAAATTGTTTTCTGCACCCTCGAGAACCTCGGACACGATATCCATATTGCTGAAAACATAATTTTGTGCGGCGGCCATCTTGGATTTGAAAAATGATCACAAAATCGTTCTGTGCACTCTCGGGAACCTCGGATACGATACCCATAATCTAGTTATCATAATTTTGAGCGGCGGCCATCTTGGATTTGAAAACTGATCACAAAATCTTTCTCTGCACCCTCGAGAAACTCGGGTACGATACCCATATTGCTGAAATCATAATTTTGTGCGGCGGCCATCTTGGATTTGAAAAATGATCCCAAAATTGTTTTCTGCACCCTCGAGAACCTCGGACACGATATCCATATTGCTGAAAACATAATTTTGTGCGGCGGCCATCTTGGATTAGAATAATGGTCACAAAATCGTTCTCAGCACCCTCGAGAACCTCGGATACGATACCCATAATGTATTTATCATAATTTTGAGCCGCGGCCATCTTGGATTTCAAAAATGATCACAAAATCGTTCTGTGCACTCTCGAGAACCTCGGATACGATACCCATGATGTAGTTATCATACTTTTGAGCGGCGGCCATCTTGGATTTGAAAAATGATAACAAAATCGTTCTCAGCACCCTCGAGAACCTCGGATACGATACCCATAATGTAGTTATCATACTTTTGAGCGGCGGCTATCTTGGATTTGAAAACTGATCACAAAATCGTTCTCTGCACTCTCGAGAACCTCGGAAACGATACCCATTATCTTATTATCATACTTTTGAGCGGCGGCAATCTCGGATTTAAAAATGATCACAAAATCGTTCTGTGAATTCTCAAGAACCTCGGATACGATACCCATATTTTTGTGATCGTAATCTTGCACGGCGGCCGACTCGGATTTAAAAATTGTTCTTTGCACCCGCGAGAACCTCGGACACGATATCCATATTGATAAAATCATAATTATGTGCGGCGGCCATCTTTGATTTGAAAAATGATCACCAAATCGTGCTGTGCACTCTCGACAACCTCGAATACGATACCCATATTGCTGAAATCATAATTTTGTGCGGCGGCCATCTAGGATTTGAAAAATGATCCCAAAATTGTTTTCTGCACCCTCGAGAACCACGGAAACGATATCCATATTGCTGAAAACATAATTTTGTGAGGCGGCCATGTTGGATTAGAAAAATGATCACAAAATCGTTCTCAGCACCCTCGAGAACCTCGGATACGATACCCATAATGTAGTTATCATACTTTTGAGCGGCGGCCATCTTCGATTTGAAAAATGATCACAAAATCGTTCTCAGCACCCTCGAGAACCTCGGATACGATACCCATAATGTAGTTAACATAATTTTGAGCGGCGGCCATCTTCGATTTGAAAAATGATCACAAAATCGTTCTCAGCACCCTCGAGAACCTCGGATACGATACCCATAATGTAGTTTTCATACTTTTGAGCGGAGGCCATCGTGGATTTGAAAAATGATCACAATATCGTTCTCTGCACCCTCGAGAACCTCGGATACGATACCCATAATGTAGTTAACATAATTTTGAGCGGCAGCCAGCTTGGATTTCAAAAATGGTCACAAAATCGTTCTCTGCACCCTCGAGAACCTCGGATACGATACCCATAATGTAGTTATCATACTTTTGAGCGGCGGCCATCTTCGATTTGAAAAATGATCACAAAATCATTCTCAGCATCCTCGAGAACCTCTGATACGATACCCATAATGTAGTTATTATAAATTTGAGCGGCGGCCATCTTGGATTTCAAAAATGATCACAAAATCGTTCTGTGCACTCTGGAGAACCTCGGATACGATACCCATAATGTAGTTATCATACTTTTGAGCGGCGGCCATCTTGGATTTGTAAAATGATCACAAAATCGTTCTCTGCACCCTCAAGAACCTCGGATACGATACCCATAATCTAGTTATCATAATTTTGAGCGGCGGCCATCTTGGATTTGAAAACTTAATACAAAATCTTTCTCTGCACCCTCGAGAAACTCGGGTACGATATCCATATTGCTGAAATCATAATTTTGTGCGGCGGCCATCTTGGATTTGAAAAATGATCATAAAATTGGATACGATACCCATAATGTAGTTATCATAATTTTGAGCGGCAGCTATATTGGATTTCAAAAATGTTCACAAAATCGTTCTGTGCACTCTCGAGAACCTCGGATACGACACCCATAATGTAGTTATCATACTTTTGAGCGGCGGCCATCTTGGATTTGAAAACTTATCACAAAATCTTTCTCTGCACCCTCGAGAACCTCGGGTACGATATCCATATTGCTGAAATCATAATTTTGTGCGGCGGCCATCTAGGATTTGAAAAAGAATCCCAAAATTGTTTTCTGCACCCTCGAGAACCACGGAAACGATATCCATATTGCTGAAAACAAAATTTTGTGCGGCGGCCATGTTGGATTAGAAAAATGATCACAAAATCGTTCTCAGCACCCTCGAAAACCTCGGATACGATACCCATAATGTAGTTATCATACTTTTGAGCGGCGGCCATCTTCGATTTGAAAAATGATCACAAAATCGTTCTCAGCATCCTCGAGAACCTCTGATACGATACCCATAATGTAGTTATTATAAATTTGAGCGGCGGCCATCTTGGATTTCATAAATGATCACAAAATCGTTCTGTGCACTCTGGAGAACCTCGGATACGATACCCATATTTTTATGATCATAATCTTGCACGGCGGCCATCTAGGATTTGAAAAATGATCACAAAATCGTTCTGAGCACCCTCGAGAACCTCGGATACGATACCCATAATGTAGTTTTCATACTTTTGAGCGGAGGCCATCGTGGATTTGAAAAATGATCACAATATCGTTCTCGGCACCCTCGAGAACCTCGGATACGATACCCATAATCTAGTTATCATAATTTTGAGCGGCGGCCATCTTGGAATTGAAAACTTATCACAAAATCTTTCTCTGCACCCTCGAGAACCTCGGGTACAATATCCATATTGCTGAAATCATAATTTTGTGCGGCGGCCATCTTGGATTTGAAAAATGATCCCAAAATTGTTTTCTGCACCCTCGAGAAACACGGAAACAAATGATAACAAAATCGTTCTGTGCACTCTGGAGAACCTCGGATACGATACCCATAATCTAGTTATCATAATTTTGAGCGGCGGCCATCTTGGATTTGAAAACTTATCACAAAATCTTTCTTTGCACCTTCGAGAACCTCGGGTACGATATCCATATTGCTGAAATCATAATTTTGTGCGGCGGCCATCTTGGAATTGAAAAATGATCCCAAAATTGTTTTCTGCGCCCTCGAGAACCACGGAAACGATATCCATATTGCTGAAAACATAATTTTGTGCGGCGGCCATGTTGGATTAGAAAAATGATCACAAAATCGTTCTGTGCACTCTCGAGAACCTCGGATACGATACCCATGATGTAGTTATCATACTTTTGAGCGGCGGCCATCTTGGATTTGAAAAATGATAACAAAATCGTTCTCAGCACCCTCAAGAACCTCGGATACGATACCCATAATGTAGTTATCATACTTTTGAGCGGTGGCCATCTTGGATTTGAAAACTGATCACAAAATCGTTCTCTGCACTCTCGAGAAACTCGGAAACGATACCCATTATCTTATTATTATACTTTTGAGTGGCGGCCATCTCGGATTTAAAAATGATCACAAAATCGTTCTGTGCATTCTCAAGAACCTCGGATACGATACCCATATTTTTGTGATCGTAATCTTGCACGGCGGCCGACTCGGATTTAAAAATTGTTCTTTGCACCCTCGAGAACCTCGGACACGATATCCATATTGTTAAAATCATAATTTTGTGCGGCGGCCATCCTGGATTTGAAAAATGATCTCCAAATCGTGCTGTGCACTCTCGAGAACCTCGAATACGATACCCATATTGCTGAAATCATAATTTTGTGCGGCAGCCATCTTGGATTTGAAAAATGATCACAAAATCGTTCTCTGCACTCTCAAGAACCTCGGGAACGATATCCATATTGCTGAAATCATAATTTTGTGCGGCGGCCATCTAGGATTTGAAAAATGATCCCAAAATTGTTTTCTGCACCCTGGAGAACCACGGAAATGATATCCATATTGCTGAAAACATAATTTTGTGCGGCGGCCATGTTGGATTAGAAAAATGATCACAAAATCGTACTCAGCACCCTCGAGAACCTCGGATACGATACCCATAATTTAGTTATCATACTTTTGAGCGGCGGCCATCTTCGATTTGAAAAATGATCACAAAATCGTTCTCAGCACCCTCGAGAACCTCTGATACGATACCCATAATGTAGTTATTATAAATTTGAGCGGCGGCCATCTTGGATTTCATAAATGATCACAAAATTGTTCTGTGCACTCTCGAGAACCTCGGATACGATACCCATATTTTTGTGATCATAATCTTGCACGGCGGCCATCTCGGATTTAAAAATGATCCCAAAATTAATTTCTGCACCCTTGAGAACCTCAGACACGATATCCATATTGCTGAAAACATTATTGTTTGCGCCAGCCCTCTTGGATTTCAAAAATGATCACAGAATTGTTCTCTGCACCCTCGAGAACCTCGGACACGATATCCATATTGCTAAAATCATAATTTTATGCGGCGGCCATCTTGGATTTGAAAAATGATAACCAAATCGTTCTCTGCACCCTCGAGAATCTTGGACACGATATACATATTGCTGAAAGCATAATTTTGTGCGGCGGCCATCTTGGATTTGAAAAATGATCACAAAATCGTTCTGTGCACTCTCGGGAACCTCGGATACGATACCCATAATCTAGTTATCATAATTTTGAGCGGCGGCCATCTTGGATTTGAAAACTGATCACAAAATCTTTCTCTGCACCCTCGAGAAACTCGGGTACGATACCCATATTGCTGAAATCATAATTTTGTGCGGCGGCCATCTTGGATTTGAAAAATGATCCCAAAATTGTTTTCTGCACCCTCGAGAACCTCGGACACGATATCCATATTGCTGAAAACATAATTTTGTGCGGCGGCCATCTTGGATTTGAAAAATGATCACAAAATCGTTCTGTGCACTCTCGGGAACCTCGGATACGATACCCATAATCTAGTTATCATAATTTTGAGCGGCGGCCATCTTGGATTTGAAAACTGATCACAAAATCTTTCTCTGCACCCTCGAGAAACTCGGGTACGATACCCATATTGCTGAAATCATAATTTTGTGCGGCGGCCATCTTGGATTTGAAAAATGATCCCAAAATTGTTTTCTGCACCCTCGAGAACCTCGGACACGATATCCATATTGCTGAAAACATAATTTTGTGCGGCGGCCATCTTGGATTAGAATAATGGTCACAAAATCGTTCTCAGCACCCTCGAGAACCTCGGATACGATACCCATAATGTAGTTATCATAATTTTGAGCCGCGGCCATCTTGGATTTCAAAAATGATCACAAAATCGTTCTGTGCTCTCTGGAAAACCTCGGATACGATACCCATATTTTTGTGATCATAATCTTGCACGGCGGCCATGTTGGATTTCATAAATATTCACAAAATCGTTCTGTGCACACTCGAGAACCTTCGATACGATACTCATAATGTAGTTATCATAATTTTGAGTGGCAGCTATATTGGATTTCAAAAATGTTCACAAAATCGTTCTGTGCACTCTCGAGAACCTCGGATACGATACCCATGATGTAGTTATCATACGTTTGAGCGGTGGCCATCTTGGATTTGAAAAATGTTAACACAATCGTTCTCTGCACCCTCGAGAACCTTGGATACGATACTCATAATGTAGTTATCATAATTTTGAGTGGCAGCTATATTGGATTTTAAAAATGTTCACAAAATCGTTCTGTGCACTCTCGAGAACCTCGGATACGATACCCATGATGTAGTTATCATACTTTTGAGCGGCGGCCATCTTGGATTTGAAAAATGATAACAAAATCGTTCTCAGCACCCTCGAGAACCTCGGATACGATACCCATAATGTAGTTATCATACTTTTGAGCGGCGGCCATATTGGATTTGAAAACTGATCACAAAATCGTTCTCTGCACTCTCGAGAACCTCGGAAACGATACCCATTATCTTATTATCATACTTTTGAGCGGCGGCCATCTCGGATTTAAAAATGATCACAAAATCGTTCTGTGCATTCTCAAGAACCTCGGATACGATACCCATATTTTTGTGATCGTAATCTTGCACGGCGGCCGACGCGAATTTAAAAATTGTTCTTTGCACCCGCGAGAACCTCGGACACGATATCCATATTGTTAAAATCATAATTTTGTGCGGCGGCCATCTTGGATTTGAAAAATGATCACCAAATCGTGCTGTGCACTCTCGACAACCTCGAATACGATACCCATATTGCTGAAATCATAATTTTGTGCGGCGGCCATCTTGGATTTGAAAAATGATCACAAAATCGTTCTCTGCACCCTCAAGAACCTCGGGTACGATATCCATATTGCTGAAATCATAATTTTGTGCGGCGGCCATCTAGGATTTGAAAAATGATCCCAAAATTGTTTTCTGCACCCTCGAGAACCACGGAAACGATATCCATATTGCTTAAAACATAATTTTGTACGGCGGCCATCTTGGATTTGAAAAATGATCACCAAATCGTGCTGTGCACTCTCGACAACCTCGAATACGATACCCATATTGCTGAAATCATAATTTTGTGCGGCGGCCATCTTGGATTTGAAAAATGATCACAAAATCGTTCTCTGCACCCTCAGAAACCTCGGGTACGATATCCATATTGCTGAAATCATAATTTTGTGCGGCGGCCATCTAGGATTTGAAAAATGATCACAAAATCGTTCTCAGCATCCTCGAGAACCTCGGATACGATACCCATAATGTAGTTATCATACTTTTGAGCGGCGGCCATCTTCGATTTGAAAAATGATCACAAAATCGTTCTCTGCACCCTCGAGAACCTCGGATACGATACCCATAATGTAGTTAACATAATTTTGAGCGGCAGCCAGCTTGGATTTCAAAAATGATCACAAAATCGTTCTCTGCACCCTCGAGAACCTCGGATACGATACCCATAATGTAGTTATCATACTTTTGAGCGGCGGCCATCTTCGATTTGAAAAATGATCACAAAATCATTCTCAGCATCCTCGAGAACCTCTGATACGATACCCATAATGTAGTTATTATAAATTTGAGCGGCGCCATCTTGGATTTCATAAATGATCACAAAATCGTTCTGTGCACTCTGGAGAACCTCGGATACGATACCCATAATGTAGTTATCATACTTTTGAGCGGCGGCCATCTTGGATTTGAAAAATGATCACAAAATCGTTCTCTGCACCCTCAAGAACCTCGGATACGATACCCATAATCTAGTTATCATAATTTTGAGCGGCGGCCATCTTGGATTTGAAAACTTAATACAAAATCTTTCTCTGCACCCTCGAGAAACTCGGGTACGATATCCATATTGCTGAAATCATAATTTTGTGCGGCGGCCATCTTGGATTTGAAAAATGATCATAAAATTGGATACGATACCCATAATGTAGTTATCATAATTTTGAGCGGCAGCTATCTTGGATTTCAAAAATGTTCACAAAATCGTTCTGTGCACTCTCGAGAACCTCGGATACGACACCCATAATGTAGTTATCATACTTTTGAGCGGCGGCCATCTTGGATTTGAAAACTTATCACAAAATCTTTCTCTGCACCCTCGAGAACCTCGGGTACGATATCCATAATGCTGAAATCATAATTTTGTGCGGCGGCCATCTAGGATTTGAAAAATGATCCCAAAATTGTTTTCTGCACCCTCGAGAACCACGGAAACGATATCCATATTGCTGAAAACAAAATTTTGTGCGGCGGCCATGTTGGATTAGAAAAATGATCACACAAAATCGTTCTCAGCACCCTCGAAAACCTCGGATACGATACCCATAATGTAGTTATCATACTTTTGAGCGGCGGCCATCTTCGATTTGAAAAATGATCACAAAATCGTTCTCAGCATCCTCGAGAACCTCTGATACGATACCCATAATGTAGTTATTATGAATTTGAGCGGCGGCCATCTTGGATTTCATAAATGATCACAAAATCGTTCTGTGCACTCTGGAGAACCTCGGATACGATACCCATATTTTTATGATCATTATCTTGCACGGCGGCCATCTAGGATTTGAAAAATGATCACAAAATCGTTCTGAGCACCCTCGAGAACCTCGGATACGATACCCATAATGTAGTTTTCATACTTTTGAGCGGAGGCCATCGTGAATTTGAAAAATGATCACAATATCGTTCTCGGCACCCTCGAGAACCTCGGATCGATACCCATAATCTAGTTATCATAATTTTGAGCGGCGGCCATCTTGGAATTGAAAACTTATCACAAAATCTTTCTCTGCACCCTCGAGAACCTCGGGTACGATATCCATATTGCTGAAATCATAATTTTGTGCGGCGGCCATCTTGGATTTGAAAAATGATCCCAAAATTGTTTTCTGCACCCTCGAGAACCACGGAAACAAATGATAACAAAATCGTTCTGTGCACTCTGGAGAACCTCGGATACGATACCCATAATCTAGTTATCATAATTTTGAGCGGCGGCCATCTTGGATATGAAAACTTATCACAAAATCTTTCTCTGCACCCTCGAGAACCTCGTGTACGATATCCATATTGCTGAAATCATAATTTTGTGCGGCGGCCATCTTGGAATTGAAAAATGATCCCAAAATTGTTTTCTGCGCCCTCGAGAACCACGGAAACGATATCCATATTGCTGAAAACATAATTTTGTGCGGCGGCCATGTTGGATTAGAAAAATGATCACAAAATCGTTCTCAGCGCCCTCGAGAACCTCGGATACGATACCCATAATGTAGTTATCATACTTTTGAGCGGCGGCCACCTTCGATTTGAAAAATGATCACAAAATTGTTCTGTGCACTCTCGAGAACCTCGGATACGATACCCATATTTTTGTGATCATAATCTTGCACGGCGGCCATCTCGGATTTAAAAATGATCCCAAAATTAATTTCTGCACCCTTGAGAACCTCAGACACGATATCCATATTGCTGAAAACATTATTGTTTGCGCCAGCCCTCTTGGATTTTTAAAATGATCACAGAATTGTTCTCTGCACCCTCGAGAACCTCGGACACGATTTCCATATTGCTAAAATCATAATTTTATGCGGCGGCCATCTTGGATTTGAAAAATGATCACCAAATCGCTCTCTGCACCCTCGAGAATCTCGGACACGATATCCATTTTGCTGAAATCATCATTTTGTGCGGCGGCCATCTTGGATTTGATAAATGATCAAATCGTTCTCTGAAACCTCGAGAACCTCGGATACGATACCCATTATGTAGTTAACATAATTTTGAGCGGCGGCCAGCTTGGATTTCAAAAACGATCACAAAATCGATCTCTGCACCCTCGAGAACCTCGGATACGATACCCATAATGTAGTTATCATAATTTTGAGCGGCGGCCATCTAGGATTTGAAAAATGATCACAAAATCGTTCTCAGCACCCTCGAGAACCTCGGATACGATACCCATAATGTAGTTATCATACTTTTGAGCGGCGGCCATCTTGGATTTGAAAAATGATCACAAAATCGTTCTCTGCACCCTCAAGAACCTCGGGTTCGATATTCATATTGCTGAAATCATAATTTTGTGCGGCGGCCATCTTGGATTTGAAAAATGATCATAAAATTGGATACGATACCCATAATGTAGTTATCATAATTTTGAGCGGCAGCTATCTTGGATTTCAAAAATGTTCACAAAATCGTTCTGTGCACTCTCGAGAACCTCGGATACGACACCCAGAATGTAGTTATCATACTTTTGAGCAGCGGCCATCTTGGATTTGAAAAATGATCACAAAATCGTTCTCAGCAGCCTATAGAACCTCGGATACGATACCCATAATGTAGTTTTCTTACTTTTGAGCGGAGGCCATCTTGGATTTGAAAAATGGTCACAATATCGTTCTCGGCACCCTCGAGAACCTCGGATACGATACCCATAATCTAGTTATCATAATTTTGAGCGGCGGCCATCTTGGATTTGAAAACTTATCACAAAATATTTCTCTGCACCCTCGAGAACCTCGGGTACGATATCCATATTGCTGAAATAATAATTTTGTGCGGCGGCCATCTTGGATTTGAAAAATGATCATAAAATTGGATACGATACCCATAATGTAGTTATCATAATTTTGAGCGGCAGCTATCTTGGATTTCAAAAATGTTCACAAAATCGTTCTGTGCACTCTCGAGAACCTCGGATACGACACCCATAATGTAGTTATCATACTTTTGAGCGGCGGCCATCTTGGATTTGAAAACTTATCACAAAATCTTTCTCTGCACCCTCGAGAACCTCGGGTACGATATCCATAATGCTGAAATCATAATTTTGTGCGGCGGCCATCTAGGATTTGAAAAATGATCCCAAAATTGTTTTCTGCACCCTCGAGAACCACGGAAACGATATCCATATTGCTGAAAACAAAATTTTGTGCGGCGGCCATGTTGGATTAGAAAAATGATCACACAAAATCGTTCTCAGCACCCTCGAAAACCTCGGATACGATACCCATAATGTAGTTATCATACTTTTGAGCGGCGGCCATCTTCGATTTGAAAAATGATCACAAAATCGTTCTCAGCATCCTCGAGAACCTCTGATACGATACCCATAATGTAGTTATTATGAATTTGAGCGGCGGCCATCTTGGATTTCATAAATGATCACAAAATCGTTCTGTGCACTCTGGAGAACCTCGGATACGATACCCATATTTTTATGATCATTATCTTGCACGGCGGCCATCTAGGATTTGAAAAATGATCACAAAATCGTTCTGAGCACCCTCGAGAACCTCGGATACGATACCCATAATGTAGTTTTCATACTTTTGAGCGGAGGCCATCGTGAATTTGAAAAATGATCACAATATCGTTCTCGGCACCCTCGAGAACCTCGGATCGATACCCATAATCTAGTTATCATAATTTTGAGCGGCGGCCATCTTGGAATTGAAAACTTATCACAAAATCTTTCTCTGCACCCTCGAGAACCTCGGGTACGATATCCATATTGCTGAAATCATAATTTTGTGCGGCGGCCATCTTGGATTTGAAAAATGATCCCAAAATTGTTTTCTGCACCCTCGAGAACCACGGAAACAAATGATAACAAAATCGTTCTGTGCACTCTGGAGAACCTCGGATACGATACCCATAATCTAGTTATCATAATTTTGAGCGGCGGCCATCTTGGATATGAAAACTTATCACAAAATCTTTCTCTGCACCCTCGAGAACCTCGTGTACGATATCCATATTGCTGAAATCATAATTTTGTGCGGCGGCCATCTTGGAATTGAAAAATGATCCCAAAATTGTTTTCTGCGCCCTCGAGAACCACGGAAACGATATCCATATTGCTGAAAACATAATTTTGTGCGGCGGCCATGTTGGATTAGAAAAATGATCACAAAATCGTTCTCAGCGCCCTCGAGAACCTCGGATACGATACCCATAATGTAGTTATCATACTTTTGAGCGGCGGCCATCTTCGATTTGAAAAATGATCACAAAATTGTTCTGTGCACTCTCGAGAACCTCGGATACGATACCCATATTTTTGTGATCATAATCTTGCACGGCGGCCATCTCGGATTTAAAAATGATCCCAAAATTAATTTCTGCACCCTTGAGAACCTCAGACACGATATCCATATTGCTGAAAACATTATTGTTTGCGCCAGCCCTCTTGGATTTTTAAAATGATCACAGAATTGTTCTCTGCACCCTCGAGAACCTCGGACACGATTTCCATATTGCTAAAATCATAATTTTATGCGGCGGCCATCTTGGATTTGAAAAATGATCACCAAATCGCTCTCTGCACCCTCGAGAATCTCGGACACGATATCCATTTTGCTGAAATCATCATTTTGTGCGGCGGCCATCTTGGATTTGATAAATGATCAAATCGTTCTCTGAAACCTCGAGAACCTCGGATACGATACCCATTATGTAGTTAACATAATTTTGAGCGGCGGCCAGCTTGGATTTCAAAAACGATCACAAAATCGATCTCTGCACCCTCGAGAACCTCGGATACGATACCCATAATGTAGTTATCATAATTTTGAGCGGCGGCCATCTAGGATTTGAAAAATGATCACAAAATCGTTCTCAGCACCCTCGAGAACCTCGGATACGATACCCATAATGTAGTTATCATACTTTTGAGCGGCGGCCATCTTGGATTTGAAAAATGATCACAAAATCGTTCTCTGCACCCTCAAGAACCTCGGGTTCGATATTCATATTGCTGAAATCATAATTTTGTGCGGCGGCCATCTTGGATTTGAAAAATGATCATTAAAATTGGATACGATACCCATAATGTAGTTATCATAATTTTGAGCGGCAGCTATCTTGGATTTCAAAAATGTTCACAAAATCGTTCTGTGCACTCTCGAGAACCTCGGATACGACACCCAGAATGTAGTTATCATACTTTTGAGCAGCGGCCATCTTGGATTTGAAAAATGATCACAAAATCGTTCTCAGCAGCCTATAGAACCTCGGATACGATACCCATAATGTAGTTTTCTTACTTTTGAGCGGAGGCCATCTTGGATTTGAAAAATGGTCACAATATCGTTCTCGGCACCCTCGAGAACCTCGGATACGATACCCATAATCTAGTTATCATAATTTTGAGCGGCGGCCATCTTGGATTTGAAAACTTATCACAAAATATTTCTCTGCACCCTCGAGAACCTCGGGTACGATATCCATATTGCTGAAATAATAATTTTGTGCGGCGGTCATTAGGATTTGAAAAATGATCCAAAAATTGTTTTCTGCACCCTCAAGAACCACGGAAACGATATCCATATTGCTGAAAACATTATTTTGTGAAAAAATTATTGTTTGCGGCAGCCCTCTTGGATTTCAAAAATGATCACAGAATTGTTCTCTGCACCCTCGAGAACCTCGGACACGATATCCATATTGCTAAAATCATAATTTTATGCGGAAGCCATCTTGGATTTGAAAAATGATCACCAAATCGTTCTCTGCACCCTCGAGAATCTCGGACACGATATCCATATTGCTGAAATCATAATTTGGTGCGGCGGCCATCTTGGATTTGAAAAATGATCACCAAATCGTTCTCTGAACCCTCGAGAATCTCGGACACGATATCCATATTGCTGAAATCATAATTTTGTGCGGCGGCCATTATGGATTTGAAAAATGATCACAAAATCGTTCTCTGCACCCTCGAGAACCTCGGATACGATACCCATAGTGTAGTTAACATAATTTTGAGCGGTGGCCATCTTGGATTTCAAAAATGATCACAAAATCGATCTCTGCACCCACGAGAACCTCGGATACGATACCCATAATGTAGTTATCATACTTTTGAGCGGCGGCCATCTTGGATTTGAAAAATGATCACAAAATCGTTCTCTGCACCCTCGAGAACCTCGGATACGATACCCATAAAGTAGTTTTCATACTTTTGAGCGGAGGCCATCTTGGATTTGAAAAATGAACACAATATCGTTCTCTGCACCCTCGAGAACCTCGGATAGGATACCCATAATGTAGTTATCATAATTTTGAGCAGCATCTATGTTGGATTTTAAAATTGTTCACAAAATCGTTCTGTGCACTCTCGAGAACCTCGGATACGATACCCATAATGTAGTTATCATAATTTTGAGCGGCGGCCATCTTGGATTTCAAAAATGATAACAAAATCGTTCTGGGCACTCTGGAGAACCTCGGATACGATACATATATTTTTGTGATCATAATCTTGCACGGCGGCCACCTAGGATTTGAAAAATGATCACAAAATCGTTCTCAGCACCCTCGAGAATCTCGGATACGATACCCATAATGAGGTTATCATACTTTTGAGCGGCGGCCATCTTGGATTTGAAAAATGATCACAAAATCGTTCTCTGCACCCTCGAGAACCTCGGAAACGATACCCATAATGTAGTTATCATAATTTTGAGCGGCAGCTATCTTGGATTTCAAAAATATTCACTAAATCGTTCTGTTCACTCTCGAGAACCTCGGATACGACACCCATAATGTAGTTATCATAATTTTGAGTGGCGGCCACCTTGGATTTGAAAAATGATCACAAAATCGTTCTGAGCACCCTCGAGAACCTCGGATACGATACCCATAATGTAGTTTTCATACTTTTGAGCGGAGGCCATCGTGGATTTGAAAAATGATCACAATATCGTTTTCTGGCACCCTCGAGAACCTCGGATACGATACCCATAATCTAGTTATCATAATTTTGAGCGGCGGCCATCTTGGATTTGAAAACTTATCACAAAATATTTCTCTGCACCCTCGAGAACCTCGGGTACGATATCCATATTGCTGAAATAATAATTTTGTGCGGCGGTCATTAGGATTTGAAAAATGATCCAAAAGTTGTTTTCTGCACCCTCAAGAACAACGGAAACGATATCCATATTGCTGAAAACATTATTTTGTGAAAACATTATTGTTTGCGGCAACCCTCTTGGATTTCAAAAATGATCACAGAATTTTTCTCTGCACCCTCGAGAACCTCGGACACGATATCCATATTGCTAAAATCATAATTTTATGCGAAAGCCATCTTGGATTTGAAAAATGAGCACCAAATCGTTCTCTGCACCCTCGAGAATCTCGGACACGATATCCATATTGCTGAAATCATAATTTGGTGCGGCGGCCATCTTGGATTTGAGAAATGATCACAAAATCGTTCTCTGCACCCTCGAGAACCTCGGATACGATACCCATAAAGTAGTTTTCATACTTTTGAGCGGAGGCCATCTTGGATTTGAAAAATGATAACAAAATCGTTCTGTGCACTCTGGAGAACCTCGGATACGATACCCATATTTTTGTGATCATATTCTTGCACGGCGGCCATCTAGGATTTGAAAAATGATCACAAAATCGTTCTCAGCACCCTCGAGACCCTCGGATACGATACCCATAATGAGGTTATCATACTTTTGAGCGGCGGCCATCTTGGATTTGAAAAATGATCACAAAATCGTTCTCTGCACCCTCGAGAACCTCGGAAACGATACCCATAATGTAGTTATCATAATTTTGAGCGGCGGCCATCATGGATTTCAAAAATGATAACAAAATCGTTCTGTGCACTCTGGAGAACCTCGGATACGATACCCATATTTTTGTGATCATATTCTTGCACGGCGGCCATCTAGGATTTGAAAAATGATCACAAAATCGTTCTCAGCACCCTCGAGACCCTCGGATACGATACCCATAATGAGGTTATCATACTTTTGAGCGGCGGCCATCTTGGATTTGAAAAATGATCACAAAATCGTTCTCTGCACCCTCGAGAACCTCGGAAACGATACCCATAATGTAGTTATCATAATTTTGAGCGGCAGCTATCTTGGATTTGAAAAATGATCACCAAATCGTTCTCTGCACCCTCGAGAATCTCGGACACGATATCCATATTGCTGAAATCATAATTTGGTGCGGCGGCCATCTTGGATTTGAAAAATGATCACCAAATCGTTCTCTGAACCCTCGAGAATCTCGGACACGATATCCATATTGCTGAAATCATAATTTTGTGCGGCGGCCATCTTGGATTTGAAAAATGATCACAAAATCTTTCTCTGCACCCTCGAGAACCTCGGGTACGATATCCATATTGCTGAAATCATAATTTTGTGCGGCGGCCATCTTGGATTTGAAAAATGACCCCAAAATTGTTTTGTGCACCCTCGAGAACCACGGAAAAAAATGATAACAAAATCGTTCTGTGCACTCTGGAGAACCTCGGATACGATACCCATAATATAGTTAACATAATTTTGAGCGGCGGCCAGCTTGGATTTCAAAAATGATCACAAAATCGATCTCTGCACCCTCGAGAACCTCGGATACGATACCCATAATGTAGTTATCATAATTTAGAGCGGCGGCCAGCTTGGATTTCAAAAATGATAACAAAATCGTCCTGTGCAGTCTGGAGAAACTCGGATACGATACCCATATTTTTGTGACCATAATCTTGCACGGCGGCCATCTAGGATTTGAAAAATGATCACAAAATCGTTCTCAGCTTCCTCGAGAACCTCGGATACGATACCCATAATGTAATTATCATACTTTTGAGCGGCGGCCATCTTGGATTTGAAAAATGATCACAAAATCGTTCTCTGCACCCTCAAGAACGTCGGGTTCGATATCCATATTGCTGAAATCATAATTTTGTGCGGCGGCCATCTTGGATTTGAAAAATGATCATAAAATTGGATACGATACCCATAATGTAGTTATCATAATTTTGAGCGGCAGCTATCTTGGATTTCAAAAATGTTCACAAAATCGTTCTGTGCACTCTCGAGAACCTCGGATACGACACCCAGAATGTAGTTATCATACTTTTGAGCGGCGGCCATCTTGGATTTGAAAAATGATCACAAAATCGTTCTCAGCACCCTCGAGAACCTCGGATACGATACCCATAATGTAGTTTTCATACTTTTGAGCGGAGGCCATCTTGGATTTGAAAAATGATCACAATATCGTTCTCGGCGTCCTCGAGAACCTCGGATACGATACCCATAATCTAGTTATCATAATTTTGAGCGGCGGCCATCTTGGATTTGAAAACTTTTCACAAAATATTTCTCTGCACCCTCGAGAACCTCGGGTACGATATCCATATTGCTGAAATAATAATTTTGTGCGGCGGTCATCTTGGATTTGAAAAATGATCCAAAAATTGTTTTCTGCACCCTCAAGAACCACGGAAACGATATCCATATTGCTGAAAACATTATTTTGTGAAAACATTATTGTTTGCGGCAGGCCTCTTGGAATTCAAAAATGATCACAGAATTGTTCTCTGCACCCTCGAGAACCTCGGACAAGATATCCATATTGCTAAAATCATAATTTTATGCGGAAGCCATCTTGGATTTGAAAAATGATCACCAAATCGTTCTCTGCACCCTCGAGAATCTCGGACACGATATCCATATTGCTGAAATCATAATTTGGTGCGGCAGCCATCTTGGATTTGAAAAATGATCACCAAATCGTTCTCTGAACCCTCGAGAATCTCGGACACGATATCCATATTGCTGAAATCATAATTTTGTGCGGCGGCCATCTTGCATTTGAAAAATGATCACAAAATCGTTCTCTGCACCCTCGAGAACTTCGGATACGATACCCATAATGTAGTTATCATAATTTTGAGCGGCGGCCATCTTGGATTTGAAAAATGATCACAAAATCGATCTCTGCACCCACGAGAACCTCGGATACGATACCCATAATGTAGTTATCATACTTTTGAGCGGCGGCCATCTTGGATTTGAAAAATGATCACAAAATCGTTCTCTGCACCCTCGAGAACCTCGGATACGATACCCATAAAGTAGTTTTCATACTTTTGAGCGGAGGCCATCTTGGATTTGAAAAATGAACACAATATCGTTCTCTGCACCCTCGAGAACCTCGGATACGATACCCATAATGTAGTTATCATAATTTTGAGCGGCATCTATGTTGGACTTCAAAATTGTTTACAAAATCGTTCTGTGCACTCTCGAGAACCTCGGATACGATACCCATAGTGTAGTTATCATAATTTTGAGCGGCAGCCATCTTGGATTTCAAAAATGATAACAAATTCTTTCTGTGCAGTCTGGAGAACCTCGGATACGATACCCATATTTTTATGTACCATACCCATATTTGTAGTTATCATAATTTTGAGCGGCGGCCATCTTGGATTTGAAAACTTATCACAAAATCTTTCTCTGCACCCTCGAGAACCTCGGGTACGATATCCATATTGCTGAAATCATAATTTTGAGCGGCGGCCATCTTGGATTTGAAAAATGATCATAAAATTGGATACGATACCCATAATGTAGTTATCATAATTTTGAGCGGCAGCTATCTTGGATTTCAAAAATGTTCACAAAATCGTTCTGTGCACTCTCGAGAACCTCGGATACGACACCCATAATGTAGTTATCATACTTTTGAGCGGCGGCCATCTTGGATTTGAAAAATGATCACAAAATCGTTCTCAGCACCCTCGAAAACCTCGGATACGATATGCATAATGTAGTTTTCATACTTTTGAGCGGAGGCCATCTTGGATTTGAAAAATGATCACAATATCGTTCTCGGCACCCTCGAGAACCTCGGATACGATACCCATAATCTAGTTATCATAATTTTGAGCGGCGGCCATCTTGGATTTGAAAACTTATCACAAAATATTTCTCTGCACCCTCGAGAACCTCGGGTACGATATCCATATTGCTGAAATAATAATTTTGTGCGGCGGTCATCTTGGATTTGAAAAATGATCCAAAAATTGTTTTCTAAACCCTCAAGAACCACGGAAACGATATCCATATTGCTGAAAACATTATTTTGTGAAAACATTATTGTTTGCGGCAGCCCTCTTGGAATTCAAAAATGATCACAGAATTGTTCTCTGCACCCTCGAGAACCTCGGACACGATATCCATATTGCTAAAATCATAATTTTATGCGGAAGCCATCTTGGATTTGAAAAATGATCACCAAATCGTTCTCTGCACCCTCGAGAATCTCGGACACGATATCCATATTGTTGAAATCATAATTTGGTGCGGCGGCCATCTTGGATTTGAAAAATGATCACCAAATCGTTCTCTGAACCCTCGAGAATCTCGGACACGATATCCATATTGCTGAAATCATAATTTTGTGCGGCGGCCATCTTGGATTTGAAAAATGATCACAAAATCGTTCTCTGCACCCTCGAGAACCTCGGATACGATACCCATAATCTAGTTATCATAATTTTGAGCGGCGGCCATCGTGGATTTGAAAAATGATCACAATATCGTTTTCTGGCACCCTCGAGAACCTCGGATACGATACCCATAATCTAGTTATCATAATTTTGAGCGGCGGCCATCTTGGATTTGAAAACTTATCACAAAATATTTCTCTGCACCCTCGAGAACCTCGGGTACGATATCCATATTGCTGAAATAATAATTTTGTGCGGCGGTCATTAGGATTTGAAAAATGATCCAAAAGTTGTTTTCTGCACCCTCAAGAACAACGGAAACGATATCCATATTGCTGAAAACATTATTTTGTGAAAACATTATTGTTTGCGGCAGCCCTCTTGGATTTGAAAAATGATCACAGAATTTTTCTCTGCACCCTCGAGAACCTCGGACACGATATCCATATTGCTAAAATCATAATTTTATGCGAAAGCCATCTTGGATTTGAAAAATGAGCACCAAATCGTTCTCTGCACCCTCGAGAATCTCGGACACGATATCCATATTGCTGAAATCATAATTTGGTGCGGCGGCCATCTTGGATTTGAGAAATGATCACAAAATCGTTCTCTGCACCCTCGAGAACCTCGGATACGATACCCATAAAGTAGTTTTCATACTTTTGAGCGGAGGCCATCTTGGATTTGAAAAATGATAACAAAATCGTTCTGTGCACTCTGGAGAACCTCGGATACGATACCCATATTTTTGTGATCATATTCTTGCACGGCGGCCATCTAGGATTTGAAAAATGATCACAAAATCGTTCTCAGCACCCTCGAGACCCTCGGATACGATACCCATAATGAGGTTATCATACTTTTGAGCGGCGGCCATCTTGGATTTGAAAAATGATCACAAAATCGTTCTCTGCACCCTCGAGAACCTCGGAAACGATACCCATAATGTAGTTATCATAATTTTGAGCGGCGGCCATCATGGATTTCAAAAATGATAACAAAATCGTTCTGTGCACTCTGGAGAACCTCGGATACGATACCCATATTTTTGTGATCATATTCTTGCACGGCGGCCATCTAGGATTTGAAAAATGATCACAAAATCGTTCTCAGCACCCTCGAGACCCTCGGATACGATACCCATAATGAGGTTATCATACTTTTGAGCGGCGGCCATCTTGGATTTGAAAAATGATCACAAAATCGTTCTCTGCACCCTCGAGAACCTCGGAAACGATACCCATAATGTAGTTATCATAATTTTGAGCGGCAGCTATCTTGGATTTGAAAAATGATCACCAAATCGTTCTCTGCACCCTCGAGAATCTCGGACACGATATCCATATTGCTGAAATCATAATTTGGTGCGGCGGCCATCTTGGATTTGAAAAATGATCACCAAATCGTTCTCTGAACCCTCGAGAATCTCGGACAAGATATCCATATTGCTGAAATCATAATTTTGTGCGGCGGCCATCTTGGATTTGAAAAATGATCACAAAATCTTTCTCTGCACCCTCGAGAACCTCGGGTACGATATCCATATTGCTGAAATCATAATTTTGTGCGGCGGCCATCTTGGATTTGAAAAATGACCCCAAAATTGTTTTCTGCACCCTCGAGAACCACGGAAAAAAATGATAACAAAATCGTTCTGTGCACTCTGGAGAACCTCGGATACGATACCCATAATGTAGTTAACATAATTTTGAGCGGCGGCCAGCTTGGATTTCAAAAATGATCACAAAATCGATCTCTGCACCCTCGAGAACCTCGGATACGATACCCATAATGTAGTTATCATAATTTAGAGCGGCGGCCAGCTTGGATTTCAAAAATGATAACAAAATCGTCCTGTGCAGTCTGGAGAAACTCGGATACGATACCCATATTTTTGTGACCATAATCTTGCACGGCGGCCATCTAGGATTTGAAAAATGATCACAAAATCGTTCTCAGCTTCCTCGAGAACCTCGGATACGATACCCATAATGTAATTATCATACTTTTGAGCGGCGGCCATCTTGGATTTGAAAAATGATCACAAAATCGTTCTCTGCACCCTCAAGAACGTCGGGTTCGATATCCATATTGCTGAAATCATAATTTTGTGCGGCGGCCATCTTGGATTTGAAAAATGATCATAAAATTGGATACGATACCCATAATGTAGTTATCATAATTTTGAGCGGCAGCTATCTTGGATTTCAAAAATGTTCACAAAATCGTTCTGTGCACTCTCGAGAACCTCGGATACGACACCCAGAATGTAGTTATCATACTTTTGAGCGGCGGCCATCTTGGATTTGAAAAATGATCACAAAATCGTTCTCAGCACCCTCGAGAACCTCGGATACGATACCCATAATGTAGTTTTCATACTTTTGAGCGGAGGCCATCTTGGATTTGAAAAATGATCACAATATCGTTCTCGGCGTCCTCGAGAACCTCGGATACGATACCCATAATCTAGTTATCATAATTTTGAGCGGCGGCCATCTTGGATTTGAAAACTTTTCACAAAATATTTCTCTGCACCCTCGAGAACCTCGGGTACGATATCCATATTGCTGAAATAATAATTTTGTGCGGCGGTCATCTTGGATTTGAAAAATGATCCAAAAATTGTTTTCTGCACCCTCAAGAACCACGGAAACGATATCCATATTGCTGAAAACATTATTTTGTGAAAACATTATTGTTTGCGGCAGGCCTCTTGGAATTCAAAAATGATCACAGAATTGTTCTCTGCACCCTCGAGAACCTCGGACAAGATATCCATATTGCTAAAATCATAATTTTATGCGGAAGCCATCTTGGATTTGAAAAATGATCACCAAATCGTTCTCTGCACCCTCGAGAATCTCGGACACGATATCCATATTGCTGAAATCATAATTTGGTGCGGCAGCCATCTTGGATTTGAAAAATGATCACCAAATCGTTCTCTGCACCCTCGAGAATCTCGGACACGATATCCATATTGCTGAAATCATAATTTTGTGCGGCGGCCATCTTGCATTTGAAAAATGATCACAAAATCGTTCTCTGCACCCTCGAGAACCTCGGATACGATACCCATAATGTAGTTAACATAATTTTGAGCGGCGGCCATCTTGGATTTCAAAAATGATCACAAAATCGATCTCTGCACCCACGAGAACCTCGGATACGATACCCATAATGTAGTTATCATACTTTTGAGCGGCGGCCATCTTGGATTTGAAAAATGATCACAAAATCGTTCTCTGCACCCTCGAGAACCTCGGATACGATACCCATAAAGTAGTTTTCATACTTTTGAGCGGAGGCCATCTTGGATTTGAAAAATGAACACAATATCGTTCTCTGCACCCTCGAGAACCTCGGATACGATACCCATAATGTAGTTATCATAATTTTGAGCGGCATCTATGTTGGACTTCAAAATTGTTTACAAAATCGTTCTGTGCACTCTCGAGAACCTCGGATACGATACCCATAGTGTAGTTATCATAATTTTGAGCGGCAGCCATCTTGGATTTCAAAAATGATAACAAATTCTTTCTGTGCAGTCTGGAGAACCTCGGATACGATACCCATATTTTTATGTACCATACCCATATTTGTAGTTATCATAATTTTGAGCGGCGGCCATCTTGGATTTGAAAACTTATCACAAAATCTTTCTCTGCACCCTCGAGAACCTCGGGTACGATATCCATATTGCTGAAATCATAATTTTGAGCGGCGGCCATCTTGGATTTGAAAAATGATCATAAAATTGGATACGATACCCATAATGTAGTTATCATAATTTTGAGCGGCAGCTATCTTGGATTTCAAAAATGTTCACAAAATCGTTCTGTGCACTCTCGAGAACCTCGGATACGACACCCATAATGTAGTTATCATACTTTTGAGCGGCGGCCATCTTGGATTTGAAAAATGATCACAAAATCGTTCTCAGCACCCTCGAAAACCTCGGATACGATATGCATAATGTAGTTTTCATACTTTTGAGCGGAGGCCATCTTGGATTTGAAAAATGATCACAATATCGTTCTCGGCACCCTCGAGAACCTCGGATACGATACCCATAATCTAGTTATCATAATTTTGAGCGGCGGCCATCTTGGATTTGAAAACTTATCACAAAATATTTCTCTGCACCCTCGAGAACCTCGGGTACGATATCCATATTGCTGAAATAATAATTTTGTGCGGCGGTCATCTTGGATTTGAAAAATGATCCAAAAATTGTTTTCTAAACCCTCAAGAACCACGGAAACGATATCCATATTGCTGAAAACATTATTTTGTGAAAACATTATTGTTTGCGGCAGCCCTCTTGGATTTCAAAAATGATCACAGAATTGTTCTCTGCACCCTCGAGAACCTCGGACACGATATCCATATTGCTAAAATCATAATTTTATGCGGAAGCCATCTTGGATTTGAAAAATGATCACCAAATCGTTCTCTGCACCCTCGAGAATCTCGGACACGATATCCATATTGTTGAAATCATAATTTGGTGCGGCGGCCATCTTGGATTTGAAAAATGATCACCAAATCGTTCTCTGAACCCTCGAGAATCTCGGACACGATATCCATATTGCTGAAATCATAATTTTGTGCGGCGGCCATCTTGGATTTGAAAAATGATCACAAAATCGTTCTCTGCACCCTCGAGAACCTCGGATACGATACCCATAATCTAGTTATCATAATTTTGAGCGGCGGCCATCTTGGATTTGAAAACTTATCACAAAATCTTTCTCTGCACCCTCGAGAACCTCGGGTACGATATCCATATTGCTGAAATCATAATTTTGTGCGGCGGCCATCTTGGATTTGAAAAATGATCCCAAAATTGTTTTCTGCACCCTCGAGAACCACGGAAACAAATGATAACAAAATCGTTCTGTGCACTCTGGAGAACCTCGGATACGATACCCATATTTTTGTGATCATAATCTTGCACGGCGGCCATCTAGGATTTGAAAAATGATCACAAAATCGTTCTCTGCACCCTCGAGAACCTCGGAAACAATACCCATAATGTAGTTATCATAATTTTGAGCGGCAGCTATCTCGGATTTAAAAATGATCCCAAAATTAATTTCTGCACCCTTGAGAACCTCAGACACGATATCCATATTGCTGAAAACATTATTGTTTGCGCCAGCCCTCTTGGATTTCAAAAATGATCACAGAATTGTTCTCTGCACCCTCGAGAACCTCGGACACGATATATATATTGCTAAAATCATAATTTTATGCGGCGCCTATCTTGGATTTGAAAAATGATCACCAAATCGTTCTCTGCACCCTCGAGAATCTCGGACACGATAAACATATTGCTGAAATCATAATTTTGTGCGGCGGCCATCTTGGATTTGAAAAATGATCACAAAATCGTTCTCTGCACCCTCGAGAACCTCGGATACGATACCCATAATGTAGTAAACATAATTTTGAGCGGCAGCCAGCTTGGATTTAAAAAATGGTCACAAAATCGTTCTCTGCACCCTCGAGAACCTCGGATACGATACCCATAATGTAGTTATCATACTTTTGAGCGGCGGCCATCTTCGATTTGAAAAATGATCACAAAATCGTTCTCAGCATCCTCGAGAACCTCTGATACGATACCCATAATGTAGTTATTATAAATTTGAGCGGCGGCCATCTTGGATTTCATAAATGATCACAAAATCGTTCTGTGCACTCTGGAGAACCTCGGATACGAAACCCATAATGTAGTTATCATACTTTTGAGCGGCGGCCATCTTGGATTTGAAAAATGATCACAAAATCGTTCTCTGCACCCTCAAGAACCTCGGATACGATACCCATAATCTAGTTATCATAATTTTGAGCGGCGGCCATCTTGGATTTGAAAACTTATCACAAAATCTTTCTCTGCACCCTCGAGAACCTCGGGTACGATATCCATATTGCTGAAATCATAATTTTGTGCGGCGGCCATCTTGGATTTGAAAAATGATCATAAAATTGGATACGATACCCATAATGTAGTTATCATAATTTTGAGCGGCAGCTATCTTGGATTTCAAAAATGTTCACAAAATCGTTCTGTGCACTCTCGAGAACCTCGGATACGACACCCATAATGTAGTTATCATACTTTTGAGCAGCGGCCATCTTGGATTTGAAAACTTATCACAAAATCTTTCTCTGCACCCTCGAGAACCTCGGGTACGATATCCATATTGCTGAAATCATAATTTTGTGCGGCGGCCATCTAGGATTTGAAATATGATCCCAAAATTGTTTTCTGCACCCTCGAGAACCACGGAAACGATATCCATATTGCTGAAAACAAAATTTTGTGCGGCGGCCATGTTGGATTAGAAAAATGATCACAAAATCGTTCTCAGCACCCTCGAAAACCTCGGATACGATACCCATAATGTAGTTATCATACTTTTGAGCGGCGGCCATCTTCGATTTGAAAAATGATCACAAAATCGTTCTGTGCACTCTGGAGAACCTCGGATACGATACCCATATTTTTATGATCATAATCTTGCACGGCGGCCATCTAGGATTTGAAAAATGATCACAAAATCGTTCTCAGCACCCTCGAGAACCTCGGATACGATACCCATAATGTAGTTATCATATTTTTGAGCGGTGGCCATCTTGGATTTGAAAAATGATCACAAAATCGTTCTTTGCACCCTCAAGAACCTCGGATACGATACCCATAATCTAGTTATCATAATTTTGAGCGGCGGCCATCTTGAATTTGAAAATTTATCACAAAATCTTTCTCTGCACCCTCGAGAACCTCGGGTACGATATCCATATTGCTGAAATCATAATTTTGTGCGGCGGCCATCTTGGATTTGAAAAATGATACCAAAATTGTTTTCTGCACCCTCGAGAACCACGGAAACAAATGATAACAAAATCGTTCTGTGCACTCTGGAGAACCTCGGATACGATACCCATATTTTTGTGATCATAATCTTGCACGGCGGCCATCTAGGATTTGAAAACTGATCACAAAATCGTTCTCAGCACCCTCGAGAACTTCGGATACGATACCCATAATAAGGTTATCATACTTTTGAGCGGCGGCCATCTTCGATTTGAAAAATGATCACAAAATCGTTCTGTGCACTCTGGAGAACCTCGGATACGATACCCATATTTTTATGATCATAATCTTGCACGGCGGCCATCTAGGATTTGAAAAATGATCACAAAATCGTTCTCAGCACCCTCGAGAACCTCGGATACGATACCCATAATGTAGTTATCATATTTTTGAGCGGTGGCCATCTTGGATTTGAAAAATGATCACAAAATCGTTCTTTGCACCCTCAAGAACCTCGGATACGATACCCATAATCTAGTTATCATAATTTTGAGCGGCGGCCATCTTGAATTTGAAAATTTATCACAAAATCTTTCTCTGCACCCTCGAGAACCTCGGGTACGATATCCATATTGCTGAAATCATAATTTTGTGCGGCGGCCATCTTGGATTTGAAAAATGATCCCAAAATTGTTTTCTGCACCCTCGAGAACCACGGAAACAAATGATAACAAAATCGTTCTGTGCACTCTGGAGAACCTCGGATACGATACCCATATTTTTGTGATCATAATCTTGCACGGCGGCCATCTAGGATTTGAAAACTGATCACAAAATCGTTCTCAGCACCCTCGAGAACTTCGGATACGATACCCATAATAAGGTTATCATACTTTTGAGCGGCGGCCATCTTGGATTTGAAAAATGATCACAAAATCGTTCTGTGCACTCTCGAGAACCTCGGATACGACACCCAGAATGTAGTTATCATACTTTTGAGCGGCGGCCATCTTGGATTTGAAAAATGATCACAAAATCGTTCTCAGCACCCTCGAGAACCTCGGATACGATACCCATAATGTAGTTTTCATACTTTTGAGCGGAGGCCATCTTGGATTTGAAAAATGATCACAATATCGTTCTCGGCGTCCTCGAGAACCTCGGATACGATACCCATAATCTAGTTATCATAATTTTGAGCGGCGGCCATCTTGGATTTGAAAACTTTTCACAAAATATTTCTCTGCACCCTCGAGAACCTCGGGTACGATATCCATATTGCTGAAATAATAATTTTGTGCGGCGGTCATCTTGGATTTGAAAAATGATCCAAAAATTGTTTTCTGCACCCTCAAGAACCACGGAAACGATATCCATATTGCTGAAAACATTATTTTGTGAAAACATTATTGTTTGCGGCAGGCCTCTTGGAATTCAAAAATGATCACAGAATTGTTCTCTGCACCCTCGAGAACCTCGGACAAGATATCCATATTGCTAAAATCATAATTTTATGCGGAAGCCATCTTGGATTTGAAAAATGATCACCAAATCGTTCTCTGCACCCTCGAGAATCTCGGACACGATATCCATATTGCTGAAATCATAATTTGGTGCGGCAGCCATCTTGGATTTGAAAAATGATCACCAAATCGTTCTCTGAACCCTCGAGAATCTCGGACACGATATCCATATTGCTGAAATCATAATTTTGTGCGGCGGCCATCTTGCATTTGAAAAATGATCACAAAATCGTTCTCTGCACCCTCGAGAACCTCGGATACGATACCCATAATGTAGTTATCATAATTTTGAGCGGCGGCCATCTTGGATTTCAAAAATGATCACAAAATCGATCTCTGCACCCACGAGAACCTCGGATACGATACCCATAATGTAGTTATCATACTTTTGAGCGGCGGCCATCTTGGATTTGAAAAATGATCACAAAATCGTTCTCTGCACCCTCGAGAACCTCGGATACGATACCCATAAAGTAGTTTTCATACTTTTGAGCGGAGGCCATCTTGGATTTGAAAAATGAACACAATATCGTTCTCTGCACCCTCGAGAACCTCGGATACGATACCCATAATGTAGTTATCATAATTTTGAGCGGCATCTATGTTGGACTTCAAAATTGTTTACAAAATCGTTCTGTGCACTCTCGAGAACCTCGGATACGATACCCATAGTGTAGTTATCATAATTTTGAGCGGCAGCCATCTTGGATTTCAAAAATGATAACAAATTCTTTCTGTGCAGTCTGGAGAACCTCGGATACGATACCCATATTTTTATGTACCATACCCATATTTGTAGTTATCATAATTTTGAGCGGCGGCCATCTTGGATTTGAAAACTTATCACAAAATCTTTCTCTGCACCCTCGAGAACCTCGGGTACGATATCCATATTGCTGAAATCATAATTTTGAGCGGCGGCCATCTTGGATTTGAAAAATGATCATAAAATTGGATACGATACCCATAATGTAGTTATCATAATTTTGAGCGGCAGCTATCTTGGATTTCAAAAATGTTCACAAAATCGTTCTGTGCACTCTCGAGAACCTCGGATACGACACCCATAATGTAGTTATCATACTTTTGAGCGGCGGCCATCTTGGATTTGAAAAATGATCACAAAATCGTTCTCAGCACCCTCGAAAACCTCGGATACGATATGCATAATGTAGTTTTCATACTTTTGAGCGGAGGCCATCTTGGATTTGAAAAATGATCACAATATCGTTCTCGGCACCCTCGAGAACCTCGGATACGATACCCATAATCTAGTTATCATAATTTTGAGCGGCGGCCATCTTGGATTTGAAAACTTATCACAAAATATTTCTCTGCACCCTCGAGAACCTCGGGTACGATATCCATATTGCTGAAATAATAATTTTGTGCGGCGGTCATCTTGGATTTGAAAAATGATCCAAAAATTGTTTTCTAAACCCTCAAGAACCACGGAAACGATATCCATATTGCTGAAAACATTATTTTGTGAAAACATTATTGTTTGCGGCAGCCCTCTTGGAATTCAAAAATGATCACAGAATTGTTCTCTGCACCCTCGAGAACCTCGGACACGATATCCATATTGCTAAAATCATAATTTTGTGCGGCGGCTATCTTGGATTTGAAAAATGATCACCAAATCGTTCTCTGCACCCTCGAGAATCTCGGACACGATATCCATATTGTTGAAATCATAATTTGGTGCGGCGGCCATCTTGGATTTGAAAAATGATCACCAAATCGTTCTCTGAACCCTCGAGAATCTCGGACACGATATCCATATTGCTGAAATCATAATTTTGTGCGGCGGCCATCTTGGATTTGAAAAATGATCACAAAATCGTTCTCTGCACCCTCGAGAACCTCGGATACGATACCCATAATCTAGTTATCATAATTTTGAGCGGCGGCCATCTTGGATTTGAAAACTTATCACAAAATCTTTCTCTGCACCCTCGAGAACCTCGGGTACGATATCCATATTGCTGAAATCATAATTTTGTGCGGCGGCCATCTTGGATTTGAAAAATGATCCCAAAATTGTTTTCTGCACCCTCGAGAACCACGGAAACAAATGATAACAAAATCGTTCTGTGCACTCTGGAGAACCTCGGATACGATACCCATATTTTTGTGATCATAATCTTGCACGGCGGCCATCTAGGATTTGAAAAATGATCACAAAATCGTTCTCTGCACCCTCGAGAACCTCGGAAACAATACCCATAATGTAGTTATCATAATTTTGAGCGGCAGCTATCTCGGATTTAAAAATGATCCCAAAATTAATTTCTGCACCCTTGAGAACCTCAGACACGATATCCATATTGCTGAAAACATTATTGTTTGCGCCAGCCCTCTTGGATTTCAAAAATGATCACAGAATTGTTCTCTGCACCCTCGAGAACCTCGGACACGATATATATATTGCTAAAATCATAATTTTATGCGGCGGCTATCTTGGATTTGAAAAATGATCACCAAATCGTTCTCTGCACCCTCGAGAATCTCGGACACGATAAACATATTGCTGAAATCATAATTTTGTGCGGCGGCCATCTTGGATTTGAAAAATGATCACAAAATCGTTCTCTGCACCCTCGAGAACCTCGGATACGATACCCATAATGTAGTAAACATAATTTTGAGCGGCAGCCAGCTTGGATTTAAAAAATGGTCACAAAATCGTTCTCTGCACCCTCGAGAACCTCGGATACGATACCCATAATGTAGTTATCATACTTTTGAGCGGCGGCCATCTTCGATTTGAAAAATGATCACAAAATCGTTCTCAGCATCCTCGAGAACCTCTGATACGATACCCATAATGTAGTTATTATAAATTTGAGCGGCGGCCATCTTGGATTTCATAAATGATCACAAAATCGTTCTGTGCACTCTGGAGAACCTCGGATACGAAACCCATAATGTAGTTATCATACTTTTGAGCGGCGGCCATCTTGGATTTGAAAAATGATCACAAAATCGTTCTCTGCACCCTCAAGAACCTCGGATACGATACCCATAATCTAGTTATCATAATTTTGAGCGGCGGCCATCTTGGATTTGAAAACTTATCACAAAATCTTTCTCTGCACCCTCGAGAACCTCGGGTACGATATCCATATTGCTGAAATCATAATTTTGTGCGGCGGCCATCTTGGATTTGAAAAATGATCATAAAATTGGATACGATACCCATAATGTAGTTATCATAATTTTGAGCGGCAGCTATCTTGGATTTCAAAAATGTTCACAAAATCGTTCTGTGCACTCTCGAGAACCTCGGATACGACACCCATAATGTAGTTATCATACTTTTGAGCAGCGGCCATCTTGGATTTGAAAACTTATCACAAAATCTTTCTCTGCACCCTCGAGAACCTCGGGTACGATATCCATATTGCTGAAATCATAATTTTGTGCGGCGGCCATCTAGGATTTGAAATATGATCCCAAAATTGTTTTCTGCACCCTCGAGAACCACGGAAACGATATCCATATTGCTGAAAACAAAATTTTGTGCGGCGGCCATGTTGGATTAGAAAAATGATCACAAAATCGTTCTCAGCACCCTCGAAAACCTCGGATACGATACCCATAATGTAGTTATCATACTTTTGAGCGGCGGCCATCTTCGATTTGAAAAATGATCACAAAATCGTTCTGTGCACTCTGGAGAACCTCGGATACGATACCCATATTTTTATGATCATAATCTTGCACGGCGGCCATCTAGGATTTGAAAAATGATCACAAAATCGTTCTCAGCACCCTCGAGAACCTCGGATACGATACCCATAATGTAGTTATCATATTTTTGAGCGGTGGCCATCTTGGATTTGAAAAATGATCACAAAATCGTTCTTTGCACCCTCAAGAACCTCGGATACGATATCCATAATCTAGTTATCATAATTTTGAGCGGCGGCCATCTTGAATTTGAAAATTTATCACAAAATCTTTCTCTGCACCCTCGAGAACCTCGGGTACGATATCCATATTGCTGAAATCATAATTTTGTGCGGCGGCCATCTTGGATTTGAAAAATGATACCAAAATTGTTTTCTGCACCCTCGAGAACCACGGAAACAAATGATAACAAAATCGTTCTGTGCACTCTGGAGAACCTCGGATACGATACCCATATTTTTGTGATCATAATCTTGCACGGCGGCCATCTAGGATTTGAAAACTGATCACAAAATCGTTCTCAGCACCCTCGAGAACTTCGGATACGATACCCATAATAAGGTTATCATACTTTTGAGCGGCGGCCATCTTCGATTTGAAAAATGATCACAAAATCGTTCTGTGCACTCTGGAGAACCTCGGATACGATACCCATATTTTTATGATCATAATCTTGCACGGCGGCCATCTAGGATTTGAAAAATGATCACAAAATCGTTCTCAGCACCCTCGAGAACCTCGGTTACGATACCCATAATGTAGTTATCATATTTTTGAGCGGTGGCCATCTTGGATTTGAAAAATGATCACAAAATCGTTCTTTGCACCCTCAAGAACCTCGGATACGATACCCATAATCTAGTTATCATAATTTTGAGCGGCGGCCATCTTGAATTTGAAAATTTATCACAAAATCTTTCTCTGCACCCTCGAGAACCTCGGGTACGATATCCATATTGCTGAAATCATAATTTTGTGCGGCGGCCATCTTGGATTTGAAAAATGATCCCAAAATTGTTTTCTGCACCCTCGAGAACCACGGAAACAAATGATAACAAAATCGTTCTGTGCACTCTGGAGAACCTCGGATACGATACCCATATTTTTGTGATCATAATCTTGCACGGCGGCCATCTAGGATTTGAAAACTGATCACAAAATCGTTCTCAGCACCCTCGAGAACTTCGGATACGATACCCATAATAAGGTTATCATACTTTTGAGCGGCGGCCATCTTGGATTTGAAAAATGATCACAAAATCGTTCTCTGCACCCTCGAGAACCACGGAAACAAATGATAACAAAATCATTCTGTGCACTCTGGAGAACCTCGGATACGATACCCATAATCTAGTTATCATAATTTTGAGCGGCGGCCATCTTGGATTTGAAAACTTATCACAAAATCTTTCTCTGCACCCTCGAGAACCTCGGATACGATATCCATATTGCTGAAATCATAATTTTGTGCGGCGGCCATCTTGGAATTGAAAAATGATCCCAAAATTGTTTTCTGCGCCCTCGAGAACCACGGAAACGATATCCATATTGCTGAAAACATAATTTTGTGCGGCGGCCATGTTGGATTAGAAAAATGATCACAAAATCGTTCTCAGCACCCTCGAGAACCTCGGATACGATACCCATAATGTAGTTATCATACTTTTGAGCGGCGGCCACCTTCGATTTGAAAAATGATCACAAAATTGTTCTGTGCACTCTCGAGAACCTCGGATATGATACCCATATTTTTGTGATCATAATCTTGCACGGCGGTTATCTCGGATTTAAAAATGATCCCAAAATTTATTTCTGCACCCTTGAGAACCTCAGACACGATATCCATATTGCTGAAAACATTATTGTTTGCGCCAGCCCTCTTGGATTTTTAAAATGATCACAGAATTGTTCTCTGCACCCTCGAGAACCTCGGACACGATTTCCATATTGCTAAAATCATAATTTTATGCGGCGGCCATCTTGGATTTGAAAAATGATCACCAAATCGCTCTCTGCACCCTCGAGAATCTCGGACACGATATCCATTTTGCTGAAATCATCATTTTGTGCGGCGGCCATCTTGGATTTGATAAATGATTAAATCGTTCTCTGAAACCTCGAGAACCTCGGATACGATACCCATAATGTAGTTAACATAATTTTGAGCGGCGGCCAGCTTGGATTTCAAAAATGATCACAAAATCGATCTCTGCACCCTCGAGAACCTCGGATACGATACCCATAATGTAGTTATAATAATTTTGAGCGGCGGCCATCTTGGATTTCAAAAATGATAACAAAATCGTTCTGTGCAGTCTGGAGAACCTCGGATACGATACCCATATTTTTGTGACCATAATCTTGCACGGCGGCCATCTAAGATTTGAAAAATGATCACAAAATCGTTCTCAGCACCCTCGAGAACCTCGGATACGATACCCATTATGTAGTTATCATACTTTTGAGCGGCGGCCATCTTGGATTTGAAAAATGATCACAAAATCGTTCTCTGCACCCTCAAGAACCTCGGGATCGATATCCATATTGCTGAAATCATAATTTTGTGCGGCGGCCATCTTGGATTTGAAAAATGATCATAAAATTGGATACGATACCCATAATGTAGTTATCATAATTTTGAGCGGCAGCTATCTTGGATTTCAAAAATGTTCACAAAATCGTTCTGTGCACTCTCGAGAACCTCGGATACGACACCCAGAATGTAGTTATCATACTTTTGAGCAGCGGCCATATTGGATTTGAAAAATGATCACAAAATCGTTCTCAGCACCCTCGAGAACCTCGGATACGATACCCATAATGTAGTTTTCTTACTTTTGAGCGGAGGCCATCTTGGGTTTGAAAAATGATCACAATATCGTTCTCGGCACCCTCGAGAAACTCGGATACGATACCCATAATCTAGTTATCATAATTTTGAGCGGCGGCCATCTTGGATTTGAAAACTTATCACAAAATATTTCTCTGCACCCTCGAGAACCTCGGGAACGATATCCATATTGCTGAAATAATAATTTTGTGCGACGGTCATTAGGATATGAAAAATGATCCAAAAATTGTTTTCTGCACCCTCAAGAACCACGGAAACGATATCCATATTGCTGAAAACATTATTTTGTGAAAAAATAATTGTTTGCAGCAGCCCTCTTGGATTTCAAAAATGATCACAGAATTGTTCTCTGCACCCTCGAGAACCTCGGACACGATATCCATATTGCTAAAATCATAATTTTATGCGGAAGCCATCTTGGATTTGAAAAATGATCACCAAATCGTTCTCTGCACCCTCGAGAATCTCGGACACGATATCCATATTGCTGAAATCATAATTTGGTGCGGCGGCCATCTTGGATTTGAAAAATGATCACAAAATCGTTCTCTGCACCCTCGAGAACCTCGGATACGATACCCATAATGTAGTTAACATAATTTTGAGGGGTGGCCATCTTGGATTTCAAAAATGATCACAAAATCGATCTCTGCACCCACGAGAACCTCGGATACGATACCCATAATGTAGTTATCATACTTTTGAGCGGCGGCCATCTTCGATTTGAAAAATGATAACAAAATCGTTCTGTGCACTCTGGAGAACCTCGGATACGATACCCATATTTTTGTGATCATATTCTTGCACGGCGGCCATCTAGGATTTGAAAAATGATCACAAAATCGTTCTCAGCACCCTCGAGATCCTCGGATACGATACCCATAATGTAGTTATCATAATTTTGAGCGGCATCTATGTTGGATTTCAAAATTCTTTACAAAATCGTTCTGTACACTCTCGAGAACCTCGGATACGATACCCATAATGTAGTTATCATAATTTTGAGCGGCGGCCATCTTGGATTTCAAAAATGATAGCAAATTCTTTCTGTGCAGTCTGGAGAACCTCGGATACGATACCCATATTTTTATGTACCATACCCATATTTGTAGTTATCATACTTTTGAGCGGCGGCCATCTTGGATTTGAAAAATGATCACCAAATCGTTCTCTGCACCCTCGAGAATCTCGGACACGATATCCATATTGCTGAAATCATAATTTGGTGCGGCGGCCATCTTGGATTTGAAAAATGATCACCAAATCGTTCTCTGAACCCTCGAGAATCTCGGACACGATATCCATATTGCTGAAATCATAATTTTGTGCGGCGGCCATCTTGGATTTGAAAAATGATCACAAAATCGTTCTCTGCACCCTCGAGAACTTCGGATACGATACCCATAATGTAGTTAACATAATTTTGAGCGGCGGCCATCTTGGATTTCAAAAATGATCACAAAATCGATCTCTGCACCCACGAGAACCTCGGATACGATACCCATAATGTAGTTATCATACTTTTGAGCGGCGGCCATCTTGGATTTGAAAAATGATCACAAAATCGTTCTCTGCACCCTCGAGAACCTCGGATACGATACCCATAAAGTAGTTTTCATACTTTTGAGCGGAGGCCATCTTGGATTTGAAAAATGAACACAATATCGTTCTCTGCACCCTCGAGAACCTCGGATACGATACCCATAATGTAGTTATCATAATTTTGAGCGGCATCTATGTTGGATTTCATAATTCTTTACAAAATCGTTCTGTGCACTCTCGAGAACCTCGGATACGATACCCATAATGTAGTTATCATAATTTTGAGCGGCGGCCATCTTGGATTTCAAAAATGATAACAAATTCTTTCTGTGCAGTCTGGAGAACCTCGGATACGATACCCATATTTTTATGTACCATACCCATATTTGTAGTTATCATACTTTTGAGCGGCGGCCATCTTGGATTTGAAAAATGATCACAAAATCGTTCTCTGCACCCTCAAGAACCTCGGATACGATACCCATAATCTAGTTATCATAATTTTGAGCGGCGGCCATCTTGGATTTGAAAACTTATCACAAAATCTTTCTCTGCACCCTCGAGAACCTCGGGTACGATATCCATATTGCTGAAATCATAATTTTGTGCGGCGGCCATCTTGGATTTGAAAAATGATCATAAAATCGGATACGATACCCATAATGTAGTTATCATAATTTTGAGCGGCAGCTATCTTGGATTTCAAAAATGTTCACAAAATCGTTCTGTGCACTCTCGAGAACCTCGGATACGACACCCATAATGTAGTTATCATACTTTTGAGCGGCGGCCATCTTGGATTTGAAAAATGATCACAAAATCGTTCTCAGCACCCTCGAAAACCTCGGATACGATACCCATAATGTAGTTTTCATACTTTTGAGCGGAGGCCATCTTGGATTTGAAAAATGATCACAATATCGTTCTCGGCACCCTCGAGAACCTCGGATACGATACCCATAATCTAGTTATCATAATTTTGAGCGGCGGCCAACTTGGATTTGAAAACTTATCACAAAATATTTCTCTGCACCCTCGAGAACCTCGGGTACGATATCCATATTGCTGAAATAATAATTTTGTGCGGCGGCCATCTCGGATTTAAAAATGATCCCAAAATTAATTTCTGCACCCTTGAGAACCTCAGACACGATATCCATATTGCTGAAAACAATATTGTTTGCGCCAGCCCTCTTGGATTTCAAAAATGATCACAGAATTGTTCTCTGCACCCTCGAGAACCTCGGACACGATATCCATATTGCTAAAATCATAATTTTATGCGGAAGCCATCTTGGATTTCAAAAATGATAACAAATTCTTTCTGTGCAGTCTGGAGAACCTCGGATACGATACCCATATTTTTGTGACCATAATCTTGCACGGCGGCCATCTAGGATTTGAAAAATGATCACAAAATCGTTCTCAGCACCCTCGAGAACCTCGGATACGATACCCATTATGTAGTTATCATACTTTTGAGCGGCGGCCATCTTGGATTTGAAAAATGATCACAAAATCGTTCTCTGCACCCTCAAGAACCTCGGGTTCGATATCCATATTGCTGAAATCATAATTTTGTGCGGCGGCCATCTTGGATTTGAAAAATGATCATAAAATTGGATACGATACCCATAATGTAGTTATCATAATTTTGAGCGGCAGCTATCTTGGATTTCCAAGTTGTTCACAAAATCGTTCTGTGCACTCTCGAGAACCTCGGATATGACACCCAGAATGTAGTTATCATACTTTTGAGCGGCGGCCATCTTGGATTTGAAAAATGATCACAAAATCGTTCTCAGCACCCTCGAGAACCTCGGATACGATACCCATAATGTAGTTTTCTTACTTTTGAGCGGAGGCCATCTTGGATTTGAAAAATGATCACAATATCGTTCTCGGCACCCTCGAGAACCTCGGATACGATACCCATAATCTTGTTATCATAATTTAGAGCGGCGGCCATCTTGGATTTGAAAACTTATCACAAAATATTTCTCTGCACCCTCGAGAACCTCGGGTACGATATCCATATTGCTGAAATAATAATTTTGTGCGACGGTCATTAGGATTTGAAAAATGATCCAAAAATTGTTTTCTGCACCCTCAAGAACCACGGAAACGATATCCATATTGCTGAAAACATTATTTTGTGAAAAAATAATTGTTTGCAGTTGCCCTCTTGGATTTCAAAAATGATCACAGAATTGTTCTCTGCACCCTCGAGAACCTCGGACACGATATCCATATTGCTAAAATCATAATTTTATGCGGAAGCCATCTTGGATTTGAAAAATGATCACCAAATCGTTCTCTGCACCCTCGAGAATCTCGGACACGATATCCATATTGCTGAAATCATAATTTGGTGCGGCGGCCATCTTGGATTTGAAAAATGATCACCAAATCGTTCTCTGAACACTCGAGAATCTCGGACACGATATCCATATTGCTGAAATCATAATTTTGTGCGGCGGCCATCTTGGATTTGAAAAATGATCACAAAATCGTTCTCTGCACCCTCGAGAACCTCGGATACGATACCCATAATGTAGTTAACATAATTTTGAGCGGTGGCCATCTTGGATTTAAAAAATGATCACAAAATCGATCTCTGCACCCACGAGAACCTCGGATACGATACCCATAATGTAGTTATCATACTTTTGAGCGGCGGCCATCTTGGATTTGAAAAATGATCACAAAATCGTTCTCTGCACCCTCGAGAACCTCGGATACGATACCCATAATGTAGTTTTCATACTTTTGAGCGGAGGCCATCTTGGATTTGAAAAATGAACACAATATCGTTCTCTGCACCCTCGAGAACCTCGGATACGATACCCATAATGTAGTTTTCATAATTTTGAGCAGCATCTATGTTGGATTTCAAAATTGTTCACAAAATCGTTCTGTGCACTCTCAAGAACCTCGGATACGATACCCATAATGTATTTATCATAATTTTGAGCGGCGGCCATCTTGTATTTCAAAAATGATAACAAAATCGTTCTGGGCACTCTGGAGAACCTCGGATACGATACCCATATTTTTGTGATCATAATCTTGCACGGCGGCCATCTAGGATTTGAAAAATGATCACAAAATCGTTCTCAGCACCCTCGAGAACCTCGGATACGATACCCATAATGAGGTTATCATACTTTTGAGCGGCGGCCATCTTGGATTTGAAAAATGATCACAAAATCGTTCTCTGCACCCTCGAGAACCTCGGAAACGATACCTATAATGTAGTTATCATAATTTTGAGCGGCAGCTATCTTGGATTTCAAAAATGTTCACAAAATCGTTCTGTTCACTCTCGAGAACCTCGGATACGACACCCATAATGTAGTTATCATACTTTTGAGCGGCGGCCACCTTGGATATGAAAAATGATCACAAAATCGTTCTGAGCACCCTCGAGAACCTCGGATACGATACCCATAATGTAGTTTTCATACTTTTGAGCGGAGGCCATCGTGGATTTGAAAAATGATCACAATATCGTTCTCGGCACCCTCGAGAACCTCGGATACGATACCCATAATGTAGTTTTCATAATTATGAGCAGCATCTATGTTGGATTTCAAAATTGTTCACAAAATCGTCCTGTGCACTCTTAAGAACCTCGGATACGATACCCATAATGTAGTTATCATAATTTTAAGCGGCGGCCATCTTGGATTTCAAAAAGATAACAAAATCGTTCTGGGCACTCTGGAGAACCTCGGATACGATACCCATATTTTTGTGATCATAATCTTGCACGGTGGCCATCTAGGATTTGAAAAATGATCACAAAATCGTTCTCAGCACCCCCGAGAACCTCGGATACGATACCCATAATGAGGTTATCATACTTTTGAGCGGCAGCTATCTTGGATTTCAAAAATGTTCACAAAATCGTTCTGTTCACTCTCGAGAACCTCGGATACGACACCCATAATGTAATTATCATACTTTTGAGCGGCGGCCACCTTGGATTTGAAAAATGATCACAAAATCGTTCTGAGCACACTCGAGAACCTCGGATACGATACCCATAATGTAGTTTTCATACTTTTGAGCGGAGGCCATCGTGGATTTGAAAAATGATCACAATATCGTTCTCGGCACCCTCGAGAACCTCGGATACGATACCCATTATCTAAATATCATAATTTTGAGCGGCGGCCATCTTGGATTTGAAAACTTATCACAAAATATTTCTCTGCACCCTCGAGAACCTCGGGTACGATATCCATATTGCTGAAATAATAATTTTGTGCGGCGGTCATCTTGGATTTGAAAAATGATCCAAAAATTGTTTTCTGCACCCTCAAGAACCACGGAAACGATATCCATATTGCTGAAAACATTATTTTGTGAAAACATTATTGTTTGCGGCAGCCCTCTTGGATTTCAAAAATGATCACAGAATCGTTCTCTGCACCCTCGAGAACCTCGGACACGATATCCATATTGCTAAAATCATAATTTTATGCGGAAGCCATCTTGGATTTGTAAAATGATCACCAAATCGTTCTCTGCACCCTCGAGAATCTCGGACACGATATCCATATTGCTGAAATCATAACTTGGTGCGGCGGCCATCTTGGATTTGAAAAATGATCACCAAATCGTTCTCTGAACCCTCGAGAATCTCGGACACGATATCCATATTGCTGAAATCATAATTTTGTGCGGCGGCCATCTTGGATTTGAAAAATGATCACAAAATCGTTCTCTGCACCCTCGAGAACCTCGGATACGATACCCATAATGTAGTTAACATAATTTTGAGCGGTGGCCATCTTGGATTTCAAAAATGATCACAAAATCGATCTCTGCACCCACGAGAACCTCGGATACGATACCCATAATGTAGTTATCATACTTTTGAGCGGCGGCCATCTTGGATTTGAAAAATGATCACAAAATCGTTCTCTGCACCCTCGAGAACCTAGGATACGATACCCATAAAGTAGTTTTCATACTTTTGAGCGGAGGCCATCTTGGATTTGAAAAATGAACACAATATCGTTCTCTGCACCCTCGAGAACCTCGGATACGATACCCATAATGTAGTTATCATAATTTTGAGCGGCATCTATGTTGGATTTCAAAATTGTTCACAAAATCGTTCTGTGCACTCTCGAGAACCTCGGATACGATACCCATAATGTAGTTATCATAATTTTGAGCGGCGGCCATCATGGATTTCAAAAATGATAACAAAATCGTTCTGTGCACTCTGGAGAACCTCAGATACGATACCCATATTTTTGTGATCATATTCTTGCACGGCGGCCATCTAGGATTTGAAAAATGATCACAAAATCGTTCTCAGCACCCTCGAGACCCTCGGATACGATACCCATAATGAGGTTATCATACTTTTGAGCGGCGGCCATCTTGGATTTGAAAAGTGATCACAAAATCGTTCTCTGCACCCTCGAGAACCTCGGAAACGATACCCATAATGTAGTTATCATAATTTTGAGCGGCAGCTATCTTGGATTTGAAAAATGATCACCAAATCGTTCTCTGCACCCTCGAGAATCTCGGACACGATATCCATATTGCTGAAATCATAATTTGGTGCGGCGGCCATCTTGGATTTGAAAAATGATCACCAAATCGTTCTCTGAACCCTCGAGAATCTCGGACACGATATCCATATTGCTGAAATCATAATTTTGTGCGGCGGCCATCTTGGATTTGAAAAATGATCACAAAATCGTTCTCTGCACCCTCGAGAACCTCGGATACGATACCCATAATGTAGTTAACATAATTTTGAGCGGCACCCATCTTGGATTTCAAAAATGATCACCAAAAAGTTCTCTGCACCCTCGAGAATCTCGGACACGATATCCATATTGCTGAAATCATAATTTTGTGCGGCGGCCATCTTGGATTTGAAAAATGATCACCAAATCGTTCTCTGAACCCTCGAGAATCTCGGACACGATATCCATATTGCTGAAATCATAATTTTGTGCGGCGGCCATCTTGGATTTGAAAAATGATCACAAAATCGTTCTCTGCACCCTCGAGAACCTCGGATACGATACCCATAATGTAGTTAACATAATTTGAGCGGCACCCATCTTGGATTTGAAAAATGATCACAAAATCGTTCTCAGCACCCTCGAGAACCTCGGATACGATACCCATAATGTAGTTTTCATACTTTTGAGCGGAGGCCATCTTGGATTTGAAAAATGATCACAAAATCGTTCTCAGCACCCTCGAGAACCTCGGATACGATACCCATAATGTAGTTTTCATACTTTTGAGCGGAGGCCATCTTGGATTTGAAAAATGATCACAATATCGTTCTCGGCACCCTCGAGAACCTCGGATACGATACCCATAATCTAGTTATCATAATTTTGAGCGGCGGCCATCTTGGATTTGAAAACTTATCACAAAATATTTCTCTGCACCCTCGAGAACCTCGGGTACGATATCCATATTGCTGAAATAATAATTTTGTGCGGCGGTCATCTTGGATTTGAAAAATGATCCAAAAATTGTTTTCTGCACCCTCAAGAACCACGGAAACGATATCCATATTGCTGAAAACATTATTTTGTGAAAACATTAATGTTTGCGGCAGGCCTCTTGGAATTCAAAAATGATCACAGAATTGTTCTTTGCACCCTCGAGAACCTCGGACACGTTATCCATATTGCTAAAATCTTAATTTTATGCGGAAGCCATCTTGGATTTGAAAAATGATCACCAATTCGTTCTCTGCACCCTCGAGAATCTCGGACACGATATCCATATTGCTGAAATCATAATTTGGTGCGGCGGCCATCTTGGATTTGAAAAATGATCACCAAATCGTTCTCTGAACCCTTGAGAATCTCGGACACGATATCCATATTGCTGAAATCATAATTTTGTGCGGCGGCCATCTTGGATTTGAAAAATGATCACAAAATCGTTCTCTGCACCCTCAAGAAATTCGGATACGATACCCATAATGTAGTTAACATAATTTTGAGCGGCGGCCATCTTGGATTTCAAAAATGATCACAAAATCGATCTCTGCACCCACGTGAACCTCGGATACGATACCAATAATGTAGTTATCATACTTTTGAGCGGCGGCCATCTTGGATTTGAAAAATGATCACAAAATCGTTCTCAGCACCCTCGAAAACCTCGGATACGATACCCATAATGTAGTTTTCATACTTTTGAGCGGAGGCCATCTTGGATTTGAAAAATGATCACAATATCGTTCTGTGCACTTTCGAGAACCTCGGATACGACACCCATAATGTAGTTATCATACTTTTGAGCGGCGACCATCTTGGATTTGAAAAATGATCACAAAATCGTTCTCGGCACCCTCGAGAACCTCGTATACGATACCCATAATCTAGTTATCATAATTTTGAGCGGCGGCCATCTTGGATTTGAAAACTTATCACAAAATCGTTCTCAGCACCCTTGAGAACCTCGGGTACGATATCCATATTGCTGAAATCATAATTTTGTGCGGCGGCCATCTTGGATTTGAAAAATGATCCCAAAATTGTTTTCTGCACCCTTGAGAACCACGGAAACAAATGATAACAAAATCGTTCTGTGCACTCTGGAGAACCTCGGATACGATACCCATATTTTTGTGATCATAATCTTGCACGGCGGCCGTCTAGGATTTGAAAAATGATCACAAAATCGTTCTCAGCACCCTCGAGAACCTCGGATACGATACCCATAATGAGGTTATCATACTTTTGAGCGGCGGCAATCTTGCATTTGAAAAATGATCACAAAATCGTTCTCTGCACCCTCGAGAACCTCGGAAACGATACCCATAATGAAGTTATCATAATTTTGAGCGGCAGCTATCTTGGATTTCAAAAATGTTTACAAAATCGTTCTGTACACTCTCGAGAACCTCGGATACGACACCCATAATGTAGTTATCATACTTTTGAGCGGCGGCCATCTTGGATTTGAAAAATGATCACAAAATCGTTCTCGGCACCCTCGAGAACCTCGGATACGATACCCAAAATATAGTTATCATAATTTTGAGCGGCAGCTATCTTGGATTTCAAAAATGTTCACAAAATCGTTCTGTGCACTCTCGAGAACCTCGGATACGACACCCATTATGTAGTTATCATACTTTTGAGCGGCGGCCATCTTGGATTTGAAAAATGATGAC
Organism: Leptidea sinapis; assembly: GCF_905404315.1. Classification (NCBI taxonomy): domain Eukaryota; kingdom Metazoa; phylum Arthropoda; class Insecta; order Lepidoptera; family Pieridae; genus Leptidea; species Leptidea sinapis. The sequence continues at coordinate 326,761 of NC_066275.1, read as the reverse complement.
AAAATCGTTCTCAGCACCCTCGAGAACCTCGGATACGATACCCATAATGTAGTTCTCATACTTTTGAGCGGAGGCCATCTTGGATTTGAAAAATGATGACAAAATCGTTCTCAGCACCCTGAGAACCTCGGATAAGATACCCATAATTTAGTTTTCATAAGTTTGAGCGGCGGCCAGCTTGGATTTCAAAAATGATCACAAAATCGTTCTCTGCACCCTCGAGAACCTCGGATACGATACCCATAATCTGGTTATCATAATTTTGAGCGGCAGCTATCTTGGATTTCAAAAATGTTCACAAAATTGTTCTGTGCACTCTCGAGAACCTCGGATACGATACCCATATTGCTGAAAACATAATTTTGTGCGGCGGCCATGTTGGATTAGAAAAATGATCACAAAATTAATTTCTGCACCCTTGAGAACCTCAGACACGATATCCATATTGCTGAAAACATTATTGTTTGCGCCAGCCCTCTTGGATTTCAAAAATGATCACAGAATTGTTCTCTGCACCCTCGAGAACCTCGGACACGATTTCCATATTGCTAAAATCATAATTTTATGCGGCGGCCATCTTGGATTTGAAAAATGATCACCAAATCGCTCTCTGCACCCTCGAGAATCTCGGACACGATATCCATTTTGCTGAAATCATCATTTTGTGCGGCGGCCATCTTGGATTTGATAAATGATCACAAAATCAATCTGTGCAGTCTGGAGAACCTCGGATACGATACCCATATTTTTGTGACCATAATCTTGCACGGCGGCCATCTAGGATTTCAAAAATGATCACAAAATCGATCTCTGCACCCTCGAGAACCTCGGATACGATACCCATAATGTAGTTATCATAATTTTGAGCGGCGGCCATCTTGGAATTCAAAAATGATAACAAAATCGTTCTGTGCAGTCTGGAGAACCTCGGATACGATACCCATATTTTTGTGACCATGATCTTGCACGGCGGCCACCTAGGATTTCAAAAATGATCACAAAATCGATCTCTGCACCCTCGAGAACCTCGGATACGATACCCATATTTTTGTGACCATAATCTTGCACGGTGGCCATCTAGGATTTGAAAAATGATCACAAAATCGTTCTCAGCACCCTCGAGAACCTCGGATACGATACCCATAATGTAGTTATCATACTTTTGAGGGGCGGCCATCTTGGATTTGAAAATTGATCACAAAATCCTTCTCTGCACCCTCAAGAACCTCGGGTTCGATATCCATATTGCTGAAATCATAATTTTGTGCGGCGGCCATCTTGGATTTGAAAAATGATCATAAAATTGAATATGATACCCATAATGTAGTTATCATAATTTTGAGCGGCAGCTATCTCGGATTTCAAAAATGTTCACAAAATCGTTCTGTGCACTCTCGAGAACCTCGGATACGACACCCAGAATGTAGTTATCATACTTTTGAGCGGCGGCCATCTTGGATTTAAAAAATGATCACAAAATCGTTCTCAGCACCCTCGAGAACCTCGGATACGATACCCATAATGTAGTTTTCATACTTTTGAGCGGAGGCCATCTTGGATTTGAAAAATGATCACAATATCGTTCTCGGCGCCCTCGAGAACCTCGGATACGATACCCATAATCTAGTTATCATAATTTTGAGCGGCGGCAATCTTGGATTTGAAAACTTATCACAAAATATTTCTCTGCACTCTCGAGAACCTCGGGTACGATATCCATATTGCTGAAATAATAATTTTGTGCGGCGGTCATCTTGGATTTGAAAAATGATCCAAAAATTGTTTTCTGCACCCTCAAGAACCACGGAAACGATATCCATATTGCTGAAAACATTATTGTTTGCGGCAACCCTCTTGGATTTCAAAAATGATCACAGAATTGTTCTCTGCACCCTCGAGAACCTCGGACACGATATCCATATTGCTAAAATCATAATTTTATGCAGCGGCCATCTTGGATTTGAAAAATGATCACCAAATCGTTCTCTGCACCCTCGAGAATCTCGGACACGATATCCATATTGCTGAAATCACAATTTGTTGCGGCGGCCATCTTGGATTTGAATAATGATCACCAAATCGTTCTCTGAACCCTCGAGAATCTCGGACACGATATCCATATTGCTGAAATCATAATTTTGTGCGGCGGCCATCTTGGATTTGAAAAATGATCACAAAATCGTTCTCTGCACCCTCAAGAACCTCGGATACGATACCCATAATCTAGTTATCATAATTTTGAGCGGCGGCCATCTTGGATTTGAAAACTTATCACAAAATCTTTCTCTGCACCCTCGAGAACCTCGGGTACGATATCCATATTGATGAAATCATAATTTTGTGCGGCGGCCATCTTGGATTTGAAAAATGATCATAAAATTGGATACGATACCCATAGTGTAGTTATCATAATTTTGAGCGGCAGCTATCTTGGATTTCAAAAATGTTCACAAAATCGTTCTGTGCACTCTCGAGAACCTCGGATACGATACCCATAATGTAGTTATCATACTTTTGAGCGGCGGCCATCTTGGATTTGAAAAATGATCACAAAATCGTTCTCAGCACCCTCGAAAACCTCGGATGCGATACCCATAATGTAGTTTTCATACTTTTGAGCGGAGGCCATCTTGGATTTGAAAAATGATCCCAAAATTGTTTTCTGCACCCTCGAGAACCACGGAAACAAATGATAACAAAATCGTTCTGTACACTCTGGAGAACCTCGGATACGATACCCATATTTTTGTGATCATAATCTTGCACGGCGGCCATCTAGGATTTGAAAAATGATCACAAAATCGTTCTCAGCACCCTCGAGAACCTCGGATACGATACCCATAATCTAGTTATCATAATTTTGAGTGGCGGCCATCTTGGATTTGAAAACTTATCACAAAATATTTCTCTGCACCCTCGAGAACCTCGGGTACGATATCCATATTGCTGAAATAATAATTTTGTGCGGCGGTCATCTTGGATTTGAAAAATCATCCTAAAATTGTTTTCTGCACCCTCAAGAACCACGGAAACGATATCCATATTGCTGAAAACATTATTTTGTGAAAACATTATTGTTTGCGGCAGGCCTCTTGGAATTAAAAAATGATCACAGAATTGTTCTCTGCACCCTCGAGAACCTCTGACACGATATCCAAATTGCTAAAATCATAATTTTATGCGGAAGCCATATTGGATTTGAAAAATGATCACCAAATCGTTCTCTGCACCCTCGAGAATCTCGGACACGATATCCATATTGCTGAAATCATAATTTGGTGCGGCGGCCATCTTGGATTTGAAAAATGATCACCAAATCGTTCTCTGAACCCTCGAGAATCTCGGACACGATATGCATATTGCTGAAATCATAATTTTGTGCGGCGGCCATCTTGGATTTGAAAAATGATCACAAAATCGTTCTCTGCACCCTCGAGAACCTCGGATACGATACCCATAATGTAGTTATCATACTTTTGAGTGGCGGCCATCTTGGATTTGAAAAATGATCACAAATTCGTTCTCTGCACCCTCGAGAACCTGGGATACGATACCCATAAAGTAGTTTTCATACTTTTGAGCGGAGGCCATCTTGGATTTGAAAAATGAACACAATATCTATCTCTGCACACTCGAGAACCTCGAATACGATACCCATAATGTAGTTATCATAATTTTGAGCGGCATCTATGTTGGATTTCAAAATTGTTCACAAAATCGTTCTCTGCATCCTCGAGAACCTCGGATACGATACCCATAAAGTAGTTAACATAATTTTGAGCGGCGGCCATCTTGGAATTCAAAAATGATCACAAAATCGATCTCTGCACCCACGAGAACCTCGGATACGATACCCATAATGTAGTTATCATACTTTTGAGTGGCGGCCGTCTTGGATTTGAAAAATGATCACAAAATCGTTCTCGGCACCCTCGAGAACCTCGGATACGATACCCAAAATATAGTTATCATAATTTTGAGCGGCAGCTATCTTGGATTTCAAAAATGTTCACAAAATCGTTCTGTGCACTCTCGAGAACCTCGGATACGACACCCATTATGTAGTTATCATACTTTTGAGCGGCGGCCATCTTGGATTTGAAAAATGATGACAAAATCGTTCTCAGCACCCTCGAGAACCTCGGATACGATACCCATAATGTAGTTCTCATACTTTTGAGCGGAGGCCATCTTGGATTTGAAAAATGATGACAAAATCGTTCTCAGCACCCTGAGAACCTCGGATAAGATACCCATAATTTAGTTTTCATAAGTTTGAGCGGCGGCCAGCTTGGATTTCAAAAATGATCACAAAATCGTTCTCTGCACCCTCGAGAACCTCGGATACGATACCCATAATCTGGTTATCATAATTTTGAGCGGCAGCTATCTTGGATTTCAAAAATGTTCACAAAATTGTTCTGTGCACTCTCGAGAACCTCGGATACGATACCCATATTGCTGAAAACATAATTTTGTGCGGCGGCCATGTTGGATTAGAAAAATGATCACAAAATTAATTTCTGCACCCTTGAGAACCTCAGACACGATATCCATATTGCTGAAAACATTATTGTTTGCGCCAGCCCTCTTGGATTTCAAAAATGATCACAGAATTGTTCTCTGCACCCTCGAGAACCTCGGACACGATTTCCATATTGCTAAAATCATAATTTTATGCGGCGGCCATCTTGGATTTGAAAAATGATCACCAAATCGCTCTCTGCACCCTCGAGAATCTCGGACACGATATCCATTTTGCTGAAATCATCATTTTGTGCGGCGGCCATCTTGGATTTGATAAATGATCACAAAATCAATCTGTGCAGTCTGGAGAACCTCGGATACGATACCCATATTTTTGTGACCATAATCTTGCACGGCGGCCATCTAGGATTTCAAAAATGATCACAAAATCGATCTCTGCACCCTCGAGAACCTCGGATACGATACCCATAATGTAGTTATCATAATTTTGAGCGGCGGCCATCTTGGAATTCAAAAATGATAACAAAATCGTTCTGTGCAGTCTGGAGAACCTCGGATACGATACCCATATTTTTGTGACCATGATCTTGCACGGCGGCCACCTAGGATTTCAAAAATGATCACAAAATCGATCTCTGCACCCTCGAGAACCTCGGATACGATACCCATATTTTTGTGACCATAATCTTGCACGGTGGCCATCTAGGATTTGAAAAATGATCACAAAATCGTTCTCAGCACCCTCGAGAACCTCGGATACGATACCCATAATGTAGTTATCATACTTTTGAGGGGCGGCCATCTTGGATTTGAAAATTGATCACAAAATCCTTCTCTGCACCCTCAAGAACCTCGGGTTCGATATCCATATTGCTGAAATCATAATTTTGTGCGGCGGCCATCTTGGATTTGAAAAATGATCATAAAATTGAATATGATACCCATAATGTAGTTATCATAATTTTGAGCGGCAGCTATCTCGGATTTCAAAAATGTTCACAAAATCGTTCTGTGCACTCTCGAGAACCTCGGATACGACACCCAGAATGTAGTTATCATACTTTTGAGCGGCGGCCATCTTGGATTTAAAAAATGATCACAAAATCGTTCTCAGCACCCTCGAGAACCTCGGATACGATACCCATAATGTAGTTTTCATACTTTTGAGCGGAGGCCATCTTGGATTTGAAAAATGATCACAATATCGTTCTCGGCGCCCTCGAGAACCTCGGATACGATACCCATAATCTAGTTATCATAATTTTGAGCGGCGGCAATCTTGGATTTGAAAACTTATCACAAAATATTTCTCTGCACTCTCGAGAACCTCGGGTACGATATCCATATTGCTGAAATAATAATTTTGTGCAGCGGTCATCTTGGATTTGAAAAATGATCCAAAAATTGTTTTCTGCACCCTCAAGAACCACGGAAACGATATCCATATTGCTGAAAACATTATTGTTTGCGGCAACCCTCTTGGATTTCAAAAATGATCACAGAATTGTTCTCTGCACCCTCGAGAACCTCGGACACGATATCCATATTGCTAAAATCATAATTTTATGCAGCGGCCATCTTGGATTTGAAAAATGATCACCAAATCGTTCTCTGCACCCTCGAGAATCTCGGACACGATATCCATATTGCTGAAATCACAATTTGTTGCGGCGGCCATCTTGGATTTGAATAATGATCACCAAATCGTTCTCTGAACCCTCGAGAATCTCGGACACGATATCCATATTGCTGAAATCATAATTTTGTGCGGCGGCCATCTTGGATTTGAAAAATGATCACAAAATCGTTCTCTGCACCCTCAAGAACCTCGGATACGATACCCATAATCTAGTTATCATAATTTTGAGCGGCGGCCATCTTGGATTTGAAAACTTATCACAAAATCTTTCTCTGCACCCTCGAGAACCTCGGGTACGATATCCATATTGATGAAATCATAATTTTGTGCAGCGGCCATCTTGGATTTGAAAAATGATCATAAAATTGGATACGATACCCATAGTGTAGTTATCATAATTTTGAGCGGCAGCTATCTTGGATTTCAAAAATGTTCACAAAATCGTTCTGTGCACTCTCAAGAACCTCGGATACGACACCCATAATGTAGTTATCATACTTTTGAGCGGCGGCCATCTTGGATTTGAAAAATGATCACAAAATCGTTCTCAGCACCCTCGAAAACCTCGGATGCGATACCCATAATGTAGTTTTCATACTTTTGAGCGGAGGCCATCTTGGATTTGAAAAATGATCCCAAAATTGTTTTCTGCACCCTCGAGAACCACGGAAACAAATGATAACAAAATCGTTCTGTACACTCTGGAGAACCTCGGATACGATACCCATATTTTTGTGATCATAATCTTGCACGGCGGCCATCTAGGATTTGAAAAATGATCACAAAATCGTTCTCAGCACCCTCGAGAACCTCGGATACGATACCAATAATCTAGTTATCATAATTTTGAGCGGCGGCCATCTTGGATTTGAAAACTTATCACAAAATATTTCTCTGCACCCTCGAGAACCTCGGGCACGATATCCATATTGCTGAAATAATAATTTTGTGCGGCGGTCATCTTGGATTTGAAAAATCATCCTAAAATTGTTTTCTGCACCCTCAAGAACCACGGAAACGATATCCATATTGCTGAAAACATTATTTTGTGAAAACATTATTGTTTGCGGCAGGCCTCTTGGAATTAAAAAATGATCACAGAATTGTTCTCTGCACCCTCGAGAACCTCTGACACGATATCCAAATTGCTAAAATCATAATTTTATGCGGAAGCCATATTGGATTTGAAAAATGATCACAAATTCGTTCTCTGCACCCTCGAGAACCTGGGATACGATACCCATAAAGTAGTTTTCATACTTTTGAGCGGAGGCCATCTTGGATTTGAAAAATGAACACAATATCTATCTCTGCACACTCGAGAACCTCGGATACGATACCCATATTTTTGTGACCATGATCTTGCACGGCGGCCACCTAGGATTTCAAAAATGATCACAAAATCGATCTCTGCACCCTCGAGAACCTCGGATACGATACCCATATTTTTGTGACCATAATCTTGCACGGTGGCCATCTAGGATTTGAAAAATGATCACAAAATCGTTCTCAGCACCCTCGAGAACCTCGGATACGATACCCATAATGTAGTTATCATACTTTTGAGGGGCGGCCATCTTGGATTTGAAAATTGATCACAAAATCCTTCTCTGCACCCTCAAGAACCTCGGGTTCGATATCCATATTGCTGAAATCATAATTTTGTGCGGCGGCCATCTTGGATTTGAAAAATGATCATAAAATTGAATATGATACCCATAATGTAGTTATCATAATTTTGAGCGGCAGCTATCTCGGATTTCAAAAATGTTCACAAAATCGTTCTGTGCACTCTCGAGAACCTCGGATACGACACCCAGAATGTAGTTATCATACTTTTGAGCGGCGGCCATCTTGGATTTAAAAAATGATCACAAAATCGTTCTCAGCACCCTCGAGAACCTCGGATACGATACCCATAATGTAGTTATCATACTTTTGAGCGGAGGCCATCTTGGATTTGAAAAATGATCACAATATCGTTCTCGGCGCCCTCGAGAACCTCGGATACGATACCCATAATCTAGTTATCATAATTTTGAGCGGCGGCAATCTTGGATTTGAAAACTTATCACAAAATATTTCTCTGCACTCTCGAGAACCTCGGGTACGATATCCATATTGCTGAAATAATAATTTTGTGCGGCGGTCATCTTGGATTTGAAAAATGATCCAAAAATTGTTTTCTGCACCCTCAAGAACCACGGAAACGATATCCATATTGCTGAAAACATTATTGTTTGCGGCAACCCTCTTGGATTTCAAAAATGATCACAGAATTGTTCTCTGCACCCTCGAGAACCTCGGACACGATATCCATATTGCTAAAATCATAATTTTATGCAGCGGCCATCTTGGATTTGAAAAATGATCACCAAATCGTTCTCTGCACCCTCGAGAATCTCGGACACGATATCCATATTGCTGAAATCACAATTTGTTGCGGCGGCCATCTTGGATTTGAATAATGATCACCAAATCGTTCTCTGAACCCTCGAGAATCTCGGACACGATATCCATATTGCTGAAATCATAATTTTGTGCGGCGGCCATCTTGGATTTGAAAAATGATCACAAAATCGTTCTCTGCACCCTCAAGAACCTCGGATACGATACCCATAATCTAGTTATCATAATTTTGAGCGGCGGCCATCTTGGATTTGAAAACTTATCACAAAATCTTTCTCTGCACCCTCGAGAACCTCGGGTACGATATCCATATTGATGAAATCATAATTTTGTGCGGCGGCCATCTTGGATTTGAAAAATGATCATAAAATTGGATACGATACCCATAGTGTAGTTATCATAATTTTGAGCGGCAGCTATCTTGGATTTCAAAAATGTTCACAAAATCGTTCTGTGCACTCTCGAGAACCTCGGATACGACACCCATAATGTAGTTATCATACTTTTGAGCGGCGGCCATCTTGGATTTGAAAAATGATCACAAAATCGTTCTCAGCACCCTCGAAAACCTCGGATGCGATACCCATAATGTAGTTTTCATACTTTTGAGCGGAGGCCATCTTGGATTTGAAAAATGATCCCAAAATTGTTTTCTGCACCCTCGAGAACCACGGAAACAAATGATAACAAAATCGTTCTGTACACTCTGGAGAACCTCGGATACGATACCCATATTTTTGTGATCATAATCTTGCACGGCGGCCATCTAGGATTTGAAAAATGATCACAAAATCGTTCTCAGCACCCTCGAGAACCTCGGATACGATACCCATAATCTAGTTATCATAATTTTGAGCGGCGGCCATCTTGGATTTGAAAACTTATCACAAAATATTTCTCTGCACCCTCGAGAACCTCGGGTACGATATCCATATTGCTGAAATAATAATTTTGTGCGGCGGTCATCTTGGATTTGAAAAATCATCCTAAAATTGTTTTCTGCACCCTCAAGAACCACGGAAACGATATCCATATTGCTGAAAACATTATTTTGTGAAAACATTATTGTTTGCGGCAGGCCTCTTGGAATTAAAAAATGATCACAGAATTGTTCTCTGCACCCTCGAGAACCTCTGACACGATATCCAAATTGCTAAAATCATAATTTTATGCGGAAGCCATATTGGATTTGAAAAATGATCACCAAATCGTTCTCTGCACCCTCGAGAATCTCGGACACGATATCCATATTGCTGAAATCATAATTTGGTGCGGCGGCCATCTTGGATTTGAAAAATGATCACCAAATCGTTCTCTGAACCCTCGAGAATCTCGGACAGGATATGCATATTGCTGAAATCATAATTTTGTGCGGCGGCCATCTTGGATTTGAAAAATGATCACAAAATCGTTCTCTGCACCCTCGAGAACCTCGGATACGATACCCATAATGTAGTTATCATACTTTTGAGTGGCGGCCATCTTGGAGTTGAAAAATGATCACAAATTCGTTCTCTGCACCCTCGAGAACCTGGGATACGATACCCATAAAGTAGTTTTCATACTTTTGAGCGGAGGCCATCTTGGATTTGAAAAATGAACACAATATCTATCTCTGCACACTCGAGAACCTCGGATACGATACCCATAATGTAGTTATCATAATTTTGAGCGGCATCTATGTTGGATTTCAAAATTGTTCACAAAATCGTTCTCTGCATCCTCGAGAACCTCGGATACGATACCCATAAAGTAGTTAACATAATTTTGAGCGGCGGCCATCTTGGAATTCAAAAATGATCACAAAATCGATCTCTGCACCCACGAGAACCTCGGATACGATACCCATAATGTAGTTATCATACTTTTGAGTGGCGGCCGTCTTGGATTTGAAAAATGATCACAAATTCGTTCTCTGCACCCTCGAGAACCTCGGATACGATACCCATAAAGTAGTTTTCATACTTTTGAGCGGAGGCCATCTTGGATTTGAAAAATGAACACAATATCGTTCTCTGCATACTCGAGAACTTCGGATACGATACCCATAATGTAGTTATCATATTTTTGAACGGCGGCCATATTGGATTTGAAAAATGATCACAAAATCGTTGGTTCAAGAACCACGGAAACGATATCCATATTGCTGAAAACATTATTTTGTGAAAACATTATTGTTTGCGGCAGGCCTCTTGGAATTAAAAAATGATCACAGAATTGTTCTCTGCACCCTCGAGAACCTCTGACACGATATCCAAATTGCTAAAATCATAATTTTATGCGGAAGCCATATTGGATTTGAAAAATGATCACCAAATCGTTCTCTGCACCCTCGAGAATCTCGGACACGATATCCATATTGCTGAAATCATAATTTGGTGCGGCGGCCATCTTGGATTTGAAAAATGATCACCAAATCGTTCTCTGAACCCTCGAGAATCTCGGACACGATATGCATATTGCTGAAATCATAATTTTGTGCGGCGGCCATCTTGGATTTGAAAAATGATCACAAAATCGTTCTCTGCACCCTCGAGAACCTCGGATACGATACCCATAATGTAGTTATCATACTTTTGAGTGGCGGCCGTCTTGGATTTGAAAAATGATCACAAATTCGTTCTCTGCACCCTCGAGAACCTCGGATACGATACCCATAAAGTAGTTTTCATACTTTTGAGCGGAGGCCATCTTGGATTTGAAAAATGAACACAATATCGTTCTCTGCATACTCGAGAACTTCGGATACGATACCCATAATGTAGTTATCATATTTTTGAACGGCGGCCATATTGGATTTGAAAAATGATCACAAAATCGTTGGTTCAAGAACCACGGAAACGATATCCATATTGCTGAAAACATTATTTTGTGAAAACATTATTGTTTGCGGCAGGCCTCTTGGAATTAAAAAATGATCACAGAATTGTTCTCTGCACCCTCGAGAACCTCTGACACGATATCCAAATTGCTAAAATCATAATTTTATGCGGAAGCCATATTGGATTTGAAAAATGATCACCAAATCGTTCTCTGCACCCTCGAGAATCTCGGACACGATATCCATATTGCTGAAATCATAATTTGGTGCGGCGGCCATCTTGGATTTGAAAAATGATCACCAAATCGTTCTCTGAACCCTCGAGAATCTCGGACACGATATGCATATTGCTGAAATCATAATTTTGTGCGGCGGCCATCTTGGATTTGAAAAATGATCACAAAATCGTTCTCTGCACCCTCGAGAACCTCGGATACGATACCCATGATGTAGTTATCATACTTTTGAGTGGCGGCCATCTTGGATTTGAAAAATGATCACAAATTCGTTCTCTGCACCCTCGAGAACCTCGGATACGATACCCATAAAGTAGTTTTCATACTTTTGAGCGGAGGCCATCTTGGATTTGAAAAATGATCACAAATTCGTTCTCTGCACCCTCGAGAACCTCGGATACGATACCCATAAAGTAGTTTTCATACTTTTGAGCGGAGGCCATCTTGGATTTGAAAAATGAACACAATATCTATCTCTGCACACTCGAGAACCTCGGATTCGATACCCATAATGTAGTTATCATAATTTTGAGCGGCATCTATGTTGGATTTCAAAATTGTTCACAAAATCGTTCTCTGCATCCTCGAGAACCTCGGATACGATACCCATAACGTAGTTAACATAATTTTGAGCGGCGGCCATCTTGGAATTCAAAAATGATCACAAAATCGATCTCTGCACCCACGAGAACCTCGGATACGATACCCATAATGTAGTTATCATACTTTTGAGTGGCGGCCGTCTTGGATTTGAAAAATGATCACAAATTCGTTCTCTGCACCCTCGAGAACCTCGGATACGATACCCATAAAGTAGTTTTCATACTTTTGAGCGGAGGCCATCTTGGATTTGAAAAATGAACACAATATCGTTCTCTGCATACTCGAGAACCTCGGATACGATACCCATAATGTAGTTATCATACTTTTGAGTGGCGGCCATCTTGGATTTGAAAAATGATCACAAATTCGTTCTCTGCACCCTCGAGAACCTCGGATACGATACCCATAAAGTAGTTTTCATACTTTTGAGCGGAGGCCATCTTGGATTTGAAAAATGAACACAATATCTATCTCTGCACACTCGAGAACCTCGGATTCGATACCCATAATGTAGTTATCATAATTTTGAGCGGCATCTATGTTGGATTTCAAAATTGTTCACAAAATCGTTCTCTGCATCCTCGAGAACCTCGGATACGATACCCATAACGTAGTTAACATAATTTTGAGCGGCGGCCATCTTGGAATTCAAAAATGATCACAAAATCGATCTCTGCACCCACGAGAACCTCGGATACGATACCCATAATGTAGTTATCATACTTTTGAGTGGCGGCCGTCTTGGATTTGAAAAATGATCACAAATTCGTTCTCTGCACCCTCGAGAACCTCGGATACGATACCCATAAAGTAGTTTTCATACTTTTGAGCGGAGGCCATCTTGGATTTGAAAAATGAACACAATATCGTTCTCTGCATACTCGAGAACCTCGGATACGATACCCATAATGTAGTTATCATACTTTTGAGCGGCGGCCATATTGGATTTGAAAAATGATCACAAAATCGTTCTCTGCACCCTCAAGAACCTCGGATACTATACCCATAATCTAGTTATCATAATTTTGAGCGGCGGCCATCTTGGATTTGACAACTTATCACAAAATCTTTCTCCGCACCCTCGAGAACCTCGGGTACGATATCCATATTGCTGAAATCATAATTTTGTGCGGCGGCCATCTTGGATTTGAAAAATGATCATAAAATTGGATACGATACCCATAATGTAGTTATCATAATTTTGAGCGGCAGCTATCTTGGATTTCAAAATTGTTCACAAAATCGTTCTGTGCACTCTCGAGAACCTCGGATACGACACCCATAATGTAGTTATCATACTTTTGAGCGGCGGCCATCTTGGATTTGAAAAATGATCACAAAATCGTTCTCAGCACCCTCGAAAACCTCGGATACGATACCCATAATGTAGTTTTCATACTTTTAAGCGGAGGCCATCTTGGATTTGAAAAATGATCACAATATCGTTCTCGGCACCCTCGAGAACCTCGGATACGATACCCATAATCTAGTTATCATAATTTTGAGCGGCGGCCATCTTGGATTTGAAAACTTATCCCAAAATATTTCTCTGCACCCTCGAGAACCTCGGGTACGATATCCATATTGCTGAAATAACAATTTTGTGCGGCGGTCATCTTGGATTGGAATAATGATCCAAAAATTGTTTTCTGCACCCTCAAGAACCACGGAAACGATATCAATATTGCTGAAAACATTATTTTGTGAAAACATTATTGTTTGCGGCAGCCCTCTTGGAATTCAAAAATGATCACAGAATTGTTCTCTGCACCCTCGAGAACCTCGGACACGATATCCATATTGGTAAAATCATAATTTTATGCGGAAGCCATCTTGGATTTGAAAAATGATCACCAAATCGTTCTCTGCACCCTCGAGAATCTCGGACACGATATCCATATTGCTGAAATCATAATTTGGTGCGTCGGCCATCTTGGATTTGAAAAATGATCACCAAATCGTTCTCTGAACCCTCGAGAATCTCGGACACGATATCCATATTGCTGAAATCATGATTTTGTGCGGCGGCCATCTTGGATTTGAAAAATGATCACAAAATCGTTCTCTGCACCCTCGAGAACCTCGGATACGATACCCATAATGTAGTTAACATAATTTTGAGCGGCGGCCATCTTGGATTTCAAAAATGATCACAAAATCGATCTCTGCACCCACGAGAACCTCGGATACGATACCCATAATGTAGTTATCATACTTTTGAGCGGCGGCCATCTTGGATTTGAAAAATGATCACAAAATCGTTCTCTGCACCCTCGAGAACCTCGGATACGATACCCATAAAGTAGTTTTCATACTTTTGAGCGGAGGCCATCTTGGATTTGAAAAATGAACACAATATCGTTCTGTGCACCCTCGAGAACCTCGGATACGATACCCATAATGTAGTTATCATAATTTTGAGCGGCATCTATGTTGGATTTCAAAATTGTTCACAAAATCGTTCTGTGCACTCTCGAGAACCTCGGATACGATACCCATATTTTTATTTACCATACCCATTTTTGTAGTTATCATACTTTTGAGCGGCGGCCATCTTGGATTTGAAAAATGATAACAAAATCGGTCTGTGCACTCTGGAGAACCTCGGATACGATACTCATATTTTTGTGATCATATTCTTGCACGGCGGCCATCTAGGATTTGAAAAATGATCACAAAATCGTTCTCAGCACCCTCGAAACCCTCGGATACGATACCCATAATGTAGTTATCATAATTTTGAGCGGCATCTATGTTGGATTTCAAAATTCTTTACAAAATCGTTCTGTGCACTCTCGAGAACCTCGGATACGATACCCATAATGTAGTTATCATAATTTTGAGCGGCGGCCATCTTGGATTTCAAAAATGATAACAAATTCTTTCTGTGCAGTCTGGAGAACCTCGGATACGATACCCATATTTTTATGTACCATACCCATTTTTGTAGTTATCATACTTTTGAGCGGCGGCCATCTTGGATTTGAAAAATGATCACAAAATCGTTCTCTGCACCCTCAAGAACCTCGGATACGATACCCATAATCTAGTTATCATAATTTGGTGCGGCGGCCATCTTGGATTTGAGAAATGATCACAAAATCGTTCTCTGCACCCTCGAGAACCTCGGATACGATACCCATAAAGTAGTTTTCATACTTTTGAGCGGAGGCCATCTTGGATTTGAAAAATGATAACAAAATCGTTCTGTGCACTCTGGAGAACCTCGGATACGATACCCATAATTTTGTGATCAAATTCTTGCACGGCGGCCATCTAGGATTTGAAAAATGATCACAAAATCGTTCTCAGCACCCTCGAGACCCTCGGATACGATACCCATAATGTAGTTATCATAATTTTGAGCGGCATCTATGTTGGATTTCAAAATTCTTTACAAAATCGTTCTGTGCACTCTCGAGAACCTCGGATACGATACCCATAATGTAGTTATCATAATTTTGAGCGGCGGCCATCTTGGATTTCAAAAATGATAACAAATTCTTTCTGTGCAGTCTGGAGAACCTCGGATACGATACCCATATTTTTATGTACCATACCCATATTTGTAGTTATCATACTTTTGAGCGGCGGCCATCTTGGATTTGAAAAATGATCACCAAATCGTTCTCTGCACCCTCGAGAATCTCGGACACGATATCCATATTGCTGAAATCATAATTTGGTGCGGCGGCCATCTTGGATTTGAAAAATGATCACCAAATCGTTCTCTGAACCCTCGAGAATCTCGGACACGATATCCATATTGCTGAAATCATAATTTTGTGCGGCGGCCATCTTGGATTTGAAAAATGATCACAAAATCGTTCTCTGCACCCTCGAGAACTTCGGATACGATACCCATAATGTAGTTAACATAATTTTGAGCGGCGGCCATCTTGGATTTCAAAAATGATCACAAAATCGATCTCTGCACCCACGAGAACCTCGGATACGATACCCATAATGTAGTTATCATACTTTTGAGCGGCGGCCATCTTGGATTTGAAAAATGATCACAAAATCGTTCTCTGCACCCTCGAAAACCTCGGATACGATACCCATAAAGTAGTTTTCATACTTTTGAGCGGAGGCCATCTTGGATTTGAAAAATGAACACAATATCGTTCTCTGCACCCTCGAGAACCTCGGATACGATACCCATAATGTAGTTATCATAATTTTGAGCGGCATCTATGTTGGATTTCATAATTCTTTACAAAATCGTTCTGTGCACTCTCGAGAACCTCGGATACGATACCCATAATGTAGTTATCATAATTTTGAGCGGCGGCCATCTTGGATTTCAAAAATGATAACAAATTCTTTCTGTGCAGTCTGGAGAACCTCGGATACGATACCCATATTTTTATGTACCATACCCATATTTGTAGTTATCATACTTTTGAGCGGCGGCCATCTTGGATTTGAAAAATGATCACAAAATCGTTCTCTGCACCCTCAAGAACCTCGGATACGATACCCATAATCTAGTTATCATAATTTTGAGCGGCGGCCATCTTGGATTTGAAAACTTATCACAAAATCTTTCTCTGCACCCTCGAGAACCTCAGGTACGATATCCATATTGCTGAAATCATAATTTTGTGCGGCGGCCATCTTGGGTTTGAAAAATGATCATAAAATCGGATACGATACCCATAATGTAGTTATCATAATTTTGAGCGGCAGCTATCTTGGATTTCAAAAATGTTCACAAAATCGTTCTGTGCACTCTCGAGAACCTCGGATACGACACCCATAATGTAGTTATCATACTTTTGAGCGGCGGCCATCTTGGATTTGAAAAATGATCACAAAATCGTTCTCA
Organism: Leptidea sinapis; assembly: GCF_905404315.1. Lineage (NCBI taxonomy): Eukaryota > Metazoa > Arthropoda > Insecta > Lepidoptera > Pieridae > Leptidea > Leptidea sinapis. The sequence continues at coordinate 309,734 of NC_066275.1, read as the reverse complement.
GCACCCTCGAAAACCTCGGATACGATACCCATAATGTAGTTTTCATACTTTTGAGCGGAGGCCATCTTGGATTTGAAAAATCATCACAATATCGTTCTCGGCACCCTCGAGAACCTCGGATACGATACCCATAATCTAGTTATCATAATTTTGAGCGGCGGCCATCTTGGATTTGAAAACTTATCACAAAATATTTCTCTGCACCCTCGAGAACCTCGGGTACGATATCCATATTGCTGAAATAATAATTTTGTGCGGCGGCCATCTCGGATTTAAAAATGATCCCAAAATTAATTTTTGCACCCTTGAGAACCTCAGACACGATATCCATATTGCTGAAAACAATATTGTTTGCGCCAGCCCTCTTGGATTTCAAAAATGATCACAGAATTGTTCTCTGCACCCTCGAGAACCTCGGACACGATATCCATATTGCTAAAATCATAATTTTATGCGGAAGCCATCTTGGATTTCAAAAATGATAACAAATTCTTTCTGTGCAGTCTGGAGAACCTCGGATACGATACCCATATTTTTGTGACCATAATCTTGCACGGCGGCCATCTAGGATTTGAAAAATGATCACAAAATCGTTCTCAGCACCGTCGAGAACCTCGGATACGATTCCCATTATGTAGTTATCATACTTTTGAGCGGCGGCCATCTTGGATTTGAAAAATGATCACAAAATCGTTCTCTGCACCCTCAAGAACCTCGGGTTCGATATCCATATTGCTGAAATCATAATTTTATGCGGAAGCCATCTTGGATTTGAAAAATGATCACCAAATCGTTCTCTGCACCCTCGAGAATCTCGGACACGATATCCATATTGCTGAAATCATAATTTGGTGCGGCGGCCATCTTGGATTTGAAAAATGATCACCAAATCGTTCTCTGAACCCTCGAGAATCTCGGACACGATATCCATATTGCTGAAATCATAATTTTGTGCGGCGGCCATCTTGGATTTGAAAAATGATCAAAAAATCGTTCTCTGCACCCTCGAGAACCTCGGATACGATACCCATAATGTAGTTAACATAATTTTGAGCGGTGGCCATCTTGGATTTCAAAAATGATCACAAAATCGATCTCTGCACCCACGAGAACCTCGGATACGATACCCATAATGTAGTTTTCTTACTTTTGAGCGGAGGCCATCTTGGATTTGAAAAATGATCACAATATCGTTCTCGGCACCCTCGAGAACCTCGGATACGATACCCTTAATCTAGTTATCATAATTTTGAGCGGCGGCCATCTTGGATTTGAAAACTTATCACAAAATATTTCTCTGCACCCTCGAGAACCTCGGGTACGATATCCATATTGCTGAAATAATAATTTTGTGCGACGGTCATTACGATTTGAAAAATGATCCAAAAATTGTTTTCTGCACCCTCAAGAACCACGGAAACGATATCCATATTGCTGAAAACATTATTTTGTGAAAAAATAATTGTTTGCAGTTGCCCTCTTGGATTTCAAAAATGATCACAGAATTGTTCTCTGCACCCTCGAGAACCTCGGACACGATATCCATATTGCTAAAATCATAATTTTATGCGGAAGCCATCTTGGATTTGAAAAATGATCACCAAATCGTTCTCTGCACCCTCGAGAATCTCGGACACGATATCCATATTGCTGAAATCATAATTTGGTGCGGCGGCCATCTTGGATTTGAAAAATGATCACCAAATCGTTCTCTGAACCCTCGAGAATCTCGGACACGATATCCATATTGCTGAAATCATAATTTTGTGCGGCGGCCATCTTGGATTTGAAAAATGATCAAAAAATCGTTCTCTGCACCCTCGAGAACCTCGGATACGATACCCATAATGTAGTTAACATAATTTTGAGCGGTGGCCATCTTGGATTTCAAAAATGATCACAAAATCGATCTCTGCACCCACGAGAACCTCGGATACGATACCCATAATGTAGTTATCATACTTTTGAGCGGCGGCCATCTTGGATTTGAAAAATGATCACAAAATCGTTCTCTGCACCCTCGAGAACCTCGGATACGATACCCATAATGTAGTTTTCATACTTTTGAGCGGAGGCCATCTTGGATTTGAAAAATGAACACAATATCGTTCTCTGCACCCTCGAGAACCTCGGATACGATACCCATAATGTAGTTTTCATAATTTTGAGCAGCATCTATGTTGGATTTCAAAATTGTTCACAAAATCGTTCTGTGCACTCTCAAGAACCTCGGATACGATACCCATAATGTAGTTATCATAATTTTGAGCGGCGGCCATCTTGGATTTCAAAAATGATAACAAAATCGTTCTGGGCACTCTGGAGAACCTCGGATACGATACCCATATTTTTGTGATCATAATCTTGCACGGCGGCCATCTAGGATTTGAAAAATGATCACAAAATCGTTCTCAGCACCCTCGAGAACCTCGGATACGATACCCATAATGAGGTTATCATACTTTTGAGCGGCGGCCATCTTGGATTTGAAAAATGATCACAAAATCGTTCTCTGCACCCTCGAGAACCTCGGAAACGATACCTATAATGTAGTTATCATAATTTTGAGCGGCAGCTATCTTGGATTTCAAAAATGTTCACAAAATCGTTCTGTTCACTCTCGAGAACCTCGGATACGACACCCATAATGTAGTTATCATACTTTTGAGCGGCGGCCACCTTGGATATGAAAAATGATCACAAAATCGTTCTGAGCACCCTCGAGAACCTCGGATACGATACCCATAATGTAGTTTTCATACTTTTGAGCGGAGGCCATCGTGGATTTGAAAAATGATCACAATATCGTTCTCGGCACCCTCGAGAACCTCGGATACGATACCCATAATGTAGTTTTCATAATTATGAGCAGCATCTATGTTGGATTTCAAAATTGTTCACAAAATCGTTCTGTGCACTCTCAAGAACCTCGGATACGATACCCATAATGTAGTTATCATAATTTTGAGCGGCGGCCATCTTGGATTTCAAAAAGATAACAAAATCGTTCTGGGCACTCTGGAGAACCTCGGATACGATACCCATATTTTTGTGATCATAATCTTGCACGGTGGCCATCTAGGATTTGAAAAATGATCACAAAATAGTTCTCAGCACCCTCGAGAACCTCGGATACGATACCCATAATGAGGTTATCATACTTTTGAGCGGCAGCTATCTTGGATTTCAAAAATGTTCACAAAATCGTTCTGTTCACTCTCGAGAACCTCGGATACGACACCCATAATGTAATTATCATACTTTTGAGCGGCGGCCACCTTGGATTTGAAAAATGATCACAAAATCGTTCTGAGCACACTCGAGAACCTCGGATACGATACCCATAATGTAGTTTTCATACTTTTGAGCGGAGGCCATCGTGGATTTGAAAAATGATCACAATATCGTTCTCGGCACCCTCGAGAACCTCGGATACGATACCCATTATCTAGTTATCATAATTTTGAGCGGCGGCCATCTTGGATTTGAAAACTTATCACAAAATATTTCTCTGCACCCTCGAGAACCTCGGGTACGATATCCATATTGCTGAAATAATAATTTTGTGCGGCGGTCATCTTGGATTTGAAAAATGATCCAAAAATTGTTTTCTGCACCCTCAAGAACCACGGAAACGATATCCATATTGCTGAAAACATTATTTTGTGAAAACATTATTGTTTGCGGCAGCCCTCTTGGATTTCAAAAATGATCACAGAATCGTTCTCTGCACCCTCGAGAACCTCGGACACGATATCCATATTGCTAAAATCATAATTTTATGCGGAAGCCATCTTGGATTTGAAAAATGATCACCAAATCGTTCTCTGCACCCTCGAGAATCTCGGACACGATATCCATATTGCTGAAATCATAACTTGGTGCGGCGGCCATCTTGGATTTGAAAAATGATCACCAAATCGTTCTCTGAACCCTCGAGAATCTCGGACACGATATCCATATTGCTGAAATCATAATTTTGTACGGCGGCCATCTTGGATTTGAAAAATGATCACAAAATCGTTCTCTGCACCCTCGAGAACCTCGGATACGATACCCATAATGTAGTTAACATAATTTTGAGCGGTGGCCATCTTGGATTTCAAAAATGATCACAAAATCGATCTCTGCACCCACGAGAACCTCGGATACGATACCCATAATGTAGTTATCATACTTTTGAGCGGCGGCCATCTTGGATTTGAAAAATGATCACAAAATCGTTCTCTGCACCCTCGAGAACCTCGGATACGATACCCATAATGTAGTTTTCATACTTTTGAGCGGAGGCCATCTTGGATTTGAAAAATGAACACAATATCGTTCTCTGCACCCTCGAGAACCTCGGATACGATACCCATAATGTAGTTATCATAATTTTGAGCGGCATCTATGTTGGATTTCAAAATTGTTCACAAAATCGTTCTGTGCACTCTCGAGAACCTCGGATACGATACCCATAATGTAGTTATCATAATTTTGAGCGGCGGCCATCATGGATTTCAAAAATGATAACAAAATCGTTCTGTGCACTCTGGAGAACCTCGGATACGATACCCATATTTTTGTGATCATATTCTTGCACGGCGGCCATCTAGGATTTGAAAAATGATCACAAAATCGTTCTCAGCACCCTAGAGACCCTCGGATACGATACCCATAATGAGGTTATCATACTTTTGAGCGGCGGCCATCTTGGATTTGAAAAGTGATCACAAAATCGTTCTCTGCACCCTCGAGAACCTCGGAAACGATACCCATAATGTAGTTATCATAATTTTGAGCGGTAGCTATCTTGGATTTGAAAAATGATCACCAAATCGTTCTCTGCACCCTCGAGAATCTCGGACACGATATCCATATTGCTGAAATCATAATTTGGTGCGGCGGCCATCTTGGATTTGAAAAATGATCACCAAATCGTTCTCTGAACCCTCGAGAATCTCGGACACGATATCCATATTGCTGAAATCATAATTTTGTGCGGCGGCCATCTTGGATTTGAAAAATGATCACAAAATCGTTCTCTGCACCCTCGAGAACCTCGGATACGATACCCATAATGTAGTTAACATAATTTTGAGCGGCACCCATCTTGGATTTCAAAAATGATCACCAAAAAGTTCTCTGCACCCTCGAGAATCTCGGACACGATATCCATATTGCTGAAATCATAATTTTGTGCGGCGGCCATCTTGGATTTGAAAAATGATCACCAAATCGTTCTCTGAACCCTCGAGAATCTCGGACACGATATCCATATTGCTGAAATCATAATTTTGTGCGGCGGCCATCTTGGATTTGAAAAATGATCACAAAATCGTTCTCTGCACCCTCGAGAACCTCGGATACGATACCCATAATGTAGTTAACATAATTTGAGCGGCACCCATCTTGGATTTGAAAAATGATCACAAAATCGTTCTCAGCACCCTCGAGAACCTCGGATACGATACCCATAATGTAGTTTTCATACTTTTGAGCGGAGGCCATCTTGGATTTGAAAAATGATCACAAAATCGTTCTCAGCACCCTCGAGAACCTCGGATACGATACCAATAATGTAGTTATCATACTTTTGAACGGCGGCCATCTTGGATTTGAAAAATGATCACAAAATCGTTCTCTGCACCCTCAAAAACCTCGGATACGATACCCATAATCTAGTTATCATAATTTTGAGCGGCGGCCATCTTGGATTTGAAAACTTATCACAAAATATTTCTCTGCACCCTCGAGAACCTCGGGTACGATATCCATATTGCTGAAATAATAATTTTGTGCGGCGGTCATCTTGGATTTGAAAAATGATCCAAAAATTGTTTTCTGCACCCTCAAGAACCACGGAAACGATATCCATATTGCTGAAAACATTATTTTGTGAAAACATTAATGTTTGCGGCAGGCCTCTTGGAATTCAAAAATGATCACAGAATTGTTCTTTGCACCCTCGAGAACCTCGGACACGATATCCATATTGCTAAAATCTTAATTTTATGCGGAAGCCATCTTGGATTTGAAAAATGATCACCAATTCGTTCTCTGCACCCTCGAGAATCTCGGACACGATATCCATATTGCTGAAATCATAATTTGGTGCGGCGGCCATCTTGGATTTGAAAAATGATCACCAAATCGTTCTCTGAACCCTTGAGAATCTCGGACACGATATCCATATTGCTGAAATCATAATTTTGTGCGGCGGCCATCTTGGATTTGAAAAATGATCACAAAATCGTTCTCTGCACCCTCGAGAACTTCGGATACGATACCCATAATGTAGTTAACATAATTTTGTGCGGCGGCCATCTTGGATTTCAAAAATGATCACAAAATCGATCTCTGCACCCACGAGAACCTCGGATACGATACCAATAATGTAGTTATCATACTTTTGAGCGGCGGCCATCTTGGATTTGAAAAATGATCACAAAATCGTTCTCAGCACCCTCGAAAACCTCGGATACGATACCCATAATGTAGTTTTCATACTTTTGAGCGGAGGCCATCTTGGATTTGAAAAATGATCACAATATCGTTCTGTGCACTCTCGAGAACCTCGGATACGACACCCATAATGTAGTTATCATACTTTTGAGCGGCGACCATCTTGGATTTGAAAAATGATCACAAAATCGTTCTCGACACCCTCGAGAACCTCGGATACGATACCCATAATCTAGTTATCATAATTTTGAGCGGCGGCCATCTTGGATTTGAAAACTTATCACAAAATCGTTCTCAGCACCCTTGAGAACCTCGGGTACGATATCCATATTGCTGAAATCATAATTTTGTGCGGCGGCCATCTTGGATTTGAAAAATGATCCCAAAATTGTTTTCTGCACCCTCGAGAACCACGGAAACAAATGATAACAAAATCGTTCTGTGCACTCTGGAGAACCTCGGATACGATACCCATATTTTTGTGATCATAATCTTGCACGGCGGCCATCTAGGATTTGAAAAATGATCACAAAATCGTTCTCAGCACCCTTGAGAACCTCGGGTACGATATCCATATTGCTGAAATCATAATTTTGTGCGGCGGCCATCTTGGATTTGAAAAATGATCCCAAAATTGTTTTCTGCACCCTCGAGAACCACGGAAACAAATGATAACAAAATCGTTCTGTGCACTCTGGAGAACCTCGGATACGATACCCATATTTTTGTGATCATAATCTTGCACGGCGGCCATCTAGGATTTGAAAAATGATCACAAAATCGTTCTCAGCACCCTCGAGAACCTCGGATACGATACCCATAATGTAGTTTTCATAATTTTGAGCAGCATCTATGTTGGATTTCAAAATTGTTCACAAAATCGTTCTGTGCACTCTCAAGAACCTCGGATACGATACCCATAATGTAGTTATCATAATTTTGAGCGGCGGCCATCTTGGATTTCAAAAATGATAACAAAATCGTTCTGGGCACTCTGGAGAACCTCGGATACGATACCCATATTTTTGTGATCATAATCTTGCACGGCGGCCATCTAGGATTTGAAAAATGATCACAAAATCGTTCTCAGCACCCTCGAGAACCTCGGATACGATACCCATAATGAGGTTATCATACTTTTGAGCGGCGGCCATCTTGGATTTGAAAAATGATCACAAAATCGTTCTCTGCACCCTCGAGAACCTCGGAAACGATACCTATAATGTAGTTATCATAATTTTGAGCGGCAGCTATCTTGGATTTCAAAAATGTTCACAAAATCGTTCTGTTCACTCTCGAGAACCTCGGATACGACACCCATAATGTAGTTATCATACTTTTGAGCGGCGGCCACCTTGGATATGAAAAATGATCACAAAATCGTTCTGAGCACCCTCGAGAACCTCGGATACGATACCCATAATGTAGTTTTCATACTTTTGAGCGGAGGCCATCGTGGATTTGAAAAATGATCACAATATCGTTCTCGGCACCCTCGAGAACCTCGGATACGATACCCATAATGTAGTTTTCATAATTATGAGCAGCATCTATGTTGGATTTCAAAATTGTTCACAAAATCGTTCTGTGCACTCTCAAGAACCTCGGATACGATACCCATAATGTAGTTATCATAATTTTGAGCGGCGGCCATCTTGGATTTCAAAAAGATAACAAAATCGTTCTGGGCACTCTGGAGAACCTCGGATACGATACCCATATTTTTGTGATCATAATCTTGCACGGTGGCCATCTAGGATTTGAAAAATGATCACAAAATAGTTCTCAGCACCCTCGAGAACCTCGGATACGATACCCATAATGAGGTTATCATACTTTTGAGCGGCAGCTATCTTGGATTTCAAAAATGTTCACAAAATCGTTCTGTTCACTCTCGAGAACCTCGGATACGACACCCATAATGTAATTATCATACTTTTGAGCGGCGGCCACCTTGGATTTGAAAAATGATCACAAAATCGTTCTGAGCACACTCGAGAACCTCGGATACGATACCCATAATGTAGTTTTCATACTTTTGAGCGGAGGCCATCGTGGATTTGAAAAATGATCACAATATCGTTCTCGGCACCCTCGAGAACCTCGGATACGATACCCATTATCTAGTTATCATAATTTTGAGCGGCGGCCATCTTGGATTTGAAAACTTATCACAAAATATTTCTCTGCACCCTCGAGAACCTCGGGTACGATATCCATATTGCTGAAATAATAATTTTGTGCGGCGGTCATCTTGGATTTGAAAAATGATCCAAAAATTGTTTTCTGCACCCTCAAGAACCACGGAAACGATATCCATATTGCTGAAAACATTATTTTGTGAAAACATTATTGTTTGCGGCAGCCCTCTTGGATTTCAAAAATGATCACAGAATCGTTCTCTGCACCCTCGAGAACCTCGGACACGATATCCATATTGCTAAAATCATAATTTTATGCGGAAGCCATCTTGGATTTGAAAAATGATCACCAAATCGTTCTCTGCACCCTCGAGAATCTCGGACACGATATCCATATTGCTGAAATCATAACTTGGTGCGGCGGCCATCTTGGATTTGAAAAATGATCACCAAATCGTTCTCTGAACCCTCGAGAATCTCGGACACGATATCCATATTGCTGAAATCATAATTTTGTACGGCGGCCATCTTGGATTTGAAAAATGATCACAAAATCGTTCTCTGCACCCTCGAGAACCTCGGATACGATACCCATAATGTAGTTAACATAATTTTGAGCGGTGGCCATCTTGGATTTCAAAAATGATCACAAAATCGATCTCTGCACCCACGAGAACCTCGGATACGATACCCATAATGTAGTTATCATACTTTTGAGCGGCGGCCATCTTGGATTTGAAAAATGATCACAAAATCGTTCTCTGCACCCTCGAGAACCTCGGATACGATACCCATAATGTAGTTTTCATACTTTTGAGCGGAGGCCATCTTGGATTTGAAAAATGAACACAATATCGTTCTCTGCACCCTCGAGAACCTCGGATACGATACCCATAATGTAGTTATCATAATTTTGAGCGGCATCTATGTTGGATTTCAAAATTGTTCACAAAATCGTTCTGTGCACTCTCGAGAACCTCGGATACGATACCCATAATGTAGTTATCATAATTTTGAGCGGCGGCCATCATGGATTTCAAAAATGATAACAAAATCGTTCTGTGCACTCTGGAGAACCTCGGATACGATACCCATATTTTTGTGATCATATTCTTGCACGGCGGCCATCTAGGATTTGAAAAATGATCACAAAATCGTTCTCAGCACCCTAGAGACCCTCGGATACGATACCCATAATGAGGTTATCATACTTTTGAGCGGCGGCCATCTTGGATTTGAAAAGTGATCACAAAATCGTTCTCTGCACCCTCGAGAACCTCGGAAACGATACCCATAATGTAGTTATCATAATTTTGAGCGGTAGCTATCTTGGATTTGAAAAATGATCACCAAATCGTTCTCTGCACCCTCGAGAATCTCGGACACGATATCCATATTGCTGAAATCATAATTTGGTGCGGCGGCCATCTTGGATTTGAAAAATGATCACCAAATCGTTCTCTGAACCCTCGAGAATCTCGGACACGATATCCATATTGCTGAAATCATAATTTTGTGCGGCGGCCATCTTGGATTTGAAAAATGATCACAAAATCGTTCTCTGCACCCTCGAGAACCTCGGATACGATACCCATAATGTAGTTAACATAATTTTGAGCGGCACCCATCTTGGATTTCAAAAATGATCACCAAAAAGTTCTCTGCACCCTCGAGAATCTCGGACACGATATCCATATTGCTGAAATCATAATTTTGTGCGGCGGCCATCTTGGATTTGAAAAATGATCACCAAATCGTTCTCTGAACCCTCGAGAATCTCGGACACGATATCCATATTGCTGAAATCATAATTTTGTGCGGCGGCCATCTTGGATTTGAAAAATGATCACAAAATCGTTCTCTGCACCCTCGAGAACCTCGGATACGATACCCATAATGTAGTTAACATAATTTGAGCGGCACCCATCTTGGATTTGAAAAATGATCACAAAATCGTTCTCAGCACCCTCGAGAACCTCGGATACGATACCCATAATGTAGTTTTCATACTTTTGAGCGGAGGCCATCTTGGATTTGAAAAATGATCACAAAATCGTTCTCAGCACCCTCGAGAACCTCGGATACGATACCAATAATGTAGTTATCATACTTTTGAACGGCGGCCATCTTGGATTTGAAAAATGATCACAAAATCGTTCTCTGCACCCTCAAAAACCTCGGATACGATACCCATAATCTAGTTATCATAATTTTGAGCGGCGGCCATCTTGGATTTGAAAACTTATCACAAAATATTTCTCTGCACCCTCGAGAACCTCGGGTACGATATCCATATTGCTGAAATAATAATTTTGTGCGGCGGTCATCTTGGATTTGAAAAATGATCCAAAAATTGTTTTCTGCACCCTCAAGAACCACGGAAACGATATCCATATTGCTGAAAACATTATTTTGTGAAAACATTAATGTTTGCGGCAGGCCTCTTGGAATTCAAAAATGATCACAGAATTGTTCTTTGCACCCTCGAGAACCTCGGACACGATATCCATATTGCTAAAATCTTAATTTTATGCGGAAGCCATCTTGGATTTGAAAAATGATCACCAATTCGTTCTCTGCACCCTCGAGAATCTCGGACACGATATCCATATTGCTGAAATCATAATTTGGTGCGGCGGCCATCTTGGATTTGAAAAATGATCACCAAATCGTTCTCTGAACCCTTGAGAATCTCGGACACGATATCCATATTGCTGAAATCATAATTTTGTGCGGCGGCCATCTTGGATTTGAAAAATGATCACAAAATCGTTCTCTGCACCCTCGAGAACTTCGGATACGATACCCATAATGTAGTTATCATAATTTTGAGCGGCGGCCATCTTGGATTTCAAAAATGATCACAAAATCGATCTCTGCACCCACGAGAACCTCGGATACGATACCAATAATGTAGTTATCATACTTTTGAGCGGCGGCCATCTTGGATTTGAAAAATGATCACAAAATCGTTCTCAGCACCCTCGAAAACCTCGGATACGATACCCATAATGTAGTTTTCATACTTTTGAGCGGAGGCCATCTTGGATTTGAAAAATGATCACAATATCGTTCTGTGCACTCTCGAGAACCTCGGATACGACACCCATAATGTAGTTATCATACTTTTGAGCGGCGACCATCTTGGATTTGAAAAATGATCACAAAATCGTTCTCGACACCCTCGAGAACCTCGGATACGATACCCATAATCTAGTTATCATAATTTTGAGCGGCGGCCATCTTGGATTTGAAAACTTATCACAAAATCGTTCTCAGCACCCTTGAGAACCTCGGGTACGATATCCATATTGCTGAAATCATAATTTTGTGCGGCGGCCATCTTGGATTTGAAAAATGATCCCAAAATTGTTTTCTGCACCCTCGAGAACCACGGAAACAAATGATAACAAAATCGTTCTGTGCACTCTGGAGAACCTCGGATACGATACCCATATTTTTGTGATCATAATCTTGCACGGCGGCCATCTAGGATTTGAAAAATGATCACAAAATCGTTCTCAGCACCCTCGAGAACCTCGGATACGATACCCATAATGAGGTTATCATACTTTTGAGCGGCGGCAATCTTGCATTTGAAAAATGATCACAAAATCGTTCTGTGCACCCTCGAGAACCTCGGAAACGATACCCATAATGAAGTTATCATAATTTTGAGCGGCAGCTATCTTGGATTTCAAAAATGTTTACAAAATCGTTCTGTACACTCTCGAGAACCTCGGATACGACACCCATAATGTAGTTATCATACTTTTGAGCGGCGGCCATCTTGGATTTGAAAAATGATCACAAAATCGTTCTCGGCACCCTCGAGAACCTCGGATACGATACCCAAAATATAGTTATCATAATTTTGAGCGGCAGCTATCTTGGATTTCAAAAATGTTCACAAAATCGTTCTGTGCACTCTCGAGAACCTCGGATACGACATCCATTATGTAGTTATCATTCTTTTGAGCGGCGGCCATCTTGGATTTGAAAAATGATGACAAAATCGTTCTCAGCACCCTCGAGAACCTCGGATACGATACCCATAATGTAGTTCTCATACTTTTGAGCGGAGGCCATCTTGGATTTGAAAAATGATGACAAAATCGTTCTCAGCACCCTGAGAACCTCGGATAAGATACCCATAATTTAGTTTTCATAAGTTTGAGCGGCGGCCAGCTTGGATTTCAAAAATGATCACAAAATCGTTCTCTGCACCCTCGAGAACCTCGGATACGATACCCATAATCTGGTTATCATAATTTTGAGCGGCAGCTATCTTGGATTTCAAAAATGTTCACAAAATTGTTCTGTGCACTCTCGAGAACCTCGGATACGATACCCATATTGCTGAAAACAAAATTTTGTGCGGCGGCCATGTTGGATTAGAAAAATGATCACAAAATTAATTTCTGCACCCTTGAGAACCTCAGACACGATATCCATATTGCTGAAAACATTATTGTTTGCGCCAGCCCTCTTGGATTTCAAAAATGATCACAGAATTGTTCTCTGCACCCTCGAGAACCTCGGACACGATTTCCAAATTGCTAAAATCATAATTTTATGCGGCGGCCATTCTGGATTTGAAAAATGATCACCAAATCGCTCTCTGCACCCTCGAGAATCTCGGACACGATATCCATTTTGCTGAAATCATCATTTTGTGCGGCGGCCATCTTGGATTTGATAAATGATCACAAAATCGTTCTGTGCAGTCTGGAGAACCTCGGATACGATACCCATATTTTTGTGACCATAATCTTGCACGGCGGCCATCTAGGATTTCAAAAATGATCACAAAATCGATCTCTGCACCCTCGAGAACCTCGGATACGATACCCATAATGTAGTTATCATAATTTTGAGCGGCGGCCATCTTGGAATTCAAAAATGATAACAAAATCGTTCTGTGCAGTCTGGAGAATCTCGGATACGATACCCATATTTTTGTGACCATGATCTTGCACGGCGGCCACCTAGGATTTCAAAAATGATCACAAAATCGATCTCTGCACCCTCGAGAACCTCGGATACGAAACCCATATTTTTGTGACCATAATCTTGCACGGTGGCCATCTAGGATTTGAAAAATGATCACAAAATCGTTCTCAGCACCCTCGAGAACCTCGGATACGATACCCATAATGTAGTTATCATACTTTTGAGGGGCGGCCATCTTGGATTTGAAAATTGATCACAAAATCGTTCTCTGCACCCTCAAGAACCTCGGGTTCGATATCCATATTGCTGAAATCATAATTTTGTGCGGCGGCCATCTTGGATTTGAAAAATGATCATAAAATTGAATATGATACCCATAATGTAGTTATCATAATTTTGAGCGGCAGCTATCTCGGATTTCAAAAATGTTCACAAAATCGTTCTGTGCACTCTCGAGAACCTCGGATACGACACCCAGAATGTAGTTATCATACTTTTGAGCGGCGGCCATCTTGGATTTAAAAAATTATCACAAAATCGTTCTCAGCACCCTCGAGAACCTCGGATACGATACCCATAATGTAGTTTTCATACTTTTGAGCGGAGGCCATCTTGGATTTGAAAAATGATCACAATATCGTTCTCGGCGCCCTTGAGAACCTCGGATACGATACCCATAATCTAGTTATCATAATTTTGAGCGGCGGCAATCTTGGATTTGAAAACTTATCACAAAATATTTCTCTGCACTCTCGAGAACCTCGGGTACGATATCCATATTGCTGAAATAATAATTTTGTGCGGCGGTCATCTTGGATTTGAAAAATGATCCAAAAATTGTTTTCTGCACCCTCAAGAACCACGGAAACGATATCCATATTGCTGAAAACATTATTGTTTGCGGCAACCCTCTTGGATTTCAAAAATGATCACAGAATTGTTCTCTGCACCCTCGAGAACCTCGGACACGATATCCATATTGCTAAAATCATAATTTTATGCAGCGGCCATCTTGGATTTGAAAAATGATCACCAAATCGTTCTCTGCACCCTCGAGAATCTCGGACACGATATCCATATTGCTGAAATCACAATTTGTTGCGGCGGCCATCTTGGATTTGAATAATGATCACCAAATCGTTCTCTGAACCCTCGAGAATCTCGGACACGATATCCATATTGCTGAAATCATAATTTTGTGCGGCGGCCATCTTGGATTTGAAAAATGATCACAAAATCGTTCTCTGCACCCTCAAGAACCTCGGATACGATACCCATAATCTAGTTATCATACTTTTGAGCGGCGGCCATCTTGGATTTGAAAACTTATCACAAAATCTTTCTCTGCACCCTCGAGAACCTCGGGTACGATATCCATATTGATGAAATCATAATTTTGTGCGGCGGCCATCTTGGATTTGAAAAATGATCATAAAATTGGATACGATACCCATAGTGTAGTTATCATAATTTTGAGCGGCAGCTATCTTGGATTTCAAAAATGTTCACAAAATCGTTCTGTGCACTCTCGAGAACCTCGGATACGACACCCATAATGTAGTTATCATACTTTTGAGCGGCGGCCATCTTGGATTTGAAAAATGATCACAAAATCGTTCTCAGCACCCTCGAAAACCTCGGATGCGATACCCATAATGTAGTTTTCATACTTTTGAGCGGAGGCCATCTTGGATTTGAAAAATGATCCCAAAATTGTTTTCTGCACCCTCGAGAACCACGGAAACAAATGATAACAAAATCGTTCTGTACACTCTGGAGAACCTCGGATACGATACCCATATTTTTGTGATCATAATCTTGCACGGCGGCCATCTAGGATTTGAAAAATGATCACAAAATCGTTCTCAGCACCCTGGAGAACCTCGGATACGATACCCATAATCTAGTTATCATAATTTTGAGCGGCGGCCATCTTGGATTTGAAAACTTATCACAAAATATTTCTCTGCACCCTCGAGAACCTCGGGTACGATATCCATATTGCTGAAATAATAATTTTGTGCGGCGGTCATCTTGGATTTGAAAAATGATCCAAAAATTGTTTTCTGCACCCTCAAGAACCACGGAAACGATATCCATATTGCTGAAAACATTATTTTGTGAAAACATTATTGTTTGCGGCAGGCCTCTTGGAATTAAAAAATGATCACAGAATTGTTCTCTGCACCCTCGAGAACCTCTGACACGATATCCAAATTGCTAAAATCATAATTTTATGCGGAAGCCATATTGGATTTGAAAAATGATCACCAAATCGTTCTCTGCACCCTCGAGAATCTCGGACACGATATCCATATTGCTGAAATCATAATTTTGTGCGGCGGCCATCTTGGATTTGAAAAATGATCACAAAATCGTTCTCTGCACCCTCAAGAACCTCGGATACGATACCCATAATCTAGTTATCATAATTTTGAGCGGCGGCCATCTTGGATTTGAAAACTTATCACAAAATCTTTCTCTGCACCCTCGAGAACCTCGGGTACGATATCCATATTGATGAAATCATAATTTTGTGCGGCGGCCATCTTGGATTTGAAAAATGATCATAAAATTGGATACGATACCCATAGTGTAGTTATCATAATTTTGAGCGGCAGCTATCTTGGATTTCAAAAATGTTCACAAAATCGTTCTGTGCACTCTCGAGAACCTCGGATACGACACCCATAATGTAGTTATCATACTTTTAAGCGGCGGCCATCTTGGATTTGAAAAATGATCACAAAATCGTTCTCAGCACCCTCGAAAACCTCGGATGCGATACCCATAATGTAGTTTTCATACTTTTGAGCGGAGGCCATCTTGGATTTGAAAAATGATCCCAAAATTGTTTTCTGCACCCTCGAGAACCACGGAAACAAATGATAACAAAATCGTTCTGTACACTCTGGAGAACCTCGGATACGATACCCATATTTTTGTGATCATAATCTTGCACGGCGGCCATCTAGGATTTGAAAAATGATCACAAAATCGTTCTCAGCACCCTGGAGAACCTCGGATACGATACCCATAATCTAGTTATCATAATTTTGAGCGGCGGCCATCTTGGATTTGAAAACTTATCACAAAATATTTCTCTGCACCCTCGAGAACCTCGGGTACGATATCCATATTGCTGAAATAATAATTTTGTGCGGCGGTCATCTTGGATTTGAAAAATGATCCAAAAATTGTTTTCTGCACCCTCAAGAACCACGGAAACGATATCCATATTGCTGAAAACATTATTTTGTGAAAACATTATTGTTTGCGGCAGGCCTCTTGGAATTAAAAAATGATCACAGAATTGTTCTCTGCACCCTCGAGAACCTCTGACACGATATCCAAATTGCTAAAATCATAATTTTATGCGGAAGCCATATTGGATTTGAAAAATGATCACCAAATCGTTCTCTGCACCCTCGAGAATCTCGGACACGATATCCAAATTGCTGAAATCATAATTTGGTGCGGCGGCCATCTTGGATTAGAAAAATGATCACCAAATCGTTCTCTGAACCCTCGAGAATCTCGGACACGATATGCATATTGCTGAAATCATAATTTTGTGCGGCGGCCATCTTGGATTTGAAAAATGATCACAAAATCGTTCTCTGCACCCTCGAGAACCTCGGATACGATACCCATAATGTAGTTAACATAATTTTGAGCGGCGGCCATCTTGGAATTCAAAAATGATCACAAAATCGATCTCTGCACCCACGAGAACCTCGGATACGATACCCATAATGTAGTTATCATACTTTTGAGTGGCGGCCATCTTGGATTTGAAAAATGATCACAAATTCGTTCTCTGCACCCTCGAGAACCTCGGATACGATACCCATAAAGTAGTTTTCATACTTTTGAGCGGAGGCCATCTTGGATTTGAAAAATGAACACAATATCTATCTCTGCACACTCGAGAACCTCGGATACGATACCCATAATGTAGTTATCATAATTTTGAGCGGCATCTATGTTGGATTTCAAAATTGTTCACAAAATCGTTCTCTGAACCCTCGAGAATCTCGGACACGATATGCATATTGCTGAAATCATAATTTTGTGCGGCGGCCATCTTGGATTTGAAAATTGATCACAAAATCGTTCTCTGCACCCTCGAGAACCTCGGATACGATACCCATAATGTAGTTAACATAATTTTGAGCGGCGGCCATCTTGGAATTCAAAAATGATCACAAAATCGATCTCTGCACCCAAGAGAACCTCGGATACGATACCCATAATGTAGTTATCATACTTTTGAGTGGCGGCCATCTTGGATTTGAAAAATGATCACAAATTCGTTCTCTGCACCCTCGAGAACCTCGGATACGATACCCATAAAGTAGTTTTCATACTTTTGAGCGGAGGCCATCTTGGATTTGAAAAATGAACACAATATCTATCTCTGCACACTCGAGAACCTCGGATACGATACCCATAATGTAGTTATCATAATTTTGAGCGGCATCTATGTTGGATTTCAAAATTGTTCACAAAATCGTTCTCTGCATCCTCGAGAACCTCGGATACGATACCCATAACGTAGTTAACATAATTTTGAGCGGCGGCCATCTTGGAATTCAAAAATGATCACAAAATCGATCTCTGCACCCACGAGAACCTCGGATACGATACCCATAATGTAGTTATCATACTTTTGAGTGGCGGCCATCTTGGATTTGAAAAATGATCACAAATTCGTTCTCTGCACTCTCGAGAACCTCGGATACGATACCCATAAAGTAGTTTTCATACTTTTGAGCGGAGGCCATCTTGGATTTGAAAAATGATCACAAAATCGTTCTCAGCACCCTCGAGAACCTCGGATACGATACCAATAATGTAGTTATCATACTTTTGAACGGCGGCCATCTTGGATTTGAAAAATGATCACAAAATCGTTCTCTGCACCCTCAAGAACCTCGGATACGATACCCATAATCTAGTTATCATAATTTTGAGCGGCGGCCATCTTGGAATTCAAAAATGATCACAAAATCGATCTCTGCACCCACGAGAACCTCGGATACGATACCCATATTGCTGAAATAATAATTTTGTGCGGCGGTCATCTGGGATTTGAAAAATGATCCAAAAATTGTTTTCTGCACCCTCAAGAACCACGGAAACGATATCCATATTGCTGAAAACATTATTTTGTGAAAACATTAATGTTTGCGGCAGGCCTCTTGGAATTCAAAAATGATCACAGAATTGTTCTTTGCACCCTCGAGAACCTCGGACACGATATCCATATTGCTAAAATCTTAATTTTATGCGGAAGCCATCTTGGATTTGAAAAATGAACACAATATCTATCTCTGCACACTCGAGAACCTCGGATACGAT
The DNA here is from genome assembly GCF_905404315.1 of Leptidea sinapis. NCBI lineage: Eukaryota > Metazoa > Arthropoda > Insecta > Lepidoptera > Pieridae > Leptidea > Leptidea sinapis. The sequence continues at coordinate 290,829 of NC_066275.1, read as the reverse complement.
ACCCATAATGTAGTTATCATAATTTTGAGCGGCATCTATGTTGGATTTCAAAATTGTTCACAAAATCGTTCTCTGAACCCTCGAGAATCTCGGACACGATATGCATATTGCTGAAATCATAATTTTGTGCGGCGGCCATCTTGGATTTGAAAAATGATCACAAAATCGTTCTCTGCACCCTCGAGAACCTCGGATACGATACCCATAATGTAGTTAACATAATTTTGAGCGGCGGCCATCTTGGAATTCAAAAATGATCACAAAATCGATCTCTGCACCCACGAGAACCTCGGATACGATACCCATAATGTAGTTATCATACTTTTGAGTGGCGGCCATCTTGGATTTGAAAAATGATCACAAATTCGTTCTCTGCACCCTCGAGAACCTCGAATACGATACCCATAAAGTAGTTTTCATACTTTTGAGCGGAGGCCATCTTGGATTTGAAAAATGAACACAATATCTATCTCTGCACACTCGAGAACCTCGGATACGATACCCATAATGTAGTTATCATAATTTTGAGCGGCATCTATGTTGGATTTCAAAATTGTTCACAAAATCGTTCTCTGCATCCTCGAGAACCTCGGATACGATACCCATAACGTAGTTAACATAATTTTGAGCGGCGGCCATCTTGGAATTCAAAAATGATCACAAAATCGATCTCTGCACCCACGAGAACCTCGGATACGATACCCATAATGTAGTTATCATACTTTTGAGTGGCGGCCATCTTGGATTTGAAAAATGATCACAAATTCGTTCTCTGCACTCTCGAGAACCTCGGATACGATACCCATAAAGTAGTTTTCATACTTTTGAGCGGAGGCCATCTTGGATTTGAAAAATGATCACAAAATCGTTCTCAGCACCCTCGAGAACCTCGGATACGATACCAATAATGTAGTTATCATACTTTTGAACGGCGGCCATCTTGGATTTGAAAAATGATCACAAAATCGTTCTCTGCACCCTCAAGAACCTCGGATACGATACCCATAATCTAGTTATCATAATTTTGAGCGGCGGCCATCTTGGATTTGAAAACTTATCACAAAATATTTCTCTGCACCCTCGAGAACCTCGGGTACGATATCCATATTGCTGAAATAATAATTTTGTGCGGCGGTCATCTTGGATTTGAAAAATGATCCAAAAATTGTTTTCTGCACCCTCAAGAACCACGGAAACGATATCCATATTGCTGAAAACATTATTTTGTGAAAAGATTAATGTTTGCGGCAGGCCTCTTGGAATTCAAAAATGATCACAGAATTGTTCTTTGCACCCTCGAGAACCTCGGACACGATATCCATATTGCTAAAATCTTAATTTTATGCGGAAGCCATCTTGGATTTGAAAAATGATCACCAATTCGTTCTCTGCACCCTCGAGAATCTCGGACACGATATCCATATTGCTGAAATCATAATTTGGTGCGGCGGCCATCTTGGATTTGAAAAATGATCACCAAATCGTTCTCTGAACCCTTGAGAATCTCGGACACGATATCCATATTGCTGAAATCATAATTTTGTGCGGCGGCCATCTTGGATTTGAAAAATGATCACAAAATCGTTCTCTGCACCCTCGAGAACTTCGGATACGATACCCATAATGTAGTTAACATAATTTTGAGCGGCGGCCATCTTGGATTTCAAAAATGATCACAAAATCGCTCTCTGCACCCTCGAGAACCTCGGATACGATACCAATAATGTAGTTATCATACTTTTGAGCGGCGGCCATCTTGGATTTGAAAAATGATCACAAAATCGTTCTCAGCACCCTCGAAAACCTCGGATACGATACCCATAATGTAGTTTTCATACTTTTGAGCGGAGGCCATCTTGGATTTGAAAAATGATCACAATATCGTTCTGTGCACTCTCGAGAACCTCGGATACGACACCCATAATGTAGTTATCATACTTTTGAGCGGCGGCCATCTTGGATTTGAAAAATGATCACAAAATCGTTCTCGGCACCCTCGAGAACCTCGGATACGATACCCATAATCTAGTTATCATAATTTTGAGCGGCGGCCATCTTGGATTTGAAAAATTATCACAAAATCGTTCTCAGCACCCTTGAGAACCTCGGGTACGATATCCATATTGCTGAAATCATAATTTTGTGCGGCGGCCATCTTGGATTTGAAAAATGATCCCAAAATTGTTTTCTGCACCCTCGAGAACCACGGAAACAAATGATAACAAAATCGTTCTGTGCACTCTGGAGAACCTCGGATACGATACCCATATTTTTGTGATCATAATCTTGCACGGCGGCCGTCTAGGATTTGAAAAATGATCACAAAATCGTTCTCAGCACCCTCGAGAACCTCGGATACGATACCCATAATGAGGTTATCATACTTTTGAGCGGCGGCAATCTTGCATTTGAAAAATGATCACAAAATCGTTCTCTGCACCCTCGAGAACCTCGGAAACGATACCCATAATGAAGATATCATAATTTTGAGCGGCAGCTATCTTGGATTTCAAAAATGTTTACAAAATCGTTCTGTACACTCTCGAGAACCTCGGATACGACACCCATAATGTAGTTATCATACTTTTGAGCGGCGGCCATCTTGGATTTGAAAAATGATCACAAAATCGTTCTCGGCACCCTCGAGAACCTCGGATACGATACCCAAAATATAGTTATCATAATTTTGAGCGGCAGCTATCTTGGATTTCAAAAATGTTCACAAAATCGTTCTGTGCACTCTCGAGAACCTCGGATACGACACCCATTATGTAGTTATCATACTTTTGAGCGGCGGCCATCTTGGATTTGAAAAATGATGACAAAATCGTTCTCAGCACCCTCGAGAACCTCGGATACGACACCCATAATTTAGTTTTCATAAGTTTGAGCGGCGGCCAGCTTGGATTTCAAAAATGATCACAAAATCGTTCTCTGCACCCTCGAGAACCTCGGATACGATACCCATAATCTGGTTATCATAATTTTGAGCGGCAGCTATCTTGGATTTCAAAAATGTTCACAAAATTGTTCTGTGCACTCTCGAGAACCTCGGATACGATACCCATATAGCTGAAAACATAATTTTGTGCGGCGGCCATGTTGGATTAGAAAAATGATCACAAAATTAATTTCTGCACCCTTGAGAACCTCAGACACGATATCCATATTGCTGAAAACATTATTGTTTGCGCCAGCCCTCTTGGATTTCAAAAATGATCACAGAATTGTTCTCTGCACCCTCGAGAACCTCGGACACGATTTCCATATTGCTAAAATCATAATTTTATGCGGCGGCCATCTTGGATTTGAAAAATGATCACCAAATCGCTCTCTGCACCCTCGAGAATCTCGGACACGATATCCATTTTGCTGAAATCATCATTTTGTGCGGCGGCCATCTTGGATTTGATAAATGATCACAAAATCGTTCTGTGCAGTCTGGAGAACCTCGGATACGATACCCATATTTTTGTGACCATAATCTTGCACGGCGGCCATCTAGGATTTCAAAAATGATCACAAAATCGATCTCTGCACCCTCGAGAACCTCGGATACGATACGCATAATGTAGTTATCATAATTTTGAGCGGCGGCCATCTTGGAATTCAAAAATGATAACAAAATCGTTCTGTGCAGTCTGGAGAACCTCGGATACGATACCCATATTTTTGTGACCATGATCTTGCACGGCGGCCACCTAGGATTTCAAAAATGATCACAAAATCGATCTCTGCACCCTCGAGAACCTCGGATACGATACCCATATTATTGTGACCATAATCTTGCACGGTGGCCATCTAGGATTTGAAAAATGATCACAAAATCGTTCTCAGCACCCTCGAGAACCTCGGATACGATACCCATAATGTAGTTATCATACTTTTGAGGGGCGGCCATCTTGGATTTGAAAATTGATCACAAAATCGTTCTCTGCACCCTCAAGAACCTCGGGTTCGATATCCATATTGCTGAAATCATAATTTTGTGCGGCGGCCATCTTGGATTTGAAAAATGATCATAAAATTGAATATGATACCCATAATGTAGTTATCATAATTTTGAGCGGCAGCTATCTCGGATTTCAAAAATGTTCACAAAATCGTTCTGTGCACTCTCGAGAACCTCGGATACGACACCCAGAATGTAGTTATCATACTTTTGAGTGGCGGCCATCTTGGATTTGAAAAATGATCACAAATTCGTTCTCTGCACTCTCGAGAACCTCGGATACGATACCCATAAAGTAGTTTTCATACTTTTGAGCGGAGGCCATCTTGGATTTGAAAAATGATCACAAAATCGTTCTCAGCACCCTCGAGAACCTCGGATACGATACCAATAATGTAGTTATCATACTTTTGAACGGCGGCCATCTTGGATTTGAAAAATGATCACAAAATCGTTCTCTGCACCCTCAAGAACCTCGGATACGATACCCATAATCTAGTTATCATAATTTTGAGCGGCGGCCATCTTGGATTTGAAAACTTATCACAAAATATTTCTCTGCACCCTCGAGAACCTCGGGTACGATATCCATATTGCTGAAATAATAATTTTGTGCGGCGGTCATCTTGGATTTGAAAAATGATCCAAAAATTGTTTTCTGCACCCTCAAGAACCACGGAAACGATATCCATATTGCTGAAAACATTATTTTGTGAAAACATTAATGTTTGCGGCAGGCCTCTTGGAATTCAAAAATGATCACAGAATTGTTCTTTGCACCCTCGAGAACCTCGGACACGATATCCATATTGCTAAAATCTTAATTTTATGCGGAAGCCATCTTGGATTTGAAAAATGATCACCAATTCGTTCTCTGCACCCTCGAGAATCTCGGACACGATATCCATATTGCTGAAATCATAATTTGGTGCGGCGGCCATCTTGGATTTGAAAAATGATCACCAAATCGTTCTCTGAACCCTTGAGAATCTCGGACACGATATCCATATTGCTGAAATCATAATTTTGTGCGGCGGCCATCTTGGATTTGAAAAATGATCCCAAAATTGTTTTCTGCACCCTCGAGAACCACGGAAACAAATGATAACAAAATCGTTCTGTGCACTCTGGAGAACCTCGGATACGATACCCATATTTTTGTGATCATAATCTTCCACGGCGGCCGTCTAGGATTTGAAAAATGATCACAAAATCGTTCTCAGCACCCTCGAGAACCTCGGATACGATACCCATAATGAGGTTATCATACTTTTGAGCGGCGGCAATCTTGCATTTGAAAAATGATCACAAAATCGTTCTGTGCACCCTCGAGAACCTCGGAAACGATACCCATAATGAAGTTATCATAATTTTGAGCGGCAGCTATCTTGGATTTCAAAAATGTTTACAAAATCGTTCTGTTCACTCTCGAGAACCTCGGATACGACACCCATAATGTAGTTATCATACTTTTGAGCGGCGGCCATCTTGGATTTGAAAAATGATCACAAAATCGTTCTCAGCACCCTCGAGAACCTCGGATACGATACCCAAAATATAGTTATCATAATTTTGAGCGGCAGCTATCTTGGATTTCAAAAATGTTCACAAAATCGTTCTGTGCACTCTCGAGAACCTCGGATACGACACCCATTATGTAGTTATCATACTTTTGAGCGGCGGCCATCTTGGATTTGAAAAATGATGACAAAATCGTTCTCAGCACCCTCGAGAACCTCGGATACGATACCCATAATGTAGTTCTCATACTTTTGAGCGGAGGCCATCTTGGATTTGAAAAATGATGACAAAATCGTTCTCAGCACCCTGAGAACCTCGGATAAGATACCCATAATTTAGTTTTCATAAGTTTGAGCGGCGGCCAGCTTGGATTTCAAAAATGATCACAAAATCGTTCTCTGCACCCTCGAGAACCTCGGATACGATACCCATAATCTGGTTATCATAATTTTGAGCGGCAGCTATCTTGGATTTCAAAAATGTTCACAAAATTGTTCTGTGCACTCTCGAGAACCTCGGATACGATACCCATATTGCTGAAAACATAATTTTGTGCGGCGGCCATGTTGGATTAGAAAAATGATCACAAAATTAATTTCTGCACCCTTGAGAACCTCAGACACGATATCCATATTGCTGAAAACATTATTGTTTGCGCCAGCCCTCTTGGATTTCAAAAATGATCACAGAATTGTTCTCTGCACCCTCGAGAACCTCGGACACGATTTCCATATTGCTAAAATCATAATTTTATGCGGCGGCCATTATGGATTTGAAAAATGATCACCAAATCGCTCTCTGCACCCTCGAGAATCTCGGACACGATATTCATTTTGCTGAAATCATCATTTTGTGCGGCGGCCATCTTGGATTTGATAAATGATCACAAAATCGTTCTGTGCAGTCTGGAGAACCTCGGATACGATACCCATATTTTTGTGACCATAATCTTGCACGGCGGCCATCTAGGATTTCAAAAATGATCACAAAATCGATCTCTGCACCCTCGAGAACCTCGGATACGATACCCATAATGTAGTTATCATAATTTTGAGCGGCGGCCATCTTGGAATTCAAAAATGATAACAAAATCGTTCTGTGCAGTCTGGAGAATCTCGGATACGATACCCATATTTTTGTGTCCATGATCTTGCACGGCGGCCACCTAGGATTTCAAAAATGATCACAAAATCGATCTCTGCACCCTCGAGAACCTCGGATACGATACCCATATTTTTGTGACCATAATCTTGCACGGTGGCCATCTAGGATTTGAAAAATGATCACAAAATCGTTCTCAGCACCCTCGAGAACCTCGGATACGATACCCATAATGTAGTTATCATACTTTTGAGGGGCGACCATCTTGGATTTGAAAATTGATCACAAAATCGTTCTCTGCACCCTCAAGAACCTCGGGTTCGATATCCATATTGCTGAAATCATAATTTTGTGCGGCGGCCATCTTGGATTTGAAAAATGATCATAAAATTGAATAAGATACCCATAATGTAGTTATCATAATTTTGAGCGGCAGCTATCTCGGATTTCAAAAATGTTCACAAAATCGTTCTGTGCACTCTCGAGAACCTCGGATACGACACCCAGAATGTAGTTATCATACTTTTGAGCGGCGGCCATCTTGGATTTAAAAAATGATCACAAAATCGTTCTCAGCACCCTCGAGAACCTCGGATTCGATACCCATAATGTAGTTTTCATACTTTTGAGCGGAGGCCATCTTGGATTTGAAAAATGATCACAATATCGTTCTCGGCGCCCTCGAGAACCTCGGATACGATACCCATAATCTAGTTATCATAATTTTGAGCGGCGGCAATCTTGGATTTGAAAACTTATCACAAAATATTTCTCTGCACTCTCGAGAACCTCGGGTACGATATCCATATTGCTGAAATAATAATTTTGTGCGGCGGTCATCTTGGATTTGAAAAATGATCCAAAAATTGTTTTCTGCACCCTCAAGAACCACGGAAACGATATCCATATTGCTGAAAACATTATTGTTTGCGGCAACCCTCTTGGATTTCAAAAATGATCACAGAATTGTTCTCTGCACCCTCGAGAACCTCGGACACGATATCCATATTGCTAAAATCATAATTTTATGCAGCGGCCATCTTGGATTTGAAAAATGATCACCAAATCGTTCTCTGCACCCTCGAGAATCTCGGACACGATATCCATATTGCTGAAATCACAATTTGTTGCGGCGGCCATCTTGGATTTGAATAATGATCACCAAATCGTTCTCTGAACCCTCGAGAATCTCGGACACGATATCCATATTGCTGAAATCATAATTTTGTGCGGCGGCCATCTTGGATTTGAAAAATGATCACAAAATCGTTCTCTGCACCCTCAAGAACCTCGGATACCATACCCATAATCTAGTTATCATAATTTTGAGCGGCGGCCATCTTGGATTTGAAAACTTATCACAAAATCTTTCTCTGCACCCTCGAGAACCTCGGGTACGATATCCATATTGATGAAATCATAATTTTGTGCGGCGGCCATCTTGGATTTGAAAAATGATCATAAAATTGGATACGATACCCATAGTGTAGTTATCATAATTTTGAGCGGCAGCTATCTTGGATTTCAAAAATGTTCACAAAATCGTTCTGTGCACTCTCGAGAACCTCGGATACGACACCCACAATGTAGTTATCATACTTTTGAGCGGCGGCCATCTTGGATTTGAAAAATGATCACAAAATCGTTCTCAGCACCCTCGAAAACCTCGGACGCGATACCCATAATGTAGTTTTCATACTTTTGAGCGGAGGCCATCTTGGATTTGAAAAATGATCCCAAAATTGTTTTCAGCACCCTCGAGAACCACGGAAACAAATGATAACAAAATCGTTCTGTACACTCTGGAGAACCTCGGATACGATACCCATATTTTTGTGATCATAATCTTGCACGGCGGCCATCTAGGATTTGAAAAATGATCACAAAATCGTTCTCAGCACCCTCGAGAACCTCGGATACGATACCCATAATCTAGTTATCATAATTTTGAGCGGCGGCCATCTTGGATTTGAAAACTTATCACAAAATATTTCTCTGCACCCTCGAGAACCTCGGGTACGATATCCATATTGCTGAAATAATAATTTTGTGCGGCGGTCATCTTGGATTTGAAAAATGATCCAAAAATTGTTTTCTGCACCCTCAAGAACCACGGAAACGATATCCATATTGCTGAAAACATTATTTTGTGAAAACATTATTGTTTGCGGCAGGCCTCTTGGAATTAAAAAATGATCACAGAATTGTTCTCTGCACCCTCGAGAACCTCTGACACGATATCCATATTGCTGAAATCATAATTTTATGCGGAAGCCATATTGGATTTGAAAAATGATCACCAAATCGTTCTCTGCACCCTCGAGAATCTCGGACACGATATCCATATTGCTGAAATCATAATTTTGTGCGGCAGCCATCTTGGATTTGAAAAATGATCACAAAATCGTTCTCAGCACCCTCGAGAATCTCGGACACGATATGCATATTGCTGAAATCATAATTTTGTGCGGCGGCCATCTTGGATTTGAAAAATGATCACAAAATCGTTCTCTGCACCCTCGAGAACCTCGGATACGATACCCATAATGTAGTTAACATAATTTTGAGCGGCGGCCATCTTGGAATTCAAAAATGATCACAAAATCGATCTCTGCACCCACGAGAACCTCGGATACGATACCCATAATGTAGTTATCATACTTTTGAGTGGCGGCCATCTTGGATTTGAAAAATGATCACAAATTCGTTCTCTGCACCCTCGAGAACCTCGGATACGATACCCATAAAGTAGTTTTCATACTTTTGAGCGGAGGCCATCTTGGATTTGAAAAATGAACACAATATCTATCTCTGCACACTCGAGAACCTCGGATACGATACCCATAATGTAGTTATCATAATTTTGAGCGGCATCTATGTTGGATTTCAAAATTGTTCACAAAATCGTTCTCTGAACCCTCGAGAATCTCGGACACGATATGCATATTGCTGAAATCATAATTTTGTGCGGCGGCCATCTTGGATTTGAAAAATGATCACAAAATCGTTCTCTGCACCCTCGAGAACCTCGGATACGATACCCATAATGTAGTTATCATAATTTTGAGCGGCGGCCATCTTGGAATTCAAAAATGATCACAAAATCGTTCTCTGCACCCACGAGAACCTCGGATACGATACCCATAATGTAGTTATCATAATTTTGAGCGGAGGCCATCTTGGATTTGAAAAATGATCACAAATTCGTTCTCTGCACCCTCGAGAACCTCGGATACGATACCCATAAAGTAGTTTTCATACTTTTGAGCGGAGGCCATCTTGGATTTGAAAAATGAACACAATATCTATCTCTGCACACTCGAGAACCTCGGATACGATACCCATAATGTAGTTATCATAATTTTGAGCGGCATCTATGTTGGATTTCAAAATTGTTCACAAAATCGTTCTCTGCATCCTCGAGAACCTCGGATACGATACCCATAACGTAGTTAACATAATTTTGAGCGGCGGCCATCTTGGAATTCAAAAATGATCACAAAATCGATCTCTGCACCCACGAGAACCTCGGATACGATACCCATAATGTAGTTATCATACTTTTGAGTGGCGGCCATCTTGGATTTGAAAAATGATCACAAATTCGTTCTCTGCACTCTCGAGAACCTCGGATACGATACCCATAAAGTAGTTTTCATACTTTTGAGCGGAGGCCATCTTGGATTTGAAAAATGATCACAAAATCGTTCTCAGCACCCTCGAGAACCTCGGATACGATACCCATAATGTAGTTATCATACTTTTGAGCGGCGGCCATCTTGGATTTGAAAAATGATCACAAATTCGTTCTCTGCACTCTCGAGAACCTCGGATACGATACCCATAAAGTAGTTTTCATACTTTTGAGCGGAGGCCATCTTGGATTTGAAAAATGATCACAAAATCGTTCTCAGCACCCTCGAGAACCTCGGATACGATACCCATAATGTAGTTATCATACTTTTGAACGGCGGCCATCTTGGATTTGAAAAATGATCACAAAATCGTTCTCTGCACCCTCAAGAACCTCGGATACGATACCCATAATCTAGTTATCATAATTTTAAGCGGCGGCCATCTTGGATTTGAAAACTTATCACAAAATATTTCTCTGCACCCTCGAGAACCTCGGGTACGATATCCATATTGCTGAAATAATAATTTTGTGCGGCGGTCATCTTGGATTTGAAAAATGATCCAAAAATTGTTTTCTGCACCCTCAAGAACCACGGAAACGATATCCATATTGCTGAAAACATTATTTTGTGAAAACATTAATGTTTGCGGCAGGCCTCTTGGAATTCAAAAATGATCACAGAATTGTTCTTTGCACCCTCGAGAACCTCGGACACGATATACATATTGCTAAAATCTTAATTTTATGCGGAAGCCATCTTGGATTTGAAAAATGATCACCAATTCGTTCTCTGCACCCTCGAGAATCTCGGACACGATATCCATATTGCTGAAATCATAGTTTGGTGCGGCGGCCATCTTGGATTTGAAAAATGATCACCAAATCGTTCTCTGAACCCTTGAGAATCTCGGACACGATATCCATATTGCTGAAATCATAATTTTGTGCGGCGGCCATCTTGGATTTGAAAAATGATCACAAAATCGTTCTCTGCACCCTCGAGAACTTCGGATACGATACCCATAATGTAGTTATCATAATTTTGAGCGGCGGCCATCTTGGATTTCAAAAATGATCACAAAATCGATCTCTGCACCCACGAGAACCTCGGATACGATACCCATAATGTAGTTATCATACTTTTGAGCGGCGGCCATCTTGGATTTGAAAAATGATCACAAAATCGTTCTCAGCACCCTCGAAAACCTCGGATACGATACCCATAATGTAGTTTTCATACTTTTGAGCGGAGGCCATCTTGGATTTGAAAAATGATCACAATATCGTTCTGTGCACTCTCGAGAACCTCGGATACGACACCCATAATGTAGTTATCATACTTTTGAGCGGCGACCATCTTGGATTTGAAAAATGATCACAAAATCGTTCTCGGCACCCTCGAGAACCTCGGATACGATACCCATAATCTAGTTATCATAATTTTGAGCGGCGGCCATCTTGGATTTGAAAACTTATCACAAAATCGTTCTCAGCACCCTTGAGAACCTCGGGTACGATATCCATATTGCTGAAATCATAATTTTGTGCGGCGGCCATCTTGGATTTGAAAAATGATCCCAAAATTGTTTTCTGCACCCTCGAGAACCACGGAAACAAATGATAACAAAATCGTTCTGTGCACTCTGGAGAACCTCGGATACGATACCCATATTTTTGTGATCATAATCTTCCACGGCGGCCGTCTAGGATTTGAAAAATGATCACAAAATCGTTCTCAGCACCCTCGAGAACCTCGGATACGATACCCATAATGAGGTTATCATACTTTTGAGCGGCGGCAATCTTGCATTTGAAAAATGATCACAAAATCGTTCTGTGCACCCTCGAGAACCTCGGAAACGATACCCATAATGAAGTTATCATAATTTTGAGCGGCAGCTATCTTGGATTTCAAAAATGTTTACAAAATCGTTCTGTTCACTCTCGAGAACCTCGGATACGACACCCATAATGTAGTTATCATACTTTTGAGCGGCGGCCATCTTGGATTTGAAAAATGATCACAAAATCGTTCTCAGCACCCTCGAGAACCTCGGATACGATACCCAAAATATAGTTATCATAATTTTGAGCGGCAGCTATCTTGGATTTCAAAAATGTTCACAAAATCGTTCTGTGCACTCTCGAGAACCTCGGATACGACACCCATTATGTAGTTATCATACTTTTGAGCGGCGGCCATCTTGGATTTGAAAAATGATGACAAAATCGTTCTCAGCACCCTCGAGAACCTCGGATACGATACCCATAATGTAGTTCTCATACTTTTGAGCGGAGGCCATCTTGGATTTGAAAAATGATGACAAAATCGTTCTCAGCACCCTGAGAACCTCGGATAAGATACCCATAATTTAGTTTTCATAAGTTTGAGCGGCGGCCAGCTTGGATTTCAAAAATGATCACAAAATCGTTCTCTGCACCCTCGAGAACCTCGGATACGATACCCATAATCTGGTTATCATAATTTTGAGCGGCAGCTATCTTGGATTTCAAAAATGTTCACAAAATTGTTCTGTGCACTCTCGAGAACCTCGGATACGATACCCATATTGCTGAAAACATAATTTTGTGCGGCGGCCATGTTGGATTAGAAAAATGATCACAAAATTAATTTCTGCACCCTTGAGAACCTCAGACACGATATCCATATTGCTGAAAACATTATTGTTTGCGCCAGCCCTCTTGGATTTCAAAAATGATCACAGAATTGTTCTCTGCACCCTCGAGAACCTCGGACACGATTTCCATATTGCTAAAATCATAATTTTATGCGGCGGCCATTATGGATTTGAAAAATGATCACCAAATCGCTCTCTGCACCCTCGAGAATCTCGGACACGATATTCATTTTGCTGAAATCATCATTTTGTGCGGCGGCCATCTTGGATTTGATAAATGATCACAAAATCGTTCTGTGCAGTCTGGAGAACCTCGGATACGATACCCATATTTTTGTGACCATAATCTTGCACGGCGGCCATCTAGGATTTCAAAAATGATCACAAAATCGATCTCTGCACCCTCGAGAACCTCGGATACGATACCCATAATGTAGTTATCATAATTTTGAGCGGCGGCCATCTTGGAATTCAAAAATGATAACAAAATCGTTCTGTGCAGTCTGGAGAATCTCGGATACGATACCCATATTTTTGTGTCCATGATCTTGCACGGCGGCCACCTAGGATTTCAAAAATGATCACAAAATCGATCTCTGCACCCTCGAGAACCTCGGATACGATACCCATATTTTTGTGACCATAATCTTGCACGGTGGCCATCTAGGATTTGAAAAATGATCACAAAATCATTCTCAGCACCCTCGAGAACCTCGGATACGATACCCATAATGTAGTTATCATACTTTTGAGGGGCGACCATCTTGGATTTGAAAATTGATCACAAAATCGTTCTCTGCACCCTCAAGAACCTCGGGTTCGATATCCATATTGCTGAAATCATAATTTTGTGCGGCGGCCATCTTGGATTTGAAAAATGATCATAAAATTGAATAAGATACCCATAATGTAGTTATCATAATTTTGAGCGGCAGCTATCTCGGATTTCAAAAATGTTCACAAAATCGTTCTGTGCACTCTCGAGAACCTCGGATACGACACCCAGAATGTAGTTATCATACTTTTGAGCGGCGGCCATCTTGGATTTAAAAAATGATCACAAAATCGTTCTCAGCACCCTCGAGAACCTCGGATTCGATACCCATAATGTAGTTTACATACTTTTGAGCGGAGGCCATCTTGGATTTGAAAAATGATCACAATATCGTTCTCGGCGCCCTCGAGAACCTCGGATACGATACCCATAATCTAGTTATCATAATTTTGAGCGGCGGCAATCTTGGATTTGAAAACTTATCACAAAATATTTCTCTGCACTCTCGAGAACCTCGGGTACGATATCCATATTGCTGAAATAATAATTTTGTGCGGCGGTCATCTTGGATTTGAAAAATGATCCAAAAATTGTTTTCTGCACCCTCAAGAACCACGGAAACGATATCCATATTGCTGAAAACATTATTGTTTGCGGCAACCCTCTTGGATTTCAAAAATGATCACAGAATTGTTCTCTGCACCCTCGAGAACCTCGGACACGATATCCATATTGCTAAAATCATAATTTTATGCAGCGGCCATCTTGGATTTGAAAAATGATCATCAAATCGTTCTCTGCACCCTCGAGAATCTCGGACACGATATCCATATTGCTGAAATCACAATTTGTTGCGGCGGCCATCTTGGATTTGAATAATGATCACCAAATCGTTCTCTGAACCCTCGAGAATCTCGGACACGATATCCATATTGCTGAAATCATAATTTTGTGCGGCGGCCATCTTGGATTTGAAAAATGATCACAAAATCGTTCTCTGCACCCTCAAGAACCTCGGATACGATACCCATAATCTAGTTATCATAATTTTGAGCGGCGGCCATCTTGGATTTGAAAACTTATCACAAAATCTTTCTCTGCACCCTCGAGAACCTCGGGTACGATATCCATATTGATGAAATCATAATTTTGTGCGGCGGCCATCTTGGATTTGAAAAATGATCATAAAATTGGATACGATACCCATAGTGTAGTTATCATAATTTTGAGCGGCAGCTATCTTGGATTTCAAAAATGTTCACAAAATCGTTCTGTGCACTCTCGAGAACCTCGGATACGACACCCACAATGTAGTTATCATACTTTTGAGCGGCGGCCATCTTGGATTTGAAAAATGATCACAAAATCGTTCTCAGCACCCTCGAAAACCTCGGATGCGATACCCATAATGTAGTTTTCATACTTTTGAGCGGAGGCCATCTTGGATTTGAAAAATGATCCCAAAATTGTTTTCTGCACCCTCGAGAACCACGGAAACAAATGATAACAAAATCGTTCTGTACACTCTGGAGAACCTCGGATACGATACCCATATTTTTGTGATCATAATCTTGCACGGCGGCCATCTAGGATTTGAAAAATGATCACAAAATCGTTCTCAGCACCCTCGAGAACCTCGGATACGATACCCATAATCTAGTTATCATAATTTTGAGCGGCGGCCATCTTGGATTTGAAAACTTATCACAAAATATTTCTCTGCACCCTCGAGAACCTCGGGTACGATATCCATATTGCTGAAATAATAATTTTGTGCGGCGGTCATCTTGGATTTGAAAAATGATCCAAAAATTGTTTTCTGCACCCTCAAGAACCACGGAAACGATATCCATATTGCTGAAAACATTATTTTGTGAAAACATTATTGTTTGCGGCAGGCCTCTTGGAATTAAAAAATGATCACAGAATTGTTCTCTGCACCCTCGAGAACCTCTGACACGATATCCAAATTGCTAAAATCATAATTTTATGCGGAAGCCATATTGGATTTGAAAAATGATCACCAAATCGTTCTCTGCACCCTCGAGAATCTCGGACACGATATCCATATTGCTGAAATCATAATTTGGTGCGGCGGCCATCTTGGATTTGAAAAATGATCACCAAATCGTTCTCTGAACCCTCGAGAATCTCGGACACGATATGCATATTGCTGAAATCATAATTTTGTGCGGCGGCCATCTTGGATTTGAAAAATGATCACAAAATCGTTCTCTGCACCCTCGAGAACCTCGGATACGATACCCATAATGTAGTTAACATAATTTTGAGCGGCGGCCATCTTGGAATTCAAAAATGATCACAAAATCGATCTCTGCACCCACGAGAACCTCGGATACGATACCCCTAATGTAGTTATCATACTTTTGAGTGGCGGCCATCTTGGATTTGAAAAATGATCACAAATTCGTTCTCTGCACCCTCGAGAACCTCGGATACGATACCCATAAAGTAGTTTTCATACTTTTGAGCGGAGGCCATCTTGGATTTGAAAAATGAACACAATATCTATCTCTGCACACTCGAGAACCTCGGATACGATACCCATAATGTAGTTATCATAATTTTGAGCGGCATCTATGTTGGATTTCAAAATTGTTCACAAAATCGTTCTCTGAACCCTCGAGAATCTCGGACACGATATGCATATTGCTGAAATCATAATTTTGTGCGGCGGCCATCTTGGATTTGAAAAATGATCATAAAATCGTTCTCTGCACCCTCGAGAACCTCGGATACGATACCCATAATGTAGTTAACATAATTTTGAGCGGCGGCCATCTTGGAATTCAAAAATGATCACAAAATCGATCTCTGCACCCACGAGAACCTCGGATACGATACCCATAATGTAGTTATCATACTTTTGAGTGGCGGCCATCTTGGATTTGAAAAATGATCACAAATTCGTTCTCTGCACCCTCGAGAACCTTGGGTACGATACCCATAAAGTAGTTTTCATACTTTTGAGCGGAGGCCATCTTGGATTTGAAAAATGAACACAATATCTATCTCTGCACACTCGAGAACCTCGGATACGATACCCATAATGTAGTTATCATAATTTTGAGCGGCATCTATGTTGGATTTCAAAATTGTTCACAAAATCGTTCTCTGCATCCTCGAGAACCTCGGATACGATACCCATAACGTAGTTAACATAATTTTGAGCGGCGGCCATCTTGGAATTCAAAAATGATCACAAAATCGTTCTCTGCACCCACGAGAACCTCGGATACGATACCCATAATGTAGTTATCATACTTTTGAGTGGCGGCCATCTTGGATTTGAAAAATGATCACAAATTCTTTCTCTGCACTCTCGAGAACCTCGGATACGATACCCATAAAGTAGTTTTCATACTTTTGAGCGGAGGCCATCTTGGATTTGAAAAATGATCACAAAATCGTTCTCAGCACCCTCGAGAACCTCGGATACGATACCCATAATGTAGTTATCATACTTTTGAGTGGCGGCCATCTTGGATTTGAAAAATGATCACAAATTCGTTCTCTGCACTCTCGAGAACCTCGGATACGATACCCATAATGTAGTTTTCATACTTTTGAGCGGAGGCCATCTTGGATTTGAAAAATGATCACAAAATCGTTCTCAGCACCCTCGAGAACCTCGGATACGATACCAATAATGTAGTTATCATACTTTTGAGCGGCGGCCATCTTGGATTTGAAAAATGATCACAAAATCGTTCTCTGCACCCTCAAGAACCTCGGATACGATACCCATAATCTAGTTATCATAATTTTAAGCGGCGGCCATCTTGGATTTGAAAACTTATCACAAAATATTTCTCTGCACCCTCGAGAACCTCGGGTACGATATCCATATTGCTGAAATAATAATTTTGTGCGGCGGTCATCTTGGATTTGAAAAATGATCCAAAAATTGTTTTCTGCACCCTCAAGAACCACGGAAACGATATCCATATTGCTGAAAACATTATTTTGTGAAAACATTAATGTTTGCGGCAGGCCTCTTGGAATTCAAAAATGATCACAGAATTGTTCTTTGCACCCTCGAGAACCTCGGACACGATATACATATTGCTAAAATCTTAATTTTATGCGGAAGCCATCTTGGATTTGAAAAATGATCACCAATTCGTTCTCTGCACCCTCGAGAATCTCGGACACGATATCCATATTGCTGAAATCATAGTTTGGTGCGGCGGCCATCTTGGATTTGAAAAATGATCACCAAATCGTTCTCTGAACCCTTGAGAATCTCGGACACGATATCCATATTGCTGAAATCATAATTTTGTGCGGCGGCCATCTTGGATTTGAAAAATGATCACAAAATCGTTCTCTGCACCCTCGAGAACTTCGGATACGATACCCATAATGTAGTTAACATAATTTTGAGCGGCGGCCATCTTGGATTTCAAAAATGATCACAAAATCGATCTCTGCACCCACGAGAACCTCGGATACGATACCAATAATGTAGTTATCATACTTTTGAGCGGCGGCCATCTTGGATTTGAAAAATGATCACAAAATCGTTCTCAGCACCCTCGAAAACCTCGGATACGATACCCATAATGTAGTTATCATACTTTTGAGCGGAGGCCATCTTGGATTTGAAAAATGATCACAAAATCGTTCTGTGCACTCTCGAGAACCTCGGATACGACACCCATAATGTAGTTATCATACTTTTGAGCGGCGACCATCTTGGATTTGAAAAATGATCACAAAATCGTTCTCGGCACCCTCGAGAACCTCGGATACGATACCCATAATCTAGTTATCATAATTTTGAGCGGCGGCCATCTTGGATTTGAAAACTTATCACAAAATCGTTCTCAGCACCCTCGAGAACCTCGGGTACGATATCCATATTGCTGAAATCATAATTTTGTGCGGCGGCCATCTTGGATTTGAAAAATGATCCCAAAATTGTTTTCTGCACCCTCGAGAACCACGGAAACAAATGATAACAAAATCGTTCTGTGCACTCTGGAGAACCTCGGATACGATACCCATATTTTTGTGATCATAATCTTGCACGGCGGCCATCTAGGATTTGAAAAATGATCACAAAATCGTTCTCAGCACCCTCGAGAACCTCGGATACGATACCCATAATGAGGTTATCATACTTTTGAGCGGCGGCAATCTTGCATTTGAAAAATGATCACAAAATCGTTCTCTGCACCCTCGAGAACCTCGGAAACGATACCCATAATGAAGTTATCATAATTTTGAGCGGCAGCTATCTTGGATTTCAAAAATGTTTACAAAATCGTTCTGTACACTCTCGAGAACCTCGGATACGACACCCATAATGTAGTTATCATACTTTTGAGCGGCGGCCATCTTGGATTTGAAAAATGATCACAAAATCGTTCTCGGCACCCTCGAGAACCTCGGATACGATACCCATAATCTAGTTATCATAATTTTGAGCGGCGGCCATCTTGGATTTGAAAACTTATCACAAAATATTTCTCTGCACCCTCGAGAACCTCGGGTACGATATCCATATTGCTGAAATAATAATTTTGTGCGGCGGTCATCTTGGATTTGAAAAATGATCCAAAAATTGTTTTCTGCACCCTCAAGAACCACGGAAACGATATCCATATTGCTGAAAACATTATTTTGTGAAAACATTATTGTTTGCGGCAGGCCTCTTGGAATTAAAAAATGATCACAGAATTGTTCTCTGCACCCTCGAGAACCTCTGACACGATATCCAAATTGCTAAAATCATAATTTTATGCGGAAGCCATATTGGATTTGAAAAATGATCACCAAATCGTTCTCTGCACCCTCGAGAATCTCGGACACGATATCCATATTGCTGAAATCATAATTTGGTGCGGCGGCCATCTTGGATTTGAAAAATGATCACCAAATCGTTCTCTGAACCCTCGAGAATCTCGGACACGATATGCATATTGCTGAAATCATAATTTTGTGCGGCGGCCATCTTGGATTTGAAAAATGATCACAAAATCGTTCTCAGCACCCTCGAGAACCTCGGATACGATACCCATAATGTAGTTAACATAATTTTGAGCGGCGGCCATCTTGGAATTCAAAAATGATCACAAAATCGATCTCTGCACCCTCGAGAACCTCGGATACGATACCCATAATGTAGTTATCATACTTTTGAGTGGCGGCCATCTTGGATTTGAAAAATGATCACAAATTCGTTCTCTGCACCCTCGAGAACCTCGGATACGATACCCATAAAGTAGTTTTCATACTTTTGAGCGGAGGCCATCTTGGATTTGAAAAATGAACACAATATCTATCTCTGCACACTCGAGAACCTCGGATACGATACCCATAATGTAGTTATCATAATTTTGAGCGGCATCTATGTTGGATTTCAAAATTGTTCACAAAATCGTTCTCTGCACCCTCGAGAACCTCGGACACGATATCCATATTGCTGAAATCATAATTTTGTGCGGCAGCCATCTTGGATTTGAAAAATGATCACAAAATCGTTCTCTGCACCCTCGAGAACCTCGGATACGATACCCATAATGTAGTTAACATAATTTTGAGCGGCGGCCATCTTGGAATTCAAAAATGATCACAAAATCGATCTCTGCACCCACGAGAACCTCGGATACGATACCCATAATGTAGTTATCATACTTTTGAGTGGCGGCCATCTTGGATTTGAAAAATGATCACAAATTCGTTCTCTGCACCCTCGAGAACCTCGGATACGATACCCATAAAGTAGTTTTCATACTTTTGAGCGGAGGCCATCTTGGATTTGAAAAATGAACACAATATCTATCTCTGCACACTCGAGAACCTCGGATACGATACCCATAATGTAGTTATCATAATTTTGAGCGGCATCTATGTTGGATTTCAAAATTGTTCACAAAATCGTTCTCTGCATCCTCGAGAACCTCGGATACGATACCCATAACGTAGTTAACATAATTTTGAGCGGCGGCAATCTTGCATTTGAAAAATGATCACAAAATCGTTCTCTGCACCCTCGAGAACCTCGGAAACGATACCCATAATGAAGTTATCATAATTTTGAGCGGCAGCTATCTTGGATTTCAAAAATGTTTACAAAATCGTTCTGTACACTCTCGAGAACCTCGGATACGACACCCATAATGTAGTTATCATACTTTTGAGCGGCGGCCATCTTGGATTTGAAAAATGATCACAAAATCGTTCTCGGCACCCTCGAGAACCTCGGATACGATACCCAAAATATAGTTATCATAATTTTGAGCGGCAGCTATCTTGGATTTCAAAAATGTTCACAAAATCGTTCTGTGCACTCTCGAGAACCTCGGATACGACACCCATTATGTAGTTATCATACTTTTGAGCGGCGGCCATCTTGGATTTGAAAAATGATCACAAAATCGTTCTCAGCACCCTCGAGAACCTCGGATACGACACCCATAATTTAGTTTTCATAAGTTTGAGCGGCGGCCAGCTTGGATTTCAAAAATGATCACAAAATCGTTCTCTGCACCCTCGAGAACCTCGGATACGATACCCATAATCTGGTTATCATAATTTTGAGCGGCAGCTATCTTGGATTTCAAAAATGTTCACAAAATTGTTCTGTGCACTCTCGAGAACCTCGGATACGATACCCATATTGCTGAAAACATAATTTTGTGCGGCGGCCATGTTGGATTAGAAAAATGATCACAAAATTAATTTCTGCACCCTTGAGAACCTCAGACACGATATCCATATTGCTGAAAACATTATTGTTTGCGCCAGCCCTCTTGGATTTCAAAAATGATCACAGAATTATTCTCTGCACCCTCGAGAACCTCGGACACGATTTCCATATTGCTAAAATCATAATTTTATGCGGCGGCCATCTTGGATTTCAAAAATGATCACCAAATCGCTCTCTGCACCCTCGAGAATCTCGGACACGATATCCATTTTGCTGAAATCATCATTTTGTGCGGCGGCCATCTTGGATTTGATAAATGATCACAAAATCGTTCTGTGCAGTCTGGAGAACCTCGGATACGATACCCATATTTTTGTGACCATAATCTTGCACGGCGGCCATCTAGGATTTCAAAAATGATCACAAAATCGATCTCTGCACCCTCGAGAACCTCGGATACGATACCCATAATGTAGTTATCATAATTTTGAGCGGCGGCCATCTTGGAATTCAAAAATGATAACAAAATCGTTCTGTGCAGTCTGGAGAACCTCGGATACGATACCCATATTTTTGTGACCATGATCTTGCACGGCGGCCACCTAGGATTTCAAAAATGATCACAAAATCGATCTCTGCACCCTCGAGAACCTCGGATACGATACCCATATTATTGTGACCATAATCTTGCACGGTGGCCATCTAGGATTTGAAAAATGATCACAAAATCGTTCTCAGCACCCTCGAGAACCTCGGATACGATACCCATAATGTAGTTATCATACTTTTGAGGGGCGGCCATCTTGGATTTGAAAATTGATCACAAAATCGTTCTCTGCACCCTCAAGAACCTCGGGTTCGATATCCATATTGCTGAAATCATAATTTTGTGCGGCGGCCATCTTGGATTTGAAAAATGATCATAAAATTGAATAAGATACCCATAATGTAGTTATCATAATTTTGAGCGGCAGCTATCTCGGATTTCAAAAATGTTCACAAAATCGTTCTGTGCACTCTCGAGAACCTCGGATACGACACCCAGAATGTAGTTATCATACTTTTGAGCGGCGGCCATCTTGGATTTAAAAAATGATCACAAAATCGTTCTCAGCACCCTCGAGAACCTCGGATTCGATACCCATAATGTAGTTTTCATACTTTTGAGCGGAGGCCATCTTGGATTTGAAAAATGATCACAATATCGTTCTCGGCGCCCTCGAGAACCTCGGATACGATACCCATAATCTAGTTATCATAATTTTGAGCGGCGGCAATCTTGGATTTGAAAACTTATCACAAAATATTTCTCTGCACTCTCGAGAACCTCGGGTACGATATCCATATTGCTGAAATAATAATTTTGTGCGGCGGTCATCTTGGATTTGAAAAATGATCCAAAAATTGTTTTCTGCACCCTCAAGAACCACGGAAACGATATCCATATTGCTGAAAACATTATTGTTTGCGGCAACCCTCTTGGATTTCAAAAATGATCACAGAATTGTTCTCTGCACCCTCGAGAACCTCGGACACGATATCCATATTGCTAAAATCTTAATTTTATGCAGCGGCCATCTTGGATTTGAAAAATGATCACCAAATCGTTCTCTGCACCCTCGAGAATCTCGGACACGATATCCATATTGCTGAAATCACAATTTGTTGCGGCGGCCATCTTGGATTTGAATAATGATCACCAAATCATTCTCTGAACCCTCGAGAATCTCGGACACGATATCCATATTGCTGAAATCATAATTTTGTGCGGCGGCCATCTTGGATTTGAAAAATGATCACAAAATCGTTCTCTGCACCCTCAAGAACCTCGGATACGATACCCATAATCTAGTTATCATAATTTTGAGCGGCGGCCATCTTGGATTTGAAAACTTATCACAAAATCTTTCTCTGCACCCTCGAGAACCTCGGGTACGATATCCATATTGATGAAATCATAATTTTGAGCGGCGGCCATCTTGGATTTGAAAAATTATCACAAAATCGTTCTCAGCACCCTCGAAAACCTCGGATGCGATACCCATAATGTAGTTTTCATACTTTTGAGCGGAGGCCATCTTGGATTTGAAAAATGATCCCAAAATTGTTTTCTGCACCCTCGAGAACCACGGAAACAAATGATAACAAAATCGTTCTGTACACTCTGGAGAACCTCGGATACGATACCCATATTTTTGTGATCATAATCTTGCACGGCGGCCATCTAGGATTTGAAAAATGATCACAAAATCGTTCTCAGCACCCTCGAGAACCTCGGATACGATACCCATAATCTAGTTATCATAATTCTGAGCGGCGGCCATCTTGGATTTGAAAACTTATCACAAAATATTTCTCTGCACCCTCGAGAACCTCGGGTACGATATCCATATTGCTGATATAATAATTTTGTGCGGCGGTCATCTTGGATTTGAAAAATGATCCAAAAATTGTTTTCTGCACCCTCAAGAACCACGGAAACGATATCCATATTGCTGAAAACATTATTTTGTGAAAACATTATTGTTTGCGGCAGGCCTCTTGGAATTAAAAAATGATCACAGAATTGTTCTCTGCACCCTCGAGAACCTCTGACACGATATCCAAATTGCTAAAATCATAATTTTATGCGGAAGCCATATTGGATTTGAAAAATGATCACCAAATCGTTCTCTGCACCCTCGAGAATCTCGGACACGATATCCATATTGCTGAAATCATAATTTGGTGCGGCGGCCATCTTGGATTTGAAAAATGATCACCAAATCGTTCTCTGAACCCTCGAGAATCTCGGACACGATATGCATATTGCTGAAATCATAATTTTGTGCGGCGGCCATCTTGGATTTGAAAAATGATCACAAAATCGTTCTCTGCACCCTCGAGAACCTCGGATACGATACCCATAATGTAGTTAACATAATTTTGAGCGGCGGCCATCTTGGAATTCAAAAATGATCACAAAATCTATCTCTGCACCCACGAGAACCTCGGATACGATACCCATAATGTAGTTATCATACTTTTGAGTGGCGGCCATCTTGGATTTGAAAAATGATCACAAATTCGTTCTCTGCACCCTCGAGAACCTCGGATACGATACCCATAAAGTAGTTTTCATACTTTTGAGCGGAGGCCATCTTGGATTTGAAAAATGAACACAATATCTATCTCTGCACACTCGAGAACCTCGGATACGATACCCATAATGTAGTTATCATAATTTTGAGCGGCATCTATGTTGGATTTCAAAATTGTTCACAAAATCGTTCTCTGCATCCTCGAGAACCTCGGATACGATACCCATAACGTAGTTAACATAATTTTGAGCGGCGGCCATCTTGGAATTCAAAAATGATCACAAAATCGATCTCTGCACCCACGAGAACCTCGGATACGATACCCATAATATAGTTATCATACTTTTGAGTGGCGGCCATCTTGGATTTGAAAAATGATCACAAATTCGTTCTCTGCACCCTCGAGAACCTCGGATACGATACCCATAAAGTAGTTTTCATACTTTTGAGCGGAGGCCATCTTGGATTTGAAAAATGAACACAATATCGTTCTCTGCATACTCGAGAACCTCGGATACGATACCCATAATGTAGTTATCATACTTTTGAGCGGTGGCCATATTGGATTTGAAAAATGATCACAAAATCGTTCTCTGCACCCTCAAGAACCTCGGATACGATACCCATAATCTAGTTATCATAATTTTGATCGGCGGCCATCTTGGATTTGACAACTTATCACAAAATCTTTCTCCGCACCCTCGAGAACCTCGGGTACGATATCCATATTGCTGAAATCATTATTTTGTGCGGCGGCCATCTTGGATTTGAAAAATGATCATAAAATTGGATACGAAACCCATAATGTAGTTATCATAATTTTGAGCGGCAGCTATCTTGGATTTCAAAATTGTTCACAAAATCGTTCTGTGCACTCTCGAGAACCTCGGATACGACACCCATAATGTAGTTATCATACTTTTGAGCGGCGGCCATCTTGGATTTGAAAAATGATCACAAAATCGTTCTCAGCACCCTCGAAAACCTCGGATACGATACCCATAATGTAGTTTTCATACTTTTAAGCGGAGGCCATCTTGGATTTGAAAAATGATCACAATATCGTTCTCGGCACCCTCGAGAACCTCGGATACGATACCCATAATCTAGTTATCATAATTTTGAGCGGCGGCCATCTTGGATTTGAAAACTTATCACAAAATATTTCTCTGCACCCTCGAGAACCTCGGGTACGATATCCATATTGCTGAAATAATAATTTTGTGCGGCGGTCATCTTGGATTGGAATAATGATCCAAAAATTGTTTTCTGCACCCTCAAGAACCACGGAAACGATATCAATATTGCTGAAAACATTATTTTGTGAAAACATTATTGTTTGCGGCAGCCCTCTTGGAATTCAAAAATGATCACAGAATTGTTCTCTGCACCCTCGAGAACCTCGGACACGATATCCATATTGCTAAAATCATAATTTTATGCGGAAGCCATCTTGGATTTGAAAAATGATCACCAAATCGTTCTCTGCACCCTCGAGAATCTCGGACACGATATCCATATTGCTGAAATCATAATTTGATGCGTCGGCCATCTTGGATTTGAAAAATGATCACCAAATCGTTCTCTGAACCCTCGAGAATCTCGGACACGATATCCATATTGCTGAAATCATGATTTTGTGCGGCGGCCATCTTGGATTTGAAAAATGATCACAAAATCGTTCTCTGCACCCTCGAGAACCTCGGATACGATACCCATAATGTAGTTAACATAATTTTGAGCGGCGGCCATCTTGGATTTCAAAAATGATCAGAAAATCGATCTCTGCACCCACGAGAACCTCGGATACGATACCCATAATGTAGTTATCATACTTTTGAGCGGCGGCCATCTTGGATTTGAAAAATGATCACAAAATCGTTCTCTGCACCCTCGAGAACCTCGGATACGATACCCATAAAGTAGTTTTCATACTTTTGAGCGGAGGCCATCTTGGATTTGAAAAATGAACACAATATCGTTCTGTGCACCCTCGAGAACCTCGGATACGATACCCATAATGTAGTTATCATAATTTTGAGCGGCATCTATGTTGGATTTCAAAATTGTTCACAAAATCGTTCTGTGCACTCTCGAGAACCTCGGATACGATACCCATATTTTTATGTACCATACCCATTTTTGTAGTTATCATACTTTTGAGCGGCGGCCATCTTGGATTTGAAAAATGATCACAAAATCGTTCTCTGCACCCTCAAGAACCTCGGATACGATACCCATAATCTAGTTATCATAATTTTGAGCGGCGGCCATCTTGGAGTTGAAAACTTATCTCAAAATCTTTCTCTGCACCCTCGAGAACCTCGGGTACGATATCCATATTGCTGAAATCATAATTTTGTGCGGCGGCCATCTTGGATTTGAAAAATGATCATAAAATTGGATACGATACCCATAATGTAGTTATCATAATTTTGAGCGGCGGCCATCTTGGATTTGAAAAATGATCACAAAATCGTTCTCAGCACCCTCGAAAACCTCGGATACGATACCCATAATGTAGTTTTTATACTTTTGAGCGGAGGCCATCTTGGATTTGAAAAATGATCACAATATCGTTCTCTGCACCCTCGAGAACCTCGGATACGATACCCATAATCTAGTTATCATAATTTTGAGCGGCGGCCATCTTGGATTTGAAAAATGATCCCAAAATTGTTTTCTGCACCCTCGAGAACCACGGAAACAAATGATAACAAAATCGTTCTGTGCACTCTGGAGAACCTCAGATACGATACCCATATTTTTGTGATCATAATCTTGCACGGCGGCCATGTATGATTTGAAAAATGATCACAAAATCGTTCTCAGCACCCTTGAGAACCTCGGGTACGATATCCATATAGCTGAAATCATAATTTTGTGCGGCGGCCATCTTGGATTTGAAAAATGATCCCAAAATTGTTTTCTGCACCCTCGAGAACCACGGAAACAAATGATAACAAAATCGTTCTGTGCACTCTGGAGAACCTCGGATACGATACCCATATTTTTGTGATCATAATCTTGCACGGCGGCCATCTAGGATTTGAAAAATGATCACAAAATCGTTCTCAGCACCCTCGAGAACCTCGGATACGATACCCATAATGAGGTTATCATACTTTTGAGCGGCGGCAATCTTGCATTTGAAAAATGTTCACAAAATCGTTCTCTGCACCCTCGAGAACCTCGGAAACGATACCCATAATGAAGTTATCATAATTTTGAGCGGCAGCTATCTTGGATTTCAAAAATGTTTACAAAATCGTTCTGTACACTCTCGAGAACCTCGGATACGACACCCATAATGTAGTTATCATACTTTTGTGCGGCGGCCATCTTGGATTTGAAAAATGATCACAAAATCGTTCTCGGCACCCTCGAGAACCTCGGATACGATACCCATAATCTTGTTATCATAATTTTGAGCGGCCGCCATCTTGGATTTGAAAACTTATCACAAAATCTTTCTCTGCACCCTCGAGAACCTCGGATACGATACCCAAAATGTAGTTATCATAATTTTGAGCGGCAGCTATATTGGATTTCAAAAATGTTCACAAAATCGTTCTGTGCACTCTCGAGAACCTCGGATACGACACCCATAATGTAGTTATCATACTTTTGAGCGGCGGCCATCTTGGATTTGAAAAATGATGACAAAATCGTTCTCAGCACCCTCGAGAACCTCGGATACGATACCCATAATGTAGTTTTCATACTTTTGAGCGGAGGCCATCTTGGATTTGAAAAATGATGACAAAATCATTCTCAGCACCCTCGAGAACCTCGGATAAGATACCCATAATTTAGTTTTCATAATTTTGAGCGGCGGCCAGCTTGGATTTCAAAAATGTTCACAAAATCGTTCTCTGCACCCTCGAGAACCTCGGATACGATACCCATAATCTGGTTATCATAATTTTGAGCGGCAGCTATCTTGGATTTCAAAAATGTTCACAAAATTGTTCTGTGCACTCTCGAGAACCTCGGATACGATACCCATATTGCTGAAAACATAATTTTGTCGGCGGCCATGTTGGATTAGAAAAATGATCACAAAATTGTTCTCTGCACCCTCGAGAACCTCGGACACGATTTCCATATTGCTAAAATCATAATTTTATGCGGCGGCCATCTTGGAATTGAAAAATGATCACCAAATCGCTCTCTGCACCCTCGAGAATCTCGGACACGATATCCATTTTGCTGAAATCATCATTTTGTGCGGCGGCCATCTTGGATTTGATAAATGATCACAAAATCGTTCTCTGCACCCTCGAGAACCTCGGATACGATACCCATAATGTAGTTAACATAATTTTGAGCGGCGGCCAGCTTGGATTTCAAAAATGATCACAAAATCGTTCTCTGCACCCTCGAGAACCTCGGATACGATACCCATAATGTAGTTATCATAATTTTGAGCGGCACCATCTTGGATTTCAAAAATGATAACAAAATCGTTCTGTGCAGTCTGGAGAACCTCGGATACGATACCCATATTTTTGTGACTATAATCTTGCACGGCGGCCACCTAGGATTTCAAAAATGATCACAAAATCGATCTCTGCACCCTCGAGAACCTCGGATACGATACCCATAATGTAGTTATCATAATTTTGAGCGGCGGCCATCTTGGATTTCAAAAATGATAACAAAATCGTTCTGTGCAGTCTGGAGAACCTCGGATACGATACCCATATTTTTGTGACCATAATCTTGCACGGTGGCCATCTTGGATTTCAAAAATGTTCACAAAATCGTTCTGTGCACTCTCGAGAACCTCGGATACGACACCCAGAATGTAGTTATCATACTTTTGAGTGGCGGCCATCTTGGATTTGAAAAATGATCACAAAATCGTTCTCAGCACCCTCGAGAACCTCGGATACGATACCCATAATGTAGTTTTCATACTTTTGAGCGGAGGCCATCTTGGATTTGAAAAATGATCACAATATCGTTCTCGGCACCCTCGAGAACCTCGGATACGATACCCATAATCTAGTTATCATAAGTTTGAGCGGCGGCCATCTTGGATTTGAAAACTTATCACAAAATATTTCTCTGCACCCTCGAGAACCTCGGGTACGATATCCATATTGCTGAAATAATAATTTTTTCGCGGCGGTCATCTTGGATTTGAAAAATGATCCAAAAATTGTTTTCTGCACCCTCAAGAACCACGGCAACGATATCCATATTGGTGAAAACATTATTTTGTGAAAACATTATTGTTTGCGGCAGCCCTCTTGGATTTCAAAAATGATCACAGAATTGTTCTCTGCACCCTCGAGAACCTCGGACACGATATCCATATTTTTGTGACTATAATCTTGCACGGCGGCCACCTAGGATTTCAAAAATGATCACAAAATCGATCTCTGCACCCTCGAGAACCTCGGATACGATACCCATAATGTAGTTATCATAATTTTGAGCGGCGGCCATCTTCGATTTCAAAAATGATAACAAATTCGTTCTGTGCAGTCTGGAGAACCTCGGATACGATACCCATATTTTTGTGACTATAATCTTGCACGGCGGCCACCTAGGATTTCAAAAATGATCACAAAATCGATCTCTGCACCCTCGAGAACCTCGGATACGATACCCATAATGTAGTTATCATAATTTTGAGCGGCGGCCATCTTGGATTTCAAAAATGATAACAAAATCGTTCTGTGCAGTCTGGAGAACCTCGGATACGATACCCATATTTTTGTGACCATAATCTTGCACGGTGGCCATCTTGGATTTCAAAAATGTTCACAAAATCGTTCTGTGCACTCTCGAGAACCTCGGATACGACACCCAGAATGTAGTTATCATACTTTTGAGTGGCGGCCATCTTGGATTTGAAAAATGATCACAAAATCGTTCTCAGCACCCTCGAGAACCTCGGATACGATACCCATAATGTAGTTTTCATACTTTTGAGCGGAGGCCATCTTGGATTTGAAAAATGATCACAATATCGTTCTCGGCACCCTCGAGAACCTCGGATACGATACCCATAATCTAGTTATCATAAGTTTGAGCGGCGGCCATCTTGGATTTGAAAACTTATCACAAAATATTTCTCTGCACCCTCGAGAACCTCGGGTACGATATCCATATTGCTGAAATAATAATTTTTTCGCGGCGGTCATCTTGGATTTGAAAAATGATCCAAAAATTGTTTTCTGCACCCTCAAGAACCACGGAAACGATATCCATATTGGTGAAAACATTATTTTGTGAAAACATTATTGTTTGCGGCAGCCCTCTTGGATTTCAAAAATGATCACAGAATTGTTCTCTGCACCCTCGAGAACCTCGGACACGATATCCATATTGCTAAAATCATAATTTTATGCGGCGGCCATCTTGGATTTGAAAAATGATCACCTAATCGTTCTCTGCACCCTCGAGAATCTCGGACACGATATCCATATTGCTGAAATCATAATTGGTGCGGCGGCCATCTTGGATTTGAAAAAGATCACCAAATCGTTCTCTGAACCCTCGAGAATCTCGGATACGATACCCATAATGTAGTTAACATAATTTTGAGCGGCGGCCATCTTGGATTTCAAAAATGATCACAAAATCGATCTCTGCACCCACGAGAACCTCGGATACGATACCCATAATGTAGTTATCATACTTTTGAGCGGCGGCCATCTTGGATTTGAAAAATGATCACAAAATCGTTCTCTGCACCCTCGAGAACCTCGGATACGATACCCATAATGTAGTTTTCATACTTTTGAGCGGAGGCCATCTTGGATTTGAAAAATGAACACAATATCGTTCTCTGCACCCTCGAGAACCTCGGATACGATACCCATAATGTAGTTATCATAATTTTGAGCGGCATCTATGTTGGATTTCAAAATTGTTCACAAAATCGTTCTGTGCACTCTCGAGAACCTCGGATACGATACCCATAATGTAATTATCATAATTTTGAGCGGCGGCCATCTTGGATTTCAAAAATGATAACAAATTCGTTGTGTGCAGTCTGGAGAACCTCGGATACGATACCCATATTTTTGTGATCATAATTTTGCACGGCGGCCATCTAGGATTTGAAAAATGATCACAAAATCGTTCTCAGCACCCTCGAGAACCTCGGATACGATACCAATAATGTTGTTATCATACTTTTGAACGGCGGCCATCTTGGATTTGAAAAATGATCACAAAATCGTTCTCTGCACCCTCAAGAACCTCGGATACGATACCCATAATCTTGTTATCATAATTTTGAGCGGCGGCCATCTTGGATTTGAAAACTTACCACAAAATCTTTCTCTGCACCCTCGAGAACCTCGGGTACGATATCCATATTGCTGAAATCATAATTTTAAGCGGCAGCCATCTTGGATTTGAAAAATGATCATAAAATTGGATACGATACCCATAATGTAGTTATCATAATTTTGAGCGGCAGCTATCTAGGATTTCAAAAATGTTCACAAAATCGTTCTGTGCACTCTCGAGAACCTCGGATACGACACCCATAATGTAGTTATCATACTTTTGAGCGGTGGCCATCTTGGATTTGAAAACTGATCACAAAATCGTTCTCAGCACCCTCGAAAACCTCGGATACGATACCCATAATGTAGTTTTCATACTTTTGAGCGGAGGCCATCTTGGATTTGAAAAATAATCACAATATCGTTCTCAGCACCCTCGAGAACCTCGGATACGATACCCATAATCTAGTTATCATAATTTTGAATCTGCACCCTCAAGAACCACGGAAACGATATCAATATTGCTGAAAACATTATTGTTTGCGGCAGCCCTCTTGGAATTCAAAAATGATCACAGAATTGTTCTCTGCACCCTCGAGAACCTCGGACACGATATCCATATTGCTAAAATCATAATTTTATGCGGAAGCCATCTTGGATTTGAAAAATGATCACCAAATCGTTCTCTGCACCCTCGAGAATCTCGGACACGATATCCATAATGCTGAAATCATAATTTGGTGCGTCGGCCATCTTGGATTTGAAAAATGATCACCAAATCGTTCTCTGAACCCTCGAGAATCTCGGACACGATATCCATATTGCTGAAATCATGATTTTGTACGGCGGCCATCTTGGATTTGAAAAATGATCACAAAATCGTTCTCTGCACCCTCGAGAACCTCGGATACGATACCCATAATGTAGTTAACATAATTTTGAGCGGCGGCCATCTTGGATTTCAAAAATGATCACAAAATCGATCTCTGCACCCACGAGAACCTCGGATACGATACCCACAATGTAGTTATCATACTTTTGAGCGGCGGCCATCTTGGATTTGAAAAATGATCACAAAATCGTTCTCTGCACCCTCGAGAACCTCGGATACGATACCCATAAAGTAGTTTTCATACTTTTGAGCGGAGGCCATCTTGGATTTGAAAAATGAACACAATATCGTTCTGTGCACCCTCGAGAACCTCGGATACGATACCCATACTGTAGTTATCATAATTTTGAGCGGCATCTATGTTGGATTTCAAAATTGTTCACAAAATCGTTCTGTGCACTCTCGAGAACCTCGGATACGATACCCATAATGTAGTTATCATAATTTTGAGCGGCGGCCATCTTGGATTTCAAAAATGATAACAAATTCTTTCTGTGCAGTCTGGAGAACCTCGGATACGATACCCATATTTTTATGTACCATACCCATTTTTGTAGTTATCATACTTTTGAGCGGCGGCCATCTTGGATTTCAAAAATGATAACAAATTCGTTCTGTGCAGTCTGGAGAACCTCGGATACGATACCCATATTTTTGTGATCATAATTTTGCACGGCGGCCATCTAGGATTTGAAAAATGATCACAAAATCGTTCTCAGCACCCTCGAGAACCTCGGATACGATACCAATAATGTTGTTATCATACTTTTGAACGGCGGCCATCTTGGATTTGAAAAATGATCACAAAATCGTTCTCTGCACCCTCAAGAACCTCGGATACGATACCCATAATCTTGTTATCATAATTTTGAGCGGCGGCCATCTTGGATTTGAAAACTTACCACAAAATCTTTCTCTGCACCCTCGAGAACCTCGGGTACGATATCCATATTGCTGAAATCATAATTTTAAGCGGCAGCCATCTTGGATTTGAAAAATGATCATAAAATTGGATACGATACCCATAATGAAGTTATCATAATTTTGAGCGGCAGCTATCTTGGATTTCAAAAATGTTCACAAAATCGTTCTGTGCACTCTCGAGAACCTCGGATACGACACCCATAATGTAGTTATCATACTTTTGAGCGGCGGCCATCTTGGATTTGAAAAATGATCACAAAATCGTT
Organism: Leptidea sinapis; assembly: GCF_905404315.1. Classification (NCBI taxonomy): domain Eukaryota; kingdom Metazoa; phylum Arthropoda; class Insecta; order Lepidoptera; family Pieridae; genus Leptidea; species Leptidea sinapis. Next base: position 257,111 of record NC_066275.1, on the reverse strand, counting down.
CTCAGCACCCTCAAAAACCTCGGATACGATACCCATAATGTAGTTTTCATACTTTTGAGCGGAGGCCATCTTGGATTTGAAAATTAATCACAATATCGTTCTCTGCACCCTCGAGAACCTCGGATACGATACCCATAATCTAGTTATCATAATTTTGAGCGGCGACCATCTTGGATTTGAAAAATGATCCCAAAATTGTTTTCTGCACCCTCGAGAACCACGGAAACAAATGATAACAAAATCGTTCTGTGCACTCTGGAGAACCTCAGATACGATACCCATATTTTTGTGATCATAATCTTGCACGCCGGCCATCTAGGATTTGAAAAATGATCACAAAATCGATCTCAGCACCCTTGAGAACCTCGGGTACGATATCCATATTGCTGAAATCATAATTTTGTGCGGCGTCCATCTTGGATTTGAAAAATGATCCCAAAATTGTTTTCTGCACCCTCGAGAACCACGGAAACAAATGATAACAAATTCGTTCTGTGCAGTCTGGAGAACCTTGGATACGATACCCATATTTTTGTGATCATAATTTTGCACGGCGGCCATCTAGGATTTGAAAAATGATCACATAATCGTTCTCAGCACCCTCGAGAACCTCGGATACGATACCAATAATGTAGTTATCATACTTTTGAACGGCGGCCATCTTGGATTTGAAAAATGATCACAAAATCGTTCTCTGCACCCTAAAGAACCTCGGATACGATACCTATAATCTAGTTATCATAATTTTGAACGGCGGCCATCTTGGATTTGAAAACTTATCACAAAATCTTTCTCTGCACCCTCGAGAACCTCGGGTACGATATCCATATTGCTGAAATCATAATTTTAAGCGGCAGCCATCTTGGATTTGAAAAATGATCATAAAATTGGATACGATACCCATAATGTAGTTATCATAATTTTGAGCGGCAGCTATCTTGGATTTCAAAAATGTTCACAAAATCGTTCTGTGCACTCTCGAGAACCTCGGATACGACACCCATAATGTAGTTATCATACTTTTGAGCGGCGGCCATCTTGGATTTGAAAAATGATCACAAAATCGTTCTCAGCACCCTCGAAAACCTCGGATACGATACCCATAATGTAGTTTTCATACTTTTGAGCGGAGGCCATCTTGGATTTGAAAAATGAACACAATATCGTTCTCTGCACCCTCGAGAACCTCGGATACGATACCCATAATGTAGTTATCATAATTTTGAGCGGCATCTATGTTGGATTTCAAAATTGTTCACAAAATCGTTCTGTGCACTCTCGAGAACCTCGGATACGATACCCATAATGTAGTTATCATAATTTTGAGCGGCGGCCATCTTGGATTTCAAAAATGATAACAAATTCGTTCTGTGCAGTCTGGAGAACCTCGGATACGATACCCATAATGTAGTTTTCATACTTTTGAGCGGAGGCCATCTTGGATTTGAAAAATGAACACAATATCGTTCTCTGCACCCTCGAGAACCTCGGATACGATACCCATAATGTAGTTATCATAATTTTGAGCGGCAGCTATCTTGGATTTCAAAAATGTTCACAAAATCGTTCTGTGCACTCTCGAGAACCTCGGATACGACACCCATAATGTAGTTATCATACTTTTGAGCGGCGGCCATCTTGGATTTGAAAAATGATCACAAAATCGTTCTCAGCACCCTCGAAAACCTCGGATACGATACCCATAATGTAGTTTTCATACTTTTGAGCGGAGGCCATCTTGGATTTGAAAAATAATCACAAAATCGTTCTCTGCACCCTCGAGAACCTCGGATACGATACCCATAATCTAGTTATCATAATTTTGAGCGGCGACCATCTAGGATTTGAAAAATGATCACAAAATCGTTCTCAGCACCCTTGAGAACCTCGGGTACGATATCCATATTGCTGAAATCATAATTTTGTGCGGCGGCCATCTTGGATTTGAAAAATGATCCCAAAATTGTTTTCTGCACCCTCGAGAACCACGGAAACAAATGATAACAAAATCGTTCTGTGCACTCTGGAGAACCTCGGATACGATACCCATATTTTTGTGATCATAATTTTGCACGGCGGCCATCTAGGATTTGAAAAATGATCACAAAATCGTTCTCAGCACCCTCGAGAACCTCGGATACGATACCAATAATGTAGTTATCATACTTTTGAACGGCGGCCATCTTGGATTTGAAAAATGATCACAAAATCGTTCTCTGCACCCTCAAGAACCTCGGATACGATACCCATAATCTAGTTATCATAATTTTGAGCGGCGGCCATCTTGGATTTGAAAACTTATCACAAAATCTTTCTCTGCACCCTCGAGAACCTCGGGTACGATATCCATATTGCTGAAATCATAATTTTAAGCGGCAGCCATCTTGGATTTGAAAAATGATCATAAAATTGGATACGATACCCATAATGTAGTTATCATAATTTTGAGCGGCAGCTATCTTGGATTTCAAAAATGTTCACAAAATCGTTCTGTGCACTCTCGAGAACCTCGGATACGACACCCATAATGTAGTTATCATACTTTTGAGCGGCGGCCATCTTGGATTTGAAAAATGATCACAAAATCGTTCTCAGCACCCTCGAAAACCTCGGATACGATACCCATAATGTAGTTTTCATACTTTTGAGCGGAGGCCATCTTGGATTTGAAAAATAATCACAATATCGTTCTCTGCACCCTCGAGAACCTCGGATACGATACCCATAATCTAGTTATCATAATTTTGAGCGGCGGCCATCTTGGATTTGAAAACTTACCACAAAATCTTTCTCTGCACCCTGGAGAACCTCGGGTACGATATCCATATTGCTGAAATCATAATTTTAAGCGGCAGCCATCTTGGATTTGAAAAATGATCATAAAATTGGATACGATACCCATAATGTAGTTATCATAATTTTGAGCGGCAGCTATCTTGGATTTCAAAAATGTTCACAGAATCGTTCTGTGCACTCTCGAGAACCTCGGATACGACACCCATAATGTAGTTATCATACTTTTGAGCGGCGGCCATCTTGGATTTGAAAAATGATCACAAAATCGTTCTCAGCACCCTCGAAAACCTCGGATACGATACCCATAATGTAGTTTTCATACTTTTGAGCGGAGGCCATCTTGGATTTGAAAAATAATCACAATATCGTTCTCTGCACCCTCGAGAACCGCGGATACGATACCCATAATCTAGTTATCATAATTTTGAGCGGCGACCATCTTGGATTTGAAAAATGATCCCAAAATTGTTTTCTGGACCCTCGAGAACCACGGAAACAAATGATAACAAAATCGTTCTGTGCACTCTGGAGAACCTCGGATACGATACCCATATTTTTGTGATCATAATCTTGCACGGCGGCCATCTAGGATTTGAAAAATGATCACAAAATCGTTCTCAGCACCCTTGAGAACCTCGGGTACGATATCCATATTGCTGAAATCATAATTTTAAGCGGCAGCCATCTTGGATTTGAAAAATGATCATAAAATTGGATACGATACCCATAATGTAGTTATCATAATTTTGAGCGGCAGCTATCTTGGATTTCAAAAATGTTCACAAAATCGTTCTGTGCACTCTCGAGAAACTCGGATACGACACCCATAATGTAGTTATCATACTTTTGAGCGGCGGCCATCTTGGATTTGAAAAATGATCACAAAATCGTTCTCAGCACCCTCGAAAACCTCGGATACGATACCCATAATGTAGTTTTCATACTTTTCAGCGGAGGCCATCTTGGATTTGAAAAATAATCACAATATCGTTCTCTGCACCCTCGAGAACCTCGGATACGATACCCATAATCTAGTTATCATAATTTTGAGCGGCGGCCATCTTGGATTTGAAAACTTACCACAAAATCTTTCTCTGCACCCTCGAGAACCTCGGGTACGATATCCATATTGCTGAAATCATAATTTTAAGCGGCAGCCATCTTGGATTTGAAAAATGATCATAAAATTGGATACGATACCCATAATGTAGTTATCATACTTTTGTGCGGCGGCCATCTTGGATTTGAAAAATGATCACAAAATCGTTCTCAGCACCCTCGAAAACCTCGGCTACGATACCCATAATGTAGTTTTCATACTTTTGAGCGGAGGCCATCTTGGATTTGAAAAATAATCACAATATCGGTCTCTGCACCCTCGAGAACCTCGGATACGATACCCATAATCTAGTTATCATAATTTTGAGCGGCGACCATCTTGGATTTGAAAAATGATCCCAAAATTGTTTTCTGCACCCTCGAGAACCACGGAAACAAATGATAACAAAATCGTTCTGTGCACTCTGGAGAACCTCAGATACGATACCCATATTTTTGTGATCATAATCTTGCACGCTGGCCATCTAGGATTTGAAAAATGATCACAAAATCGTTCTCAGCACCCTTGAGAACCTCGGGTACGATATCCATATTGCTGAAATCATAATTTTGTGCGGCGGCCATCTTGGATTTGAAAAATGATCCCAAAATTGTTTTCTGCACCCTCGAGAACCACGGAAACAAATGATAACAAAATCGTTCTGTGCACTCTGGAGAACCTCGGATACGATACCCATATTTTTGTGATCATAATTTTGCACGGCGGCCATCTAGGATTTGAAAAATGATCACAAAATCGTTCTCAGCACCCTCGAGAACCTCGGATACGATACCAATAATGTAGTTATCATACTTTTGAACGGCGGCCATCTTGGATTTGAAAAATGATCACAAAATCGTTCTCTGCACCCTCAAGAACCTCGGATACGATACCCATAATCTAGTTATCATAATTTTGAGCGGCGGCCATCTTGGATTTGAAAACTTATCACAAAATCTTTCTCTGCACCCTCGAGAACCTCGGGTACGATATCCATATTGCTGAAATCATAATTTTAAGCGGCAGCCATCTTGGATTTGAAAAATGATCATAAAATTGGATACGATACCCATAATGTAGTTATCATAATTTTGAGCGGCAGCTATCTTGGATTTCAAAAATGTTCACAAAATCGTTCTGTGCACTCTCGAGAACCTCGGATACGACACCCATAATGTAGTTATCATACTTTTGAGCGGCGGCCATCTTGGATTTGAAAAATGATCACAAAATCGTTCTCAGCACCCTCGAAAACCTCGGATACGATACCCATAATGTAGTTTTCATACTTTTGAGCGGAGGCCATCTTGGATTTGAAAAATAATCACAATATCGTTCTCTGCACCCTCGAGAACCTCGGATACGATACCCATAATCTAGTTATCATAATTTTGAGCGGCGACCATCTTGGATTTGAAAAATGATCCCAAAATTGTTTTCTGCACCCTCGAGAACCACGGAAACAAATGATAACAAAATCGTTCTGTGCACTCTGGAGAACCTCGGATACGATACCCATATTTTTGTGATCATAATTTTGCACGGCGGCCATCTAGGATTTGAAAAATGATCACAAAATCGTTCTCAGCACCCTCGAGAACCTCGGATACGATACCTATAATGTAGTTATCATACTTTTGAACGGCGGCCATCTTGGATTTGAAAAATGATCACAAAATCGTTCTCAGCACCCTCGAAAACCTCGGATACGATACCCATAATGTAGTTTTCATACTTTTGAGCGGAGGCCATCTTGGATTTGAAAAATAATCACAATATCGTTCTCTGCACCCTCGAGAACCTCGGATACGATACCCATAATCTAGTTATCATAATTTTGAGCGGCGACCATCTTGGATTTGAAAAATGATCCCAAAATTGTTTTCTGCACCCTCGAGAACCACGGAAACAAATGATAACAAAATCGTTCTGTGCACTCTGGAGAACCTCGGATACGATACCCATATTTTTGTGATCATAATCTTGCACGGCGGCCATCTAGGATTTGAAAAATGATCACAAAATCGTTCTCAGCACCCTTGAGAACCTCGGGTACGATATCCATATTGCTGAAATCATAATTTTAAGCGGCAGCCATCTTGGATTTGAAAAATGATCATAAAATTGGATACGATACCCATAATGTATTTATCATAATTTTGAGCGGCAGCTATCTTGGATTTCAAAAATGTTCACAAAATCGTTCTGTGCACTCTCGAGAAACTCGGATACGACACCCATAATGTAGTTATCATACTTTTGAGCGGCGGCCATCTTGGATTTGAAAAATGATCACAAAATCGTTCTCAGCACCCTCGAAAACCTCGGATACGATACCCATAATGTAGTTTTCATACTTTTGAGCGGAGGCCATCTTGGATTTGAAAAATAATCACAATATCGTTCTCTGCACCCTCGAGAACCTCGGATACGATACCCATAATCTAGTTATCATAATTTTGAGCGGCGGCCATCTTGGATTTGAAAACTTACCACAAAATCTTTCTCTGCACCCTCGAGAACCTCGGGTACGATATCCATATTGCTGAAATCATAATTTTAAGCGGCAGCCATCTTGGATTTGAAAAATGATCATAAAATTGGATACGATACCCATAATGTAGTTATCATACTTTTGTGCGGCGGCCATCTTGGATTTGAAAAATGATCACAAAATCGTTCTCAGCACCCTCGAAAACCTCGGCTACGATACCCATAATGTAGTTTTCATACTTTTGAGCGGAGGCCATCTTGGATTTGAAAAATAATCACAATATCGTTCTCTGCACCCTCGAGAACCTCGGATACGATACCCATAATCTAGTTATCATAATTTTGAGCGGCGACCATCTTGGATTTGAAAAATGATCCCAAAATTGTTTTCTGCACCCTCGAGAACCACGGAAACAAATGATAACAAAATCGTTCTGTGCACTCTGGAGAACCTCAGATACGATACCCATATTTTTGTGATCATAATCTTGCACGCTGGCCATCTAGGATTTGAAAAATGATCACAAAATCGTTCTCAGCACCCTTGAGAACCTCGGGTACGATATCCATATTGCTGAAATCATAATTTTGTGCGGCGGCCATCTTGGATTTGAAAAATGATCCCAAAATTGTTTTCTGCACCCTCGAGAACCACGGAAACAAATGATAACAAAATCGTTCTGTGCACTCTGGAGAACCTCGGATACGATACCCATATTTTTGTGATCATAATTTTGCACGGCGGCCATCTAGGATTTGAAAAATGATCACAAAATCGTTCTCAGCACCCTCGAGAACCTCGGATACGATACCAATAATGTAGTTATCATACTTTTGAACGGCGGCCATCTTGGATTTGAAAAATGATCACAAAATCGTTCTCTGCACCCTCAAGAACCTCGGATACGATACCCATAATCTAGTTATCATAATTTTGATCGGCGGCCATCTTGGATTTGAAAACTTATCACAAAATCTTTCTCTGCACCCTCGAGAACCTCGGGTACGATATCCATATTGCTGAAATCATAATTTTAAGCGGCAGCCATCTTGGATTTGAAAAATGATCATAAAATTGGATACGATACCCATAATGTAGTTATCATAATTTTGAGCGGCAGCTATCTTGGATTTCAAAAATGTTCACAAAATCGTTCTGTGCACTCTCGAGAACCTCGGATACGACACCCATAATGTAGTTATCATACTTTTGAGCGGCGGCCATCTTGGATTTGAAAAATGATCACAAAATCGTTCTCAGCACCCTCGAAAACCTCGGATACGATACCCATAATGTAGTTTTCATACTTTTGAGCGGAGGCCATCTTGGATTTGAAAAATAATCACAATATCGTTCTCTGCACCCTCGAGAACCTCGGATACGATACCCATAATCTAGTTATCATAATTTTGAGCGGCGACCATCTTGGATTTGAAAAATGATCCCAAAATTGTTTTCTGCACCCTCGAGAACCACGGAAACAAATGATAACAAAATCGTTCTGTGCACTCTGGAGAACCTCGGAAACGATACCCATATTTTTGTGATCATAATTTTGCACGGCGGCCATCTAGGATTTGAAAAATGATCACAAAATCGTTCTCAGCACCCTCGAGAACCTCGGATACGATACCAATAATGTAGTTATCATACTTTTGAACGGCGGCCATCTTGGATTTGAAAAATGATCACAAAATCGTTCTCTGCACCCTCAAGAACCTCGGATACGATACCCATAATCTAGTTATCATAATTTTGAGCGGCGGCCATCTTGGATTTGAAAACTTATCACAAAATCTTTCTCTGCACCCTCGAGAACCTCGGGTACGATATCCATATTGCTGAAATCATAATTTTAAGCGGCAGCCATCTTGGATTTGAAAAATGATCATAAAATTGGATACGATACCCATAATGTAGTTATCATAATTTTGAGCGGCAGCTATCTTGGATTTCAAAAATGTTCACAAAATCGTTCTGTGCACTCTCGAGAACCTCGGATACGACACCCATAATGTAGTTATCATACTTTTGAGCGGCGGCCATCTTGGATTTGAAAAATGATCACAAAATCGTTCTCAGCACCCTCGAAAACCTCGGATACGATACCCATAATGTAGTTTTCATACTTTTGAGCGGAGGCCATCTTGGATTTGAAAAATAATCACAATATCGTTCTCGTCACCCTCGAGAACCTCGGATACGATACCCATAATCTAGTTATCATAATTTTGAGCGGCCGCCATCTTGGATTTGAAAACTTATCACAAAATCTTTCTCTGCACCCTCGAGAACCTCGGATACGATACCCAAAATGTAGTTATCATAATTTTGAGCGGCAGCTATCTTGGATTTCAAAAATGTTCACAAAATCGTTCTGTGCACTCTCGAGAACCTCGGATAAGACACCCATAATGTAGTTATCATACTTTTGTGCGGCGGCCATCTTGGATTTGAAAAATGATCACAAAATCGTTCTCGTCACCCTCGAGAACCTCGGATACGATACCCATAATCTAGTTATCATAATTTTGAGTGGCCGCCATCTTGGATTTGAAAACTTATCACAAAATCTTTCTCTGCACCCTCGAGAACCTCGGATACGATACCCAAAATGTAGTTATCATAATTTTGAGCGGCAGCTATCTTGGATTTCAAAAATGTTCACAAAATCGTTCTGTGCACTCTCGAGAACCTCGGATTCGACACCCATAATGTAGTTATCATACTTTTGAGCGGCGGCCATCTTGGATTTGAAAAATGATGACAAAATCGTTCTCAGCACACTCGAGAACCTCGGATACGATACCCATAATGTAGTTTTCATACTTTTGAGCGGAGGCCATCTTGGATTTGAAAAATGATGACAAAATCATTCTCAGCACCCTCGAGAACCTCGGATAAGATACCCATAATTTAGTTTTCATAATTTTGAGCGGCGGCCAGCTTGGATTTCAAAAATGATCACAAAATCGTTCTCTGCACCCTCGAGAACCTCGGATACGATACCCATAATCTGGTTATCATAATTTTGAGCGGCAGCTATCTTGGATTTCAAAAATGTTCACAAAATTGTTCTGTGCACTCTCGAGAACCTCGGATACGATACCCATATTGCTGAAAACATAATTTTGTGCGGCGGCCATGTTGGATTAGAAAAATGATCACAAAATTGTTCTCTGCACCCTCGAGAACCTCGGACACGATTTCCATTTTGCTAAAATCATAATTTTATGCGGCGGCCATCTTGGAATTGAAAAATGATCACCAAATCGCTCTCTGCACCCTCGAGAATCTCGGACACGATATCCATTTTGCTGAAATCATCATTTTGTGCGGCGGCCATCTTGGATTTCAAAAATGATCACAAAATCGTTCTCTGCACCCTCGAGAACCTCGGATACGATACCCATAATGTAGTTATCATAATTTTGAGCGGCACCATCTTGGATTTCAAAAATGATAACAAAATCGTTCTGTGCAGTCTGGAGAACCTCGGATACGATACCCATATTTTTGTGACCATAATCTTGCACGGTGGCCATCTAGGATTTGAAAAATGATCACAAAATCGTTCTCAGCACTCTCGGGAACCTCGGATACGATACCCATAATGTAGTTATCATACTTTTGAGCGGCGGCCATCGTGGATTTGAAAAATGATCACAAAATCGTTCTCTGCACCCTCAAGAACCTCGGGTTCGATATCCATATTGCTGAAATCATTATTTTGTGCGGCGGCCATCTTGGATTTGAAAAATGATCATAAAATTGGATACGATACCCATAATGTAGTTATCATAATTTGGAGCGGCAGCTATCTTGGATTTCAAAAATGTTCACAAAATCGTTCTGTGCACTCTCGAGAACCTCGGATACGACACCCAGAATGTAGTTATCATACTTTTGAGCGGCGGCCATCTTGGATTTGAAAAATGATCACAAAATCGTTCTCAGCACCCTCGAGAACCTCGGATACGATACCCATAATGTAGTTTTCATACTTTTGAGCGGAGGCCATCTTGGATTTGAAAAATGATCACAATATCGTTCTCGGCACCCTCGAGAACCTTGGATACGATACCCATAATCTAGTTATCATAATTTTGAGCGGCGGCCATCTTGGATTTGAAAACTTATCACAAAATATTTCTCTGCACCCTCGAGAACCTCGGGTACGATATCCATATTGCTGAAATAATAATTTTTTCGCGGCGGTCATCTTGGATTTAAAAATGATCCAAAAATTGTTTTCTGCACCCTCAAGAACCACGGAAACGATATCCATATTGCTGAAAACATTATTTTGTGAAAACATTATTGTTTGCGGCAGCCCTCTTGGATTTCAAAAATGATCACAGAATTGTTCTCTGCACCCTCGAGAACCTCGGACACGATATCCATATTGCTAAAATCATAATTTTATGCGGCGGCCATCTTGGATTTGAAAAATGATCACCTAATCGTTCTCTGCACCCTCGAGAATCTCGGACACGATATCCATATTGCTGAAATCATAATTGGTGCGGTGGCCATCTTGGATTTGAAAAATGATCACCAAATCGTTCTCTGAACCCTCGAGAATCTCGGACAAGATATCCATATTGCGGAAATCATAATTTTGTGCGGCGGCCATCTTGGATTTGAAAAATGATCACAAAATCGTTCTCTGCACCCTCGAGAACCTCGGATACGATACCCATAATGTGGTTAACATAATTTTGAGCGGCGGCCATCTTGGATTTCAAAAATTATCACAAAATCGATCTCTGCACCCACGAGAACCTCCGATATGATACCCATAATGTAGTTATCATACTTTTGAGCGGCGGCCATCTTGGATTTGAAAAATGATCACAAAATCGTTCTCTGCACCCTCGAGAACCTCGGATACGATACCCATAAAGTAGTTTTCATACTTTTGAGCGGAGGCCATCTTGGATTCGAAAAATGAACACAATATCGTTCTCTGCACCCTCGAGAACCTCGGATACGATACCTATAATGTAGTTATCATAATTTTGAGCGGCATCTATGTTGGATTTCAAAATTGTTCACAAAATCGTTCTGTGCACTCTCGAGAACCTCGGATACGATACCCATAATGTAGTTATCATAATTTTGAGCGGCGGCCATCTTGGATTTCAAAAATGATAACAAATTCGTTCTGTGCAGTCTGGAGAACCTCGGATACGATACCCATATTTTTGTGATCATAATTTTGCACGGCGGCCATCTAGGATTTGAAAAATGATCACAAAATCGTTCTCAGCACCCTCGAGAACCTCGGATACGATACCCATAATCTAGTTATAATAATTTGAGCGGCGGCCATCTTGGATTTGAAAACTTACCACAAAATCTTTCTCTGCACCCTCGAGAACCTCGGGTACGATATCCATATTGCTGAAATCATAATTTTAAGCGGCAGCCATCTTGGATTTGAAAAATGATCATAAAATTGGATACGATACCCATAATGTAGTTATCATAATTTTGAGCGGCAGCTATCTTGGATTTCAAAAATGTTCACAAAATCGTTCTGTGCACTCTCGAGAACCTCGGATACGACACCCATAATGTAGTTATCATACTTTTGAGCGGCGGCCATCTTGGATTTGAAAAATGATCACAAAATCGTACTCAGCACCCTCGAAAACCTCGGATACGATACCCATAATGTAGTTTTCATACTTTTGAGCGGAGGCCATCTTGGATTTGAAAAATAATCACAATATCGTTCTCTGCACCCTCGAGAACCTCGGATACGATACCCATAATCTAGTTATCATAATTTTGAGCGGCGACCATCTTGGATTTGAAAAATGATCCCAAAATTGTTTTCTGCACCCTCGAGCACCACGGAAACAAATGATAACAAAATCGTTCTGTGCACTCTGGAGAACCTCAGATACGATACCCATATTTTTGTGATCATAATCTTGCACGCCGGCCATCTAGGATTTGAAAAATGATCACAAAATCGTTCTCAGCACCCTTGAGAACCTCGGGTACGATATCCATATTGCTGAAATCATAATTTTGTGCGGCGTCCATCTTGGATTTGAAAAATGATCCCAAAATTGTTTTCTGCACCCTCGAGAACCACGGAAACAAATGATAACAAAATCGTTCTGTGCACTCTGGAGAACCTCGGATACGATACCCATATTTTTGTGATCATAATTTTGCACGGCGGCCATCTAGGATTTGAAAAATGATCACAAAATCGTTCTCAGCACCCTCGAGAACCTCGGATACGATACCAATAATGTAGTTATCATACTTTTAAGCGGCGGCCATCTTGGATTTGAAAAATGATCACAAAATCGTTCTCTGCACCCTCAAGAACCTCGGATACGATACCCATAATCTAGTTATCATAATTTTGAGCGGCGGCCATCTTGGATTTGAAAACTTATCACAAAATCTTTCTCTGCACCCTCGAGAACCTCGGGTACGATATCCATATTGCTGAAATCATAATTTTAAGCGGCAGCCATCTTGGATTTGAAAAATGATCATAAAATTGGATACGATACCCATAATGTAGTTATCATAATTTTGAGCGGCAGCTATCTTGGATTTCAAAAATGTTCACAAAATCGTTCTGTGCACTCTCGAGAACCTCGGATACGACACCCATAATGTAGTTATCATACTTTTGAGCGGCGGCCATCTTGGATTTGAAAAATGATCACAAAATCGTTCTCAGCACCCTCGAGAACCTCGGATACGATACCCATAATGTAGTTATCATACTTTTGAGCGGCGGCCATCTTCGTTTTAAAAAATGATCACAAAATTGTTCTGTGCACTCTCGAGAACCTCGGATACGATATCCATATTTTTGTGATCATAATCTTGCACGGCGGCCATCTCGGATTTAAAAATGATCCCAAAATTAATTTCTGCACCCTCGAGAACCTCAGACACGATATCCATATTGCTGAAAACATTATTGTTTGCGCCAGCCCTCTTGGATTTCAAAAATGATCACAGAATTGTTCTCTGCACCCTCGAAAACCTCGGACACGATTTCCATATTGCTAAAATCATAATTTTATGCGGCGGCCATCTTGTATTTGACAAATGATCACCAAATCGCTCTCTGCACCCTCGAGAATCTCGGACACGATATCCATTTTGCTGAAATCATCATTTTGTGCGGTGGCCATCTTGGATTTGATAAATGATCACAAAATCGTTCTCTGCACCCTCGAGAACCTCGGATACGATACCCATAATGTAGTTAACATAATTTTGAGCGTCGGCCAGCTTGGATTTCAAAAATGATCACAAAATCGTTCTCTGCACCCTCGAGAACCTCGGATACGATACCCATAATGTAGTTATCATAATTTTGAGCGGCGGCCATCTTGGATTTCAAAAATGATAACAAAATCGTTCTGTGCAGTCTGGAGAACCTCGGATACGATACCCATATTTTTGTGACCATAATCTTGCACGGCGGCCATCTAGGATTTGAAAAATGATCACAAAATCGTTCTCAGCACCCTCGAGAACCTCGGATACGATACCCATAATGTAGTTATCATACTTTTGAGCGGCGGCCATCTTGGATTTGAAAAATGATCACAAAATCGTTCTCTGCACCCTCAAGAACCTCGGGTACGATATCCATATTGCTGAAATCATAATTTTGTGCGGCGGCCATCTTGGATTTGAAAAATGATCATAAAATTGGATACGATACCCATAATGTAGTTATCATAATTTTGAGCGGCAGCTATCTTGGATTTCAAAAATGTTCACAAAATCGTTCTGTGCACTCTCGAGAACCTCGGATACGACACCCATAATGTATTTATCCTACTTTTGAGCGGCGACCATCTTGGAATTGAAAAATGATCACAAAATCGTTCTCAGCACCCTCGAGAACCTCGGATACGATACCCATAATGTAGTTTTCATACTTTTGAGCGGAGGCCATCTTGGATTTGAAAAATGATCACAATATCGTTCTCGGCACCCTCGAGAACCTCGGATACGATACCCATAATCTAGTTATCATAATTTTGAGCCGCGGCCATCTTGGATTAGAAAACTTATCACAAAATATTTCTCTGCACCCTCGAGAACCTCGGGTACGATATCCATATTGCTGAAATCATAATTTTGTGCGGCGGTCATCTTGGATTTGAAAAATGATCCAAAAATTGTTTTCTGCACCCTCGAGAACCACGGAAACGATATCCATATTGCTGAAAACATTATTTTGTGAAAACATTATTGTTTGCGGCAGCCCTCTTGGATTTCAAAAATGATCACAGAATTGTTCTCTGCACCCTCGAGAACCTCGGACACGATATCCATATTGCTAAAATCATAATTTTATGCGGCGGCCATCTTGGATTTGAAAAATGATCACCAAATCGTTCTCTACACCCTCGAGAATCTCGGACACGATATCCATATTGCTGAAATCATAATTTGGTGCGGCGGCCATCTTGGATTTGAAAAATGCTCACCAAATCGTTCTCTGAACCCTTGAGAATCTCGGACACGATATCCATATTGCTGAAATCATAATTTTATGCGGCGGCCATCTTGGATTTGAAAAATGATCACAAAATCGTTCTCTGCACCCTCGAGAACCTCGGATACGATACCCATAATGTAGTTAACATAATCTTGCACGGCGGCCATCTAGGATTTGAAAAATGATCACAAAATCGTTCTCAGCACCCTCGAGAATCTCGGACACGATATCCATATTGCTGAAATCATAATTTGGTGCGGCGGCCATCTTGGATTTGAAAAATGCTCACCAAATCGTTCTCTGAACCCTCGAGAATCTCGGACACGATATCCATATTGCTGAAATCATAATTTTGTGCGGCGGCCATCTTGGATTTGAAAAATGATCACAAAATCGTACTCTGCACCCTCGAGAACCTCGGATACGATACCCATAATGTAGTTAACATAATTTTGAGCGGCGGCCATCTTGGATTTCAAAAATGACCACAAAATCGTTCTCTGCACCCACGAGAACCTCGGATACGATACCCATAATGTAGTTATCATACTTTTGAGCGGCGTCCATCTTGGATTTGAAAAATGATCACAAAATCGTTCTCTGCACCCTCGAGAACCTCGGACACGATATCCATATTGCTAAAATCATAATTTTATGCGGCGGCCATCTTGGATTTGAAAAATGATCACCAAATCGTTCTCTACACCCTCGAGAATCTCGGACACGATATCCATATTGCTGAAATCATAATTTGGTGCGGCGGCCATCTTGGATTTGAAAAATGCTCTCCAAATCGTTCTCTGAACCCTTGAGAATCTCGGACACGATATCCATATTGCTGAAATCATAATTTTATGCGGCGGCCATCTTGGATTTGAAAAATGATCACAAAATCGTTCTCTGCACCCTCGAGAACCTCGGATACGATACCCATAATGTAGTTAACATAATCTTGCACGGCGGCCATCTAGGATTTGAAAAATGATCACAAAATCGTTCTCAGCACCCTCGAGAATCTCGGACACGATATCCATATTGCTGAAATCATAATTTGGTGCGGCGGCCATCTTGGATTTGAAAAATGCTCACCAAATCGTTCTCTGAACCCTCGAGAATCTCGGACACGATATCCATATTGCTGAAATCATAATTTTGTGCGGCGGCCATCTTGGATTTGAAAAATGATCACAAAATCGTACTCTGCACCCTCGAGAACCTCGGATACGATACCCATAATGTAGTTAACATAATTTTGAGCGGCGGCCATCTTGGATTTCAAAAATGATCACAAAATCGTTCTCTGCACCCACGAGAACCTCGGATACGATACCTATAATGTAGTTATCATACTTATGAGCGGCGGCCATCTTGGATTTGAAAAATGATCACAATATCGTTCTCTGCACCCTCGAGAACCTCGGATACGATACCCATAATGTAGTTATCATAATTTTGGTCGGCGGCCATCTTGGATTTCAAAAATGATAACAAAATCGTTCTGTGCAGTCTGGAGAACCTCGGATACGATACCCATATTTTTGTGACCATAATCTTGCACGGCGGCCATCTAGGATTTGAAAAATGATCACAAAATCGTTCTCAGCACCCTCGAGAACCTCGGAAACGATACCCATAATGTAGTTATCATACTTTTGAGCGGCGGCCATCTTGGATTTGAAAACTGATCACAAAATCGTTCTCTGCACCCTCGAGAACCTCGGAAACGATACCCATAATGTAGTTATCATAATTTTGAGCGGCAGCTATCTTGGATTTCAAAAATGTTCACAAAATCGTTCTGTGTACTCTCGAGAACCTCGGATACGACACCCATAATGTAGTTATCATACTTTTGAGCGGCGGCCATCTTGGATTTGAAAACTTATCACAAAATCGTTCTCAGCACCCTCGAGAACCTCGGATACGATACCCATAATGTAGTTTTCATACTTTTGAGCGGAGGCCATCTTGGTTTTGAAAAATAATCACAATATCGTTCTCGGCACCCTCGAGATCCTCGGATACGATACCCATAATCTAGTTATCATAATTTTGAGCGGCGGCCATCTTGGATTTGAAAACTTATCACAAAATATTTCTCTGCACCCTCGAGAAATTCGGGTACGATATCCATATTGCTGAAATCATAATTTTGTGCGGCGGCCATCTTGGATTTGAAAAATGATCATAAAATTGGATACGATACCCATAATGTAGTTATCATAATTTTGAGCGGCAGCTATCTTGGATTTCAAAAATGTTCACAAAATCGTTCTGTGCACTCTCGAGAACCTCGGATACGACACCCATAATGTAGTTATCCTACTTTTGAGCGGCGACCATCTTGGATTTGAAAAATGATCACAAAATCGTTCTCAGCACCCTCGAGAACCTCGGATACGATACCCATAATGTAGTTTTCATACTTTTGAGCGGAGGCCATCTTGGATTTGAAAAATGATCACAATATCGTTCTCGGCACACTCGAGAACCTCGGATACGATACCCATAATCTAGTTATCATAATTTTGAGCCGCGGCCATCTTGGATTAGAAAACTTATCACAAAATATTTCTCTGCACCCTCGAGAACCTCGGGTACGATATCCATATTGCTGAAATCATAATTTTGTGCGGCGGTCATCTTGGATTTGAAAAATGATCCAAAAATTGTTTTCTGCACCCTCGAGAACCACGGAAACGATATCCATATTGCTGAAAACATTATTTTGTGAAAACATTATTGTTTGCGGCAGCCCTTTTGGATTTCAAAAATGATCACAGAATTGTTCTCTGCACCCTCGAGAACCTCGGACACGATATCCATATTGCTAAAATCATAATTTTATGCGGCGGCCATCTTGGATTTGAAAAATGATCACCAAATCGTTCTCTACACCCTCGAGAATCTCGGACACGATATCCATATTGCTGAAATCATAATTTGGTGCGGCGGCCATCTTGGATTTGAAAAATGCTCACCAAATCGTTCTCTGAACCCTCGAGAATCTCGGACACGATATCCATATTGCAGAAATCATAATTTTATGCGGCGGCCATCTTGGATTTGAAAAATGATCACAAAATCGTTCTCTGCACCCTCGAGATTCTCGGATACGATACCCATAATGTAGTTAACATAATTTTGAGCGGCGGCCATCTTGGATTTCAAAAATGATCACAAAATCGTTCTCTGCACCCACGAGAACCTCGGATACGATACCCATAATGTAGTTATCATACTTTTGAGCGGCGGCCATCTTGGATTTGAAAAATGATCACAAAATCGTTCTCTGCACCCTCGAGAACCTCGGATACGATACCCATAAAGTAGTTTTCATACTTTTGAGCGGAGGCCATCTTGGATTTGAAAAATGAACACAATATCGTTCTCTGCACCCTCGAGAACCTCGGATACGATACCCATAATGTAGTTATCATAATTTTGAGCGGCGGCCATCTTGGATTTCAAAAATGATAACAAAATCGTTCTGTGCAGTCTGGAGAACCTCGGATATGATACCCATATTTTTGTGACCATAATCTTGCACGGCGGCCATCTAGGATTTGAAAAATGATCACAAAATCGTTCTCAGCACCCTCGAGAACCTCGGATACGATACCCATATTTTTGTGACCATAATCTTGCACGGCGGCCATCTAGGATTTGAAAAATGATCACAAAATCGTTCTCAGCACCCTCGAGAATCTCGGACACGATATCCATATTGCTGAAATCATAATTTGGTGCGGCGACCATCTTGGATTTGAAAAATGCTCACCAAATCGTTCTCTGAACCCTCGAGAATCTCGGACACGATATCCATATTGCTGAAATCATAATTTTGTGCGGCGGCCATCTTGGATTTGAAAAATGATCACAAAATCGTTCTCTGCACCCTCGAGAACCTCGGATACGATACCCATAATGTAGTTAACATAATTTTGAGCGTCGGCCATCTTGGATTTGAAAAATGATCACAAAATCGTTCTCTGCACCCTCGAGAACCTCGGATACGATACCCATAATGTAGTTATCATAATTTTGGTAGGCGGCCATCTTGGATTTCAAAAATGATAACAAAATCGTTCTGTGCAGTCTGGAGAACCTCGGATATGATACCCATATTTTTGTGACCATAATCTTGCACGGCGGCCATCTAGGATTTGAAAAATGATCACAAAATCGTTCTCAGCACCCTCGAGAACCTCGGAAACGATACCCATAATGTAGTTATCATACTTTTGAGCGGCGGCCATCTTGGATTTGAAAACTGATCACAAAATCGTTCTCTGTACCCTCTAGAACCTCGGAAACGATACCCATAATGTAGTTATCATAATTTTGAGCGGCAGCTATCTTGGATTTCAAAAATGTTCACAAAATCGTTCTGTGCACTCTCGAGAACCTCGGATACGACACCCATAATGTAGTTATCATACTTTTGAGCGGCGGCCATCTTGGTTTTGAAAAATGATCACAAAATCGTTCTCAGCACCCTCGAGAACCTCGGATACGATACCCATAATGTAGTTTTCATACTTTTGAGCGGAGGCCATCTTGGTTTTGAAAAATGATCACAATATCGTTCTCGGCACCCTCGAGAACCTCGGATACGATACCCATAATCTAGTTATCATAATTTTGAGCGGCGGCCATCTTGGATTTGAAAACTTATCACAAAATATTTCTCTGCACCCTCGAGAAATTCGGGTACGATATCCATATTGCTGAAATCATAATTTTGTGCGGCGGTCATCTTGGATTTGAAAAATGATCCAAAAATTGTTTTCTGCACCCTCGAGAACCACGGAAACGATATCCATATTGCTGAAAACATTATTCTTTGCGGCAGCCCTCTTGGATTTCAAAAATGATCACAGAATTGTTCTCTGCACCCTCAAGAACCTCGGACACGATATCCATATTGCTAAAATCATAATTTAATGCGGCGGCCATCTTGGATTTGAAAAATGATCACCAAATCGTTCTCTGCACCCTCGAGAATCTCGGACACGATATCCATATTGCTGAAATCATAACTTGGTGCGGCGGCCATCTTGGATTTGAAAAATGATCACCAAATCGTTCTCTGAACCCTCGAGAATCTCGGACACGATATCCATATTGCTGAAATCATAATAATGTGCGGCGGCCACCTTGGATTTGAAAAATGATCTCCAAATAGCTCTCTGCACCCTCGAGAATCTCGGACACGATATCTATTTTGCTGAAATCATCATTTTGTGCGGTGGCCATCTTGGATTTGATAAATGATCACAAAATCGTTCTCTGCACCCTCGAGAACCTCGGATACGATATCCATAATGTAGTTAACATAATTTTGAGCGGCGGCCAGCTTGGATTTCAAAAATGATCACAAAATCGTTCTCTGCACCCTCGAGAACCTCGGATACGATACCCATAATGTAGTTATCATACTTTAGAGCGGCGGCCATCTTGGATTTGAAAAATGATCACAAAATCGTTCTCTGCACCCTCAAGAACCTCGGGTACGATATCCATATTGCTGAAATCATAATTTTGTGCGGCGGCCATCTTGGATTTGAAAAATGATCATAAAATTGGATACGATACCCATAATGTAGTTATCATAATTTTGAGCGGCAGCTATCTTGGATTTCATAAATGTTCACACGTCGTTCTGTGCACTCTCGAGAACCTCGGATACGACACCCATAATGTAGTTATCATACTATTGAGCGGCGGCCATCTTGGATTTGAAAAATGATCACCAAATCGTTCTCAGCACCCTCGAGAACCTCGGATACGATACCCATAATGTAGTTTTCATACTTTTGAGCGGAGACCATCTTGAATTTGAAAAATGATCACAATATCGTTCTCGGCACCCTCGAGAACCTCGGATACGATACCCATAATGTAGTTATCATACTTTTGAGCGGCGGCCATCTTGGATTTGAAAAATGATCACAAAATCGTTCTCTGCACCCTCGAGAACCTCGGATACGATACCCATATTTTTGTGACCATAATCTTGCACGGCGGCCATCTAGGATTTGAAAAATGATCACAAAATCGTTCTCAGCACCCTCGAGAACCTCGGATACGGTACCCATAATGTAGTTATCATACTTTTGAGCGGCGGCCATCTTGGATTTGAAAAATGATCACAAAATCATTCTCTGCACCCTCGAGAACTTCGGATACGATACCCAAAATGTAGTTTTCATACTTTTGAGCGGAGGCAATCTTGGATTTGAAAAATGATCACAATATCGTTCTCAGCACTTTCGAGAACCTCGGATACGATACCCATAATCTAGTTATCATAATTTTGAGCGGCGGCCATCTTGGATTTGAAAACTTATCACAAAATCTTTCTCTGCACCCTCGAGAACCTCGGGTACGATATCCATATTGCTGAAATCAAAATTTTGTGCGGCGGCCATCTTGGAATTGAAAAATGATCCCAAAATTGTTTTCTGCACCCTCGAGAACCTCGGATACGATACCCATAATGTAGTTATCATAATTTTGTGCGGCGGCCATATTGGATTAGAAAAATGATCACAAAATCGTTCTCAGCACCCTCGAGAACCTCGGATACGATACCCATAATGTAGTTATCATACTTTTGAGCTTCGGCCATCTTCGTTTTAAAAAATGATCACAAAATTGTTCTGTGCACTCTCGAGAACCTCGGATACGATATCCATATTTTTGTGATCATAATCTTGCACGGCGGCCATCTCGGATTTAAAAATGATCCCAAAATTAATTTCTGCACCCTTGAGAACCTCAGACACGATATCCATATTGCTGAAAACATTATTGTTTGCGCCAGCCCTCTTGGATTTCAAAAATGATCACAGAATTGTTCTCTGTACCCTCGAGAACCTCGGACACGATTTCCATATTGCTTAAATCATAATTTTATGCGGCGGCCATCTTGTATTTGACAAATGATCACCAAATCGCTCTCTGCACCCTCGAGAATCTCGGACACGATATCCATTTTGCTGAAATCATCATTTTGTGCGGTGGCCATCTTGGATTTGATAAATGATCACAAAATCGTTCTCTGCACCCTCGAGAACCTCGGATACGATACCCATAATGTAGTTAACATAATTTTGAGCGTCGGCCAGCTTGGATTTCAAAAATGATCACAAAATCGTTCTCTGCACCCTCGAGAACCTCGGATACGATACCCATAATGTAGTTATCATAATTTTTAGCGGCGGCCATCTTGGATTTCAAAAATGATAACAAAATCGTTCTGTGCAGTCTGGAGAACCTCGGATACGATACCCATATTTTTGTGACCATAATCTTGCACGGCGGCCATCTAGGATTTGAAAAATGATCACAAAATCGTTCTCAGCACCCTCGAGAACCTCGGATACGATTCCCATAATGTAGTTATCATACTTTTGAGCGGCGGCCATCTTGGATTTGAAAAATAATCACAAAATCGTTCTCTGCACCCTCAAGAACCTCGGGTACGATATCCATATTGCTGAAATCATAATTTTGTGCGGCGGCCATCTTGGATTTGAAAAATGATCATTAAATTGGATACGATACCCATAATGTAGTTATCATAATTTGGTGCGGCGGCCATCTTGGATTTGAAAAATGCTCACCAAATCGTTCTCTGAACCCTTGAGAATCTCGGACACGATATCCATATTGCTGAAATCATAATTTTATGCGGCGGCCATCTTGGATTTGAAAAATGATCACAAAATCGTTCTCTGCACCCTCGAGAACCTCGGATACGATACCCATAATGTAGTTAACATAATTTTGAGCGGCGGCCATCTTGGATTTCAAAAATGACCACAAAATCGTTCTCTGCACCCACGAGAACCTCGGATACGATACCCATAATGTAGTTATCATACTTTTGAGCGGCGTCCATCTTGGATTTGAAAAATGATCACAAAATCGTTCTCTGCACCCTCGAGAACCTCGGACACGATATCCATATTGCTAAAATCATAATTTTATGCGGCGGCCATCTAGGATTTGAAAAATGATCACCAAATCGTTCTCTACACCCTCGAGAATCTCGGACACGATATCCATATTGCTGAAATCATAATTTGGTGCGGCGGCCATCTTGGATTTGAAAAATGCTCTCCAAATCGTTCTCTGAACCCTTGAGAATCTCGGACACGATATCCATATTGCTGAAATCATAATTTTATGCGGCGGCCATCTTGGATTTGAAAAATGATCACAAAATCGTTCTCTGCACCCTCGAGAACCTCGGATACGATACCCATAATGTAGTTAACATAATCTTGCACGGCGGCCATCTAGGATTTGAAAAATGATCACAAAATCGTTCTCAGCACCCTCGAGAATCTCGGACACGATATCCATATTGCTGAAATCATAATTTGGTGCGGCGGCCATCTTGGATTTGAAAAATGCTCACCAAATCGTTCTCTGAACCCTCGAGAATCTCGGACACGATATCCATATTGCTGAAATCATAATTTTGTGCGGCGGCCATCTTGGATTTGAAAAATGATCACAAAATCGTACTCTGCACCCTCGAGAACCTCGGATACGATACCCATAATGTAGTTAACATAATTTTGAGCGGCGGCCATCTTGGATTTCAAAAATGATCACAAAATCGTTCTCTGCACCCACGAGAACCTCGGATACGATACCTATAATGTAGTTATCATACTTATGAGCGGCGGCCATCTTGGATTTGAAAAATGATCACAATATCGTTCTCTGCACCCTCGAGAACCTCGGATACGATACCCATAATGTAGTTATCATAATTTTGGTCGGCGGCCATCTTGGATTTCAAAAATGATAACAAAATCGTTCTGTGCAGTCTGGAGAACCTCGGATACGATACCCATATTTTTGTGACCATAATCTTGCACGGCGGCCATCTAGGATTTGAAAAATGATCACAAAATCGTTCTCAGCACCCTCGAGAACCTCGGAAACGATACCCATAATGTAGTTATCATACTTTTGAGCGGCGGCCATCTTGGATTTGAAAACTGATCACAAAATCGTTCTCTGCACCCTCGAGAACCTCGGAAACGATACCCATAATGTAGTTATCATAATTTTGAGCGGCAGCTATCTTGGATTTCAAAAATGTTCACAAAATCGTTCTGTGTACTCTCGAGAACCTCGGATACGACACCCATAATGTAGTTATCATACTTTTGAGCGGCGGCCATCTTGGTTTTGAAAAATGATCACAAAATCGTTCTCAGCACCCTCGAGAACCTCGGATACGATACCCATAATGTAGTTTTCATACTTTTGAGCGGAGGCCATCTTGGTTTTGAAAAATAATCACAATATCGTTCTCGGCACCCTCGAGATCCTCGGATACGATACCCATAATCTAGTTATCATAATTTTGAGCGGCGGCCATCTTGGATTTGAAAACTTATCACAAAATATTTCTCTGCACCCTCGAGAAATTCGGGTACGATATCCATATTGCTGAAATCATAATTTTGTGCGGCGGCCATCTTGGATTTGAAAAATGATCATAAAATTGGATACGATACCCATAATGTAGTTATCATAATTTTGAGCGGCAGCTATCTTGGATTTCAAAAATGTTCACAAAATCGTTCTGTGCACTCTCGAGAACCTCGGATACGACACCCATAATGTAGTTATCCTACTTTTGAGCGGCGACCATCTTGGATTTGAAAAATGATCACAAAATCGTTCTCAGCACCCTCGAGAACCTCGGATACGATACCCATAATGTAGTTTTCATACTTTTGAGCGGAGGCCATCTTGGATTTGAAAAATGATCACAATATCGTTCTCGGCACCCTCGAGAACCTCGGATACGATACCCATAATCTAGTTATCATAATTTTGAGCCGCGGCCATCTTGGATTAGAAAACTTATCACAAAATATTTCTCTGCACCCTCGAGAACCTCGGGTACGATATCCATATTGCTGAAATCATAATTTTGTGCGGCGGTCATCTTGGATTTGAAAAATGATCCAAAAATTGTTTTCTGCACCCTCGAGAACCACGGAAACGATATCCATATTGCTGAAAACATTATTTTGTGAAAACATTATTGTTTGCGGCAGCCCTTTTGGATTTCAAAAATGATCACAGAATTGTTCTCTGCACCCTCGAGAACCTCGGACACGATATCCATATTGCTAAAATCATAATTTTATGCGGCGGCCATCTTGGATTTGAAAAATGATCACCAAATCGTTCTCTACACCCTCGAGAATCTCGGACACGATATCCATATTGCTGAAATCATAATTTGGTGCGGCGGCCATCTTGGATTTGAAAAATGCTCACCAAATCGTTCTCTGAACCCTCGAGAATCTCGGACACGATATCCATATTGCTGAAATCATAATTTTATGCGGCGGCCATCTTGGATTTGAAAAATGATCACAAAATCGTTCTCTGCACCCTCGAGATTCTCGGATACGATACCCATAATGTAGTTAACATAATTTTGAGCGGCGGCCATCTTGGATTTCAAAAATGATCACAAAATCGTTCTCTGCACCCACGAGAACCTCGGATACGATACCCATAATGTAGTTATCATACTTTTGAGCGGCGGCCATCTTGGATTTGAAAAATGATCACAAAATCGTTCTCTGCACCCTCGAGAACCTCGGATACGATACCCATAAAGTAGTTTTCATACTTTTGAGCGGAGGCCATCTTGGATTTGAAAAATGAACACAATATCGTTCTCTGCACCCTCGAGAACCTCGGATACGATACCCATAATGTAGTTATCATAATTTTGAGCGGCGGCCATCTTGGATTTCAAAAATGATAACAAAATCGTTCTGTGCAGTCTGGAGAACCTCGGATATGATACCCATATTTTTGTGACCATAATCTTGCACGGCGGCCATCTAGGATTTGAAAAATGATCACAAAATCGTTCTCAGCACCCTCGAGAACCTCGGATACGATACCCATATTTTTGTGACCATAATCTTGCACGGCGGCCATCTAGGATTTGAAAAATGATCACAAAATCGTTCTCAGCACCCTCGAGAATCTCGGACACGATATCCATATTGCTGAAATCATAATTTGGTGCGGCGACCATCTTGGATTTGAAAAATGCTCACCAAATCGTTCTCTGAACCCTCGAGAATCTCGGACACGATATCCATATTGCTGAAATCATAATTTTGTGCGGCGGCCATCTTGGATTTGAAAAATGATCACAAAATCGTACTCTGCACCCTCGAGAACCTCGGATACGATACCCATAATGTAGTTAACATAATTTTGAGCGTCGGCCATCTTGGATTTGAAAAATGATCACAAAATCGTTCTCTGCACCCTCGAGAACCTCGGATACGATACCCATAATGTAGTTATCATAATTTTGGTAGGCGGCCATCTTGGATTTCAAAAATGATAACAAAATCGTTCTGTGCAGTCTGGAGAACCTCGGATATGATACCCATATTTTTGTGACCATAATCTTGCACGGCGGCCATCTAGGATTTGAAAAATGATCACAAAATCGTTCTCAGCACCCTCGAGAACCTCGGAAACGATACCCATAATGTAGTTATCATACTTTTGAGCGGCGGCCATCTTGGATTTGAAAACTGATCACAAAATCGTTCTCTGTACCCTCTAGAACCTCGGAAACGATACCCATAATGTAGTTATCATAATTTTGAGCGGCAGCTATCTTGGATTTCAAAAATGTTCACAAAATCGTTCTGTGCACTCTCGAGAACCTCGGATACGACACCCATAATGTAGTTATCATACTTTTGAGCGGCGGCCATCTTGGTTTTGAAAAATGATCACAAAATCGTTCTCAGCACCCTCGAGAACCTCGGATACGATACCCATAATGTAGTTTTCATACTTTTGAGCGGAGGCCATCTTGGTTTTGAAAAATGATCACAATATCGTTCTCGGCACCCTCGAGAACCTCGGATACGATACCCATAATCTAGTTATCATAATTTTGAGCGGCGGCCATCTTGGATTTGAAAACTTATCACAAAATATTTCTCTGCACCCTCGAGAAATTCGGGTACGATATCCATATTGCTGAAATCATAATGTTGTGCGGCGGTCATCTTGGATTTGAAAAATGATCCAAAAATTGTTTTCTGCACCCTCGAGAACCACGGAAACGATATCCATATTGCTGAAAACATTATTCTTTGCGGCAGCTCTCTTGGATTTCAAAAATGATCACAGAATTGTTCTCTGCACCCTCAAGAACCTCGGACACGATATCCATATTGCTAAAATCATAATTTAATGCGGCGGCCATCTTGGATTTGAAAAATGATCACCAAATCGTTCTCTGCACCCTCGAGAATCTCGGACACGATATCCATATTGCTGAAATCATAACTTGGTGCGGCGGCCATCTTGGATTTGAAAAATGATCACCAAATCGTTCTCTGAACCCTCGAGAATCTCGGACACGATATCCATATTGCTGAAATCATAATAATGTGCGGCGGCCACCTTGGATTTGAAAAATGATCTCCAAATAGCTCTCTGCACCCTCGAGAATCTCGGACACGATATCTATTTTGCTGAAATCATCATTTTGTGCGGTGGCCATCTTGGATTTGATAAATGATCACAAAATCGTTCTCTGCACCCTCGAGAACCTCGGATACGATATCCATAATGTAGTTAACATAATTTTGAGCGGCGGCCAGCTTGGATTTCAAAAATGATCACAAAATCGTTCTCTGCACCCTCGAGAACCTCGGATACGATACCCATAATGTAGTTATCATACTTTTAAGCGGCGGCCATCTTGGATTTGAAAAATGATCACAAAATCGTTCTCTGCACCCTCAAGAACCTCGGGTACGATATCCATATTGCTGAAATCATAATTTTGTGCGGCGGCCATCTTGGATTTGAAAAATGATCATAAAATTGGATACGATACCCATAATGTAGTTATCATAATTTTGAGCGGCAGCTATCTTGGATTTCATAAATGTTCACACGTCGTTCTGTGCACTCTCGAGAACCTCGGATACGACACCCATAATGTAGTTATCATACTATTGAGCGGCGGCCATCTTGGATTTGAAAAATGATCACCAAATCGTTCTCAGCACCCTCGAGAACCTCGGATACGATACCCATAATGTAGTTTTCATACTTTTGAGCGGAGACCATCTTGAATTTGAAAAATGATCACAATATCGTTCTCGGCACCCTCGAGAACCTCGGATACGATACCCATAATGTAGTTATCATACTTTTGAGCGGCGGCCATCTTGGATTTGAAAAATGATCACAAAATCGTTCTCTGCACCCTCGAGAACCTCGGATACGATACCCATATTTTTGTGACCATAATCTTGCACGGCGGCCATCTAGGATTTGAAAAATGATCACAAAATCGTTCTCAGCACCCTCGAGAACCTCGGATACGATACCCATAATGTAGTTATCATACTTTTGAGCGGCGGCCATCTTGGATTTGAAAAATGATCACAAAATCATTCTCTGCACCCTCGAGAACTTCGGATACGATACCCAAAATGTAGTTTTCATACTTTTGAGCGGAGGCAATCTTGGATTTGAAAAATGATCACAATATCGTTCTCAGCACTTTCGAGAACCTCGGATACGATACCCATAATCTAGTTATCATAATTTTGAGCGGCGGCCATCTTGGATTTGAAAACTTATCACAAAATCTTTCTCTGCACCCTCGAGAACCTCGGGTACGATATCCATATTGCTGAAATCATAATTTTGTGCGGCGGCCATCTTGGAATTGAAAAATGATCCCAAAATTGTTTTCTGCACCCTCGAGAACCTCGGATACGATACCCATAATGTAGTTATCATAATTTTGTGCGGCGGCCATATTGGATTAGAAAAATGATCTCAAAATCGTTCTCAGCACCCTCGAGAACCTCGGATACGATACCCATAATGTAGTTATCATACTTTTGAGCTTCGGCCATCTTCGTTTTAAAAAATGATCACAAAATT
This sequence comes from Leptidea sinapis, assembly GCF_905404315.1. Lineage (NCBI taxonomy): Eukaryota > Metazoa > Arthropoda > Insecta > Lepidoptera > Pieridae > Leptidea > Leptidea sinapis. The sequence continues at coordinate 228,215 of NC_066275.1, read as the reverse complement.
GTTCTGTGCACTCTCGAGAACCTCGGATACGATATCCATATTTTTGTGATCATAATCTTGCACGGCGGCCATCTCGGATTTAAAAATGATCCCAAAATTAATTTCTGCACCCTTGAGAACCTCAGACACGATATCCATATTGCTGAAAACATTATTGTTTGCGCCAGCCCTCTTGGATTTCAAATATGATCACAGAATTGTTCTCTGCACCCTCGAGAACCTCGGACACGATTTCCATATTTTTGTGACCATAATCTTGCACGGCGGCCATCTAGGATTTGAAAAATGATCACAAAATCGTTCTCAGCACCCTCGAGAACCTCGGATACGATACCCATAATGTAGTTATCATACTTTTGAGCGGCGGCCATCTTGGATTTCAAAAATGATCACAGAATTGTTCTCTGCACCCTCGAGAACCTCGGACACGATTTCCATATTTTTGTGACCATAATCTTGCACGGCGGCCATCTAGGATTTGAAAAATGATCACAAAATCGTTCTCAGCACCCTCGAGAACCTCGGAAACGATACCCATAATGTAGTTATCATACTTTTGAGCGGCGGCCATCTTGGATTTGAAAAATGATCACAAAATCGTTCTCTGCACCCTCGAGAACCTCGGATACGATACCAATATTTTTGTGACCATAATCTTGCACGGCGGCCATCTAGGATTTGAAAAATGATCACAAAATCGTTCTCAGCACCCTCGAGAACCTCGGATACGATACCCATAATGTAGTTATCATACTTTTGAGCGGCGGCCATCTTGGATTTGAAAAATGATCACAAAATCATTCTCTGCACCCTCGAGAACTTCGGATACGATACCCAAAATGTAGTTTTCATACTTTTGAGCGGAGGCAATCTTGGATTTGAAAAATGATCACAATATCGTTCTCAGCACTTTCGAGAACCTCGGATACGATACCCATAATCTAGTTATCATAATTTTGAGCGGCGGCCATCTTGGATTTGAAAACTTATCACAAAATCTTTCTCTGCACCCTCGAGAACCTCGGGTACGATATCCATATTGCTGAAATCAAAATTTTGTGCGGCGGCCATCTTGGAATTGAAAAATGATCCCAAAATTGTTTTCTGCACCCTCGAGAACCTCGGATACGATACCCATAATGTAGTTATCATAATTTTGTGCGGCGGCCATATTGGATTAGAAAAATGATCACAAAATCGTTCTCAGCACCCTCGAGAACCTCGGATACGATACCCATAATGTAGTTATCATACTTTTGAGCTTCGGCCATCTTCGTTTTAAAAAATGATCACAAAATTGTTCTGTGCACTCTCGAGAACCTCGGATACGATATCCATATTTTTGTGATCATAATCTTGCACGGCGGCCATCTCGGATTTAAAAATGATCCCAAAATTAATTTCTGCACCCTTGAGAACCTCAGACACGATATCCATATTGCTGAAAACATTATTGTTTGCGCCAGCCCTCTTGGATTTCAAAAATGATCACAGAATTGTTCTCTGTACCCTCGAGAACCTCGGACACGATTTCCATATTGCTTAAATCATAATTTTATGCGGCGGCCATCTTGTATTTGACAAATGATCACCAAATCGCTCTCTGCACCCTCGAGAATCTCGGACACGATATCCATTTTGCTGAAATCATCATTTTGTGCGGTGGCCATCTTGGATTTGATAAATGATCACAAAATCGTTCTCTGCACCCTCGAGAACCTCGGATACGATACCCATAATGTAGTTAACATAATTTTGAGCGTCGGCCAGCTTGGATTTCAAAAATGATCACAAAATCGTTCTCTGCACCCTCGAGAACCTCGGATACGATACCCATAATGTAGTTATCATAATTTTTAGCGGCGGCCATCTTGGATTTCAAAAATGATAACAAAATCGTTCTGTGCAGTCTGGAGAACCTCGGATACGATACCCATATTTTTGTGACCATAATCTTGCACGGCGGCCATCTAGGATTTGAAAAATGATCACAAAATCGTTCTCAGCACCCTCGAGAACCTCGGATACGATTCCCATAATGTAGTTATCATACTTTTGAGCGGCGGCCATCTTGGATTTGAAAAATGATCACAAAATCGTTCTCTGCACCCTCAAGAACCTCGGGTACGATATCCATATTGCTGAAATCATAATTTTGTGCGGCGGCCATCTTGGATTTGAAAAATGATCATTAAATTGGATACGATACCCATAATGTAGTTATCATAATTTTGAGCGGCAGCTATCTTGGATTTCAAAAATGTTCACAAAATCGTTCTGTGCACTCTCGAGAACCTCGGATACGACACCCATAATGTAGTTATCCTACTTTTGAGCGGCGACCATCTTGGATTTGAAAAATGATCACAAAATCGTTCTCAGCACCCTCGAGAACCTCGGATACGATACCCATAATGTAGTTTTCATACATTTGAGCGGAGGCCATCTTGGATTTGAAAAATGATCACAATATCGTTCTCGGCACCCTCGAGAACCTCGGATACGATACCCATAATCTAGTAATCATAATTTTGAGCCGCGGCCATCTTGGATTTGAAAACTTATCACAAAATATTTCTCTGCACCCTCGAGAACCTCGGGTACGATATCCATATTGCTGAAATCATAATTTTGTGCGGCGGTCATCTTGGATTTGAAAAATGATCCAAAAATTGTTTTCTGCACCCTCGAGAACCACGGAAACGATATCCATATTGCTGAAAACATTATTTTGTGAAAACATTATTGTTTGCGGCAGCCTTCTTGGATTTCAAAAATGATCACAGAATTGTTCTCTGCACCCTCGAGAACCTCGGACACGATATCCATATTGCTAAAATCATAATTTTATGCGGCGGCCATCTTGGATTTGAAAAATGATCACCAAATCGTTCTCTGCACCCTCGAGAATCTCGGACACGATATCCATATTGCTGAAATCATAATTTGGTGCGGCGGCCATCTTGGATTTGAAAAATGCTCACCAAATCGTTCTCTGAACCCTCGAGAATTTCGGACACGATATCCATATTGCTGAAATCATAATTTTGTGCGGCGGCCATCTTGGATTTGAAAAATGATCACAAAATCGTTCTCTGCACCCTCGAGAACCTCGGATACGATACCCATAATGTAGTTAACATAATTTTGAGCGGCGGCCATCTAGGATTTCAAAAATGATCACAAAATCGTTATCTGCACCCACGAGAACCTCGGATACGATACCCATGATGTAGTTATCATACTTTTGAGCGGCGGCCATCTTGGATTTGAAAAATGATCACAAAATCGTTCTCTGCACCCTCGAGAACCTCGGATACGATACCCATAAAGAAGTTTTCATACTTTTGAGCGGAGGCCATCTTGGATTTGAAAAATGAACACAATATCGTTCTCTGCACCCTCGAGAACCTCGGATACGATACCCATAATGAAGTTATCATAATTTTGAGCGGCGGCCATCTTGGATTTCAAAAATGATAACAAAATCGTTCTGTGCAGTCTGGAGAACCTCGGATATGATACCCATATTTTTGTGACCATAATCTTGCACGGCGGCCATCTAGGATTTGAAAAATGATCACAATATCGTTCTCAGCACCCTCGAGAACCTCGGATACGATACCCATAATGTAGTTATCATACTTTTGAGCGGCGGCCATCTTGGATTTGAAAACTGATCACAAAATCGTTCTCTGCACCCTCAAGAACCTCGGAAACGATACCCATAATGTAGTTATCATAATTTTGAGCGGCAGCTATCTTGGATTTCAAAAATGTTAACAAAATCGTTCTGTGCACTCTCGAGAACCTCGGATACGACACCCATAATGTAGTTATCATACTTTTGAGCGGCGGCCATCTTGGTTTTGAAAAATGATCACAAAATCGTTCTCAGCACCCTTGAGAACCTCGGATACGATACCCATAATGTAGTTTTCATACTTTTGAGCGGAGGCCATCTTGGATTTGAAAAATGATCACAATATCGTTCTCGGCACCCTCGAGAACCTCGGATACGATACCCATAATCTAGTTATCATAATTTTGAGCGGCGGCCATCTTGGATTTGAAAACTTATCACAAAATATTTCTCTGCACCCTCGAGAACCTCGGGTACGATATCCATATTGCTGAAATCATAATTTTGTACGGCGGTCATCTTGGATTTGAAAAATGATCCAAAAATTGTTTTCTGCACCCTCGAGAACCACGGAAACGATATATATTGCTGAAAACATTATTGTTTGCGGCAGCCCTCTTGGATTTCAAAAATGATCACAGAATTGTTCTCTGCACCCTCGAGAACCTCGGACACGATATCCATATTGCTAAAATCATAATTTAATGCGGCGGCCATCTTGGATTTGAAAAGTGATCACCAAATCGTTCTCTGCACCCTCGAGAATCTCGGACACGATATCCATATTGCTGAAATCATAATTTGGTGCGGCGGCCATCTTGGATTTGAAAAATGATCACCAAATCGTTCTCTGAACCCTCGAGAATCTCGGACACGATATCCATATTGCTGAAATCATAATTTTGTGCGGCGGCCACCTTGGATTTGAAAAATGATCACAAAATCGTTCTCTGCACCCTCGAGAACCTCGGATACGATACCCATAATGTAGTTAACATAATTTTGAGCGGCGGCCATCTTGGATTTCAAAAATGATCACAAAATCGTTCTCTGCACCCTCGAGAACCTCGGATACGATACCCATAAAGTAGTTTTCATATTTTTGAGCGGAGGCCATCTTGGATTTGAAAAATGAACACAATATCGTTCCCTGCACCCTCGAGAACCTCGGATACGATACCCATATTGCTGAAAACATAATTTTATGCGGCGGCCATGTTGGATTAGAAAAATGATCACAAAATCGTTCTCAGCACCCTCGAGAACCTCGGATACGATACCCATAATGTAGTTATCATACTTTTGAGCGGCGGCCATCTTCGTTTTAAAAAATGATCACAAAATTGTTCTGTGCACTCTCGAGAACTTCGGATACGATACCCATATTTTTGTGATCATAATCTTGCACGGCGGCCATCTCGAATTTAAAAATGATCCCAAAATTAATTTCTGCACCCTTGAGAACCTCAGACACGATATCCATATTGATGAAAACATTATTGTTTGCGCCAGCCCTCTTGTATTTCAAAAATGATCACAGAATTGTTCTCTGCACCCTCGAGAACCTCGGACACGATTTCCATATTGCTAAAATCATAATTTTATGCTGCGGCCATCTTGGATTTGAAAAATGATCACCAAATAGCTCTCTGCACCCTCGAGAATCTCGGACACGATATCCATTTTGCTGAAATCATCATTTTGTGCGGTGGCCATCTTGGATTTGATAAATGATCACAAAATCGTTCTCTGCACCCTCGAGAACCTCGGATACGATATCCATAATGTAGTTAACATAATTTTGAGCGGCGGACAGCTTGGATTTCAAAAATAATCACAAAATCGTTCTCTGCACCCTCGAGAACCTCGGATAGGATACCCATAATGTAGTTATCATAATTTTGAGCGGCGGCCATCTTGGATTTCAAAAATGATAACAAAATCGTTCTGTGCAGTCTGGAGAACCTCGGATACGATACCCATATTTTTGTGACCATAATCTTGCACGGCGGCCATCTAGGATTTGAAAAATGATCACAAAATCGTTCTCAGCACCCTCGAGAACCTCGGATACGATACCCATAATGTAGTTATCATACTTTTGAGCTGCGGCCATCTTGGATTTGAAAAATGATCACAAAATCGTTCTCTGCACCCTCAACAACCTCGGGTACGATATCCATATTGCTGAAATCATAATTTTTTGCGGCGGCCATCTAGGATTTTAAAAATGATCACAAAATCGTTCTCAGCACCCTCGAGAACCTCGGATACGATACCCATAATGTAGTCATCATAATTTTGAGCGGCAGCTATCTTGGATTTCAAAAATGTTCACACGTCGTTCTATGCACTCTCGAGAACCTCGGATACGACACCCATAATGTAGTTATCATACTTTTGAGCGGTGGCCATCTTGGATTTGAAAAATGATCACAAAATCGTTCTCAGCACCCTCGAGAACCTCGGATACGATACCCATAATGTAGTTTTCATACTTTAGAGCGGAGACCATCTTGAATTTGAAAAATGATCACAATATCGTTCTCGGCACCCTCGAGAACCTCGGATACGATACCCATAATCTAGTTATCATAATTTTGAGCGGCGGCCATCTTGGATTTGAAAACTTATCACAAAATATTTCTCTGCACCCTCGAGAACCTCGGGTACGATATCCATATTGCTGAAATCATAATTTTATGCGGCGGTCATCTTGGATTTGAAAAATAATCCAAAAATTGTTTTCTGCACCCTCGAGAACCACGGACACGATATCCATATTGCTGAAAACATAATTGTGTGCGGCGGCCATCTTGGATTTGAAAAATGATCACAAAATCGTTCTCTGCACCCTCGAGAACCTCGGATACGATACCCATAATGTAGTTAACATAATTTTGTGCGGCGGCCATCTTGGATTTCAAAAATGATCACAAAATCGTTCTCTGCACCCACGAGAACCTCGGATATGATACCCATAATGTAGTTTTCATACTTTTGAGCGGAGGCCATCTTGGATTTGAAAAATGAACACAATATCGTTCTCTGCACCCTCGAGAACCTCGGAAACGATACCCATAATGAAGTTATCATACTTTTGAGCGGCGGCCATATTGGATTTGAAAAATGATCACAAAATCGTTCTCTGCACCCTCGAGAACCTCGGACACGATATCCATATTGCTAAAATCATAATTTTATGCGGCGGCCATCTTGGATTTGAAAAATGATCACCAAATCGTTCTCTGCACCCTCGAGAATCTCGGACACGATATCCATATTGCTGAAATCATAATTTGGTGCGGCGGCCATCTTGGATTTGAAAAATGATCACCAAATCGTTCTCTGAACCCTCGAGAATCTCGGGCACGATATCCATATTGCTGAAATCATAATTTGGTGCGGCGGCCATCTTGGATTTGAAAAATGATCACCAAATCGTTCTCTGAACCCTCGAGAATCTCGGGCACGATATCCATATTGCTAAAATCATAATTTTATGCGGCGGCCATCTTGGATTTGAAAAATGATCACCAAATCGTTCTCTGCACCCTCGAGAATCTCGGACACGATATCCATATTGCTGAAATCATAATTTGGTGCGGCGGCCATCTTGGATTTGAAAAATGATCACCAAATCGTTCTCTGGACCCTCGAGAATCTCGGGCACGATATCCATATTGCTGAAATCATCATTTTGTGCGGCGGCCATCTTGGATTTGAAAAATGATCAAAAATCGTTCTCTGCACCCTCGAGAACCTCGGATACGATACCCATAAAGTAGTTTTCATACTTTTGAGCGGAGGCCATCTTGGATTTGAAAAATGAACACAATATCGTTCCCTGCACCCTCGAGAACCTCGGATACGATACCCATAATCTAGTTATCATAATTTTGAGCCGCGGCCATCTTGGGTTTGAAAACTTATCACAAAATATTTCTCTGCACCCACGAGAACCTCGGATACGATACCCATAATGTAGTTATCATACTTTTGAGCGGCGGCCATCTTGGATTTGAAAAATGATCACAATATCGTTCTCTGCACCCTCGAGAACCTCGGATACGATACCCATAATGTAGTTATCATTATTTTGGTCTGCGGCCATCTTGGATTTCAAAAATGATAACAAAATCGTTCTGTGCAGTCTGGAGAACCTCGGATATGATACCCATATTTTTGTGACCAAAATCTTGCACGGCGGCCATCTAGGATTTGAATAATGATCACAAAATCGTTCTCAGCACCCTCGAGAACCTCGGAAACGATACCCATAATGTAGTTATCATACTTTTGAGCGGCGGCCATCTTGGATTTGAAAACTGATCACAATATCGTTCTCTTCACCCTCGAGAACCTCGGATACGATACCCATAATGTAGTTATCATAATTTTGGTCGGCGGCCATCTTGGATTTCAAAAATGATAACAAAATCGTTCTGTGCAGTCTGGAGAACCTCGGATATGATACCCATATTTTTGTGACCAAAATCTTGCACAGCGGCCATCTAGGATTTGAAAAATGATCACAAAATCGTTCTCAGCACCCTCGAGAACCTCGGAAACGATACCCATAATGTAGTTATCATACTTTTGAGCGGCGGCCATCTTGGATTTGAAAACTGATCACAAAATCGTTCTCTGCACCCTCGAGAACCTCGGAAACGATACCCATAATGTAGTTATCATAATTTTGAGCGGCAGCTATCTTGGATTTCAAAAATGTTCACAAAATCGTTCTGTGCACTCTCGAGAACCTCGGATATGACACCCATAATGTAGTTATCATACTTTTGAGCGGCGGCCATCTTGGTTTTGAAAAATGATCACAAAATCGTTCTCAGCACCCTCGAGAACCTCGGATACGATACCCATAAAGTAGTTTTCATACTTTTGAGCGGAGGCCATCTTGGATTTGAAAAATGAACACAATATCGTTCCCTGCACCCTCGAGAACCTCGGATACGATACCCATAATCTAGTAATCATAATTTTGAGCCGCGGCCATCTTGGATTTGAAAACTTATCACAAAATATTTCTCTGCACCCACGAGAACCTCGGATACGATACCCATAATGTAGTTATCATACTTTTGAGCGGCGGCCATCTTGGATTTGAAAAATGATCACAATATCGTTCTCTGCACCCTCGAGAACCTCGGATACGATACCCATAATGTAGTTATCATAATTTTGGTCGGCGGCCATCTTGGATTTCAAAAATGATAACAAAATCGTTCTGTGCAATCTGGAGAACCTCGGATATGATACCCATATTTTTGTGACCATAATCTTGCACGGCGGCCATCTAGGATTTGAAAAATGATCACAAAATATTTCTCTGCACCCACGAGAACCTCGGATACGATACCCATAAAGTAGTTTTCATATTTTTGAGCGGAGGCCATCTTGGATTTGCAAAATGAACACAATATCGTTCCCTGCACCCTCGAGAACCTCGGATACGATACCCATATTGCTGAAAACATAATTTTATGCGGCGGCCATGTTGGATTAGAAAAATGATCACAAAATCGTTCTCAGCACCCTCGAGAACCTCGGATACGATACCCATAATGTAGTTATCATACTTTTGAGCGGCGGCCATCTTCGTTTTAAAAAATGATCACAAAATTGTTCTGTGCACTCTCGAGAACTTCGGATACGATACCCATATTTTTGTGATCATAATCTTGCACGGCGGCCATCTCGGATTTAAAAATGATCCCAAAATTAATTTCTGCACCCTTGAGAACCTCAGACACGATATCCATATTGATGAAAACATTATTGTTTGCGCCAGCCCTCTTGTATTTCAAAAATGATCACAGAATTGTTCTCTGCACCCTCGAGAACCTCGGACACGATATTGCTAAAATCATAATTTTATGCTGCGGCCATCTTGGATTTGAAAAATGATCACCAAATAGCTCTCTGCACCCTCGAGAATCTCGGACACGATATCCATTTTGCTGAAATCATCATTTTGTGCGGTGGCCATCTTGGATTTGATAAATGATCACAAAATCGTTCTCTGCACCCTCGAGAACCTCGGATACGATATCCATAATGTAGTTAACATAATTTTGAGCGGCGGACAGCTTGGATTTCAAAAATAATCACAAAATCGTTCTCTGCACCCTCGAGAACCTCGGATACGATACCCATAATGTAGTTATCATAATTTTGAGCGGCGGCCATCTTGGATTTCAAAAATGATAACAAAATCGTTCTCAGCACCCTCGAGAACCTCGGATACGATACCCATAATGTAGTCATCATAATTTTGAGCGGCAGCTATCTTGGATTTCAAAAATGTTCACACGTCGTTCTATGCACTCTCGAGAACCTCGGATACGACACCCATAATGTAGTTATCATACTTTTGAGCGGTGGCCATCTTGGATTTGAAAAATGATCACAAAATCGTTCTCAGCACCCTCGAGAACCTCGGATACGATACCCATAATGTAGTTTTCATACTTTAGAGCGGAGACCATCTTGAATTTGAAAAATGATCACAATATCGTTCTCGGCACCCTCGAGAACCTCGGATACGATACCCATAATCTAGTTATCATAATTTTGAGCGGCGGCCATCTTGGATTTGAAAACTTATCACAAAATATTTCTCTGCACCCTCGAGAACCTCGGGTACGATATCCATATTGCTGAAATCATAATTTTATGCGGCGGTCATCTTGGATTTGAAAAATAATCCAAAAATTGTTTTCTGCACCCTCGAGAACCACGGACACGATATCCATATTGCTGAAATCATAATTTTTTGCGGCGGCCATCTAGGATTTTAAAAATGATCACAAAATCGTTCTCAGCACCCTCGAGAACCTCGGATACGATACCCATAATGTAGTCATCATAATTTTGAGCGGCAGCTATCTTGGATTTCAAAAATGTTCACACGTCGTTCTATGCACTCTCGAGAACCTCGGATACGACACCCATAATGTAGTTATCATACTTTTGAGCGGTGGCCATCTTGGATTTGAAAAATGATCACAAAATCGTTCTCAGCACCCTCGAGAACCTCGGATACGATACCCATAATGTAGTTTTCATACTTTAGAGCGGAGACCATCTTGAATTTGAAAAATGATCACAATATCGTTCTCGGCACCCTCGAGAACCTCGGATACGATACCCATAATCTAGTTATCATAATTTTGAGCGGCGGCCATCTTGGATTTGAAAAATGATCACAAAATCGTTCTCTGCACCCTCGAGAACCTCGGACACGATATCCATATTGCTAAAATCATAATTTTATGCGGCGGCCATCTTGGATTTGAAAAATGATCACCAAATCGTTCTCTGCACCCTCGAGAATCTCGGACACGATATCCATATTGCTGAAATCATAATTTGGTGCGGCGGCCATCTTGGATTTGAAAAATGATCACCAAATCGTTCTCTGAACCCTCGAGAATCTCGGGCACGATATCCATATTGCTGAAATCATAATTTGGTGCGGCGGCCATCTTGGATTTGAAAAATGATCACCAAATCGTTCTCTGAACCCTCGAGAATCTCGGGCACGATATCCATATTGCTGAAATCATAATTTTATGCGGCGGCCATCTTGGATTTGAAAAATGATCACCAAATCGTTCTCTGCACCCTCGAGAATCTCGGACACGATATCCATATTGCTGAAATCATAATTTGGTGCGGCGGCCATCTTGGATTTGAAAAATGATCACCAAATCGTTCTCTGGACCCTCGAGAATCTCGGGCACGATATCCATATTGCTGAAATCATCATTTTGTGCGGCGGCCATCTTGGATTTGAAAAATGATCAAAAATCGTTCTCTGCACCCTCGAGAACCTCGGATACGATACCCATAAAGTAGTTTTCATACTTTTGAGCGGAGGCCATCTTGGATTTGAAAAATGAACACAATATCGTTCCCTGCACCCTCGAGAACCTCGGATACGATACCCATAATCTAGTTATCATAATTTTGAGCCGCGGCCATCTTGGGTTTGAAAACTTATCACAAAATATTTCTCTGCACCCACGAGAACCTCGGATACGATACCCATAATGTAGTTATCATACTTTTGAGCGGCGGCCATCTTGGATTTGAAAAATGATCACAATATCGTTCTCTGCACCCTCGAGAACCTCGGATACGATACCCATAATGTAGTTATCATTATTTTGGTCGGCGGCCATCTTGGATTTCAAAAATGATAACAAAATCGTTCTGTGCAGTCTGGAGAACCTCGGATATGATACCCATATTTTTGTGACCAAAATCTTGCACGGCGGCCATCTAGGATTTGAATAATGATCACAAAATCGTTCTCAGCACCCTCGAGAACCTCGGAAACGATACCCATAATGTAGTTATCATACTTTTGAGCGGCGGCCATCTTGGATTTGAAAACTGATCACAATATCGTTCTCTGCACCCTCGAGAACCTCGGATACGATACCCATAATGTAGTTATCATAATTTTGGTCGGCGGCCATCTTGGATTTCAAAAATGATAACAAAATCGTTCTGTGCAGTCTGGAGAACCTCGGATATGATACCCATATTATTGTGACCAAAATCTTGCACGGCGGCCATCTAGGATTTGAAAAATGATCACAAAATCGTTCTCAGCACCCTCGAGAACCTCGGAAACGATACCCATAATGTAGTTATCATACTTTGAGCGGCGGCCATCTTGGATTTGAAAACTGATCACAAAATCGTTCTCTGCACCCTCGAGAACCTCGGAAACGATACCCATAATGTAGTTATCATAATTTTGAGCGGCAGCTATCTTGGATTTCAAAAATGTTCACAAAATCGTTCTGTGCACTCTCGAGAACCTCGGATATGACACCCATAATGTAGTTATCATACTTTTGAGCGGCGGCCATCTTGGTTTTGAAAAATGATCACAAAATCGTTCTCAGCACCCTCGAGAACCTCGGATACGATACCCATAAAGTAGTTTTCATACTTTTGAGCGGAGGCCATCTTGGATTTGAAAAATGAACACAATATCGTTCCCTGCACCCTCGAGAACCTCGGATACGATACCCATAATCTAGTAATCATAATTTTGAGCCGCGGCCATCTTGGATTTGAAAACTTATCACAAAATATTTCTCTGCACCCACGAGAACCTCGGATACGATACCCATAATGTAGTTATCATACTTTTGAGCGGCGGCCATCTTGGATTTGAAAAATGATCACAATATCGTTCTCTGCACCCTCGAGAACCTCGGATACGATACCCATAATGTAGTTATCATAATTTTGGTCGGCGGCCATCTTGGATTTCAAAAATGATAACAAAATCGTTCTGTGCAATCTGGAGAACCTCGGATATGATACCCATATTTTTGTGACCATAATCTTGCACGGCGGCCATCTAGGATTTGAAAAATGATCACAAAATATTTCTCTGCACCCACGAGAACCTCGGATACGATACGCATAATGTAGTTTTCATACTTTAGAGCGGAGACCATCTTGAATTTGAAAAATGATCACAATATCGTTCTCGGCACCCTCGAGAACCTCGGATACGATACCCATAATCTAGTTATCATAATTTTGAGCGGCGGCCATCTTGGATTTGAAAACTTATCACAAAATATTTCTCTGCACCCTCGAGAACCTCGGGTACGTTATCCATATTGCTGAAATCATAATTTTATGCGGCGGTCATCTTGGATTTGAAAAATGATCCAAAAATTGTTTTCTGCACCCTCGAGAACCACGGACACGATATCCATATTGCTGAAAACATAATTTTGTGCGGCGGCCATCTTGGATTTGAAAAATGATCACAAAATCGTTCTCTGCACCCTCGAGAACCTCGGATACGATACCCATAATGTAGTTAACATAATTTTGTGCGGCGGCCATCTTGGATTTCAAAAATGATCACAAAATCGTTCTCTGCACCCACGAGAACCTCGGATACGATACCCATTATGTAGTTATCATAATTTTGAGCGGCGGCCATCTTGGATTTGAAAAATGATCACAAAATCGTTCTCTGCACCCTCGAGAACCTCGGATACGATACCCATAAAGTAGTTTTCATACTTTTGAGCGGAGGCCATCTTGGATTTGAAAAATTAACACAATATCCTTCTCTGAACCCTCGAGAACCTCGGAAACGATACCCATAATGATGTTATCATACTTTTGAGCGGCGGCCATATTGGATTTGAAAAATGATCACAAAATCGTTCTCTGCACCCTCGAGAACCTCGGACACGATATCCATATTGCTAAAATCATAATTTTATGCGGCGGCCATCTTGGATTTGAAAAATGATCACCAAATCGTTCTCTGCACCCTCGAGAATCTCGGACACGATATCCTTATTGCTGAAATCATAATTTGGTGCGGCGGCCATCTTGGATTTGAAAAATGATCACCAAATCGTTCTCTGAACCCTCGAGAATCTCGGGCACGATATCCATATTGCTGAAATCATCATTTTGTGCGGCGGCCATCTTGGATTTGAAAAATGATCAAAAATCGTTCTCTGCACCCTCGAGAACCTCGGATACGATACCCATAAAGTAGTTTTCATACTTTTGAGCGGAGGCCATCTTGGATTTGAAAAATGAACACAATATCGTTCCCTGCACCCTCGAGAACCTCGGATACGATACCCATAATCTAGTAATCATAATTTTGAGCCGCGGCCATCTTGGATTGGAAAACTTATCACAAAATATTTCTCTGCACCCACGAGAACCTCGGATACGATACCCATAATGTAGTTATCATAATTTTGGTCGGCGGCCATCTTGGATTTCAAAAATGGTAACAAAATCGTTCTGTGCAGTCTGGAGAACCTCGGATATGATACCCATATTTTTGTGACCAAAATCTTGCACGGCGGCCATCTAGGATTTGAAAAATGATCACAAAATCGTTCTCAGCACCCTCGAGAACCTCGGAAACGATAACCATAATGTAGTTATCATACTTTTGAGCGGCGGCCATCTTGGATTTGAAAAATGATCACAATATCGTTCTCTGCACCCTCGAGAACCTCGGATACGATACCCATAATGTAGTTATCATAATTTTGGTCGGCGGCCATCTTGGATTTCAAAAATGGTAACAAAATCGTTCTGTGCAGTCTGGAGAACCTCGGATACGATACCCATATTTTTGTGACCATAATCTTGCACGGCGGCCATCTAGGATTTGAAAAATGAACACAATATCGTTGTCTGCACCCTCGAGAACCTCGGAAACGATAACCATAATGTAGTTATCATACTTTTGAGCGGCGGCCATCTTGGATTTGAAAACTGATCACAAAATCGTTCTCTTCACCCTCGAGAACCTCGGAAACGATACCCAGAATGTAGTTATCATAATTTTGAGCGGCAGCTATCTTGGATTTCAAAAATGTTCACAAAATCGTTCTGTGCACTCTCGAGAACCTCGGATATGACACCCATAATGTAGTTATCATACTTTTGAGCGGCGGCCATCTTGGTTTTGAAAAATGATCACAAAATCGTTCTCAGCACCCTCGAGAACCTCGGATACGATACCCATAAAGTAGTTTTCATACTTTTGAGCGGAGGCCATCTTGGATTTGAAAAATGAACACAATATCGTTCCCTGCACCCTCGAGAACCTCGGATACGATACCCATAATCTAGTAATCATAATTTTGAGCCGCGGCCATCTTGGATTTGAAAACTTATCACAAAATATTTCTCTGCACCCACGAGATCCTCGGATACGATACCCATAATGTAGTTATCATACTTTTGAGCGGCGGCCATCTTGGATTTGAAAAATTATCACAATATCGTTCTCTGCACCCTCGAGAACCTCGGATACGATATCCATAATGTAGTTAACATAATTTTGAGCGGCGGCCAGCTTGGATTTCAAAAATGATCACAAAATCGTTCTCTGCACCCTCGAGAACCTCGGATACGATACCCATAATGTAGTAATCATACTTTAGTGCGGCGGCCATCTTGGATTTGAAAATTGATCACAAAATCGTTCTCTGCACCCTCAAGAACCTCGGGTACGATATCCATATTGCTGAAATCATAATTTTGTGCGGCGGCCATCTTGGATTTGAAAAATGATCATAAAATTGGATACGATACCCATAATGTAGTTATCATCATTTTGAGCGGCAGCTATCTTGGATTTCAAAAATGTTCACACGTCGTTCTGTGCACTCTCGAGAACCTCGGATACGACACACATAATGTAGTTATCATACTTTTGAGCGGCGGCCATCTTGGATTTGAAAAATGATCACAAAATCGTTCTCAGCACCCTCGAGAACCTCGGATACGATACCCATAATGTAGTTTTCATACTTTTGAGCGGAGACCATCTTGAATTTGAAAAATGATCACAATATCGTTCTCGGCACCCTCGAGAACCTCGGATACGATACCCATAATCTAGTTATCATAATTTTGAGCGGCGGCCATCTTGGATTTGAAAACTCATCACAAAATATTTCTCTGCACCCTCGAGAACCTCGGGTACGATATCCATATTGCTGAAATCATAATTTTATGCGGCGGTCATCTTGGATTTGAAAAATGATCCGAAAATTGTTTTCTGCACCCTCGAGAACCACGGACACGATATCCATATTGCTGAAAACATAATTTTGTGCGGCGCCCATCTTGGATTTGAAAAATGATCACAAAATCGTTCTCTGCACCCTCGAGAACCTCGGATACGATACCCATAATGTAGTTAACATAATTTTGTACGGCGGCCATTTTGGATTTCAAAAATGATCACAAAATCGTTCTCTGCACCCTCGAGAACCTCGGATACGATACCCATATTGCTGAAATCATAATTTGGTGCGGCGGCCATCTTGGATTTGAAAAATGATCACCAAATCGTTCTCTGAACCCTCGAGAATCTCGGGCACGATATCCATATTGCTGAAATCATAATTTGGTGCGGCGGCCATCTTGGATTTGAAAAATGATCACCAAATCGTTCTCTGAACCCTCGAGAATCTCGGGCACGATATCCATATTGCTAAAATCATAATTTTATGCGGCGGCCATCTTGGATTTGAAAAATGATCACCAAATCGTTCTCTGCACCCTCGAGAATCTCGGACACGATATCCATATTGCTGAAATCATAATTTGGTGCGGCGGCCATCTTGGATTTGAAAAATGATCACCAAATCGTTCTCTGAACCCTCGAGAATCTCGGGCACGATATCCATATTGCTGAAATCATCATTTTGTGCGGCGGCCATCTTGGATTTGAAAAATGATCAAAAATCGTTCTCTGCACCCTCGAGAACCTCGGATACGATACCCATAAAGTAGTTTTCATACTTTTGAGCGGAGGCCATCTTGGATTTGAAAAATGAACACAATATCGTTCCCTGCACCCTCGAGAACCTCGGATACGATACCCATAATCTAGTAATCATAATTTTGAGCCGCGGCCATCTTGGATTTGAAAACTTATCACAAAATATTTCTCTGCACCCACGAGAACCTCGGATACGATACCCATAATGTAGTTATCATACTTTTGAGCGGCGGCCATCTTGGATTTGAAAAATGATCACAATATCGTTCTCTGCACCCTCGAGAACCTCGGATACGATACCCATAATGTAGTTATCATAATTTTGGTCGGCGGCCATCTTGGATTTCAAAAATGATAAGAAAATCGTTCTGTGCAGTCTGGAGAACCTCGGATATGATACCCATATTTTTGTGACCATAATCTTGCACGGCGGCCATCTAGGATTTGAAAAATGATCACAAAATCGTTCTCAGCACCCTCGAGAACCTCGGAAACGATACCCATAATGTAGTTATCATACTTTTGAGCGGCGGCCATCTTGGATTTGAAAACTGATCACAAAATCGTTCTCTGCACCCTCGAGAACCTCGGAAACGATACCCATAATGTAGTTATCATAATTTTGAGCGGCAGCTATCTTGGATTTCAAAAATCTTCACAAAATCGTTCTGTGCACTCTCGAGAACCTCGGATACGACACCCATAATGTAGTTATCATACTTTTGAGCGGCGGCCATCTTGGTTTTGAAAAATGATCACAAAATCGTTCTCAGCACCCTCGAGAACCTCGGATACGATACCCATAAAGTAGTTTTCATACTTTTGAGCGGAGGCCATCTTGGATTTGAAAAATGAACACAATATCGTTCCCTGCACCCTCGAGAACCTCGGATACGATACCCATAATCTAGTAATCATAATTTTGAGCCGCGGCCATCTTGGATTTGAAAACTTATCACAAAATATTTCTCTGCACCCACGAGAACCTCGGATACGATACCCATAATGTAGTTATCATACTTTTGAGCGGCGGCCATCTTGGATTTGAAAAATGATCACAATATCGTTCTCTGCACCCTCGAGAACCTCGGATACGATACCCATAATGTAGTTATCACAATTTTGGTCGGCGGCCATCTTGGATTTCAAAAATGATAACAAAATCGTTCTGTGCAGTCTGGAGAACCTCGGATATGATACCCATATTTTTGTGACCATAATCTTGCACGGCGGCCATCTAGGATTTGAAAAATGATCACAAAATCGTTCTCTGCACCCTCGAGAATCTCGGATACGATATCCATAATGTAGTTAACATAATTTTGAGCGGCGGCCAGCTTGGATTTCAAAAATGATCACTAAATCATTCTCTGCATCCTCGAGAACCTCGGATACGATACCCATAATGTAGTTATCATACTTTAGAGCGGCGGCCATCTTGGATTTGAAAAATGATCACAAAATCGTTCTCTGCACCCTCAAGAACCTCGGGTACGATATCCATATTGCTGAAATCATAATTTTGTGCGGCGGCCATCTTGGATTTGAAAAATGATCATAAAATTGGATACGATACCCATAATGTAGTTATCATAATTTTGAGCGGCAGCTATCTTGGATTTCAAAAATGTTCACACGTCGTTCTGTGCACTCTCGAGAACCTCGGATACGACACACATAATGTAGTTATCATACTTTTGAGCGGCGGCCATCTTGGATTTGAAAAATGATCACAAAATCGTTCTCAGCACCCTCGAGAACCTCGGATACGATACCCATAATGTAGTTTTCATACTTTTGAGCGGAGACCATCTTGAATTTGAAAAATGATCACAATATCGTTCTCGGCACCCTCGAGATCCTCGGATACGATACCCATAATCTAGTTATCATAATTTTGAGCGGCGGCCATCTTGGATTTGAAAACTTATCACAAAATATTTCTCTGCACCCTCGAGAACCTCGGGTACGATATCCATATTGCTGAAATCATAATTTTATGCGGCGGTCATCTTGGATTTGAAAAATGATCCGAAAATTGTTTTCTGCACCCTCGAGAACCACGGACACGATATCCATATTGCTGAAAACATAATTTTGTGCGGCGGCCATCTTGGATTTGAAAAATGATCACAAAATCGTTCTCTGCACCCTCGAGAACCTCGGATACGATACCCATAATGTAGTTAATATAATTTTGTACGGCGGCCATTTTGGATTTCAAAAATGATCACAAAATCGTTCTCTGCACCCACGAGAACCTCGGATACGATACCCATAATGTAGTTATCATACTTTTGAGCGGCGGCCATCTTGGATTTGAAAAATGATCACAAAATCGTTCTCTGCACCCTCGAGAACCTCGGATACGATACCCATATTTTTGTGACATAATCTTGCACGGCGGCCATCTAGGATTTGAAAAATGATCACAAAATCGTTCTCAGCACCCTCGAGAACCTCGGATACGATACCCATAATGTAGTTATCATACTTTTGAGCGACGGCCATCTTGGATTTGAAAAATGATCACAAAATCATTCTCTGCACCCTCGAGAACTTCGGATACGATACCCAAAATGTAGTTATCATAATTTTGAGCGACAGCTTTCTTGGATTTCAAAAATGTTCACAAAATCGTTCTGTGCACTCTCGAGAACCTCGGATACGACACCCATAATGTAGTTATCATACTTTTGAGCGGCGGCCATCTTGGATTTGAAATATGATGACAAAATCGTTCTCAGCACCCTCGAGAAACTCGGATACGATACCCATAATGTAGTTTTCATACTTTTGAGCGGAGGCAATCTTGGATTTGAAAAATGATCACAATATCGTTCTCAGCACTTTCGAGAACCTCGGATACGATACCCATAATCTAGTTATCATAATTTTGAGCGGCGGCCATCTTGGATTTGAAAACTTATCACAAAATCTTTCTCTGCACCCTCGAGAACCTCGGGTACGATATCCATATTGCTGAAATCATAATTTTGTGCGGCGGCCATCTTGGAATTGAAAAATGATCCCAAAATTGTTTTCTGCACCCTCGAGAACCTCGGATACGATACCCATAATGTAGTTATCATAATTTTGTGCGACGGCCATGTTGGATTAGAAAAATGATCACAAAATCGTTCTCAGCACCCTCGAGAACCTCGGATACGATACCCATAATGTAGTTATCATACTTTTGAGCGGCGGCCATCTTCGTTTTTAAAAATGATCACAAAATTGTTCTGTGCACTCTCGAGAACCTCGGATACGATATCCATATTTTTGTGATCATAATCTTGCACGGCGGCCATCTCGGATTTAAAAATGATCCCAAAACTAATTTCTGCACCCTTGAGAACCTCAGACACGATATCCATATTGCTGAAAACATTATTGTTTGCTCCAGCCCTCTTGGATTTCAAAAATGATCACAGAATTGTTCTTTGCACCCTCGAGAACCTCGGACACGATTTCCATATTGCTAAAATCATAATTTTATGCGGCGGCCATCTTGTATTTGACAAATGATCACCAAATCGCTCTCTGCACCCTCGAGAATCTCGGGCACGATATCCATTTTGCTGAAATCATCATTTTGTGCGGTGGCCATCTTGGATTTGATAAATGATCACAAAATCGTTCTCTGCACCCTCGAGAACCTCGGATACGATACCCATAATGTAGTTAACATAATTTTGAGCGTCGGCCAGCTTGGATTTCAAAAATGATCACAAAATCGTTCTCTGCACCCTCGAGAACCTCGGATACGATACCCATAATGTAGTTATCATAATTTTGAGCGGCGGCCATCTTGGATTTCAAAAATGATAACAAAATCGTTCTGTGCAGTCTGGAGAACCTCGGATACGATACCCATATTTTTGTGACCATAATCTTGCACGGCGGCCATCTAGGATTTGAAAAATGATCACAAAATCGTTCTCAGCACCCTCGAGAACCTCGGATACGATACCCATAATGTAGTTATCATACTTTTGAGCGGCGGCCATCTTGGATTTGAAAAATGATCACAAAATCGTTCTCTGCACCCTCAAGAACCTCGGGTACGATACCCATAATGTAGTTTTCATACTTTTGAGCGGAGGCCATCTTGGATTTGAAAAATGATCACAATATCGTTCTCGGCACCCTCGAGAACCTCGGATACGATACCCATAATCTAGTTATCATAATTTTGAGCCGCGGCCATCTTGGATTTGAAAACTTATCACAAAATATTTCTCTGCACCCTCGAGAACCTCGGGTACGATATCCATATTGCTGAAATCATAATTTTGTGCGGCGGTCATCTTGGATTTGAAAAATGATCCAAAAATTGTTTTCTGCACCCTCGAGAACCACGGAAACGATATCCATATTGCTGAAAACATTATTTTGTGAAAACATTATTGTTTGCGGCAGCCCTCTTGGATTTCAAAAATGATCACAGAATTGTTCTCTGCACCCTCGAGAACCTCGGACACGATATCCATATTGCTAAAATCATAATTTTATGCGGCGGCCATCTTGGATTTGAAAAATGATCACCAAATCGTTCTCTGCACCCTCGAGAATCTCGGACACGATATCCATATTGCTGAAATCATAATTTGGTGCGCCGGCCATCTTGGATTTGAAAAATGCTCACCAAATCGTTCTCTGAACCCTCGAGAATCTCGGACACGATATCCATATTGCTGAAATCATAATTTTGTGCGGCGGCCATCTTGGATTTGAAAAATGATCACAAAATCGTTCTCTGCACCCTCGAGAACCTCGGATACGATACCCATAATGTAGTTAACATAATTTTGAGCGGCGGCCATCTAGGATTTCAAAAATGATCACAAAATCGTTCTCTGCACCCACGAGAACCTCGGATACGATACCCATGATGTAGTTATCATACTTTTGAGCGGCGGCCATCTTGGATTTGAAAAATGATCACAAAATCGTTCTCTGCACCCTCGAGAACCTCGGATACGATACCCATAAAGTAGTTTTCATACTTTTGAGCGGAGGCCATCTTGGATTTGAAAAATGAACACAATATCGTTCTCTGCACCCTCGAGAACCTCGGATACGATACCCATAATGTAGTTATCATAATTTTGAGCGGCGGCCATCTTGGATTTCAAAAATGATAACAAAATCGTTCTGTGCAGTCTGGAGAACCTCGGATATGATACCCATATTTTTGTGACCATAATCTTGCACGGCGGCCATCTAGGATTTGAAAAATGATCACAAAATCGTTCTCAGCACCCTCGAGAACCTCGGATACGATACCCATAATGTAGTTATCATACTTTTGAGCGGCAGCTATCTTGGATTTCAAAAATATTAACAAAATCGTTCTGTGCACTCTCGAGAACCTCGGATACGACACCCATAATGTAGTTATCAAACTTTTGAGCGGCGGCCATCTTGGTTTTGAAAAATGATCACAAAATCGTTCTCTGCACCCTCGAGAACCTCGGATACGATACCCATAATGTAGTTTTCATACTTTTGAGCGGAGGCCATCTTGGATTTGAAAAATGATCACAATATCGTTCTCGGCACCCTCGAGAACCTCGGATACGATACCCATAATCTAGTTATCATAATTTTGAGCGGCGGCCATCTTGGATTTGAAAACTTATCACAAAATATTTCTCTGCACCCTCGAGAACCTCGGGTACGATATCCATATTGCTGAAATCATAATTTTGTGCGGCGGTCATCTTGGATTTGAAAAATGATCCAAAAATTGTTTTCTGCACCCTCGAGAACCACGGAAACGATATCCATATTGCTGAAAACATTATTGTTTGCGGCAGCCCTCTTGGATTTCAAAAATGATCACAGAATTGTTCTCTGCACCCTCGAGAACCTCGGACACGATATCCATATTGCTAAAATCATAATTTAATGCGGCGGCCATCTTGGATTTGAAAAATGATCACCAAATCGTTCTCTGCACCCTCGAGAATCTCGGACACGATATCCATATTGCTGAAATCATAATTTGGTGCGGCGGCCATCTTGGATTTGAAAAATGATCACCAAATCGTTCTCTGAACCCTCGAGAATCTCGGACACGATATCCATATTGCTGAAATCATAATTTTGTGCGGCGGCCACCTTGGATTTGAAAAATGATCACAAAATCGTTCTCTGCACCCTCGAGAACCTCGGATACGATACCCATAATGTTGTTAACATAATTTTGAGTGGCGGCCATCTTGGATTTCAAAAATGATCACAAAATCGTTCTCTGCACCCACGAGAACCTCGGATACGATACCCATAACATAGTTATCATACTTTTGAGCGGCGGTCATCTTGGATTTGAAAAATGATCACAAAATCGTTCTCTGCACCCTCGAGAACCTCGGATACGATACCCATAAAGTAGTTTTCATATTTTTGAGCGGAGGCCATCTTGGATTTGAAAAATGAACACAATATCGTTCCCTGCACCCTCGAGAACCTCGGATACGATACCCATATTGCTGAAAACATAATTTTATGCGGCGGCCATGTTGGATTAGAAAAATGATCACAAAATCGTTCTCAGCACCCTCGAGAACCTCGGATACGATACCCATAATGTAGTTATCATACTTTTGAGCGGCGGCCATCTTCGTTTTAAAAAATGATCACAAAATTGTTCTGTGCACTCTCGAGAACTTCGGATACGATACCCATATTTTTGTGATCATAATCTTGCACGGCGGCCATCTCGGATTTAAAAATGATCCCAAAATTAATTTCTGCACCCTTGAGAACCTCAGACACGATATCCATATTGCTGAAAACATTATTGTTTGCGCCAGCCCTCTTGTATTTCAAAAATGATCACAGAATTGTTCTCTGCACCCTCGAGAACCTCGGATACGATATCCATAATGTAGTTAACATAATTTTGAGCGGCGGACAGCTTGGATTTCAAAAATGATCACAAAATCGTTCTCTGCACCCTCGAGAACCTCGGATACGATACCCATAATGTAGTTATCATAATTTTGAGCGGCGGCCATCTTGGATTTCAAAAATGATAACAAAATCGTTCTGTGCAGTCTGGAGAACCTCGGATACGATACCCATATTTTTGTGACCATAATCTTGCACGGCGGCCATCTTGGATTTGAAAAATGATCACAAAATCGTTCTCTGCACCCTCGAGAACCTCGGATACGATACCCATAATGTAGTCAACATAATTTTGAGCGGTGGCCAGCTTGGATTTCAAAAATGATCACAAAATCGTTCTCTGCACCCTCGAGAACCTCGGATACGATACCCATAATGTAGTTATCATACTTTTGAGCGGCGGCCATCTTGGATTTGAAAAATGATCACAAAATCGTTCTCTGCACCCTCAACAACCTCGGGTACGATATCCATATTGCTGAAATCATAATTTTTTGCGGCGGCCATCTAGGATTTGAAAAATGATCACAAAATCGTTCTCAGCACCCTCGAGAACCTCGGATACGACACCCATAATGAAGTTATCATACTTTTGAGCGGCTGCCATCTTGGATTTGAAAAATGATCACAAAATCGTTCTCTGCACCCTCGAGAACCTCGGATACGATACCCATAATGTAGTCAACATAATTTTGAGCGGTGGCCAGCTTGGATTTCAAAAATGATCACAAAATCGTTCTCTGCACCCTCGAGAACCTCGGATACGATACCCATAATGTAGTTATCATAATTCTGAGCGGCATCTATGTTGGATTTCAAAAATATTCACAAAATCGTTCTGTGCACACTCGAGAACCTCGGATACGACACCCATAATGAAGTTATCATACTTTTGAGCGGCGGCCATCTTGGATTTGAAAAATGATCACAAAATCGTTCTCTGCACCCTCGAGAACCTCGGATACGATACCCATAATGTAGTCAACATAATTTTGAGCGGTGGCCAGCTTGGATTTCAAAAATGATCACAAAATCGTTCTCAGCACCCTCGAGAACCTCGGATACGATACCCATAATGTAGTTATCATACTTTTGAGCGGCGGCCATCTTGGATTTGAAAAATGATCACAAAATCGTTCTCTGCACCCTCAACAACCTCGGGTACGATATCCATATTGCTGAAATCATAATTTTTTGCGGCGGCCATCTAGGATTTGAAAAATGATCACAAAATCGTTCTCAGCACCCTCGAGAACCTCGGATACGATACCCATAATGTAGTTATCATAATTTTGAGCGGCAGCTATCTTGGATTTCAAAAATGTTCACACGTCGTTCTATGCACTCTCGAGAACCTCGGATACGACACCCATAATGTAGTTATCATACTTTTGAGCGGCGGCCATCTTGGATTTGAAAAATGATCACAAAATCGTTCTCAGCACCCTCGAGAACCTCGGATACGATACCCATAATGTAGTTTTCATACTTTAGAGCGGAGACCATCTTGAATTTGAAAAATGATCACAATATCGTTCTCGGCACCCACGAGAACCTCGGATACGATACCCATAATCTAGTTATCATAATTTTGAGCGGCGGCCATCTTGGATTTGAAAACTTATCACAAAATATTTCTCTGCACCCTCGAGAACCTCGGGTACGATATCCATATTGCTGAAATCATAATTTTGTGCGGCGGTCATCTTGGATTTGAAAAATGATCCAAAAATTGTTTTCTGCACCCTCGAGAACCACGGAAACGATATCCATATTGCTGAAAACATTATTGTTTGCGGCAGCCCTCTTGGATTTCAAAAATGATCACAGAATTGTTCTCTGCACCCTCGAGAACCTCGGACACGATATCCATATTGCTAAAATCATAATTTAATGCGGCGGCCATCTTGGATTTGAAAAATGATCACAAAATCGTTCTCAGCACCCACGAGAACCTCGGATACGATACCCATAATGTAGTTATCATAATTTTGAGCGGCGGCCATCTTGGATTTGAAAAATGATCACAAAATCGTTCTCTGCACCCTCGAGAACCTCGGATACGATACCCATAAAGTAGTTTTCATACTTTTGAGCGGAGGCCATCTTGGATTTGAAAAATGAACACAATATCGTTCTCTGCACCCTCGAGAACCTCGGAAACGATACCCATAATGAAGTTATCATACTTTTGAGCGGCGGCCATATTGGATTTGAAAAATGATCACAAAATCGTTCTCTGCACCCTCGAGAACCTCGGACACGATATCCATATTGCTGAAATCATAATTTGGTGCGGCGGCCATCTTGGATTTGAAAAATGATCACCAAATCGTTCTCTGAACCCTCGAGAATCTCGGGCACGATATCCATATTGCTGAAATCATCATTTTGTGCGGCGGCCATCTTGGATTTGAAAAATGATCAAAAATCGTTCTCTGCACCCTCGAGAACCTCGGATACGATACCCCTAAAGTAGTTTTCATACTTTTGAGCGGAGGCCATCTTGGATTTGAAAAATGAACACAATATCGTTCTCTGCACCCTCGAGAACCTCGGATACGATACCCATAATGTAGTTATCATAATTCTGAGCGGCATCTATGTTGGATTTCAAAAATATTCACAAAATCGTTCTGTGCACACTCGAGAACCTCGGATACGACACCCATAATGAAGATATCATACTTTTGAGCGGCGGCCATCTTGGATTTGAAAAATGATCACAAAATCGTTCTCTGCACCCTCGAGAACCTCGGATACGATACCCATAACGTAGTCAACATAATTTTGAGCGGTGGCCAGCTTGGATTTCAAAAATGATCACAAAATCGTTCTCTGCACCCTCGAGAACCTCGGATACGATACCCATAATGTAGTTATCATAATTCTGAGCGGCATCTATGTTGGATTTCAAAAATATTCACAAAATCGTTCTGTGCACACTCGAGAACCTCGGATACGACACCCATAATGAAGTTATCATACTTTTGAGCGGCGGCCATCTTGGATTTGAAAAATGATCACAAAATCGTTCTCTGCACCCTCGAGAACCTCGGATACGATACCCATAATGTAGTCAACATAATTTTGAGCGGTGGCCAGCTTGGATTTCAAAAATGATCACAAAATCGTTCTCTGCACCCTCGAGAACCTCGGATACGATACCCATAATGTAGTTATCATAATTTTGAGCGGCGGCCATCTTGGATTTCAAAAATGATAACAAAATCGTTCTGTGCAGTCTGGAGAACCTCGGATACGATACCCATATTTTTGTGACCATAATCTTGCACGGCGGCCATCTAGGATTTGAAAAATGATCACAAAATCGTTCTCAGCACCCTCGAGAACCTCGGATATGATACCCATAATGTAGTTATCATACTTTTGAGCGGCGGCCATCTTGGATTTGAAAACTGATCACAAAATCGTTCTCTGCACCCTCGAGAACCTCGGGTACGATATCCATATTGCTGAAATCATAATTTTGTGCGGCGGCCATCTTGGATTTCAAAAATAATCATAAAATTGGATACGATACCCATAATGTAGTTATCATAATTTTGAGCGGCAGCTATCTTGGATTTCAAAAATGTTCACAAAATCGTTCTGTGCACTCTCGAGAACCTCGGATACGACACCCATAATGTAGTTATCATACTTTTGAGCGGCGGCCATCTTGGATTTGAAAAATGATCACAAAATCGTCCTCAGCACCCTCGAGAACCTCGGATATGATACCCATAATGTAGTTTTCATACTTTTGAGCGGAGGCCATCTTGGATTTGAAAAATGATCACAATATCGTTCTCGGCACCCTCGAGAACCTCGGATACGATACCCATAATCTAGTTATCATAATTTTGAGCGGCGGCCATCTTGGATTTGAAAACTTATCACAAAATATTTCTCTGCACGATATCCATATTGCTGAAATCATAATTTTGTGCGGCGGTCATCTTGGATTTGAAAAATGATCCAAAAATTGTTTTCTCCACCCTCGAGAACCACGGAAACGATATCCATATTGCTGAAAACATTATTTTGTGAAAACATTATTGTTTGTGGCAGCCCTCTTGGATTTCAAAAATGATCACAGAATTGTTCTCTGCACCCTCGAGAACCTCGGACACGATATCCATATTGCTAAAATCATAATTTTATGCGGCGGCCATCTTGGATTTGAAAAATGATCACCAAATCGTTCTCTGCACCCTCGAGAATCTCGGACACGATATCCATATTGCTGAAATCATAATTTGGTGCGGCGGCCATCTTGGATTTGAAATTTTGATTTTAAGTTCAGAGAATGATCACCAAATCGTTCTCTGAACCCTCGAGAATCTCGGACACGATATCATTTTTGCTGAAATCATAATTTTGTGCGGCGGCCATCTTGGATTTGAAAAATGATCACAAAATCGTTCTCTGCACCCTCGAGAACCTCGGATACGATACCCATAATGTAGTTAACATAATTTTGAGCGGCAGCCATCTTGGATTTGAAAAATGATCACAAAATCGTTCTCTGCACCCACGAGAACCTCGGATACGATACCCATAACGTAGTTATCATACTTTTGAGCGGCGGTCATCTTGGATTTGAAAAATGATCACAAAATCGTTCTCTGCACCCTCGAGAACCTCGGATACGATACCCATAAAGTAGTTTTCATACTTTTGAGCGGAGGCCATCTTGGATTTGAAAAATGAACACAATATCGTTCTCTGCACCCTCGAGAACCTCGGATACGATACCCATAATGTAGTTATCATAATTCTGAGCGGCATCTATGTTGGATTTCAAAAATATTCACAAAATCGTTCTGTGCACACTCGAGAACCTCGGATACGACACCCATAATGAAGATATCATACTTTTGAGCGGCGGCCATCTTGGATTTGAAAAATGATCACAAAATCGTTCTCTGCACCCTCGAGAACCTCGGATACGATACCCATAATGTAGTTAACATAATTTTGAGCGGTGGCCAGCTTGGATTTCAAAAATGATCACAAAATCGTTCTCTGCACCCTCGAGAACCTCGGATACGATACCCATAATGTAGTTATCATAATTCTGAGCGTCATCTATGTTGGATTTCAAAAATATTCACAAAATCGTCTTGTGCACACTCGAGAACGTCGGATACGACACCCATAATGAAGTTATCATACTTTTGAGCGGCGGCCATCTTGGATATGAAAAATGATCACAAAATCGTTCTCTGCACCCTCGAGAACCTCGGATACGATACCCATAATGTAGTCAACATAATTTTGAGCGGTGGCCAGCTTGGATTTCAAAAATGATCACAAAATCGTTCTCTGCACCCTCGAGAACCTCGGATACGATACCCATAATGTAGTTATCATAATTTTGAGCGGCGGCCATCTTGGATTTCAAAAATGATAACAAAATCGTTCTGTGCAGTCTGGAGAACCTCGGATACGATACCCATATTTTTGTGACCATAATCTTGCACGGCGGCCATCTAGGATTTGAAAAATGATCACAAAATCGTTCTCAGCACCCTCGAGAACCTCGGATATGATACCCATAATGTAGTTATCATACTTTTGAGCGGCGGCAATCTTGGATTTGAAAACTGATCACAAAATCGTTCTCTGCACCCTCGAGAACCTCGGGTACGATATCCATATTGCTGAAATCATAATTTTGTGCGGCGGCCATCTTGGATTTCAAAAATGATCATAAAATTGGATACGATACCCATAATGTAGTTATCATAATTTTGAGCGGCAGCTATCTTGGATTTCAAAAATGTTCACAAAATCGTTCTGTGCACTCTCGAGAACCTCGGATACGACACCCATAATGTACTTATCATACTTTTGAGCGGCGGCCATCTTGGATTTGAAAAATGATCACAAAATCGTCCTCAGCACCCTCGAGAACCTCGGATACGATACCCATAATGTAGTTTTCATACTTTTGAGCGGAGGCCATCTTGGATTTGAAAAATGATCACAATATCGTTCTCGGCACCCTCGAGAACCTCGGATACGATACCCATAATCTAGTTATCATAATTTTGAGCGGCGGCCATCTTGGATTTGAAAACTTATCACAAAATATTTCTCTGCACGATATCCATATTGCTGAAATCATAATTTTGTGCGGCGGTCATCTTGGATTTGAAAAATGATCCAAAAATTGTTTTCTCCACCCTCGAGAACCACGGAAACGATATCCATATTGCTGAAAACATTATTTTGTGAAAACATTATTGTTTGTGGCAGCCCTCTTGGATTTCAAAAATGATCACAGAATTGTTCTCTGCACCCTCGAGAACCTCGGACACGATATCCATATTGCTAAAATCATAATTTTATGCGGCGGCCATCTTGGATTTGAAAAATGATCACCAAATCGTTCTCTGCACCCTCGAGAATCTCGGACACGATATCCATATTGCTGAAATCATAATTTGGTGCGGCGGCCATCTTGGATTTGAAATTTTGATTTTAAGTTCAGAGAATGATCACCAAATCGTTCTCTGAACCCTCGAGAATCTCGGACACGATATCATTATTGCTGAAATCATAATTTTGTGCGGCGGCCATCTTGGATTTGAAAAATGATCACAAAATCGTTCTCTGCACCCTCGAGAACCTCGGATACGATACCCATAATGTAGTTAACATAATTTTGAGCGGCGGCCATCTTGGATTTGAAAAATGATCACAAAATCGTTCTCTGCACCCACGAGAACCTCGGATACGATACCCATAACGTAGTTATCATACTTTTGAGCGGCGGTCATCTTGGATTTGAAAAATGATCACAAAATCGTTCTCTGCACCCTCGAGAACCTCTGATACGATACCCATAAAGTAGTTTTCATACTTTTGAGCGGAGGCCATCTTGGATTTGAAAAATGAACACAATATCGTTCTCTGCACCCTCGAGAACCTCGGATACGATACCCATAATGTAGTTATCATAATTTTGAGCGGCGGCCATCTTGGATTTCAAAAATGATAACAAAATCGTTCTGTGCAGTCTGGAGAACCTCGGATACGATACCCATATTTTTGTGACCATAATCTTGCACGGCGGCCATCTAGGATTTGAAAAATGATCACAAAATCGTTCTCAGCACCCTCGAGAACCTCGGATATGATACCCATAATGTAGTTATCATACTTTTGAGCGGCGGCCATCTTGGATTTGAAAACTGATCACAAAATCGTTCTCTGCACCCTCGAGAACCTCGGGTACGATATCCATATTGCTGAAAACATTATTGTTTGCGGCAGCCCTCTTGGATTTCAAAAATGATCACAGAATTGTTCTCTGCACCCTCGAGAACCTCGGACTCGATTTCCATATTGCTAAAATCATAATTTTATGCTGCGGCCATCTTGGATTTGAAAAATGATCACAAAATCGTTCTCTGCACCCTCGAGAACCTCGGATACGATACCCATAATGTAGTCAACATAATTTTGAGCGGTGGCCAGCTTGGATTTCAAAAATGATCACAAAATCGTTCTCAGCACCCTCGAGAACCTCGGATACGATACCCATAATGTAGTTATCATAATTCTGAGCGGCATCTATGTTGGATTTCAAAAATTACACAAAATCGTTCTGTGCACACTCGAGAACCTCGGATACGACACCCATAATGAAGATATCATACTTTTGAGCGGCGGCCATCTTGGATTTGAAAAATGATCACAAAATCGTTCTCTGCACCCTCGAGAACCTCGGATACGATACCCATAATGTAGTCAACATAATTTTGAGCGGTGGCCAGCTTGGATTTAAAAAATGATCACAAAATCGTTCTCTGCACCCTCGAGAACCTCGGATACGATACCCATAATGTAGTTATCATAATTTTGAGCGGCGGCCATCTTGGATTTCAAAAATGATAACAAAATCGTTCTGTGCAGTCTGGAGAACCTCGGATACGATACCCATATTTTCGTGACCATAATCTTGCACGGCGGCCATCTAGGATTAGAAAAATGATCACAAAATCGTTCTCAGCACCCTCGAGAACCTCGGATACGATACCCATAATGTAGTTATCATACTTTTGAGCGGCGTCCATCTTGGATTTGAAAAATGATCACAAAATCGTTCTCTGCACCCTCGAGAACCTCGGATACGATACCCATAATGTAGTCAACATAATTTTGAGCGGTGGCCAGCTTGGATTTAACAAATGATCACAAAATCGTTCTCTGCACCCTCGAGAACCTCGGATACGATACCCATAATGTAGTTATCATAATTCTGAGCGGCATCTATGTTGGATTTCAAAAATATTCACAAAATCGTTCTGTGCACACTCGAGAACCTCGGATACGACACCCATAATGAAGATATCATACTTTTGAGCGGCGGCCATCTTGGATTTGAAAAATGATCACAAAGTCGTTCTCTGCACCCTCGAGAACCTCGGATACGATACCCATAATGTAGTCAACATAATTTTGAGCGGTGGCCAGCTTGGATTTAAAAAATGATCACAAAATCGTTCTCTTCACCCTCGAGAACCTCGGATACGATACCCATAATGTAGTTATCATAATTTTGAGCGGCGGCCATCTTGGATTTCAAAAATGATAATTAAATCGTTCTGTGCAGTCTGGAGAACCTCGGATACGATACCCATATTTTTGTGACCTTAATCTTGCACGGCGGCCATCTAGGATTTGAAAAATGATCACAAAATCGTTCTCAGCACCCTCGAGAACCTTGGATACGATACCCATAATGTAGTTATCATACTTTTGAGCGGCGGCCATCTTGGATTTGAAAAATGATCACAAAATCGTTCTCTGAACCCTCGAGAACCTCGGGTACGATATCCATATTGCTGAAATCATAATTTTGTGCGGCGGCCATCTTGGATTTGAAAAATGATCATAAAATTGGATACGATACCCATAATGTAGTTATCATAATTTTGAGCGGCAGCTATCTTGGATTTCAAAACTGTTCACAAAATCGTTCTGTGCACTTACGAGAACTTCGGATACGACACCCATAACGTAGTTATCATACTTTTGAGCGGCGGCCATCTTGGATTTGAAAAATGATCACAAAATCGTTCTCAGCACCCTCGAGAACCTCGGGTACGATACCCATAATGTAGTTTTCATACTTTTGAGCGGAGGCCATCTTGGATTTGAAAAATGATCACAATATCGTTCTCTGCACCCTCGAGAACCTCGGATACGATACCCATAATCTAGTTATCATAATTTTGAGCGGCGGCCATCTTGGATTTGAAAACTTATCACAAAATCTGTCTCTGCACCCTCGAGAACCTCGGGTACGATATCCATATTGCTGAAATCATAATTTTGTGCGGCGGCCATCTTGGATTTGAAAAATGATCCCAAAATTGTTTTCTGCACCCTCGAGAACCACGGAAACGATATCCATATTGCGGAAAACATTATTTTGTGAAAACATTATTGTTTGCGGCAGCCCTCTTGGATTTCAAAAATGATCACAGAATTGTTCTCTGCACACTCGAGAACCTCGGACACGATATTCATATTGCTAAAATCATAATTTTATGCGGCGGCCATCTTGGATTTGAAAAATGATCACCAAATCGTTCTCTGCACCCTCGAGAATCTCGGACACGATATCCATATTGCTGAAATCATAATTTGGTGCGGCGGCCATCTTGGAAATGAAAAATGATCACCAAATCGTTCTCTGAACCCTCGAGAATCTCGGACACGATATCCATATTGCTGAAATCATCATTTTGTGCGGCGGCCATCTTGGATTTGAAAAATGATCACAAAATCGTTCTCTGCACACTCGAGAACCTCGGATACGATACCCATAATATAGTTAACATAATTTTGAGCGGCGGCCTTCTTGGATTTCAAAAATGATCACAAAATCGTTCTCTGCACCCTCGAGAACCTCGGATACGATACCCATAATCTGGTTATCATAATTTTCAGCGGCGGCCATCTTGGATTTCAAAAATGATAACAAAATCTTTCTCTGCACCCTCGAGAACCTCGGGTACGATATCCATATTGCTGAAATCATAATTTTGTGCGGCGGCCATCTTGGAATTGAAAAATGATCCCAAAATTGTTTTCTGCACCCTCGAGAACCACGGAAACGATATCTATATTGCTGAAAACATAATTTTGTGCGGCGGCCATGTTGGATTAGAAAAATGATCACAAAATCGTTCTCAGCACCCTCGAGAACCTCGGATACGATACCCATAATGTAGTTATCATACTTTTGAGCGGCGGCCATCTTCGATTTGAAAAATGATCACAAAATTGTTCTGTGCACTCTCGAGAACTTCGGATACGATACCCATATTTTTGTGATCATAATCTTGCACGGCGGCCATCTCGGATTTAAAAATGATCCCAAAATTAATTTCTGCACCCTTGAGAACCTCAGACACGATATCCATATTGCTGAAAACATTATTGTTTGCGCCAGCCCTCTTGGATTTCAAAAATGATCACAGAATTGTTCTCTGCACCCTCGAGAACCTCGGACACGATTTCCATATTGCTAAAATCATAATTTTATGCTGCGGCCATCTTGGATTTGAAAAATGATCACCAAATCGCTCTCTGCACCCTCGAGAATCTCGGACACGATATCCATTTTGCTTAAATCATCATTTTGTGCGGTGGCCATCTTGGATTTGATAAATAATCACAAAATCGTTCTCTGCACCCTCGAGAACCTCGGAAACGATACCCACAATGTAGTTAACACAATTTTGAGCGGCGGCCTGCTTGGATTTCGAAAATGATCACAAAATCGTTCTCTGCACCCTCGAGAACCTCGGATACGATACCCATAATGTAGTTATCATAATTTTGAGCGGCGGCCATCTTAGATTTCAAAAATGATAACAAAATCGTTCTGTGCAGTCTGGAGAACCTCGGATACGATACCCATATTTTTGTGACCATAATCTTGCACGGCGGCCATCTAGGATTTGAAAAATGATCACAAAATCGTTCTCAGCACCCTCGAGAACCTCGGATACGATACCCATAATGTAGTTATCATACTTTTGAGCGGCGGCCATCTTGGATTTGAAAAATGATCACAGAATTGTTCTCTGCACCCTCAAGAACCTCGGTTACGATATCCATATTGCTGAAATCATAATTTTGTGCGGCGGCCATCTTGGATTTGAAAAATGATCATAAAATTGGATACGATACCCATAATGTAGTTATCATAATTCTGAGCGGCATCTATGTTGGATTTCAAAAATATTCACAAAATCGTTCTGTGCACACTCGAGAACCTCGGATACGACACCCATAATGAAGATATCATACTTTTGAGCGGCGGCCATCTTGGATTTGAAAAATGATCACAAAGTCGTTCTCTGCACCCTCGAGAACCTCGGATACGATACCCATAATGTAGTCAACATAATTTTGAGCGGTGGCCAGCTTGGATTTAAAAAATGATCACAAAATCGTTCTCTGCACCCTCGAGAACCTCGGATACGATACCCATAATGTAGTTATCATAATTTTGAGCGGCGGCCATCTTGGATTTCAAAAATGATAATTAAATCGTTCTGTGCAGTCTGGAGAACCTCGGATACGATACCCATATTTTTGTGACCTTAATCTTGCACGGCGGCCATCTAGGATTTGAAAAATGATCACAAAATCGTTCTCAGCACCCTCGAGAACCTTGGATACGATACCCATAATGTAGTTATCATACTTTTGAGCGGCGGCCATCTTGGATTTGAAAAATGATCACAAAATCGTTCTCTGAACCCTCGAGAACCTCGGGTACGATATCCATATTGCTGAAATCATAATTTTGTGCGGCGGCCATCTTGGATTTGAAAAATGATCAAAAAATTGGATACGATACCCATAATGTAGTTATCATAATTTTGAGCGGCAGCTATCTTGGATTTCAAAACTGTTCACAAAATCGTTCTGTGCACTTACGAGAACTTCGGATACGACACCCATAACGTAGTTATCATACTTTTGAGCGGCGGCCATCTTGGATTTGAAAAATGATCACAAAATCGTTCTCAGCACCCTCGAGAACCTCGGGTACGATACCCATAATGTAGTTTTCATACTTTTGAGCGGAGGCCATCTTGGATTTGAAAAATGATCACAATATCGTTCTCTGCACCCTCGAGAACCTCGGATACGATACCCATAATCTAGTTATCATAATTTTGAGCGGCGGCCATCTTGGATTTGAAAACTTATCACAAAATCTGTCTCTGCACCCTCGAGAACCTCGGGTACGATATCCATATTGCTGAAATCATAATTTTGTGCGGCGGCCATCTTGGATTTGAAAAATGATCCCAAAATTGTTTTCTGCACCCTCGAGAACCACGGAAACGATATCCATATTGCTAAAATCATAATTTTATGCGGCGGCCATCTTGGATTTGAAAAATGATCACCAAATCGTTCTCTGCACCCTCGAGAATCTCGGACACGATATCCATATTGCTGAAATCATAATTTGGTGCGGCGGCCATCTTGGATTTGAAATTTTGATTTTAAGTTCAGAGAATGATCACCAAATCGTTCTCTGAACCCTCGAGAATCTCGGACACGATATCATTTTTGCTGAAATCATAATTTTGTGCGGCGGCCATCTTGGATTTGAAAAATGATCACAAAATCGTTCTCTGCACCCTCGAGAACCTCGGATACGATACCCATAATGTAGTTAACATAATTTTGAGCGGCAGCCATCTTGGATTTGAAAAATGATCACAAAATCGTTCTCTGCACCCACGAGAACCTCGGATACGATACCCATAACGTAGTTATCATACTTTTGAGCGGCGGTCATCTTGGATTTGAAAAATGATCACAAAATCGTTCTCTGCACCCTCGAGAACCTCGGATACGATACCCATAAAGTAGTTTTCATACTTTTGAGCGGAGGCCATCTTGGATTTGAAAAATGAACACAATATCGTTCTCTGCACCCTCGAGAACCTCGGATACGATACCCATAATGTAGTTATCATAATTCTGAGCGGCATCTATGTTGGATTTCAAAAATATTCACAAAATCGTTCTGTGCACACTCGAGAACCTCGGATGCGACACCCATAATGAAGATATCATACTTTTGAGCGGCGGCCATCTTGGATTTGAAAAATGATCACAAAATCGTTCTCTGCACCCTCGAGAACCTCGGATACGATACCCATAATGTAGTTAACATAATTTTGAGCGGTGGCCAGCTTGGATTTCAAAAATGATCACAAAATCGTTCTCTGCACCCTCGAGAACCTCGGATACGATACCCATAATGTAGTTATCATAATTCTGAGCGTCATCTATGTTGGATTTCAAAAATATTCACAAAATCGTCTTGTGCACACTCGAGAACGTCGGATACGACACCCATAATGAAGTTATCATACTTTTGAGCGGCGGCCATCTTGGATATGAAAAATGATCACAAAATCGTTCTCTGCACCCTCGAGAACCTCGGATACGATACCCATAATGTAGTCAACATAATTTTGAGCGGTGGCCAGCTTGGATTTCAAAAATGATCACAAAATCGTTCTCTGCACCCTCGAGAACCTCGGATACGATACCCATAATGTAGTTATCATAATTTTGAGCGGCGGCCATCTTGGATTTCAAAAATGATAACAAAATCGTTCTGTGCAGTCTGGAGAACCTCGGATACGATACCCATATTTTTGTGACCATAATCTTGAACGGCGGCCATCTAGGATTTGAAAAATGATCACAAAATCGTTCTCAGCACCCTCGAGAACCTCGGATATGATACCCATAATGTAGTTATCATACTTTTGAGCGGCGGCAATCTTGGATTTGAAAACTGATCACAAAATCGTTCTCTGCACCCTCGAGAACCTCGGGTACGATATCCATATTGCTGAAATCATAATTTTGTGCGGCGGCCATCTTGGATTTCAAAAATGATCATAAAATTGGATACGATACCCATAATGTAGTTATCATAATTTTGAGCGGCAGCTATCTTGGATTTCAAAAATGTTCACAAAATCGTTCTGTGCACTCTCGAGAACCTCGGATACGACACCCATAATGTACTTATCATACTTTTGAGCGGCGGCCATCTTGGATTTGAAAAATGATCACAAAATCGTCCTCAGCACCCTCGAGAACCTCGGATACGATACCCATAATGTAGTTTTCATACTTTTGAGCGGCGGCCATCTTGGATTTGAAAAATGATCACAAAATCGTTCTCGGCACCCTCGAGAACCTCGGATACGATACCCATAATCTAGTTATCATAATTTTGAGCGGCGGCCATCTTGGATTTGAAAACTTATCACAAAATATTTCTCTGCACGATATCCATATTGCTGAAATCATAATTTTGTGCGGCGGTCATCTTGGATTTGAAAAATGATCCAAAAATTGTTTTCTCCACCCTCGAGAACCACGGAAACGATATCCATATTGCTGAAAACATTATTTTGTGAAAACATTATTGTTTGTGGCAGCCCTCTTGGATTTCAAAAATGATCACAGAATTGTTCTCTGCACCCTCGAGAACCTCGGACACGATATCCATATTGCTAAAATCATAATTTTATGCGGCGGCCATCTTGGATTTGAAAAATGATCACCAAATCGTTCTCTGCACCCTCGAGAATCTCGGACACGATATCCATATTGCTGAAATCATAATTTGGTGCGGCGGCCATCTTGGATTTGAAATTTTGATTTTAAGTTCAGAGAATGATCACCAAATCGTTCTCTGAACCCTCGAGAATCTCGGACACGATATCATTAT
Source organism: Leptidea sinapis (assembly GCF_905404315.1). Taxonomy (NCBI): domain Eukaryota; kingdom Metazoa; phylum Arthropoda; class Insecta; order Lepidoptera; family Pieridae; genus Leptidea; species Leptidea sinapis. Next base: position 189,500 of record NC_066275.1, on the reverse strand, counting down.
TGCTGAAATCATAATTTTGTGCGGCGGCCATCTTGGATTTGAAAAATGATCACAAAATCGTTCTCTGCACCCTCGAGAACCTCGGATACGATACCCATAATGTAGTTAACATAATTTTGAGCGGCGGCCATCTTGGATTTGAAAAATGATCACAAAATCGTTCTCTGCACCCACGAGAACCTCGGATACGATACCCATAACGTAGTTATCATACTTTTGAGCGGCGGTCATCTTGGATTTGAAAAATGATCACAAAATCGTTCTCTGCACCCTCGAGAACCTCGGATACGATACCCATTAAGTAGTTTTCATACTTTTGAGCGGAGGCCATCTTGGATTTGAAAAATGAACACAATATCGTTCTCTGCACCCTCGAGAACCTCGGATACGATACCCATAATGTAGTTATCATAATTTTGAGCGGCGGCCATCTTGGATTTCAAAAATGATAACAAAATCGTTCTGTGCAGTCTGGAGAACCTCGGATACGATACCCATATTTTTGTGACCATAATCTTGCACGGCGGCCATCTAGGATTTGAAAAATGATCACAAAATCGTTCTCAGCACCCTCGAGAACCTCGGATATGATACCCATAATGTAGTTATCATACTTTTGAGCGGCGGCCATCTTGGATTTGAAAACTGATCACAAAATCGTTCTCTGCACCCTCGAGAACCTCGGGTACGATATCCATATTGCTGAAAACATTATTGTTTGCGGCAGCCCTCTTGGATTTCAAAAATGATCACAGAATTGTTCTCTGCACCCTCGAGAACCTCGGACTCGATTTCCATATTGCTAAAATCATAATTTTATGCTGCGGCCATCTTGGATTTGAAAAATGATCACAAAATCGTTCTCTGCACCCTCGAGAACCTCGGATACGATACCCATAATGTAGTCAACATAATTTTGAGCGGTGGCCAGCTTGGATTTCAAAAATGATCACAAAATCGTTCTCAGCACCCTCGAGAACCTCGGATACGATACCCATAATGTAGTTATCATAATTCTGAGCGGCATCTATGTTGGATTTCAAAAATTACACAAAATCGTTCTGTGCACACTCGAGAACCTCGGATACGACACCCATAATGAAGATATCATACTTTTGAGCGGCGGCCATCTTGGATTTGAAAAATGATCACAAAATCGTTCTCTGCACCCTCGAGAACCTCGGATACGATACCCATAATGTAGTCAACATAATTTTGAGCGGTGGCCAGCTTGGATTTAAAAAATGATCACAAAATCGTTCTCTGCACCCTCGAGAACCTCGGATACGATACCCATAATGTAGTTATCATAATTTTGAGCGGCGGCCATCTTGGATTTCAAAAATGATAACAAAATCGTTCTGTGCAGTCTGGAGAACCTCGGATACGATACCCATATTTTTGTGACCATAATCTTGCACGGCGGCCATCTAGGATTAGAAAAATGATCACAAAATCGTTCTCAGCACCCTCGAGAACCTCGGATACGATACCCATAATGTAGTTATCATACTTTTGAGCGGCGTCCATCTTGGATTTGAAAAATGATCACAAAATCGTTCTCTGCACCCTCGAGAACCTCGGATACGATACCCATAATGTAGTCAACATAATTTTGAGCGGTGGCCAGCTTGGATTTAACAAATGATCACAAAATCGTTCTCTGCACCCTCGAGAACCTCGGATACGATACCCATAATGTAGTTATCATAATTCTGAGCGGCATCTATGTTGGATTTCAAAAATATTCACAAAATCGTTCTGTGCACACTCGAGAACCTCGGATACGACACCCATAATGAAGATATCATACTTTTGAGCGGCGGCCATCTTGGATTTGAAAAATGATCACAAAGTCGTTCTCTGCACCCTCGAGAACCTCGGATACGATACCCATAATGTAGTCAACATAATTTTGAGCGGTGGCCAGCTTGGATTTAAAAAATGATCACAAAATCGTTCTCTGCACCCTCGAGAACCTCGGATACGATACCCATAATGTAGTTATCATAATTTTGAGCGGCGGCCATCTTGGATTTCAAAAATGATAATTAAATCGTTCTGTGCAGTCTGGAGAACCTCGGATACGATACCCATATTTTTGTGACCTTAATCTTGCACGGCGGCCATCTAGGATTTGAAAAATGATCACAAAATCGTTCTCAGCACCCTCGAGAACCTTGGATACGATACCCATAATGTAGTTATCATACTTTTGAGCGGCGGCCATCTTGGATTTGAAAAATGATCACAAAATCGTTCTCTGAACCCTCGAGAACCTCGGGTACGATATCCATATTGCTGAAATCATAATTTTGTGCGGCGGCCATCTTGGATTTGAAAAATGATCATAAAATTGGATACGATACCCATAATGTAGTTATCATAATTTTGAGCGGCAGCTATCTTGGATTTCAAAACTGTTCACAAAATCGTTCTGTGCACTTACGAGAACTTCGGATACGACACCCATAACGTAGTTATCATACTTTTGAGCGGCGGCCATCTTGGATTTGAAAAATGATCACAAAATCGTTCTCTGCACCCTCGAGAACCTCGGGTACGATACCCATAATGTAGTTTTCATACTTTTGAGCGGAGGCCATCTTGGATTTGAAAAATGATCACAATATCGTTCTCTGCACCCTCGAGAACCTCGGATACGATACCCATAATCTAGTTATCATAATTTTGAGCGGCGGCCATCTTGGATTTGAAAACTTATCACAAAATCTGTCTCTGCACCCTCGAGAACCTCGGGTACGATATCCATATTGCTGAAATCATAATTTTGTGCGGCGGCCATCTTGGATTTGAAAAATGATCCCAAAATTGTTTTCTGCACCCTCGAGAACCACGGAAACGATATCCATATTGCGGAAAACATTATTTTGTGAAAACATTATTGTTTGCGGCAGCCCTCTTGGATTTCAAAAATGATCACAGAATTGTTCTCTGCACACTCGAGAACCTCGGACACGATATTCATATTGCTAAAATCATAATTTTATGCGGCGGCCATCTTGGATTTGAAAAATGATCACCAAATCGTTCTCTGCACCCTCGAGAATCTCGGACACGATATCCATATTGCTGAAATCATAATTTGGTGCGGCGGCCATCTTGGAAATGAAAAATGATCACCAAATCGTTCTCTGAACCCTCGAGAATCTCGGACACGATATCCATATTGCTGAAATCATCATTTTGTGCGGCGGCCATCTTGGATTTGAAAAATGATCACAAAATCGTTCTCTGCACACTCGAGAACCTCGGATACGATACCCATAATATAGTTAACATAATTTTGAGCGGCGGCCTTCTTGGATTTCAAAAATGATCACAAAATCGTTCTCTGCACCCTCGAGAACCTCGGATACGATACCCATAATGTAGTTATCATAATTTTGAGCGGCGGCCATCTTGGATTTCAAAAATGATAACAAAATCTTTCTCTGCACCCTCGAGAACCTCGGGTACGATATCCATATTGCTGAAATCATAATTTTGTGCGGCGGCCATCTTGGAATTGAAAAATGATCCCAAAATTGTTTTCTGCACCCTCGAGAACCACGGAAACGATATCTATATTGCTGAAAACATAATTTTGTGCGGCGGCCATGTTGGATTAGAAAAATGATCACAAAATCGTTCTCAGCACCCTCGAGAACCTCGGATACGATACCCATAATGTAGTTATCATACTTTTGAGCGGCGGCCATCTTCGTTTTAAAAAATGATCACAAAATTGTTCTGTGCACTCTCGAGAACTTCGGATACGATACCCATATTTTTGTGATCATAATCTTGCACGGCGGCCATCTCGGATTTAAAAATGATCCCAAAATTAATTTCTGCACCCTTGAGAACCTCAGACACGATATCCATATTGCTGAAAACATTATTGTTTGCGCCAGCCCTCTTGGATTTCAAAAATGATCACAGAATTGTTCTCTGCACCCTCGAGAACCTCGGACACGATTTCCATATTGCTAAAATCATAATTTTATGCTGCGGCCATCTTGGATTTGAAAAATGATCACCAAATCGCTCTCTGCACCCTCGAGAATCTCGGACACGATATCCATTTTGCTTAAATCATCATTTTGTGCGGTGGCCATCTTGGATTTGATAAATAATCACAAAATCGTTCTCTGCACCCTCGAGAACCTCGGAAACGATACCCACAATGTAGTTAACACAATTTTGAGCGGCGGCCTGCTTGGATTTCGAAAATGATCACAAAATCGTTCTCTGCACCCTCGAGAACCTCGGATACGATACCCATAATGTAGTTATCATAATTTAGAGCGGCGGCCATCTTAGATTTCAAAAATGATAACAAAATCGTTCTGTGCAGTCTGGAGAACCTCGGATACGATACCCATATTTTTGTGACCATAATCTTGCACGGCGGCCATCTAGGATTTGAAAAATGATCACAAAATCGTTCTCAGCACCCTCGAGAACCTCGGATACGATACCCATAATGTAGTTATCATACTTTTGAGCGGCGGCCATCTTGGATTTGAAAAATGATCACAGAATTGTTCTCTGCACCCTCAAGAACCTCGGTTACGATATCCATATTGCTGAAATCATAATTTTGTGCGGCGGCCATCTTGGATTTGAAAAATGATCATAAAATTGGATACGATACCCATAATGTAGTTATCATAATTTTGAGCGGCAGCTACCTTGGATTTCAAAAATGTTCACAAAATCGTTCTGTGCACTCTCGAGAACCTCGGATACGATACCCATAATGTAGTTATCATACTTTTGAGCGGCAGCCATCTTGGATTTGAAAAATGATCACAATATCGTTCTCAGCAACCTCGAGAACCTCGGATACGATAACCATAATGTAGTTTTCATACTTTTGAGCGGAGACCATCTTGGATTTGAAAATAGATCACAATATCGTTCTCGGCACCCTCGAGAACCTCGGATACGATACCCATAATCTAGTTATCATAATTTTGAGCGGCGGCCATCTTGGATTTGAAAACTTATCACAAAATATTTCTCTGCACCCTCGAGAACCTCGGGTACGATATCCATATTGCTGAAATCATAATTTTGTGCGGCGGTCATCTTGGATTTGAAAAATGATCCAAAAATTGTTTTCTGCACCCTCGAGAACCACGGAAACGATATCCATATTGCTGAAAACATAATTTTGTGCGGCGGCCATCTTGGATTTGAAAAATGATCACAAAAACGTTCTCTGCACCCACGAGAACCTCGGATACGATACCCATAATGTAGTTATCATACTTTTGAGCGGCGGCCATCTTGGATTTGAAAAATGATCACAAAATCGTTCTCTGCTCCCTCGAGAACCTCGGATACGATACCCATTAAGTAGTTTTCATACTTTTGAGCGTAAGCCCTCTTGGATTTGAAAAATGAACACAATATCGTTCTCTGCACCCTCGAGAACCTCGGAAACGATACCCATAATGAAGTTATCATACTTTTGAGTGGCGGCCATCTTGGATTTGAAAAATGATCACAAAATCGTTCTCTGCACCCTCGAGAACCTCGGATACGATACCCATAATGTAGTTATCATACTTTTGAGCGGCAGCCATCTTGGATTTGAAAAATGATCACAAAATCGTTCTCAGCACCCTCGAGAACCTCGGATACGATACCCATAATGGAGTTTTCATACTTTTGAGCGGAGACCATCTTGGATTTGAAAATAGATCACAATATTGTTCTCGGCACCCTCGAGAACCTCGGATACGATACCCATAATCTAGTTATCATAATTTTGAGCGGCGGCCATCTTGGATTTGAAAACTTATCACAAAATATTTCTCTGCACCCTCGAGAACCTCGGGTACGATATCCATATTGCTGAAATCGTAATTTTGTGCGGCGGTCATCTTGGATTTGAAAAATGATCCAAAAATTGTTTTCTGCACCCTCGAGAACCACGGAAACGATATCCATATTGCTGAAAACATAATTTTGTGCAGCGGCCATCTTGGATTTGAAAAATGATCACAAAATCGTTCTCTGCACCCTCGAGAACCTCGGATACGATACCCATAATGTAGTTAACATAATTTTGTGCGGCGGCCATCTTGGATTTCAAAAATGATCACAAAATCGTTCTCTGCACCCACGAGAACCTCGGATACGGTACCCATAATGTAGTTATCATACTTTTGAGCGGCGGCCATCTTGGATTTGAAAAATGATCACAAAGTCGTTCTCTGCACCCTCGAGAACCTCGGATACGATACCCATAAAGTAGTTTTCATACTTTTGAGCGGAGGCCATCTTGGATTTGAAAAATGAACACAATATCGTTCTCTGCACCCTCGAGAACCTCGGAAACGATACCCATAATGAAGTTATCATACTTTTGAGTGGCGGCCATCTTGGATTTGAAAAATGATCACAAAATCGTTCTCTGCACCCTCGAGAACCTCGGATACGATACCCATAATGTAGTCAACATAATTTTGAGCGGCAGCTATCTTGGATTTCAAAAATGTTCACAAAATCGTTCTGTGCACTCTCGAGAACCTCGGTTACGACACCCATAATGTAGTTATCATACTTTTGAGCGGCGGCCATCTTGGATTTGAAAAATTATCACAAAATCGTTCTCAGCACCCTCGAGAACCTCGGATACGATACCCATAATGTAGTTTTCATACTTTTGAGCGGAGGCCATCTTGGATTTGAAAAATGATCACAATATCGTTCTCGGCACCCTCGAGAACCTCGGATACGATACCCATAATCTAGTTATCATAATTTTGAGCGGCCGCCATCTTGGATTTGAAAACTTATCACAAAATATTTCTCTGCACCCTCGAGAACCTCGGGTACGATATCCATATTGCTGAAATCATAATTTTATGCGGCGGTCATCTTGGATTTGAAAAATGATCACCAAATCGTTCTCTGCACCCTCGAGAATCTCGGACACGATATCCATATTGCTGAAATCATAATTTGGTGCGGCGGCCATCTTGGATTTGAAAAATGATCACCAAATCGTTCTCTGAACCCTCGAGAATCTCGGACACGATATCCATATTGCTGAAATCATAATTTTGTACGGCGGCCATCTTGGATTTGAAAAATGATCACAAAATCGTTCTCTGCACCCTCGAGAACCTCGGATACGATACCCATAACGTAGTTATCATACTTTTGAGCGGCGGTCATCTTGGATTTGAAAAATGATCAAAAAATCGTTCTCTGCACCCTCGAGAACCTCGGATACGATACCCATAAAGTAGTTTTCATACTTTTGAGCGGAGGCCATCTTGGATTTGAAAACTGAACACAATATCGTTCTCTGCACCCTCGAGAACCTCGGATACGATACCCATAATGTAGTTATCATAATTCTAAGCGGCATCTATGTTGGATTTCAAAAATATTCACAAAATCGTTCTGTGCACACTCGAGAACCTCGGATACGACACCCATAATGAAGATATCATACTTTTGAGCGGCGGCCATCTTGGATTTGAAAAATGATCACAAAATCGTTCTCTGCACCCTCGAGAACCTCGGATACGAAACCCATAATGTAGTCAACATAATTTTGAGCGGTGGTCAGCTTGGATTTAAAAAATGATCACAAAATCGTTCTCTGCACCCTCGAGAACCTCGGTTACGATACCCATAATGTAGTTATCATAATTTTGAGCGGCGGCCATCTTGGATTTGAAAAATGATCACAAAATCGTTCTCTGCACCCTCGAGAACCTCGGATACGATACCCATAATGTAGTTTTCATACTTTTGAGCGGAGACCATCTTGGATTTGAAAATAGATCACAATATCGTTCTCGGCACCCTCGAGAACCTCGGTTACGATATCCATATTGCTGAAGTCATAATTTTGTGCGGCGGCCATCTTGGATTTGAAAAATGATCACAAAATCGTTCACTGAACCCACGAGAACCTCGGGTACGATATCCATATTGCTGAAATCATAATTTTGTGCGGCGGCCATCTTGGATTTGAAAAATGATCATAAAATTGGATACGATACCCATAATGTAGTTATCATAATTTTGAGCGGCAGCTATCTTGGATTTCAAAAATGTTCACAAAATCGTTCTGTGCACTCACGAGAACCTCGGATACGACACCCATAACGTAGTTATCATACTTTTGAGCGGCGGCCATCTTGGATTTGAAAAATGATCACAAAATCATTCTCAGCAACCTCGAGAACCTCGGGTACGATACCCATAATGTAGTTTCATACTTTTGAGCGGAGGCCGTCTTGGATTTGAAAAATGATCACAATATCGTTCTCTGCACCCTCGAGAACCTCGGATACGATACCCATAATCTAGTTATCAAAATTTTTGAGCGGCGGCCATCTTGGATTTGAAAACTTATCACAAAATCTGTCTCTGCACCCTCGAGAACCTCGGGTACGATATCCATATTGCTGAAATCATAATTTTGTGCGGCGGCCATCTTGGATTTGAAAAATGATCCCAAAATTGTTTTCTGCACCCTCGAGAACCACGGAAACGATATCCATATTGCGGAAAACATTATTTTGTGAAAACATTATTGTTTGCGGCAGCCCTCTTGGATTTCAAAAATGATCACAGAATTGTTCTCTGCACACTCGAGAACCTCGGACACGATATTCATATTGCTAAAATCATAATTTGGTGCGGCGGCCATCTTGGATTTGAAAAATGATCACCAAATCGTTCTCTGAACCCTCGAGAATCTCGGACACGATATCCATATTGCTGAAATCATCATTTTGTGCGGCGGCCATCTTGGATTTGAAAAATGATCACAAAATCGTTCTCTGCACACTCGAGAACCACGGATACGATACCCATAAAGTAGTTTTCATACTTTTGAGAGGAGGCCATCTTGGATTTGAAAAATGAACACAATATCGTTCTCTGCACCCTCGAGAACCTCGGAAACGATACCCATAATGAAGTTATCATACTTTTGAGTGGCGGCCATCTTGGATTTGAAAAATGATCACAAAATCGTTCTCTGCACCCTCGAGAACCTCGGATACGATACCCATAATGTAGTCAACATAATTTTGAGCGGCAGCTATCTTGGATTTCAAAAATATTCACAAAATCGTTCTGTGCACACTCGAGAACCTCGGATACGACACCCATAATGAAGATATCATACTTTTGAGCGGCGGCCATCTTGGTTTTGAAAAATGATCACAAAATCGTTCTCTGCACCCTCGAGAACCTCGGATACGATACCCATAATGTAGTCAACATAATTTTGAGCGGTGGCCAGCTTGGATTTAAAAAATGATCACAAAATCGTTCTCTGCACCCTCGAGAACCTCGGATACGATACCCATAAAGTAGTTTTCATACTTTTGAGAGGAGGCCATCTTGGATTTGAAAAATGAACACAATATCGTTCTCTGCACCCTCGAGAACCTCGGAAACGATACCCATAATGAAGTTATCATACTTTTGAGTGGCGGCCATCTTGGATTTGAAAAATGATCACAAAATCGTTCTCTGCACCCTCGAGAACCTCGGATACGATACCCATAATGTAGTCAACATAATTTTGAGCGGCAGCTATCTTGGATTTCAAAAATATTCACAAAATCGTTCTGTGCACACTCGAGAACCTCGGATACGACACCCATAATGAAGATATCATACTTTTGAGCGGCGGCCATCTTGGTTTTGAAAAATGATCACAAAATCGTTCTCTGCACCCTCGAGAACCTCGGATACGATACCCATAATGTAGTCAACATAATTTTGAGCGGTGGCCAGCTTGGATTTAAAAAATGATCACAAAATCGTTCTCTGCACCCTCGAGAACCTCGGATACGATACCCATAATGTAGTTATCATAATTTTGAGCGGCGGCCATCTTGGATTTGAAAAATGATCACAAAATCGTTCTCTGCACCCTCGAGAACCTCGGATTCGATACCCATAATGTAGTTTTCATACTTTTGAGCGGAGACCATCTTGGATTTGAAAATAGATCACAATATCGTTCTCGGCACCCTCGAGAACCTCGGTTACGATATCCATATTGCTGAAATCATAATTTTGTGCGGCGGCCATCTTGGATTTGAAAAATGATCACAAAATCGTTCTCTGAACCCTCGAGAACCTCGGGTACGATATCCATATTGCTGACATCATAATTTTGTGCGGCGGCCATCTTGGATTTGAAAAATGATCATAAAATTGGATACGATACCCATAATGTAGTTATCATAATTTTGAGCGGCAGCTATCTTGGATTTCAAAAATGTTCACAAAATCGTTCTGTGCAGTCACGAGAACCTCGGATACGACACCCATAATGTAGTTATCATACTTTTGAGCGGCGGCCATCTTGGATTTGAAAAATGATCACAAAATCGTTCTCAGCACCCTCGAGAACCTCGGGTACGATACCCATAATGTAGTTTTCATACTTTTGAGCGGAGGCCATCTTGGATTTGAAAAATGATCACATTATCGTTCTCTGCACCCTCGAGAACCTCGGATACGATACCCATAATCTAGTTATCATAATTTTGAGCGGCGGCCATCTTGGATTTGAAAACTTATCACAAAATCTGTCTCTGCACCCTCGAGAACCTCGGGTACGATATCCATATTGCTGAAATCATAATTTTGTGCGGCGGCCATCTTGGATTTGAAAAATGATCCCAAAATTGTTTTCTGCACCCTCGAGAACCACGGAAACGATATCCATATTGCGGAAAACATTATTTTGTGAAAACATTATTGTTTGCGGCAGCCCTCTTGGATTTCAAGAATGATCACAGAATCGTTCTCTGCACCCTCGAGAATTTCGGACACGATATCCATATTGCTGAAATCATAATTTGGTGCGGCGGCCATCTTGGATTTGAAAAATGATCACCAAATCGTTCTCTGAACCCTCGAAAATCTCGGACACGATATCCATATTGCTGAAATCATCATTTTGTGCGGCGGCCATCTTGGATTTGAAAAATGATCACAAAATCGTTCTCTGCACACTCGAGAACCACGGAAACGATATCCATATTGCTGAAAACATAATTTTGTGCAGCGGCCATGTTGGATTAGAAAAATGATCACAAAATCGTTCTCAGCACCCTCGAGAACCTCGGATACGATACCCATAATGTAGTTATCATACTTTTGAGCGGCGGCCATCTTCGTTTTAAAAAATGATCACAAAATTGTTCTGTGCACTCTCGAGAACTTCGGATACGATACCCATATTTTTGTGATCATAATCTTGCACGGCGGCCATCTCGGATTTAAAAATTATCCCAAAATTAATTTCTGCACCCTTGAGAACCTCAGACACGATATCCATATTGCTGAAAACATTATTGTTTGCGCCAGCCCTCTTGGATTTCAAAAATGATCACAGAATTGTTCTCTGCACCCTCGAGAACCTCGGACACGATTTCCATATTGCTAAAATCATAATTTTATGCTGCGGCCATCTTGGATTTGAAAAATGATCACCAAATCGCTCTCTGCACCCTCGAGAATCTCGGACACGATATCCATTTTGTTGAAATCATCATTTTGTGCGGTGGCCATCTTGGATTTGATAAATAATCACAAAATCGTTCTCTGCACCCTCGAGAACCACGGATACGATACGCACAATGTAGTTAACACAATTTTGAGCGGCGGCCAGCTTGGATTTCAAAAATGATCACAAAATCGTTCTCTGCAATCTCGAGAACCTCGGATACGATACCCATAATGTAGTTATCATAATTTTGAGCGGCGGCCATCTTGGATTTCAAAAATTATAACAAAATCGTTCTGTGCAGTCTGGAGAACCTCGGATACGATACCCATATTTTTGTGACCATAATCTTGCACGGCGGCCATCTAGGATTTGAAAAATGATCACAAAATCGTTCTCAGCACCCTCGAGAACCTCGGATACGATACCCATAATGTAGTTATCATACTTTTGAGCGGTGGCCATCTTGGATTTGAAAAATGATCACAAAAACGTTCTCTGCACCCTCAAGAACCTCGGTTACGATATCCATATTGCTGAAATCATAATTTTGTGCGGCGGTCATCTTGGATTTGAAAAATGATCATAAAATTGGATATGATACCCATAATGTAGTTATCATAATTTTGAGCGGCAGCTATCTTGGATTTCAAAAATGTTCACAAAATCGTTCTGTGCACTCTCGAGAGCCTCGGACGACACCCATAATGTAGTTATCATACTTTTGAGCGGCAGCCATCTTGGATTTGAAAAATGATCACAAAATCGTTCTCAGCACCCTCGAGAACCTCGGATACGATACCCATAATCTAGTTATCATAATTTTGAGCGGTGGCCATCTTGGATTTGAAAACTTATCACAAAATATTTCTCTGCACCCTCGAGAACCTCGGGTACGATATCCATATTGCTGAAATCATAATTTTGTGCGGCGGTCATCTTGGATTTGAAAAATGATCCAAAAATTGTTTTCTGCACCCTCGAGAACCACGGAAACGATATCCATATTGCTGAAAATATAATTTTGTGCGGCGGCCATCTTGGATTTGAAAAATGATCACAAAATCGTTCTCTGCACCCTCGAGAACCTCGGATACGATACCCATAATGTAGTTAACATAATTTTGTGCGGCGGCCATCTTGAATTTCAAAAATGATCACAAAATCGTTCTCCGCACCCACGAGAACCTCGGAAACGATACCCATAATGAAGTTATCATACTTTTGAGCGGCGGCCATCTTGGATTTGAAAAATGATCACAAAATCGTTCTCTGCACCCTCGAGAACCTCGGATACGATACCCATAAAGTAGTTTTCATACTTTTGAGCGGAGGCCATCTTGGATTTGAAAAATGAACACAATATCGTTCTCTGCACCCTCGAGAACCTCGGAAACGATACCCATAATGAAGTTATCATACTTTTGAGTGGCGGCCATCTTGGATTTGAAAAATGATCACAAAATCGTTCTCTGCACCCTCGAGAACCTCGGATACGATACCCATAATGTAGTCAATATAATTTTGAGCGGCAGCTATCTTGGATTTCAAAAATGTTCACAAAATCGTTCTGTGCACTCTCGAGAACCTCGGTTATGACACCCATAATGTAGTTATCATACTTTTGAGCGGCGGCCATCTTGGATTTGAAAAATGATCACAAAATCGTTCTCAGCACCCTCGAGAACCTCGGATACGATACCCATAATGTAGTTTTCATACTTTTGAGCGGAGGCCATCTTGGATTTGAAAAATGATCACAATATCGTTCTCGGCACCCTCGAGAACCTCGGATACGATACCCATAATCTTGTTATCATAATATTGAGCGGCGGCCATCTTGGATTTGAAAACTTATCACAAAATATATCTCTGCACCCTCCAGAACCTCGGGTACGATATCCATATTGCTGAAATCATAATTTTGTGCGGCGGTCATCTTGGATTTGAAAAATGATCCAAAAATTGTTTTCTCCACCCTCGAGAACCACGGAAACGATATCCATATTGCTGAAAACATTATTTTGTGAAAACATTATTGTTTGCGGCAGCCCTCTTGGATTTCAAAAATGATCACAGAATTGTTCTCTGCACCCTCGAGAACCTCGGACACGATATCCATATTGCTAAAATCATAATTTTATGCGGCGGCCATCTTGGATTTGAAAAATGATCACCAAATCGTTCTCTGCACCCTCGAGAATCTCGGACACGATATCCATATTGCTGAAATCATAATTTGGTGCGGCGGCCATCTTGGATTTGAAAAATGATCACCAAATCGTTCTCTGAACCCTCGAGAATCTCGGACACGATATCATTATTGCTGAAATCATAATTTTGTGCGGCGGCCATCTTGGATTTGAAAAATGATCACAAAATCGTTCTCTGCACCCTCGAGAACCTCGGATACGATACCCATAAAGTAGTTTTCATACTTTTGAGCGGAGGCCATCTTGGATTTTAAAAATTAACACAATATCGTTCTCTGCACCCTCGAGAACCTCGGATACGATACCCATAATGTAGTTATCATAATTCTGAGCGGCATCTATGTTGGATTTCAAAAATATTCACAAAATCGTTCTGTGCACACTCGAGAACCTCGGATACGACACCCATAATGAAGATATCATACTTTTGAGCGGCGGCCATCTTGGATTTGAAAAATGATCACAAAATAGTTCTCTGCACGATACGATATCCATATTGCTGAAATCATAATTTTGTGCGGCGGCCATCTTGGATTTGAAAAATGATCATAAAATTGGATACGATACCCATAATGTAGTTATCATAATTTTGAGCGGCAGCTATCTTGGATTTCAAAAATGTTCACAAAATCGTTCTGTGCACTCTAGAGAAACTCGGATACGACACCCATAATGTAGTTATCATACTTTTGAGCGGCAGCCATCTTGGATTTGAAAAATGATCACAAAATCGTTCTCAGCACCCTCGAGAACCTCGGATACGATACCCATAATGTAGTTTTCATACTTTTGAGCGGAGGCCATCTTGGATTTGAAAAATGATCCAAAAATTGTTTTCTGCACCCTCGAGAACCTCGGGTACGATATCCATATTGCTGAAATCATAATTTTGTGCGGCGGTCATCTTGGATTTGAAAAATGATCCAAAAATTGTTTTCTGCACCCTCGAGAACCACGGACACGATATCCATATTGCTGAAAACATAATTTTGTGCGGCGGCCATCTTGGATTTGAAAAATGATCACAAAATCGTTCTCTGCACCCTCGAGAACCTCGGATACGATACCCATAATGTAGTTATCATACTTTTGAGCGGCGGCAATCTTGGATTTGAAAAATGATCACAAAATCGTCCTCAGCACCCTCGAGAACCTCGGATACGATACCCATAATGAAGTTATCATACTTTTGAGCGGCGGCCATCTTAGATTTGAAAAATGAACACAATATCGTTCTCTGCACCCTCGAGAACCTCGGATACGATACCCATAATGTAGTTATCATACTTTTGATCGGCGGCCATCTTGGATTTGAAAAATGATCACAAAATCGTTCTCTGCACCCTCAAGAACCTCGGTTACGATATCCATATTGCTGAAATCATAATTTTGTGCGGCGGCCATCTTGGATTTGAAAAATGATCATAAAATTGGATACGATACCCATAATGAAGTTATCATAATTTTGAGCGGCAGCTATCTTGGATTTCAAAAATGTTCACAAAATCGTTCTGTGCACTCTCGAGAACCTCGGATACGACACCCATAATGTAGTTATCATATTTTTGAGCGGCAGCCATGTTGGATTTAAAAAATGATCACAAAATCGTTCTCAGCACCCTCGTGAACCTCGGATACGATACCCATAATGTAGTTTTCATACTTTTGAGCGGAGACCATCTTGGATTTGAAAATAGATCACAATATCGTTCTCGGCACCCTCGAGAACCTCGGATACGATACCCATAATCTAGTTATCATAATTTTGAGCGGCGGCCATCTTGGATTTGAAAACTTATCACAAAATATTTCTCTGAACCCTCGAGAACCTCGGGTACGATATCCATATTGCTGAAATCATAATTTTGTGCGGCGGTCATCTTGGATTTGAAAAATGATCCAAAAATTGTTTTCTGCACCCTCGAGAACCACGGAAACGATATCCATATTGCTGAAAACATAATTTTGTGCGGCGGCCATCTTGGATTTGAAAAATGATCACAAAATCGTTCTCTGCACCCTCGAGAACCTCGGATACGACACCCATAATGAAGATATCATACTTTTGAGCGGCGGCCATCTTGGATTTGAAAAATGATCACAAAATCGTTCTCTGCACGATACGATATCCACATTGCTGAAATCATAATTTTGTGCGGCGGCCATCTTGGATTTGAAAAATGATCATAAAATTGGATACGATACCCATAATGTAGTTATCATAATTTTGAGCGGCAGCTATCTTGGATTTCAAAAATGTTCACAAAATCGTTCTGTGCACTCTCGAGAACCTCGGATACGACACCCATAATGTAGTTATCATACTTTTGAGCGGCAGCCATCTTGGATTTGAAAAATGATCACAAAATCTTTCTCAGCACCCTCGAGAACCTCGGATACGATACCCATAATGTAGTTTTCATATTTTTGAGCGGAGACCATCTTGGATTTGAAAAATGATCACAAAATCGTTTTCTGCACCCTCGAGAACCTCGGATACGATACCCATAACGTAGTTATCATACTTTTGAGCGGCGGTCATCTTGGATTTGAAAAATGATCACAGAATCGTTCTCTGCACCCTCGAGAACCTCGGATACGATACCCATAAAGTAGTTTTCATACTTTTGAGCGGAGGCCATCTTGGATTTGAAAAATGAACACAATATCGTTCTCTGCACCCTCGAGAACCTCGGATACGATACCCATAATGTTGTTATCATAATTCTGAGCGGCATCTATGTTGGATTTCAAAAATATTCACAAAATCGTTCTGTGCACACTCGAGAACCTCGGATACGACACCCATAATGAAGATATCATACTTTTGAGCGGCGGCCATCTTGGATTTGAAAAATGATCACAAAGTCGTTCTCTGCACGATACGATATCCATATTGCTGAAATCATAATTTTGTGCGGCGGCCATCTTGGATTTGAAAAATGATCCAAAAATTGTTTTCTGCACCCTCGAGAACCACGGACACGATATCCATATTGCTGAAAACATAATTTTGTGCGGCGGCCATCTTGGATTTGAAAACTTATCACAAAATCGTTCTCTGCACCCTCGAGAACCTCGGATACGATACCCATAATGTAGTTAACATAATTTTGAGCGGCGGCCATCTTGGATTTCAAAAATGATCACAAAATCGTTCTCTGCACCCACGAGAACCTCGGATACGATACCCATAATGTAGTTATCATACTTTTGAGCGGCGGCCATCTTGGATTTGAAAAATGAACACAATATCGTTCTCTGCACCCTCGAGAACCTCGGATACGATACCCATAATGTAGTTATCATACTTTTGAGCGGCGGCCATCTTGGATTTGAAAAATGATCACAAAATCGTTCTCTGCACCCTCAAGAACCTCGGTTACGATATCCATATTGCTGAAATCATAATTTTGTGCGGCGGCCATCTTGGATTTGAAAAATGATCATAAAATTGGATACGATACCCATAATGTAGTTATCATAATTTTGAGCGGCAGCTATCTTGGATTTCAAAAATGTTCACAAAATCGTTCTGTGCACTCTCGAGAACCTCGGATACGACACCCATAATGTAGTTATCATACTTTTGAGCGGCAGCCATCTTGGATTTGAAAAATGATCACAAAATCGTTCTCAGCACCCTCGTGAACCTCGGATACGATACCCATAATGTAGTTTTCATACTTTTGAGCGGAGACCATCTTGGATTTGAAAATAGATCACAATATCGTTCTCGGCACCCTCGAGAACCTCGGATACGATACCCATAATCTAGTTATCATAATTTTGAGCGGCGGCCATCTTGGATTTGAAAACTTATCACAAAATATTTCTCTGCACCCTCGAGAACCTCGGGTACGATATCCATATTGCTGAAATCATAATTTTGTGCGGCGGTCATCTTGGATTTGAAAAATGATCCAAAAATTGTTTTCTGCACCCTCGAGAACCACGGAAACGATATCCATATTGCTGAAAACATAATTTTGTGCGGCGGCCATCTTCGATTTGAAAAATGATCACAAAATCGTTCTCTGCATCCTCGAGATCCTCGGATACGATACCCATAATGTAGTTAACATAATTTTGTGCGGCGGCCATCTTGGATTTCAAAAATGATCACAAAATCGTTCTCTGCACCCACGAGAACCTCGGATACGATACCCATAATGTAGTTATCATACTTTTGAGCGGCGGCCATCTTGGATTTGAAAAATGATCACAAAATCGTTCTCTGCACCCTCGAGAACCTCGGATACGATACCCATAAAGTAGTTTTCATACTTTTGAGCGGAGGCCATCTTGGATTTGAAAAATGAACACAATATCGTTCTCTGCACCCCCGAGAACCTCGGAAACGATACCCATAATGAAGTTATCATACTTTTGAGTGGCGGCCATCTTGGATTTGAAAAATGATCACAAAATCGTTCTCTGCACCCTCGAGAACCTCGGATATGATACCCATAATGTAGTCAACATAATTTTGAGCGGTGGCCAGCTTGGATTTCAAAAATGATCACAAAATCGTTCTCTGCACCCTCGAGAACCTCGGATACGATACCCATAATGTAGTTATCATAATTTTGAGCGGCGGCCATCTTGGATTTCAAAAATGATAACAAAATCGTTCTGTGCTATCTGGAGAACTTCGGATACGATACCCATATTTTTGTGACCATAATCTTGCACGGCGGCCATCTAGGATTTCAAAACTTATCACAAAATATTTCTCTGCACCCTCGAGAACCTCGGGTACGATATCCATATTGCTGAAATCATAATTTTGTGCGGCGGTCATCTTGGATTTGAAAAATGATCCAAAAATTGTTTTCTGCACCCTCGAGAATCTCGGGTACGATATCCATATTGCTGAAATCATAATTTTGTGCGGCGGTCATCTTGGATTTGAAAAATGATCCAAAAATTGTTTTCTGCACCTTCGAGAACCTCGGATACGATACCCATAATGTAGTTATCATACTTTTGAGCGGCGGCCATCTTGGATTTGAAAAATGATCACAAAATCGTTCTCTGCACCCTCAAGAACCTCGGTTACGATATCCATATTGCTGAGGTCATAATTTTGTGCGGCGGCCATCTTGGATTTGAAAAATGATCATAAAATTGGATACGATACCCATAATGTAGTTATCATAATTTTGAGCGGCAGCTATCTTGGATTTCAAAAATGTTCACAAAATCGTTCTGTGCACTCTCGAGAACCTCGGATACGACACCCATAATGTAGTTATCATACTTTTGAGCGGCAGCCATCTTGGATTTGAAAAATGATCACAAAATCGTTCTCAGCACCCTCGTGAACCTCGGATACGATACCCATAATGTAGTTTTCATACTTTTGAGCGGAGACCATCTTGGATATGAAAATAGATCACAATATCGTTTTCGGCACCCTCGAGAACTTCGGATACGATACCCATAATCTAGTTATCATAATTTTGAGCGGCGGTCATCTTGGATTTGAAAACTTATCACAAAATATTTCTCTGCACCCTCGAGAACCTCGGGTACGATATCCATATTGCTGAAATCATAATTTTGTGCGGCGGTCATCTTGGATTTGAAAAATGATCCAAAAATTGTTTTCTGCACCCTCGAGAACCACGGAAACGATATCCATATTGCTGAAAACATAATTTTGTGCGGCGGCCATCTTGGAATTGAAAAATGATCACAAAATCGTTCTCTGCACCCTCGAGAACCTCGGATACGACACCCATAATGAAGATATCATACTTTTGGGCGGCGGCCATCTTGGATTTGTAAAATGATCACAAAATCGTTCTCTGCACGATACGATATCCATATTGCTGAAATCATAATTTTGTGCGGCGGCCATCTTGGATTTGAAAAATGATCATAAAATTGGATACGATACCCATAATGTAGTTATCATAATTTTGAGCGGCAGCTATCTTGGATTTCAAAAATGTTCACAAAATCGTTCTGTGCACTCTCGAGAACCTCGGATACGACACCCATAATGTAGTTATCATACTTTTGAGCGGCAGCCATCTTGGATTTGAAAAATGATCACAAAATCTTTCTCAGCACCCTCGAGAACCTCGGATACGATACCCATAATGTAGTTTTCATATTTTTGAGCGGAGACCATCTTGGATTTGAAAAATGATCACAAAATCGTTCTCTGCACCCTCGAGAACCTCGGATACGATACCCATAACGTAGTTATCATACTTTTGAGCGGCGGTCATCTTGGATTTGAAAAATGATCACAAAATCGTTCTCTGCACCCTCGAGAACCTCGGATACGATATCCATATTGCTGAAATCATAATTTTGTGCGGCGGTCATCTTGGATTTGAAAAATGATCCAAAAATTGTTTTCTGCACCCTCGAGAACCTCGGGTACGATATCCATATTGCTGAAATCATAATTTTGTGCGGCGGTCATCTTGGATTTGAAAAATGATCCAAAAATTGTTTTCTGCACCTTCGAGAACCTCGGATACGATACCCATAATGTAGTTATCATACTTTTGAGCGGCGGCCATCTTGGATTTGAAAAATGATCACAAAATCGTTCTCTGCACCCTCAAGAACCTCGGTTACGATATCCATATTGCTGAAATCATAATTTTGTGCGGCGGCCATCTTGGATTTGAAAAATGATCATAAAATTGGATACGATACCCATAATGTAGTTATCATAATTTTGAGCGGCAGCTATCTTGGATTTCAAAAATGTTCACAAAATCGTTCTGTGCACTCTCGAGAACCACGGATACGACACCCATAATGTAGTTATCATACTTTTGAGCGGCAGCCATCTTGGATTTGAAAAATGATCACAAAATCGTTCTCTGCACCCTCGAGAACCTCGGATACGATACCCATAAAGTAGTTTTCATACTTTTGAGCGGAGGCCATCTTGGATTTGAAAAATGAACACAATATCGTTCTCTGCACCCTCGAGAACCTCGGATACGATACCCATAATGTAGTTATCATAATTCTGAGCGGCATCTATGTTGGATTTCAAAAATATTCACAAAATCGTTCTGTGCACACTCGAGAACCTCGGATACGACACCCATAATGAAGATATCATACTTTTGAGCGGCGGCCATCTTGGATTTGAAAAATGATCACAAAATCGTTCTCTGCACGATACGATATCCATATTGCTGAAATCATAATTTTGTGCGGCGGCCATCTTGGATTTGAAAAATGATCATAAAATTGGATACGATACCCATAATGTAGTTATCATAATTTTGACCGGCAGCTATCTTGGATTTCAAAAATGTTCACAAAATGGTTCTCTGCACTCTCGAGAACCTCGGATACGACACCCATAATGTAGTTATCATACTTTTGAGCGGCAGCCATCTTGGATTTGAAAAATGATCACAAAATCGTTCTCAGCACCCTCGAGAACCTCGGATACGATACCCATAATGTAGTTTTCATATTTTTGAGCGGAGACCATCTTGGATTTGAAAATAGATCACAATATCGTTCTCGGCACCCTCGAGAACCTCGGATACGATACCCATAATCTAGTTATCATAATTTTGAGCGGCGGCCATCTTGGATTTGAAAACTTATCACAAAATATTTCTCTGCACCCTCGAGAACCTCGGGTACGATATCCATATTGCTGAAATCATAATTTTGTGCGGCGGTCATCTTGGATTTGAAAAATGATCCAAAAATTGTTTTCTGCACCCTCGAGAACCACGGAAACGATATCCATATTGCTGAAAACATAATTTTGTGCGGCGGCCATCTTGGATTTGAAAAATGATCACAAACTCGTTCTCTGCACCCTCGAGAACCTCGGATACGATACCCATAATGTAGTCAACATAATTTTGAGCGGTGGCCAGCTTGGATTTCAAAAATGATCACAAAATCGTTCTCTGCACCCTCGAGAACCTCGGATACGATACCCATAATGTAGTTATCATAATTTTGAGCGGCGGCCATCTTGGATTTCAAAAATGATAACAAAATCGTTCTGTGCTGTCTGGAGAACTTCGGATACGATACCCATATTTTTGTGACCATAATCTTGCAAGGCGGCCATCTAGGATTTGAAAACTTATCACAAAATATTTCTCTGCACCCTCGTGAACCTCGGGTACGATATCCATATTGCTGAAATCATAATTTTGCGCGGCGGTCATCTTGGATTTAAAAAATTATCCAAAAATTGTTTTCTGCACCCTCGAGAACCTCGGGTACGATATCCATATTGCTGAAATCATAATTTTGTGCGGCGGTCATCTTGGATTTGAAAAATGATCCAAAAATTGTTTTCTGCACCCTCGAGAACCACGGACACGATATCCATATTGCTGAAAACATAATTTTGTGCGGCGGCCATCTTGGATTTGAAAAATGATCACAAAATCGTTCTCTGCACCCTCGAGAACCTCGGATACGATACCCATAATGTAGTTAACATAATTTTGAGCGGCGGCCATCTTGGATTTCAAAAATGATCACAAAATCGTTCTCTGCACCCACGAGAACCTCGGATACGATACCCATAATGTAGTTATCATACTTTTGAGCGGCGGCCATCTTGGATTTGAAAAATGAACACAATATCGTTCTCTGCACCCTCGAGAACCTCGGATACGATACCCATAATGTAGTTATCATACTTTTGAGCGGCGGCCATCTTGGATTTGAAAAATGATCACAAAATCGTTCTCTGCACCCTCAAGAACCTCGGATACGATATCCATATTGCTGAAATCATAATTTTGTGCGGCGGCCATCTTGGATTTGAAAAATGATCATAAAATTGGATACGATACCCATAATGTAGTTATCATAATTTTGAGCGGCAGCTATCTTGGATTTCAAAAATGTTCACAAAATCGTTCTGTGCACTCTCGAGAACCTCGGATACGACATCCATAATGTAGTTATCATACTTTTGAGCGGCAGCCATCTTGGATTTGAAAAATGATCACAAAATCGTTCTCAGCACCCTCGAGAACCTCGGATACGATACCCATAATCTAGTTATCATAATTTTGAGCGGCGGCCATCTTGGATTTGAAAACTTATCACAAAATATTTCTCTGCACCCTCGAGAACCTCGGGTACGATATCCATATTGCTGAAATCATAATTTTGTGCGGCGGTCATCTTGGATTTGAAAAATGATCCAAAAATTGTTTTATGCACCCTCGAGAACCACGGAAACGATATCCATATTGCTGAAAACATAATTTTGTGCGGCGGCCATCTTGGATTTGAAAAATGATCACAAAATCATTCTCTGCACGCTCGAGAACCTCGGATACGACACCCATAATGAAGATATCATACTTTTGAGCGGCGGCCATCTTGGATTTGAAAAATGATCACAAAATCGTTCTCTGCACGATACGATATCCATATTGCTGAAATCATAATTTTGTGCGGCGGCCATCTTGGATTTGAAAAATGATCATAAAATTGGATACGATACCCATAATGTAGTTATCATAATTTTGACCGGCAGCTATCTTGGATTTCAAAAATGTTCACAAAATCGTTCTGTGCACTCTCGAGAACCTCGGATACGACACCCATAATGTAGTTATCATACTTTTGAGCGGCAGCCATCTTGGATTTGAAAAATGATCACAAAATCGTTCTCAGCACCCTCGAGAACCTCGGATACGATACCCATAATGTAGTTTTCATATTTTTGAGCGGAGACCATCTTGGATTTGAAAATAGATCACAATATCGTTCTCGGCACCCTCGAGAACCTCGGATACGATACCCATAATCTAGTTATCATAATTTTGAGCGGCGGCCATCTTGGATTTGAAAACTTATCATAAAATATTTCTCTGCACCCTCGAGAACCTCGGGTACGATATCCATATTGCTGAAATCATAATTTTGTGCGGCGGTCATCTTGGATTTGAAAAATGATCCAAAAATTGTTTTCTGCACCCTCGAGAACCACGGAAACGATATCCATATTGCTGAAAACATAATTTTGTGCGGCGGCCATCTTGGATTTGAAAAATGATCACAAAATCGTTCTCTGCACCCTCGAGAACCTCGGATACGATACCCATAATGTAGTTAACATAATTTTGTGCGGCGGCCATCTTGGATTTCAAAAATGATCACAAAATCGTTCTCTGCACCCACGAGAACCTCGGATACGATACCCATAATGTAGTTATCATACTTTTGAGCGGCGGCCATCTTGGATTTGAAAAATGATCACAAAAACGTTCTCTGCACCCTCGAGAACCTCGGATACGATACCCATAAAGTAGTTTTCATACTTTTGAGCGGAGGCCATCTTGGATTTGAAAAATGAACACAATATCGTTCTCTGCACCCCCGAGAACCTCGGAAACGATACCCATAATGAAGTTATCATACTTTTGAGTGGCGGCCATCTTGGATTTGAAAAATGATCACAAAATCGTTCTCTGCACCCTCGAGAACCTCGGATACGATACCCATAATGTAGTTATCATAATTTTGAGCGGCGGCCATCTTGGATTTCAAAAATGATAACAAAATCGTTCTGTGCTGTCTGGAGAACTTCGGATACGATACCCATATTTTTGTGACCATAATCTTGCACGGCGGCCATCTAGGATTTGAAAACTTATCACAAAATATTTCTCTGCACCCTCGAGAACCACGGACACGATATCCATATTGCTGAAAACATAATTTTGTGCGGCGGCCATCTTGGATTTGAAAAATGATCACAAAATCGTTCTCTGCACCCTCGAGAACCTCGGATACGATACCCATAATGTAGTTAACATAATTTTGAGCGGCGGCCATCTTGGATTTCAAAAATGATCACAAAATCGTTCTCTGCACCCACGAGAACCTCGGATACGATACCCATAATGTAGTTATCATACTTTTGAGCGGCGGCCATCTTGGATTTGAAAAATGAACACAATATCGTTCTCTGCACCCTCGAGAACCTCGGATACGATACCCATAATGTAGTTATCATACTTTTGAGCGGCGGCCATCTTGGATTTGAAAAATGATCACAAAATCGTTCTCTGCACCCTCAAGAACCTCGGTTACGATATCCATATTGCTGAAATCACAATTTTGTGCGGCGGCCATCTTGGATTTGAAAAATGATCATAAAATTGGATACGATACCCATAATGTAGTTATCATAATTTTGAGCGGCAGCTATCTTGGATTTCAAAAATGTTCCCAAAATCGTTCTGTGCACTCTCGAGAACCTCGGATACGACACCCATAATGTAGTTATCATACTTTTGAGCGGCAGCCATCTTGGATTTGAAAAATGATCACAAAATCGTTCTCAGCACCCTCGTGAACCTCGGATACGATACCCATAATGTAGTTTTCATACTTTTGAGCGGAGACCATCTTGGATTTGAAAATAGATCACAATATCGTTCTCGGCACCCTCGAGAACCTCGGATACGATACCCATAATCTAGTAATCATAATTTTGAGCGGCGGCCATCTTGGATTTGAAAACTGATCACAAAATATTTCTCTGCACTCTCGAGAACCTCGGGTACGATATCCATATTGCTGAAATCATAATTTTGTGCGGCGGTCATCTTGGATTTGAAAAATGATCCAAAAATTGTTTTCTGCACCCTCGAGAACCACGGAAACGATATCCATATTGCTGAAAACATAATTTTGTGCGGCGGCCATCTTGGATTTGAAAAATGATCACAAAATCGTTCTCTGCACCCTCGAGAACCTCGGATACGATACCCATAATGTAGTGAACATAATTTTGTGCGGCGGCCATCTTGGATTTCAAAAATGATCACAAAATCGTTCTCTGCACCCACGAGAATCTCGGATACGATACCCATAATGTAGTTAACATACTTTTGAGCGGCGGCCATCTTGGATTTGAAAAATGATCACAAAATCGTTCTCTGCACCCTCGAGAACCTCGGATACGATACCCATAATGTAGTTTTCATACTTTTGAGCGGAGGCCATCTTGGATTTGAAAAATGAACACAATATCGTTCTCTGTACCCTCGAGAACCTCGGAAACGATACCCATAATGAAGTTATCATACTTTTGAGTGGCGGCCATCTTGGATTTGAAAAATGATCACAAAATCGTTCTCTGCACCCTCGAGAACCTCGGATACGATACCCATAATGTAGTCAACATAATTTTGAGCGGTGGCCAGCTTGGATTTCAAAAATGATCACAAAATCGTTCTCTGCACCCTCGAGAACCTCGGATACGATACCCATAATGTAGTTATCATAATTTTGAGCGGCAGCTATCTTGGATTTCAAAAATGTTTACAAAATCGTTCTGTACACTCTCGAGAACCTCGGATACGACACCCATAATGTAGTTATCATACTTTTGAGCGGCAGCCATCTTGGCTTTGAAAAATGATCACAAAATCGTTCTCAGCACCCTCGAGAACCTCGGATACGATACCCATAATGTAGTTTTCATACTTTTGAGCGGAGACCATCTTGGATTTGAAAATAGATCACAATATCGTTCTCGGCACCCTCGAGAACCTCGGTTACGATATCCATATTGCTGAAATCATAATTTTGTGCGGCGGCCATCTTGGATTTGAAAAATGATCACAAAATCGTTCTCTGCACCCTCGAGAACCTCGGATACGATACCCATAATGTAGTTAACATAATTTTGAGCGGCGGCCATCTTGGATTTCAAAAATGATCACAAAATCGTTCTCTGCACCCACGAGAACCTCGGATACGATACCCATAATGTAGTTATCATACTTTTGAGCGGCGGCCATCTTGGATTTGAAAAATGAACACAATATCGTTCTCTGCACCCTCGAGAACCTCGGATACGATACCCATAATGTAGTTATCATACTTTTGAGCGGCGGCCATCTTGGATTTGAAAAATGATCACAAAATCGTTCTCTGCACCCTCAAGAACCTCGGTTACGATATCCATATTGCTGAAATCACAATTTTGTGCGGCGGCCATCTTGGATTTGAAAAATGATCATAAAATTGGATACGATACCCATAATGTAGTTATCATAATTTTGAGCGGCAGCTATCTTGGATTTCAAAAATGTTCCCAAAATCGTTCTGTGCACTCTCGAGAACCTCGGATACGACACCCATAATGTAGTTATCATACTTTTGAGCGGCAGCCATCTTGGATTTGAAAAATGATCACAAAATCGTTCTCAGCACCCTCGTGAACCTCGGATACGATACCCATAATGTAGTTTTCATACTTTTGAGCGGAGACCATCTTGGATTTGAAAATAGATCACAATATCGTTCTCGGCACCCTCGAGAACCTCGGATACGATACCCATAATCTAGTAATCATAATTTTGAGCGGCGGCCATCTTGGATTTGAAAACTGATCACAAAATATTTCTCTGCACTCTCGAGAACCTCGGGTACGATATCCATATTGCTGAAATCATAATTTTGTGCGGCGGTCATCTTGGATTTGAAAAATGATCCAAAAATTGTTTTCTGCACCCTCGAGAACCACGGAAACGATATCCATATTGCTGAAAACATAATTTTGTGCGGCGGCCATCTTGGATTTGAAAAATGATCACAAAATCGTTCTCTGCACCCTCGAGAACCTCGGATACGATACCCATAATGTAGTGAACATAATTTTGTGCGGCGGCCATCTTGGATTTGAAAAATGATCACAAAATCGTTCTCTGCACCCACGAGAACTTCGGATACGATACCCATAATGTAGTTAACATACTTTTGAGCGGCGGCCATCTTGGATTTGAAAAATGATCACAAAATCGTTCTCTGCACCCTCGAGAACCTCGGATACGATACCCATAATGTAGTTATCATACTTTTGAGCGGCGGCCATCTTGGATTTGAAAAATGAACACAATATCGTTCTCTGTACCCTCGAGAACCTCGGAAACGATACCCATAATGAAGTTATCATACTTTTGAGTGGCGGCCATCTTGGATTTGAAAAATGATCACAAAATCGTTCTCTGCACCCTCGAGAACCTCGGATACGATACCCATAATGTAGTCAACATAATTTTGAGCGGTGGCCAGCTTGGATTTCAAAAATGATCACAAAATCGTTCTCTGCACCCTCGAGAACCTCGGATACGATACCCATAATGTAGTTATCATAATTTTGAGCGGCAGCTATCTTGGATTTCAAAAATGTTTACAAAATCGTTCTGTACACTCTCGAGAACCTCGGATACGACACCCATAATGTAGTTATCATACTTTTGAGCGGCAGCCATCTTGGCTTTGAAAAATGATCACAAAATCGTTCTCAGCACCCTCGAGAACCTCGGATACGATACCCATAATGTAGTTTTCATACTTTTGAGCGGAGACCATCTTGGATTTGAAAATAGATCACAATATCGTTCTCGGCACCCTCGAGAACCTCGGTTACGATATCCATATTGCTGAAATCATAATTTTGTGCGGCGGCCATCTTGGATTTGAAAAATGATCATAAAATTGGATACGATACCCATAATGTAGTTATCATAATTTTGAGCGGCAGCTATCTTGGATTTCAAAAATGTTCACAAAATCGTTCTGTGCACACTCGAGAACCTCGGAGACGACACCCATAATGTATTTATCATACTTTTGAGCGGCAGCCATCTTGGATTTGAAAAATGATCACAAAATCGTTCTCTGCACGATACGATATCCATATTGCTGAAATAATAATTTTGTGCGGCGGCCATCTTGGATTTGAAAAATGATCATAAAATTGGATACGATACCCATAATGTAGTTATCATAATTTTGAGCGGCAGCTATCTTGGATTTCAAAAATGTTCACAAAATCGTTCTGTGCACTCTCGAGAACCTCGGATACGACACCCATAATGTAGTTATCATACTTTTGAGCGGCAGCAATCTTGGATTTGAAAAATGATCACAAAATCGTTCTCAGCACCCTCGAGAACCTCGGATACGATACCCATAATGTAGTTTTCATATTTTTGAGCGGAGACCATCTTGGATTTGAAAATAGATCACAATATCGTTCTCGGCACCCTCGAGAAACTCGGATACGATACCCATAATCTAGTTATCATAATTTTGAGCGGCGGCCATCTTGGATTTGAAAACTTATCACAAAATATTTCTCTGCACCCTCGAGAACCTCGGGTACGATATCCATATTGCTGAAATCATAATTTTGTGCGGCGGTCATCTTGGATTTGAAAAATGATCCAAAAATTGTTTTCTGCACCCTCGAGAACCACGGAAACGATATCAATATTGCTGAAAACATAATTTTGTGCGGCGGCCATCTTGGATTTGAAAAATGATCACAAAATCGTTCTCTGCACCCTCGAGAACCTCGGATACGATACCCATAATGTAGTTAACATAATTTTGTGCGGCGGCCATCTTGGATTTCAAAAATGATCACAAAATCGTTTTCTGCACCCACGAGAACCTCGGATACGATACCCATAATGTAGTTATCATACTTTTGAGCGGCGGCCATCTTGGATTTGAAAAATGATCACAAAATCATTCTCTGCACACTCGTGAACCTCGAATACGATACCCATAAAGTAGTTTTCATACTTTTGAGCGGAGGCCATCTTGGATTTGAAAAATGATCACAAAATCGTTCTCTGCACCCTCGAGAACCTCGGATACGATACCCATAAAGTAGTTTTCATACTTTTGAGCGGAGGCCATCTTGGATTTGAAAAATGAACACAATATCGTTCTCTGTACCCTCGAGAACCTCGGAAACGATACCCATAATGAAGTTATCATACTTTTGAGTGGCGGCCATCTTGGATTTGAAAAATGATCACAAAATCGTTCTCTGCACCCTCGAGAACCTCGAATACGATACCCATAAAGTAGTTTTCATACTTTTGAGCGGAGGCCATCTTGGATTTGAAAAATGATCACAAAATCGTTCTCTGCACCCTCGAGAACCTCGGATACGATACCCATAAAGTAGTTTTCATACTTTTGAGCGGAGGCCATCTTGGATTTGAAAAATGAACACAATATCGTTCTCTGTACCCTCGAGAACCTCGGAAACGATACCCATAATGAAGTTATCATACTTTTGAGTGGCGGCCATCTTGGATTTGAAAAATGATCACAAAATCGTTCTCTGCACCCTCGAGAACCTCGGATACGATACCCATAATGTAGTCAACATAATTTTGAGCGGTGGCCAGCTTGGATTTCAAAAATGATCACAAAATCGTTCTCTGCACCCTCGAGAACCTCGGATACGATACCCATAATGTAGTTATCATAATTTTGAGCGGCAGCTATCTTGGATTTCAAAAATGTTTACAAAATCGTTCTGTACACTCTCGAGAACCTCGGATACGACACCCATAATGTAGTTATCATACTTTTGAGCGGCAGCCATCTTGGCTTTGAAAAATGATCACAAAATCGTTCTCAGCACCCTCGAGAACCTCGGATACGATACCCATAATGTAGTTTTCATACTTTTGAGCGGAGACCATCTTGGATTTGAAAATAGATCACAATATCGTTCTCGGCACCCTCGAGAACCTCGGTTACGATATCCATATTGCTGAAATCATAATTTTGTGCGGCGGCCATCTTGGATTTGAAAAATGATCATAAAATTGGATACGATACCCATAATGTAAATATCATAATTTTGAGCGGCAGCTATCTTGGATTTCAAAAATGTTCACAAAATCGTTCTGTGCACACTCGAGAACCTCGGAGACGACACCCATAATGTAGTTATCATACTTTTGAGCGGCAGCCATCTTGGATTTGAAAAATGATCACAAAATCGTTCTCTGCACGATACGATATCCATATTGCTGAAATCATAATTTTGTGCGGCGGCCATCTTGGATTTGAAAAATGATCATAAAATTGGATACGATACCCATAATGTAGTTATCATAATTTTGAGCGGCAGCTATCTTGGATTTCAAAAATGTTCACAAAATCGTTCTGTGCACTCTCGAGAACCTCGGATACGACACCCATAATGTAGTTATCATACTTTTGAGCGGCAGCAATCTTGGATTTGAAAAATGATCACAAAATCGTTCTCAGCACCCTCGAGAACCTCGGATACGATACCCATAATGTAGTTTTCATATTTTTGAGCGGAGACCATCTTGGATTTGAAAATAGATCACAATATCGTTCTTGGCACCCTCGAGAAACTCGGATACGATACCCATAATCTAGTTATCATAATTTTGAGCGGCAGCCATCTTGGCTTTGAAAAATGATCACAAAATCGTTCTCAGCACCCTCGTGAACCTCGGATACGATACCCATAATGTAGTTTTCATACTTTTGAGCGGAGACCATCTTGGATTTGAAAATAGATCACAATATCGTTCTCGGCACCCTCGAGAACCTCGGATACGATACCCATAATCTAGTTATCATAATTTTGAGCGGCGGCCATCTTGGATTTGAAAACTTATCACAAAATATTTCTCTGCACCCTCGAGAACCTCGGGTACGATATCCATATTGCTGAAATCATAATTTTGTGCGGCGGTCATCTTGGATTTGAAAAATGATCCAAAAATTGTTTTCTGCACCCTCGAGAACCACGGAAACGATATCCATATTGCTGAAAACATAATTTTGTGCGGCGGCCATCTTGGATTTGAAAAATGATCACAAAATCGTTCTCTGCACCCTCGAGAACCTCGGATACGATACCCATAATGTAGTAAACATAATTTTGTGCGGCGGCCATCTTGGATTTCAAAAATGATCACAAAATCGTTCTCTGCACCCACGAGAATCTCGGATACGATACCCATAATGTAGTTAACATACTTTTGAGCGGCGGCCATCTTGGATTTGAAAAATGATCACAAAATCGTTCTCTGCACCCTCGAGAACCTCGGATACGATACCCATAAAGTAGTTTTCATACTTTTGAGCGGAGGCCATCTTGGATTTGAAAAATGAACACAATATCGTTCTCTGTACCCTCGAGAACCTCGGAAACGATACCCATAATGAAGTTATCATACTTTTGAGTGGCGGCCATCTTGGATTTGATAAATGATCACAAAATCGTTCTCTGCACCCTCGAGAACCTCGTATACGATACCCATAATGTAGTCAACATAATTTTGAGCGGTGGCCAGCTTGGATTTCAAAAATGATCACAAAATCGTTCTCTGCACCCTCGAGAACCTCGGATACGATACCCATAATGTAGTTATCATAATTTTGAGCGGCAGCTATCTTGGATTTCAAAAATGTTTACAAAATCGTTCTGTACACTCTCGAGAACCTCGGATACGACACCCATAATGTAGTTATCATAATTTTGAGCGGCAGCTATCTTGGATTTCAAAAATGTTCACAAAATCGTTCTGTGCACACTCGAGAACCTCGGAGACGACACCCATAATGTAGTTATCATACTTTTGAGCGGCAGCCATCTTGGATTTGAAAAATGATCACAAAATCGTTCTCTGCACCCTCGAGAACCTCGGATACGATACCCATAATGTAGTCAACATAATTTTGAGCGGTGGCCAGCTTGGATTTCAAAAATGATCACAAAATCGTTCTCTGCACCCTCGAGAACCTCGGATACGATACCCATAATGTAGTTATCATAATTTTGAGCGGCGGCCATCTTGGATTTCAAAAATGATAACAAAATCGTTCTGTGCTGTCTGGAGAACTTCGGATACGATACCCATATATTTGTGACCATAATCTTGCACGGCGGCCATCTAGGATTTGAAAACTTATCACAAAATATTTCTCTGCACCCTCGAGAACCTCGGGTACGATATCCATATTGCTGAAATCATAATTTTGTGCGGCGGTCATCTTGGATTTGAAAAATGATCCAAAAATTGTTTTCTGCACCCTCGAGAACCTCGGGTACGATATCCATATTGCTGAAATCATAATTTTGTGCGGCGGTCATCTTGGATTTGAAAAATGATCCAAAAATTGTTTTCTGCACCCTCGAGAACCACGGACACGATATCCATATTGCTGAAAACATAATTTTGTGCGGCGGCCATCTTGGATTTGAAAAATGATCACAAAATCGTTCTCTGCACCCTCGAGAACCTCGGATACGATACCCATAATGTAGTTAACATAATTTTGAGCGGCGGCCATCTTGGATTTCAAAAATGATCACAAAATCGTTCTCTGCACCCACGAGAACCTCGGATACGATACCCATAATGTAGTTATCATACTTTTGAGCGGCGGCCATCTTGGATTTGAAAAATGATCACAATATCGTTCTCTGCACCCTCGAGAACCTCGGATACGATACCCATAATGTAGTTATCATACTTTTGAGCGGCGGCCATCTTGGATTTGAAAAATGATCACAAAATCGTTCTCTGCACCCTCAAGAACCTCGGTTACGATATCCATATTGCTGAAATCACAATTTTGTGCGGCGGCCATCTTGGATTTGAAAAATGATCATAAAATTGGATACGATACCCATAATGTAGTTATCATAATTTTGAGCGGCAGCTATCTTGGATTTCAAAAATGTTCCCAAAATCGTTCTGTGCACTCTCGAGAACCTCGGATACGACACCCATAATGTAGTTATCATACTTTTGAGCGGCAGCCATCTTGGATTTGAAAAATGATCACAAAATCGTTCTCAGCACCCTCGTGAACCTCGGATACGATACCCATAATGTAGTTTTCATACTTTTGAGCGGAGACCATCTTGGATTTGAAAATAGATCACAATATCGTTCTCGGCACCCTCGAGAACCTCGGATACGATACCCATAATCTAGTTATCATAATTTTGAGCGGCGGCCATCTTGGATTTGAAAACTTATCACAAAATATTTCTCTGCACCCTCGAGAACCTCGGGTACGATATCCATATTGCTGAAATCATAATTTTGTGCGGCGGTCATCTTGGATTTGAAAAATGATCCAAAAATTGTTTTCTGCACCCTCGAGAACCACGGAAACGATATCCATATTGCTGAAAACATAATTTTGTGCGGCGGCCATCTTGGATTTGAAAAATGATCACAAAATCGTTCTCTGCACCCTCGAGAACCTCGGATACGATACCCATAATGTAGTGAACATAATTTTGTGCGGCGGCCATCTTGGATTTCAAAAATGATCACAAAATCGTTCTCTGCACCCACGAGAATCTCGGATACGATACCCATAATGTAGTTAACATACTTTTGAGCGGCGGCCATCTTGGATTTGAAAAATGATCACAAAATCGTTCTCTGCACCCTCGAGAACCTCGGATACGATACCCATAATGTAGTTTTCATACTTTTGAGCGGAGGCCATCTTGGATTTGAAAAATGAACACAATATCGTTCTCTGTACCCTCGAGAACCTCGGAAACGATACCCATAATGAAGTTATCATACTTTTGAGTGGCGGCCATCTTGGATTTGAAAAATGATCACAAAATCGTTCTCTGCACCCTCGAGAACCTCGGATACGATACCCATAATGTAGTCAACATAATTTTGAGCGGTGGCCAGCTTGGATTTCAAAAATGATCACAAAATCGTTCTCTGCACCCTCGAGAACCTCGGATACGATACCCATAATGTAGTTATCATAATTTTGAGCGGCAGCTATCTTGGATTTCAAAAATGTTTACAAAATCGTTCTGTACACTCTCGAGAACCTCGGATACGACACCCATAATGTAGTTATCATACTTTTGAGCGGCAGCCATCTTGGCTTTGAAAAATGATCACAAAATCGTTCTCAGCACCCTCGAGAACCTCGGATACGATACCCATAATGTAGTTTTCATACTTTTGAGCGGAGACCATCTTGGATTTGAAAATAGATCACAATATCGTTCTCGGCACCCTCGAGAACCTCGGTTACGATATCCATATTGCTGAAATCATAATTTTGTGCGGCGGCCATCTTGGATTTGAAAAATGATCATAAAATTGGATACGATACCCATAATGTAGTTATCATAATTTTGAGCGGCAGCTATCTTGGATTTCAAAAATGTTCACAAAATCGTTCTGTGCACACTCGAGAACCTCGGAGACGACACCCATAATGTAGTTATCATACTTTTGAGCGGCAGCCATCTTGGATTTGAAAAATGATCACAAAATCGTTCTCTGCACGATACGATATCCATATTGCTGAAATCATAATTTTGTGCGGCGGCCATCTTGGATTTGAAAAATGATCATAAAATTGGATACGATACCCATAATGTAGTTATCATAATTTTGAGCGGCAGCTATCTTGGATTTCAAAAATGTTCACAAAATCGTTCTGTGCACTCTCGAGAACCTCGGATACGACACCCATAATGTAGTTATCATACTTTTGAGCGGCAGCAATCTTGGATTTGAAAAATGATCACAAAATCGTTCTCAGCACCCTCGAGAACCTCGGATACGATACCCATAATGTAGTTTTCATATTTTTGAGCGGAGACCATCTTGGATTTGAAAATAGATCACAATATCGTTCTCGGCACCCTCGAGAAACTCGGATACGATACCCATAATCTAGTTATCATAATTTTGAGCGGCGGCCATCTTGGATTTGAAAACTTATCACAAAATATTTCTCTGCACCCTCGAGAACCTCGGGTACGATATCCATATTGCTGAAATCATAATTTTGTGCGGCGGTCATCTTGGATTTGAAAAATGATCCAAAAATTGTTTTCTGCACCCTCGAGAACCACGGAAACGATATCAATATTGCTGAAAACATAATTTTGTGCGGCAGCCATCTTGGATTTGAAAAATGATCACAAAATCGTTCTCTGCACCCTCGAGAACCTCGGATACGATACCCATAATGTAGTTAACATAATTTTGTGCGGCGGCCATCTTGGATTTCAAAAATGATCACAAAATCGTTTTCTGCACCCACGAGAACCTCGGATACGATACCCATAATGTAGTTATCATACTTTTGAGCGGCGGCCATCTTGGATTTGAAAAATGATCACAAAATCGTTCTCTGCACCCTCGTGAACCTCGAATACGATACCCATAAAGTAGTTTTCATACTTTTGAGCGGAGGCCATCTTGGATTTGAAAAATGAACACAATATCGTTCTCTGCACCCCCGAGAACCTCGGAAACGATACCCATAATGAAGTTATCATACTTTTGAGTGGCGGCCATTTTGGATTTAAAAAATGATCACAAAATCGTTCTCTGCACCCTCGAGAACCTCGGATACGATACCCATAATGTAGTTAACATACTTTTGAGCGGCAGCCATCTTGGATTTGAAAAATGATCACAAAATCGTTCTCAGCACCCTCGTGAACCTCGGATACGATACCCATAATGTAGTTTTCATACTTTTGAGCGGAGACCATCTTGGATTTGAAAATAGATCACAATATCGTTCTCGGCACCCTCGAGAACCTCGGATACGATACCCATAATCTAGTTATCATAATTTTGAGCGGCGGCCATCTTGGATTTGAAAACTTATCACAAAATATTTCTCTGCACCCTCGAGAACCTCGGGTACGATATCCATATTGCTGAAATCATAATTTTGTGCGGCGGTCATCTTGGATTTGAAAAATGATCCAAAAATTGTTTTCTGCACCCTCGAGAACCACGGAAACGATATCCATATTGCTGAAAACATAATTTTGTGCGGCGGCCATCTTGGATTTGAAAAATGATCACAAAATCGTTCTCTGCACCCTCGAGAACCTCGGATACGATACCCATAATGTAGTGAACATAATTTTGTGCGGCGGCCATCTTGGATTTCAAAAATGATCACAAAATCGTTCTCTGCACCCACGAGAATCTCGGATACGATCCCCATAATGTAGTTAACATACTTTTGAGCGGCGGCCATCTTGGATTTGAAAAATGATCACAAAATCGTTCTCTGCACCCTCGAGAACCTCGGATACGATACCCATAAAGTAGTTTTCATACTTTTGAGCGGAGGCCATCTTGGATTTGAAAAATGAACACAATATCGTTCTCTGTACCCTCGAGAACCTCGGAAACGATACCCATAATGAAGTTATCATACTTTTGAGTGGCGGCCATCTTGGATTTGAAAAATGATCACAAAATCGTTCTCTGCACCCTCGAGAACCTCGGATACGATACCCATAATGTAGTCAACATAATTTTGAGCGGCGGCCATCTTGGATTTCAAAAATGATCACAAAATCGTTCTCTGCACCCTCGAGAACCTCGGATACGATACCCATAATGTAGTTATCATAATTTTGAGCGGCAGCTATCTTGGATTTCAAAAATGTTTACAAAATCGTTCTGTACACTCTCGAGAACCTCGGATACGACACCCATAATGTAGTTATCATACTTTTGAGCGGCAGCCATCTTGGCTTTGAAAAATGATCACAAAATCGTTCTCAGCACCCTCGAGAACCTCGGATACGATACCCATAATGTAGTTTTCATACTTTTGAGCGGAGACCATCTTGGATTTGAAAATAGATCACAATATCGTTCTCGGCACCCTCGAGAACCTCGGTTACGATATCCATATTGCTGAAATCATAATTTTGTGCGGCGGCCATCTTGGATTTGAAAAATGATCATAAAATTGGATACGATACCCATAATGTAGTTATCATAATTTTGAGCGGCAGCTATCTTGGATTTCAAAAATGTTCACAAAATCGTTCTGTGCACACTCGAGAACCTCGGAGACGACACCCATAATGTAGTTATCATACTTTTGAGCGGCAGCCATCTTGGATTTGAAAAATGATCACAAAATCGTTCTCTGCACGATACGATATCCATATTGCTGAAATCATAATTTTGTGCGGCGGCCATCTTGGATTTGAAAAATGATCATAAAATTGGATACGATACCCATAATGTAGTTATCATAATTTTGAGCGGCAGCTATCTTGGATTTCAAAAATGTTCACAAAATCGTTCTGTGCACTCTCGAGAACCTCGGATACGACACCCATAATGTAGTTATCATACTTTTGAGCGGCAGCAATCTTGGATTTGAAAAATGATCACAAAATCGTTCTCAGCACCCTCGAGAACCTCGGATACGATACCCATAATGTAGTTTTCATATTTTTGAGCGGAGACCATCTTGGATTTGAAAATAGATCACAATATCGTTCTCGGCACCCTCGAGAAACTCGGATACGATACCCATAATCTAGTTATCATAATTTTGAGCGGCGGCCATCTTGGATTTGAAAACTTATCACAAAATATTTCTCTGCACCCTCGAGAACCTCGGGTACGATATCCATATTGCTGAAATCATAATTTTGTGCGGCGGTCATCTTGGATTTGAAAAATGATCCAAAAATTGTTTTCTGCACCCTCGAGAACCACGGAAACGATATCAATATTGCTGAAAACATAATTTTGTGCGGCAGCCATCTTGGATTTGAAAAATGATCACAAAATCGTTCTCTGCACCCTCGAGAACCTCGGATACGATACCCATAATGTAGTTAACATAATTTTGTGCGGCGGCCATCTTGGATTTCAAAAATGATCACAAAATCGTTTTCTGCACCCACGAGAACCTCGGATACGATACCCATAATGTAGTTATCATACTTTTGAGCGGCGGCCATCTTGGATTTGAAAAATGATCACAAAATCGTTCTCTGCACCCTCGTGAACCTCGAATACGATACCCATAAAGTAGTTTTCATACTTTTGAGCGGAGGCCATCTTGGATTTGAAAAATGAACACAATATCGTTCTCTGCACCCCCGAGAACCTCGGAAACGATACCCATAATGAAGTTATCATACTTTTGAGTGGCGGCCATTTTGGATTTAAAAAATGATCACAAAATCGTTCTCTGCACCCTCGAGAACCTCGGATACGATACCCATAATGTAGTCAACATAATTTTGAGCGGTGGCCAGCTTGGATTTCAAAAATGATCACAAAATCGTTCTCTGCACCCTCGAGAACCTCGGATACGATACCCATAATGTAGTTATCATAATTTTGAGCGGCGGCCATCTTGGATTTCAAAAATGATAACAAAATCGTTCTGTGCTGTCTGGAGAACTTCGGATACGATACCCATATTTTTGTGACCATAATCTTGCACGGCGGCCATCTAGGATTTGAAAACTTATCACAAAATATTTCTCTGCACCCTCGAGAACCTCGGGTACGATATCCATATTGCTGAAATCATAATTTTGTGCGGCGGTCATCTTGGATTTGAAAAATGATCCAAAAATTGTTTTCTGCACCCTCGAGAACCTCGGGTACGATATCCATATTGCTGAAATCATAATTTTGTGCGGCGGTCATCTTGGATTTGAAAAATGATCCAAAAATTGTTTTCTGCACCCTCGAGAACCACGGACACGATATCCATATTGCTGAAAACATAATTTTGTGCGGCGGCCATCTCGGATTTGAAAAATGATCACAAAATCGTTCTCTGCACCCTCGAGAACCTCGGATACGATACCCATAATGTAGTTAACATAATTTTGAGCGGCGGCCATCTTGGATTTCAAAAATGATCACAAAATCGTTCTCTGCACCCACGAGATCCTCGGATACGATACCCATAATGTAGTTATCATACTTTTGAGCGGCGGCCATCTTGGATTTGAAAAATGAACACAATATCGTTCTCTGCACCCTCGAGAACCTCGGATACGATACCCATAATGTAGTTATCATACTTTTGAGCGGCAGCCATCTTGGCTTTGAAAAATGATCACAAAATCGTTCTCAGCACCCTCGAGAACCTCGGATACGATACCCATAATGTAGTTTTCATACTTTTGAGCGGAGACCATCTTGGATTTGATAATAGATCACAATATCGTTCTCGGCACCCTCGAGAACCTCGGATACGATACCCATAATCTAGTTATCATAATTTTGAGCGGCGGCCATCTTGGATTTGAAAACTTATCACAAAATATTTCTCTGCACCCTCGAGAACCTCGGGTACGATATCCATATTGCTGAAATCATAATTTTGTGCGGCGGTCATCTTGGATTTGAAAAATGATCCAAAAATTGTTTTCTGCACCCTCGAGAACCACGGAAACGATATCCATATTGCTGAAAACATAATTTTGTGCGGCGGCCATCTTGGATTTGAAAAATGATCACAAAATCGTTCTCTTCACCCTCGAGAACCTCGGATACGATACCCATAATGTAGTTTACATCATTTTGTGCGGCGGCCATCTTGGATTTCAAAAATGATCACAAAATCGTTCTCTGCACCCACGAGAACCTCGGATACGATACCCATAATGTAGTTATCATACTTTTGAGCGGCGGCCATCTTGGATTTGAAAAATGATCACAAAATCGTTCTCTGCACCCTCGAGAACCTCGGATACGATACCCATAAAGTAGTTTTCATACTTTTGAGCGGAGGCCATCTTGGATTTGAAAAATGAACACAATATCGTTCTCGGCACCCTCGAGAACCTCGGTTACGATATCCATATTGCTGAAATCATAATTTTGTGCGGCGGCCATCTTGGATTTGAAAAATGATCATAAAATTGGATACGATACCCATAATGTAGTCAACATAATTTTGAGCGGTGGCCAGCTTGGATTTCAAAAATGATCACAAAATCGTTCTCTGCACCCTCGAGAACCTCGGATACGATACCCATAATGTAGTTATCATAATTTTGAGCGGCAGCTATCTTGGATTTCAAAAATGTTTACAAAATCGTTCTGTACACTCTCGAGAACCTCGGATACGACACCCATAATGTAGTTATCATACTTTTGAGCGGTAGCCATCTTGGATTTGAAAAATGATCACAAAATCGTTCTCAGCACCCTCGAGAACCTCGGATACGATACCCATAATGTAGTTTTCATACTTTTGAGCGGAGACCATCTTGGATTTGAAAATAGATCACAATATCGTTC
Source organism: Leptidea sinapis (assembly GCF_905404315.1). Classification (NCBI taxonomy): domain Eukaryota; kingdom Metazoa; phylum Arthropoda; class Insecta; order Lepidoptera; family Pieridae; genus Leptidea; species Leptidea sinapis. The sequence continues at coordinate 148,866 of NC_066275.1, read as the reverse complement.
TCGGCACCCTCGAGAACCTCGGTTACGATATCCATATTGCTGAAATCATAATTTTGTGCGGCGGCCATCTTGGATTTGAAAAATGATCATAAAATTGGATACGATACCCATAATGTAGTTATCATAATTTTGAGCGGCAGCTATCTTGAATTTCAAAAATGTTCACAAAATCGTTCTGTGCACTCTCGAGAACCTCGGAGACGACACCCATAATGTAGTTATCATACTTTTGAATGGCAGCCATCTTGGATTTGAAAAATGATCACAAAATCGTTCTCAGCACCCTCGAGAACCTCGGATACGATACCCATACTGTAGTTTTCATACTTTTGAGCGGAGACCATCTTGGATTTGAAAATAGATCACAATATCGTTCTCGGCACCCTCGAGAACCTCGGATACGATACCCATAATCTAGTTATCATAATTTTGAGCGGCGGCCATCTTGGATTTGAAAACTTATCACAAAATATTTCTCTGCACCCTCGAGAACCTCGGGTACGATATCCATATTGCTGAAATCATAATTTTGTGCGGCGGCCATCTTGGATTTGAAAAATGATCACAAAATCGTTCTCTGCACCCTCGAGAACCTCGGATACGATACCCATAATGTAGTTAACATAATTTTGAGCGGCGGCCATCTTGGATTTCAAAAATGATCACAAAATCGATCTCTGCACCCACGAGAACCTCGGATACGATACCCATAATGTAGTTATCATAATTTTGAGCGGCAGCTATCTTGGAATTCAAAAATGATAACAAAATCGTTCTGTGCTGTCTGGAGAACTTCGGATACGATACCCATATTTTTGTGACCATAATCTTGCACGGCGGCCATCTAGGATTTGAAAACTTATCACAAAATATTTCTCTGCACCCTCGAGAACCTCGGGTACGATATCCATATTGCTGAAATCATAATTTTGTGCGGCGGTCATCTTGGATTTGAAAAATGATCCAAAAATTGTTTTCTGCACCCTCGAGAACCTCGGGTACGATATCCATATTGCTGAAATCATAATTTTGTGCGGCGGTCATCTTGGTTTTTAAAAAATGATCCAAAAATTGTTTTCTGCACCCTCGAGAACCACGGACACGATATCCATATTGCTGAAAACATAATTTTGTGCGGCGGCCATCTTGGATTTAAAAAATGATCACAAAATCGTTCTCTGCACTCTCGAGAACCTCGGATACGATACCCATAATGTAGTTAACATAATTTTGAACGGCGGCCATCTTGGATTTCAAAAATGATCACAAAATCGTTCTCTGCACCCACGAGAACCTCGGATACGATACCCATAATGTAGTTATCATACTTTTGAGCGGCGGCCATCTTGGATTTGAAAAGTGATCACAAAATAGTTCTCTGCACCCTCGAGAACCTCGGATACGATACCCATAAAGTAGTTTTCATACTTTTGAAGCGGAGGCCATCTTGGATTTGAAAAATGAACACAGTATCGTTCTCTGCACCCTCGAGAACCTCGGATACGATACCCATAATGTAGTTATCATAATTTTGAGCGGCGGACAACTTGGATTTCAAAAATGATAACAAAATCGTTCTGTGCAGTCTGGAGAACCTCGGATACGATACCATATTTTTGTGACCATAATCTTTCACGGCGGCCATCTAGGATTTGAAAAATGATCACAAAATCGTTCTCAGCACCCTCGAGAACCTCAGATACGATACCCATAATGTAGTTATCATACTTTTGAGCGGCGGCCATCTTGGATTTGAAAAATTTTCACAAAATCGTTCTCTGCACCCTCGAGAACCTCGAAAACGATTCCCATAATGAAGTTATCATAATTTTGAGCGGCAGCTATCTTGGATTTCAAAAATGTTTACAAAATCGTTCTGTACACCCTCGAGAACCTCGGGTACGATATCCATATTGCTGAAATCATAATTTTGTGCGGCGGCCATCTTGGATTTGAAAAATGATCATAAAATTGGATACGATACCCATAATGTAGTTATCATAATTTTGAGCGGCAGCTATCTTGGATTTCAAAAATGTTCACAAAATCGTTCTGTGCACTCTCGAGAACCTCGGTTACGACACCCATAATGTAGTTATCATACTTTTGAGCGGCGGCCATCTTGGATTTGAAAAATGATCACAAAATCGTTCTCAGCACCCTCGAGAACCTCGGATACGATACCCATAATGTAGTTTTCATACTTTTGAGCGGAGGCCATCTTGGATTTGAAAAATGATCACAATATTGTTCTCTGCACCCTCGAGAACCTCGGATACGATACCCATAATCTAGTTATCATAATTTTGAGCGGCGGCCATCTTGGATTTGAAAACTTATCACAAAATCTGTCTCTGCACCCTCGAGAACCTCGGGTACGATATCCATATTGCTGAAATCATAATTTTGTGCGGCGGCCATCTTGGATTTGAAAAATGATCCCAAAATTATTTCTGCACCCTCGAGAACCACGGAAACGATATCCATATTGCTGAAAACATTATTTTGTGAAAACATTATTGTTTGCGGCAGCCCTCTTGGATTTCAAAAATGATCACAGAATTGTTCTCTGCACACTCGAGAATCTCGGACACGATATTCATATTGCTAAAATCATAATTTTATGCGGCGGCCATCTTGGATTTGAAAAATGATCACCAAATCGTTCTCTGCACCCACGAGCATCTCGGACACGATATCCATATTGCTGAAATCATAATTTGGTGCGGCGGCCATCTTGTATTTCAAAAATGATCACAAAATCGTTCTCTGCACCCACGAGAACCTCGGATACGATACCCATAATGTAGTTATCATACTTTTGAGCGGCGGCCATCTTGGATTTGAAAAGTGATCACAAAATCGTTCTCTGCACCCTCGAGAACCTCGGATACGATACCCATAAAGTAGTTTTCATACTTTTGAGCGGAGGCCATCTTGGATTTGAAAAATGAACACAATATCGTTCTCTGCACCCTCGAGAACCTCGGATACGATACCCATAATGTAGTTATCATAATTTTGAGCGGCGGACATCTTGGATTTCAAAAATGATAACAAAATCGTTCTGTGCAGTCTGGAGAACCTCGGATACGATACCATATTTTTGTGACCATAATCTTTCACGGCGGCCATCTAGGATTTGAAAAATGATCACAAAATCGTTCTCAGCACCCTCGAGAACCTCAGATACGATACCCATAATGTAGTTATCATACTTTTGAGCGGCGGCCATCTTGGATTTGAAAAATGTTCACAAAATCGTTCTCTGCACCCTCGAGAACCTCGGAAACGATACCCATAATGAAGATATCATAATTTTGAGCGGCAGCTATCTTGGATTTCAAAAATGTTTACAAAATCGTTCTGTACACCCTCGAGAACCTCGGGTACGATATCCATATTGCTGAAATCATAATTTTGTGCGGCGGCCATCTTGGATTTGAAAAATGATCATAAAATTGGATACGATACCCATAATGTAGTTATCATAATTTTGAGCGGCAGCTATCTTGGATTTCAAAAATGTTCACAAAATCGTTCTGTGCACTCTCGAGAACCTCGGTTACGACACCCATAATGTAGTTATCATACTTTTGAGCGGCGGCCATCTTGGATTTGAAAAATGGTCACAAAATCGTTCTCAGCACCCTCGAGAACCTCGGATACGATACCCATAATGTAGTTTTCATACTTTTGAGCGGAGGCCATCTTGGATTTGAAAAATGATCACAATATTGTTCTCTGCACCCTCGAGAACCTCTGATACGATACCCATAATCTAGTTATCATAATTTTGAGCGGCGGCCATCTTGGATTTGAAAACTTATCACAAAATCTGTCTCTGCACCCTCGAGAACCTCGGGTACGATATCCATATTGCTGAAATCATAATTTTGTGCGGCGGCCATCTTGGATTTGAAAAATGATCCCAAAATTGTTTTCTGCACCCTCGAGAACCACGGAAACGATATCCATATTGCTGAAAACATTATTTTGTGAAAACATTATTGTTTGCGGCAGCCCTCTTGGATATCAAAAATGATCACAGAATTGTTCTCTGCACCCTCGAAAACCTCGGACACGATATCCATATTGCTAAAATCATAATTTTATGCGGCGGCCATCTTGGATTTGAAAAATAATCCCAAAATTGTTTTCTGCACCCTCGAGAACCACGGAAACGATATCCATATTGCTGAAAACATTATTTTGTGAAAACATTATTGTTTGCGGCAGCCCTCTTGGATTTCAAAAATGATCACAGAATTGTTCTCTGCACACTCGAGAATCTCGGACACGATATTCATAATGCTAAAATCATAATTTTATGCGGCGGCCATCTTGGATTTGAAAAATGATCACCAAATCGTTCTCTGCACCCTCGAGCATCTCGGACACGATATCCATATTGCTGAAATCATAATTTGGTGCGGCGGCCATCTTGGATTTGAAAAATGATCACCAAATCGTTCTCTGAACCCTCGAGAATCTCGGACACGATATCCATATTGCTGAAATCATCATTTTGTGCGGCGGCCATCTTGGATTTGAAAAATGATCACAAAATCGTTCTGTGCACTCTCGAGAACCTCGGTTACGACACCCATAATGTAGTTATCATACTTTTGAGCGGCGGCCATCTTGGATTTGAAAAATGGTCACAAAATCGTTCTCAGCACCCTCGAGAACCTCGGATACGATACCCATAATGTAGTTTTCATACTTTTGAGCGGAGGCCATCTTGGATTTGAAAAATGATCACAATATTGTTCTCTGCACCCTCGAGAACCTCTGATACGATACCCATAATCTAGTTATCATAATTTTGAGCGGCGGCCATCTTGGATTTGAAAACTTATCACAAAATCTGTCTCTGCACCCTCGAGAACCTCGGGTACGATATCCATATTGCTGAAATCATAATTTTGTGCGGCGGCCATCGTATATTTGAAAAATGATCCCAAAATTGTTTTCTGCACCCTCGAGAACCACGGAAACGATATCCATATTGCTGAAAACATTATTTTGTGAAAACATTATTTTTTGCGGCAGCCCTCTTGGATATCAAAAATGATCACAGAATTGTTCTCTGCACCCTCGAGAACCTCGGACACGATATCCATATTGCTAAAATCATAATTTTATGCGGCGGCCATCTTGGATTTGAAAAATGATCCCAAAATTGTTTTCTGCACCCTCGAGAACCACGGAAACGATATCCATATTGCTGAAAACATTATTTTGTGAAAACATTATTGTTTGCGGCAGCCCTCTTGGATTTCAAAAATGATCACAGAATTGTTCTCTGCAAACTCGAGAATCTCGGACACGATATTCATATTGCTAAAATCATAATTTTATGCGGCGGCCATCTTGGATTTGAAAAATGATCACCAAATCGTTCTCTGCACCCTCGAGCATCTCGGACACGATATCCATATTGCTGAAATCATAATTTGGTGCGGCGGCCATCTTGGATTTGAAAAATGATCACCAAATCGTTCTCTGAACCCTCGAGAATCTCGGACACGATATCCATATTGCTGAAATCATCATTTTGTGCGGCGGCCATCTTGGATTTGAAAAATGATCACAAAATCGTTCTGTGCACTCTCGAGAACCTCGGTTACGACACCCATAATGTAGTTATCATACTTTTGAGCGGCGGCCATCTTGGATTTGAAAAATGGTCACAAAATCGTTCTCAGCACCCTCGAGAACCTCGGATACGATACCCATAATGTAGTTTTCATACTTTTGAGCGGAGGCCATCTTGGATTTGAAAAATGATCACAATATTGTTCTCTGCACCCTCGAGAACCTCTGATACGATACCCATAATCTAGTTATCATAATTTTGAGCGGCGGCCATCTTGGATTTGAAAACTTATCACAAAATCTGTCTCTGCACCCTCGAGAACCTCGGGTACGATATCCATATTGCTGAAATCATAATTTTGTGCGGCGGCCATCGTATATTTGAAAAATGATCCCAAAATTGTTTTCTGCACCCTCGAGAACCACGGAAACGATATCCATATTGCTGAAAACATTATTTTGTGAAAACATTATTTTTTGCGGCAGCCCTCTTGGATATCAAAAATGATCACAGAATTGTTCTCTGCACCCTCGAGAACCTCGGACACGATATCCATATTGCTAAAATCATAATTTTATGCGGCGGCCATCTTGGATTTGAAAAATGATCCCAAAATTGTTTTCTGCACCCTCGAGAACCACGGAAACGATATCCATATTGCTGAAAACATTATTTTGTGAAAACATTATTGTTTGCGGCAGCCCTCTTGGATTTCAAAAATGATCACAGAATTGTTCTCTGCAAACTCGAGAATCTCGGACACGATATTCATATTGCTAAAATCATAATTTTATGCGGCGGCCATCTTGGATTTGAAAAATGATCACCAAATCGTTCTCTGCACCCTCGAGCATCTCGGACACGATATCCATATTGCTGAAATCATAATTTGGTGCGGCGGCCATCTTGGATTTGAAAAATGATCACCAAATCGTTCTCTGAACCCTCGAGAATCTCGGACACGATATCCATATTGCTGAAATCATCATTTTGTGCGGCGGCCACCTTGGATTTGAAAAATGATCACAAAATCGTTCTCTGCACCCTCGAGAACCTCGGATACGATACCCATAATATAGTTAACATAATTTTGAGCGGCGGCCATCTTGGATTTCAAAAATGATCACAAAATCGTTCTCTGCACCCTCGAGAACCTCGGATACGATACCCATAATGTAGTTATCATAATTTTGAGCGGCGGCCATCTTGGATTTCAAAAATGATAACAAAATCTTTCTCTGCACCCTCGAGAACCTCGGGTACGATATCCATATTGCTGAAATCATAATTTTGTGCGGCGGCCATCTTGGAATTGAAAAATGATCCCAAAATTGTTTTCTGCACCCTCGAGAACCACGGAAACGATATCCATATTGCTGAAAACATAATTTTGTGCGGCGGCCATGTTGGATTAGAAAAATGATCACAAAATCGTTCTCAGCACCCTCGAGAACCTCGGATACGATACCCATAATGTAGTTATCATACTTTTGAGCGGCGGCCATCTTCGTTTTAAAAAATGACCAAAAAATTGTTCTGTGCACTCTCGAGAACTTCGGATACGATACCCATATTTTTGTGATCATAATCTTGCACGGCGGCCATCTCGGATTTAAAAATGATCCCAAAATTAATTTCTGCGCCCTTGAGAACCTCAGACACGATATCCATATTGCTGAAAACATTATTGTTTGCGCCAGCCCTCTTGGATTTCAAAAATGATCACAGAATTGTTCTCTGCACCCTCGAGAAACTGGGACACGATTTCCATATTGCTAAAATCATAATTTTATGCTGCGGCCATCTTGGATTTGAAAAATGATCACCAAATCGCTCTCTGCACCCTCGAGAATCTCGGACACGATATCAATTTTGCTGAAATCATCATTTTGTGCGGTGGCCATCTTGGATTTGATAAATAATCACAAAATCGTTCTCTGCACCCTCGAGAACCTCGGATACGATACCCACAATGTAGTTAACATAATTTTGAGCGGCGGCCAGCTTGTATTTCAAAAATGATCACAAAATCGTTCTCTGCACCCTCGAGAAACTCGGATACGATACCCATAATGTAGTTATCATAATTTTGAGCGGCGGCCATCTTGGATTTCAAAAATGATAACAAAATCATTCTGTGCAGTCTGGAGAACCTCGGATACGATACCCATATTTTTGTGACCATAATCTTGCACGGCGGCCATCTAGGATTTGAAAAATGAACACAATATCGTTCTCTGCACCCTCGAGAACCTCGGATACGATACCCATAATGAAGTTATCATACTTTTGAGCGGCGGCCATCTTGGATTTGAAAAATGATCACAAAATCGTTCTCTGCACACTCGAGAACATCGGATACGATACCCATAATCAAAGTCAACATAATTTTGAGCGGTGGCCCGCTTGGATTTCAAAAATGATCACAAAATAGTTCTCTGCACCCTCGAGAACCTCGGATACGATACCCATAATGTAGTTATCATAATTTTGAGCGGCGGACATCTTGGATTTCAAAAATGATAACAAAATCGTTCTGTGCAGTCTGGAGAACCTCGGATACGATACCCATATTTTTGTGACCATAATCTTGCACGGCGGCCATCTAGGATTTGAAAAATGATCACAAAATCGTTCTCAGCACCCTCGAGAACCTCAGATACGAAACCCATAACGTAGTTATCATACTTTTGAGCGGCGGCCATCTTGGATTTCAAAAATGATAACAAAATCGTTCTGTGCAGTCTGGAAAACCTCGGATACGATACCCATATTTTTGTGACCATAATCTTGCACGGCGGCCATCTAGGATTTGATAAAATGATCACAAAATCGTTCTCTGCACCCTCGAGAACCTCGGGTACGATATCCATATTGCTGAAATCATAATTTTGTGCGGCGGCCATCTTGGATTTGAAAAATGATCATAAAATTGGATACGGTACCCATAATGTAGTTATCATAATTTTGAGCGGCAGCTATCTTGGATTTCAAAAATGTTCACAAAATCGTTCTGTGCACTCTCGAGAACCTCGGTTACGACACCCATAATGTAGTTATCATACTTTTGAGCGGCGGCCATCTTGGATTTTAAAAATGGTCACAAAATCGTTCTCAGCACCCTCGAGAACCTCGGATACGATACCCATAATGTAGTTTTCATACTTTTGAGCGGAGGCCATCTTGGATTTGAAAAATGATCACAATATTGTTCTCTGCACCCTCGAGAACCTCGGATACGATACCCATAATCTAGTTATCATAATTTTGAGCGGCGGCCATCTTGGATTTGAAAACTTATCACAAAATCTGTCTCTGCACCCTCGAGAACCTCGGGTACGATATCCATATTGCTGAAATCATAATTTTGTGCGGCGGCCATCTTGGATTTGAAAAATGATCCCAAAATTGTTTTCTGCACCCTCGAGAACCACGGAAACGATATCCATATTGCTGAAAACATTATTTTGTGAAAACATTATTGTTTGCGGCAGCCCTCTTGGATATCAAAAATGATCACAGAATTGTTCTCTGCACCCTCGAAAACCTCGGACACGATATCCATATTGCTAAAATCATAATTTTATGCGGAGGCCATCTTGGATTTGAAAAATGATCCCAAAATTGTTTTCTGCACCCTCGAGAACCACGGAAACGATATCCATATTGCTGAAAACATTATTTTGTGAAAACATTATTGTTTGCGGCAGCCCTCTTGGATTTCAAAAATGATCACAGAATTGTTCTCTGCACACTCGAGAATCTCGGACACGATATTCATAATGCTAAAATCATAATTTTATGCGGCGGCCATCTTGGATTTGAAAACTGATCACCAAATCGTTCTCTGCACCCTCGAGCATCTCGGACACGATATCCATATTGCTGAAATCATAATTTGGTGCGGCGGCCATCTTGGATTTGAAAAATGATCACCAAATCGTTCTCTGAACCCTCGAGAATCTCGGACACGATATCCATATTGCTGAAATCATCATTTTGTGCGGCGGCCATCTTGGATTTGAAAAATGATCACAAAATCGTTCTGTGCACTCTCGAGAACCTCGGTTACGACACCCATAATGTAGTTATCATACTTTTGAGCGGCGGCCATCTTGGATTTGAAAAATGGTCACAAAATCGTTCTCAGCACCCTCGAGAACCTCGGATACGATACCCATAATGTAGTTTTCATACTTTTGAGCGGAGGCCATCTTGGATTTGAAAAATGATCACAATATTGTTCTCTGCACCCTCGAGAACCTCTGATACGATACCCATAATCTAGTTATCATAATTTTGAGCGGCGGCCATCTTGGATTTGAAAACTTATCACAAAATCTGTCTCTGCACCCTCGAGAACCTCGGGTAAGATATCCATATTGCTGAAATCATAATTTTGTGCGGCGGCCATCGTGGATTTGAAAAATGATCCCAAAATTGTTTTCTGCACCCTCGAGAACCACGGAAACGATATCCATATTGCTGAAAACATTATTTTGTGAAAACATTATTGTTTGCGGCAGCCCTCTTGGATATCAAAAATGATCACAGAATTGTTCTCTGCACCCTCGAGAACCTCGGACACGATATCCATATTGCTAAAATCATAATTTTATGCGGCGGCCATCTTGGATTTGAAAAATGATCCCAAAATTGTTTTCTGCACCCTCGAGAACCACGGAAACGATATCCATATTGCTGAAAACATTATTTTGTGAAAACATTATTGTTTGCGGCAGCCCTCTTGGATTTCAAAAATGATCACAGAATTGTTCTCTGCAAACTCGAGAATCTCGGACACGATATTCATATTGCTAAAATCATAATTTGATGCGGCGGCCATCTTTGATTTGAAAAATGATCACCAAATCGTTCTCTGCACCCTCGAGCATCTCGGACACGATATCCATATTGCTGAAATCATAATTTGGTGCGGCGGCCATCTTGGATTTGAAAAATGATCACCAAATCGTTCTCTGAACCCTCGAGAATCTCGGACACGATATCCATATTGCTGAAATCATCATTTTGTGCGGCGGCCATCTTGGATTTGAAAAATGATCACAAAATCGTTCTCTGCACCCTCGAGAACCTCGGATACGATACCCATAATATAGTTAACATAATTTTGAGCGGCGGCCATCTTGGATTTCAAAAATGTTCACAAAATCGTTCTGTGCACTCTCGAGAACCTCGGTTACGACACCCATAATGTAGTTATCATAATTTTGAGCGGCGGCCATCTTGGATTTCAAAAATGATAACAAAATCTTTCTCTGCACCCTCGAGAACCTCGGGTACGATATCCATATTGCTGAAATCATAATTTTGTGCGGCGGCCATCTTGGAATTGAAAAATGATCCCAAAATAGTTTTCTGCACCCTCGAGAACCACGGAAACGATATCAATATTGCTGAAAACATAATTTTGTGCGGCGGCCATGTTGGATTAGAAAAATGATCACAAAATCGTTCTCAGCACCCTCGAGAACCTCGGATACGATACCCATAATGTAGTTATCATACTTTTGAGCGGCGGCCATCTTCGTTTTAAAAAATGATCAAAAAATTGTTCTGTGCACTCTCGAGAACTTCGGATACGATACCCATATTTTTGTGATCATAATCTTGCACGGCGGCCATCTCGGATTTAAAAATGATCCCAAAATTAATTTCTGCGCCCTTGAGAACCTCAGACACGATATCCATATTGCTGAAAACATTATTGTTTGCGCCAGCCCTCTTGGATTTCAAAAATGATCACAGAATTGTTCTCTGCACCCTCGAGAAACTGGGACACGATTTCCATATTGCTAAAATCATAATTTTATGCTGCGGCCATCTTGGATTTGAAAAATGATCACCAAATCGCTCTCTGCACCCTCGAGAATCTCGGACACGATATCAATTTTGCTGAAATCATCATTTTGTGCGGTGGCCATCTTGGATTTGATAAATAATCACAAAATCGTTCTCTGCACCCTCGAGAACCTCGGATACGATACCCACAATGTAGTTAACATAATTTTGAGCGGCGGCCAGCTTGTATTTCAAAAATGATCACAAAATCGTTCTCTGCACCCTCGAGAAACTCGGATACGATACCCATAATGTAGTTATCATAATTTTGAGCGGCGGCCATCTTGGATTTCAAAAATGATAACAAAATCGTTCTGTGCAGTCTGGAGAACCTCGGATACGATACCCATATTTTTGTGACCATAATCTTGCACGGCGGCCATCTAGGATTTGAAAAATGAACACAATATCGTTCTCTGCACCCTCGAGAACCTCGGATACGATATCCATAATGAAGTTATCATACTTTTGAGCGGCGGCCATCTTGGATTTGAAAAATGATCACAAAATCGTTCTCTGCACACTCGAGAACATCGGATACGATACTCATAATGTAGTCAACATAATTTTGAGCGGTGGCCCGCTTGGATTTCAAAAATGATCACAAAATAGTTCTCTGCACCCTCGAGAACCTCGGATACGATACCCATAATGTAGTTATCATAATTTTGAGCGGCGGACATCTTGGATTTCAAAAATGATAACAAAATCGTTCTGTGCAGTCTGGAGAACCTCGGATACGATACCCATATTTTTGTGACCATAATCTTGCACGGCGGCCATCTAGGATTTGAAAAATGATCACAAAATCGTTCTCAGCACCCTCGAGAACCTCAGATACGATACCCATAACGTAGTTATCATACTTTTGAGCGGCGGCCATCTTGGATTTCAAAAATGATAACAAAATCGTTCTGTGCAGTCTGGAAAACCTCGGATACGATACCCATATTTTTGTGACCATAATCTTGCACGGCGGCCATCTAGGATTTGATAAAATGATCACAAAATCGTTCTCTGCACCCTCGAGAACCTCGGGTACGATATCCATATTGCTGAAATCATAATTTTGTGCGGCGGCCATCTTGGATTTGAAAAATGACCATAAAATTGGATACGATACCCATAATTTAGTTATCATAATTTTGAGCGGCAGCTATCTTGGATTTCAAAAATGATCACAAAATCGTTTTGTGCACTCTCGAGAACCTCGGTTACGACACCCATAATGTAGTTATCATACTTTTGAGCGGCGGCCATCTTGGATTTGAAAAATGGTCACAAAATCGTTCTCAGCACCCTCGAGAACCTCGGATACGATACCCATAATGTAGTTTTCATACTTTTGAGCGGAGGCCATCTTGGATTTGAAAAATGATCACAATATTGTTCTCTGCACCCTCGAGAACCTCGGATACGATACCCATAATCTAGTTATCATAATTTTGAGCGGCGGCCATCTTGGATTTGAAAACTTATCACAAAATCTGTCTCTGCACCCTCGAGAACCTCGGGTACGATATCCATATTGCTGAAATCATAATTTTGTGCGGCGGCCATCTTGGATTTGAAAAATGATCCCAAAATTGTTTTCTGCACCCTCGAGAACCACGGAAACGATATCCATATTGCTGAAAACATTATTTTGTGAAAACATTATTGTTTGCGGCAGCCCTCTTGGATATCAAAAATGATCACAGAATTGTTCTCTGCACCCTCGAGAACCTCGGACACGATATCCATATTGCTAAAATCATAATTTTATGCGGCGGCCATCTTGGATTTGAAAAATGATCCCAAAATTGTTTTCTGCACCCTCGAGAACCACGGAAACGATATCCATAATGCTGAAAACATTATTTTGTGAAAACATTATTGTTTGCGGCAGCCCTCTTGGATTTCAAAAATGATCACAGAATTGTTCTCTGCACACTCGAGAATCTCGGACACGATATTCATATTGCTAAAATCATAATTTTATGCGGCGGCCATCTTGGATTTGAAAAATGATCACCAAATCGTTCTCTGCACCCTCGAGCATCTCGGACACGATATCCATATTGCTGAAATCATAATTTGGTGCGGCGGCCATCTTGGATTTGAAAAATGATCACCAAATCGTTCTCTGAGCCCTCGAGAATCTCGGACACGATATCCATATTGCTGAAATCATCATTTTGTGCGGCGGCCATCTTGGATTTGAAAAATGATCACAAAATCGTTCTCTGCACCCTCGAGAACCTCGGATACGATACCCATAATATAGTTAACATAATTTTGAGCGGCGGCCATCTTGGATTTCAAAAAAGATCACAAAATCGTTCTCTGCACCCTCGAGAACCTCGGATACGATACCCATAATGTAGTTATCATAATTTTGAGCGGCGGCCATCTTGGATTTCAAAAATGATAACAAAATCTTTCTCTGCACCCTCGAGAACCTCGGGTACGATATCCATATTGCTGAAATCATAATTTTGTGCGGCGGCCATCTTGGAATTGAAAAACGATCCCAAAATTGTTTTCTGCACCCTCGAGAACCACGGAAACGATATCCATATTGCTGAAAACATAATTTTGTGCGGCGGCCATGTTGGATTAGAAAAATGATCACAAAATCGTTCTCAGCACCCTCGAGAACCTCGGATACGATACCCATAATGTAGTTATCATACTTTTGAGCGGCGGCCATCTTCGTTTTAAAAAATGATCACAAAATTGTTCTGTGCACTCTCGAGAACTTCGGATACGATACCCATATTTTTGTGATCATAATCTTGCACGGTGGCCATCTCGGATTTTAAAATGATCCCAAAATTAATTTCTGCACCCTTGAGAACCTCAGACACGATATCCATATTGCTAAAATCATAATTTTATGCGGTGGCCATCTTGGATTTGAAAAATGATCACCAAATCGTTCTCTGCACCCTCGAGAATCTCGGACACGATATCCATATTGCTGAAATCGTAATTTTGTGCGGCGGCCATCTTGGATTTGAAAACTGATCACCAAATCGCTCTCTGCACCCTCGAGAATCTCGGACACGATATCCATTTTGCTGAAATCATCATTTTGTGCGGTGGCCATCTTGGATTTGATAAATAATCACAAAATCGTTCTCTGCACCCTCGAGAACCTCGGATACGATACCCACAATGTATTTAACATAATTTTGAGCGGCGGCCAGCTTGGATTTCAAAAATGATCACAAAATCGTTCTCTGCACCCTCGAGAAACTCGGATACGATACCCATAATGTAGTTATCATAATTTTGAGCGGCGGCCATCTTGGATTTCAAAAATGATAACAAAATCGTTCTGTGCAGTCTGGAGAACCTCGGATACGATACCCATATTTTTGTGACCATAATCTTGCACGGCGGCCATCTAGGATTTGAAAAATGATCACAAAATCGTTCTCTGCACCCTCGAGAACCTCGGGTACGATATACATATTGCTGAAATCATAATTTTGTGCGGCGGCCATCTTGGATTTGAAAAATGATCATAAAATTGGATACGATACCCATAATTTAGTTATCATAATTTTGAGCGGCAGCTATCTTGGATTTCAAAAATGATCACAAAATCGTTCTGTGCACTCTCGAGAACCTCGGTTACGACACCCATAATGTAGTTATCATACTTTTGAGCGGCGGCCATCTTGGATTTGAAAAATGGTCACAAAATCGTTCTCAGCACCCTCGAGAACCTCGGATACGATACCCATAATGTAGTTTTCATACTTTTGAGCGGAGGCCATCTTGGATTTGAAAAATGATCACAATATTGTTCTCTGCACCCTCGAGAACCTCGAATACGATACCCATAATCTAGTTATCATAATTTTGAGCGGCGGCCATCTTGGATTTGAAAACTTATCACAAAATCTGTCTCTGCACCCTCGAGAACCTCGGGTACGATATCCATATTGCTGAAATCATAATTTTGTGCGGCGGCCATCTTGGATTTGAAAAATGATCCCAATATTGTTTTCTGCACCCTCGAGAACCACGGAAACGATATCCATATTGCTGAAAACATTATTTTGTGAAAACATTATTGTTTGCGGCAGCCCTCTTGGATATCAAAAATGATCACAGAATTGTTCTCTGCACCCTCGAGAACCTCGGACACGATATCCATATTGCTAAAATCATAATTTTATGCGGCGGCCATCTTGGATTTGAAAAATGATCCCAAAATTGTTTTGTGCACCCTCGAGAACCACGGAAACGATATCCATATTGCTGAAAACATTATTTTGTGAAAACATTATTGTTTGCGGCAGCCCTCTTGGATTTCAAAAATGATCACAGAATTGTTCTCTGCAAACTCGAGAATCTCGGACACGATATTCATATTGCTAAAATCATAATTTTATGCGGCGGCCATCTTGGATTTGAAAAATGATCACCAAATCGTTCTCTGCACCCTCGAGCATCTCGGACACGATATCCATATTGCTGAAATCATAATTTGGTGCGGCGGCTATCTTGGATTTGAAAAATGATCACCAAATCGTTCTCTGAACCCTCGAGAATCTCGGACACGATATCCATATTGCTGAAATGATCATTTTGTGCGGCGGCCATCTTGGATTTGAAAAATGATCACAAAATCGTTCTCTGCACCCTCGAGAACCTCGGATACGATACCCATAATATAGTTAACATAATTTTGAGCGGCGGCCATCTTGGATTTCAAAAATGATCACAAAATCGTTCTCTGCACCCTCGAGAACCTCGGATACGATACCCATAATGTAGTTATCATAATTTTGAGCGGAGGCCATCTTGGATTTGAAAAATGATCACAAAATCGTTCTCAGCACCCTCGAGAACCTCGGGTACGATACCCATAATGTAGTTTTCATACTTTTGAGCGGAGGCCATCTTGGATTTGAAAAATGATCACAATATTGTTCTCTGCACCCTCGAGAACCTCGGATACGATACCCATAATCTAGTTATCATAATTTTGAGCGGCGGCCATCTTGGATTTGAAAAATGATCCCAAAATTGTTTTCTGCACCCTCGAGAACCACGGAAACGATATCCATATTGCTGAAAACATAATTTTGTGCGGCGGCCATGTTGGATTAGAAAAATGATCACAAAATCGTTCTCAGCACCCTCGAGAACCTCGGATACGATACCCATAATGTAGTTATCATACTTTTGAGCGGCGGCCATCTTCGTTTTAAAAAATGATCACAAAATTGTTCTGTGCACTCTCGAGAACTTCGGATACGATACCCATATTTTTGTGATCATAATCTTGCACGGTGGCCATCTCGGATTTTAAAATGATCCCAAAATTAATTTCTGCACCCTTGAGAACCTCAGACACGATATCCATATTGCTAAAATCATAATTTTATGCGGTGGCCATCTTGGATTTGAAAAATGATCACCAAATCGTTCTCTGCACCCTCGAGAATCTCGGACACGATATCCATATTGCTGAAATCGTAATTTTGTGCGGCGGCCATCTTGGATTTGAAAACTGATCACCAAATCGCTCTCTGCACCCTCGAGAATCTCGGACACGATATCCATTTTGCTGAAATCATCATTTTGTGCGGTGGCCATCTTGGATTTGATAAATAATCACAAAATCGTTCTCTGCACCCTCGAGAACCTCGGATACGATACCCACAATGTATTTAACATAATTTTGAGCGGCGGCCAGCTTGGATTTCAAAAATGATCACAAAATCGTTCTCTGCACCCTCGAGAAACTCGGATACGATACCCATAATGTAGTTATCATAATTTTGAGCGGCGGCCATCTTGGATTTCAAAAATGATAACAAAATCGTTCTGTGCAGTCTAGAGAACCTCGGATACGATACCCATATTTTTGTGACCATAATCTTGCACGGCGGCCATCTAGGATTTGAAAAATGATCACAAAATCGTTCTCTGCACCCTCGAGAACCTCGGGTACGATATACATATTGCTGAAATCATAATTTTGTGCGGCGGCCATCTTGGATTTGAAAAATGATCATAAAATTGGATACGATACCCATAATTTAGTTATCATAATTTTGAGCGGCAGCTATCTTGGATTTCAAAAATGATCACAAAATCGTTCTGTGCACTCTCGAGAACCTCGGTTACGACACCCATAATGTAGTTATCATACTTTTGAGCGGCGGCCATCTTGGATTTGAAAAATGGTCACAAAATCGTTCTCAGCACCCTCGAGAACCTCGGATACGATACCCATAATGTAGTTTTCATACTTTTGAGCGGAGGCCATCTTGGATTTGAAAAATGATCACAATATTGTTCTCTGCACCCTCGAGAACCTCGAATACGATACCCATAATCTAGTTATCATAATTTTGAGCGGCGGCCATCTTGGATTTGAAAACTTATCACAAAATCTGTCTCTGCACCCTCGAGAACCTCGGGTACGATATCCATATTGCTGAAATCATAATTTTGTGCGGCGGCCATCTTGGATTTGAAAAATGATCCCAATATTGTTTTCTGCACCCTCGAGAACCACGGAAACGATATCCATATTGCTGAAAACATTATTTTGTGAAAACATTATTGTTTGCGGCAGCCCTCTTGGATATCAAAAATGATCACAGAATTGTTCTCTGCACCCTCGAGAACCTCTGACACGATATCCATATTGCTAAAATCATAATTTTATGCGGCGGCCATCTTGGATTTGAAAAATGATCCCAAAATTGTTTTGTGCACCCTCGAGAACCACGGAAACGATATCCATATTGCTGAAAACATTATTTTGTGAAAACATTATTGTTTGCGGCAGCCCTCTTGGATTTCAAAAATGATCACAGAATTGTTCTCTGCAAACTCGAGAATCTCGGACACGATATTCATATTGCTAAAATCATAATTTTATGCGGCGGCCATCTTGGATTTGAAAAATGATCACCAAATCGTTCTCTGCACCCTCGAGCATCTCGGACACGATATCCATATTGCTGAAATCATAATTTGGTGCGGCGGCTATCTTGGATTTGAAAAATGATCACCAAATCGTTCTCTGAACCCTCGAGAATCTCGGACACGATATCCATATTGCTGAAATCATCATTTTGTGCGGCGGCCATCTTGGATTTGAAAAATGATCACAAAATCGTTCTCTGCACCCTCGAGAACCTCGGATACGATACCCATAATATAGTTAACATAATTTTGAGCGGCGGCCATCTTGGATTTCAAAAATGATCACAAAATCGTTCTCTGCACCCTCGAGAACCTCGGATACGATACCCATAATGTAGTTATCATAATTTTGAGCGGCGGCCATCTTGGATTTCAAAAATGATAACAAAATCTTTCTCTGCACCCTCGAGAACCTCGGGTACGATATCCATATTGCTGAAATCATAATTTTGTGCGGCGGCCATCTTGGAATTGAAAAATGATCCCAAAATTGTTTTCTGCACCCTCGAGAACCACGGAAACGATATCCATATTGCTGAAAACATAATTTTGTGCGGCGGCCATGTTGGATTAGAAAAATGATCACAAAATCGTTCTCAGCACCCTCGAGAACCTCGGATACGATACCCATAATGTAGTTATCATACTTTTGAGCGGCGGCCATCTTCGTTTTAAAAAATGATCACAAAATTGTTCTGTGCACTCTCGAGAACTTCGGATACGATACCCATATTTTTGTGATCATAATCTTGCACGGCGGCCATCTCGGATTTAAAAATGATCCCAAAATTAATTTCTGCACCCTTGAGAACCTCAGACACGATATCCATATTGCTGAAAACATTATTGTTTGCGCCAGCCCTCTTGGATTTCAAAAATGATCACAGAATTGTTCTCTGCACCCTCGAGAACCACGGAAACGATATCCATATTGCTGAAAACATTATTTTGTGAAAACATTATTGTTTGCGGCAGCCCTCTTTGATTTCAAAAATGATCACAGAATTGTTCTCTGCACACTCGAGAATCTCTGACACGATATTCATATTGCTAAAATCATAATTTTATGCGGCGGCCATCTTGGATTTGAAAAATGATCACCAAATCGTTCTCTGCACCCTCGAGCATCTCGGACACGATATCCATATTGCTGAAATCATAATTTGGTGCGGCGGCCATCTTGGATTTGAAAAATGATCACCAAATCGTTCTCTGAACCCTCGAGAATCTCGGACACGATATCCATATTGCTGAAATCATAATTTTGTGCGGCGGCCATCTTGGATTTGAAAAATGATCACAAAATCGTTCTCTGCACCCTCGAGAACCTCGGATACGATACCCATAATATAGTTAACATAATTTTGAGCGGCGGCCATCTTGGATTTCAAAAATGATCACAAAATCGTTCTCTGCACCCTCGAGAACCTCGGATACGATACCCATAATGTAGTTATCATAATTTTGAGCGGCGGCCATCTTGGATTTCAAAAATGATAACAAAATCTTTCTCTGCACCCTCGAGAACCTCGGGTACGATATCCATATTGCTGAAATCATAATTTTGTGCGGCGGCCATCTTGGAATTGAAAAATGATCCCAAAATTGTTTTCTGCACCCTCGAGAACCACGGAAACGATATCCATATTGCTGAAAACATAATTTTGTGCGGCGGCCATGTTGGATTAGAAAAATGATCACAAAATCGTTCTCAGCACCCTCGAGAACCTCGGATACGATACCCATAATGTAGTTATCATAATTTTGAGCGGCGGCCATCTTGGATTTCAAAAATGATAACAAAATCTTTCTCTGCACCCTCGAGAACCTCGGGTACGATATCCATATTGCTGAAATCATAATTTTGTGCGGCGGCCATCTTGGAATTGAAAAATGATCCCAAAATTGTTTTCTGCACCCTCGAGAACCACGGAAACGATATCCATATTGCTGAAAACATAATTTTGTGCGGCGGCCATGTTGGATTAGAAAAATGATCACAAAATCGTTCTCAGCACCCTCGAGAACCTCGGATACGATACCCATAACGTAGTTATCATACTTTTGAGCGGCGGCCATCTTCGATTTGAAAAATGATCACAAAATTGTTCTGTGCACTCTCGAGAACTTCGGATACGATACCCATATTTTTGTGATCATAATCTTGCACGGCGGCCATCTCGGATTTAAAAATGATCCCAAAATTAATTTCTGCACCCTCGAGAACCTCAGACACGATATCCATATTGCTGAAAACATTATTGTTTGCGCCAGCCCTCTTGGATTTCAAAAATGATCACAGAATTGTTCTCTGCACCCTCGAGAAACTCGGACACGATTTCCATATTGCTAAAATCATAATTTTATGCTGCGGCCATCTTGGATTTGAAAAATGATCACCAAATCGCTCTCTGCACCCTCGAGAATCTCGGACACGATATCCATTTTGCTGAAATCATCATTTTGTGCGGTGTCCATCTTGGATTTGATAAATAATCACAAAATCGTTCTCTGCACCCTCGAGAACCTCGGATACGATACCCACAATGTAGTTAACATAATTTTGAGCGGCGGCCAGCTTGGATTTCAAAAATGATCACAAAATCGTTCTCTGCACCCTCGAGAAACTCGGATACGATACCCATAATGTAGTTATCATAATTTTGAGCGGCGGCCATCTTGGATTTCAAAAATGATAACAAAATCGTTCTGTGCAGTCTGGAGAACCTCGGATACGATACCCATATTTTTGTGACCATAATCTTGCACGGCGGCCATCTAGGATTTGAAAAATGAACACAATATCGTTCTCTGCACCCTCGAGAACCTCGGATACGATACCCATAATGAAGTTATACTTTTGAGCGGCGGCCATCTTGGATTTGAAAAATGATCACAAAATCGTTCTCTGCACACTCGAGAACATCGGATACGATACCCATAATGTAGTTATCATAATTTTGAGCGGCGGCCATCTTGGATTTCAAAAATGATAACAAAATCGTTCTGTGCAGTCTGGAGAACCTCGGATACGATACCCATATTTTTGTGACCATAATCTTGCACGGCGGCCATCTAGGATTTGAAAAATGATCACAAAATCGTTCTCTGCACCCTCGAGAACCTCGGGTACGATATACATATTGCTGAAATCATAATTTTGTGCGGCGGCCATCTTGGATTTGAAAAATGATCATAAAATTGGATACGATACCCATAATTTAGTTATCATAATTTTGAGCGGCAGCTATCTTGGATTTCAAAAATGATCACAAAATCGTTCTGTGCACTCTCGAGAACCTCGGTTACGACACCCATAATGTAGTTATCATACTTTTGAGCGGCGGCCATCTTGGATTTGAAAAATGGTCACAAAATCGTTCTCAGCACCCTCGAGAACCTCGGATACGATACCCATAATGTAGTTTTCATACTTTTGAGCGGAGGCCATCTTGGATTTGAAAAATGATCACAATATTGTTCTCTGCACCCTCGAGAACCTCGAATACGATACCCATAATCTAGTTATCATAATTTTGAGCGGCGGCCATCTTGGATTTGAAAACTTATCACAAAATCTGTCTCTGCACCCTCGAGAACCTCGGGTACGATATCCATATTGCTGAAATCATAATTTTGTGCGGCGGCCATCTTGGATTTGAAAAATGATCCCAATATTGTTTTCTGCACCCTCGAGAACCACGGAAACGATATCCATATTGCTGAAAACATTATTTTGTGAAAACATTATTGTTTGCGGCAGCCCTCTTGGATATCAAAAATGATCACAGAATTGTTCTCTGCACCCTCGAGAACCTCGGACACGATATCCATATTGCTAAAATCATAATTTTATGCGGCGGCCATCTTGGATTTGAAAAATGATCCCAAAATTGTTTTGTGCACCCTCGAGAACCACGGAAACGATATCCATATTGCTGAAAACATTATTTTGTGAAAACATTATTGTTTGCGGCAGCCCTCTTGGATTTCAAAAATGATCACAGAATTGTTCTCTGCAAACTCGAGAATCTCGGACACGATATTCATATTGCTAAAATCATAATTTTATGCGGCGGCCATCTTGGATTTGAAAAATGATCACCAAATCGTTCTCTGCACCCTCGAGCATCTCGGACACGATATCCATATTGCTGAAATCATAATTTGGTGCGGCGGCTATCTTGGATTTGAAAAATGATCACCAAATCGTTCTCTGAACCCTCGAGAATCTCGGACACGATATCCATATTGCTGAAATGATCATTTTGTGCGGCGGCCATCTTGGATTTGAAAAATGATCACAAAATCGTTCTCTGCACCCTCGCGAACCTCGGATACGATACCCATAATATAGTTAACATAATTTTGAGCGGCGGCCATCTTGGATTTCAAAAATGATCACAAAATCGTTCTCTGCACCCTCGAGAACCTCGGATACGATACCCATAATGTAGTTATCATAATTTTGAGCGGAAGCCATCTTGGATTTGAAAAATGATCACAAAATCGTTCTCAGCACCCTCGAGAACCTCGGGTACGATACCCATAATGTAGTTTTCATACTTTTGAGCGGAGGCCATCTTGGATTTGAAAAATGATCACAATATTGTTCTCTGCACCCTCGAGAACCTCGGATACGATACCCATAATCTAGTTATCATAATTTTGAGCGGCGGCCATCTTGGATTTGAAAAATGATCCCAAAATTGTTTTCTGCACCCTCGAGAACCACGGAAACGATATCCATATTGCTGAAAACATAATTTTGTGCGGCGGCCATGTTGGATTAGAAAAATGATCACAAAATCGTTCTCAGCACCCTCGAGAACCTCGGATACGATACCCATAATGTAGTTATCATACTTTTGAGCGGCGGCCATCTTCGTTTTAAAAAATGATCACAAAATTGTTCTGTGCACTCTCGAGAACTTCGGATACGATACCCATATTTTTGTGATCATAATCTTGCACGGTGGCCATCTCGGATTTTAAAATGATCCCAAAATTAATTTCTGCACCCTTGAGAACCTCAGACACGATATCCATATTGCTAAAATCATAATTTTATGCGGTGGCCATCTTGGATTTGAAAAATGATCACCAAATCGTTCTCTGCACCCTCGAGAATCGCGGACACGATATCCATATTGCTGAAATCGTAATTTTGTGCGGCGGCCATCTTGGATTTGAAAACTGATCACCAAATCGCTCTCTGCACCCTCGAGAATCTCGGACACGATATCCATTTTGCTGAAATCATCATTTTGTGCGGTGGCCATCTTGGATTTGATAAATAATCACAAAATCGTTCTCTGCACCCTCGAGAACCTCGAATACGATACCCACAATGTATTTAACATAATTTTGAGCGGCGGCCAGCTTGGATTTCAAAAATGATCACAAAATCGTTCTCTGCACCCTCGAGAAACTCGGATACGATACCCATAATGTAGTTATCATAATTTTGAGCGGCGGCCATCTTGGATTTCAAAAATGATAACAAAATCGTTCTGTGCAGTCTGGAGAACCTCGGATACGATACCCATATTTTTGTGACCATAATCTTGCACGGCGGCCATCTAGGATTTGAAAAATGATCACAAAATCGTTCTCTGCACCCTCGAGAACCTCGGGTACGATATACATATTGCTGAAATCATAATTTTGTGCGGCGGCCATCTTGGATTTGAAAAATGATCATAAAATTGGATACGATACCCATAATTTAGTTATCATAATTTTGAGCGGCAGCTATCTTGGATTTCAAAAATGATCACAAAATCGTTCTGTGCACTCTCGAGAACCTCGGTTACGACACCCATAATGTAGTTATCATACTTTTGAGCGGCGGCCATCTTGGATTTGAAAAATGGTCACAAAATCGTTCTCAGCACCCTCGAGAACCTCGGATACGATACCCATAATGTAGTTTTCATACTTTTGAGCGGAGGCCATCTTGGATTTGAAAAATGATCACAATATTGTTCTCTGCACCCTCGAGAACCTCGAATACGATACCCATAATCTAGTTATCATAATTTTGAGCGGCGGCCATCTTGGATTTGAAAACTTATCACAAAATCTGTCTCTGCACCCTCGAGAACCTCGGGTACGATATCCATATTGCTGAAATCATAATTTTGTGCGGCGGCCATCTTGGATTTGAAAAATGATCCCAATATTGTTTTCTGCACCCTCGAGAACCACGGAAACGATATCCATATTGCTGAAAACATAATTTTGTGAAAACATTATTGTTTGCGGCAGCCCTCTTGGATATCAAAAATGATCACAGAATTGTTCTCTGCACCCTCGAGAACCTCTGACACGATATCCATATTGCTAAAATCATAATTTTATGCGGCGGCCATCTTGGATTTGAAAAATGATCCCAAAATTGTTTTGTGCACCCTCGAGAACCACGGAAACGATATCCATATTGCTGAAAACATTATTTTGTGAAAACATTATTGTTTGCGGCAGCCCTCTTGGATTTCAAAAATGATCACAGAATTGTTCTCTGCAAACTCGAGAATCTCGGACACGATATTCATATTGCTAAAATCATAATTTTATGCGGCGGCCATCTTGGATTTGAAAAATGATCACCAAATCGTTCTCTGCACCCTCGAGCATCTCGGACACGATATCCATATTGCTGAAATCATAATTTGGTGCGGCGGCTATCTTGGATTTGAAAAATGATCACCAAATCGTTCTCTGAACCCTCGAGAATCTCGGACACGATATCCATATTGCTGAAATCATCATTTTGTGCGGCGGCCATCTTGGATTTGAAAAATGATCACAAAATCGTTCTCTGCACCCTCGAGAACCTCGGATACGATACCCATAATATAGTTAACATAATTTTGAGCGGCGGCCATCTTGGATTTCAAAAATGATCACAAAATCGTTCTCTGCACCCTCGAGAACCTCTGATACGATACCCATAATGTAGTTATCATAATTTTGAGCGGCGGCCATCTTTGATTTCAAAAATGATAACAAAATCTTTCTCTGCACTCTCGAGAACCTCGGGTACGATATCCATATTGCTGAAATCATAATTTTGTGCGGCGGCCATCTTGGAATTAAAAATGATCCCAAAATTGTTTTCTGCACCCTCGAGAACCTTTGACACGATATCCGTATTGCTGAAAACATAATTTTGTGCGGCGGCCATGTTGGATTAGAAAAATGATCACAAAATCGTTCTCAGCACCCTCGAGAACCTCGGATACGATACCCATAACGTAGTTATCATACTTTTGAGCGGCGGCCATCTTCGATTTGAAAAATGATCACAAAATTGTTCTGTGCACTCTCGAGAACCTCGGATACGATACCCATATTTTTGTGATCATAATCTTGCACGGCGGCCATCTCGGATTTAAAAATGATCCCAAAATTAATTTCTGCACCCTTGAGAACCTCAGACACGATATCCATATTGCTGAAAACATTATTGTTTGCGCCAGCCCTCTTGGATTTCAAAAATGATCACAGAATTGTTCTCTGCACCCTCGAGAACCACGGAAACGATATCCATATTGCTGAAAACATTATTTTGTGAAAACATTATTGTTTGCGGCAGCCCTCTTGGATTTTAAAAATGATCACAGAATTGTTCTCTGCACACTCGAGAATCTCGGACACGATATTCATATTGCTAAAATCATAATTTTATGCGGCGGCCATCTTGGATTTGAAAAATGATCACCAAATCGTTCTCTGCACCCTCGAGCATCTCGGACACGATATCCATATTGCTGAAATCATAATTTGGTGCGGCGGCCATCTTGGATTTGAAAAATGATCACCAAATCGTTCTCTGCACCCTCGAGAACCTCGGACACGATATCCATATTGCTGAAATCATAATTTTGTGCGGCGGCCATCTTGGATTTGAAAAATGATCACAAAATCGTTCTCTGCACCCTCGAGAACCTCGGATACGATACCCATAATATAGTTAACATAATTTTGAGCGGCGGCCATCTTGGATTTCAAAAATGATCACAAAATCGTTCTCTGCACCCTCGAGAACCTCGGATACGATACCCATAATGTAGTTATCATAATTTTGAGCGGCGGCCATCTTGGATTTCAAAAATGATAACAAAATCTTTCTCTGCCCCCTCGAGAACCTCGGGTACGATATCCATATTGCTGAAATCATAATTTTGTGCGGCGGCCATCTTGGAATTGAAAAATGATCCCAAAATTGTTTTCTGCACCCTCGAGAACCACGGAAACGATATCCATATTGCTGAAAACATAATTTTGTGCGGCGGCCATGTTGGATTAGAAAAATGATCACAAAATCGTTCTCAGCACCCTCGAGAACCTCGGATACGATACCCATAATGTAGTTATCATACTTTTGAGCGGCGGCCATCTTCGTTTTAAAAAATGATCACAAAATTGTTCTGTGCACTCTCGAGAACTTCGGATACGATACCCATATTTTTGTGATCATAATCTTGCACGGCGGCCATCTCGGATTTAAAAATGATCCCAAAATTAATTTCTGCACCCTTGAGAACCTCAGACACGATATCCATATTGCTGAAAACATTATTGTTTGCGCCAGCCCTCTTGGATTTCAAAAATGATCACAGAATTGTTCTCTGCACCCTCGAGAAACTCGGACACGATTTCCATATTGCTAAAATCATAATTTTATGCTGCGGCCATCTTGGATTTGAAAAATGATCACCAAATCGCTCTCTGCACCCTCGAGAATCTCGGACACGATATCCATTTTGCTGAAATCATCATTTTGTGCGGTGTCCATCTTGGATTTGATAAATAATCACAAAATCGTTCTCTGCACCCTCGAGAACCTCGGATACGATACCCACAATGTAGTTAACATAATTTTGAGCGGCGGCCAGCTTGGATTTCAAAAATGATCACAAAATCGTTCTCTGCACCCTCGAGAAACTCGGATACGATACCCATAATGTAGTTATCATAATTTTGAGCGGCGGCCATCTTGGATTTCAAAAATAATAACAAAATCGTTCTGTGCAGTCTGGAGAACCTCGGATACGATACCCATATTTTTGTGACCATAATCTTGCACGGCGGCCATCTAGGATTTGAAAAATGAACACAATATCGTTCTCTGCACCCTCGAGAACCTCGGATACGATACCCATAATGAAGTTATACTTTTGAGCGGCGGCCATCTTGGATTTGAAAAATGATCACAAAATCGTTCTCTGCACACTCGAGAACATCGGATACGATACCCATAATGTAGTCAACATAATTTTGAGCGGTGGCCCGCTTGGATTTCAAAAATGATCACAAAATAGTTCTCTGCACCCTCGAGAACCTCGGATACGATACCCATAATGTAGTTATCATAATTTTGAGCGGCGGACATCTTGGATTTCAAAAATGAAAACAAAATCGTTCTGTGCAGTCTGGAGAACCTCGGATACGATACCCATATTTTTGTGACCATAATCTTGCACGGCGGCCATCTAGGATTTGAAAAATGATCACAAAATCGTTCTCAGCACCCTCGAGAACCTCAGATACGATACCCATAATGTAGTTATCATACTTTTGAGCGGCGGCCATCTTGGATGTCAAAAATGATAACAAAATCGTTCTGTGCAGTCTGGAGAACCTCGGATACGATACCCATATTTTTGTGACCATAATCTTGCACGGCGGCCATCTAGGATTTGAAAAATGATCACAAAATCGTTCTCTGCACCCTCGAGAACCTCGGGTGCGATGTCCATATTGCTGAAATCATAATTTTATGCGGCGGCCATCTTGGATTTGAAAAATGATCCCAAAATTGTTTTCTGCACCCTCGAGAACCACGGAAACGATATTCATATTGCTGAAAACATTATTTTGTGAAAACATTATTGTTTGCGGCAGCCCTCTTGGATTTCAAAAATGATCACAGAATTGTTCTCTGCACACTCGAGAATCTCGGACACGATATTCATATTGCTAAAATCATAATTTTATGCGGCGGCCCTCTTGGATTTGAAAAATGATCACCAAATCGTTCTCTGCACCCTCGAGCATCTCGGACACGATATCCATATTGCTGAAATCATAATTTGGTGCGGCGGCCATCTTGGATTTGAAAAATGATCACCAAATCGTTCTCTGAACCCTTGAGAATCTCGGACACGATATCCATATTGCTGAAATCATCATTTTGTGCGGCGGCCATCTTGGATTTGAAAAATGATCACAAAATCGTTCTCTGCACCCTCGAGAACCTCGGATACGATACCCATAATATAGTTAACATAATTTTGAGCGGCGGCCATCTTGGATTTCAAAAATGATCACAAAATCGTTCTCTGCACCCTCGAGAACCTCGGATACGATACCCATAATGTAGTTATCATAATTTTGAGCGGCGGCCATCTTGGATTTCAAAAATGATAACAAAATCTTTCTCTGCACCCTTGAGAACCTCGGGTACGATATCCATATTGCTGAAAACATAATTTTGTGCGGCGGCCATGTTGGATTAGAAAAATGATCACAAAATTGTTTTCTGCACCCTCGAGAACCTCGGATACGATACCCATAATGTAGTTATCATACTTTTGAGCGGCGGCCATCTTCGTTTTAAAAAATGATCACAAAATTGTTCTGTGCACTCTCGAGAACTTCGGATACGATACCCATATTTTTGTGATCATAATCTTGCACGGCGGCCATCTCGGATTTAAAAATGATCCCAACATTAATTTCTGCACCCTTGAGAACCTCAGACACGATATCCATATTGCTGAAAACATTATTGTTTGCGCCAGCCCTCTTGGATTTGAAAAATGATCACCATATCGCTCTCTGCACCCTCGAGAATCTCGGACACCATATCCATTTTGCTGAAATCATCATTTTGTGCGGTGGCCATCTTGGATTTGATAAATAATCACAAAATCGTTCTCTGCACCCTCGAGAACCTCGGATACGATACCCACAATGTATTTAACATAATTTTGAGCGGCGGCCAGCTTGGATTTCAAAAATGATCACAAAATCGTTCTCTGCACCCTCGAGAAACTCGGATACGATACCCATAATGTAGTTATCATAATTTTGAGCGGCGGCCATCTTGGATTTCAAAAATAATAACAAAATCGTTCTGTGCAGTCTGGAGAACCTAGGATACGATACCCATATTTTTGTGACCATAATCTTGCACGGCGGCCATCTAGGATTTGAAAAATGAACACAATATCGTTCTCTGCACCCTCGAGAACCTCGGATACGACACCCATAACGTAGTTATCATACTTTTGAGCGGCGGCCATCTTGGATTTGAAAAATGATTACAAAATCGTTCTCAGCACCCTCGAGAACCTCGGGTACGATACCCATAATGTAGTTTTCATACTTTTGAGCGGAGGCCATCTTGGATTTGAAAAATGATCACAATATTGTTCTCTGCACCCTCGAGAACCTCGGATACGATACCCATAATCTAGTTATCATAATTTTGAGCGGCGGCCATCTTGGATTTGAAAACTTATCACAAAATCTGTCTCTGCACCCTCGAGAACCTCGGGTACGATATCCATATTGCTGAAATCATAATTTTGTGCGGCAGCCATCTTGGATTTGAAAAATGATCCCAAAATTGTTTTCTGCACCCTCGAGAACCTCGGAAACGATATCCATATTGCTGAAAACATTATTTTGTGAAAACATTATTGTTTGCGGCAGCCCTCTTGGATATCAAAAATGATCACAGAATTGTTCTCTGCACCCTCGAGAACCTCGGACACGATATCCATATTGCTAAAATCATAATTTTATGCGGCGGCCATCTTTGATTTGAAAAATGATCCCAAAATTGTTTTCTGCACCCTCGAGAACCACGGAAACGATATTCATATTGCTGAAAACATTATTTTGTGAAAACATTATTGTTTGCGGCAGCCCTCTTGGATTTCAAAAATGATCACAGAATTGTTCTCTGCACACTCGAGAATCTCGGACACGATATTCATATTGCTAAAATCATAATTTTATGCGGCGGCCATCTTGGATTTGAAAAATGATCACCAAATCGTTCTCTGCACCCTCGAGCATCTCGGACACGATATCCATATTGCTGAAATCATAATTTGGTGCAGCGGCCATCTTGGATTTGAAAAATGATCACCAAATCGTTCTCTGAACCCTTGAGAATCTCGGACACGATATCCATATTGCTGAAATCATCATTTTGTGCGGCGGCCATCTTGGATTTGAAAAATGATCACAAAATCGTTCTCTGCACCCTCGAGAACCTCGGATACGATACCCATAATATAGTTAACATAATTTTGAGCGGCGGCCATCTTGGATTTCAAAAATGATCACAAAATCGTTCTCTGCACCCTCGAGAACCTCGGATACGATACCCATAATGTAGTTATCATAATTTTGAGCGGCGGCCATCTTGGATTTCAAAAATGATAACAAAATCTTTCTCTGCACCCTCGAGAACCTCGGGTACGATATCCATATTGCTGAAATCATAATTTTGTGCGGCTGCCATCTTGGAATTGACAAATGATCCCAAAATTGTTTTCTGCACCCTCGAGAACCTCGGATACGATACCCATAATGTAGTTATCATACTTTTGAGCGGCGGCCATCTTCGTTTTAAAAAATGATCACAAAATTGTTCTGTGCACTCTCGAGAACTTCGGATACGATACCCATATTTTTGTGATCATAATCTTGCACGGCGGCCATCTCGGATTTAAAAATGATCCCAAAATTAATTTCTGCACCCTTGAGAACCTCAGACACGATATCCATATTGCTGAAAACATTATTGTTTGCGCCAGCCCTCTTGGATTTCAAAAATGATCACAGAATTGTTCTCTGCACCCTCGAGAAACTCGGACACGATTTCCATATTGCTAAAATCATAATTTTATGCTGCAGCCATCTTGGATTTGAAAAATGATCACCAAATCGCTCTCTGCACCCTCGAGAATCTCGGACACGATATCCATTTTGCTGAAATCATCATTTTGTGCGGTGGCCATCTTGGATTTGATAAATAATCACAAAATCGTTCTCTGCACCCTCGAGAACCTCGGATACGATACCCACAATGTAGTTAACATAATTTTGAGCGGCGGCCAGCTTGGATTTCAAAAATGATCACAAAATCGTTCTCTGCACCCTCGAGAAACTCGGATACGATACCCATAATGTAGTTATCATAATTTTGAGCGGCGGCCATCTTGGATTTCAAAAATAATAACAAAATCGTTCTATGCAGTCTGGAGAACCTAGGATACGATACCCATATTTTTGTGACCATAATCTTGCACGGCGGCCATCTAGGATTTGAAAAATGAACACAATATCGTTCTCTGCACCCTCGAGAACCTCGGATACGACACCCATAACGTAGTTATCATACTTTTGAGCGGCGGCCATCTTGGATTTGAAAAATGATTACAAAATCGTTCTCAGTACCCTCGAGAACCTCGGGTACGATACCCATAATGTAGTTTTCATACTTTTGAGCGGAGGCCATCTTGGATTTGAAAAATGATCACAATATTGTTCTCTGCACCCTCGAGAACCTCGGATACGATACCCATAATCTAGTTATCATAATTTTGAGCGGCGGCCATCTTGGATTTGAAAACTTATCACAAAATCTTTCTCTGCACCCTCGAGAACCTCGGGTACGATATCCATATTGCTGAAATCATAATTTTGTGCGGCGGCCATCTTGGATTTGTAAAATGATCCCAAAATTGTTTTCTGCACCCTCGAGAACCTCGGACACGATATCCATATTGCTGAAATCATAATTTGGTGCGGCGGCCATCTTGGATTTGAAAAATGATCACCAAATCGTTCTCTGAACCCTCGAGAATCTCGGACACGATATCCATATTGCTGAAATCATCATTTTGTGCGGCGGCCATCTTGGATTTGAAAAATGATCACAAAATCGTTCTCTGCACCCTCGAGAACCTCGGATACGATACCCATAATATAGTTAACATAATTTTGAGCGGCGGCCATCTTGGATTTGAAAACTTATCACAAAATCTGTCTCTGCACCCGCGAGAACCTCGGTTACGCTATCCATATTGCTGAAATCATAATTTTGTGCGGCGGCCATCTTGGATTTGAAAAATGATCCCAAAATTGTTTTCTGCACCCTCGAGAATCTCGGGTGCGATATCCATATTGCTGAAATCATAATTTTGTTCGGCGGCCATCTTGGATTTGAAAAATGATCACCAAATCGTTCTCTGAACCCTCGAGAATCTCGGACACGATATCCATATTGCTGAAATCATCATTTTGTGCCGCGGCCATCTTGGATTTGAAAAATGATCACAAAATCGTTCTCTGCACCCTCGAGAACCTCGGATACGATACCCATAATATAGTTAACATAATTTTGAGCGGCGGCCATCTTGGATTTGAAAACTTATCACAAAATCTGTCTCTGCACCCTCGAGAACCTCGGGTACGATATCCATATTGCTGAAATCATAATTTTGTGCGGCGGCCATCTTGGATTTGAAAAATGATCCCAAAATTGTTTTCTGCACCCTCGAGAACCACGGAAACGATATCCATATTGCTGAAAACATTATTTTGTGAAAACATTATTGTTTGCGGCAGCCCTCTTGGATATCAAAAATGATCACAGAATTGTTCTCTGCACCCTCGAGAACCTGGGACACGATATCCATATTGCTAAAATCATAATTTTATGCGGCGGCCATCTTGGATTTGAAAAATGATCCCAAAATTGTTTTCTGCACCCTCGAGAACCACGGAAACGATATGCATATTGCTGAAAACATTATTTTGTGAAAACATTATTGTTTGCGGCAGCCCTCTTGGATTTCAAAAATGATCACAGAATTGTTCTCTGCACACTCGAGAATCTCGGACACGATATTCATATTGCTAAAATCATAATTTTATGCGGCGGCCATCTTGGATTTGAAAAATGATCACCAAATCGTTCTCTGCACTCTCGAGCATCTCGGACACGATATCCATATTGCTGAAATCATAATTTGGTGCGGCGGCCATCTTGGATTTGAAAAATGATCACCAAATCGTTCTCTGAACCCTCGAGAATCTCGGACACGATATCCATATTGCTGAAATCATCATTTTGTGCGGCGGCCATCTTGGATTTGAAAAATGATCACAAAATCGTTCTCTGCACCCTCGAGAACCTCGGATACGATACCCATAATATAGTTAACATAATTTTGAGCGGCGGCCATCTTGGATTTCAAAAATGATCACAAAATCGTTCTCTGCACCCTCGAGAACCTCGGATACGATACCCATAATGTAGTTATCATAATTTTGAGCGGCGGCCATCTTGGATTTCAAAAATGATAACAAAATCTTTCTCTGCACCCTCGAGAACCTCGGGTACGATATCCATATTGCTGAAATCATAATTTTGTGCGGCGGCCATCTTGGAATTGAAAAATGATCCCAAAATTGTTTTCTGCACCCTCGAGAACCACGGAAACGATATCCATATTGCTGAAAACATTATTTTGTGCGGCGGCCATGTTGGATTAGAAAAATGATCACAAAATCGTTCTCAGCACCCTCGAGAACCTCGGATACGATACCCATAATGTAGTTATCATACTTTTGAGCGGCGGCCATCTTGGATTTGAAAAATGATCACAAAATTGTTCTGTGCACTCTCGAGAACCTCGGATACGATACCCATATTTTTGTGATCATAATCTTGCACGGCGGCCATCTCGGATTTAAAAATGATCCCAAAATTAATTTCTGCACCCTTGAGAACCTCAGACACGATATCCATATTGCTGAAAACATTATTGTTTGCGCCAGCCCTCTTGGATTTCAAAAATGATCACAGAATTGTTCTCTGCACCCTCGAGAAACTCGGACACGATTTCCATATTGCTAAAATCATAATTTTATGCTGCGGCCATCTTGGATTTGAAAAATGGTCACCAAATCGCTCTCTGCACCCTCGAGAATCTCGGACACGATATCCATTTTGCTGAAATCATCATTTTGTGCGGTGTCCATCTTGGATTTGATAAATAATCACAAAATCGTTCTCTGCACCCTCGAGAACCTCGGATACGATACCCACAATGTAGTTAACATAATTTTGAGCGGCGGCCAGCTTGGATTTCAAAAATGATCACAAAATCGTTCTCTGCACCCTCGAGAAACTCGGATACGATACCCATAATGTAGTTATCATAATTTTGAGCGGCGGCCATCTTGGATTTCAAAAATGATAACAAAATCGTTCTGTGCAGTCTGGAGAACCTCGGATACGATACCCATATTTTTGTGACCATAATCTTGCACGGCGGCCATCTAGGATTTGAAAAATGAACACAATATCGTTCTCTGCACCCTCGAGAACCTCGGATACGATACCCATAATGAAGTTATACTTTTGAGCGGCGGCCATCTTGGATTTGAAAAATGATCACAAAATCGTTCTCTGCACAATCGAGAACATCGGATACGATACCCATAATGTAGTCAACATAATTTTGAGCGGTGGCCCGCTTGGATTTCAAAAATGATCACAAAATAGTTCTCTGCACCCTCGAGAACCTCGGATACGATACCCATAATGTAGTTATCATAATTTTGAGCGGCGGACATCTTGGATTTCAAAAATGAAAACAAAATCGTTCTGTGCAGTCTGGAGAACCTCGGATACGATACCCATATTTTTGTGACCATAATCTTGCACGGCGGCCATCTAGGATTTGAAAAATGATCACAAAATCGTTCTCAGCACCCTCGAGAACCTCAGATACGATACCCATAATGTAGTTATCATACTTTTGAGCGGCGGCCATCTTGGATTTCAAAAATGATAACAAAATCGTTCTGTGCAGTCTGGAGAACCTCGGATACGATACCCATATTTTTGTGACCATAATCTTGCACGGCGGCCATCTAGGATTTGAAAAATGATCACAAAATCGTTCTCTGCACCCTCGAGAACCTCGGGTGCGATGTCCATATTGCTGAAATCATAATTTTGTGCGGCGGCCATCTTGGATTTGAAAAATGATCATAAAATTGGATACGATACCCATAATTTAGTTATCATAATTTTGAGCGGCAGCTATCTTGGATTTCAAAAATGATCACAAAATTGTTCTGTGCACTCTCGAGAACCTCGGTTACGACACCCATAATGTAGTTATCATACTTTTGAGCGGCGGCCATCTTGGATTTTAAAAATGGTCACAAAATCGTTCTCAGCACCCTCGAGAACCTCGGATACGATACCCATAATGTAGTTTTCATACTTTTGAGCGGAGGCCATCTTGGATTTGAAAAATGATCACAATATTGTTCTCTGCACCCTCGAGAACCTCGGATACGATACCCATAATCTAGTTATCATAATTTTGAGCGGCGGCCATCTTGGATTTGAAAACTTATCACAAAATCTGTCTCTGCACCCTCGAGAACCTCGGGTACGATATCCATATTGCTGAAATCATAATTTTGTGCGGCGGCCATCTTGGATTTGAAAAATGATCCCAAAATTGTTTTCTGCACCCTCGAGAACCACGGAAACGATATCCATATTGCTGAAAACATTATTTTGTGAAAACATTATTGTTTGCGGCAGCCCTCTTGGATATCAAAAATGATCACAGAATTGTTCTCTGCACCCTCGAGAACCTCGGACACGATATCCATATTGCTAAAATCATAATTTTATGCGGCGGCCATCTTGGATTTGAAAAATGATCCCAAAATTGTTTTCTGCACCCTCGAGAACCACGGAAACGATATCCATATTGCTGAAAACATTATTTTGTGAAAACATTATTGTTTGCGGCAGCCCTCTTGGATTTCAAAAATGATCACAGAATTGTTCTCTGCACACTCGAGAATCTCGGACACGATATTCATATTGCTAAAATCATAATTTTATGCGGCGGCCATCTTGGATTTGAAAAATGATCACCAAATCGTTCTCTGCACCCTCGAGAATCTCGGACACGATATCCATATTGCTGAAATCATAATTTGGTGCGGCGGCCATCTTGGATTTGAAAAATGATCACCAAATCGTTCTCTGAACCCTTGAGAATCTCGGACACGATATCCATATTGCTGAAATCATCATTTTGTGCGGCGGCCATCTTGGATTTGAAAAATGATCACAAAATCGTTCTCTGCACCCTCGAGAACCTCGGATACGATACCCATAATATAGTTAACATAATTTTGAGCGGCGGCCATCTTGGATTTCAAAAATGATCACAAAATCGTTCTCTGCACCCTCGAGAACCTCGGATACGATACCCATAATGTAGTTATCATAATTTTGAGCGGCGGCCATCTTGGATTTCAAAAATGATAACAAAATCTTTCTCTGCACCCTCGAGAACCTCGGGTACGATATCCATATTGCTGAAATCATAATTTTGTGCGGCTGCCATCTTGGAATTGACAAATGATCCCAAAATTGTTTTCTGCACCCTCGAGAACCTCGGATACGATACCCATAATGTAGTTATCATACTTTTGAGCGGCGGCCATCTTCGTTTTAAAAAATGATCACAAAATTGTTCTGTGCACTCTCGAGAACTTCGGATACGATACCCATATTTTTGTGATCATAATCTTGCACGGCGGCCATCTCGGATTTAAAAATTATCCCAAAATTAATTTCTGCACCCTTGAGAACCTCAGACACGATATCCATATTGCTGAAAACATTATTGTTTGCGCCAGCCCTCTTGGATTTCAAAAATGATCACAGAATTGTTCTCTGCACCCTCGAGAAACTCGGACACGATTTCCATATTGCTAAAATCATAATTTTATGCTGCAGCCATCTTGGATTTGAAAAATGATCACCAAATCGCTCTCTGCACCCTCGAGAATCTCGGACACGATATCCATTTTGCTGAAATCATCATTTTGTGCGGTGGCCATCTTGGATTTGATAAATAATCACAAAATCGTTCTCTGCACCCTCGAGAACCTCGGATACGATACCCACAATGTATTTAACATAATTTTGAGCGGCGGCCAGCTTGGATTTCAAAAATGATCACAAAATCGTTCTCTGCACCCTCGAGAAACTCGGATACGATACCCATAATGTAGTTATCATAATTTTGAGCGGCGGCCATCTTGGATAGCAAAAATAATAACAAAATCGTTCTGTGCAGTCTGGAGAACCTAGGATACGATACCCATATTTTTGTGACCATAATCTTGCACGGCGGCCATCTAGGATTTGAAAAATGAACACAATATCGTTCTCTGCACCCTCGAGAACCTCGGATACGACACCCATAACGTAGTTATCATACTTTTGAGCGGCGGCCATCTTGGATTTGAAAAATGATTACAAAATCGTTCTCAGCACCCTCGAGAACCTCGGGTACGATACCCATAATGTAGTTTTCATACTTTTGAGCGGAGGCCATCTTGGATTTGAAAAATGATCACAATATTGTTCTCTGCACCCTCGAGAACCTCGGATACGATACCCATAATCTAGTTATCATAATTTTGAGCGGCGGCCATCTTGGATTTGAAAACTTATCACAAAATCTGTCTCTGCACCCTCGAGAACCTCGGGTACGATATCCATATTGCTGAAATCATAATTTTGTTCGGCGGCCATCTTGGAATTGAAAAATGATCCCAAAATTGTTTTCTGCACCCTCGAGAACCACGGAAACGATATCCATATTGCTGAAAACATTATTTTGTGAAAACATTATTGTTTGCGGCAGCCCTCTTGGATATCAAAAATGATCACAGAATTGTTCTCTGCACCCTCGAGAACCTCGGACACGATATCCATATTGCTAAAATCATAATTTTATGCGGCAGCCATCTTGGATTTGAAAAATGATCCCAAAATTGTTTTCTGCACCCTCGAGAACCACGGAAACGATATCCATATTGCTGAAAACATTATTTTGTGAAAACATTATTGTTTGCGGCAGCCCTCTTGGATTTCAAAAATGATCACAGAATTGTTCTCTGCACACTCGAGAATCTCGGACACGATATTCATATTGCTAAAATCATAATTTTATGCGGCGGCCATCTTAGATTTGAAAAATGATCACCAAATCGTTCTCTGCACCCTCGAGCATCTCGGACACGATATCCATATTGCTGAAATCATAATTTGGTGCGGCGGCCATCTTGGATTTGAAAACTTATCACAAAATCTGTCTCTGCACCCTCGAGAACCTCGGGTACGATATCCATATTGCTGAAATCATAATTTTGTGCGGCGGCCATCTTGGATTTGAAAAATGATCCCAAAATTGTTTTCTGCACCCTCGAGAACCACGGAAACGATATCCATATTGCTGAAAACATTATTTTGTGAAAACATTATTGTTTGCGGCAGCCCTCTTGGATATCAAAAATGATCACAGAATTGTTCTCTGCACCCTCGAGAACCTCGGACACGATATCCATATTGCTAAAATCATAATTTTATGCGGCGGCCATCTTGGATTTGAAAAATGATCCCAAAATTGTTTTCTGCACCCTCGAGAACCACGGAAACGATATCCACATTGCTGAAAACATTATTTTGTGAAAACATTATTGTTTGCGGCAGCCCTCTTGGATTTCAAAAATGATCACAGAATTGTTCTCTGCACACTCGAGAATCTCGGACACGATATTCATATTGCTAAAATCATAATTTTATGCGGCGGCCATCTTGGATTTGAAAAATGATCACCAAATCGTTCTCTGCACCCTCGAGCATCTCGGACACGATATCCATATTGCTGAAATCATAATTTGGTGCGGCGGCCATCTTGGATTTGAAAAATGATCACAAAATCGTTCTCTGAACCCTTGAGAATCTCGGACACGATATCCATATTGCTGAAATCATCATTTTGTGCGGCGGCCATCTTGGATTTGAAAAATGATCACAAAATCGTTCTCTGCACCCTCGAGAACCTCGGATACGATACCCATAATATAGTTAACATAATTTTGAGCGGCGGCCATCTTGGATTTCAAAAATGATCACAAAATCGTTCTCTGCACCCTCGAGAACCTCGGATACGATACCCATAATGTAGTTATCATAATTTTGAGCGGCGGCCATCTTGGATTTCAAAAATGATAACAAAATCTTTCTCTGCACCCTCGAGAACCTCGGGTACGATATCCATATTGCTGAAATCATAATTTTGTGCGGCTGCCATCTTGGAATTGACAAATGATCCCAAAATTGTTTTCTGCACCCTCGAGAACCTCGGATACGATACCCATAATGTAGTTATCATACTTTTGAGCGGCGGCCATCTTCGTTTTAAAAAATGATCACAAAATTGTTCTGTGCACTCTCGAGAACTTCGGATACGATACCCATATTTTTGTGATCATAATCTTGCACGGCGGCCATCTCGGATTTAAAAATTATCCCAAAATTAATTTCTGCACCCTTGAGAACCTCAGACACGATATCCATATTGCTGAAAACATTATTGTTTGCGCCAGCCCTCTTGGATTTCAAAAATGATCACAGAATTGTTCTCTGCACCCTCGAGAAACTCGGACACGATTTCCATATTGCTAAAATCATAATTTTATGCTGCAGCCATCTTGGATTTGAAAAATGATCACCAAATCGCTCTCTGCACCCTCGAGAATCTCGGACACGATATCCATTTTGCTGAAATCATCATTTTGTGCGGTGGCCATCTTGGATTTGATAAATAATCACAAAATCGTTCTCTGCACCCTCGAGAACCTCGGATACGATACCCACAATGTATTTAACATAATTTTGAGCGGCGGCCAGCTTGGATTTCAAAAATGATCACAAAATCGTTCTCTGCACCCTCGAGAAACTCGGATACGATACCCATAATGTAGTTATCATAATTTTGAGCGGCGGCCATCTTGGATAGCAAAAATAATAACAAAATCGTTCTGTGCAGTCTGGAGAACCTAGGATACGATACCCATATTTTTGTGACCATAATCTTGCACGGCGGCCATCTAGGATTTGAAAAATGAACACAATATCGTTCTCTGCACCCTCGAGAACCTCGGATACGATACCCATAACGTAGTTATCATACTTTTGAGCGGCGGCCATCTTGGATTTGAAAAATGATTACAAAATCGTTCTCAGCACCCTCGAGAACCTCGGGTACGATACCCATAATGTAGTTTTCATACTTTTGAGCGGAGGCCATCTTGGATTTGAAAAATGATCACAATATTGTTCTCTGCACCCTCGAGAACCTCGGATACGATACCCATAATCTAGTTATCATAATTTTGAGCGGCGGCCATCTTGGATTTGAAAACTTATCACAAAATCTGTCTCTGCACCCTCGAGAACCTCGGGTACGATATCCATATTGCTGAAATCATAATTTTGTTCGGCGGCCATCTTGGAATTGAAAAATGATCCCAAAATTGTTTTCTGCACCCTCGAGAACCACGGAAACGATATCCATATTGCTGAAAACATTATTTTGTGAAAACATTATTGTTTGCGGCAGCCCTCTTGGATATCAAAAATGATCACAGAATTGTTCTCTGCACCCTCGAGAACCTCGGACACGATATCCATATTGCTAAAATCATAATTTTATGCGGCAGCCATCTTGGATTTGAAAAATGATCCCAAAATTGTTTTCTGCACCCTCGAGAACCACGGAAACGATATCCATATTGCTGAAAACATTATTTTGTGAAAACATTATTGTTTGCGGCAGCCCTCTTGGATTTCAAAAATGATCACAGAATTGTTCTCTGCACACTCGAGAATCTCGGACACGATATTCATATTGCTAAAATCATAATTTTATGCGGCGGCCATCTTAGATTTGAAAAATGATCACCAAATCGTTCTCTGCACCCTCGAGCATCTCGGACACGATATCCATATTGCTGAAATCATAATTTGGTGCGGCGGCCATCTTGGATTTGAAAAATGATCACCAAATCGTTCTCTGAACCCTTGAGAATCTCGGACACGATATCCATATTGCTGAAATCATCATTTTGTGCGGCGGCCATCTTGGATTTGAAAAATGATCACAAAATCGTTCTCTGCACCCTCGAGAACCTCGGATACGATACCCATAATATAGTTAACATAATTTTGAGCGGCGGCCATCTTGGATTTCAAAAATGATCTCAAAATCGTTCTCTGCACCCTCGAGAACCTCGGATACGATACCC
Source organism: Leptidea sinapis (assembly GCF_905404315.1). NCBI lineage: Eukaryota > Metazoa > Arthropoda > Insecta > Lepidoptera > Pieridae > Leptidea > Leptidea sinapis. Next base: position 107,219 of record NC_066275.1, on the reverse strand, counting down.
ATAATGTAGTTATCATAATTTTGAGCGGCGGCCATCTTGGATTTCAAAAATGATAACAAAATCTTTCTCTGCACCCTCGAGAACCTCGGGTACGATATCCATATTGCTGAAATCATAATTTTGTGCGGCGGCCATCTTGGAATTGACAAATGATCCCAAAATTGTTTTCTGCACCCTCGAGAACCTCGGATACGATACCCATAATGTAGTTATCATACTTTTGAGCGGCGGCCATCTTCGTTTTAAAAAATGATCACAAAATTGTTCTGTGCACTCTCGAGAACTTCGGATACGATACCCATATTTTTGTGATCATAATCTTGCACGGCGGCCATCTCGGATTTAAAAATGATCCCAAAATTAATTTCTGCACCCTTGAGAACCTCAGACACGATATCCATATTGCTGAAAACATTATTGTTTGCGCCAGCCCTCTTGGATTTCAAAAATGATCACAGAATTGTTCTCTGCACCCTCGAGAAACTCGGACACGATTTCCATATTGCTAAAATCATAATTTTATGCTGCAGCCATCTTGGATTTGTAAAATGATCACCAAATCGCTCTCTGCACCCTCGAGAATCTCGGACACGATATCCATTTTGCTGAAATCATCATTTTGTGCGGTGGCCATCTTGGATTTGATAAATAATCACAAAATCGTTCTCTGCACCCTCGAGAACCTCGGATACGATACCCACAATGTATTTAACATAATTTTGAGCGGCGGCCAGCTTGGATTTCAAAAATGATCACAAAATCGTTCTCTGCACCCTCGAGAAACTCGGATACGATACCCATAATGTAGTTATCATAATTTTGAGCGGCGGCCATCTTGGATTTCAAAAATAATAACAAAATCGTTCTGTGCAGTCTGGAGAACCTAGGATACGATACCCATATTTTTGTGACCATAATCTTGCACGGCGGCAATCTAGGATTTGAAAAATGAACACAATATCGTTCTCTGCACCCTCGAGAACCTCGGATACGACACCCATAACGTAGTTATCATACTTTTGAGCGGCGGCCATCTTGGATTTGAAAAATGATTACAAAATCGTTCTCAGCACCCTCGAGAACCTCGGGTACGATACCCATAATGTAGTTTTCATACTTTTGAGCGGAGGCCATCTTGGATTTGAAAAATGATCACAATATTGTTCTCTGCACCCTCGAGAACCTCGGATACGATACCCATAATGTAGTTATCATACTTTTGAGCGGCGGCCATCTTGGATTTGAAAACTTATCACAAAATCTGTCTCTGCACCCTCGAGAACCTCGGGTACGATATCCATATTGCTGAAATCATAATTTTGTGCGGCGGCCATCTTGGATTTGTAAAATGATCCCAAAATTGTTTTCTGCACCCTCGAGAATCTCGGACACGATATCCATATTGCTGAAATCATAATTTGGTGCGGCGGCCATCTTGGATTTGAAAAATGATCACCAAATCGTTCTCTGAACCCTCGAGAATCTCGGACACGATATCCATATTGCTGAAATCATCATTTTGTGCGGCGGCCATCTTGGATTTGAAAAATGATCACAAAATCGTTCTCTGCACCCTCGAGAACCTCGGATACGATACCCATAATATAGTTAACATAATTTTGAGCGGCGGCCATCTTGGATTTGAAAACTGATCACAAAATCTGTCTCTGCACCCTCGAGAACCTCGGGTACGATATCCATATTGCTGAAATCATAATTTTGTGCGGCGGCCATCTTGGATTTGAAAAATGATCCCAAAATTGTTTTCTGCACCCTCGAGAACCTCGGACACGATATCCATATTGCTGAAATCATAATTTGGTGCGGCGGCCATCTTGGATTTGAAAAATGATCATAAAATTGGATACGATACCCATAATTTAGTTATCATAATTTTGAGCGGCAGCTATCTTGGATTTCAAAAATGATCACAAAATCGTTCTGTGCACTCTCGAGAACCTCGGTTACGACACCCATAATGTAGTTATCATACTTTTGAGCGGCGGCCATCTTGGATTTTAAAAATGGTCACAAAATCGTTCTCAGCACCCTCGAGAACCTCGGATACGATACCCATAATATAGTTAACATAATTTTGAGCGGCGGCCATCTTGGATTTCAAAAATGATCACAAAATCGTTCTCTGCACCCTCGAGAACCTCGGATACGATACCCATAATGTAGTTATCATAATTTTGAGCGGCGGCCATCTTGGATTTCAAAAATGATCACAAAATCGTTCTCTGCACCCTCGAGAACCTCGGATACGATACCCATAATGTAGTTAACATAATTTTTAGCGGCGGCCATCTTGGATTTCAAAAATGATCACAAAATCGTTCTCTGCACCCTCGAGAACCTCGGATACGATACCCATAATGTAGTTATCATAATTTTGAGCGGCGGCCATCTTGGATTTCAAAAATGATAACAAAATCTTTCTCTGCACCCTCGAGAACCTCGGGTACGATATCCATATTGCTGAAATCATAATTTTGTGCGGCGGCCATCTTGGAATTGACAAATGATCCCAAAATTGTTTTCTGCACCCTCGAGAACCTCGGATACGATACCCATAATGTAGTTATCATACTTTTGAGCGGCGGCCATCTTCGTTTTAAAAAATGATCACAAAATTGTTCTGTGCACTCTCGAGAACTTCGGATACGATACCCATATTTTTGTGATCATAATCTTGCACGGCGGCCATCTCGGATTTAAAAATGATCCCAAAATTAATTTCTGCACCCTTGAGAACCTCAGACACAATATCCATATTGCTGAAAACATTATTGTTTGCGCCAGCCCTCTTGGATTTCAAAAATGATCACAGAATTGTTCTCTGCACCCTCGAGAAACTCGGACACGATTTCCATATTGCTAAAATCATAATTTTATGCTGCAGCCATCTTGGATTTGTAAAATGATCACCAAATCGCTCTCTGCACCCTCGAGAATCTCGGACACGATATCCATTTTGCTGAAATCATCATTTTGTGCGGTGGCCATCTTGGATTTGATAAATAATCACAATATCGTTCTCTGCACCCTCGAGAACCTCGGATACGATACCCATAATGAAGTTATACTTTTGAGCGGCGGCCATCTTGGATTAGAAAAATGATCACAAAATCGTTCTCAGCACCCTCGAGAACCTCGGATACGATACCCATAATGTAGTTATCATAATTTTGAGCGGCGGCCATCTTGGATTTCAAAAATGATAACAAAATCTTTCTCTGCACCCTCGAGAACCTCGGGTACGATATCCATATTGCTGAAATCATAATTTTGTGCGGCGGCCATCTTGGAATTGAAAAATGATCCCAAAATTGTTTTCTGCACCCTCGAGAACCACGGAAACGATATCCATATTGCTGAAAACATAATTTTGTGCGGCGGCCATGTTGGATTAGAAAAATGATCACAAAATCGTTCTCAGCACCCTCGAGAACCTCGGATACGATACCCATAATGTAGTTATCATACTTTTGAGCGGCGGCCATCTTCGATTTGAAAAATGATCACAAAATTGTTCTGTGCACTCTCGAGAACTTCGGATACGATACCCATATTTTTGTGATCATAATCTTGCACGGCGGCCATCTCGGATTTAAAAATGATCCCAAAATTAATTTCTGCACCCTCGAGAACCTCAGACACGATATCCATATTGCTGAAAACATTATTGTTTGCGCCAGCCCTCTTGGATTTCAAAAATGATCACAGAATTGTTCTCTGCACCCTCGAGAAACTCGGACACGATTTCCATATTGCTAAAATCATAATTTTATGCTGCGGCCATCTTGGATTTGAAAAATGATCACCAAATCGCTCTCTGCACCCTCGAGAATCTCGGACACGATATCCATTTTGCTGAAATCATCATTTTGTGCGGTGTCCATCTTGGATTTGATAAATAATCACAAAATCGTTCTCTGCACCCTCGAGAACCTCGGATACGATACCCACAATGTAGTTAACATAATTTTGAGCGGCGGCCAGCTTGGATTTCAAAAATGATCACAAAATCGTTCTCTGCACCCTCGAGAACCTCGGATACGATACCCATAATGTAGTTATCATAATTTTGAGCGGCGGCCATCTTGGATTTCAAAAATGATAACAAAATCGTTCTGTGCAGTCTGGAGAACCTCGGATACGATACCCATATTTTTGTGACCATAATCTTGCACGGCGGCCATCTAGGATTTGAAAAATGAACACAATATCGTTCTCTGCACCCTCGAGAACCTCGGATACGATACCCATAATGAAGTTATACTTTTGAGCGGCGGCCATCTTGGATTTGAAAAATGATCACAAAATCGTTCTCTGCACACTCGAGAACATCGGATACGATACCCATAATGTAGTTATCATAATTTTGAGCGGCGGCCATCTTGGATTTCAAAAATGATAACAAAATCGTTCTGTGCAGTCTGGAGAACCTCGGATACGATACCCATATTTTTGTGACCATAATCTTGCACGGCGGCCATCTAGGATTTGAAAAATGATCACAAAATCGTTCTCTGCACCCTCGAGAACCTCGGACACGATATCCATATTGCTGAAAACATAATTTTGTGCGGCGGCCATCTTGGATTTGAAAAATGATCATAAAATTGGATACGATACCCATAATTTAGTTATCATAATTTTGAGCGGCAGCTATCTTGGATTTCAAAAATGATCACAAAATCGTTCTGTGCACTCTCGAGAACCTCGGTTACGACACCCATAATGTAGTTATCATACTTTTGAGCGGCGGCCATCTTGGATTTGAAAAATGGTCACAAAATCGTTCTCAGCACCCTCGAGAACCTCGGATACGATACCCATAATGTAGTTTTCATACTTTTGAGCGGAGGCCATCTTGGATTTGAAAAATGATCACAATATTGTTCTCTGCACCCTCGAGAACCTCGAATACGATACCCATAATCTAGTTATCATAATTTTGAGCGGCGGCCATCTTGGATTTGAAAACTTATCACAAAATCTGTCTCTGCACCCTCGAGAACCTCGGGTACGATATCCATATTGCTGAAATCATAATTTTGTGCGGCGGCCATCTTGGATTTGAAAAATGATCCCAATATTGTTTTCTGCACCCTCGAGAACCACGGAAACGATATCCATATTGCTGAAAACATTATTTTGTGAAAACATTATTGTTTGCGGCAGCCCTCTTGGATATCAAAAATGATCACAGAATTGTTCTCTGCACCCTCGAGAACCTCGGACACGATATCCATATTGCTAAAATCATAATTTTGTGCGGCGGCCATCTTGGATTTGAAAAATGATCCCAAAATTGTTTTGTGCACCCTCGAGAACCACGGAAACGATATCCATATTGCTGAAAACATTATTTTGTGAAAACATTATTGTTTGCGGCAGCCCTCTTGGATTTCAAAAATGATCACAGAATTGTTCTCTGCAAACTCGAGAATCTCGGACACGATATTCATATTGCTAAAATCATAATTTTATGCGGCGGCCATCTTGGATTTGAAAAATGATCACCAAATCGTTCTCTGCACCCTCGAGCATCTCGGACACGATATCCATATTGCTGAAATCATAATTTGGTGCGGCGGCTATCTTGGATTTGAAAAATGATCACCAAATCGTTCTCTGCACCCTCGAGAATCTCGGACACGATATCCATATTGCTGAAATGATCATTTTGTGCGGCGGCCATCTTGGATTTGAAAAATGATCACAAAATCGTTCTCTGCACCCTCGCGAACCTCGGATACGATACCCATAATATAGTTAACATAATTTTGAGCGGCGGCCATCTTGGATTTCAAAAATGATCACAAAATCGTTCTCTGCACCCTCGAGAACCTCGGATACGATACCCATAATGTAGTTATCATAATTTTGAGCGGAAGCCATCTTGGATTTGAAAAATGATCACAAAATCGTTCTCAGCACCCTCGAGAACCTCGGGTACGATACCCATAATGTAGTTTTCATACTTTTGAGCGGAGGCCATCTTGGATTTGAAAAATGATCACAATATTGTTCTCTGCACCCTCGAGAACCTCGGATACGATACCCATAATCTAGTTATCATAATTTTGAGCGGCGGCCATCTTGGATTTGAAAAATGATCCCAAAATTGTTTTCTGCACCCTCGAGAACCACGGAAACGATATCCATATTGCTGAAAACATAATTTTGTGCGGCGGCCATGTTGGATTAGAAAAATGATCACAAAATCGTTCTCAGCACCCTCGAGAACCTCGGATACGATACCCATAATGTAGTTATCATACTTTTGAGCGGCGGCCATCTTCGTTTTAAAAAATGATCACAAAATTGTTCTGTGCACTCTCGAGAACTTCGGATACGATACCCATATTTTTGTGATCATAATCTTGCACGGTGGCCATCTCGGATTTTAAAATGATCCCAAAATTAATTTCTGCACCCTTGAGAACCTCAGACACGATATCCATATTGCTAAAATCATAATTTTATGCGGTGGCCATCTTGGATTTGAAAAATGATCACCAAATCGTTCTCTGCACCCTCGAGAATCGCGGACACGATATCCATATTGCTGAAATCGTAATTTTGTGCGGCGGCCATCTTGGATTTGAAAACTGATCACCAAATCGCTCTCTGCACCCTCGAGAATCTCGGACACGATATCCATTTTGCTGAAATCATCATTTTGTGCGGTGGCCATCTTGGATTTGATAAATAATCACAAAATCGTTCTCTGCACCCTCGAGAACCTCGAATACGATACCCACAATGTATTTAACATAATTTTGAGCGGCGGCCAGCTTGGATTTCAAAAATGATCACAAAATCGTTCTCTGCACCCTCGAGAAACTCGGATACGATACCCATAATGTAGTTATCATAATTTTGAGCGGCGGCCATCTTGGATTTCAAAAATGATAACAAAATCGTTCTGTGCAGTCTGGAGAACCTCGGATACGATACCCATATTTTTGTGACCATAATCTTGCACGGCGGCCATCTAGGATTTGAAAAATGATCACAAAATCGTTCTCTGCACCCTCGAGAACCTCGGGTACGATATACATATTGCTGAAATCATAATTTTGTGCGGCGGCCATCTTGGATTTGAAAAATGATCATAAAATTGGATACGATACCCATAATTTAGTTATCATAATTTTGAGCGGCAGCTATCTTGGATTTCAAAAATGATCACAAAATCGTTCTGTGCACTCTCGAGAACCTCGGTTACGACACCCATAATGTAGTTATCATACTTTTGAGCGGCGGCCATCTTGGATTTGAAAAATGGTCACAAAATCGTTCTCAGCACCCTCGAGAACCTCGGATACGATACCCATAATGTAGTTTTCATACTTTTGAGCGGAGGCCATCTTGGATTTGAAAAATGATCACAAAATCATTCTCTGCACTCTCAAGAACCTCGAATACGATACCCATAATCTAGGTATCATAATTTTGAGCGGCGGCCATCTTGGATTTGAAAACTTATCACAAAATCTGTCTCTGCACCCTCGAGAACCTCGGGTACGATATCCATATTGCTGAAATCATAATTTTGTGCGGCGGCCATCTTGGATTTGAAAAATGATCCCAATATTGTTTTCTGCACCCTCGAGAACCACGGAAACGATATCCATATTGCTGAAAACATTATTTTGTGAAAACATTATTGTTTGCGGCAGCCCTCTTGGATATCAAAAATGATCACAGAATTGTTCTCTGCACCCTCGAGAACCTCTGACACGATATCCATATTGCTAAAATCATAATTTTGTGCGGCGGCCATCTTGGATTTGAAAAATGATCCCAAAATTGTTTTCTGCACCCTCGAGAACCTCGGAAACGATATCCATATTGCTGAAAACATTATTTTGTGAAAACATTATTGTTTGCGGCAGCCCTCTTGGATTTCAAAAATGATCACAGAATTGTTCTCTGCAAACTCGAGAATCTCGGACACGATATTCATATTGCTAAAATCATAATTTTATGCGGCGGCCATCTTGGATTTGAAAAATGATCACCAAATCGTTCTCTGCACCCTCGAGCATCTCGGACACGATATCCATATTGCTGAAATCATAATTTGGTGCGGCGGCTATCTTGGATTTGAAAAATGATCACCAAATCGTTCTCTGAACCCTCGAGAATCTCGGACACGATATCCATATTGCTGAAATCATCATTTTGTGCGGCGGCCATCTTGGATTTGAAAAATGATCACAAAATCGTTCTCTGCACCCTCGAGAACCTCGGATACGATACCCATAATATAGTTAACATAATTTTGAGCGGCGGCCATCTTGGATTTCAAAAATGATCACAAAATCGTTCTCTGCACCCTCGAGAACCTCGGATACGATACCCATAATGTAGTTATCATAATTTTGAGCGGCGGCCATCTTTGATTTCAAAAATGATAACAAAATCTTTCTCTGCACTCTCGAGAACCTCGGGTACGATATCCATATTGCTGAAATCATAATTTTGTGCGGCGGCCATCTTGGAATTGAAAAATGATCCCAAAATTGTTTTCTGCACCCTCGAGAACCACGGAAACGATATCCATATTGCTGAAAACATAATTTTGTGCGGCGGCCATGTTGGATTAGAAAAATGATCACAAAATCGTTCTCAGCACCCTCGAGAACCTCGGATACGATACCCATAACGTAGTTATCATACTTTTGAGCGGCGGCCATCTTCGATTTGAAAAATGATCACAAAATTGTTCTGTGCACTCTCGAGAACTTCGGATACGATACCCATATTTTTGTGATCATAATCTTGCACGGCGGCCATCTCGGATTTAAAAATGATCCCAAAATTAATTTCTGCACCCTTGAGAACCTCAGACACGATATCCATATTGCTGAAAACATTATTGTTTGCGCCAGCCCTCTTGGATTTCAAAAATGATCACAGAATTGTTCTCTGCACCCTCGAGAACCACGGAAACGATATCCATATTGCTGAAAACATTATTTTGTGAAAACATTATTGTTTGCGGCAGCCCTCTTGGATTTTAAAAATGATCACAGAATTGTTCTCTGCACACTCGAGAATCTCGGACACGATATTCATATTGCTAAAATCATAATTTTATGCGGCGGCCATCTTGGATTTGAAAAATGATCACCAAATCGTTCTCTGCACCCTCGAGCATCTCGGACACGATATCCATATTGCTGAAATCATAATTTGGTGCGGCGGCCATCTTGGATTTGAAAAATGATCACCAAATCGTTCTCTGCACCCTCGAGAACCTCGGACACGATATCCATATTGCTGAAATCATAATTTTGTGCGGCGGCCATCTTGGATTTGAAAAATGATCACAAAATCGTTCTCTGCACCCTCGAGAACCTCGGATACGATACCCATAATATAGTTAACATAATTTTGAGCGGCGGCCATCTTGGATTTCAAAAATGATCACAAAATCGTTCTCTGCACCCTCGAGAACCTCGGATACGATACCCATAATGTAGTTATCATAATTTTGAGCGGCGGCCATCTTGGATTTCAAAAATGATAACAAAATCTTTCTCTGCACCCTCGAGAACCTCGGGTACGATATCCATATTGCTGAAATCATAATTTTGTGCGGCGGCCATCTTGGAATTGAAAAATGATCCCAAAATTGTTTTCTGCACCCTCGAGAACCACGGAAACGATATCCATATTGCTGAAAACATAATTTTGTGCGGCGGCCATGTTGGATTAGAAAAATGATCACAAAATCGTTCTCAGCACCCTCGAGAACCTCGGATACGATACCCATAATGTAGTTATCATACTTTTGAGCGGCGGCCATCTTCGATTTGAAAAATGATCACAAAATTGTTCTGTGCACTCTCGAGAACTTCGGATACGATACCCATATTTTTGTGATCATAATCTTGCACGGCGGCCATCTCGGATTTAAAAATGATCCCAAAATTAATTTCTGCACCCTTGAGAACCTCAGACACGATATCCATATTGCTGAAAACATTATTGTTTGCGCCAGCCCTCTTGGATTTCAAAAATGATCACAGAATTGTTCTCTGCACCCTCGAGAAACTCGGACACGATTTCCATATTGCTAAAATCATAATTTTATGCTGCGGCCATCTTGGATTTGAAAAATGATCACCAAATCGCTCTCTGCACCCTCGAGAATCTCGGACACGATATCCATTTTGCTGAAATCATCATTTTGTGCGGTGTCCATCTTGGATTTGATAAATAATCACAAAATCGTTCTCTGCACCCTCGAGAACCTCGGATACGATACCCACAATGTAGTTAACATAATTTTGAGCGGCGGCCAGCTTGGATTTCAAAAATGATCACAAAATCGTTCTCTGCACCCTCGAGAAACTCGGATACGATACCCATAATGTAGTTATCATAATTTTGAGCGGCGGCCATCTTGGATTTCAAAAATAATAACAAAATCGTTCTGTGCAGTCTGGAGAACCTCGGATACGATACCCATATTTTTGTGACCATAATCTTGCACGGCGGCCATCTAGGATTTGAAAAATGAACACAATATCGTTCTCTGCACCCTCGAGAACCTCGGATACGATACCCATAATGAAGTTATACTTTTGAGCGGCGGCCATCTTGGATTTGAAAAATGATCACAAAATCGTTCTCTGCACACTCGAGAACATCGGATACGATACCCATAATGTAGTCAACATAATTTTGAGCGGTGGCCCGCTTGGATTTCAAAAATGATCACAAAATAGTTCTCTGCACCCTCGAGAACCTCGGATACGATACCCATAATGTAGTTATCATAATTTTGAGCGGCGGACATCTTGGATTTCAAAAATGAAAACAAAATCGTTCTGTGCAGTCTGGAGAACCTCGGATACGATACCCATATTTTTGTGACCATAATCTTGCACGGCGGCCATCTAGGATTTGAAAAATGATCACAAAATCGTTCTCAGCACCCTCGAGAACCTCAGATACGATACCCATAATGTAGTTATCATACTTTTGAGCGGCGGCCATCTTGGATGTCAAAAATGATAACAAAATCGTTCTGTGCAGTCTGGAGAACCTCGGATACGATACCCATATTTTTGTGACCATAATCTTGCACGGCGGCCATCTAGGATTTGAAAAATGATCACAAAATCGTTCTCTGCACCCTCGAGAACCTCGGGTGCGATGTCCATATTGCTGAAATCATAATTTTATGCGGCGGCCATCTTGGATTTGAAAAATGATCCCAAAATTGTTTTCTGCACCCTCGAGAACCACGGAAACGATATTCATATTGCTGAAAACATTATTTTGTGAAAACATTATTGTTTGCGGCAGCCCTCTTGGATTTCAAAAATGATCACAGAATTGTTCTCTGCACACTCGAGAATCTCGGACACGATATTCATATTGCTAAAATCATAATTTTATGCGGCGGCCCTCTTGGATTTGAAAAATGATCACCAAATCGTTCTCTGCACCCTCGAGCATCTCGGACACGATATCCATATTGCTGAAATCATAATTTGGTGCGGCGGCCATCTTGGATTTGAAAAATGATCACCAAATCGTTCTCTGAACCCTTGAGAATCTCGGACACGATATCCATATTGCTGAAATCATCATTTTGTGCGGCGGCCATCTTGGATTTGAAAAATGATCACAAAATCGTTCTCTGCACCCTCGAGAACCTCGGATACGATACCCATAATATAGTTAACATAATTTTGAGCGGCGGCCATCTTGGATTTCAAAAATGATCACAAAATCGTTCTCTGCACCCTCGAGAACCTCGGATACGATACCCATAATGTAGTTATCATAATTTTGAGCGGCGGCCATCTTGGATTTCAAAAATGATAACAAAATCTTTCTCTGCACCCTTGAGAACCTCGGGTACGATATCCATATTGCTGAAAACATAATTTTGTGCGGCGGCCATGTTGGATTAGAAAAATGATCACAAAATTGTTTTCTGCACCCTCGAGAACCTCGGATACGATACCCATAATGTAGTTATCATACTTTTGAGCGGCGGCCATCTTCGTTTTAAAAAATGATCACAAAATTGTTCTGTGCACTCTCGAGAACTTCGGATACGATACCCATATTTTTGTGATCATAATCTTGCACGGCGGCCATCTCGGATTTAAAAATGATCCCAACATTAATTTCTGCACCCTTGAGAACCTCAGACACGATATCCATATTGCTGAAAACATTATTGTTTGCGCCAGCCCTCTTGGATTTGAAAAATGATCACCATATCGCTCTCTGCACCCTCGAGAATCTCGGACACCATATCCATTTTGCTGAAATCATCATTTTGTGCGGTGGCCATCTTGGATTTGATAAATAATCACAAAATCGTTCTCTGCACCCTCGAGAACCTCGGATACGATACCCACAATGTATTTAACATAATTTTGAGCGGCGGCCAGCTTGGATTTCAAAAATGATCACAAAATCGTTCTCTGCACCCTCGAGAAACTCGGATACGATACCCATAATGTAGTTATCATAATTTTGAGCGGCGGCCATCTTGGATTTCAAAAATAATAACAAAATCGTTCTGTGCAGTCTGGAGAACCTAGGATACGATACCCATATTTTTGTGACCATAATCTTGCACGGCGGCCATCTAGGATTTGAAAAATGAACACAATATCGTTCTCTGCACCCTCGAGAACCTCGGATACGACACCCATAACGTAGTTATCATACTTTTGAGCGGCGGCCATCTTGGATTTGAAAAATGATTACAAAATCGTTCTCAGCACCCTCGAGAACCTCGGGTACGATACCCATAATGTAGTTTTCATACTTTTGAGCGGAGGCCATCTTGGATTTGAAAAATGATCACAATATTGTTCTCTGCACCCTCGAGAACCTCGGATACGATACCCATAATCTAGTTATCATAATTTTGAGCGGCGGCCATCTTGGATTTGAAAACTTATCACAAAATCGTTCTCTGCACCCTCGAGAACCTCGGGTACGATATCCATATTGCTGAAATCATAATTTTGTGCGGCAGCCATCTTGGATTTGAAAAATGATCCCAAAATTGTTTTCTGCACCCTCGAGAACCACGGAAACGATATCCATATTGCTGAAAACATTATTTTGTGAAAACATTATTGTTTGCGGCAGCCCTCTTGGATATCAAAAATGATCACAGAATTGTTCTCTGCACCCTCGAGAACCTCGGACACGATATCCATATTGCTAAAATCATAATTTTATGCGGCGGCCATCTTTGATTTGAAAAATGATCCCAAAATTGTTTTCTGCACCCTCGAGAACCACGGAAACGATATTCATATTGCTGAAAACATTATTTTGTGAAAACATTATTGTTTGCGGCAGCCCTCTTGGATTTCAAAAATGATCACAGAATTGTTCTCTGCACACTCGAGAATCTCGGACACGATATTCATATTGCTAAAATCATAATTTTATGCGGCGGCCATCTTGGATTTGAAAAATGATCACCAAATCGTTCTCTGCACCCTCGAGCATCTCGGACACGATATCCATATTGCTGAAATCATAATTTGGTGCAGCGGCCATCTTGGATTTGAAAAATGATCACCAAATCGTTCTCTGAACCCTTGAGAATCTCGGACACGATATCCATATTGCTGAAATCATCATTTTGTGCGGCGGCCATCTTGGATTTGAAAAATGATCACAAAATCGTTCTCTGCACCCTCGAGAACCTCGGATACGATACCCATAATATAGTTAACATAATTTTGAGCGGCGGCCATCTTGGATTTCAAAAATGATCACAAAATCGTTCTCTGCACCCTCGAGAACCTCGGATACGATACCCATAATGTAGTTATCATAATTTTGAGCGGCGGCCATCTTGGATTTCAAAAATGATAACAAAATCTTTCTCTGCACCCTCGAGAACCTCGGGTACGATATCCATATTGCTGAAATCATAATTTTGTGCGGCTGCCATCTTGGAATTGACAAATGATCCCAAAATTGTTTTCTGCACCCTCGAGAACCTCGGATACGATACCCATAATGTAGTTATCATACTTTTGAGCGGCGGCCATCTTCGTTTTAAAAAATGATCACAAAATTGTTCTGTGCACTCTCGAGAACTTCGGATACGATACCCATATTTTTGTGATCATAATCTTGCACGGCGGCCATCTCGGATTTAAAAATGATCCCAAAATTAATTTCTGCACCCTTGAGAACCTCAGACACGATATCCATATTGCTGAAAACATTATTGTTTGCGCCAGCCCTCTTGGATTTCAAAAATGATCACAGAATTGTTCTCTGCACCCTCGAGAAACTCGGACACGATTTCCATATTGCTAAAATCATAATTTTATGCTGCAGCCATCTTGGATTTGAAAAATGATCACCAAATCGCTCTCTGCACCCTCGAGAATCTCGGACACGATATCCATTTTGCTGAAATCATCATTTTGTGCGGTGGCCATCTTGGATTTGATAAATAATCACAAAATCGTTCTCTGCACCCTCGAGAACCTCGGATACGATACCCACAATGTATTTAACATAATTTTGAGCGGCGGCCAGCTTGGATTTCAAAAATGATCACAAAATCGTTCTCTGCACCCTCGAGAAACTCGGATACGATACCCATAATGTAGTTATCATAATTTTGAGCGGCGGCCATCTTGGATTTCAAAAATAATAACAAAATCGTTCTATGCAGTCTGGAGAACCTAGGATACGATACCCATATTTTTGTGACCATAATCTTGCACGGCGGCCATCTAGGATTTGAAAAATGAACACAATATCGTTCTCTGCACCCTCGAGAACCTCGGATACGACACCCATAACGTAGTTATCATACTTTTGAGCGGCGGCCATCTTGGATTTGAAAAATGATTACAAAATCGTTCTCAGTACCCTCGAGAACCTCGGGTACGATACCCATAATGTAGTTTTCATACTTTTGAGCGGAGGCCATCTTGGATTTGAAAAATGATCACAATATTGTTCTCTGCACCCTCGAGAACCTCGGATACGATACCCATAATCTAGTTATCATAATTTTGAGCGGCGGCCATCTTGGATTTGAAAACTTATCACAAAATCTGTCTCTGCACCCTCGAGAACCTCGGGTACGATATCCATATTGCTGAAATCATAATTTTGTGCGGCGGCCATCTTGGATTTGTAAAATGATCCCAAAATTGTTTTCTGCACCCTCGAGAATCTCGGACACGATATCCATATTGCTGAAATCATAATTTGGTGCGGCGGCCATCTTGGATTTGAAAAATGATCACCAAATCGTTCTCTGAACCCTCGAGAATCTCGG
Source organism: Leptidea sinapis (assembly GCF_905404315.1). Classification (NCBI taxonomy): domain Eukaryota; kingdom Metazoa; phylum Arthropoda; class Insecta; order Lepidoptera; family Pieridae; genus Leptidea; species Leptidea sinapis. Next base: position 91,891 of record NC_066275.1, on the reverse strand, counting down.
ACACGATATCCATATTGCTGAAATCATCATTTTGTGCGGCGGCCATCTTGGATTTGAAAAATGATCACAAAATCGTTCTCTGCACCCTCGAGAACCTCGGATACGATACCCATAATATAGTTAACATAATTTTGAGCGGCGGCCATCTTGGATTTGAAAACTTATCACAAAATCTGTCTCTGCACCCTCGAGAACCTCGGGTACGATATCCATATTGCTGAAATCATAATTTTGTGCGGCGGCCATCTTGGATTTGAAAAATGATCCCAAAATTGTTTTCTGCACCCTCGAGAATCTCGGACACGATATCCATATTGCTGAAATCATAATTTGGTGCGGCGGCCATCTTGGATTTGAAAAATGATCACCAAATCGTTCTCTGAACCCTCGAGAATCTCGGACACGATATCCATATTGCTGAAATCATCATTTTGTGCCGCGGCCATCTTGGATTTGAAAAATGATCACAAAATCGTTCTCTGCACCCTCGAGAACCTCGGATACGATACCCATAATATAGTTAACATAATTTTGAGCGGCGGCCATCTTGGATTTGAAAACTTATCACAAAATCTGTCTCTGCACCCTCGAGAACCTCGGGTACGATATCCATATTGCTGAAATCATAATTTTGTGCGGCGGCCATCTTGGATTTGAAAAATGATCCCAAAATTGTTTTCTGCACCCTCGAGAACCACGGAAACGATATCCATATTGCTGAAAACATTATTTTGTGAAAACATTATTGTTTGCGGCAGCCCTCTTGGATATCAAAAATGATCACAGAATTGTTCTCTGCACCCTCGAGAACCTGGGACACGATATCCATATTGCTAAAATCATAATTTTATGCGGCGGCCATCTTGGATTTGAAAAATGATCCCAAAATTGTTTTCTGCACCCTCGAGAACCACGGAAACGATATGCATATTGCTGAAAACATTATTTTGTGAAAACATTATTGTTTGCGGCAGCCCTCTTGGATTTCAAAAATGATCACAGAATTGTTCTCTGCACACTCGAGAATCTCGGACACGATATTCATATTGCTAAAATCATAATTTTATGCGGCGGCCATCTTGGATTTGAAAAATGATCACCAAATCGTTCTCTGCACTCTCGAGCATCTCGGACACGATATCCATATTGCTGAAATCATAATTTGGTGCGGCGGCCATCTTGGATTTGAAAAATGATCACCAAATCGTTCTCTGAACCCTCGAGAATCTCGGACACGATATCCATATTGCTGAAATCATCATTTTGTGCGGCGGCCATCTTGGATTTGAAAAATGATCACAAAATCGTTCTCTGCACCCTCGAGAACCTCGGATACGATACCCATAATATAGTTAACATAATTTTGAGCGGCGGCCATCTTGGATTTGAAAAATGATCACAAAATCGTTCTCTGCACCCTCGAGAACCTCGGATACGATACCCATAATGTAGTTATCATAATTTTGAGCGGCGGCCATCTTGGATTTCAAAAATGATAACAAAATCTTTCTCTGCACCCTCGAGAACCTCGGGTACGATATCCATATTGCTGAAATCATAATTTTGTGCGGCGGCCATCTTGGAATTGAAAAATGATCCCAAAATTGTTTTCTGCACCCTCGAGAACCACGGAAACGATATCCATATTGCTGAAAACATTATTTTGTGCGGCGGCCATGTTGGATTAGAAAAATGATCACAAAATCGTTCTCAGCACCCTCGAGAACCTCGGATACGATACCCATAATGTAGTTATCATACTTTTGAGCGGCGGCCATCTTGGATTTGAAAAATGATCACAAAATTGTTCTGTGCACTCTCGAGAACTTCGGATACGATACCCATATTTTTGTGATCATAATCTTGCACGGCGGCCATCTCGGATTTAAAAATGATCCCAAAATTAATTTCTGCACCCTTGAGAACCTCAGACACGATATCCATATTGCTGAAAACATTATTGTTTGCGCCAGCCCTCTTGGATTTCAAAAATGATCACAGAATTGTTCTCTGCACCCTCGAGAAACTCGGACACGATTTCCATATTGCTAAAATCATAATTTTATGCTGCGGCCATCTTGGATTTGAAAAATGGTCACCAAATCGCTCTCTGCACCCTCGAGAATCTCGGACACGATATCCATTTTGCTGAAATCATCATTTTGTGCGGTGTCCATCTTGGATTTGATAAATAATCACAAAATCGTTCTCTGCACCCTCGAGAACCTCGGATACGATACCCACAATGTAGTTAACATAATTTTGAGCGGCGGCCAGCTTGGATTTCAAAAATGATCACAAAATCGTTCTCTGCACCCTCGAGAAACTCGGATACGATACCCATAATGTAGTTATCATAATTTTGAGCGGCGGCCATCTTGGATTTCAAAAATGATAACAAAATCGTTCTGTGCAGTCTGGAGAACCTCGGATACGATACCCATATTTTTGTGACCATAATCTTGCACGGCGGCCATCTAGGATTTGAAAAATGAACACAATATCGTTCTCTGCACCCTCGAGAACCTCGGATACGATACCCATAATGAAGTTATACTTTTGAGCGGCGGCCATCTTGGATTTGAAAAATGATCACAAAATCGTTCTCTGCACAATCGAGAACATCGGATACGATACCCATAATGTAGTCAACATAATTTTGAGCGGTGGCCCGCTTGGATTTCAAAAATGATCACAAAATAGTTCTCTGCACCCTCGAGAACCTCGGATACGATACCCATAATGTAGTTATCATAATTTTGAGCGGCGGACATCTTGGATTTCAAAAATGAAAACAAAATCGTTCTGTGCAGTCTGGAGAACCTCGGATACGATACCCATATTTTTGTGACCATAATCTTGCACGGCGGCCATCTAGGATTTGAAAAATGATCACAAAATCGTTCTCAGCACCCTCGAGAACCTCAGATACGATACCCATAATGTAGTTATCATACTTTTGAGCGGCGGCCATCTTGGATTTCAAAAATGATAACAAAATCGTTCTGTGCAGTCTGGAGAACCTCGGATACGATACCCATATTTTTGTGACCATAATCTTGCACGGCGGCCATCTAGGATTTGAAAAATGATCACAAAATCGTTCTCTGCACCCTCGAGAACCTCGGGTGCGATGTCCATATTGCTGAAATCATAATTTTGTGCGGCGGCCATCTTGGATTTGAAAAATGATCATAAAATTGGATACGATACCCATAATTTAGTTATCATAATTTTGAGCGGCAGCTATCTTGGATTTCAAAAATGATCACAAAATTGTTCTGTGCACTCTCGAGAACCTCGGTTACGACACCCATAATGTAGTTATCATACTTTTGAGCGGCGGCCATCTTGGATTTTAAAAATGGTCACAAAATCGTTCTCAGCACCCTCGAGAACCTCGGATACGATACCCATAATGTAGTTTTCATACTTTTGAGCGGAGGCCATCTTGGATTTGAAAAATGATCACAATATTGTTCTCTGCACCCTCGAGAACCTCGGATACGATACCCATAATCTAGTTATCATAATTTTGAGCGGCGGCCATCTTGGATTTGAAAACTTATCACAAAATCTGTCTCTGCACCCTCGAGAACCTCGGGTACGATATCCATATTGCTGAAATCATAATTTTGTGCGGCGGCCATCGTGGATTTGAAAAATGATCCCAAAATTGTTTTCTGCACCCTCGAGAACCACGGAAACGATATCCATATTGCTGAAAACATTATTTTGTGAAAACATTATTGTTTGCGGCAGCCCTCTTGGATATCAAAAATGATCACAGAATTGTTCTCTGCACCCTCGAGAACCTCGGACACGATATCCATATTGCTAAAATCATAATTTTATGCGGCGGCCATCTTGGATTTGAAAAATGATCCCAAAATTGTTTTCTGCACCCTCGAGAACCACGGAAACGATATCCATATTGCTGAAAACATTATTTTGTGAAAACATTATTGTTTGCGGCAGCCCTCTTGGATTTCAAAAATGATCACAGAATTGTTCTCTGCACACTCGAGAATCTCGGACACGATATTCATATTGCTAAAATCATAATTTTATGCGGCGGCCATCTTGGATTTGAAAAATGATCACCAAATCGTTCTCTGCACCCTCGAGCATCTCGGACACGATATCCATATTGCTGAAATCATAATTTGGTGCGGCGGCCATCTTGGATTTGAAAAATGATCACCAAATCGTTCTCTGAACCCTTGAGAATCTCGGACACGATATCCATATTGCTGAAATCATCATTTTGTGCGGCGGCCATCTTGGATTTGAAAAATGATCACAAAATCGTTCTCTGCACCCTCGAGAACCTCGGATACGATACCCATAATATAGTTAACATAATTTTGAGCGGCGGCCATCTTGGATTTCAAAAATGATCACAAAATCGTTCTCTGCACCCTCGAGAACCTCGGATACGATACCCATAATGTAGTTATCATAATTTTGAGCGGCGGCCATCTTGGATTTCAAAAATGATAACAAAATCTTTCTCTGCACCCTCGAGAACCTCGGGTACGATATCCATATTGCTGAAATCATAATTTTGTGCGGCTGCCATCTTGGAATTGACAAATGATCCCAAAATTGTTTTCTGCACCCTCGAGAACCTCGGATACGATACCCATAATGTAGTTATCATACTTTTGAGCGGCGGCCATCTTCGTTTTAAAAAATGATCACAAAATTGTTCTGTGCACTCTCGAGAACTTCGGATACGATACCCATATTTTTGTGATCATAATCTTGCACGGCGGCCATCTCGGATTTAAAAATTATCCCAAAATTAATTTCTGCACCCTTGAGAACCTCAGACACGATATCCATATTGCTGAAAACATTATTGTTTGCGCCAGCCCTCTTGGATTTCAAAAATGATCACAGAATTGTTCTCTGCACCCTCGAGAAACTCGGACACGATTTCCATATTGCTAAAATCATAATTTTATGCTGCAGCCATCTTGGATTTGAAAAATGATCACCAAATCGCTCTCTGCACCCTCGAGAATCTCGGACACGATATCCATTTTGCTGAAATCATCATTTTGTGCGGTGGCCATCTTGGATTTGATAAATAATCACAAAATCGTTCTCTGCACCCTCGAGAACCTCGGATACGATACCCACAATGTATTTAACATAATTTTGAGCGGCGGCCAGCTTGGATTTCAAAAATGATCACAAAATCGTTCTCTGCACCCTCGAGAAACTCGGATACGATACCCATAATGTAGTTATCATAATTTTGAGCGGCGGCCATCTTGGATAGCAAAAATAATAACAAAATCGTTCTGTGCAGTCTGGAGAACCTAGGATACGATACCCATATTTTTGTGACCATAATCTTGCACGGCGGCCATCTAGGATTTGAAAAATGAACACAATATCGTTCTCTGCACCCTCGAGAACCTCGGATACGACACCCATAACGTAGTTATCATACTTTTGAGCGGCGGCCATCTTGGATTTGAAAAATGATTACAAAATCGTTCTCAGCACCCTCGAGAACCTCGGGTACGATACCCATAATGTAGTTTTCATACTTTTGAGCGGAGGCCATCTTGGATTTGAAAAATGATCACAATATTGTTCTCTGCACCCTCGAGAACCTCGGATACGATACCCATAATCTAGTTATCATAATTTTGAGCGGCGGCCATCTTGGATTTGAAAACTTATCACAAAATCTGTCTCTGCACCCTCGAGAACCTCGGGTACGATATCCATATTGCTGAAATCATAATTTTGTTCGGCGGCCATCTTGGAATTGAAAAATGATCCCAAAATTGTTTTCTGCACCCTCGAGAACCACGGAAACGATATCCATATTGCTGAAAACATTATTTTGTGAAAACATTATTGTTTGCGGCAGCCCTCTTGGATATCAAAAATGATCACAGAATTGTTCTCTGCACCCTCGAGAACCTCGGACACGATATCCATATTGCTAAAATCATAATTTTATGCGGCAGCCATCTTGGATTTGAAAAATGATCCCAAAATTGTTTTCTGCACCCTCGAGAACCACGGAAACGATATCCATATTGCTGAAAACATTATTTTGTGAAAACATTATTGTTTGCGGCAGCCCTCTTGGATTTCAAAAATGATCACAGAATTGTTCTCTGCACACTCGAGAATCTCGGACACGATATTCATATTGCTAAAATCATAATTTTATGCGGCGGCCATCTTGGATTTGAAAAATGATCACCAAATCGTTCTCTGCACCCTCGAGCATCTCGGACACGATATCCATATTGCTGAAATCATAATTTGGTGCGGCGGCCATCTTGGATTTGAAAACTTATCACAAAATCTGTCTCTGCACCCTCGAGAACCTCGGGTACGATATCCATATTGCTGAAATCATAATTTTGTGCGGCGGCCATCTTGGATTTGAAAAATGATCCCAAAATTGTTTTCTGCACCCTCGAGAACCACGGAAACGATATCCATATTGCTGAAAACATTATTTTGTGAAAACATTATTGTTTGCGGCAGCCCTCTTGGATATCAAAAATGATCACAGAATTGTTCTCTGCACCCTCGAGAACCTCGGACACGATATCCATATTGCTAAAATCATAATTTTATGCGGCGGCCATCTTGGATTTGAAAAATGATCCCAAAATTGTTCTCTGCACCCTCGAGAACCACGGAAACGATATCCATATTGCTGAAAACATTATTTTGTGAAAACATTATTGTTTGCGGCAGCCCTCTTGGATTTCAAAAATGATCACAGAATTGTTCTCTGCACACTCGAGAATCTCGGACACGATATTCATATTGCTAAAATCATAATTTTATGCGGCGGCCATCTTGGATTTGAAAAATGATCACCAAATCGTTCTCTGCACCCTCGAGCATCTCGGACACGATATCCATATTGCTGAAATCATAATTTGGTGCGGCGGCCATCTTGGATTTGAAAAATGATCACCAAATCGTTCTCTGAACCCTTGAGAATCTCGGACACGATATCCATATTGCTGAAATCATCATTTTGTGCGGCGGCCATCTTGGATTTGAAAAATGATCACAAAATCGTTCTCTGCACCCTCGAGAACCTCGGATACGATACCCATAATATAGTTAACATAATTTTGAGCGGCGGCCATCTTGGATTTCAAAAATGATCACAAAATCGTTCTCTGCACCCTCGAGAACCTCGGATACGATACCCATAATGTAGTTATCATAATTTTGAGCGGCGGCCATCTTGGATTTCAAAAATGATCACAAAATCTTTCTCTGCACCCTCGAGAACCTCGGGTACGATATCCATATTGCTGAAATCATAATTTTGTGCGGCTGCCATCTTGGAATTGACAAATGATCCCAAAATTGTTTTCTGCACCCTCGAGAACCTCGGATACGATACCCATAATGTAGTTATCATACTTTTGAGCGGCGGCCATCTTCGTTTTAAAAAATGATCACAAAATTGTTCTGTGCACTCTCGAGAACTTCGGATACGATACCCATATTTTTGTGATCATAATCTTGCACGGCGGCCATCTCGGATTTAAAAATTATCCCAAAATTAATTTCTGCACCCTTGAGAACCTCAGACACGATATCCATATTGCTGAAAACATTATTGTTTGCGCCAGCCCTCTTGGATTTCAAAAATGATCACAGAATTGTTCTCTGCACCCTCGAGAAACTCGGACACGATTTCCATATTGCTAAAATCATAATTTTATGCTGCAGCCATCTTGGATTTGAAAAATGATCACCAAATCGCTCTCTGCACCCTCGAGAATCTCGGACACGATATCCATTTTGCTGAAATCATCATTTTGTGCGGTGGCCATCTTGGATTTGATAAATAATCACAAAATCGTTCTCTGCACCCTCGAGAACCTCGGATACGATACCCACAATGTATTTAACATAATTTTGAGCGGCGGCCAGCTTGGATTTCAAAAATGATCACAAAATCGTTCTCTGCACCCTCGAGAAACTCGGATACGATACCCATAATGTAGTTATCATAATTTTGAGCGGCGGCCATCTTGGATAGCAAAAATAATAACAAAATCGTTCTGTGCAGTCTGGAGAACCTAGGATACGATACCCATATTTTTGTGACCATAATCTTGCACGGCGGCCATCTAGGATTTGAAAAATGAACACAATATCGTTCTCTGCACCCTCGAGAACCTCGGATACGACACCCATAACGTAGTTATCATACTTTTGAGCGGCGGCCATCTTGGATTTGAAAAATGATTACAAAATCGTTCTCAGCACCCTCGAGAACCTCGGGTACGATACCCATAATGTAGTTTTCATACTTTTGAGCGGAGGCCATCTTGGATTTGAAAAATGATCACAATATTGTTCTCTGCACCCTCGAGAACCTCGGATACGATACCCATAATCTAGTTATCATAATTTTGAGCGGCGGCCATCTTGGATTTGAAAAATGATCACCAAATCTGTCTCTGCACCCTCGAGAACCTCGGGTACGATATCCATATTGCTGAAATCATAATTTTGTTCGGCGGCCATCTTGGAATTGAAAAATGATCCCAAAATTGTTTTCTGCACCCTCGAGAACCACGGAAACGATATCCATATTGCTGAAAACATTATTTTGTGAAAACATTATTGTTTGCGGCAGCCCTCTTGGATATCAAAAATGATCACAGAATTGTTCTCTGCACCCTCGAGAACCTCGGACACGATATCCATATTGCTAAAATCATAATTTTATGCGGCAGCCATCTTGGATTTGAAAAATGATCCCAAAATTGTTTTCTGCACCCTCGAGAACCACGGAAACGATATCCATATTGCTGAAAACATTATTTTGTGAAAACATTATTGTTTGCGGCAGCCCTCTTGGATTTCAAAAATGATCACAGAATTGTTCTCTGCACACTCGAGAATCTCGGACACGATATTCATATTGCTAAAATCATAATTTTATGCGGCGGCCATCTTAGATTTGAAAAATGATCACCAAATCGTTCTCTGCACCCTCGAGCATCTCGGACACGATATCCATATTGCTGAAATCATAATTTGGTGCGGCGGCCATCTTGGATTTGAAAAATGATCACCAAATCGTTCTCTGAACCCTTGAGAATCTCGGACACGATATCCATATTGCTGAAATCATCATTTTGTGCGGCGGCCATCTTGGATTTGAAAAATGATCACAAAATCGTTCTCTGCACCCTCGAGAACCTCGGATACGATACCCATAATATAGTTAACATAATTTTGAGCGGCGGCCATCTTGGATTTCAAAAATGATCTCAAAATCGTTCTCTGCACCCTCGAGAACCTCGGATACGATACCCATAATGTAGTTATCATAAATTTGTGCGGCGGCCATCTTGGATTTCAAAAATGATAACAAAATCTTTCTCTGCACCCTCGAGAACCTCGGGTACGATATCCATATTGCTGAAATCATAATTTTGTGCGGCGGCCATCTTGGAATTGACAAATGATCCCAAAATTGTTTTCTGCACCCTCGAGAACCTCGGATACGATACCCATAATGTAGTTATCATACTTTTGAGCGGCGGCCATCTTCGTTTTAAAAAATGATCACAAAATTGTTCTGTGCACTCTCGAGAACTTCGGATACGATACCCATATTTTTGTGATCATAATCTTGCACGGCGGCCATCTCGGATTTAAAAATGATCCCAAAATTAATTTCTGCACCCTTGAGAACCTCAGACACGATATCCATATTGCTGAAAACATTATTGTTTGCGCCAGCCCTCTTGGATTTCAAAAATGATCACAGAATTGTTCTCTGCACCCTCGAGAAACTCGGACACGATTTCCATATTGCTAAAATCATAATTTTATGCTGCAGCCATCTTGGATTTGTAAAATGATCACCAAATCGCTCTCTGCACCCTCGAGAATCTCGGACACGATATCCATTTTGCTGAAATCATCATTTTGTGCGGTGGCCATCTTGGATTTGATAAATAATCACAAAATCGTTCTCTGCACCCTCGAGAACCTCGGATACGATACCCACAATGTATTTAACATAATTTTGAGCGGCGGCCAGCTTGGATTTCAAAAATGATCACAAAATCGTTCTCTGCACCCTCGAGAAACTCGGATACGATACCCATAATGTAGTTATCATAATTTTGAGCGGCGGCCATCTTGGATTTCAAAAATAATAACAAAATCGTTCTGTGCAGTCTGGAGAACCTAGGATACGATACCCATATTTTTGTGACCATAATCTTGCACGGCGGCAATCTAGGATTTGAAAAATGAACACAATATCGTTCTCTGCACCCTCGAGAACCTCGGATACGACACCCATAACGTAGTTATCATACTTTTGAGCGGCGGCCATCTTGGATTTGAAAAATGATTACAAAATCGTTCTCAGCACCCTCGAGAACCTCGGGTACGATACCCATAATGTAGTTTTCATACTTTTGAGCGGAGGCCATCTTGGATTTGAAAAATGATCACAATATTGTTCTCTGCACCCTCGAGAACCTCGGATACGATACCCATAATCTAGTTATCATAATTTTGAGCGGCGGCCATCTTGGATTTGAAAACTTATCACAAAATCTGTCTCTGCACCCTCGAGAACCTCGGGTACGATATCCATATTGCTGAAATCATAATTTTGTGCGGCGGCCATCTTGGATTTGTAAAATGATCCCAAAATTGTTTTCTGCACCCTCGAGAATCTCGGACACGATATCCATATTGCTGAAATCATAATTTGGTGCGGCGGCCATCTTGGATTTGAAAAATGATCACCAAATCGTTCTCTGAACCCTCGAGAATCTCGGACACGATATCCATATTGCTGAAATCATCATTTTGTGCGGCGGCCATCTTGGATTTGAAAAATGATCACAAAATCGTTCTCTGCACCCTCGAGAACCTCGGATACGATACCCATAATATAGTTAACATAATTTTGAGCGGCGGCCATCTTGGATTTGAAAACTTATCACAAAATCTGTCTCTGCACCCTCGAGAACCTCGGGTACGATATCCATATTGCTGAAATCATAATTTTGTGCGGCGGCCATCTTGGATTTGAAAAATGATCCCAAAATTGTTTTCTGCACCCTCGAGAATCTCGGACACGATATCCATATTGCTGAAATCATAATTTGGTGCGGCGGCCATCTTGGATTTGAAAAATGATCATAAAATTGGATACGATACCCATAATTTAGTTATCATAATTTTGAGCGGCAGCTATCTTGGATTTCAAAAATGATCACAAAATCGTTCTGTGCACTCTCGAGAACCTCGGTTACGACACCCATAATGTAGTTATCATACTTTTGAGCGGCGGCCATCTTGGATTTTAAAAATGGTCACAAAATCGTTCTCAGCACCCTCGAGAACCTCGGATACGATACCCATAATATAGTTAACATAATTTTGAGCGGCGGCCATCTTGGATTTCAAAAATGATCACAAAATCGTTCTCTGCACCCTCGAGAACCTCGGATACGATACCCATAATGTAGTTATCATAATTTTGAGCGGCGGCCATCTTGGATTTCAAAAATGATCACAAAATCGTTCTCTGCACCCTCGAGAACCTCGGATACGATACCCATAATGTAGTTAACATAATTTTTAGCGGCGGCCATCTTGGATTTCAAAAATGATCACAAAATCGTTCTCTGCAACCTCGAGAACCTCGGATACGATACCCATAATGTAGTTATCATAATTTTGAGCGGCGGCCATCTTGGATTTCAAAAATGATAACAAAATCTTTCTCTGCACCCTCGAGAACCTCGGGTACGATATCCATATTGCTGAAATCATAATTTTGTGCGGCGGCCATCTTGGAATTGACAAATGATCCCAAAATTGTTTTCTGCACCCTCGAGAACCTCGGATACGATACCCATAATGTAGTTATCATACTTTTGAGCGGCGGCCATCTTCGTTTTAAAAAATGATCACAAAATTGTTCTGTGCACTCTCGAGAACTTCGGATACGATACCCATATTTTTGTGATCATAATCTTGCACGGCGGCCATCTCGGATTTAAAAATGATCCCAAAATTAATTTCTGCACCCTTGAGAACCTCAGACACAATATCCATATTGCTGAAAACATTATTGTTTGCGCCAGCCCTCTTGGATTTCAAAAATGATCACAGAATTGTTCTCTGCACCCTCGAGAAACTCGGACACGATTTCCATATTGCTAAAATCATAATTTTATGCTGCAGCCATCTTGGATTTGTAAAATGATCACCAAATCGCTCTCTGCACCCTCGAGAATCTCGGACACGATATCCATTTTGCTGAAATCATCATTTTGTGCGGTGGCCATCTTGGATTTGATAAATAATCACAAAATCGTTCTCTGCACCCTCGAGAACCTCGGATACGATACCCACAATGTATTTAACATAATTTTGAGCGGCGGCCAGCTTGGATTTCAAAAATGATCACAAAATCGTTCTCTGCACCCTCGAGAAACTCGGATACGATACCCATAATGTAGTTATCATAATTTTGAGCGGCGGCCATCTTGGATTTCAAAAATAATTACAAAATCGTTCTGTGCAGTCTGGAGAACCTAGGATACGATACCCATATTTTTGTGACCATAATCTTGCACGGCGGCCATCTAGGATTTGAAAAATGAACACAATATCGTTCTCTGCACCCTCGAGAACCTCGGATACGACACCCATAACGTAGTTATCATACTTTTGAGCGGCGGCCATCTTGGATTTGAAAAATGATTACAAAATCGTTCTCAGCACCCTCGAGAACCTCGGGTACGATACCCATAATGTAGTTTTCATACTTTTGAGCGGAGGCCATCTTGGATTTGAAAAATGATCACAATATTGTTCTCTGCACCCTCGAGAACCTCGGATACGATACCCATAATCTAGTTATCATAATTTTGAGCGGCGGCCATCTTGGATTTGAAAACTTATCACAAAATCTGTCTCTGCACCCTCGAGAACCTCGGGTACGATATCCATATTGCTGAAATCATAATTTTGTGCGGCGGCCATCTTGGATTTGTAAAATGATCCCAAAATTGTTTTCTGCACCCTCGAGAATCTCGGACACGATATCCATATTGCTGAAATCATAATTTTGTGCGGCGGCCATCTTGGATTTGAAAAATGATCACCAAATCGTTCTCTGAACCCTCGAGAATCTCGGACACGATATCCATATTGCTGAAATCATCATTTTGTGCGGCGGCCATCTTGGATTTGAAAAATGATCACAAAATCGTTCTCTGCACCCTCGAGAACCTCGGATACGATACCCATAATATAGTTAACATAATTTTGAGCGGCGGCCATCTTGGATTTGAAAACTTATCACAAAATCTGTCTCTGCACCCTCGAGAACCTCGGGTACGATATCCATATTGCTGAAATCATAATTTTGTGCGGCGGCCATCTTGGATTTGAAAAATGATCCCAAAATTGTTTTCTGCACCCTCGAGAATCTCGGACACGATATCCATATTGCTGAAATCATAATTTGGTGCGGCGGCCATCTTGGATTTGAAAAATGATCATAAAATTGGATACGATACCCATAATTTAGTTATCATAATTTTGAGCGGCAGCTATCTTGGATTTCAAAAATGATCACAAAATCGTTCTGTGCACTCTCGAGAACCTCGGTTACGACACCCATAATGTAGTTATCATACTTTTGAGCGGCGGCCATCTTGGATTTTAAAAATGGTCACAAAATCGTTCTCAGCACCCTCAAGAACCTCGGATACGATACCCATAATGTAGTTTTCATACTTTTGAGCGGAGGCCATCTTGGATTTGAAAAATGATCACAATATTGTTCTCTGCACCCTCGAGAACCTCGGATACGATACCCATAATCTAGTTATCATAATTTTGAGCGGCGGCCATCTTGGATTTGAAAACTTATCACAAAATCTGTCTCTGCACCCTCGAGAACCTCGGGTACGATATCCATATTGCTGAAATCATAATTTTGTGCGGCGGCCATCTTGGATTTGAAAAATGATCCCAAAATTGTTTTCTGCACCCTCGAGAACCACGGAAACGATATCCATATTGCTGAAAACATTATTTTGTGAAAACATTATTGTTTGCGGCAGCCCTCTTGGATATCAAAAATGATCACAGAATTGTTCTCTGCACCCTCGAGAACCTCGGACACGATATCCATATTGCTAAAATCATAATTTTATGCGGCGGCCATCTTGGATTTGAAAAATGATCCCAAAATTGTTTTCTGCACCCTCGAGAACCACGGAAACGATATCCATATTGCTGAAAACATTATTTTGTGAAAACATTATTGTTTGCGGCAGCCCTCTTGGATTTCAAAAATGATCACAGAATTGTTCTCTGCACACTCGAGAATCTCGGACACGATATTCATATTGCTAAAATCATAATTTTATGCGGCGGCCATCTTGGATTTGAAAAATGATCACCAAATCGTTCTCTGCACCCTCGAGAATCTCGGACACGATATCCATATTGCTGAAATCATAATTTGGTGCGGCGGCAATCTTGGATTTGAAAAATGATCACCAAATCGTTCTCTGAACCCTTGAGAATCTCGGACACGATATCCATATTGCTGAAATCATCATTTTGTGCGGCGGCCATCTTGGATTTGAAAAATGATCACAAAATCGTTCTCTGCACCCTCGAGAACCTCGGATACGATACCCATAATATAGTTAACATAATTTTGAGCGGCGGCCATCTTGGATTTCAAAAATGATCACAAAATTGTTCTCTGCACCCTCGAGAACCTCGGATACGATACCCATAATGTAGTTATCATAATTTTGAGCGGCGGCCATCTTGGATTTCAAAAATGATAACAAAATCTTTCTCTGCACCCTCGAGAACCTCGGGTACGATATCCATATTGCTGAAATCATAATTTTGTGCGGCGGCCATCTTGGAATTGACAAATGATCCCAAAATTGTTTTCTGCAACCTCGAGAACCTCGGATACGATACCCATAATGTAGTTATCATACTTTTGAGCGGCGGCCATCTTCGTTTTAAAAAATGATCACAAAATTGTTCTGTGCACTCTCGAGAACTTCGGATACGATACCCATATTTTTGTGATCATAATCTTGCACGGCGGCCATCTCGGATTTAAAAATGATCCCAAAATTAATTTCTGCACCCTTGAGAACCTCAGACACGATATCCATATTGCTGAAAACATTATTGTCTGCGCCAGCCCTCTTGGATTTCAAAAATGATCACAGAATTGTTCTCTGCACCCTCGAGAAACTCGGACACGATTTCCATATTGCTAAAATCATAATTTTATGCTGCAGCCATCTTGGATTTGAAAAATGATCACCAAATCGCTCTCTGCACCCTCGAGAATCTCGGACACGATATCCATTTTGCTGAAATCATCATTTTGTGCGGTGGCCATCTTGGATTTGATAAATAATCACAAAATCGTTCTCTGCACCCTCGAGAACCTCGGATACGATACCCACAATGTATTTAACATAATTTTGAGCGGCGGCCAGCTTGGATTTCAAAAATGATCACAAAATCGTTCTCTGCACCCTCGAGAAACTCGGATACGATACCCATAATGTAGTTATCATACTTTTGAGCGGCGGCCATCTTCGTTTTAAAAAATGATCACAAAATTGTTCTGTGCACTCTCGAGAACTTCGGATACGATACCCATATTTTTGTGATCATAATCTTGCACGGCGGCCATCTCGGATTTAAAAATGATCCCAAAATTAATTTCTGCACGCTTGAGAACCTCAGACACGATATCCATATTGCTGAAAACATTATTGTTTGCGCCAGCCCTCTTGGATTTCAAAAATGATCACAGAATTGTTCTCTGCACCCTCGAGAAACTCGGACACGATTTCCATATTGCTAAAATCATAATTTTATGCTGCAGCCATCTTGGATTTGTAAAATGATCACCAAATCGCTCTCTGCACCCTCGAGAATCTCGGACACGATATCCATTTTGCTGAAATCATCATTTTGTGCGGTGGCCATCTTGGATTTGATAAATAATCACAAAATCGTTCTCTGCACCCTCGAGAACCTCGGATACGATACCCACAATGTATTTAACATAATTTTGAGCGGCGGCCAGCTTGGATTTCAAAAATGATCACAAAATCGTTCTCTGCACCCTCGAGAAACTCGGATACGATACCCATAATGTAGTTATCATAATTTTGAGCGGCGGCCATCTTGGATTTCAAAAATAATAACAAAATCGTTCTGTGCAGTCTGGAGAACCTAGGATACGATACCCATATTTTTGTGACCATAATCTTGCACGGCGGCCATCTAGGATTTGAAAAATGAACACAATATCGTTCTCTGCACCCTCGAGAACCTCGGATACGACACCCATAACGTAGTTATCATACTTTTGAGCGGCGGCCATCTTGGATTTGAAAAATGATTACAAAATCGTTCTCAGCACCCTCGAGAACCTCGGGTACGATACCCATAATGTAGTTTTCATACTTTTGAGCGGAGGCCATCTTGGATTTGAAAAATGATCACAATATTGTTCTCTGCACCCTCGAGAACCTCGGATACGATACCCATAATCTAGTTATCATAATTTTGAGCGGCGGCCATCTTGGATTTGAAAACTTATCACAAAATCTGTCTCTGCACCCTCGAGAACCTCGGGTACGATATCCATATTGCTGAAATCATAATTTTGTGCGGCGGCCATCTTGGATTTGTAAAATGATCCCAAAATTGTTTTCTGCACCCTCGAGAATCTCGGACACGATATCCATATTGCTGAAATCATAATTTGGTGCGGCGGCCATCTTGGATTTGAAAAATGATCACCAAATCGTTCTCTGAACCCTCGAGAATCTCGGACACGATATCCATATTGCTGAAATCATCATTTTGTGCGGCGGCCATCTTGGATTTGAAAAATGATCACAAAATCGTTCTCTGCACCCTCGAGAACCTCGGATACGATACCCATAATATAGTTAACATAATTTTGAGCGGCGGCCATCTTGGATTTGAAAACTTATCACAAAATCTGTCTCTGCACCCTCGAGAACCTCGGGTACGATATCCATATTGCTGAAATCATAATTTTGTGCGGCGGCCATCTTGGATTTGAAAAATGATCCCAAAATTGTTTTCTGCACCCTCGAGAATCTCGGACACGATATCCATATTGCTGAAATCATAATTTGGTGCGGCGGCCATCTTGGATTTGAAAAATGATCATAAAATTGGATACGATACCCATAATTTAGTTATCATAATTTTGAGCGGCAGCTATCTTGGATTTCAAAAATGATCACAAAATCGTTCTGTGCACTCTCGAGAACCTCGGTTACGACACCCATAATGTAGTTATCATACTTTTGAGCGGCGGCCATCTTGGATTTTAAAAATGGTCACAAAATCGTTCTCAGCACCCTCGAGAACCTCGGATACGATACCCATAATGTAGTTTTCATACTTTTGAGCGGAGGCCATCTTGGATTTGAAAAATGATCACAATATTGTTCTCTGCACCCTCGAGAACCTCGGATACGATACCCATAATCTAGTTATCATAATTTTGAGCGGCGGCCATCTTGGATTTGAAAACTTATCACAAAATCTGTCTCTGCACCCTCGAGAACCTCGGGTACGATATCCATATTGCTGAAATCATAATTTTGTGCGGCGGCCATCTTGGATTTGAAAAATGATCCCAAAATTGTTTTCTGCACCCTCGAGAACCACGGAAACGATATCCATATTGCTGAAAACATTATTTTGTGAAAACATTATTGTTTGCGGCAGCCCTCTTGGATATCAAAAATGATCACAGAATTGTTCTCTGCACCCTCGAGAACCTCGGACACGATATCCATATTGCTAAAATCATAATTTTATGCGGCGGCCATCTTGGATTTGAAAAATGATCCCAAAATTGTTTTCTGCACCCTCGAGAACCACGGAAACGATATCCATATTGCTGAAAACATTATTTTGTGAAAACATTATTGTTTGCGGCAGCCCTCTTGGATTTCAAAAATGATCACAGAATTGTTCTCTGCACACTCGAGAATCTCGGACACGATATTCATATTGCTAAAATCATAATTTTATGCGGCGGCCATCTTGGATTTGAATAATGATCACCAAATCGTTCTCTGCACCCTCGAGCATCTCGGACACGATATCCATATTGCTGAAATCATAATTTGGTGCGGCGGCCATCTTGGATTTGAAAAATGATCACCAAATCGTTCTCTGAACCCTTGAGAATCTCGGACACGATATCCATATTGCTGAAATCATCATTTTGTGCGGCGGCCATCTTGGATTTGAAAAATGATCACAAAATCGTTCTCTGCACCCTCGAGAACCTCGGATACGATACCCATAATATAGTTAACATAATTTTGAGCGGCGGCCATCTTGGATTTCAAAAATGATCACAAAATCGTTCTCTGCACCCTCGAGAACCTCGGATACGATACCCATAATGTAGTTATCATAATTTTGAGCGGCGGCCATCTTGGATTTCAAAAATGATAACAAAATCTTTCTCTGCACCCTCGAGAACCTCGGGTACGATATCCATATTGCTGAAATCATAATTTTGTGCGGCGGCCATCTTGGAATTGACAAATGATCCCAAAATTGTTTTCTGCAACCTCGAGAACCTCGGATACGATACCCATAATGTAGTTATCATACTTTCGAGCGGCGGCCATCTTCGTTTTAAAAAATGATCACAAAATTGTTCTGTGCACTCTCGAGAACTTCGGATACGATACCCATATTTTTGTGATCATAATCTTGCACGGCGGCCATCTCGGATTTAAAAATGATCCCAAAATTAATTTCTGCACCCTTGAGAACCTCAGACACGATATCCATATTGCTGAAAACATTATTGTCTGCGCCAGCCCTCTTGGATTTCAAAAATGATCACAGAATTGTTCTCTGCACCCTCGAGAAACTCGGACACGATTTCCATATTGCTAAAATCATAATTTTATGCTGCAGCCATCTTGGATTTGAAAAATGATCACCAAATCGCTCTCTGCACCCTCGAGAATCTCGGACACGATATCCATTTTGCTGAAATCATCATTTTGTGCGGTGGCCATCTTGGATTTGATAAATAATCACAAAATCGTTCTCTGCACCCTCGAGAACCTCGGATACGATACCCACAATGTATTTAACATAATTTTGAGCGGCGGCCAGCTTGGATTTCAAAAATGATCACAAAATCGTTCTCTGCACCCTCGAGAAACTCGGATACGATACCCATAATGTAGTTATCATAATTTTGAGCGGCGGCCATCTTGGATTTCAAAAATAATAACAAAATCGTTCTGTGCAGTCTGGAGAACCTAGGATACGATACCCATATTTTTGTGACCATAATCTTGCACGGCGGCCATCTAGGATTTGAAAAATGAACACAATATCGTTCTCTGCACCCTCGAGAACCTCGGATACGACACTCATAACGTAGTTATCATACTTTTGAGCGGCGGCCATCTTGGATTTGAAAAATGATTACAAAATCGTTCTCAGCACCCTCGAGAACCTCGGGTACGATACCCATAATGTAGTTTTCATACTTTTGAGCGGAGGCCATCTTGGATTTGAAAAATGATCACAATATTGTTCTCTGCACCCTCGAGAACCTCGGATACGATACCCATAATCTAGTTATCATAATTTTGAGCGGCGGCCATCTTGGATTTGAAAACTTATCACAAAATCTGTCTCTGCACCCTCGAGAACCTCGGGTACGATATCCATATTGCTGAAATCATAATTTTGTGCGGCGGCCATCTTGGATTTGAAAAATGATCCCAAAATTGTTTTCTGCACCCTCGAGAACCACGGAAACGATATCCATATTGCTGAAAACATTATTTTGTGAAAACATTATTGTTTGCGGCAGCCCTCTTGGATATCAAAAATGATCACAGAATTGTTCTCTGCACCCTCGAGAACCTCGGACACGATATCCATATTGCTAAAATCATAATTTTATGCGGCGGCCATCTTGGATTTGAAAAATGATCCCAAAATTGTTTTCTGCACCCTCGAGAACCACGGAAACGATATCCATATTGCTGAAAACATTATTTTGTGAAAACATTATGTTTGCGGCAGCCCTCTTGGATTTCAAAAATGATCACAGAATTGTTCTCTGCACACTCGAGAATCTCGGACACGATATTCATATTGCTAAAATCATAATTTTATGCGGCGGCCATCTTGGATTTGAAAAATGATCACCAAATCGTTCTCTGCACCCTCGAGCATATCGGACACGATATCCATATTGCTGAAATCATAATTTGGTGCGGCGGCCATCTTGGATTTGAAAAATGATCACCAAATCGTTCTCTGAACCCTTGAGAATCTCGGACACGATATCCATATTGCTGAAATCATCATTTTGTGCGGCGGCCATCTTGGATTTGAAAAATGATCACAAAATCGTTCTCTGCACCCTCGAGAACCTCGGATACGATACCCATAATATAGTTAACATAATTTTGAGCGGCGGCCATCTTGGATTTCAAAAAAGATCACAAAATCGTTCTCTGCACCCTCGAGAACCTCGGATACGATACCCATAATGTAGTTATCATAATTTTGAGCGGCGGCCATCTTGGATTTCAAAAATGATAACAAAATCTTTCTAAGCACCCTCGAGAACCTCGGGTACGATATCCATATTGCTGAAATCATAATTTTGTGCGGCGGCCATCTTGGAATTGACAAATGATCCCAAAATTGTTTTCTGCTCCCTCGAGAACCTCGGATACGATACCCATAATGTAGTTATCATACTTTTGAGCGGCGGCCATCTTCGTTTTAAAAAATGATCACAAAATTGTTCTGTGCACTCTCGAGAACTTCGGATACGATACCCATATTTTTGTGATCATAATCTTGCACGGCGGCCATCTCGGATTTAAAAATGATCCCAAAATTAATTTCTGCACCCTTGAGAACCTCAGACACGATATCCATATTGCTGAAAACATTAATGTTTGCGCCAGCCCTCTTGGATTTCAAAAATGATCACAGAATTGTTCTCTGCACCCTCGAGAAACTCGGACACGATTTCCATATTGCTAAAATCATAATTTTATGCTGCAGCCATCTTGGATTTGAAAAATGATCACCAAATCGCTCTCTGCACCCTCGAGAATCTCGGACACGATATCCATTTTGCTGAAATCATCATTTTGTGCGGTGGCCATCTTGGATTTGATAAATAATCACAAAATCGTTCTCTGCACCCTCGAGAACCTCGGATACGATACCCACAATGTATTTAACATAATTTTGAGCGGCGGCCAGCTTGGATTTCAAAAATGATCACAAAATCGTTCTCTGCACCCTCGAGAAACTCGGATACGATACCCATAATGTAGTTATCATAATTTTGAGCGGCAGCCATCTTGGATTTCAAAAATAATAACAAAATCGTTCTGTGCAGTCTGGAGAACCTAGGATACGATACCCATATTTTTGTGACCATAATCTTGCACGGCGGCCATCTAGGATTTGAAAAATGAACACAATATCGTTCTCTGCACCCTCGAGAACCTAGGATACGACACCCATAACGTAGTTATCATACTTTTGAGCGGCGGCCATCTTGGATTTGAAAAATGATTACAAAATCGTTCTCAGCACCCTCGAGAACCTCGGGTACGATACCCATAATGTAGTTTTCATACTTTTGAGCGGAGGCCATCTTGGATTTGAAAAATGATCACAATATTGTTCTCTGCACCCTCGAGAACCTCGGATACGATACCCATAATCTAGTTATCATAATTTTGAGCGGCGGCCATCTTGGATTTGAAAACTTATCACAAAATCTGTCTCTGCACCCTCGAGAACCTCGGGTACGATATCCATATTGCTGAAATCATAATTTTGTGCGGCGGCCATCTTGGATTTGTAAAATGATCCCAAAATTGTTTTCTGCACCCTCGAGAATCTCGGACACGATATCCATATTGCTGAAATCATAATTTGGTGCGGCGGCCATCTTGGATTTGAAAAATGATCACCAAATCGTTCTCTGAACCCTCGAGAATCTCGGACACGATATCCATATTGCTGAAATCATCATTTTGTGCGGCGGCCATCTTGGATTTGAAAAATGATCACAAAATCGTTCTCTGCACCCTCGAGAACCTCGGATACGATACCCATAATATAGTTAACATAATTTTGAGCGGCGGCCATCTTGGATTTGAAAACTTATCACAAAATCTGTCTCTGCACCCTCGAGAACCTCGGGTACGATATCCATATTGCTGAAATCATAATTTTGTGCGGCGGCCATCTTGGATTTGAAAAATGATCCCAAAATTGTTTTCTGCACCCTCGAGAATCTCGGACACGATATCCATATTGCTGAAATCATAATTTGGTGCGGCGGCCATCTTGGATTTGAAAAATGATCACCAAATCGTTCTCTGAACCCTCGAGAATCTCGGACACGATATCCATATTGCTGAAATCATCATTTTGTGCGGCGGCCATCTTGGATTTGAAAAATGATCACAAAATCGTTCTCTGCACCCTCGAGAACCTCGGATACGATACCCATAATATAGTTAACATAATTTTGAGCGGCGGCCATCTTGGATTTCAAAAATGATCACAAAATCGTTCTCTGCACCCTCGAGAACCTCGGATACGATACCCATAATGTAGTTATCATAATTTTGAGCGGCGGCCATCTTGGATTTCAAAACTGATAACAAAATCTTTCTCTGCACCCTCGAGAACCTCGGGTACGATATCCATATTGCTGAAATCATAATTTTGTGCGGCGGCCATCTTGGAATTGAAAAATGATCCCAAAATAGTTTTCTGCACCCTCGAGAACCACGGAAACGATATCCATATTGCTGAAAACATAATTTTGTGCGGCGGCCATGTTGGATTAGAAAAATGATCACAAAATCGTTCTCAGCACCCTCGAGAACCTCGGATACGATACCCATAATGTAGTTATCATACTTTTGAGCGGCGGCCATCTTCGTTTTAAAAAATGATCACAAAATTGTTCTGTGCACTCTCGAGAACTTCGGATACGATACCCATATTTTTGTGATCATAATCTTGCACGGCGGCCATCTCGGATTTAAAAATGATCCCAAAATTAATTTCTGCACCCTTGAGAACCTCAGACACGATATCCATATTGCTGAAAACATTATTGTTTGCGCCAGCCCTCTTGGATTTCAAAAATGATCACAGAATTGTTCTCTGTACCCTCGAGAAACTCGGACACGATTTCCATATTGCTAAAATCATAATTTTATGCTGCGGCCATCTTGGAATTGAAAAATGATCACCAAATCGCTCTCTGCACCCTCGAGAATCTCGGACACGATATCCATTTTGCTGAAATCATCATTTTGTGCGGTAGCCATCTTGGATTTGATAAATAATCACAAAATCGTTCTCTGCACCCTCGAGAACCTCGGATACGATACCCACAATGTAGTTAACATAATTTTGAGCGGCGGCCAGCTTGGATTTCAAAAATGATCACAAAATCGTTCTCTGCACCCTCGAGAAACTCGGATACGATACCCATAATGTAGATATCATAATTTTGAGCGGCAGCCATCTTGGATTTCAAAAATGATAACAAAATCGTTCTGTGCAGTCTGGAGAACCTCGGATACGATACCCATATTTTTGTGACCATAATCTTGCACGGCGGCCATCTAGGATTTGAAAAATGATCACAAAATCGTTCTCTGCACACTCGAGAACATCGGATACGATACCCATAATGTAGTCAACATAATTTTGAGCGGTGGCCCGCTTGGATTTCAAAAATGATCACAAAATAGTTCTCTGCACCCTCGAGAACCTCGGATACGATACCCATAATGTAGTTATCATAATTTTGAGCGGCGGACATCTTGGATATCAAAAATGATAACAAAATCGTTCTGTGCAGTCTGGAGAACCTCGGATACGATACCCATATTTTTGTGACCATAATCTTGCACGGCGGCCATCTAGGATTTGAAAAATGATCACAAAATCGTTCTGAGCACCCTCGAGAACCTCAGATACGATACCCATAATGTAGTTATCATACTTTTGAGCGGCGGCCATCTTGGATTTCAAAAATGATAACAAAATCGTTCTGTGCAGTCTGGAGAACCTCGGATACGATGCCCATATTTTTGTGACCATAATCTTGCACGGCGGCCATCTAGGATTTGAAAATGATCACAAAATCGTTCTCTGCACCCTCGAGAACCTCGGGTACGATATCGATATTGCTGAAATCATAATTTTGTGTGGCGGCCATCTTGGATTTGAAAAATGATCATAAAATTGGATACGATACCCATAATTTAGTTATCATAATTTTGAGCGGCAGCTATCTTGGATTTCAAAAATGATCACAAAATCGTTCTCAACACCCTCGAGAACCTCGGGTACGATACCCATAATGTAGTTTTCATACATTTGAGCGGAGGCCATCTTGGATTTGAAAAATGATCACAATATCTTTCTCCGCACCCTCGAGAACCTCGGATACGATACCCATAATCTAGTTATCATAATTTTGAGCGGCGGCCATCTTGGATTTGAAAACTTATCACAATATCTGTCTCTGCACGCTCGAGAACCTCGGGTACGATATCCATATTGCTGAAATCATAATTTTGTGCGGCGGCCATCTTGGATTTGAAAAATGATCCCAAAATTGTTTTCTGCACCCTCGAGAACCACGGAAACGATATCCATATTGCTGAAAACATTATTTTGTGAAAACATTATTGTTTGCGGCAGCCCTCTTGGATTTCAAAAATGATCACAGAATTGTTCTCTGCACACTCGAGAACCTCGGACACGATATTCATATTGCTAAAACCATAATTTTATGCGGCGGCCATCTTGGATTTGAAAAATGATCACCAAATCGTTCTCTGCACCCTCGAGAATCTCGGACACGATATCCATATTGCTGAAATCAAAATTTGGTGCGGCGGCCATCTTGGATTTGAAAAATGATCACCAAATCGTTCTCTGAACCCTCGAGAATCTCGGACACGATATCCATATTGCTGAAATCATCATTTTGTGCGGCGGCCATCTTGGATTTGAAAAATGATCACAAAATCGTTCTCTGCACCCTCGAGAACCTCGGATACGATACCCATAATATAGTTAACATAATTTTGAGCGGCGGCCATCTTGGATTTCAAAAATGATCAAAAAATCGTTCTCTGCACCCTCGAGAACCTCGGATACGATACCCATAATGTAGTTATCATAATTTTGAGCGGCGGCCATCTTGGATTTCAAAAATGATAACAAAATCTTTCTCTGCACCCTCGAGAACCTCTGGTACGATATCCATATTGCTGAAATCATAATTTTGTGCGGCGGCCATCTTGGAATTGAAAACTGATCCCAAAATTGTTTTCTGCACCCTCGAGAACCACGGAAACGATATCCATATTGCTGAAAACAAAATTTTGTGCGGCGGCCATGTTGGATTAGAAAAATGATCACAAAATCGTTCTCAGCACCCTCGAGAACCTCGGATACGATACCCATAATATAGTTATCATACTTTTGAGCGGCGGCCATCTTCGTTTTAAAAAATGATCACAAAATTGTTCTGTGCACTCTCGAGAACTTCGGATACGATACCCATATTTTTCTGATCATAATCTTGCACGGCGGCCATCTAGGATTTGAAAAATGAACACAATATCGTTCTCTGCACCCTCGAGAACATCGCATACGATACCCATAATGAAGTTATCATACTTTTGAGCGGCGGCCATCTTGAATTTGAAAAATGATCACTAAATCGTTCTCTGCACACTCGATAACCTCGGATACGATACCCATAATGTAGTCAACATAATTTTGAGCGGTGGCCCGCTTGGATTTCAAAAATGATCACAAAATCGTTCTCTGCACCCTCGAGAACCTCGGATACGATACCCATAATGTAGTTATCATAATTTTGAGCGGCGGACATCTTGGATTTCAAAAATGATAACAAAATCGTTCTGTGCAGTCTGGAGAACCTCGGATACGATACCCATATTTTTGTGACCATAATCTTGCACGGCGGCCATCTTCGATTTGAAAAATGATCACAAAATCGTTCTCAGCACCCTCGAGAACCTCAGATACGATACCCATAATGTTGTTATCATACTTTTGAGCGGCGGCCATCTTGGATTTCAAAAATGATAACAAAATCGTTCTGTGCAGTCTGGAGAACCTCGGATACGATACCCATATTTTTGTGACCATAATCTTGCACGGCGGCCATCTAGGATTTGAAAAACGATCACAAAATCGTTCTCTGCCCCCTCGAGAACCTCGGGTACGATATCCATATTGCTGAAATCATAATTTTGTGCGGCGGCCATCTTGGATTTGAAAAATGACCATAAAATTGGATACGATACCCATAATGTAGTTATCATAATTTTGAGCGGCAGCTATCTTGGATTTCAAAAATGTTCACAAAATCGTTCTATGCACTCTCGAGAACCTCGGTTACGACACCCATAATGTAGTTATCATACTTTTGAGCGGCGGCCATCTTGGATTTGAAAAATGATCACAAAATCGTTCTCAGCACCCTCAAGAACCTCGGATACGATACCCATAATGTAGTTTTCATACTTTTGAGCGGAGGCCATCTTGGATTTGAAAAATGATCACAATATTGTTCTCTGCACCCTCGAGAACCTCGGATACGATACCCATAATCTAGTTATCATAATTTTGAGCGGCGGCCATCTTGGATTTGAAAACTTATCACAAAATCTGTCTCTGCACCCTCGAGAACCTCGGGTACGATATCCATATTGCTGAAATCATAATTTTGTGCGGCGGCCATCTTGGATTTGAAAAATGATCCCAAAATTGTTTTCTGCACCCTCGAGAACCACGGAAACGATATCCATATTGCTGAAAACATTATTTTGTGAAAACATTATTGTTTGCGGCAGCCCTCTTGGATTTCAAAAATGATCACAGAATTGTTCTCTGCACCCTCGAGAACCTTGGACACGATATCCATATTGCTAAAATCATAATTTTATGCGGCGGCCATCTTGGATTTGAAAAATGATCACCAAATCGTTCTCTGCACCCTCGAGAATCTCGGACACGATATCCATATTGCTGAAATCATAATTTGGTGCGGCGGCCATCTTGGATTTGAAAAATGATCACCAAATCGTTCTCTGAACCCTCGAGAATCTCGGACACGATATCCATATTGCTGAAATCATCATTTTGTGCGGCGGCCATCTTGGATTTGAAAAATGATCACAAAATCGTTCTCTGCACCCTCGAGAACCTCGGATACGATACCCATAATATAGTTAACATAATTTTGAGCGGCGGCCATCTTGGATTTCAAAAATGATCACAAAATCGTTCTCTGCACCCTCGAGAACCTCGGATACGATACCCATAATGTAGTTATCATAATTTTGAGCGGCGGCCATCTTGGATTTCAAAAATGATAACAAAATCTTTCTCTGCACCCTCGAGAACCTCGGGTACGATATCCATATTGCTGAAATCATAATTTTGTGCGGCGGCCATCTTGGAATTGAAAAATGATCCCAAAATAGTTTTCTGCACCCTCGAGAACCACGGAAACGATATCCATATTGCTGAAAACATAATTTTGTGCGGCGGCCATGTTGGATTAGAAAAATGATCACAAAATCGTTCTCAGCACCCTCGAGAACCTAGGATACGATACCCATAATGTAGTTATCATACTTTTGAGCGGCGGCCATCTTCGTTTTAAAAAATGATCACAAAATTGTTCTGTGCACTCTCGAGAACTTCGGATACGATACCCATATTTTTGTGATCATAATCTTGCACGGCGGCCATCTCGGATTTAAAAATGATCCCAAAATTAATTTCTGCACCCTTGAGAACCTCAGACACGATATCCATATTGCTGAAAACATTATTGTTTGCGCCAGCCCTCTTGGATTTCAAAAATGATCACAGAATTGTTCTCTGTACCCTCGAGAAACTCGGACACGATTTCCATATTGCTAAAATCATAATTTTATGCTGCGGCCATCTTGGAATTGAAAAATGATCACCAAATCGCTCTCTGCACCCTCGAGAATCTCGGACACGATATCCATTTTGCTGAAATCATCATTTTGTGCGGTGGCCATCTTGGATTTGATAAATAATCACAAAATCGTTCTCTGCACCCTCGAGAACCTCGGATACGATACCCACAATGTAGTTAACATAATTTTGAGCGGCGGCCAGCTTGGATTTCAAAAATGATCACAAAATCGTTCTCTGCACCCTCGAGAAACTCGGATACGATACCCATAATGTAGATATCATAATTTTGAGCGGCGGCCATCTTGGATTTCAAAAATGATAACAAAATCGTTCTGTGCAGTCTGGAGAACCTCGGATACGATACCCATATTTTTGTGACCATAATCTTGCACGGCGGCCATCTAGGATTTGAAAAATGAACACAATATCGTTCTCTGCACCCTCGAGAACCTCGGATACGATACCCATAATGAAGTTATCATACTTTTGAGCGGCGGCCATCTTGGATTTGAAAAATGATCACAAAATCGTTCTCTGCACACTCGAGAACATCGGATACGATACCCATAATGTAGTCAACATAATTTTGAGCGGTGGCCCGCTTGGATTTCAAAAATGATCACAAAATAGTTCTCTGCACCCTCGAGAAACTCGGATACGATACCCATAATGTAGTTATCATAATTTTGAGCGGCGGACATCTTGGATATCAAAAATGATAACAAAATCGTTCTGTGCAGTCTGGAGAACCTCGGATACGATACCCATATTTTTGTGACCATAATCTTGCACGGCGGCCATCTAGGATTTGAAAAATGATCACAAAATCGTTCTGAGCACCCTCGAGAACCTCAGATACGATACCCATAATGTAGTTATCATACTTTTGAGCGGCGGCCATCTTGGATTTCAAAAATGATAACAAAATCGTTCTGTGCAGTCTGGAGAACCTCGGATACGATGCCCATATTTTTGTGACCATAATCTTGCACGGCGGCCATCTAGGATTTGAAAATGATCACAAAATCGTTCTCTGCACCCTCGAGAACCTCGGGTACGATATCCATATTGCTGAAATCATAATTTTGTGCGGCGGCCATCTTGGATTTGAAAAATGATCATAAAATTGGATACGATACCCATAATTTAGTTATCATAATTTTGAGCGGCAGCTATCTTGGATTTCAAAAATGATCACAAAATCGTTCTCAACACCCTCGAGAACCTCGGGTACGATACCCATAATGTAGTTTTCATACATTTGAGCGGAGGCCATCTTGGATTTGAAAAATGATCACAATATCTTTCTCCGCACCCTCGAGAACCTCGGATACGATACCCATAATCTAGTTATCATAATTTTGAGCGGCGGCCATCTTGGATTTGAAAACTTATCACAATATCTGTCTCTGCACGCTCGAGAACCTCGGGTACGATATCCATATTGCTGAAATCATAATTTTGTGCGGCGGCCATCTTGGATTTGAAAAATGATCCCAAAATTGTTTTCTGCACCCTCGAGAACCACGGAAACGATATCCATATTGCTGAAAACATTATTTTGTGAAAACATTATTGTTTGCGGCAGCCCTCTTGGATTTCAAAAATGATCACAGAATTGTTCTCTGCACACTCGAGAACCTCGGACACGATATCCATATTGCTGAAATCATAATTTGGTGCGGCGGCCATCTTGGATTTGAAAAATGATCACCAAATCGTTCTCTGAACCCTCGAGAATCTCGGACACGATATCCATATTGCTGAAATCATCATTTTGTGCGGCGGCCATCTTGGATTTGAAAAATGATCACAAAATCGTTCTCTGCACCCTCGAGAACCTCGGATACGATACCCATAATATAGTTAACATAATTTTGAGCGGCGGCCATCTTGGATTTCAAAAATGATCAAAAAATCGTTCTCTGCACCCTCGAGAACCTCGGATACGATACCCATAATGTAGTTATCATAATTTTGAGCGGCGGCCATCTTGGATTTCAAAAATGATAACAAAATCTTTCTCTGCACCCTCGAGAACCTCTGGTACGATATCCATATTGCTGAAATCATAATTTTGTGCGGCGGCCATCTTTGAATTGAAAACTGATCCCAAAATTGTTTTCTGCACCCTCGAGAACCACGGAAACGATATCCATATTGCTGAAAACAAAATTTTGTGCGGCGGCCATGTTGGATTAGAAAAATGATCACAAAATCGTTCTCAGCACCCTCGAGAACCTCGGATACGATACCCATAATATAGTTATCATACTTTTGAGCGGCGGCCATCTTCGTTTTAAAAAATGATCACAAAATTGTTCTGTGCACTCTCGAGAACTTCGGATACGATACCCATATTTTTCTGATCATAATCTTGCACGGCGGCCATCTAGGATTTGAAAAATGAACACAATATCGTTCTCTGCACCCTCGAGAACCTCGCATACGATACCCATAATGAAGTTATCATACTTTTGAGCGGCGGCCATCTTGGATTTGAAAAATGATCACAAAATCGTTCTCTGCACCCTCGAGAACCTCGGATACGATACCCATAATGTAGTTATCATAATTTTGAGCGGCGGCCATCTTGGATTTCAAAAATGATAACAAAATCTTTCTCTGCACCCTCGAGAACCTCTGGTACGATATCCATATTGCTGAAATCATAATTTTGTGCGGCGGCCATCTTGGAATTGAAAACTGATCCCAAAATTGTTTTCTGCACCCTCGAGAACCACGGAAACGATATCCATATTGCTGAAAACAAAATTTTGTGCGGCGGCCATGTTGGATTAGAAAAATGATCACAAAATCGTTCTCAGCACCCTCGAGAACCTCGGATACGATACCCATAATATAGTTATCATACTTTTGAGCGGCGGCCATCTTCGTTTTAAAAAATGATCACAAAATTGTTCTGTGCACTCTCGAGAACTTCGGATACGATACCCATATTTTTCTGATCATAATCTTGCACGGCGGCCATCTAGGATTTGAAAAATGAACACAATATCGTTCTCTGCACCCTCGAGAACCTCGCATACGATACCCATAATGAAGTTATCATACTTTTGAGCGGCGGCCATCTTGGATTTGAAAAATGATCACAAAATCGTTCTCTGCACACTCGATAACCTCGGATACGATACCCATAATGTAGTTATCATAATTTTGAGCGGCAGCTATCTTGGATTTCAAAAATGTTCACAAAATCGTTCTGTGCCCTCTCGAGAACCTCGGATACGACACCCATAATGAAGTTATCATACTTTAGAGCGGCGGCCATCTTGGATTTCAAAAATGATAACAAAATCGTTCTGTGCAGTCTGGAGAACCTCGGATACGATACCCATATTTTTGTGACCATAATCTTGCACGGCGGCCATCTAGGATTTGAAAAACGATCACAAAATCGTTCTCTGCACCCTCGAGAACCTCGGGTACGATATCCATATTGCTGAAATCATAATTTTGTGCGGCGGCCATCTTGGATTTGAAAAATGACCATAAAATTGGATACGATACCCATAATGTAGTTATCATAATTTTGAGCGGCAGCTATCTTGGATTTCAAAAATGTTCACAAAATCGTTCTATGCACTCTCGAGAACCTCGGTTACGACACCCATAATGTAGTTATCATACTTTTGAGCGGCGGCCATCTTGGATTTGAAAAATGATCACAAAATCGTTCTCAGCACCCTCAAGAACCTCGGATACGATACCCATAATGTAGTTTTCATACTTTTGAGCGGAGGCCATATTGGATTTGAAAAATGATCACAATAATGTTCTCTGCACCCTCGAGAACCTCGGATACGATACCCATAATCTAGTTATCATAATTTTGTGCGGCGGCCATCTTGGATTTGAAAAATGATCCCAAAATTGTTTTCTGCACCCTCGAGAACCACGGAAACGATATCCATATTGCTGAAAACATTATTTTGTGAAAACATTATTGTTTGCGGCAGCCCTCTTGGATTTCAAAAATGATCACAGAATTGTTCTCTGCACCCTCGAGAACCTCGGACACGATATCCATATTGCTTAAATCATAATTTTATGCGGCGGCCATCTTGGATTTGAAAAATGATCACCAAATCGTTCTCTGCACCCTCGAGAATCTCGGACACGATATCCATATTGCTGAAATCATAATTTGGTGCGGCGGCCATCTTGGATTTGAAAAATGATCACCAAATCGTTCTCTGAACCCTCGAAAATCTCGGACACGATTTCCATATTGCTGAAATCATCGCTTTGTGCGGCGGCCATCTTGGATTTGAAAAATGATCACAAAATCGTTCTCTGCACCCTCGAGAACCTCGGATACGATACCCATAATGTAGTTAACATAATTTTGAGCGGCGGCCATCTTGGATTTCAAAAATGATCACAAAATCGTTCTCTGCACCCTCGAGAACCTCGGATACGATACCCATAATGTAGTTATCATAATTTTGAGCGGCGGCCATCATGGATTTCAAAAATGATAACAAAATCGTTCTGTGCACTCTGGAGAACCTCGGATACGATACCCATAATTTTGTGATCATAATCTTGCACGGCGGCCATCAAGGATTTGAAAAATGTTCACAAAATCGTTCTCAGCACCCTCGAGAACCTCGGAGACGATACCCATAATGTAGTTATCATCCTTTTGAGCGGCGGCCATCTTGGATTTGAAAAATGATCACAAAATCGTTCTCTGCACCCTCGAGAACCTCGGATACGATACCCATAAAGTGGTTTTCATACTTTTGAGCGGAGGCCATCTTGGATTTGAAAAATGAACACTATATCGTTCTCTGCACCCTCGAGAACCTCGGATACGATACCCATAATGTAGTAATCATAATTTTGAGCGGCATCTATGTTGGATTTCAAAAATGTTCACAAAATCGTTCTGTGCACTCTCGAGAACCTCGGATACGACACCCATAATGAAGTTATAATACTTTTGAGCGGCGGCCATCTTGGATTTGACAAATGATCACAAAATCGTTCTCTACACACTCGGGAACCTCGGATACGATACCCATAATGTAGTTAACATAATTTTGAGCGGCGGCCAGCTTGGATTTGAAAAATGATCACAAAATCGTTCTCTGCACCCTCGAGAACCTCGGATACGATACCCATAATGTAGTTAACATAATTTTGAGCGGCGGCCATCTTGGATTTCAAAAATGATCACAAAATCGTTCTCTGCACCCTCGAGAACCTCGGATACGATACCCATAATGTAGTTATCATAATTTTGAGCGGCGGCCATCTTGGATTTCAAAAATGATAACAAAATCGTTCTGTGCACTCTGGAGAACCTCGGATACGATACCCATAATTTTGTGATCATAATCTTGCACGGCGGCCATCAAGGATTTGAAAAATGATCACAAAATCGTTCTCAGCACCCTCGAGAACCTCGGAGACGATACCCATAATGTAGTTATCATCCTTTTGAGCGGCGGCCATCTTGGATTTGAAAAATGATCACAAAATCGTTCTCTGCACCCTCGAGAACCTCGGATACGATACCCATAAAGTGGTTTTCATACTTTTGAGCGGCATCTATGTTGGATTTCAAAAATGTTCACAAAATCGTTCTGTGCACTCTCGAGAACCTCGGATACGACACCCATAATGAAGTTAACATAATTTTGAGTGGCGGCCAGCTTGGATTTCAAAAATGATAACAAAATCGTTCTCTGCACTCTCAAGAACCTCGAATACGATACCCAAATTTTTGTGATCATAATCTTGCACGGCGGCCCTCTTGAATTTGAAAAATGATCACAAAAGCGTTCTCAGCACCCTCGAGTACCTCGGATACGAAACCCATAATGTAGTTATCATAATTTTGAGCGGCAGCTATCTTGGATTTCAAAAATGTTCACAAAATCCTTCTGTGCACTCTCGAGAACCTCGGATACGACACCCATAATGAAGTTAACATAATTTTGAGCGGCGGCCAGCTTGGATTTCAAAAATGATAACAAAATCGTTCTGTGCCCTCTCGAGAACCTCGGATACGACACCCATAATGTAGTTATCATAATTTTGAGCGGCAGCCAGCTTGGATTTCAAAAATGATCACAAAATCGTTCTCTGCACCCTCGAGAACCTCGGATACGATACCCATAATGTAGTTATCATAATTTTGAGCTGCGGCCATCTTGGATTTCAAAAATGATAACAAAATCGTTCTGTGCACTCTCGAGAACCTCGGTTACGACACCCATAATGTAGTTATCATAATTTTGAGCGGCAGCTATCTTGGATTTCAAAAATGTTCACAAAATCGTTCTGTGCACTCATATTGCTGAAAACATTATTTTGTGAAAACATTATTGTTTGCGGCAGCCCTCTTGGATTTCAAAAATGTTCACAGAATTGTTCTCTGCACCCTCGAGAACCTCGGACACGATATCCATATTACTAAAATCATAATTTTATGCGGCGGCCATCTTGGATTTGAAAAATGATCACCAAATCGTTCTCTGCACCCTCGAGAATCTCGGACACGATATCCATATTGCTGAAATAATAATTTGGTGCGGCGGCCATCTTGGATTTCAAAAATGATCACCAAATCGTTCTGTGAACCCTCGAGAATCTCGGACACGATATCCATATTGCTGAAATCATAATTTTGTGCGGCGGCCGTCTTGGATTTGAAAAATGATCACAAAATCGTTCTCTGCACCCTCGAGAACCTCGGATACGATACCCATAATGTAGTTATCATACTTTTGAGCGGGGGCAACTCGGATTTAAAAATGATCCCAAAATTTTTTCTGCACCCTCGAGAACCTCGGATACGATATCCATATTGCTGAAAACATAATTTTGTGCGGCGGCCATCTTGGATTAGAAAGATGATCACAAAATCGTTCTCAGCACCCTTGAGAACCTCGGATACGATATCCATAATGTAGTTATCATACTATTGAGCAGCGGCCATCTTAGATTTGAAAAATGATCACAAAATCGTTCTCTGCACTCTCAAGAACCTCGAATACGATACCCAAATTTTTGTGATCATAATCTTGCACGGCGGCCCTCTTGAATTTGAAAAATGATCACAAAAGCGTTCTCAGCACCCTCGAGTATCTCGGATACGAAACCCATAATGTAGTTATCATAATTTTGAGCGGCAGCTATCTTGGACTTCAAAAATGTTCACAAAATCCTTCTGTGCACTCTCGAGAACCTCGGATTCGACACCCATAATGTAGTTATCATACTTTTGAGCGGCGGCCATCTTGGATTTGAAAAATGATGACAAAATCATTCTCTGCACCCTCGAGAACCTCGGATACGATACCCATAATGTAGTTATCATAATTTTGAGCGGCATCTATGTTGGATTTTAAAAATGTTCACAAAATCGTTCTGTGCACTCTCGAGAACCTCGGATACGACACCCATATTGCTGATAACATTATTTTGTGAAAACATTATTGTTTGCGGCAGCCCTCTTGGATTTCAAAAATGATCACAGAATTGTTCTCTGCACACTCGAGAACCTCGGACACGATATCCATATTGCTAAAATCATAATTTTGTGCGGCGGCCATCTTGGATTTGAAAAATGATCACCAAATCGTTCTCTGCACCCTCGAGAATCTCGGACACGATATCCATATTGCTGAAATCATAATTTGGTACGGCGGCCATCTTGGATTTGAAAAATTATCACTTAATCGTTCTGTGAACCCTCGAGAATCTCGGACACGATATCCATATTGCTGAAATCATAATTTTGTGCGGCGGCCGTCTTGGATTTGAAAAATGATCACTTAATCGTTCTGTGAACCCTCGAGAATCTCGGACACGATATCCATATTGCTGAAATCATAATTTTGTGCGGCGGCCATCTTGGATTTGAAAAATGATCACAAAATCGTTCTCTGCACCCTCGAGAATCTCGGATACGATACCCATAATGTAGTTATCATACTTTTGAGCGGCGGCCATCTTGGATTTGAAAAATGATCACAAAATCGTTCTCTGCACCCTCGAGAACCTCGGATACGATACCCATAAAGTGGTTTTCATACTTTTGAGCGGAGGCCATCTTGGATTTGAAAAATGAACACTATATCGTTCTCTGCACCCTCGAGAACCTCGGATACGATACCCATAATGTAGTTATCATAATTTTGAGCGGCATCTATGTTGGATTTCAAAAATGTTTACAAAATCGTTCTGTGCACTCTCGAGAACCTCGGATACGACACCCATAATGTAGTTATAATACTTTTGAGCGGCGGCCATCTTGGATTTGAAAAATGATCACAAAATCGTTCTCTGCACACTCGAGAACCTCGGATACGATACCCATAATGTAGTTAACATAATTTTGAGCGGCGGCCAGCTTGGATTTCAAAAATGATCACAAAATCGTTCTCTGCACCCTCGAGAACCTCGGATACGATACCCATAATGTAGTTATCATAATTTTGAGCGGCGGCCATCTTGGATTTCAAAAATGATAACAAAATCGTTCTGTGCACTCTCGAGAAACTCGGATACGACACCCATAATGTAGTTATCATAATTTTGAGCGGCAGTTATCTTGTATTTCAAAAATGTTCACAAAATCGTTCTGTGCACTCATATTGCTGAAAACATTATTTTGTGAAAACATTATTGTTTGCGGCAGCCCTCTTGGATTTCAAAAATGTTCACAGAATTGTTCTCTGCACCCTCGAGAACCTCGGACACGATATCCGTATTACTAAAATCATAATTTTATGCGGCGGCCATCTTGGATTTGAAAAATGATCACCAAATCGTTCTCTGCACCCTCGAGAATCTCGGACACGATATCCATATTGCTGAAATCATAATTTGGTGCGGCGGCCATCTTGGATTTCAAAAATGATCACCAAATCGTTCTGTGAACCCTCGAGAATCTCGGACACGATATCCATATTGCTGAAATCATAATTTTGTGCGGCGGCCGTCTTGGATTTGAAAAATGATCACAAAATCGTTCTCTGCACCCTCGAGAACCTCGGATACGATACCCATAATGTAGTTATCATACTTTTGAGCGGGGGCAACTCGGATTTAAAAATGATCCCAAAATTTTTTCTGCACCCTCGAGAACCTCGGATACGATATCCATATTGCTGAAAACAT
Source organism: Leptidea sinapis (assembly GCF_905404315.1). Lineage (NCBI taxonomy): Eukaryota > Metazoa > Arthropoda > Insecta > Lepidoptera > Pieridae > Leptidea > Leptidea sinapis. The sequence goes on along the minus strand of NC_066275.1, from coordinate 54,559 downwards.
AATTTTGTGCGGCGGCCATCTTGGATTAGAAAGATGATCACAAAATCGTTCTCAGCACCCTTGAGAACCTCGGATACGATATCCATAATGTAGTTATCATACTATTGAGCAGCGGCCATCTTAGATTTGAAAAATGATCACAAAATCGTTCTCTGCACTCTCAAGAACCTCGAATACGATACCCAAATTTTTGTGATCATAATCTTGCACGGCGGCCCTCTTGAATTTGAAAAATGATCACAAAAGCGTTCTCAGCACCCTCGAGTACCTCGGATACGAAACCCATAATGTAGTTATCATAATTTTGAGCGGCAGCTATCTTGGACTTCAAAAATGTTCACAAAATCCTTCTGTGCACTCTCGAGAACCTCGGATTCGACACCCATAATGTAGTTATCATACTTTTGAGCGGCGGCCATCTTGGATTTGAAAAATGATGACAAAATCATTCTCTGCACCCTCGAGAACCTCGGATACGATACCCATAATGTAGTTATCATAATTTTGAGCGGCATCTATGTTGGATTTTAAAAATGTTCACAAAATCGTTCTGTGCACTCTCGAGAACCTCGGATACGACACCCATATTGCTGATAACATTATTTTGTGAAAACATTATTGTTTGCGGCAGCCCTCTTGGATTTCAAAAATGATCACAGAATTGTTCTCTGCACACTCGAGAACCTCGGACACGATATCCATATTGCTAAAATCATAATTTTGTGCGGCGGCCATCTTGGATTTGAAAAATGATCACCAAATCGTTCTCTGCACCCTCGAGAATCTCGGACACGATATCCATATTGCTGAAATCATAATTTGGTACGGCGGCCATCTTGGATTTGAAAAATTATCACTTAATCGTTCTGTGAACCCTCGAGAATCTCGGACACGATATCCATATTGCTGAAATCATAATTTTGTGCGGCGGCCGTCTTGGATTTGAAAAATGATCACTTAATCGTTCTGTGAACCCTCGAGAATCTCGGACACGATATCCATATTGCTGAAATCATAATTTTGTGCGGCGGCCATCTTGGATTTGAAAAATGATCACAAAATCGTTCTCTGCACCCTCGAGAATCTCGGATACGATACCCATAATGTAGTTATCATACTTTTGAGCGGCGGCCATCTTGGATTTGAAAAATGATCACAAAATCGTTCTCTGCACCCTCGAGAACCTCGGATACGATACCCATAAAGTGGTTTTCATACTTTTGAGCGGAGGCCATCTTGGATTTGAAAAATGAACACTATATCGTTCTCTGCACCCTCGAGAACCTCGGATACGATACCCATAATGTAGTTATCATAATTTTGAGCGGCATCTATGTTGGATTTCAAAAATGTTTACAAAATCGTTCTGTGCACTCTCGAGAACCTCGGATACGACACCCATAATGAAGTTATAATACTTTTGAGCGGCGGCCATCTTGGATTTGAAAAATGATCACAAAATCGTTCTCTGCACACTCGAGAACCTCGGATACGATACCCATAATGTAGTTAACATAATTTTGAGCGGCGGCCAGCTTGGATTTCAAAAATGATCACAAAATCGTTCTCTGCACCCTCGAGAACCTCGGATACGATACCCATAATGTAGTTATCATAATTTTGAGCGGCGGCCATCTTGGATTTCAAAAATGATAACAAAATCGTTCTGTGCACTCTCGAGAAACTCGGATACGACACCCATAATGTAGTTATCATAATTTTGAGCGGCAGTTATCTTGTATTTCAAAAATGTTCACAAAATCATTCTGTGCACTCTCGAGAACCTCGGATACGACACCCATATTGCTGAAAACATTATTTTGTGAAAACATTATTGTTTGCGGCAGCCCTCTTGGATTTCAAAAATGTTCACAGAATTATTCTCTGCACCCTCGAGAACCTCGGACACGATATCCATCTTGCTAAAATCATAATTTTATGCGGCAGCCATCTTGGATTTGAAAAATGATCACCAAATCGTTCTCTGCACCCTCGAGAATCTCGGACACGATATCCATATTGCTGAAATCATAATTTGGTGCGGCGGCCATCTTGGATTTGAAAAATGATCACCAAATCGTTCTGTGAACCCTCGAGAATCTCGGACACGATATCCATATTGCTGAAATCATAATTTTGTGCGGCGGCCGTCTTGGATTTGAAAAATGATCACAAAATCGTTCTCTGCACCCTCGAGAACCTCGGATACGATACCCATAATGTAGTTATCATACTTTTGAGCGGGGGCATCTCGGATTTAAAAAATGATCCCAAAATTTTTTCTGCACCCTCGAGAACCTCGGATACGATATCCATATTGCTGAAAACATAATTTTGTGCGGCGGCCATCTTGGATTAGAAAGATGATCACAAAATCGTTCTCAGCACCCTTGAGAACCTCGGATACGATATCCATAATGTAGTTATCATACTATTGAGCGGCGGCCATCTTAGATTTGAAAAATGATCACAAAATCGTTCTCTGCACTCTCAAGAACCTCGGATACGATACCCATAATTTTGTGATCATAATCTTGCACGGCGGCCCTCTTGAATTTGAAAAATGATCACAAAAGCGTTCTCAGCACCCTCGAGTACCTCGGATACGACACCCATAATGTAGTTATCATAATTTTGAGCGGCAGCTATCTTGGATTTCAAAAATGTTCACAAAATCCTTCTGTGCACTCTCGAGAACCTCGGATTCGACACCCATAATGTAGTTATCATACTTTTGAGCGGCGGCCATCTTGGATTTGAAAAATGATGACAAAATCATTCTCTGCACACTCGAGAACCTCGGATACGATACCCATAATGTAGTTATCATAATTTTGAGCGGCATCTATGTTGGATTTTTAAAATGTTCACAAAATCGTTCTGTGCACTCTCGAGAACCTCGGATACGACACCCATATTGCTGATAACATTATTTTGTGAAAACATTATTGTTTGCGGCAGCCCTCTTGGATTTCAAAAATGATCACAGAATTGTTCTCTGCGCCCACGAGAACCTCGGACACGATATCCATATTGCTAAAATCATAATTTTATGCGGCGGCCATCTTGGATTTGAAAAATGATCACCAAATCATTCTCTGCACCCTCGAGAATCTCGGACACGATATCCATATTGCTGAAATCATAATTTGGTGCGGCGGCCATCTTGGATTTGAAAAATGATCACTTAATCGTTCTGTGAACCCTCGAGAATCTCGGACACGATATCCATATTGCTGAAATCATAATTTGGTGCGGCGGCCATCTTGGATTTGAAAAATGATCACAAAATCGTTCTCTGCACCCTCGAGAACCTCGGATACGATACCCATAATGTAGTTATCATACTTTTGAGCGGGGGCATCTCGGATTTAAAAATGATCCCAAAATTTTTTCTGCACCCTCGAGAACCTCGGATACGATATCCATATTGCTGAAAACATAATTTTGTGCGGCGGCCATCTTGGATTAGAAAAATGATCACAAAATCGTACTCAGCACCCTTGAGAACCTCGGATACGATATCCATATTGCTGAAATCATAATTTGGTGCGGCGGCCGTCTTGGATTTGAAAAATGATCACAAAATCGTTCTCTGCACCCTCGAGAACCTCGGATACGATACCCATAATGTAGTTATCATACTTTTGAGCGGGGGCATCTCGGATTTAAAAATGATCCCAAAATTTTTTCTGCACCCTCGAGAACCTCGGATACGATATCCATATTGCTGAAATCATACTATTGAGCGGCGGCCATCTTAGATTTGAAAAATGATCACAAAATCGTTCTCTGCACTCTCAAGAACCTCGAATACGATACCCATATTTTTGTGATCATAATCTTGCACGGCGGCCCTCTTGAATTTGAAAAATGATCACAAAAGCGTTCTCAGCACCCTCGAGTACCTCGGATACGATATCCATAATGTAGTTATCATAATTTTGAGCGGCGGCTATCTTGGATTTAAAAATGATCCCAAAATTGTTTTCTGCACCCTCGAGAACCTCGGATACGATACCCATATTTTTGTGATCATAATCTTGCACGGCGGCCATCTTGGATTTGAAAAATGATCACAAAATCGTTCTGTGAACCCTCGAGAATCTCGGACACGATACCCATAATGTAGTTATCATACTTTTGAGAGGGGGCATTTCGGATTTAAAAATGATCACAGAATTTTTCTCTGCACCCTCGAGAACCTCGGACACGATATCCATATTGCTAAAATCATAATTTTATGCGGCGGCTATCTTGGATTTGAAAAATGATCACCAAATCGTTCTCTGCACCCTCGAGAATCTCGGACACGATATCCATATTGCTGAAATCATAATTTGGTGCGGCGGCCATCTTGGATTTGAAAAATGATCACTTAATCGTTCTGTGAACCCTCGAGAATCTCGGACACGATATCCATATTGCTGAAATCATAATTTTGTGCGGCGGCCGTCTTGGATTTGAAAAATGATCACAAAATCGTTCTCTGCACCCTTGAGAACCTCGGATACGATACCCATAATGTAGTTATCATACTTTTGAGCGGGGGCATCTCGGATTTAAAAATGATCCCAAAATTTTTTCTGCACCCTCGAGAACCTCGGATACGATATCCATATTGCTGAAAACATAATTTTGTGCGGCGGCCATCTTGGATTAGAAAAATGATCACAAAATCGTACTCAGCACCCTTGAGAACCTCGGATACGATATCCATAATGTAGTTATCATACTATTGAGCGGCGGCCATCTTAGATTTGAAAAATGATCACAAAATCGTTCTCTGCACTCTCAAGAACCTCGGATACGATACCCATATTTTTGTGATCATAATCTTGCACGGCGGCCCTCTTGAATTTGAAAAATGATCACAAAAGCGTTCTCAGCACCCTCGAGTACCTCGGATACGATATCCATAATGTAGTTATCATAATTTTGAGCGGCGGCCATCTTGGATTTAAAAATTATCCCAAAATTGTTTTCTGCACCCTCGAGAACCTCGGATACGAAACCCATATTTTTGTGATCATAATCTTGCACGGCGGCCATCTTGGATTTGAAAAATGATCACAAAATCGTTCTGTGAACCCTCGAGAATCTCGGACACGATATCCATATTGCTGAAATCATAATTTTGTGCGGCGGCCGTCTTGGATTTGAAAAATGATCACAAAATCGTTCTCTGCACCCTCGAGAACCTCGGATACGATACCCATAATGTAGTTATCATACTTTTGAGCGGGGGCATCTCGGATTTAAAAATGATCCCAAAATTTTTTCTGCACCCTCGAGAACCTCGGATACGATATCCATATTGCTGAAAACATAATTTTGTGCGGCGGCCATCTTGGATTAGAAAAATGATCACAAAATCGTTCTCAGCACCCTTGAGAACCTCGGATACGATATCCATAATGTAGTTATCATACTATTGAGCGGCGGCCATCTTAGATTTGAAAAATGATCACAAAGTCGTTCTCTGCACTCTCAAGAACCTCGGATACGATACCCATAATGTAGTTATCATAATTTTGAGCGGCAGCCATCTTGGATTTAAAAATGATCACAAAATCGTTCTCTGCACCCTCGAGAACCTCGGATACGATACCCATAATCTAGTTATTATACTATTGAGCGGCGGCCATCTTGGATATGAAAAATGATCACAAAACCATTCTCTGCAACCTCGAGAACCTCTGATACGATACCCATAATGTAGTTATCATAATTTTGAGCGGCGGCCATCTCGGATTTAAAAATGATCCCAAAATTGTTTTCTGCACCCTCGAGAACCTCGGACATATTGTTCAATATCATATCCATATTGCTCAAAACATAATGGTTTGCGGCAGCCCTCTTGGATTTCTAAAATGGTCGCAGAATTCTTCTCTGCACCCTCGAGAACCTAGGATACGATACCCATAATCTAGTTATCATACTTTTGAGCGGGGGCATCTCGGATTTAAAAATGATAGCAAAATTTTTTCTGCACCCTCGAGAACCTCGGATACGATATCCATATTGCTGAAAACATAATTTTGTGCGGCGGCCATCTTGGATTAGAAAAATGATCACAAAATCGTTCTCAGCACCCTTGAGAACCTCGGATACGATATCCATAATGTAGTTATCATACTATTGAGCGGCGGCCATCTTAGATTTGAAAAATGATCACAAAGTCGTTCTCTGCACTCTCAAGAACCTCGGATACGATACCCATAATGTAGTTATCATAATTTTGAGCGGCAGCCATCTTGGATTTAAAAATGATCACAAAATCGTTCTCTGCACCCTCGAGAACCTCGGATACGATACCCATAATGTAGTTATCATACTTTTGAGCGGGGGCATCTCGGATTTAAAAATGATCCCAAAATTTTTTCTGCACCCTCGAGAACCTCGGATACGATATCCATATTGCTGAAAACATAATTTTGTGCGGCGGCCATCTTGGATTAGAAAAATGATCACAAAATCGTTCTCAGCACCCTTGAGAACCTCGGATACGATATCCATAATGTAGTTATCATACTATTGAGCGGCGGCCATCTTAGATTTGAAAAATGATCACAAAGTCGTTCTCTGCACTCTCAAGAACCTCGGATACGATACCCATAATGTAGTTATCATAATTTTGTGCGGCGGCCGTCTTGGATTTGAAAAATGATCACAAAATCGTTCTCTGCACCCTCGAGAACCTCGGATACGATACCCATAATGTAGTTATCATACTTTTGAGCGGGGGCATCTCGGATTTAAAAATGATCCCAAAATTTTTTCTGCACCCTCGAGAACCTCGGATACGATATCCATATTGCTGAAAACATAATTTTGTGCGGCGGCCATCTTGGATTAGAAAAATGATCACAAAATCGTTCTCAGCACCCTTGAGAACCTCGGATACGATATCCATAATGTAGTTATCATACTATTGAGCGGCGGCCATCTTAGATTTGAAAAATGATCACAAAGTCGTTCTCTGCACTCTCAAGAACCTCGGATACGATACCCATAATGTAGTTATCATAATTTTGAGCGGCAGCCATCTTGGATTTAAAAATGATCACAAAATCGTTCTCTGCACCCTCGAGAACCTCGGATACGATACCCATAATCTAGTTATTATACTATTGAGCGGCGGCCATCTTGGATATGAAAAATGATCACAAAACCATTCTCTGCAACCTCGAGAACCTCTGATACGATACCCATAATGTAGTTATCATAATTTTGAGCGGCGGCCATCTCGGATTTAAAAATGATCCCAAAATTGTTTTCTACACCCTCGAGAACCTCGGACATATTGTTCAATATCATATCCATATTGCTCAAAACATAATGGTTTGCGGAAGCTCTCTTGGATTTCTAAAATGGTCGCAGAATTCTTCTCTGCACCCTCGAGAACCTCGGATACGATACCCATAATGTAGTTATCATCCTTTTGAGCGGCGGCCATCTTGGATTTGAAAAATGATCACAAAATCGTTCTCTGCACCCTCGAGAACCTCGGATACGATACCCATAAAGTGGTTTTCATACTTTTGAGCGGAGGCCATCTTGGATTTGAAAAATGAACACTATATCGTTCTCTGCACCCTCGAGAACCTCGGATACGATACCCATAATGTAGTAATCATAATTTTGAGCGGCATCTATGTTGGATTTCAAAAATGTTCACAAAATCGTTCTGTGCACTCTCGAGAACCTCGGATACGACACCCATAATGAAGTTATAATACTTTTGAGCGGCGGCCATCTTGGATTTGACAAATGATCACAAAATCGTTCTCTGCAAACTCGGGAACCTCGGATACGATACCCATAATGTAGTTAACATAATTTTGAGCGGCGGCCAGCTTGGATTTGAAAAATGATCACAAAATCGTTCTCTGCACCCTCGAGAACCTCGGATACGATACCCATAATGTAGTTAACATAATTTTGAGCGGCGGCCATCTTGGATTTCAAAAATGATCACAAAATCGTTCTCTGCACCCTCGAGAACCTCGGATACGATACCCATAATGTAGTTATCATAATTTTGAGCGGCGGCCATCTTGGATTTCAAAAATGATAACAAAATCGTTCTGTGCACTCTGGAGAACCTCGGATACGATACCCATAATTTTGTGATCATAATCTTGCACGGCGGCCATCAAGGATTTGAAAAATGATCACAAAATCGTTCTCAGCACCCTCGAGAACCTCGGAGACGATACCCATAATGTAGTTATCATCCTTTTGAGCGGCGGCCATCTTGGATTTGAAAAATGATCACAAAATCGTTCTCTGCACCCTCGAGAACCTCGGATACGATACCCATAAAGTGGTTTTCATACTTTTGAGCGGCATCTATGTTGGATTTCAAAAATGTTCACAAAATCGTTCTGTGCACTCTCGAGAACCTCGGATACGACACCCATAATGAAGTTAACATAATTTTGAGCGGCGGCCAGCTTGGATTTCAAAAATGATAACAAAATCGTTCTCTGCACTCTCAAGAACCTCGAATACGATACCCAAATTTTTGTGATCATAATCTTGCACGGCGGCCCTCTTGAATTTGAAAAATGATCACAAAAGCGTTCTCAGCACCCTCGAGTACCTCGGATACGAAACCCATAATGTAGTTATCATAATTTTGAGCGGCAGCTATCTTGGATTTCAAAAATGTTCACAAAATCCTTCTGTGCACTCTCGAGAACCTCGGATACGACACCCATAATGAAGTTAACATAATTTTGAGCGGCGGCCAGCTTGGATTTCAAAAATGATAACAAAATCGTTCTGTGCCCTCTCGAGAACCTCGGATACGACACCCATAATGTAGTTATCATAATTTTGAGCGGCAGCCAGCTTGGATTTCAAAAATGATCACAAAATCGTTCTCTGCACCCTCGAGAACCTCGGATACGATACCCATAATGTAGTTATCATAATTTTGAGCTGCGGCCATCTTGGATTTCAAAAATGATAACAAAATCGTTCTGTGCACTCTCGAGAACCTCGGTTACGACACCCATAATGTAGTTATCATAATTTTGAGCGGCAGCTATCTTGGATTTCAAAAATGTTCACAAAATCGTTCTGTGCACTCATATTGCTGAAAACATTATTTTGTGAAAACATTATTGTTTGCGGCAGCCCTCTTGGATTTCAAAAATGTTCACAGAATTGTTCTCTGCACCCTCGAGAACCTCGGACACGATATCCATATTACTAAAATCATAATTTTATGCGGCGGCCATCTTGGATTTGAAAAATGATCACCAAATCGTTCTCTGCACCCTCGAGAATCTCGGACACGATATCCATATTGCTGAAATCATAATTTGGTGCGGCGGCCATCTTGGATTTCAAAAATGGTCACCAAATCGTTCTTTGAACCCTCGAGAATCTCGGACACGATATCCATATTGCTGAAATCATAATTTTGTGCGGCGGCCGTCTTGGATTTGAAAAATGATCACAAAATCGTTCTCTGCACCCTCGAGAACCTCGGATACGATACCCATAATGTAGTTATCATACTTTTGAGCGGGGGCATCTCGGATTTAAAAATGATCCCAAAATTTTTTCTGCACCCTCGAGAACCTCGGATACGATATCCATATTGCTGAAAACATAATTTTGTGCGGCGGCCATCTTGGATTAGAAAGATGATCACAAAATCGTTCTCAGCACCCTTGAGAACCTCGGATACGATATCCATAATGTAGTTATCATACTATTGAGCAGCGGCCATCTTAGATTTGAAAAATGATCACAAAATCGTTCTCTGCACTCTCAAGAACCTCGAATACGATACCCAAATTTTTGTGATCATAATCTTGCACGGCGGCCCTCTTGAATTTGAAAAATGATCACAAAAGCGTTCTCAGCACCCTCGAGTACCTCGGATACGAAACCCATAATGTAGTTATCATAATTTTGAGCGGCAGCTATCTTGGATTTCAAAAATGTTCACAAAATCCTTCTGTGCACTCTCGAGAACCTCGGATTCGACACCCATAATGTAGTTATCATACTTTTGAGCGGCGGCCATCTTGGATTTGAAAAATGATGACAAAATCATTCTCTGCACCCTCGAGAACCTCGGATACGATACCCATAATGTAGTTATCATAATTTTGAGCGGCATCTATGTTGGATTTTAAAAATGTTCACAAAATCGTTCTGTGCACTCTCGAGAACCTCGGATACGACACCCATATTGCTGATAACATTATTTTGTGAAAACATTATTGTTTGCGGCAGCCCTCTTGGATTTCAAAAATGATCACAGAATTGTTCTCTGCACACTCGAGAACCTCAGACACGATATCCATATTGCTAAAATCATAATTTTATGCGGCGGCCATCTTGGATTTGAAAAATGATCACCAAATCGTTCTCTGCACCCTCGAGAATCTCGGACACGATATCCATATTGCTGAAATCATAATTTGGTACGGCGGCCATCTTGGATTTGAAAAATTATCACTTAATCGTTCTGTGAACCCTCGAGAATCTCGGACACGATATCCATATTGCTGAAATCATAATTTTGTGCGGCGGCCGTCTTGGATTTGAAAAATGATCACTTAATCGTTCTGTGAACCCTCGAGAATCTCGGACACGATATCCATATTGCTGAAATCATAATTTTGTGCGGCGGCCGTCTTGGATTTGAAAAATGATCACAAAATCGTTCTCTGCACCCTCGAGAACCTCGGATACGATACCCATAATGTAGTTATCATACTTTTGAGCGGCGGCCATCTTGGATTTGAAAAATGATCACAAAATCGTTCTCTGCACCCTCGAGAACCTCGGATACGATACCCATAAAGTGGTTTTCATACTTTTGAGCGGAGGCCATCTTGGATTTGAAAAATGAACACTATATCGTTCTCTGCACCCTCGAGAACCTCGGATACGATACCCATAATGTAGTTATCATAATTTTGAGCGGCATCTATGTTGGATTTCAAAAATGTTTACAAAATCGTTCTGTGCACTCTCGAGAACCTCGGATACGACACCCATAATGAAGTTATAATACTTTTGAGCGGCGGCCATCTTGGATTTGAAAAATGATCACAAAATCGTTCTCTGCACACTCGAGAACCTCGGATACGATACCCATAATGTAGTTAACATAATTTTGAGCGGCGGCCAGCTTGGATTTCAAAAATGATCACAAAATCGTTCTCTGCACCCTCGAGAACCTCGGATACGATACCCATAATGTAGTTATCATAATTTTGAGCGGCGGCCATCTTGGATTTCAAAAATGATAACAAAATCGTTCTGCGCACTCTCGAGAAACTCGGATACGACACCCATAATGTAGTTATCATAATTTTTAGCGGCAGTTATCTTGTATTTCAAAAATGTTCACAAAATCATTCTGTGTACTCTCGAGAACCTCGGATACGACACCCATATTGCTGAAAACATTATTTTGTGAAAACATTATTGTTTGCGGCAGCCCTCTTGGATTTCAAAAATGTTCACAGAATTATTCTCTGCACCCTCGAGAACCTCGGACACGATATCCATCTTGCTAAAATCATAATTTTATGCGGCAGCCATCTTGGATTTGAAAAATGATCACCAAATCGTTCTCTGCACCCTCGAGAATCTCGGACACGATATCCATATTGCTGAAATCATAATTTGGTGCGGCGGCCATCTTGGATTTGAAAAATGATCACCAAATCGTTCTGTGAACCCTCGAGAATCTCGGACACGATATCCATATTGCTGAAATCATAATTTTGTGCGGCGGCCGTCTTGGATTTGAAAAATGATCACAAAATCGTTCTCTGCACCCTCGAGAACCTCGGATACGATACCCATAATGTAGTTATCATACTTTTGAGCGGGGGCATCTCGGATTTAAAAAATGATCCCAAAATTTTTTCTGCACCCTTGAGAACCTCGGATACGATATCCATATTGCTGAAAACATAATTTTGTGCGGCGGCCATCTTGGATTAGAAAGATGATCACAAAATCGTTCTCAGCACCCTTGAGAACCTCGGATACGATATCCATAATGTAGTTATCATACTATTGAGCGGCGGCCATCTTAGATTTGAAAAATGATCACAAAATCGTTCTCTGCACTCTCAAGAACCTCGGATACGATACCCATATTTTTGTGATCATAATCTTGCACGGCGGCCCTCTTGAATTTGAAAAATGATCACAAAAGCGTTCTCAGCACCCTCGAGTACCTCGGATACGACACCCATAATGTAGTTATCATAATTTTGAGCGGCAGCTATCTTGGATTTCAAAAATGTTCACAAAATCCTTCTGTGCACTCTCGAGAACCTCGGATTCGACACCCATAATGTAGTTATCATACTTTTGAGCGGCGGCCATCTTGGATTTGAAAAATGATGACAAAATCATTCTCTGCACACTCGAGAACCTCGGATACGATACCCATAATGTAGTTATCATAATTTTGAGCGGCATCTATGTTGGATTTTTAAAATGTTCACAAAATCGTTCTGTGCACTCTCGAGAACCTCGGATACGACACCCATATTGCTGATAACATTATTTTGTGAAAACATTATTGTTTGCGGCAGCCCTCTTGGATTTCAAAAATGATCACAGAATTGTTCTCTGCACCCTCGAGAACCTCGGACACGATATCCATATTGCTGAAATCATAATTTTGTGCGGCGGCCGTCTTGGATTTGAAAAATGATCACTTAATCGTTCTGTGAACCCTCGAGAATCTCGGACACGATATCCATATTGCTGAAAACATAATTTTGTGCGGCGGCCATCTTGGATTAGAAAAATGATCACAAAATCGTTCTCAGCACCCTTGAGAACCTCGGATACGATATCCATAATGTAGTTATCATACTATTGAGCGGCGGCCATCTTAGATTTGAAAAATGATCACAAAGTCGTTCTCTGCACTCTCAAGAACCTCGGATACGATACCCATAATGTAGTTATCATAATTTTGAGCGGCAGCCATCTTGGATTTAAAAATGATCACAAAATCGTTCTCTGCACCCTCGAGAACCTCGGATACGATACCCATAATCTAGTTATTATACTATTGAGCGGCGGCCATCTTGGATATGAAAAATGATCACAAAACCATTCTCTGCAACCTCGAGAACCTCTGATACGATACCCATAATGTAGTTATCATAATTTTGAGCGGCGGCCATCTCGGATTTAAAAATGATCCCAAAATTGTTTTCTACACCCTCGAGAACCTCGGACATATTGTTCAATATCATATCCATATTGCTCAAAACATAATGGTTTGCGGAAGCTCTCTTGGATTTCTAAAATGGTCGCAGAATTCTTCTCTGCACCCTCGAGAACCTCGGATACGATACCCATAATGTAGTTATCATCCTTTTGAGCGGCGGCCATCTTGGATTTGAAAAATGATCACAAAATCGTTCTCTGCACCCTCGAGAACCTCGGATACGATACCCATAAAGTGGTTTTCATACTTTTGAGCGGAGGCCATCTTGGATTTGAAAAATGAACACTATATCGTTCTCTGCACCCTCGAGAACCTCGGATACGATACCCATAATGTAGTAATCATAATTTTGAGCGGCATCTATGTTGGATTTCAAAAATGTTCACAAAATCGTTCTGTGCACTCTCGAGAACCTCGGATACGACACCCATAATGAAGTTATAATACTTTTGAGCGGCGGCCATCTTGGATTTGACAAATGATCACAAAATCGTTCTCTGCAAACTCGGGAACCTCGGATACGATACCCATAATGTAGTTAACATAATTTTGAGCGGCGGCCAGCTTGGATTTGAAAAATGATCACAAAATCGTTCTCTGCACCCTCGAGAACCTCGGATACGATACCCATAATGTAGTTAACATAATTTTGAGCGGCGGCCATCTTGGATTTCAAAAATGATCACAAAATCGTTCTCTGCACCCTCGAGAACCTCGGATACGATACCCATAATGTAGTTATCATAATTTTGAGCGGCGGCCATCTTGGATTTCAAAAATGATAACAAAATCGTTCTGTGCACTCTGGAGAACCTCGGATACGATACCCATAATTTTGTGATCATAATCTTGCACGGCGGCCATCAAGGATTTGAAAAATGATCACAAAATCGTTCTCAGCACCCTCGAGAACCTCGGAGACGATACCCATAATGTAGTTATCATCCTTTTGAGCGGCGGCCATCTTGGATTTGAAAAATGATCACAAAATCGTTCTCTGCACCCTCGAGAACCTCGGATACGATACCCATAAAGTGGTTTTCATACTTTTGAGCGGCATCTATGTTGGATTTCAAAAATGTTCACAAAATCGTTCTGTGCACTCTCGAGAACCTCGGATACGACACCCATAATGAAGTTAACATAATTTTGAGCGGCGGCCAGCTTGGATTTCAAAAATGATAACAAAATCGTTCTCTGCACTCTCAAGAACCTCGAATACGATACCCAAATTTTTGTGATCATAATCTTGCACGGCGGCCCTCTTGAATTTGAAAAATGATCACAAAAGCGTTCTCAGCACCCTCGAGTACCTCGGATACGAAACCCATAATGTAGTTATCATAATTTTGAGCGGCAGCTATCTTGGATTTCAAAAATGTTCACAAAATCCTTCTGTGCACTCTCGAGAACCTCGGATACGACACCCATAATGAAGTTAACATAATTTTGAGCGGCGGCCAGCTTGGATTTCAAAAATGATAACAAAATCGTTCTGTGCCCTCTCGAGAACCTCGGATACGACACCCATAATGTAGTTATCATAATTTTGAGCGGCAGCCAGCTTGGATTTCAAAAATGATCACAAAATCGTTCTCTGCACCCTCGAGAACCTCGGATACGATACCCATAATGTAGTTATCATAATTTTGAGCTGCGGCCATCTTGGATTTCAAAAATGATAACAAAATCGTTCTGTGCACTCTCGAGAACCTCGGTTACGACACCCATAATGTAGTTATCATAATTTTGAGCGGCAGCTATCTTGGATTTCAAAAATGTTCACAAAATCGTTCTGTGCACTCATATTGCTGAAAACATTATTTTGTGAAAACATTATTGTTTGCGGCAGCCCTCTTGGATTTCAAAAATGTTCACAGAATTGTTCTCTGCACCCTCGAGAACCTCGGACACGATATCCATATTACTAAAATCATAATTTTATGCGGCGGCCATCTTGGATTTGAAAAATGATCACCAAATCGTTCTCTGCACCCTCGAGAATCTCGGACACGATATCCATATTGCTGAAATCATAATTTGGTGCGGCGGCCATCTTGGATTTCAAAAATGGTCACCAAATCGTTCTTTGAACCCTCGAGAATCTCGGACACGATATCCATATTGCTGAAATCATAATTTTGTGCGGCGGCCGTCTTGGATTTGAAAAATGATCACAAAATCGTTCTCTGCACCCTCGAGAACCTCGGATACGATACCCATAATGTAGTTATCATACTTTTGAGCGGGGGCATCTCGGATTTAAAAATGATCCCAAAATTTTTTCTGCACCCTCGAGAACCTCGGATACGATATCCATATTGCTGAAAACATAATTTTGTGCGGCGGCCATCTTGGATTAGAAAGATGATCACAAAATCGTTCTCAGCACCCTTGAGAACCTCGGATACGATATCCATAATGTAGTTATCATACTATTGAGCAGCGGCCATCTTAGATTTGAAAAATGATCACAAAATCGTTCTCTGCACTCTCAAGAACCTCGAATACGATACCCAAATTTTTGTGATCATAATCTTGCACGGCGGCCCTCTTGAATTTGAAAAATGATCACAAAAGCGTTCTCAGCACCCTCGAGTACCTCGGATACGAAACCCATAATGTAGTTATCATAATTTTGAGCGGCAGCTATCTTGGATTTCAAAAATGTTCACAAAATCCTTCTGTGCACTCTCGAGAACCTCGGATTCGACACCCATAATGTAGTTATCATACTTTTGAGCGGCGGCCATCTTGGATTTGAAAAATGATGACAAAATCATTCTCTGCACCCTCGAGAACCTCGGATACGATACCCATAATGTAGTTATCATAATTTTGAGCGGCATCTATGTTGGATTTTAAAAATGTTCACAAAATCGTTCTGTGCACTCTCGAGAACCTCGGATACGACACCCATATTGCTGATAACATTATTTTGTGAAAACATTATTGTTTGCGGCAGCCCTCTTGGATTTCAAAAATGATCACAGAATTGTTCTCTGCACACTCGAGAACCTCAGACACGATATCCATATTGCTAAAATCATAATTTTATGCGGCGGCCATCTTGGATTTGAAAAATGATCACCAAATCGTTCTCTGCACCCTCGAGAATCTCGGACACGATATCCATATTGCTGAAATCATAATTTGGTACGGCGGCCATCTTGGATTTGAAAAATTATCACTTAATCGTTCTGTGAACCCTCGAGAATCTCGGACACGATATCCATATTGCTGAAATCATAATTTTGTGCGGCGGCCGTCTTGGATTTGAAAAATGATCACTTAATCGTTCTGTGAACCCTCGAGAATCTCGGACACGATATCCATATTGCTGAAATCATAATTTTGTGCGGCGGCCGTCTTGGATTTGAAAAATGATCACAAAATCGTTCTCTGCACCCTCGAGAACCTCGGATACGATACCCATAATGTAGTTATCATACTTTTGAGCGGCGGCCATCTTGGATTTGAAAAATGATCACAAAATCGTTCTCTGCACCCTCGAGAACCTCGGATACGATACCCATAAAGTGGTTTTCATACTTTTGAGCGGCGGCCATCTTGGATTTGAAAAATGAACACTATATCGTTCTCTGCACCCTCGAGAACCTCGGATACGATACCCATAATGTAGTTATCATAATTTTGAGCGGCATCTATGTTGGATTTCAAAAATGTTTACAAAATCGTTCTGTGCACTCTCGAGAACCTCGGATACGACACCCATAATGAAGTTATAATACTTTTGAGCGGCGGCCATCTTGGATTTGAAAAATGATCACAAAATCGTTCTCTGCACCCTCGAGAACCTCGGATACGATACCCATAATGTAGTTAACATAATTTTGAGCGGCGGCCAGCTTGGATTTCAAAAATGATCACAAAATCGTTCTCTGCACCCTCGAGAACCTCGGATACGATACCCATAATGTAGTTATCATAATTTTGAGCGGCGGCCATCTTGGATTTCAAAAATGATAACAAAATCGTTCTGCGCACTCTCGAGAAACTCGGATACGACACCCATAATGTAGTTATCATAATTTTTAGCGGCAGTTATCTTGTATTTCAAAAATGTTCACAAAATCATTCTGTGTACTCTCGAGAACCTCGGATACGACACCCATATTGCTGAAAACATTATTTTGTGAAAACATTATTGTTTGCGGCAGCCCTCTTGGATTTCAAAAATGTTCACAGAATTATTCTCTGCACCCTCGAGAACCTCGGACACGATATCCATCTTGCTAAAATCATAATTTTATGCGGCAGCCATCTTGGATTTGAAAAATGATCACCAAATCGTTCTCTGCACCCTCGAGAATCTCGGACACGATATCCATATTGCTGAAATCATAATTTGGTGCGGCGGCCATCTTGGATTTGAAAAATGATCACCAAATCGTTCTGTGAACCCTCGAGAATCTCGGACACGATATCCATATTGCTGAAATCATAATTTTGTGCGGCGGCCGTCTTGGATTTGAAAAATGATCACAAAATCGTTCTCTGCACCCTCGAGAACCTCGGATACGATACCCATAATGTAGTTATCATACTTTTGAGCGGGGGCATCTCGGATTTAAAAAATGATCCCAAAATTTTTTCTGCACCCTTGAGAACCTCGGATACGATATCCATATTGCTGAAAACATAATTTTGTGCGGCGGCCATCTTGGATTAGAAAGATGATCACAAAATCGTTCTCAGCACCCTTGAGAACCTCGGATACGATATCCATAATGTAGTTATCATACTATTGAGCGGCGGCCATCTTAGATTTGAAAAATGATCACAAAATCGTTCTCTGCACTCTCAAGAACCTCGGATACGATACCCATATTTTTGTGATCATAATCTTGCACGGCGGCCCTCTTGAATTTGAAAAATGATCACAAAAGCGTTCTCAGCACCCTCGAGTACCTCGGATACGACACCCATAATGTAGTTATCATAATTTTGAGCGGCAGCTATCTTGGATTTCAAAAATGTTCACAAAATCCTTCTGTGCACTCTCGAGAACCTCGGATTCGACACCCATAATGTAGTTATCATACTTTTGAGCGGCGGCCATCTTGGATTTGAAAAATGATGACAAAATCATTCTCTGCACACTCGAGAACCTCGGATACGATACCCATAATGTAGTTATCATAATTTTGAGCGGCATCTATGTTGGATTTTTAAAATGTTCACAAAATCGTTCTGTGCACTCTCGAGAACCTCGGATACGACACCCATATTGCTGATAACATTATTTTGTGAAAACATTATTGTTTGCGGCAGCCCTCTTGGATTTCAAAAATGATCACAGAATTGTTCTCTGCACCCTCGAGAACCTCGGACACGATATCCATATTGCTAAAATCATAATTTTATGCGGCGGCCATCTTGGATTTGAAAAATGATCACCAAATCGTTCTCTGCACCCTCGAGAATCTCGGACACGATATCCATATTGCTGAAATCATAATTTGGTGCGGCGGCCATCTTGGATTTGAAAAATGATCACTTAATCGTTCTGTGAACCCTCGAGAATCTCGGACACGATATCCATATTGCTGAAATCATAATTTGGTGCGGCGGCCGTCTTGGATTTGAAAAATGATCACAAAATCGTTCTCTGCACCCTCGAGAACCTCGGATACGATACCCATAATGTAGTTATCATACTTTTGAGCGGGGGCATCTCGGATTTAAAAATGATCCCAAAATTTTTTCTGCACCCTCGAGAACCTCGGATACGATATCCATATTGCTGAAAACATAATTTTGTGCGGCGGCCATCTTGGATTAGAAAAATGATCACAAAATCGTACTCAGCACCCTTGAGAACCTCGGATACGATATCCATATTGCTGAAATCATAATTTGGTGCGGCGGCCGTCTTGGATTTGAAAAATGATCACAAAATCGTTCTCTGCATCCTCGAGAACCTCGGATACGATACCCATAATGTAGTTATCATACTTTTGAGCGGGGGCATCTCGGATTTAAAAATGATCCCAAAATTTTTTCTGCACCCTCGAGAACCTCGGATACGATATCCATATTGCTGAAATCATACTATTGAGCGGCGGCCATCTTAGATTTGAAAAATGATCACAAAATCGTTCCCTGCACTCTCAAGAACCTCGAATACGATACCCATATTTTTGTGATCATAATCTTGCACGGCGGCCCTCTTGAATTTGAAAAATGATCACAAAAGCGTTCTCAGCACCCTCGAGTACCTCGGATACGATATCCATAATGTAGTTATCATAATTTTGAGCGGCGGCCATCTTGGATTTAAAAATGATCCCAAAATTGTTTTCTGCACCCTCGAGAACCTCGGATACGATACCCATATTTTTGTGATCATAATCTTGCACGGCGGCCATCTTGGATTTGAAAAATGATCACAAAATCGTTCTGTGAACCCTCGAGAATCTCGGACACGATACCCATAATGTAGTTATCATACTTTTGAGCGGGGGCATTTCGGATTTAAAAATGATCACAGAATTTTTCTCTGCACCCTCGAGAACCTCGGACACGATATCCATATTGCTAAAATCATAATTTTATGCGGCGGCTATCTTGGATTTGAAAAATGATCACCAATTCGTTCTCTGCACCCTCGAGAATCTCGGACACGATATCCATATTGCTGAAATCATAATTTGGTGCGGCGGCCATCTTGGATTTGAAAAATGATCACTTAATCGTTCTGTGAACCCTCGAGAATCTCGGACACGATATCCATATTGCTGAAATCATAATTTTGTGCGGCGGCCGTCTTGGATTTGAAAAATGATCACAAAATCGTTCTCTGCACCCTTGAGAACCTCGGATA
This sequence comes from Leptidea sinapis, assembly GCF_905404315.1. Taxonomy (NCBI): domain Eukaryota; kingdom Metazoa; phylum Arthropoda; class Insecta; order Lepidoptera; family Pieridae; genus Leptidea; species Leptidea sinapis. Next base: position 34,472 of record NC_066275.1, on the reverse strand, counting down.
CGATACCCATAATGTAGTTATCATACTTTTGAGCGGGGGCATCTCGGATTTAAAAATGATCCCAAAATTTTTTCTGCACCCTCGAGAACCTCGGATACGATATCCATATTGCTGAAAACATAATTTTGTGCGGCGGCCATCTTGGATTAGAAAAATGATCACAAAATCGTACTCAGCACCCTTGAGAACCTCGGATACGATATCCATAATGTAGTTATCTTACTATTGAGCGGCGGCCATCTTAGATTTGAAAAATGATCACAAAATCGTTCTCTGCACTCTCAAGAACCTCGGATACGATACCCATATTTTTGTGATCATAATCTTGCACGGCGGCCCTCTTGAATTTGAAAAATGATCACAAAAGCGTTCTCAGCACCCTCGAGTACCTCGGATACGATATCCATAATGTAGTTATCATAATTTTGAGCGGCGGCCATCTTGGATTTAAAAATTTTCCCAAAATTGTTTTCTGCACCCTCGAGAACCTCGGATACGAAACCCATATTTTTGTGATCATAATCTTGCACGGCGGCCATCTTGGATTTGAAATATGATCACAAAATCGTTCTGTGAACCCTCGAGAATCTCGGACACGATATCCATATTGCTGAAATCATAATTTTGTGCGGCGGCCGTCTTGGATTTGAAAAATGATCACAAAATCGTTCTCTGCACCCTCGAGAACCTCGGATACGATACCCATAATGTAGTTATCATACTTTTGAGCGGGGGCATCTCGGATTTAAAAATGATCCCAAAATTTTTTCTGCACCCTCGAGAACCTCGGATACGATATCCATATTGCTGAAAACATAATTTTGTGCGGCGGCCATCTTGGATTAGAAAAATGATCACAAAATCGTTCTCAGCACCCTTGAGAACCTCGGATACGATATCCATAATGTAGTTATCATACTATTGAGCGGCGGCCATCTTAGATTTGAAAAATGATCACAAAGTCGTTCTCTGCACTCTCAAGAACCTCGGATACGATACCCATAATGTAGTTATCATAATTTTGAGCGGCAGCCATCTTGGATTTAAAAATGATCACAAAATCGTTCTCTGCACCCTCGAGAACCTCGGATACGATACCCATAATCTAGTTATTATACTATTGAGCGGCGGCCATCTTGGATATGAAAAATGATCACAAAACCATTCTCTGCAACCTCGAGAACCTCTGATACGATACCCATAATGTAGTTATCATAATTTTGAGCGGCGGCCATCTCGGATTTAAAAATGATCCCAAAATTGTTTTCTGCACCCTCGAGAACCTCGGACATATTGTTCAATATCATATCCATATTGCTCAAAACATAATGGTTTGCGGCAGCCCTCTTGGATTTCTAAAATGGTCGCAGAATTCTTCTCTGCACCCTCGAGAACCTAGGATACGATACCCATAATCTAGTTATCATACTTTTGAGCGACGGCCACCATGAATGGAAAAATGATCACAAAATCGTTCTCTGCAACCTCGAGAACCTCTGATACGATACCCATAATGCAGTTATCATAATTTTGAGCGGCGGCCATCACAGATTTAAAAATGATCCCAAAATTGTTTTCTGCACCCCCGAGAACCTCGGACATGATATTCATATTGCTGAAAACATAATTTTGTGCGGCGGCCATCTTGGATTTGAAAAATTATCACAAAATCGTTCTCTGCACCCTCGAGAACCTCGGGTACGATATCCATATTGCTGAAATCATAATTTTTTTGGGCGTCCATCTTGGATTAGAAAAATGATTACAAAGTCGTTCTCAGCACCCTCGAGAACCTAGGATACGATACCCATTATCTAGTTATCATACTTCTGAACGGCGAACATCTCGGATTTATAAATGATCCCAAAATTGTTTTCTGCACCCTCGAGAACCTCGGGTACGATATCCATATTGCTGAAATCATTATTTTGAGCGGCAGCCATCTTGGATTTCAAAAATGATCACAAAATCGTTCTGTGCACTCTCGAAAAACTCGGATACGATACCCATAATGTAGTTATCATACTTTTGAGCGGCGGCCATCTCGGATTTAAAAATGATCCCAAAATTGTTTTCTGCACCCTCGAGAACCTCGGACACGATGTCCATATTGCTGAAAACATAATGGTTTGCGGCAGCCCTCTTGGATTTCTAAAGTGATCGCAGAATTGTTCTCTGCACCCTCGAGAACCTCGGACACGGTATCCATATTGCTAAAAACATAATTTTGTGCGGCGGCCATCGTGGATTTGAAAAATAATCACCAAATAGTTCTCTGCACACTCGAGAACCTCGGGTACGATATCCATATTGCTGAAATCATAATTTTGAGCGGCAGCCATCTTAGATTTCAAAAATGATCACAAAATCGTTCTGTTTACTCTCGAAAAACTCGGATACGATACCCATAATGTAGTCATTATTTTGAGCAGCGGCCATCTCGGATTTTAAAATTATCCCAAAATTGTTTTCTGCACCCTCAAGAACCTAGGACACGATATCCATATTGCTGAAAACATAATTTTGTGCGGCGGCCATCTTAGATTTGAAAAATAATCACCAAATCGTTCTCTGCACCCTCGAGAATCTCGGGTTCGATATCCATATTGCTGAAATCATAATTTTGTGCGGCGGCAATCTTGGATTAGAAAAATGATTACAAAATCGTTCTCAGCACCCTCGAGCACCTTGGATACGATACCTATATTTTTGTGATCATAATCTTGCACGGAGGCCCTCTTGGATTTGAAAAATGATCACAAAATCATTCTCAGCACCCTCGAAAAACTCGGATACGATACCCATAATGTAGTTATCATACTTTTGAGCGGCGGCCATCTCGGATATAAAAATGATCCCAAAATTTGTTTCTGCACCCTCGAGAACCTCGGCCACGATATCCATATTCCTGAAAATATAATGGTTTGTGGCAGCCCTCTTGGATTTCTGAAACGATCGCAGAATTGTTCTCTGCTTCCTTGAGAACCTCGGATCCGATACCCATAATGTAGTTATCATAATTTTGAGCCGATGCAATCTCGGATTTAAAAATGATCCCAAAATTGTTTTCTGCACCCTCGGATACGATACCCGTATTGCTAAAATCATAATTTTGTGCGGCGGCCATCTTGGATTTGAAAAATAATCACCAAATCGATCTCTGCACCCTCGAGAACCTCGGGTACGATATCCATATTGCTGAAAACATAATTTTGTGCGGCGGCCATCTTGGATTAGAAAAATGATAACATAATCGTTCTCAGCACCCTCGAGAACCTCGGATACGATACCCATAATGTAGTTATCATACTTTTGTGCTGCGGCCATCTTGGATTTGAAAACTGATCACAAAATCGTTCTCTGCACCCTCGAGAACCTAGGATACGATACCCATAATCTAGTTATCATACTTTTGAGCGGCGGCCATCTCGGATTTAAAAATGATCCTAAATTTTTTTCTGCACCCTGGAGAACCTCGGACACGATATCCATATTGCTGAAAACATAATCGTTTGCGGCAGCCCTCTTGGATTTCTAAAATGATCGCAGAATCTGCACACTCGAGAACCTCGGACACGATATCCATATTGCTAAAATCATAATTTTGTGCGGCGGCCATATTGGATTTGAAAAATAATCACCTTATCGTTCTCTGCACCCTCGAGAACCTCGGGTACGATATCCATATTGCTGAAATAATAATTTTGTGCGGCGGCCATCTTGGATTAGAAAAATGATTACAAAATCGTTCTCAGCACCCTCGAGATTCTAGGACACGATACCCATACTGTAGTTATCATACTTTTGAGCGGCGGCCATCTTGGATTTGAACACTGATCACAAAATCGTTCTCTGCACCCTCGAGAACCTAGGACACGATACCCATAATCTAGTTATCATAATTTTGAGCGGGGGCATCTCGGATTTAAAAATGATCCCAAAATTGTTTTCTGCACCCTCGAGAACCTCGGACACGATATCCATATTGCTGAAAACATAATGGTTTGCGGCAGCCCTCTTGGATTTCTAAAATGGTCTCAGAATTCTTCTCTGCACCTTCGAGAACCTCGGACACGATATCCATATTGATAAAATTATAATTTTTCGCGGCGGCCATCTTAGATTCGAAAAATAATTACCAAATCGTTCTCTGCAACCTCGAGAACCTCGGGTTCAATATGCATTTTGCTGAAATCATAATTTTGTGCGGCGGCAATCTGGGATTAGAAAAATGATTACAAAATCATTCTCAGAACCCTCGAGAACCTCGGATACGATACCCATAATGAAGTTATCATACTTTTGAGTGGAAGCCATCTTGGATTTAAAACTGATCACAAAATCGTTCTCTGCACCCTCGAGAACCTAAGATACGATACGCATAATCTAGTTATCATACTTTTGAGCGGGGGCATCTCGGATTTAAAAATGATCCCAAAATTGTTTTTTGCACCCTCGAGGACCTCGGACACGATATCCATATTGCTCAAAACTTAATGGTTTGCGGCAGCCCTCTTGGATTTCTAAAATGGTCGCAGAATGTTCTGTACCCTCGAGAACCTCGGATACGATACCCATAATGTAGTTATCATATTTTCGAGCGGCAGCCATCTTGGATTTGAAAACTGATTACAAAATCGTTCTCTGCACTCTCAAGAACCTCGGATACGATACCCATATTTTTACGATCATAATCTTGCACGGCAGCCCTCTTGGATTTGAAAACTGATCACAAAATCGTTCTCAGCACCCTCGAGTACCTCGGATACGATACCCATAATGTAGCTATCATAATTTTGAGCGGCAGCCATCTTGGATTTAAAAATGATCACAAAATCGTTCTCACCCTCGAGTACCTCGGATATGGTACCCATAATGTAGTTATCATAATTTTGAGCAGCAGCCATCTTGGATTTAAAAATGATCACAAAATCGTTCTCTGCACCCTCGAGAACCTCGGATACGATACCCATAATCTAGTTATCATAATTTTGAGCGGCGGCCATCTCGGATTTAAAAATGATCCCAAAATTGTTTTCTGCACCCTCGAGAACTTCGGACATATTGTTCAATATCATATCCATATTGCTCAAAACATAATGGTTTGCGGCAGCTCTCTTGGATTTCTAAAATGGTCGCAGAATTCTTCTCTGCACCCTCGAGAACCTCGGATACGATACCCATAATGTAGTTATCATACTTTTGAGCGGCAGTCTTCTTGGATTTGAAAACTGATCACAAAATCATTCTCTGCACCCTCGAGAACCTAGGATACGATAACCATAATCCAGTTATCATACTTTTGAGCGGGGGCATCTCGGATTTAAAAATGATCCCAAAATTGTTTTCTGCACCCTCGAGAACCTCGGATACGATATCCATATTGCTGAAAACATAATTTTGTGCGGCGGCCATCTTGTATTAGAAAAATGATCACAAAATCGTTCTCAGCACCCTTGAGAACCTCGGATACGATATCCATAATGTAGTTATCATACTATTGAGCGGCGGCCATCTTGGATTTGAAAAATGATCACAAAATCGTTCTCTGCACTCTCAAGAACCTCGGATACGATACCCATATTTTTGTTATCATAATCTTGCACGGCGGCCCTCTTGGATTTGAAAAATGATCACAAAATCGTTCTCAGCACCCTCGTGTTCCTCGGATACGATACCCATAATGTAGTTATCATAATTTTGAGCGGCGGCCATCTTGGATTTGAAAAATGAACACAAAATCATTCGCTGCAACCTCGAGAACCTCTGATACGATATCCATATTGCTGAAAACATAATGGTTTGCGGCAGCCCTCTTGGATTTCTAAAATGGTCTCAGAATTCTTCTCTGCACCTTCGAGAACCTCGGACACGATATCCATATTGATAAAATTATAATTTTTCGCGGCGGCCATCTTAGATTCGAAAAATAATTACCAAATCGTTCTCTGCAACCTCGAGAACCTCGGGTTCAATATGCATTTTGCTGAAATCATAATTTTGTGCGGCGGCAATCTGGGATTAGAAAAATGATTACAAAATCATTCTCAGAACCCTCGAGAACCTCGGATACGATACCCATAATGAAGTTATCATACTTTTGAGTGGAAGCCATCTTGGATTTAAAACTGATCACAAAATCGTTCTCTGCACCCTCGAGAACCTAAGATACGATACGCATAATCTAGTTATCATACTTTTGAGCGGGGGCATCTCGGATTTAAAAATGATCCCAAAATTGTTTTTTGCACCCTCGAGGACCTCGGACACGATATCCATATTGCTCAAAACTTAATGGTTTGCGGCAGCCCTCTTGGATTTCTAAAATGGTCGCAGAATGTTCTGTACCCTCGAGAACCTCGGATACGATACCCATAATGTAGTTATCATATTTTCGAGCGGCAGCCATCTTGGATTTGAAAACTGATTACAAAATCGTTCTCTGCACTCTCAAGAACCTCGGATACGATACCCATATTTTTACGATCATAATCTTGCACGGCAGCCCTCTTGGATTTGAAAACTGATCACAAAATCGTTCTCAGCACCCTCGAGTACCTCGGATACGATACCCATAATGTAGCTATCATAATTTTGAGCGGCAGCCATCTTGGATTTAAAAATGATCACAAAATCGTTCTCACCCTCGAGTACCTCGGATATGGTACCCATAATGTAGTTATCATAATTTTGAGCAGCAGCCATCTTGGATTTAAAATATTATCACAAAGTCGTTCTCTGCACCCTCGAGAACCTCGAATACGATACCCATAATGTTGTCATCATAATTTTGAGCGGCGGCCATCTCGGATTTAAAAATGATCCCAAAATTGTTTTCTGCACCCTCGAGAACTTCGGACATATTGTTCAATATCATATCCATATTGCTCAAAACATAATGGTTTGCGGCAGCTCTCTTGGATTTCTAAAATGGTCGCAGAATTCTTCTCTGCACCCTCGAGAACCTCGGATACGATACCCATAATGTAGTTATCATACTTTTGAGCGGCAGTCTTCTTGGATTTGAAAACTGATCACAAAATCATTCTCTGCACCCTCGAGAACCTAGGATACGATAACCATAATCCAGTTATCATACTTTTGAGCGGGGGCATCTCGGATTTAAAAATGATCCCAAAATTGTTTTCTGCACCCTCGAGAACCTCGGATACGATATCCATATTGCTGAAAACATAATTTTGTGCGGCGGCCATCTTGTATTAGAAAAATGATCACAAAATCGTTCTCAGCACCCTTGAGAACCTCGGATACGATATCCATAATGTAGTTATCATACTATTGAGCGGCGGCCATCTTGGATTTGAAAAATGATCACAAAATCGTTCTCTGCACTCTCAAGAACCTCGGATACGATACCCATATTTTTGTTATCATAATCTTGCACGGCGGCCCTCTTGGATTTGAAAAATGATCACAAAATCGTTCTCAGCACCCTCGTGTTCCTCGGATACGATACCCATAATGTAGTTATCATAATTTTGAGCGGCGGCCATCTTGGATTTGAAAAATGAACACAAAATCATTCGCTGCAACCTCGAGAACCTCTGATACGATACCCATAATGTAGTTATCATTATTTTGAGCGGCGGCCATCTCGGATTTAAAAATGATCCCAAAATTGTTTTCTGCACCCTCGAGAACCTCGGACACGATATCCACATTGCTGAAAACATAATGGTTTGCGGCAGCCCTCTTGGATTTCTAAAATGGTTGCAGAATTCTTCTCTGCACCCTCGAGAACCTCGGACACGATATCCATATTGCTAAAATTATAATTTTTCGCGGCGGCCATCTTAGATTCGAAAAATGATTACAAAATCTTTCTCAGTACCCTCGAGAACCTCGGATACGATACCCATAATGAAGTTATCATACTTTTGAGTGGAAGCCATCTTGGATTTAAAACTGATCACAAAATCGTTCTCTGCACCCTCGAGAACCTAGGATACGATACCCGTAATCTAGTTATCATACTTTTGAGCGGGGGCATCTCGGATTTAAAAATGATCCCAAAATTGTTTTTTGCACCCTCGAGGACCTCGGACACGATATCCATATTGCTCAAAACTTAATGGTTTGCGGCAGCCCTCTTGGATTTCTAAAATGGTCGCAGAATGTTCTGTACCCTCGAGAACCTCGGATACGATACCCATAATGTAGTTATCATATTTTCGAGAGGCAGCCATCTTGGATTTGAAAACTGATCACAAAATCGTTCTCTGCACTCTCAAGAACCTCGGATACGATACCCATATTTTTACGATCATAATCTTGCACGGCGGCCCTCTTGGATTTGAAAACTGATCACAAAATCGTTCTCAGCACCCTCGAGTACCTCGGATACGATACCCATAATGTAGTTATCATAATTTTGAGCGGCAGCCATCTTGGATTTAAAAATGATCACAAAATCGTTCTCACCCTCGAGTACCTCGGATACGGTACCCATAATGTAGTTATCATACTTTTGAGCGGCAGTCTTCTTGGATTTGAAAACTGATCACAAAATCATTCTCTGCACCCTCGAGAACCTAGGATACGATAACCATAATCCAGTTATCATACTTTTGAGCGGGGGCATCTCGGATTTAAAAATGATCCCAAAATTGTTTTCTGCACCCTCGAGAACCTCGGATACGATACCCATAATGTAGTTATCATACTTTTGAGCGGGGGCATCTCGGATTTAAAAATGATCCCAAAATTTTTTCTGCACCCCCGAGAACCTCGGACATGATATTCATATTGCTGAAAACATAATTTTGTGCGGCGGCCATCTTGGATTTGAAAAATTATCACAAAATCGTTCTCTGCACCCTCGAGAACCTCGGGTACGATATCCATATTGCTGAAATCATAATTTTTTGGGCGTCCATCTTGGATTAGAAAAATGATTACAAAGTCGTTCTCAGCACCCTCGAGAACCTAGGATACGATACCCATTATCTAGTTATCATACTTCTGAACGGCGAACATCTCGGATTTATAAATGATCCCAAAATTGTTTTCTGCACCCTCGAGAACCTCGGGTACGATATCCATATTGCTGAAATCATTATTTTGAGCGGCAGCCATCTTGGATTTCAAAAATGATCACAAAATCGTTCTGTGCACTCTCGAAAAACTCGGATACGATACCCATAATGTAGTTATCATACTTTTGAGCGGCGGCCATCTCGGATTTAAAAATGATCCCAAAATTGTTTTCTGCACCCTCGAGAACCTCGGACACGATGTCCATATTGCTGAAAACATAATGGTTTGCGGCAGCCCTCTTGGATTTCTAAAGTGATCGCAGAATTGTTCTCTGCACCCTCGAGAACCTCGGACACGGTATCCATATTGCTAAAAACATAATTTTGTGCGGCGGCCATCGTGGATTTGAAAAATAATCACCAAATAGTTCTCTGCACACTCGAGAACCTCGGGTACGATATCCATATTGCTGAAATCATAATTTTGAGCGGCAGCCATCTTAGATTTCAAAAATGATCACAAAATCGTTCTGTTTACTCTCGAAAAACTCGGATACGATACCCATAATGTAGTCATTATTTTGAGCAGCGGCCATCTCGGATTTTAAAATTATCCCAAAATTGTTTTCTGCACCCTCAAGAACCTAGGACACGATATCCATATTGCTGAAAACATAATTTTGTGCGGCGGCCATCTTAGATTTGAAAAATAATCACCAAATCGTTCTCTGCACCCTCGAGAATCTCGGGTTCGATATCCATATTGCTGAAATCATAATTTTGTGCGGCGGCAATCTTGGATTAGAAAAATGATTACAAAATCGTTCTCAGCACCCTCGAGCACCTTGGATACGATACCTATATTTTTGTGATCATAATCTTGCACGGTGGCCCTCTTGGATTTGAAAAATGATCACAAAATCATTCTCAGCACCCTCGAAAAACTCGGATACGATACCCATAATGTAGTTATCATACTTTTGAGCGGCGGCCATCTCGGATATAAAAATGATCCCAAAATTTGTTTCTGCACCCTCGAGAACCTCGGCCACGATATCCATATTCCTGAAAATATAATGGTTTGTGGCAGCCCTCTTGGATTTCTGAAACGATCGCAGAATTGTTCTCTGCTTCCTTGAGAACCTCGGATCCGATACCCATAATGTAGTTATCATAATTTTGAGCCGATGCAATCTCGGATTTAAAAATGATCCCAAAATTGTTTTCTGCACCCTCGGATACGATACCCGTATTGCTAAAATCATAATTTTGTGCGGCGGCCATCTTGGATTTAAAAAATAATCACCAAATCGATCTCTGCACCCTCGAGAACCTCGGGTACGATATCCATATTGCTGAAAACATAATTTTGTGCGGCGGCCATCTTGGATTAGAAAAATGATAACATAATCGTTCTCAGCACCCTCGAGAACCTCGGATACGATACCCATAATGTAGTTATCATACTTTTGTGCTGCGGCCATCTTGGATTTGAAAACTGATCACAAAATCGTTCTCTGCACCCTCGAGAACCTAGGATACGATACCCATAATCTAGTTATCATACTTTTGAGCGGCGGCCATCTCGGATTTAAAAATGATCCTAAATTTTTTTCTGCACCCTGGAGAACCTCGGACACGATATCCATATTGCTGAAAACATAATCGTTTGCGGCAGCCCTCTTGGATTTCTAAAATGATCGCAGAATCTGCACACTCGAGAACCTCGGACACGATATCCATATTGCTAAAATCATAATTTTGTGCGGCGGCCATATTGGATTTGAAAAATAATCACCTTATCGTTCTCTGCACCCTCGAGAACCTCGGGTATGATATCCATATTGCTGAAATAATAATTTTGTGCGGCGGCCATCTTGGATTAGAAAAATGATTACAAAATCGTTCTCAGCACCCTCGAGATTCTAGGACACGATACCCATACTGTAGTTATCATACTTTTGAGCGGCGGCCATCTTGGATTTGAACACTGATCACAAAATCGTTCTCTGCACCCTCGAGAACCTAGGACACGATACCCATAATCTAGTTATCATAATTTTGAGCGGGGGCATCTCGGATTTAAAAATGATCCCAAAATTGTTTTCTGCACCCTCGAGAACCTCGGACACGATATCCATATTGCTGAAAACATAATGGTTTGCGGCAGCCCTCTTGGATTTCTAAAATGGTCTCAGAATTCTTCTCTGCACCTTCGAGAACCTCGGACACGATATCCATATTGATAAAATTATAATTTTTCGCGGCGGCCATCTTAGATTCGAAAAATAATTACCAAATCGTTCTCTGCAACCTCGAGAACCTCGGGTTCAATATGCATTTTGCTGAAATCATAATTTTGTGCGGCGGCAATCTGGGATTAGAAAAATGATTACAAAATCTTTCTCAGAACCCTCGAGAACCTCGGATACGATACCCATAATGAAGTTATCATACTTTTGAGTGGAAGCCATCTTGGATTTAAAACTGATCACAAAATCGTTCTCTGCACCCTCGAGAACCTAAGATACGATACGCATAATCTAGTTATCATACTTTTGAGCGGGGGCATCTCGGATTTAAAAATGATCCCAAAATTGTTTTTTGCACCCTCGAGGACCTCGGACACGATATCCATATTGCTCAAAACTTAATGGTTTGCGGCAGCCCTCTTGGATTTCTAAAATGGTCGCAGAATGTTCTGTACCCTCGAGAACCTCGGATACGATACCCATAATGTAGTTATCATATTTTCGAGCGGCAGCCATCTTGGATTTGAAAACTGATTACAAAATCGTTCTCTGCACTCTCAAGAACCTCGGATACGATACCCATATTTTTACGATCATAATCTTGCACGGCAGCCCTCTTGGATTTGAAAACTGATCACAAAATCGTTCTCAGCACCCTCGAGTACCTCGGATACGATACCCATAATGTAGTTATCATAATTTTGAGCGGCAGCCATCTTGGATTTAAAAATGATCACAAAATCGTTCTCACCCTCGAGTACCTCGGATATGGTACCCATAATGTAGTTATCATAATTTTGAGCAGCAGCCATCTTGGATTTAAAAATGATCACAAAATCGTTCTCTGCACCCTCGAGAACCTCGGATACGATACCCATAATCTAGTTATCATAATTTTGAGCGGCGGCCATCTCGGATTTAAAAATGATCCCAAAATTGTTTTCTGCACCCTCGAGAACTTCGGACATATTGTTCAATATCATATCCATATTGCTCAAAACATAATGGTTTGCGGCAGCTCTCTTGGATTTCTAAAATGGTCGCAGAATTCTTCTCTGCACCCTCGAGAACCTCGGATACGATACCCATAATGTAGTTATCATACTTTTGAGCGGCAGTCTTCTTGGATTTGAAAACTGATCACAAAATCATTCTCTGCACCCTCGAGAACCTAGGATACGATAACCATAATCCAGTTATCATACTTTTGAGCGGGGGCATCTCGGATTTAAAAATGATCCCAAAATTGTTTTCTGCACCCTCGAGAACCTCGGATACGATATCCATATTGCTGAAAACATAATTTTGTGCGGCGGCCATCTTGTATTAGAAAAATGATCACAAAATCGTTCTCAGCACCCTTGAGAACCTCGGATACGATATCCATAATGTAGTTATCATACTATTGAGCGGCGGCCATCTTGGATTTGAAAAATGATCACAAAATCGTTCTCTGCACTCTCAAGAACCTCGGATACGATACCCATATTTTTGTTATCATAATCTTGCACGGCGGCCCTCTTGGATTTGAAAAATGATCACAAAATCGTTCTCAGCACCCTCGTGTTCCTCGGATACGATACCCATAATGTAGTTATCATAATTTTGAGCGGCGGCCATCTTGGATTTGAAAAATGAACACAAAATCATTCGCTGCAACCTCGAGAACCTCTGATACGATACCCATAATGTAGTTATCATTATTTTGAGCGGCGGCCATCTCGGATTTAAAAATGATCCCAAAATTGTTTTCTGCACCCTCGAGAACCTCGGACACGATATCCACATTGCTGAAAACATAATGGTTTGCGGCAGCCCTCTTGGATTTCTAAAATGGTTGCAGAATTCTTCTCTGCACCCTCGAGAACCTCGGACACGATATCCATATTGCTAAAATTATAATTTTTCGCGGCGGCCATCTTAGATTCGAAAAATGATTACAAAATCTTTCTCAGTACCCTCGAGAACCTCGGATACGATACCCATAATGAAGTTATCATACTTTTGAGTGGAAGCCATCTTGGATTTAAAACTGATCACAAAATCGTTCTCTGCACCCTCGAGAACCTAGGATACGATACCCGTAATCTAGTTATCATACTTTTGAGCGGGGGCATCTCGGATTTAAAAATGATCCCAAAATTGTTTTTTGCACCCTCGAGGACCTCGGACACGATATCCATATTGCTCAAAACTTAATGGTTTGCGGCAGCCCTCTTGGATTTCTAAAATGGTCGCAGAATGTTCTGTACCCTCGAGAACCTCGGATACGATACCCATAATGTAGTTATCATATTTTCGAGAGGCAGCCATCTTGGATTTGAAAACTGATCACAAAATCGTTCTCTGCACTCTCAAGAACCTCGGATACGATACCCATATTTTTACGATCATAATCTTGCACGGCGGCCCTCTTGGATTTGAAAACTGATCACAAAATCGTTCTCAGCACCCTCGAGTACCTCGGATACGATACCCATAATGTAGTTATCATAATTTTGAGCGGCAGCCATCTTGGATTTAAAAATGATCACAAAATCGTTCTCACCCTCGAGTACCTCGGATACGGTACCCATAATGTAGTTATCATACTTTTGAGCGGCAGTCTTCTTGGATTTGAAAACTGATCACAAAATCATTCTCTGCACCCTCGAGAACCTAGGATACGATAACCATAATCCAGTTATCATACTTTTGAGCGGGGGCATCTCGGATTTAAAAATGATCCCAAAATTGTTTTCTGCACCCTCGAGAACCTCGGATACGAAATCCATATTGCTGAAAACATAATTTTGTGCGGCGGCCATCTTGTATTAGAAAAATGATCACAAAATCGTTCTCAGCACCCTTGAGAACCTCGGATACGATATCCATAATGTAGTTATCATACTATTGAGCGGCGGCCATCTTGGATTTGATAAATGATCACAAAATCGTTCTCTGCACTCTCAAGAACCTCGGATACGATACCCATATTTTTGTTATCATAATCTTGCACGGCGGCCCTCTTGGATGTGAAAAATGATCACAAAATCGTTCTCAGCACCCTCGTGTACCTCGGATACGATACCCATAATGTAGTTATCATAATTTTGAGCGGCGGCCATCTTGGATTTGAAAAATGATCACAAAATCGTTCTCTGCACCCTCGAGAACCTCGGATACGATACCCATAATCTAGTTGTCATACTTTTGAGCGGCGGCCATCTTGGATTTGAAAAATGAACACAAAATCATTTGCTGCAACCTCGAGAACCTCTGATACGATACCCATAATGTAGTTATCATTATTTTGAGCGGCGGCCATCTCGGATTTAAAAATGATCCCAAAATTGTTTTCTGCACCCTCGAGAACCTCGGACACGATATCCATATTGCTGAAAACATAATGGTTTGCGGCAGCCCTCTTGGATTTCTAAAATGGTTGCAGAATTCTTCTCTGCACTCTCGAGAACCTCGGACACGATATCCATATTGCTAAAATTATAATTTTTCGCGGCGGCCATCTTAGATTCGAAAAATGATTACAAAATCTTTCTCAGTACCCTCGAGAACCTCGGATACGATACCCATAATGAAGTTATCATACTTTTGAGCGGGGGCATCTCGGATTTAAAAATGATCCCAAAATCCATATTGCTGAAATCATAATTTTGTGCTGCGGCCATCTTGGATTAGAAAAATGATCACAAAATCGTTCTCAGAACCCTCGAGAACCTCGGATACGATACCCATAATGAAGTTATCATACTTTTGAGTGGAAGCCATCTTGGATTTAAAACTGATCACAAAATCGTTCTCTGCACCCTCGAGAACCTAAGATACGATACGCATAATCTAGTTATCATACTTTTGAGCGGGGGCATCTCGGATTTAAAAATGATCCCAAAATTGTTTTTTGCACCCTCGAGGACCTCGGACACGATATCCATATTGCTCAAAACTTAATGGTTTGCGGCAGCCCTCTTGGATTTCTAAAATGGTCGCAGAATGTTCTGTACCCTCGAGAACCTCGGATACGATACCCATAATGTAGTTATCATATTTTCGAGCGGCAGCCATCTTGGATTTGAAAACTGATTACAAAATCGTTCTCTGCACTCTCAAGAACCTCGGATACGATACCCATATTTTTACGATCATAATCTTGCACGGCAGCCCTCTTGGATTTGAAAACTGATCACAAAATCGTTCTCAGCACCCTCGAGTACCTCGGATACGATACCCATAATGTAGTTATCATAATTTTGAGCGGCAGCCATCTTGGATTTAAAAATGATCACAAAATCGTTCTCACCCTCGAGTACCTCGGATATGGTACCCATAATGTAGTTATCATAATTTTGAGCAGCAGCCATCTTGGATTTAAAAATGATCACAAAATCGTTCTCTGCACCCTCGAGAACCTCGGATACGATACCCATAATCTAGTTATCATAATTTTGAGCGGCGGCCATCTCGGATTTAAAAATGATCCCAAAATTGTTTTCTGCACCCTCGAGAACTTCGGACATATTGTTCAATATCATATCCATATTGCTCAAAACATAATGGTTTGCGGCAGCTCTCTTGGATTTCTAAAATGGTCGCAGAATTCTTCTCTGCACCCTCGAGAACCTCGGATACGATACCCATAATGTAGTTATCATACTTTTGAGCGGCAGTCTTCTTGGATTTGAAAACTGATCACAAAATCATTCTCTGCACCCTCAAGAACCTAGGATACGATAACCATAATCCAGTTATCATACTTTTGAGCGGGGGCATCTCGGATTTAAAAATGATCCCAAAATTGTTTTCTGCACCCTCGAGAACCTCGGATACGATATCCATATTGCTGAAAACATAATTTTGTGCGGCGGCCATCTTGTATTAGAAAAATGATCACAAAATCGTTCTCAGCACCCTTGAGAACCTCGGATACGATATCCATAATGTAGTTATCATACTATTGAGCGGCGGCCATCTTGGATTTGAAAAATGATCACAAAATCGTTCTCTGCACTCTCAAGAACCTCGGATACGATACCCATATTTTTGTTATCATAATCTTGCACGGCGGCCCTCTTGGATTTGAAAAATGATCACAAAATCGTTCTCAGCACCCTCGTGTTCCTCGGATACGATACCCATAATGTAGTTATCATAATTTTGAGCGGCGGCCATCTTGGATTTGAAAAATGAACACAAAATCATTCGCTGCAACCTCGAGAACCTCTGATACGATACCCATAATGTAGTTATCATTATTTTGAGCGGCGGCCATCTCGGATTTAAAAATGATCCCAAAATTGTTTTCTGCACCCTCGAGAACCTCGGACACGATATCCACATTGCTGAAAACATAATGGTTTGCGGCAGCCCTCTTGGATTTCTAAAATGGTTGCAGAATTCTTCTCTGCACCCTCGAGAACCTCGGACACGATATCCATATTGCTAAAATTATAATTTTTCGCGGCGGCCATCTTAGATTCGAAAAATGATTACAAAATCTTTCTCAGTACCCTCGAGAACCTCGGATACGATACCCATAATGAAGTTATCATACTTTTGAGTGGAAGCCATCTTGGATTTAAAACTGATCACAAAATCGTTCTCTGCACCCTCGAGAACCTAGGATACGATACCCGTAATCTAGTTATCATACTTTTGAGCGGGGGCATCTCGGATTTAAAAATGATCCCAAAATTGTTTTTTGCACCCTCGAGGACCTCGGACACGATATCCATATTGCTCAAAACTTAATGGTTTGCGGCAGCCCTCTTGGATTTCTAAAATGGTCGCAGAATGTTCTGTACCCTCGAGAACCTCGGATACGATACCCATAATGTAGTTATCATATTTTCGAGAGGCAGCCATCTTGGATTTGAAAACTGATCACAAAATCGTTCTCTGCACTCTCAAGAACCTCGGATACGATACCCATATTTTTACGATCATAATCTTGCACGGCGGCCCTCTTGGATTTGAAAACTGATCACAAAATCGTTCTCAGCACCCTCGAGTACCTCGGATACGATACCCATAATGTAGTTATCATAATTTTGAGCGGCAGCCATCTTGGATTTAAAAATGATCACAAAATCGTTCTCACCCTCGAGTACCTCGGATACGGTACCCATAATGTAGTTATCATACTTTTGAGCGGCAGTCTTCTTGGATTTGAAAACTGATCACAAAATCATTCTCTGCACCCTCGAGAACCTAGGATACGATAACCATAATCCAGTTATCATACTTTTGAGCGGGGGCATCTCGGATTTAAAAATGATCCCAAAATTGTTTTCTGCACCCTCGAGAACCTCGGATACGAAATCCATATTGCTGAAAACATAATTTTGTGCGGCGGCCATCTTGTATTAGAAAAATGATCACAAAATCGTTCTCAGCACCCTTGAGAACCTCGGATACGATATCCATAATGTAGTTATCATACTATTGAGCGGCGGCCATCTTGGATTTGAAAAATGATCACAAAATCGTTCTCTGCACTCTCGAGAACCTCGGATACGATACCCATATTTTTGTTATCATAATCTTGCACGGCGGCCCTCTTGGATGTGAAAAATGATCACAAAATCGTTCTCAGCACCCTCGTGTACCTCGGATACGATACCCATAATGTAGTTATCATAATTTTGAGCGGCGGCCATCTTGGATTTGAAAAATGATCACAAAATCGTTCTCTGCACCCTCGAGAACCTCGGATACGATACCCATAATCTAGTTGTCATACTATTGAGCGGCGGCCATCTTGGATTTGAAAAATGAACACAAAATCATTTGCTGCAACCTCGAGAACCTCTGATACGATACCCATAATGTAGTTATCATTATTTTGAGCGGCGGCCATCTCGGATTTAAAAATGATCCCAAAATTGTTTTCTGCACCCTCGAGAACCTCGGACACGATATCCATATTGCTGAAAACATAATGGTTTGCGGCAGCCCTCTTGGATTTCTAAAATGGTTGCAGAATTCTTCTCTGCACTCTCGAGAACCTCGGACACGATATCCATATTGCTAAAATTATAATTTTTCGCGGCGGCCATCTTAGATTCGAAAAATGATTACAAAATCTTTCTCAGTACCCTCGAGAACCTCGGATACGATACCCATAATGAAGTTATCATACTTTTGAGCGGGGGCATCTCGGATTTAAAAATGATCCCAAAATCCATATTGCTGAAATCATAATTTTGTGCTGCGGCCATCTTGGATTAGAAAAATGATCACAAAATCGTTCTCAGCACCCTTGAGAACCTCGGATACGATATTCATATTGCTGAAATCATAATTTTGTGCGGCGGCCATCTTGGATTAGAAAAATGATCACAAAATCGTTCTCAGCACCCTCTAGAACCTAGGATACGATACCCATAATGTAGTTATCTTACTTTTGAGCGGGGGCATCTCGGATTTAAAAATGATCCCAAAATTGTTTTCTGCACCCTCGAGAACCTCGGACACGATATTCATATTGCTGAAAACATAATTTTGTGCGGCGGCCATCTTGGATTTGAAAAATCATCACAAAATCGTTCTCTGCACCCTCGAGAACCTCGGGTACGATATCCGTATTGCTGAAATCATAATTATTTTGGGCGTCCATCTTGGATTAGAAAAATGATTACAAAGTCGATCTCAGCACCCTCGAGAACCTAGGATACGATACCCATAATCTAGTTATCATACTTCTGAGCGGCGAACATCTCGGATTTATAAATGATCCCAAAATTGTTTTCTGCTCCCTCGAGAACCTCGGACACGATATCCATATTGCTGAAAATATAATTTTGTGCGGCGGCCATCTTGGATTAGAAAACTGATCACAAAATCGTTCTGTGCACTCTCGAAAAACTCGGATACGATACCCATAATGTAGTTATCATACTTTTGAGTGGCGGCCATCTCGGATTTAAAAATGATCCCAAAATTGTTTTCTGCACCCTCGAGAACCTCGGACACGATGTCCATATTGCTCAAAACATTATGGTTTGCGGTAGCCCTCTTGGATTTCTAAAATGATCGCAGAATTGTTCTCTGCACCCTCGAGAACCTCGGACACGATATCCATATTGCTTAAATCATAATTTTGTGCGGCGGCCATCTCGGATTTGAAAAATAATCACCAAATCGTTCTCTGTACACTCGAGAACCTCGGGCACGATATCCATATTGCTGAAATCATAATTTTGAGCGGCAGCCATCTTGGATTTCAAAAATGATCACAAAATCGTTCTGTGCACTCTCGAAAAACTCGGATACGATACCCATAATGTAGTTATCTTACTTTTGAGCGGCGGCCATCTCGGATTTAAAAATGATCCCAAAATTGTTTTCTGCACCCTCGAGAACCTCGGACACGATGTCCATATTGCTGAAAACATAATGGTTTGCGGCAGCCCTCTTGGATTTCTAAAATGATCGCAGAATTGTTCTCTGCACCCTCGAGAACCTCGGACACGATATTCATATTGCTGATAACATAATTTTGTGCGGCGGCCATCTTGGATTTGAAAAATGATCACAAAATCTTTCTCTGCACCCTCGAGAACCTCGGGTACGATATCCGTATTGCTGAAATCATAATTATTTTGGACGTCCATCTTGGATTAGAAAAATAATTACAAAGTCGTTCTCAGCCCCCTCGAGAACCTAGGATACGATACCCATAATCTAGTTATCATACTTCTGAGCGGCGA
Organism: Leptidea sinapis; assembly: GCF_905404315.1. Taxonomy (NCBI): domain Eukaryota; kingdom Metazoa; phylum Arthropoda; class Insecta; order Lepidoptera; family Pieridae; genus Leptidea; species Leptidea sinapis. Next base: position 14,519 of record NC_066275.1, on the reverse strand, counting down.
ACATCTCGGATTTATAAATGATCCCAAAATTGTTTTCTGCTCCCTCGAGAACCTCGGACACGATATCCATATTGCTGAAAATATAATTTTGTGCGGCGGCCATCTTGGATTAGAAAACTGATCACAAAATCGTTCTCTGCACCCTCGAGAACCTCGGATACGATACCCATAATGTAGTTATCATAATTTTGAGCGGCAGCCATCTTGGATTTCAAAAATGATCACAAATTCGTTCTGTGCACTCTCGAAAAACTCGGATACGATACCCATAATGTAGTTATCATACTTTTGAGCGGCGGCCATCTCGGATTTAAAAATGATCCCAAAATTGTTTTCTGCACCCTCGAGAACCTCGGGCACGATGTCCATATTGCTGAAGACATAATGGTTTGCGGTAGCCCTCTTGGATTTCTAAAATGATCGCAGAATTGTTCTCTGCACCCTCGAGAACCTCGGACACGATATCCATATTGCTAAAATCATAATTTTGTGCGGCGGCCATCTTGGATTTGAAAAATAATCACCAAATCGTTCTCTGTACACTCGAGAACCTCGGGTACGATATCCATATTGCTGAAATCATAATTTTGAGCGGCAGCCATCATGGAATTCAAAAATGATCACAAAATCGTTCTGTGCACTCTCGAAAAACTCGGATACGATACCCATAATGTAGTTATCATACTTTTGAGCGGCGGCCATCTCGGATTTAAAAATGATCCCAAAATTGTTTTCTGCACCCTCGAGAACCTCGGACACGATGTCCATATTGCTGAAAACATTATGGTTTGCGGTAGCCCTCTTGGATTTCTAAAATGATCGCAGAATTGTTCTCTGCACCCTCGAGAACCTCGGACACGATATCCATATTGCTTAAATCATAATTTTGTGCGGCGGCCATCTTGGATTTGAAAAATAATCACCAAATCGTTCTCTGTACACTCGAGAACCTCGGGTACGATATCCATATTGCTGAAATCAAAATTTTGAGCGGCAGCCATCTTGGATTTCAAAAATGATCACAAAATCGTTCTGTGCACTCTCGAAAAACTCGGACACGATACCCATAATGTAGTTATCATACTTTTGAGCGGCGGCTGTCTCGGATTTAAAAATGATCCCAAAATTGTTTTCTGCACCCTCGAGAACCTCGGATACGATAGCCATATTTTTGTGATCATTATCTTGCATGGCGGCCCTCTTGGATTTGAAAAATGATCACAAAATCGATCTCAGCACCCTCGAGAACTTCGGATACGATACCCATAATGTAGTTATCATACTTTTGAGCGACGGCCACCATGAATTTTAAAATGATCACAAAATCGTTCTCTGCAACCTCGAGAACCTCGGGTACGATATCCATATTGCTGAAATCATAATTTTGAGCGGCAGCCATCTTGGAAATTATGTTTTCAGCAATATGGATATCGTATCCGAGGTTCTCGAGGGTGCAGAAAACAATTTTGGGATCATTTTTAAATCCGAGATGCCCCCGCTCAAAAGTATGATAACTGGATTATGGTTATCGTATCCTAGGTTCTCGAGGGTGCAGAGAATGATTTTGTGATCAGTTTTCAAATCCAAGAAGACTGCCGCTCAAAAGTATGATAACTACATTATGGGTATCGTATCCGAGGTTCTCGAGGGTGCAGAGAAGAATTCTGCGACCATTTTAGAAATCCAAGAGAGCTGCCGCAAACCATTATGTTTTGAGCAATATGGATATGATATTGAACAATATGTCCGAAGTTCTCGAGGGTGCAGAAAACAATTTTGTGATCATTTTTAAATCCAAGATGGCTGCCGCTCAAAATTATGATAACTACATTATGGGTACCGTATCCGAGGTACTCGAGGGTGAGAACGATTTTGTGATCATTTTTAAATCCAAGATGGCTGCCGCTCAAAATTATGATAACTTCATTATGGGTATCGTATCCGAGGAACTCGAGGGTGCTGAGAACGATTTTGTGATCAGTTTTCAAATCCAAGAGGGCCGCCGTGCAAGATTATGATCGTAAAAATATGGGTATCGTATCCGAGGTTCTTGAGAGTGCAGAAAACGATTTTGTGATCAGTTTTCAAATCTAAGATGGCTGCCTCTCGAAAATATGATAACTACATTATGGGTATCGTATCCGAGGTTCTCGAGGGTACAGAACATTCTGCGACCATTTTAGAAATCCAAGAGGGCTGCCGCAAACCATTAAGTTTTGAGCAATATGGATATCGTGTCCGAGGTCCTCGAGGGTGCAAAAAACAATTTTGGGATCATTTTTAAATCCGAGATGCCCCCGCTCAAAAGTATGATAACTAGATTATGGGTATCGTATCCGAGGTTCTCGAGGGTGCAGAGAACGATTTTGTGATCAGTTTTAAATCCAAGATGGCTTCCACTCAAAAGTATGATAACTTCATTATGGGTATCGTATCCGAGGTTCTCGAGGGTACTGAGAAAGATTTTGTAATCATTTTTCGAATCTAAGATGGCCGCCGCGAAAAATTATAATTTTAGCAATATGGATATCGTGTCCGAGGTTCTCGAGGGTGCAGAGAAGAATTCTGCAACCATTTTAGAAATCCAAGAGGGCTGCCGCAAACCATTATGTTTTCAGCAATGTGGATATCGTGTCCGAGGTTCTCGAGGGTGCAGAAAACAATTTTGGGATCATTTTTAAATCCGAGATGGCCGCCGCTCAAAATAATGATAACTACATTATGGGTATCGTATCAGAGGTTCTCGAGGTTGCAGCGAATGATTTTGTGTACATTTTTCAAATCCAAGATGGCCGCCGCTCAATAGTATGATAACTAGATTATGGGTATCGTATCCGAGGTTCTCGAGGGTGCAGAGAACGATTTTGTAATCATTTTTCAAATCCAAGATGGCCGCCGCTCAAAATTATGATAACTACATTATGGGTATCGTATCCGAGGAACACGAGGGTGCTGAGAACGATTTTGTGATCATTTTTCAAATCCAAGAGGGCCGCCGTGCAAGATTATGATAACAAAAATATGGGTATCGTATCCGAGGTTCTTGAGGGTGCAGAGAACGATTTTGTGATCATTTTTCAAATCCAAGATGGCCGCCGCTCAATAGTATGATAACTACATTATGGATATCGTAGCCGAGGTTCTCAAGGGTGCTGAGAACGATTTTGTGATCATTTTTCTAATACAAGATGGCCGCCGCACAAAATTATGATAACTACATTATGGGTATCGTATCCGAGGAACACGAGGGTGCTGAGATGATATCCGTATTGCTGAAATCATAATTATTTTGGGCGTCCATCTTGGATTAGAAAAATGATTACAAAGTCGTTCTCAGCACCCTCGAGAACCTAGGATACGATACCCATAATCTAGTTATCATACTTCTGAGCGGCGAACATCTCGGATTTGAAAAATAATCACCAAATCGTTCTCTGTACACTCGAGAACCTCGGGTACGATATCCATATTGCTGAAAACATAATTTTGTGCGGCGACCATCATGGAATTCAAAAATGATCACAAAATCGTTCTGTGCACTCTCGAAAATCTCGGATACGATACCCATAATATAGTTATCATACTTTTGAGCGGCGGCCATCTCGGATTTAAAAATGATCCCAAAATTGTTTTCTGCACCCTCGAGAACCTCGGACACGATGTCCATATTGCTCAAAACATTATGGTTTGCGGTAGCCCTCTTGGATTTCTAAAATGATCGCAGAATTGTTCTCTGCACCCTCGAGAACCTCGGACACGATATCCATATTGCTTAAATCATAATTTTGTGCGGCGGCCATCTCGGATTTGAAAAATAATCACCAAATCGTTCTCTGTACACTCGAGAACCTCGGGTACGATATCCATATTGCTGAAATCATAATTTTGAGCGGCAGCCATCTTGGATTTCAAAAATGATCACAAAATCGTTCTGTGCACTCTCGAAAAACTCGGATACGATACCCATAATGTAGTTATCATACTTTTGAGCGGCGGCCATCTCGGATTTAAAAATGATCCCAAAATTGTTTTCTGCACCCTCGAGAACCTCGGACACGATGTCCATATTGCTGAAAACATAATGGTTTGCGGCAGCCCTCTTGGATTTCTAAAATGATCGCAGAATTGTTCTCTGCACCCTCGAGAACCTCGGACACGATATTCATATTGCTGATAACATAATTTTGTGCGGCGGCCATCTTGGATTTGAAAAATGATCACAAAATCTTTCTCTGCACCCTCGAGAACCTCGGGTACGATATCCGTATTGCTGAAATCATAATTATTTTGGGCGTCCATCTTGGATTAGAAAAATAATTACAAAGTCGTTCTCAGCACCCTCGAGAACCTAGGATACGATACCCATAATCTAGTTATCATACTTCTGAGCGGCGAACATCTCGGATTTATAAATGATCCCAAAATTGTTTTCTGCTCCCTCGAGAACCTCGGACACGATATCCATATTGCTGAAAACATAATTTTGTGCGGCGGCCATCTTGGATTAGAAAACTGATCACAAAATCGTTCTCTGCACCCTCGAGAACCTCGGATACGATACCCATAATGTAGTTATCATAATTTTGAGCGGCAGCCATCTTGGATTTCAAAAATGATCACAAATTCGTTCTGTGCACTCTCGAAAAACTCGGATACGATACCCATAATGTAGTTATCATACTTTTGAGCGGCGGCCATCTCGGATTTAAAAATGATCCCAAAATTGTTTTCTGCACCCTCGAGAACCTCGGGCACGATGTCCATATTGCTGAAGACATAATGGTTTGCGGTAGCCCTCTTGGATTTCTAAAATGATCGCAGAATTGTTCTCTGCACCCTCGAGAACCTCGGACACGATATCCATATTGCTAAAATCATAATTTTGTGCGGCGGCCATCTTGGATTTGAAAAATAATCACCAAATCGTTCTCTGTACACTCGAGAACCTCGGGTACGATATCAATATTGCTGAAATCATAATTTTGAGCGGCAGCCATCTTGGAATTCAAAAATGATCACAAAGTCGTTCTGTGCACTCTCGAAAAACTCGGATACGATACCCATAATGTAGTTAGGTTAGGTTAGGTTTTTTTTTTTTTTTTTTTTTTTACTAACTATTGGCCTACCATCCCTGGCAACTTGCGTCCCAGGGCCGAGGAGCTAGTTACGCTACTTCCTCCCTGCCATTGAGCTGCAGGGATTGGGGGTGGGTAATCATTTATTAATAATATTTTATATTTACATTCTCTTACACTTATGACTAAATACACGATTTAAATGAACTTTTTAAATTATATCTTAATTATGTCTCTATACATTTTTAAAGGGAGTCACTGTGTTGTATAAGGTCCCTATACTTAATATTATAGGGAACCTTTCTATACATTATTTACAAATTTAATTATTAATACTAAAGATTAAAAAGAAAACAAAAGACACGTATTATTTACAATTCCTAGGCTATTTAATTTTTTACTTTTATGTTGCTGCCGTTCCTCGGCAGCACATCGGCTAAAATCCTATGACAAAAAATTTCAAACTTTATCCGTAAAGGCTTTGAAACCAAGGCTGGTAGGTTGGCCTCCACGACGGCCACCCCACTTTCAATCTCAAGGTCGCATCTCCACCGGCCGAACCTAGGGCATTCGAGCACCAGGTGCATTGCGCTTTCGTCAGTTAGACCGTCGCAAATGCACGCTGGGCTATCCTTTAGTCCGAACCGGTGGAGATACGCCGAGAACCCGCCATGGCCCGTGATGAACTGGGCCATCAACGCGGAGAAAGGCTCCTCCCTAACCAGCTTGTAGGCCGCCGCGACGTCCGGCAGGAACGCTTTTGTGACACTTGCGGTTTGACCCGCGGTGTACCGCTCCTGCCAGACGTCGAGGGTCCTGGCTCTAATTTTGCGGCGGTTAGGTTAGGTTAGGTTAGGTTAGGTTAGGTTAGGTTAGGTTAGGTTAGGTTAGGTTAGGTTAGGTTAGGTTAGGTTAGGTTAGGTTAGGTTAGGTTAGGTTAGGTTAGGTTAGGTTAGGTTAGGTTAGGTTAGGTTAGGTTAGGTTAGGTTAGGTTAGGTTAGGTTAGGTTAGGTTAGGTTAGGTTAGGTTAGGTTAGGTTAGGTTAGGTTAGGTTAGGTTAGGTTAGGTTAGGTTAGGTTAGGTTAGGTTAGGTTAGGTTAGGTTAGGTTAGGTTAGGTTAGGTTAGGTTAGGTTAGGTTAGGTTAGGTTAGGTTAGGTTAGGTTAGGTTAGGTTAGGTTAGGTTAGGTTAGGTTAGGTTAGGTTAGGTTAGGTTAGGTTAGGTTAGGTTAGGTTAGGTTAGGTTAGGTTAGGTTAGGTTAGGTTAGGTTAGGTTAGGTTAGGTTAGGTTAGGTTAGGTTAGGTTAGGTTAGGTTAGGTTTGGAAGTCGTTGTGCGGTCGTAGTGGCAACATCGTTTTCACCTCGCTCCGCGTTCACGACGGCTTTTGGTGTGATTATAGCTTGTATGTATATACTTGCTATATATCAAAAGACGCGCCTTTTTACGGCGAATACAGTGGTGTAATTAGTTTTTCTTTCGAGTGTTCGGTAAATTATCTATCGATCTCAACATCTGAAGTGATAGTGACACATAGTTTGGGTGTGGTTTACTCGCTGGGAGTCGCGGTAACCCCCCTGTTTTTAGTGTTTGTGTGGTGCACCAGGCTCTGGTAGACACGTGAGTGCTTTCAAATTCGAAATCGGACCACTTATACGGCCGTGAGAATTTTTAATTTGAAGTAAATTTTATATGCTTTTACTTCACTGTGTATAAATTTATAAGTTAAGTGTTATATATCGTTGAGATCGCCGTTTTAAGACGAATCCAACGATATATCGTTTGTTAATATCGGACCCATACAAAGGGAAATAGCCATTTCCTTTGTTCCGAGTTGTGGGTGACGCTCCGCAGAGCGTCGCGGTGTCGCTAGTGTCGCGCCCGCGCGAGACTCGCGGCGAGCGCGGCGAGCGCGGCTCGCGCTTCTCTCTGTGACGCCGAGCAGTGACGCCGACAGGTCGAAGACTTAGAGGACACTAGCGTAATAGATATAAGTAGTTACTAAGAACTGTGTGGTTAGATACTCTATTGTAGGTTAGTGCTTAGACATAGTTTAGTTACTAATTAATATTTTCATAGTGTATAAGTTATGTTATAAATTTTTTGTGTGTTTATCTGTTTCCGTTGTTGCTTGTAGTCTGTAAACCTGCAACAATGGACACGGATAGCTTAAATGAGTCGAGTTGCTCTGAATACGGTGCTGGCCGGAAACGGTCGTTTTATAAGCGGTCGAGTAATTCCGACCAAGCCTCGGCTACTGAGACCGAGGAATCCGTGGAGAGGAGGGCCAATAAGGCCAAAAAAAAGGCTGCTGGTCACACAGCAGGGTTGGCTCAGGCCAAACGATTGCTAAAAGAAGGTAGGGAGAAAGAACAAGAAAACGAGTTAGAGAAGAAGCTCAGGAGCCAGGCTTTCCGGAAGCCTGCTGCTGTTGAGCTTGATGTTGAGCCTGGAATCTCAGATGAGATTCTAGGCAAGGACCTAGAGAGGATGGCGGGGTTTGAAATCCTGCAACGTGCGAATAAGCGGTCCCAAAAGATTTGGACATCGCCTTAAAGTCGGGCAACCTGAAAGGTGGCTACGTGCGCGACCTTAAGATTGCCGCCAAAGATATGGCGGAGATGGTTGAGGTCCTTACGGCAAGGACCGCAGAAGAGGAGTCGCGGCAGCTCCGCGATGAAGCGCGGCGGTTGTCAAACGACAACAATCGCCTGAGAGCGCGGGTCACCGGACCTTGAGAATGACCTGAAGGCCATACGCAGGGAGTTCTCGGAACGCAAGGCTGTGGTGGACACAGTGGTGGCGGAGGCTCCATCCTCGGAGGCAGCCATCATCAAGAAGGTGGTCGAAGGTCTGAAGGGTGACCTGACGCGAACCATCGGCGAGATGATGGACGCTAAGCTGGCTGGTATCGAAGACCGGTTGCTGCCGGCACCGGTGGTCCGGCCGCCCCTGGCAGCTGCCACCAGGCAGGTCGAGCGGAGCACTAGAGAGGAAGCTCCCCAGGGCCCCCCTGTCCCAGCGGCAAATCCTCAAGCCGATTCGTGGACCAAGGTGGCGGCGAGGGGAAAAAAGAAGAGGAGGCAGCCTGCTCCAACAACGGTCAACACGACGTTGACCGCGCCGGCTAATCCGGCTCCGCAGGCGCAGGCTGGAATCCGCCGGATACGTGCGAATGAGTCCACCAAGCCAGTGGAGCCGGTGAAGTCAGTGAAGCCGACAAAGGGAGATGGGCTGGCAGGATCGCCCAAAGCGAAGGTGAGCCTCAGGCCACCTTCAACTGCAGCGGTGGTCATCACCCTGTCCAAGGATGCGGTAGCGGGGGGCGCAACGTATGCTTGGGCACTCACCGCTGCTAAGCAGCGGGTCAGCTTGGCGGAAATAGGGGTGAAGGAGGTCCGCACAAGGAAAACGGCCCTCGGAAGCCGAATCCTTGAAATTGGGGGGCCCGAGCGATCTCAGCAAGCTGATAGGCTTGCTGAGGAAATACGTGGAGCACTAGCAGGGATCGCGACTGTCAACCGGCCTGTGAAATCCGTGGATATACGGATCAGCGGGCTGGAAGACAGCGTGACGCTAGATGACGTGGTGGGGGCCGTTGCTGCCAGGGGGAATGTTCCCCGCGAACATGTGCGTGCGGGGCGTATCTCCATGGGCAGCACGATAGTAAAGTGCCCCACCACAGCAGCAAAGGCGATCATGCAGGATCGCCTTTGTATCGGATGGAGCACCGTACGGGTCACCCTCCTTGAGGCTAGGCCTTTACGGTGCTTCCGGTGCTACGGCATCGGACATGGCAGTGCAACGTGCACTGCAAAGGACCGCAGCGGCCTATGTTGCCGCTGTGGTGGGACAGGGCACCTTGCACAAAGTTGCACCGAGGAGCCAAGGTGCGACGTCTGTGCCGATGCCGGAGCACCCGCAGGACACCGCATGGGGGGGCGGAGGTGCAACCCCCCGCTAATTAAAAGGAACACACCGAGAACGGGGGTGCCGGCCCCCGCCATGTCCATGGAACCGAGCGCACCGAGCGCGCCCACCAGTCTGGAGGGTACGGTTGCTCCTCAGGGGGAGCTTGAACAAATGTCGTCGTAATGGACGGTACGACACTGTTTGAGCTCCTTCAGGGGAACCTCAATCACTCGGCTGGGGCACAGGACTTATTCCTTCAGTCAATGGCCGAGTGGGGTGTGGATGTGGCGGTAGCGGCGGAGCCATATAGTCCTCCGAGAGAAGTAATTGGGCGGCGGACTCTCATGGCTTGGTCGCAATTGTTGCACGGTCAGGGGGTCCGCCCCTGATAGCTCGGGAAAGGGGGGATGGCTTTGTCGTAGCAGACTGGGGCCCTCTAACAGTGGTGGGGGTATATTTTTCCCCTAACAGACCTCTGTGGGAGTTTGAGGGCTTCCTGGGCTGCCTTGGGCCGGCCATCAGGAGGGCCAGGTCCCGCCTCATATTGGTCATGGGGGACTTCAACTGTCGCTCACGCAGTTGGGGCGACACCATGACCGGAGTGCGGGGTGCTCCCTTGGTGGCATGGGCGGCTGAGCTGGGCCTCGTCGTTCTCAACACCGGGGGAGTAGCGACGTGCGTGAGGCCTCAGGGGGGCATCGATAGTTGACATTACCCTCGCCTCCCCTGGAGCGTCGTGCAGGGTCACTGCCTGGCGGGTGGTGGAGGATGTGGAGACCCTGTCGGACCATAGGTACATCCGACTGGGGGGTCCTCACATCTAGCTGCTGCCCGGCTCCTGGTGTCCCACCGGAGGGGGGTGAACTCGGCCTTCCCGAGATGGGTGATTAGTCACCTTGATCGGGAATTGGCCGAGGAGGCGGCGATCATAAGATCGTGGCTCAGGCCCGGAGGCCCAGCTATGACAAATGACGTGGAAGCGCTGGCTCTTGACTTTAAGAGGGCGATGAAGTCCCTCTCAGACTCTTCGATGCCACGTTGGAAGAGGGGCCCCGCGCAGGACGCTGTTTTCTGGTGGTCACAGGAGCTAGCCGTCCTACGCACCGAAAGCATAGGGGCCCGTAGGGCCTATCTGCGGAGTCGGCGTCGGAGAGGCGACACGCCTGAAATGATGGAGGGCCTTCGAACGGTATATTATGACCGAAAGAGGGCTCTCCAGTCTGCGATCAGGCAGGCTAAAGAGAAGCTTATGAGGACCTTCTCGATGGCCTGGAGAGGGACCCGTGGGGGCGCCCTTACCATTCAGCTCGAAACAAGCTGAAGGGTGGGGGGGCTCCGCTCACGGAGGTCTTGGAGCCAGCGCTTGTAGAGGAAGTGGTCGCGGGGCTCTTCCCTACCGCAGTGGACCTGATCCCGCCCAGGATGCGGGAGCGGGGAGGTTATGGAAGAGGCGACAGGGAAGGTCCAGGGCGTGACAGATGTGGAACTGGGCCTCTGCCTTGATCGCCTCAAGACAAGGAAGAAGGCTCCGGGCCCGGACGGTATCCACGGCCGTGTCCTGGCCCTGGCCTTCCCACATGTCGAGGGGGAACTCCGGGGACTGTTCGACAAATGTCTTAATGTCGGGCGGTTCCCGGAAGTATGGAAGGAGGGACGCCTATGCCTCATCAAAAAGGAGGGTAGGCCAAATGATTCTCCAGCGGCTTACCGACCTATGGTCCTGCTGGATGAGGTTGGGAAGCTGCTGGAATGGATAGTGGCCTCACGCCTAAGTCGCCACCTCTCTGCCGAGGGCCCGGACTTGTCCGAACACCAGTTCGGTTTTAGGAAGGGCCGCTCGACGCTTGACGCCCTCACTGAGCTGAGGGCTCATGTTGAGAGTGTGGTGGCGGATGGTGAGAGGGCGTTGGCGGTCTCCCTGGACATAGCCAACGCCTTCAACAGTCTCCCGTTCGGCGTAATTGCTGAGGCACTCGACCTCTTCGAGGTGCCCTGGTACTTGCGCCGAATAGTGAAGGACTACCTGGTTGGGCGCCGGGTGGCCTACGTGGCGGGAGACGGGAGATGAGGCGGCGTCCCGTAGAGTGCGGAGTCCCGCAGGGGTCGGTGCTGGGTCCGCTCCTCTGGAACATGGGGCTACGACTGGGTGTTGCGAGGGTGCGCTTCTACCCAAGATGCGCATCTTCTGCTATGCAGACGACACCCTGGTGGTGGCCCAGGGGGGGTCCTTTGGGAGGCAGGTTTACTGGCCTCGGTCGGGACCTCCCTTGTTGTTGAGCGGATCAGGCTGTTGGGGCTCAGGGTGGCGCTAAGTAAAACGGACGCCATCCTGTTCCACGGCCCAAGGAGGGGCCCACCTCCTGGCGCTTTCATCGAGGTGAACGGAGTGCGTGTCCCGGTGGCCCCCTGCATGAGGTACCTAGGCCTTGTGCTGGATGGCCGTTGGGGCTTTGAGGCGCACTTCAGGCACCTCGGAGAGGGATTGGTTGGGGCGGCTGGAGCTCTCGCGCGTTTATTACCAACCGCGGGGGGGCCGTCCCAAAGCGTCAGGAGGCTGTATAGCGGGGTCCTGAAGAGCATGGCTCTGTATGGGGCCCCCATCTGAGCAGATGCCTTAAAAAGAAAAGGCAATGGGTCACTCCTCCGCAGGCCGCAGCGAGTGATAGCGAACCGCATAGCCAGGTGCTATCGGACGGTATCATTTGATGCGGCTTGCGTTATTGCGGGCACTCCGCCCTGGGCCTTGGAGGCTCGCATGAGCGCCGCCCTATATCGCCTTAAGGCGGAAATGGGCGGCGAAATTTGGAGGGGAGCGCGAGGCGTCTATAAGGCGCGCGGCTGACGCTGCCATTATGCGGCAGTGGCGGGAGGAACTTGAGTCCTCCCAAGTGGGGCGCGCGCACTATAGGCGCCATACTTCCAGTCCTAAGTGACTGGAAGAAAAGACGAAAGGGGGAGATCTCCTTCCGCCTGGCACAGGTGTTGTCGGGCCATGGCTGCTTTGGACGATATCTGTGCCGGGTTGTGAGGAAGGAGGGTATCGCCCTCGGTGTCATCACTGTGATGACACCGAGGAGGATACGGCCGATCACACTCTCCGGAATTGCGCCGCGTGGGAAACGAGGCGTCAAGACCTGAGGACAGTGATCGGCCAGGACCTCTCGCTGCCTGGCATGGTCAAGAGCATGCTGGACAGCGAGGAGTCCTGGAAGGACTGGAGGAAGGAGGAAGCCGAAAGAAACAGAGAGAGGGCATCAGTTGCCCTTCAGAGGGCAGCAGAGCGGGGCAGGAGGGGGAGAGGGGTCCCAGAAGACCTCTCAACCCCAGCCCCTAGCAGCCAGTAGAGGGCACTGATGGCCTCTTCCCCGAGGTTCTCCGGTGAAATGCCCTGCAAAGATCCCGGAGAACCTCTCAAAAAGGGGAACTCTCTGCTTTCGAGGAGGTTTTTAGTGGGTATTACCAAACTTGGCCAACTTCTAGCTACGTAGAAGATGGTCTAAGTGGTTGAGTCCCACTCACCCTGTGCCACATAGTGCACAGGGGTAGTACGTAAATGTATTTCCTCCTCGTAAAAAAAAAAAAAAAAAAAAAAAAAAAAAAAAAAGGTTAGGTTAGGTTAGGTTAGGTTAGGGTGTTAGGTTAGGTTAGGTTAGGTTAGGTTAGGTTAGGTTAGGTTAGGTTAGGTTAGGTTAGGTTAGGTTAGGTTAGGTTAGGTTAGGTTAGGTTAGGTTAGGTTAGGTTAGGTTAGGTTAGGTTAGGTAGGTTAGGTTAGGTTAGGGTAGGTTAGGTAGGTTAGGTTAGGTTAGGTTAGGTTAGGTTAGGGTAGGTTAGGTTAGGTTAGGTTAGGTTAGGTTAGGTTAGTGTAGGTTAGGTTAGGTTAGGTTAGGTTAGGTTAGGTTAGGTTAGGTTAGGTTAGGTTAGGTTAGGTTAGGTTAGGTTAGGTTAGGTTAGGTTAGGTTAGGTTAGGTTAGGTTAGGTTAGGTTAGGTTAGGTTAGGTAGGTTAGGTTAGGTTAGGTTAGGTTAGGTTAGGTTAGGTTAGGTTAGGTTAGGGTTAGGTTAGGTTAGGTGTTAGGTTAGGTTAGGTTAGGTTGGTAGGTTAGGTTAGGTTAGGTTAGGTTAGGTAGTTAGGTTAGGTTAGGTTAGGTAGGTTAGGTTAGGTTAGGTAGTAGGTTAGGTTAGGTTAGGTGGGTTAGGTTAGGTGTTAGGTTAGGTTTAGGTTAGGTTAGGTTAGGTTAGGTTAGGTGTTAGGTTAGGGTTAGGTTAGGTTTGGTTAGGTTAGGTTAGGTTAGGTAGGTTAGGTAAGGTTAGGTTAGTTAGGTTAGGTTAGGTGTAGGTTAGGTTAGGTGGTAGGTTAGGTTAGGTGTAGGTGGTTAGGTTAGGTTAGGTTAGGTTAGGTGAGGTTAGGTTAGGTTAGGTAGGTTAGGTTAGGTTAGGTTAGGGTTGGTTAGGTTAGGTTAGGTTAGGTTAGGTTAGGTTAGGTTAGGTTAGGTTAGGTTAGGTTGGGTTAGGTAGGTAGGTTAGGTGGTAGGTTAGGTGTAGGTTAGGTTGAGGTTAGGTTAGGTAGGTTAGGTTTAGGTGGTTAGGTTAGGTTAGGTGGTAGGTTTGGGTTAGGTTAGGTTAGGTTAGGTTTAGGTTAGGTTGGTAGGTTAGGTTAGGTTAGGTTAGGTTAGGGTGTTAGGTTAGGGTGAGGTTAGGTTTGGTAGGTTAGGTGTGGTGTAGGTTGGTTAGGTTAGGTAGGTTAGGTAGGTTAGGTTAGGTGGTAGGTTAGGTTGGTAGGTTCCCTGGTGGGGCCCAAGGGGGGTCCTTTGGGGAGGCAGCCTTACTGGCCTCGGTCGGGACCTCCCTTGTTGTCGAGCGGATCAGGCTGTTGGGGCTCAGGGTGGCGTTAAGTAAAACGGACGCCATCCTGTTCCACGGCCCAAGGAGGGGCCCACCTCCTGGCGCTTTCATCGAGGTGACGGAGTGCGTGTCCCGGTGGCCCCCTGCATGAGGTACCTAGGCCTTGTGCTGGATGGCCGTTGGGGCTTTGAGGCGCACTTCAGGCACCTCGGAGAGAGATTGGGTTGGGGCGGCTGGAGCTCTCGCGCGTTTATTACCAAACGCGGGGGGGCCGTCCCAAAGCGTCAGGAGGCTGTATAGCGGGGTCCTGAAGAGCATGGCTCTGTATGGGGCCCCCATCTGGGCAGATGCCTTAAACAGAAAAGGCAATGGGTCACTCCTCCGCAGGCCGCAGCGAGTGATAGCGAACCGCATAGCCAGGTGCTATCGGACGGTATCATTTGATGCGGCTTGCGTTATTGCGGGCACTAGCCCCTGGGCCTTGGAGGCTCGCATGAGCGCCGCCCTATATCGCCTTAAGGCGGAAATGGGCGGCGAAATGTGGAGGGAGCGCGAGGCGTCTATAAGGCGCGCGGCTGACGCTGCCATTATGCGGCAGTGGCGGGAGGAACCTTGAGTCCTCCCAAGTGGGCGCGCGCACTATAGGCGCCATTCTTCCAGTCCTAAGTGACTGGAAGAAAAGACGAAAGGGAGAT